>NC_141677.1:64699323-67099323 GCF_028749965.1 Puma concolor
GGTAACCACACGTGGCACAAGCAGAGAACATGGTGTTCTCCAAGACCTCTGTCCTCTGGAGTGGAAATAGCAACAGGAGGACAGAGTTTGGGGATGAAGAAGGAAGATCGTGTATTGCTTTGCAGGACAAAGGAGGCAATAGCGGGCTAATGCCTCCAAGAGTGCAAGCCCTCAAGGGATAAAAGGCTGAGGGGTTTTATGGGAAAATACAGGATCCGGGCAGAATCAATAGGAAGCTGCTATGTGCTTCCAGCCATGATCCTCACGTCTTCAGGGTGGTCTCCTGACTACTGATGGCGCTAGCCATCTGAGTGTCCTTACTAAGTACACACTGAGGTCAGCGGATGTCAACATCAATACCTAGTTCCTGGAATAAAGGATTCTACAGAAACACAAGTGAAGGGGGTGGGGTTGGCTTCAAGGATGAGGAAGATAAAAATTTGTTCAGTTCAAAGTCAAGCCTTGCTGAGACACTAGTGTGTTATCTTAATTTCCATCCATCTTTATGTTTCCAACTCAGGGGTTCTAACCCCATTTTCCCACTTAACATCTGAACGTATTTCCCTTTATTTCAGTTGTGTGATATATACAGTAGGGACATGATGATCTTTTCACCTTCCTCATAGTTTGGTGTGATGGGGAAATACAGTCAAGTGGAGAAAAAGGTTTTGTGCCCTGGAGAGTTCCATAAACTATTCAATGTTTTGTAGAAAACTGAATTTTCCTACTTGGTGCACATTGTGTTTAGCATGAATAACAGCTAAAAGAATCACTAACACCTTTGAGCACTTATTATATTTCCCCATGCTGCTTTGAGAACTTTACACGGATGAACTCATTACTCATGACAACAAATATCTAAGTGTGTATTACTGTCTCTTTCATGGAAAGGATGCTCAGGTACAGAGAGGTTAAGTAACTTGCCTAAAGTCACACAGTTATTAAGTGCGGTACTGGGATTCATAGCCACAAAGCCAGCCACCCTTTCTCATTTGAAAAGAGTCTTGGGGCACTGGGTGGCTTAGTCGGTTAAGTGTCCGACTCTTGATTTCAGCTCAGGTCCTGATCTCATGGTTTGTGGGATTGAGCCCACATTGGGTTTTGCACTGAGCTTGGAGCCTGTTTGGGATATTCTCTCTCCTTTTCTCTCTGTCCCTCTCCTGCATGTGTTCTCTCTCTTTCTCAAAATAAATAAATAAATGTTTATTTAAAAAAAAAGAAAAGAAAAGAGAGAGTCTCTAAATGAATTCAGCTGAAAAACTGATGAGGACTTTCTGTGCTTTGTAGTAGAAGAACGTTTTGTTTTGCTTCTTGAATTAACTGAGGTTTTGCCTTTCTTCCTTGCAAGTTTCCTCAAGTTTCTGCTCTAAATTATCTGTAAAGTTATTTCTCCCCACAATGCACTGCACAACCCCTAAAAAGTAAATCACAAAATTACAAATGTATAAGGAGAGAGTAACTGACTCTAAAACTGTCAATGTCTGTTTTAGTTCTGCTTGGGCTCCCGCGGATGGTTTTAGAATTGTCTCACGTAAATTAACCTGACTCACAGAATCCCCACACTGCAGAACTAGAAAGGACCAATGTTCTTTCATGAGGATTCAATCAAAGTAAAAATGACGACTTGTATCAAAAAGTATAAAATTAAAAATGGGATTTCAAAAATTAAACAGAAGGATTCCCTGGGCTGAGCTCTGACCCTGAGGGCAGTGCCATGGGGATGTTGGGGGGATGGGGTTGGCAGCAGTAAGGATCTGACAGCTTTCCTTCTGTCCTCGACTCTGTTTTTCAGTTTGCTTTGTGGTCTTGGAAAAGTCATTTATATTCTCTGGGATACATTTGTCAAATCTGTGCAGGGGAATGAATGGAGGAGTAGAGGATCTGTAAAACCTTTCTGATATTATGTTTCACTGAATTCTTTCAGTACTGTTATTTTGTGTGCCTACATGATTTCTATCAGTGTTTGGGGGGAGAGGGTAGCTAGTAATGGAAATGCAAGAGCAGTTGCACTACTGGGGGGAAATGCTTAGTTTTTAGCCTAAAGTAGGCTTAAAAAAGATCTCTCCTTCCTTGCTTCTCAGGTCAAGGGCACCAAACAGAGAGAGGCAGGCTTACAGCTCATTCCTGAAATGAATGCCATTTTTGAACTCCTCTGCCTGCATTTGTATGACACTTCATGTTTTTTGCCACTTATAGGCATATGCACTTTAAAATTATGCTCTGGGATGCTTCAATGACTTCTAGTAGAAAAATGCAAATAAATGTAGATTTCTGTTATTATCAGCTTCATCAAAGCAAACAGGCAGAAGCAAGAACATTATTAGAGTTTGATAAGAGTGTATATTTGAATGATTTCCCCAGAGGACTGGGGAAAAACTCATCTCGTTCATTTCCTATTGTAGACGAGCATCAATTGTTTCCTGTGGAATTACCTGCACACACCACTTCTCAGCCCCACCCTCAAGGGCCCCCCTCCAGTTTTTTTCCCCTACAAGAGCTGCTCTTTTGATTTCTGAAATGTAATTTCAATAAATGGTCGACTTGAATCAAGACATTCAGGCAGAAGCAGGTGAGAAAAGGCATGAATAACATAATAGAGCATTGGGAGAATATGCGTTTGAGAAGGCAATATTTATATCACGGGAAAATAAAGGAAAATGCACAGGGCTAGTTCTCCAATTAGGACTAAATGAAAATAAGGAATCGTGGGGCCTTCTCTTGGCTTTCTAGTCTGTATCATGTCAGTTATCCTTGAATATTGTTGGGTATATTTCCTGACGTTTTTCCTTTAGATAAATCCAAATTTCTTTGCAGGTTGGTTGCAGGTTGTGTTTAGCTTGGTATACTCCTAAATGCACCACATTTTTGGACAAACAGAATGCTTCCACTAAACTAACGTCAACCGACTCCTAATCTCCAACAGGGTCAATACCAGAACTAGTGGGTGGCAGGCCAGTCTATGTGACTACGCTCATTTTAAACATCTATTTATTCATTCCAGAAAAGATACATCTTCTACTTTGCTGAGATGCAAAACGATCAACCAGATGATTACCTCCAAAAATGTATAAAACGCTACATCATTCTTAAGTGCCTTTTATTCCAGAACAATAATGCCTAGAATGAAGTGAAATCTCTAATTGTATTTCAAAACACTGGAGAATTCAGGAAATTCTGTAACAGATGGGAAGTTTTTAGAACAATTTCTCTAACTTTTCCTATCAACCACCTTTGGACATTTTGAAATAACATCATTTTAATACTGGTTTTCATTCGTGCTGGATTAGACTCATCCAGTCATTGTAGAAAGATTACTGAGTGGAAAGTAGGATCCTTGAATTCTGCTTTCAGCTCGTAGTCCACGTGCTGGGTGAACTGGGTTCAGTCACAGACCCTTAGCAGAGAAAGAAGTTTTCAGGAGAGTTTATTCCCTTGGGCAGTAGTTCTCAGTTTGTATCAGTTCTCGGTTTGTATCAGAGTTGCCTTGGAGGATTTGTTAAACCTTGACAGGTGGGCCCCACCACCAGAGTTTCTGATTTAGCATATCTGGAGGGGCGGGGGTGAAGATTTACATTTCCAATGAGTTCCCAGGTGAAACCTACGCTGCTGATTTGGCCCTCTCACTTTGAGAACCTTTGCGTTGGGGAAACAAGCCCCATTCTTTCCTGGCTACCTCTGCTCTTGTTTCTCAGTGCCGTGTTTCCTGGTCTGGCCCGGTCTGCACCTCTGGGCTCTCACTGAAGGCTGCTCCACTACAGCACCCCAGGGGAGAACAGCAAGAACCACAGTCCTGGCTCCTTCCTTCCTTTCCTTCTAAGGAAGCATCGCGTCCCTGGAGCTGCCTTCAACTGCTCTCACCTGCCCCACCGGGTCAGCGGTTCAGCGCTCCCAGTAAAGTGCCAGGCCTCCGCCAAGACCGCGCATTGAGCAATCCCACAGCTGAGTGTTTGTCCGTGGCACTTCATGCTTCACAACCAGCACCACCCTCTCTGTGGCCTCCTCTAGAAGGTTCTCTGCTCAGACCTCCTGGCCTGGGAGACGGTGAGTCACTGGACTTATTAGTTGGGTAACACGTACACTCTCAGGGCAGTTACACCCACACCGTCTGAGGGGCTTTTGAAAAGCTTATTTTCTCGAGCTCTATAGGTTAGAGAACAGCAAGTTGAATGGTCCTGGGCAAAGAAAGAGTAAATCTTTGTTGGTTGGGGGGAGTGGGGGAATAGGAAATAAAGAAACAATGTGCCTCATTAACGATGCATGAAGAGACCTAGCTTACCTCTTCAATAATTTAAGCTAATCGTTGAACCCATAAAGAATTGTGGAGAATGGTTTGCCAGTGAGTGCTGTGTATGCTCCCCTCTGGAAGCTGGGCAGAATAATTAAGGGACAGATCCACGGGCCTCGCTCCTGCAAGCCTTCCCTCCCAGGGCATCTTGCCTTCTCTAATCACCATCGTAGGTGGTTTTTACTAGAATCTTTACCACACTGGAACAACTAATAAACATGATTTATTGTCACTCCAGACTCTTTCTTAACTGCCCTCTGTTTTAGGGACTTCCCGGGGCTCCAGAATTTATGTGGCTCCAAGCCCAGCCCCTGCTGCCTGGCTTTCTTCCTGCTCACGTATAGATAAAACCTCTACTTTAGCCTTGCTGGCTTCTTCCCTGAACCCCAAATGTGCTGCTGCATGCTTCTTGACTCAAAGTGTGTTTTCACACTCTTCATGCCCTCTGAAATGCCTTTCTGCACCTTCCTGGTTTCCCTGCCCTTCCTACCCCTGCACATCTACTTTATGAAGTCTTGCTCACTGCTCCAATCCACTGATCCATGTTTGTTCTTTGCCAGATATCATATGTGTGCTTCTGACACTGTCTGTCTCTGATACTGTTGAGTGGGTTAGACTTGTCTCCCCCTTTTAAAAGAAGCCTGCGGGCTGGGATTTTATCTCCTATGTCTCTGGACGCTTAACAAAGCTTTGTTGTGTTATTTGCCTGTTGGTAGATGCCCGAGAAACAATTAGTCGCCTTATTTGAGCTCATATTCCTGTATTCCTGCTGCCAATGTTTTCTCATGTGCATGGTGCACAATAAATGCTATCAATGACAGTAGCTCCTCAGTCTGCTGCTATACCTGTTATCCCATGAATTGTCATTAGATAGCCATTATCTTCCCACCCCAGTCACCAACCGTTTAATCTAAAACTTAAAGGAAAAGGTTCAGAGCGGTTTGGGAAACTGTTAATTGGTGGATGTGGGATTACAAATTCAGGTCCATCTAACCCTGGAAAGGGTCCCTTCCTAAAGACCCCACCCTCGTCCTAGATTATTGGGGCAAGAAGTATAAGGATCAAAGCCTTGTCCAATGTCACAGTGAAGCAATTTATTGAAGGGATACATTAAAATATATTACATTTTCATTAGTCTTATATACAATTATATTACTTACAGAGGATAAGACTGGAAGTTCGTTCCCTCCCACATTTGTGTTGGTGAACTCCCATCTGAAATGGAGGGCACACTTTCTCTGTTGGCTTTTGTTGTCTTTTCTACCCCCCCATGTCTATCATATAAGACATGAGACATGTGAGGTAATGATAGTTTAGATCTTTTCAGTGGCTGATAGGAATCTATTTTAACCAACAGGGGTTTTATAGGGCCTGATGCCTCCTAAGTCCCCATGGGAGAAATTGCCTGAAACATCCTGCCTCATGTTCCCACGGGAGCCAGGGCCCTTATGATTATGTATAAGAAGTTCCTATAACTGCTTTAACTAATAACATTTTAATTTAATGCATTTTATGTTTCCATATTTATTGTGCTCCAATCGTGTTTTATGAGGAGAATGAACGTGGAAACCGATTTGGCTGATATTTAGTATGTATGCACAGTGTACTTTCCTCAAGAGGTTCCCCTGCTGAGCATAAATGTAAAATAAATACAAATAAATTAAACTCTTTGATAGGCCTCCGGAGTGCCCCAGCCTCGCTGATCCAGCCATCCCCTTCCCTCCCCTTAAAGAATTCTCTGCAGAAACCAATATACTGTTTAGAACCAAATCCCCTTACAAGATTGGGTTTCCTCTTTCAAGCTCACATGGGCAGCCATGTTGCTTGCCAAACAACCGGAAAGGTGATTCCAGTTCTGGTGCTCTCCAGCTGATGAAGAACCTTTCCTTGGAAGAAGGAAGAGTGAGAAGGGAATCTTGACCTTCCCTTCCATTGAGAATCCTTTCTTGCTATTATCCAAAGAGAAAAGGGTAAGGTTTTTTTTTTTTTCTGGTTAAAGTGTATTCAAAATTATTTTTTTTAGACTTTGAAAGTAAAACATTTTGGGAGTTGAAACTATTCCTTTTTGTATCAACAGAAAAGTCATTTGGAAGCAATTATGAATATCAATTGATACCAGTATCATTAATTCAAAAATACCTGCCTTAAAGAGTAAATAGAACAAAGTACTCCCAGTTTACCAAAATCTTCAATACGTAGAAAAGATTGACATGATCTGTATGCAGCTGGTAGATCTTAAGAGAATACTGGAGAGGAGGGCATCCAGCTTCCAGAGTGCTCCATAATGAGACAAGAATAAATCTCAGCTTCTAATTCCTTCTGGAGTCTCTTGGAGACAAGTTCATAGCATTAATGCCCAGAGGCATTAAAGAAAAGGAAAACTGGTCCTCTGGAGTGGTCTGGAATGACCTAGGCAGGTGCTACTCAGGGATTTGATGACTTTGAAGATTTCTGCTGGTCCTAGGATTCTATTAATTTACATCCTATCCTTTTGTTCTAATGAATCTATGTTATCAGATCCTGTGGTGACATAGTCTAAGTGTGAAGCATGAAAAAGGGAAGATGGAAACTAGTGTAAATTGTCTGCTTTGTTCCAGGAACTATGCTATTATATCTTGTTTTATTTCCTCTAAAACTATAAGCATCATCCTGCGATCCATTTTTCATAGTTGAAGAGCCTAAAGCTCTAAGAAGTTAGGTAGCTGAGTGTGTCAGTGGGAAAGGTGGGACTGAAACCAAGAATGTGTGATGGCGTGTTCCCTCTGCCTCCCCACGTAGCACCCAGAGATGACAGAAGGAGGGGTGCCCCAGAATTTCAAGGGGCAGTTAGAATTTCGGTTGGACTTGAAAGAAAAGTGGCATATGGGAAATTCAAAACCTAGGGGATGAACATACTAAGGAAAAAGACGTTTACAAATTCACATCTGTAAAATGAACTGAGAAAATGAGTAAACTGGTTGAGTTGGAAAAGAAACTTCATAGGAAGCATAGGGTGAGAGATACTACAGACTGGATCACGCTTTCATTATTCCTTTTTGCAGGCTCAAAAATTTGTTCTTCACAGTCACCCCTGTCTTTTCTCCAGGTTGGTGTTACTAGAGGAAGTCAAATCTGTGCGCCGCTTGCTAGGCCAACTGTGGATAAGGAGTCTTCTGTACAGATACTGTTTAGATAAAGCCTCATAGAAAGCCAGGAGCAGCCCAGTGTGCTAATGCATTAACGAGGGAGGAAAGGTTAGCATGTTCAAGAAAATAAGACCACAGCCACTGGAGCACAGGGGGCTGCATGGAAAAGTGACACAAGGGCGCAGAGGAGGGGTACACGGGGGCAGGGTCACATTCAGCCTCGTGGGCCATGGCAACAGATTTGATTATGTATGAAGTTTAAGGGGAAGAACTAAGGGCTTATAAGTAGGGAAATAAGATGATCCACTGTGGTATATGTGAAACTGCTGTGTGAGCCAACTACACTCAAATAAAAAATAAATAAATAAAATGATCCCCTGGTTGTGGGGTGATGAAAAGTTTGAAGGAGGGTGTAACTCCATACTTGACAATTGTATTAATCCAGGCCAGAGATCATGGTGTCCTGAATGAAGGGGGAAGAGGTGGGGGTGGAGAGAAATGTGTGAACTTTGAGACCTGTCTTGAGGCTGGATTTGTCAGCGCTTGGTGATGATGTAGATTTTGGTAGTAAGATAAAATAAGCCATCAGGGAAGGGTTTCTGGTTTGAGCAGCTCAGGAATTCAGCTAGTGACCGATTATGTTGAAGACTCTGTGAGTCATTTAAGAGATGTCCAGTAGAGAGCTGGCTACTTGTCCAGCTTGAACTGGAGCGCCAAAGATTCATAGCTGGCTTTGTCCTTAGGGAAATACTGAGATCAAAATATGAGGAGGATTGCCCAATAAGATACAGGATATCCAGTTACATTTGAGTTTTATGCAAACAATGAGTATTTTGGAGGGACTTTTTATTGTTTGGGACACATTCATTAAAGTCAACATTAACTGAGTATCCTGTTTTTCTATGTGCCACCTTATATAAGAACATCCCCCTACCTACCCCTTTTTCCGAGTCACTCCTCTTGTCCTTCCTTCCTCTCACGGGAAAAGGAGGCTCTTCATGTTCCTTGGCAAGCCTGATTCTGTTTTCTGTGCTACCTGCTGCAGGGCCCTCATTTCACAATTATCTTTTTTTCCCTTTCTGTGGTTATTTTGAAGCATTTTACAATTCTGTGTGTGTGTGTGTGTGTGTGTGTGTGTGTGTGTGTGTGCGTGCGCATTTCCTCTTTCTGCCTTACATTGGCTGATGGGTACTTTTAATCACTTCCTATTTTCTTCTCTTACTTTCACTGCCAAAATAATTTTAAAATGCCTTATTTTCTTTTCTGTCTTCCGTCTCTGAGCTTCAGGTAGTGAATCAGACCTATTAATACACACTCTTCTCTGCTTCTCTCCCTGTTTAGTAAGAGAAGGCTGCCAGCCTAACAAGTAACTAATGCCTTCGATTTTTGTAGGGTTTTTATTATTTTCAGTGTTCTTATTGTATGAGGTTGTTTTAGTCAACATTCCAAATTTGAAATATAAAATCGCGCTTTGATAGAACAAGAGGAAAACTTAGGACCATGTTACTAAATTCTTCAGCTCACAGGTAAGGGCACTGATGTCTGGAGAGTGGCCTGAAGGGTACAATTGGTTAGTGTCCAACTTGGAATTAGAACCCAAGGCTCTTTACCCAGGCAGTCTAAAGCCAGGTAAGTGTAGGGCCAGGAAATAAAGGCCAAGGCAAGTATAGTGAATATTCACAATAGGAAATTATACACATCCTTGAGGATTCTGTATCTACATAAATTACTTGGGATTCTTCTGCATACAAGCTTTGTCTCTTCTCCCCATCTAATCATTTATTTATATCAATATGGACTCATGGATATCTATTTGATACTTTGGTTTAAATTCCAATAGTACATAATTTATTGATTTTTTGCTCAGATTTATTCAGCTTTGTTTATCTTTTTCTTTGCACTGCCTTACTTTCTGAGACTACTTTTGGGTTTGTTTATTGGGAGAGCTCCTGTGTCCTTTGACACACTCCCATCATTTAAAAAAATATTTTCCTTTTTCTTTTCCTTTTCTTTCAAATATAAATCCAAGTTAGTTAACATATAGTGTAATAATGATTTCAGGAATAGAATTTAGTGATTTATGTAAAACTAGCCAAACCCAAACAAAGGAAAAGAAAACAAGCTTTATTTTGATAAATACATATATTAAATAAATGGTATTTAAAACTAAAATGTTTACAAGGATAACACCAAACTTAAAGAATGGGTAACTCTGGAGAAAGATTGGGGTTGGTGTAGACAATCAAGGAGAGATTTAGCTTCATTACTAATGTTAAATTCTCATTTTCTTTTCACAGTGAGAACAATCTATGTGTAATATATAAATTTAAAGTAAATAATTTTGAAAGTGAAAGTTCTGCTCTTCAACCTAGAATCCCGCATATTCTCAAGAAATCTGTAAAAATCTGCAAGTGTAATTTGAGCTTTGTTTGCTTCTTCTTACGTTTCTATCAATGTTTGCTTTCTATATTTTAAACCTATCCTGTGAGGTGCAAAAAAACTCATTTTCTCATCTTTTTGACAAGTTCAATTTTTATCAAATGGAATTTCTGTATTTTCACCTGAAGTTCTATTTTGTTTGATGATAGTTTTTCTATGCCTGCTTTTTCCATTTAGATTTGCCTGATCATTCTTTGTCCATTTTCTGATTTTAACCCTTTTTCTGTCATTTTTTGTGTCATCTGCAACCCGAGTACCTCTGCTTTCATTTTGAAATTTTATTCAGTTTCATCAATTTGCTCTGCCTTTTTATGGTAATCACTTTTCTATGATTGAGCTAATTCTTGCAATCATTTTTTTCTGCCTCCTTTATATTCTTAGTGTTTGCTTACTTTTTCCTAAAGTATTATTATTTTTCAAGTTGTAACTTCTCTTTCCGTTACTCAGATGTGGTGGTTCTCAAAGTTTAGAGTGCGTCAGAGTTATCTGGAGGGTTTGTGGAAACAGTGGCTGCTGGGTCCTGCTTTCAGAGTTTCAAAACTTCATTTATTAGTTCTGAAGAGGGCCCAGGTGATAATGATGTTGCTGGTTAGTGCACAACATTTAGAGAAACATTGCTCTAGTGGGTACTTTTAATTTTTAAAGAACTAATCACTTTATATTTCTTATAAACATCTGTGTTTAATCAACATTTTTGCCTTCTTTGCAAAATGGTAAGAATCTTATCACTCTCCCCCATCCCTTTTTCAGGACATTGGTCACATATAAGATTCTACTGACAGATGGGTATAATATTTTTATATTACGCAACACTCTCAAATCTTTCTTGAATTACTTCTTTGCTCACCAGCATTTCCTTTATCACAAAGTACAATAATATAGAAGTATCAATATTACAATCATACATGAGGTTTGTTTTTTTCTTGTTTAGATACTTTTTAAATGTTATTGAAGTACATCTTGATTTATTTATTTAATGGGCTCAGGGTAGTTAGTAATCAGGTATTTGCAGGGTCTTAGTCCACCTACTAAGTTTTAATTATTTTACAAGTAAAGTTTACTTTTTAGAACATTTTTAGGTTTACAGAAAAATCATGAAGCTAGTACAGTTTCCATATATCTTGTGCCCAGTTTCCCATATTATTAACATCTTACATTAATATGATACATTTGTTATAATCAATGAACTTACATGGATGCATTATTAATAACTAAACCCCATATTTATTCAGATTTCCTTAGTTGTTAGCTAAGGTCCTCTCCCTGGTCTGGAATCCTATCCAGGATACCACCTTGCATTTTCTGGTTACCATGTTTATTTAGGTTCCTCCTGCCTGGGGCAGTTTCTCAGACTTTTCCTGATTTTGGTGACATTGATAATTTTGAGTAGTTTTAGAAGGAAGTCACCATTTAGAGTCGGCACTTAAAAAATAGGAGGGGTGTCTGGGTGGCTCAGTCAGTTAAGTATCCGACTCTTGGTCTCAGCTCAGGTCATGATTTCATGTTTTCGTGGTTTGATGCCCTATGTGGGGCTCAAGCGCAGCGCCTGCTTAGGATCCTCTCTCTTTCTCTCTCCCCCTGACCCCCCAATCATGCTGTCTCTGTCTCTCTCAAAATAAATAAATGAGCTTAAAAAAATATGTTCCACATCCTTGAGGATGCTGTATCTACATAAATGATTTGGGATTCTTCTGCACACAAGCTTTGTCTCTTCTCCCCATTTTATTTATTCATTTTATTTATTTATTCATCTAATTATTTATTTATATCAATATGGACTCATGGATATTTATTTTATACATTGGTTTAAAATCCAATAGTACAGGGGCGCCTGGGTGGCGCAGTCGGTTAAGCGTCCGACTTCAGCCAGGTCACGATCTCGCGGTCCGGGAGTTCGAGCCCCGCGTCAGGCTCTGGGCTGATGGCTCAGAGCCTGGAGCCTGTTTCCGATTCTGTGTCTCCCTCTCTCTCTGCTCCTCCCCCGTTCATGCTCTGTCTCTCTCTGTCCCAAAAATAAAAATAAACGTTGAAAAAAAAATTAAAAAAAATAAAATAAAATAAAATCCAATAGTACATTATTTATTTATTTTTTGCTCAAATTTGTTCAGCTTTGTTTATCTTTTTCTTTGCGCTGCCTTACTTTCTGGCACGGCTTTTGGGTTTGTTTATTGGGGGAGCTCCTGTGTCCTTTGATACATTCCCATCATGTAAAAAAAAAATCTTTTTTTTTCCCTTTCCTTTTCTTTAAAACTTAAATCCAAGTTAGTTAACATATAGTGTAATAATGATTTCAGGAATCACATTTAGTGATTCATCGCTTACATATAACACCCAGTGCTCATCCCAGCAAGTGTCCTCCTTAATGCCCATCATCCATCTACCCATCCCCCCACCAGACACCTTTCCAGCAACTCTCAGTCTGTTCTCTGTATTTAAGAGTCTCTTATGGTTTGTCTCCCTGTCTTTTAAAAATCTCTTTCTTGGCACTGTCTTCCTTTCTGACACACAATGTGCTCCAGGCTTATTTTGGAAATGTACCGCTTCAGACCTATAATCAACCATTTCTCCAAGGAGCCTCGCTTTTGAGAAGGGTATTAGGAACCAAGATCTGGCACAAGATCTGTTCATTGCCACTGGGGTCTCCTTGCCTCTAAGGCCTCTCAGCTAAAAGAGCCAGAAGACATGTACGCATACTACTCTGTATATCTATAGTATCGATAGATTTAGATCTATCTATATATAATCTATATTATGTCTATATAATCTATTTCCATCTATATTTATAGATAGGTAATATCCATCTGTATCTATATTAATCCAAACATGAGTTCATACGGATGTCTTCAACTCCAATCCACAAGGATGGTTCTGACGTCTTCCTCTTGTTTATCTGTAAACTGCCATCTCATATTGGCTGTCACTATCCTATACCTATTCACTTAACAGTTTGATTTCATTGTATATATTTTACAGTGTCTTGAATCCTTGAGTGTTCTTCAGGTTGCGGAGTGAGTTGTGATTCCTTCAGGTTGTCGGTTCTCTCCAAATGCTTGGTTACATTTGCCGCTTCTAATCCCAGCACTCCTTGATGTGGGTGCCAGTTCTAACTGCCAAAGCCTGTTTCTGGCATCTTTAGGAGTTGGACTACACGTTACTAAAGAGGTACCTAATGCTTTGTATTTGAGGCACAGAATCTCTGTTTTTCCTGAAGTAGCCAGTCACCTGAAACACCGCCCTACTTTTCATTCCCAGTGGGAAAATGGCTGGTCAGAAAAAACAAAAACAAAAACAAAAAAAACCCCACATAAAATAGAAAGTTTCCAAGCAGACTGCTACTCTAAAAAAAAGTTCCTTGGTTAAGCACCCGGATGATTTCCCCAGAGTACTCTCACTTTCTCTAACTTAATCAAGCCAGAGCCTGAACAGCCTCTGGAATTAGCCTCTCTTTTGTAACCATCTTTTTCTGTATGTTTTGGTGTGGTCTGCGGCCTGTTCCCTTCATCCAATTTATCCGTGTTCGATTTTTCAGAAAGTCTTCAGCATTTTTTAGTTGGCCTATTTCTCCTATTTTCCAGATTTTATAAAATGAAAGAATACAAAAGACATTTATTGCAATTGCAGTTGGGATTTATCCAGCTCGTCTTTCTTGATGACCAACTTCAAGACAGTAAAAGTAGTCATCATATCTCTGTCATCATTCAGGAGTTCAGCCTTATACTCGGCAGCTCTTGATTATATTGTATGCTAGTTAATAAATATGTGGATAAATGAAATGAATATAGCAGCTGTACTGTGTCCTGTTTGGGGGTTACAGTTATTCAGCGATTGTATCTACGTTCCTAATGAGGATACCTTTTCTATAGTTCGGCATTAAATGCATTGGAGGAAGAAAAAAATACAGAGAAGTAAAAAGACTTCGATTTCTGATCACTACTGCTCAGAAGAGACTTCCTATATGTTCTCTGACATCTCCAACCGTCTCCCCCGCCACACTGTTCTTAGGCCATGATGCTCATTGGCTGTGTACTGTGGAGATACGGCCTAACATCCCTTTTTGGTTTTTGCTGCCTTACCTTATAAAGGACTTCCTTTTTCTACCTCTGGGTCAAAGGCAGCTATTTTCAGTCAGAAAGGTCTGGCTGCCCCTCTCGCCCCAGTAATCATGAAGCTGACGCAGGGAGAGCGGAGTGTGTGTGCTGCATTGTGTGCTGTGTTTTGTCTAATTTATTTCTCTGCCGGTTCTAGTCAACGACCTGGTGGAGTGACCCTCACTACCATACTCTTTGGTCTGCGAAGAACTGATGGTGAACCTTGCAAGAGCCCTAAGTTTTTTATTTGTCTCCCCGTCCAAGTATCTATTAGTGACATGTGGAAGTGCATAGCTATGCCTCCTATTCAGAAAGTGAGCCTTTCTGAAGTGAACCATGATATGTCATTGACAGAATCCAAATTATTCAATTTCTTTCCTTGATGTTGTTGGTCTTCACACATTCAGGCAGTCTTCATCCAAATCATTAAATATCTTGTCAGAGGCCTAGTGATATATTCTGAATAAATTTTAACCTAGAATCAGCAGCTTAGCCTGACGTTGAAACATTTTTTTCAAGACTTTAGTATCTGAAAACACTCAAAACTGTGGTAACCAAAAATTTAGAATCATCGCTCATATTGTTGTTATGATTAACTTTAAAAAAATAGAAAACTTGGAATAAAACAATTAAAATATATTTCTAGCTCTGCTGAGTTACTGTAGAAAAGTTGAGGAATATCCCTTACCATGATTTCAATCTATAAAATGGTTGCGTTGACTATGTATTTTCAAACATCTGTATGAGCTCTAAAATAATTCCATCGATTACACGAACTTATTATACTCTACATATTTAAGGGATGGAGGGTTTAAGCAAACAAAAATTTATATTGCCAAATACTGCCCACTTATGGATGTAATAAAGTCTGGTATTACATTGAGGGCATGGAGTAAGAGAAGCTGGATGTCACACACGGTGAAAATAGTCACATAGAATAATACAGCTGGTTTCTGCTATTTTGGTAGTTGGTCAATACAAGAAACCTCTTAAAGGCGAATGAAAAGTCATTGCAAATCTCAGGTTTGTGCTATTATATTATGACCAACCCGGTGAAAATATTTCGAAGTAGCCACTTCTATAGAAAGTTTAAAGAGTACACTGGCAATATGTCTTCCCTGGCAAAGAGAACCCGTGAGCCTGTAACAAACAGACTTTTCATTATGGGGCATTTTGTTTTAGTTAGATGTAGACTGGGGAGAATTAAAAAAAAAAGTATGAATAATACCATGGATGGTGACTGGAGTGTGTTGTTTGGTTCTGAGCTACCACCACCGGAATTACAAGGACTTAAGATTCAACCCTGCAGTAGAAAAGTGAGGAGCTGTTCCACGATCTCCGTGGGGGCCATTAAAATGGTCCAGTTGGAGCTGTTCCCATGGTCGTTGTCCCAACACCTCTTGGCCTTTTCCAGTAATACAGCTCAAGGGCTCCCCATCCCCAGTCTCCGAATCCTAGTCATATTCAATTCTGGGGTTACCGCAAGGAGACGAAAGGGACATTTTCCCATCATTACTGAAACTATTAATGACTTTCTTATGAGCTAGTCTTAATGTTATGTTTTTATGTTTTTCTATATTTTTTGTGAACTGGGATTGACAGCTCCATTGTATATGAGTCAAAAGACATGATTCTTTAAACCAAGAAAATTTATCCCACAAAACCATCTTCCAGAACTCCCTTCAGGTAATTTGCCAATCTTTGGATAAGTTCCTTCTGTCCCCTTATTTGCTTTCAGTCTTTATTTCTGTGTCCTGGGTACTTCATCACCAGCCTTAACTTTTTTCCATTTTCAAAACAAACTGGACGTCACTTTCCAGTGTCAGACTTCCAAAATCGATATGCAGATTAGGTCCCACCCCACTTCACTCCATCTCAACTTCCAGGGCCACAATGCATGGTAAGGCAGAACTTTTTAAGTACAATGTAAACTTGCTAACGGTCCCACTTGGACCAAGAAAACCAAGCTTCCTATATAACTTCATAATTTTTCAAACTTCTAGAAAACTACTTACTTCTTTCCCCCATATCAGTTACTGGACTCAAATACAACCTTCTCTTTATTTATACTCTGTATCCATGTCCCAACTCAGAATCTAATTTCTATACTTTGATGATTATAAGAGTGTAGATAGGAAGAGGAACAGATACAGATGTAGCTATATTGGATATATAGATATATTTGATCCATCTCTTGTCATAGCAAACATCTGGAGATATGTGGATAATTAGAATCTTAAGATATGCCTCATTTGCATATCATGGCAGGTAGAACTCTTAGGCCTACAGCCCCCTCTACTGGGTGGATTTTCCAGATTTATTATGCATACCTTAAGCAGGAGGTCTTTGCCATCCTTTTTGCATGTGTGTGTGTGTGTCTGGGCTTCTGATCATGTTGTAATTAACTCAGAATCCTACCATTGTTCTGACTCATAGGAACCTACATGGATTCTGTTTCAAACTAAACTCCACCTTTGCCTATTCTGAAGATTTGGGAATGAGTAAGAAGCCCGTTCTGTTACATTAACTAAACAAGGAGGTCATTAGACTGAAGTGGTTCTAACACTGGTGGCAAACCAAAATCTAAACCCGTTCACGCTTCAGGGTTGTAGAATTGAAACCTAAGGTCAAGAATCACAAACAACCAACTAGAATTTAAGCTATAGCTAATGAATACTTTCCTTACATTGCTTCTGATGCTGGCAGGGAGGGTCCTAGAACCCAGAGCGGGTCCTGCAGGATGAGCCAAGGGGGTCCTTGGCTTTATGCAGGATGGAAATCAAATGTGAGCCAGCAAGAAGTGAGAGCAGACTTTACTGAAGATAGAGAGAGGGCAAATAGGGAAACACAGGAGTCAGAGGAGCAGAACATGAGTCTCATCTTTGTTCTGAGTCTGGGGTTTTTATTGAGGATGATAGTCTGGTGTAAGTGTCCCTCAGCATCCAGGAACTGGTTAGAACAATGACAAGGGTCCAGGTGTTATTCCTTAGAGCAAGGGGACCTAGGCATTGAGATGCCTAGTGCTGGTGGTCTGGAGTGCTCTTATGCCAGCCCATCTGGTCATTTTCACCTGGTTCTTCCTTAGATGTTATCTTTTCTAAAGACATCTTTTCTTTCTTGTCCCTTACAAAGGCATACACTATTTGCATTATGAAGCTTGTGTAAAGTGGGGTTGGGGAGGGCAGGTCATAGGAAGAATAAAATCAGGAAAAGGAACAAAAGCAGATTTTTATGGATCCTTCAGTTTCCCTGTATCATTTCTGCCTTTTCTCTATAAAAATCTCCTGAAGCTTTTCTCAGTGGAGCACTCCTAACCACTCCATGTTGGCTACTGCCCGATTCCAATCGGTTTTTGCTCAAATAAACTTAATATTTTGCCTTATTTGTCTTTTTTTAAAAAAATATTTATTTATTTTTTTTGGGAGAATTCAAGTAGGGGAGGGGAAGAGAGATGAGGACAGAGGATCTGAAGCAGGCTCTGAGCTGATAGCCCAGAGCCTGACATGGGGCTCGAACCCACAAAACGCAAGATCATGACCTGAGCCAAAGTCTGACACACAACCGACTGAGCCACTCAGGTGCACCTGCCTAATTTGTCTTCTAACAATACTTACCATAAAGATCTTTATTTACCTTTTTTCTTCTAAAAAATTGGTGTCTCATATGTGGAATTTAAGAAACAAAACAGATGAACATAGGGGAAAGGAAGGAAAAATAAGATAAAAACAGAGAGGGAGACAAACCATAAGAGACTCTTTTTTTTTTTTTAATTTTTTTTTTTCAACGTTTATTTATTTTTGGGACAGAGAGAGACAGAGCATGAACGGGGGAGGGGCAGAGAGAGAGGGAGACACAGAATCGGAAACAGGCTCCAGGCTCTGAGCCATCCGTCCAGAGCCTGACGCGGGGCTTGAACTCACGGACCACGAGATTGTGACCTGGCTGAAGTCGGACGCTTAACCGACTGCGCCACCCAGGTGCCCCACATAAGAGACTCTTAAATACAGAGAACAAACTGAGGGTTGCTGGATGGGTGTTGGGTAGGGTGATGGGCTAAATGGGTGATGGGCATGAAGGATGGCACTTGTTGGGATGAACACTGATTGTTACATGTAATTGATGAATCACTAAATTTTATTTCTGCAATCATTATTATACTATATGTTAACTAACTTGAATTTAAATGCAATTAAATTTTTTTTAAATAATAAAAAATAAAAATAGAAACTCCGGTGTCATTAGCTCATCAGATTCTTTAGGGCCAGAGCCTGATTAATTGATTATTGAACACAATGTATTGGATGCCTGTTATGTACAACATACTAGGATCTGCAGATGCAGAGAAAGATGAGAGATATTTTGTTTGATATATTTCCCTACTTGACTTTTGTGTACACTTTTAAAAACAAATAATAAACAACAAACAACCACAACAATGGAACAGATGGGGTACAGGACTTTAATTTTTTTTTTTTTTTTTTTTTTTTTTTTTAGTTTGAGAGAGAGAGAGAGAGAGAATGAGTGGGATAGAGGGGAAGAGAGAAAGAGAGAGAGCATCCCAAGCAGGCTCCAGGCTCCATGCAGAGCTCAACTTAGGGCTTGATCCCATGACCCTGGGATCATGACCTGAGCCAAAATCAAGAGTCAGTTGCTCAACCGACTGAGCCACCCAGGCACCCCAGTATATGGCTTTTATAATATGTTTCCTGGCTCAGTTGGTTGAGTGTCGACTTCAGCTCAGGTCATGATCTTGCACTTTGTGAGTTCAAGCCCCTTGTCAGGCTCAATGCTGATAGCTCAAAGCCTGGAGCCTGCTTCAGATTCTGTCTCCCTCTCTCTGCCCCTTCCCCACTCATGCTCTGTCTCTCTCTGTCTCTCAAAGATGAATAAACATTAAAAAAAATTATGTTTCTGAAACGATTTCATGTGTCAGAATATTCCCCTTTTCTTAAAAAAAAAAAAGACACTAATTTCCTATAAACTACTCCCAGACACTTAAGTCAGCACAATCTCATAAAATCAAAGTCTTTTTTTTTTTTTTAATTTTTTAAAAAAATGTTTATTTACTTGAGCGACAGAGACAGAGCGCAAGCAGGGGAGTAGAGAAAGAGGGAGACACAGAATCTAAAGCAGGCTCCAGGCTCTGAGATGTCAGCACAGAGCCCTATGTGGGACTTGAACTCACAAACCGTGAGATCATGACCTAAGCTGAGATGCTTAACCAACTGAGCCATCCAGGTGCCCTGGCAAATCTTGATATTGATGTTCTTCACTGAGAATTTGACCTGCCCTAGTTTGTGGTTTCTATCAGCTCTCCCAGGAGGGAGAAGGAAAATTCTTCTCAGGGTCCACATAAACATGAGGTTCCTCAGCCTGGGGGCAGGAAGGCACCCCCATGCTGGGGCCTTTGGTTTGCAATAGAAGGAGGCCTAGCTGAGTTAGATCTGGTGAATCCTGACTCTTTGGAAGCAGCATATTTACATCTCTCTTTGGGGTAGAAGAGGAGAACTGGCAAAAATGGAAACTAAAAGAAATGTTCAATTTTAAATCTTTTGGGTAATATTAAACTGCAAATATCAGTAGTGTAGTCTGTGTATGTCTGGTACGCAGAGACACGCAATTATGCAGTGACTTTTAAATTAATTGGCAAAAGATACACATGCATGGAAATTTTAAGTCACATGACATCAATTATGTCTTTTAGATACTTGTTAGCAAAAAATGGTCTTTATTATCATTATCAATCATTATCATCATCACAGTTGACATTTATTGGTCATTCATTGTTTTTAACTCTTCTGTAATTATTATTCTTTTGTAGGCAATGCTGGAAATCAGTTTGGATTGTTGGTAGTCTTATGGAGACAGAACATAGCTACCTGAGGGAGTAAATGTCACTGTGTCATTACGTTCGTGACAGTGCTTAGGAATCTAGAGGCTCCTGATGAGAATATGGAGCTTGAAGCATCCCTCAGCCCAGCTACCTGGGCCAGGTAAGTAATGTTTTTTGAAGTCTGAGAACATAAGCAGGAAAAAGTTAATCTGTAGGATAAAGGACAGAGTTTTAGAGACAAATTTCCTTTCTTTTTTTCCTTCCCTTCAGTCTCCCTTCCTCACACTCCCCACCTTTCCTTCCTCCTTTTCTTTTTGTTTCTAAGACATAAGTATTTAAAGCCCCTGGACCTTCTCTGTAATCTTTGGCAGGTACTTTGGTTTTAGGGTGGGTGGTACTTTATTTATTTATTATTTTTTAATCAGTTTCTTTTTTTTTTCAAGTTTATTTGTTTTGAGAGAGAGAAAGTGACAGGATGAGTGGGGGAGGGGCAGAGAGAGAGAATCCCAAGCAGGCAGCCTGCTGTGGTGCTGTCATCATGGAGCCCAGTGTGGGACTCATACTCAGGAACCCTGAGATGTGAGATACTGACCTGAGCTGAAGCCAAGAGTGGGACGCTTAAGGGACTTAGCCACCCAGGTGCCCCAGTGAGTAGTCTTTTAAACTCAGTACAATGATCTGTTTACTATTGAATTGTTTGTGATAAACCAGGAGCCATATATGAAGGCAAAAGACCTCCCTGTTAATAATCCTTAAGAAATACAGTATTGGGACTCTTGGGTGGCTCAGTTGGTTAAGCATCCATGATGCTTGATTTTCGTTCAGATCATGGTCTCACGATCCTGAGATCAAATGCTGCCCTGCTGCTTGTTGGGCACAGAACCTGCTAAAAGTTCTCTCTCTCTCCCTCTCCCTCTGTCCCTCCCCCCCTTCTCTCTCAGAATAAAATAATAACGATAATACAGTATTATATAATGGGACCAAGAATGAACTATTTTAAAACTGGCCAGATGGGCAGCATTAAACAGATGGCAGAAACATCTCTTTAGAAGTTAGAGATTAGTGTTAAAATTTATACTGAGTAGAGCAGAGGTGTTTTAATGTTTATCCTTTTGTAATTCTTTTTAGAATTAGATTTTCTTAAATTAGCGACACTTCCCCTTGGGAGTGGGGAATTATAGAAAAGCATGCTTTACACATTCCCAGGACCAACATCTCAGAGTAGCTCCCCACCTTCCCCAAGACTGAGTCTCTTTACAGAGAATACTAGTTCTCTCTGGTACACTGATTCTTATTAAAGTCAACTTTCAGGAAAAGAACCAAGGGTAATTTTCATGAATGTTGACAATGACTAAGAGCTGATAGTTAATTTTTCCACTCCTCCTTATATTTACATTTTAATGGGAACAGTGTTTGAAACAAGGGGACTGAAAGTTAGATCCTGGAATTTTAAATCTTCTTGTTGAGTTGTTGAGAAGGAGGCATGGATTCTTTCTGGTACCCCTCTCCTTCCCCTTCCCCTTTTCTTTCTGAATCATATTATATAGGCATCTATCAATAATGAAGACAAGTAAATAAGAAACCTGGTTCAGCCATTTGCCAGAAATAGACTTTTGGGCAAATTTTTTACCCTATCTCAGAATTTCACTTTGCTTATCTGTAAAATCAACTAAGGAGTACATTAAGTCATATATAAGGTGTTATGTCTAGCTTCTGATGTTAGCCCTTCTTCAGGCATAGTAAGCATTTGTTTCCCAGAAGTGAACCGAATGATACTCATCTCTACCCTGTAACCAAAATAAAACCCGTGCCTATAATCATTGTTTCTCCCAAGCACATGCACCAAAAGTTGGCAACATATCTTGCATTAACTATTGTGGGAAATGTAATGTGAGTGACATTTGGGATATTAGACATAACTTTAAATCATAATGACAGAAAAAGAAGAAAGTCCTTATAATTAGGAAATTATTATTAAACTGTAACTTAAAATATTGTTCAAAGGGCTATCGATAAGGCAGAGTGATAGAGACAAATAGAAAAAAACAAAAGGTGAGGGGCGCCTGGGTGGCGCAGTCGGTTGGCGTCCGACTTCAGCCAGGTCACGATCTCGCGGTCCTTGAGTTCGAGCCCCGCGTCGGGCTCTGGGCTGATGGCTCAGAGCCTGGAGCCTGTTTCCGATTCTGTGTCTCCCTCTCTCTCTGCCCCTCCCCCGTTCATGCTCTGTCTCTCTCTGTCCCAAAAATAAATAAACGTTGAAAAAAAAAATTAAAAAAAAAAAAAAAGAAAAAACAAAAGGTGAGAAATCAATGATGGATGGAAAGATATAAGAAAACTACAAAGACAGCAGAAGAAGGCCAAGGATCCTGGGAGAGAGTGAGCAGGGAAGACAGATCCATGTATAACATCATGCTAAAAACACGTTTGAGCTGCTACATGGTGGGAAGCATGGCATGGGAGCCTCTGCTTGATATGGAAAGATAAGAAATTTTCTAAGGAAAGGGACTATGAGGAAATCAAAAGGATGGACATTTCTTTTCTGTTTGTTCAGGCTGTTCTGAAGAATGGTCTCCCGGGTGCTTCTGGCTCAGGTTGCGCAAAGGCAAAACAAAGTGACAGCAATGGTTACACATTTCAGTGTGGAAGTGCATTTCTGTCATAGAGTTCCCAGTCATTTTGATCCAGTAGGTTTCTTCTTTTTTTAAAGACTCCTAGCCAGGCTGCAATGATGAAGGCTTCCCCGTTGAGAAAGCCAGGAGGCAGGCAATTCTGCACACTTGCTCTTTAGGTCAACCTTTGTTAGAGATGATGTGACATTTTCTCTTTTTCCAAGCCCCAAATTAATTCTAGGCATCTCATCAGTCTGTTTTCAAAATCATGTCATCCTAGTTTTCTCCCATCAAACATGTAGATGGTGAGTCTTTGTGATAAGGCACCCATTTCTAGCTTCCTTGCTGTTCTCCTTCTTGCCTGGGATGGGGGGCACATCCAGGAATTATCAGCAGTTTGTATTGTAGGTACTTTAGTCACTTGAATTTGTGTTTTCTAATCTTTGACATGCGAAGTTAAAGATAACATGAGACCAGTTCTTTTATCAGGCGGGATTTGCTCAGCTTGCGATATACAGTTCCACTAATTGCTCATTCAGTAAGGAGCTGCTGAGGATGTTGCTACTTGAAGGCTGGGGCAGAGGATAGACAGAAACGTTGCTGCATACTTTGTTCTAAGTGAAAATCAGAGAGGTGATGATTCATTTTCTGAGGGTTGTGTTATCAGTTACTGTGCTCTCTTTTCCTCTGTAGTTCACAGCCATAGTGTTTTTTGCTGAGACTATGTGGCTAATGTAAAACAAAACAAAACATCCAATAAACCAAATCAACTGAGTGAATTTAAAGATCGGATTGACTTTTTTTCAACAAGTCATTAATAGGGCACCACTGATGGGGTTTTGGAGTGCTGGGGGAGTTGATGGTCAAGAAAGAATTCCTGAGACGTCTTGGGTTCAAATAGGTGATTTTATTCAAGCATGGGGACAGGATCCACGGGCAGAAAGAGCTGCATTGGGATTGTGAGGAGTGACTGGTTATGTACTATGGAGTTGGGGGAGGTAAAGGCCAAAGGGAGGCCTCCAGAAGGACTTTCCTTTGCTAAAGAGGACTCACAAGATGCCTGGGGCCTTGCTCTTGTCAGGCTAGGGCTGTTTTCCCTCTAGTAAGGCATTAACTAGACAGTAGGGGGTTCCTGAAGAAATGTTAAACTCTGTATTTGCCTGAAGATTGTCAATGGGCTGCAGGTTATTGTTAGAAATAAGCCTATCGACCCAATCACAGGAGGGACATGCAGACTTGGAGCACAGTGAAACGAGGCTTTAATCAATGTTCTTGAAAGAGTTGGTGTCTGATGGACAAGCACGCTTGGGGCTGTTATAGCAGACAGTTTATCTCCTAGCGTGTAAGCCCCTCCCCTGGCTCCTCATTGGCTGAGTACTGCAGAGGTTACAGCCTTATCTGGACATTGCCTATGCCCATATAAGGCAAAAAGTAGTCTGGAACAAATGTACGTTCCTTGAGGTGACACAGAGACGTTGAATCCCTCTTCACTTTGTTCTCTGGCACATGTTCATGGCAAAGCCCAAGAAAATAAGCCTGCCAAACAGAGAGGGTAAGAAGAACCAGGAAGTGAAGTGTCTAAGGGTTTGGACTCCATTGTTGGGCGTTTGGGGGGGGGGAGGGGTTGTACATATTTCCAGTAGGTTGTAAACCTATTGTTAATTAGACAGCACAGCTTTCATTTGGTATTTCTGAATATGAATCATCTGCCTTATTTCTCACAGCTGTGAAGAAATTTAATTTTACCTGCCATTTCCTTCTTGGGTTTGTTCCCCACATCCCTGTGGAGGGGAGTGTGATGTTGGGGCTCCAGGAAACTGAGGGTATAGGTTTTGGGAGATGAGGCTGTTGATAAGATTGCATTTTTTTCTTGTCATTTACTAAGATATTTGTTAACTGATAGAGACTCATGCCCTGCATGACTGTGATCTCTATCAGTTAACCATTTGTTTTCTTTCCTTTCCTTTGTTCTTGGACAGCAAGAAGTGCCTGGGGAATGTCACACACATCCCACCTGGGAGGGGGCGGTGTCATTAGCTTGTGCTTTGCCCTCAGCTTGCCTCACGTTCCCTCATCAGCATCACATGTAGCAATTAGAGAAGAGCCCTGAGGAGTTGTGCAAAATGCAAGGTTTTTATACGCAGAAGGAAGGTGGGACAAGGGAACTAAAAGAATAGATTATATTAGGGGGAGTCTTATCATTCGATGACCTCACCAGTGTTCATCAGGAGATTCCAGACTGATTGGTTTAGAATTCCATGCCCAGGAGAGGCTGCAGCTGCAGTTAGGTTAGGTGTTATCTTGGGGCTTACCAGAAATGACTATTTTTAAAGAATCATGGACAGTGTCTAGGAATGGAGTGGATCTGGCATTGTCCTCGAGGCCCTTCATGGACACTATGGCAGCATTGCAAGAGATGTGCATTTTCATATAGAAGGTTGCTCAAGAAGACTGTCCTGGTCCGATGTGTTGTGGGTGGAATCAGCATTGTTTTTTTAGGGGAGGAAGTGCTCCAGATGAATATACAAACTAAAACAGGAATCTCGGGACCTAGGTTTAGCTACTAATCAGGACTAAATCTCTGGCAGGAGCCTTAGCCTCAGTGTGGGCTGACCAGCTGAGATTTCTCTGGGCTAGCTTCTCCATGCAAAACATTGTCTTGGGGCCAGATTTTAAGGTTGGGAAGCACATTTTGTAATCTGTGTCCTGTGCCTGCAAGATTTCTTCAGCATAGTCCTAGGAAGTCAGAAGCAATCTACTTTATACTGTCTTGATCATGCCCTTACTTTGTATTTTCTCTGAATTTTCTAGCTATGGTTTGGGTAACATTCTTTGATGTTATCTTGGTCTTGGGTCCTCCCAGCTTTCCTCTTAGGATTCTATGGAGTTTGCAAGCAGGTGTCTGTGTCTCCCCCGTATCCTGCTCATTAAGGATATGGTAAACACTCATGAAAGGAATGCATGAATGCATGTATGCCTTCTACACTGAAAAGCACTACTCACTGAATTCCCTCACTGAAAACACAGAAAAAAAAAAAACACAAAAAACAAAAACGAGGTGACTTTCTTAGAGTCAACCAACTTCTCTTGCCTTGTGCATTCATTTGTTCATCACACAAACATGTATTAGGTACCACGAAGAATGAAAAGGTAGATTAACAGATGGGGAAATTTCTGTTTATTCAAGGCACATTTGAAAGGTGGCGTGGAGTAAATACAGTGGAGAGTAAAATATGCTCACTGCTTTTAAACAACCGTTGTCGAGTGAACTATCCAAGGAGGTAAACACAGAGTTCATTTGAAATGTGTTAGTTATTGTAACAGAGATGCGTCCATGGTGCTACGCAAACACAGAGGGGTAGAGCTGATCGGGGAACATGCTAAGCTAAGAGTTTCAACCTTGATCATTGAAGGGAAAGTAACTTGGCAGAGGTGGGAGGCTGGGGGGCACAGGAACAAAAGGAGCAAAAAGAATTGAGGTGCAGAGCGTCCGATGTTCAGTCCGACACCTTACACCATACCAAACGAATGAATGAAGAAAGCGCTGCTTTGCATGGCCCATTAACTTTCCAACGATCCTCTGCCGCATTCGCACAGCCATTAGAGAATTCTTTTCAGGGTGTTTCCCTATTATAGCCATTTGGAGATGTGAGAAATTACACTCAACAGCCCAGAAAACTACCCCCAGAGCTTTCATTAGCATCTGCGTATCATCTCCTTGTGCTGGTAAATATCTAGATTGTCGGCTCCAGTCACTCTACCCCAGTCTTAATGCGAGCAAATAAAACCCAAGCACTCATCAGAAAATAAAATATTTACCCTGCACACTACCATAAACAAAGCTACTGGAACGGCATACCATTTTAATAACCATTGTGTACAGGAATGTTGTAAGATAAATGCTGTATTTTCTCCAGAACATAAAGATACGCTGGCGGTAATCACAGGAAATGTGCGGAACTGGGATCTCTCCGGGAGGAGGGAGTGGGTGACTATAAGGCGGTGTCCTCTGCTGATGTATTGATGATTCCTTCTTCCCTTCTTATGTATTGGAAGTGACTATATTCAGGAATTTTGGCAATAAGTTTGTTACTATGTATAGCTCTAAAGAAGAACGGTTGTGCAAGGGTAATCTCAAAGAGGAGTTATGGTAACTCCCTAGTCTTTTAATGTGTATTATCTATTATCTGCTGCTTCTGAAACCACAGTGGACATTGAAGATTAAGACTTTTTTTTTAAGTTTATTTTGGGATTTCATCTGGAGCTGAAGAAAAAGCTACAGTCAGTCTGTATTTATTCCACTGCTATGACTCTACAGGGCTCAGGCTTCATAGGTATTTGAGGCCCTCTGTGAAATGAGTGCTGGCCACTCCAGCTCTACTCTGATCTTTGAGTCTCAATTTTCTTTTACCCAAGTAATTTCAAACTTTCATGCCTAGTTCATTTTGTTTCATCCTGGTCAACTCCCATGCATCCAGGAATACCTGCATCCCAGAGGCATAGGAAAAAAACGAACCATTCTCCATCCACATAGAGTACCCGGACTGCAGGTATGCATGGTAATCAAGGCCAAGGGCAGTGTTTGCCTTGTGCACTGCTCTAATGCCTGCACTTGGACCAGGTCTGACATAGAATAGATGTTCCATAAGCTTTTTTTTTTTTTTTTTTTTTTTTTTTTTTTTTTAAGTAGCCTTCGTGTCCAGCATGGAGCATACTGTGGGGCTTGAACTCAAGACCCTGAGATCAAGAGCTGAGCTGAGATCAACAGCTGGATGCCTAATCAGCTAAGGCACCCAGGTATCCCTCATAAGTATTTTTAAATTACCTTATCTCAAACATGGAGGGTTTTTTTTGTTGTTGTTGTTTTTTAATTTTAATGTTTATTTATTTTTGAGAGACCGAGAGAGAGCATGCATGGGGGAGGGACAGAGAAAGACACACACACACACACACAGAGTCCAAAGTAGGCTCCAGGCTCTGAGCTGTCAGCACAGAGCCTGATGTGGGGCTTGAACCTGTGAACCACGAGATCATGACCTGAGCCAAAGTCTGATGCTTAACTGACTGAGCCACCCAGGCACCCCTAAAACACGGAGATTTTCAGCTTGCTTTTGTGAATCAGCCGCCTTGCCCTTGTTGGCTAAGCTTGGGCCATATTCACTAGATGAGTGTTTGGAGGAGTTCCCCAAACACTCCCTGATTTATTCCCAGCTCCCTGATTTATGAAGTTTGCACTGACTCAGGCCGCTGAGCTCTCCTCTGTGACATATTGCCAGGGTCCAGGAGGCCTGCATTACACATGCCTCTTGCCTTCTCCTCCCCTTCCTATTCCTGGTTTTGAGTAGTATTAGTCAGATGATATGCTGCCACTTTCAAAATGCTGAGAACAAAGGGGCGAAGCCTCTGTGTGATATGCAGAGGCCTTTCCCCAGAGACAGTAAAGCGAGAATAAAAAGAAAAGCAGAAGGCACTCCCCTCAAGTGTAGGCACCCACTGAGTGTGTGTTCCTCAAAGGGCAGCGACTGGCCAGACCGTGTGGGACCTGCCACGTGCCTGGGTGGGCTAAGGTTACAAGTCATAACACAAGGGAGGAGGGCAGGGAGTGAGGCCCGAGGCTGCTGGAACAGATCCCTGGAGAAGGAGACTGAACAGAGCCAGGCTTAAAAAGAAAGGAAAACTTCACATCCACAGAGAATGAGTGATGAGGTTGTGTGCCAGGAGGGTGTTAAGTCTTGGAACAAACCAGACAGGCCAGCAGACAGGCGGGCACAGCCTGTCCCCAGGAGAACTTGGACATGTGCCTGCCGCAGAGCAGTGTGACACAAAGTCAGAGGCAAAGACCAAACCTGGGAGGCCTCGAACGCCGAGGTTAACATTTGGACTTTACCAACACATATCTTTTAAGTCCCTTCTGAGCTAGACTCTTCCTGGACAATTGTGCTGGGAGAGGTTGCAAGAATATATTCTGAGTTGCTTTTTCTTCAAGAATGAGTCCTTGATGCATCCTTCCCCATTGGTCGCTTTCAAGGGACAGAGATGCCAGAACAGCTATGGGCTGACCCTTCTCTTTAATAGCCAAAACCGGTTTTTGGTGCTGAGTGTCTGGAGACAGGAGCTATGGTCTATGCTTGTTTGTTCGTTTTTCTCTGAAGCTCAGACAGGACCATAATAGCCCTGGCCTGCATCCTGAGAAGGGTAACCATTTGAAGTCCAGTTCTGATGAAAGGAGGAGGGAACGAGCCCACAAGTTTATCCTGGTTATTAATCAGTAAATTTCACTAGTCCCAGCCTCAAAATCTGAGCTGATGCCAGCGGCCACAGAATCCCCACATGCTAATTCACAGTGGAGCTTAAAACTGAAAGCATTTTCAAATCTGTGGTGTTGCGTGAAACATTATTAAGCGTGTATTATTACCTCAGTAGATCTTGGTGGCGGTTTAACTATTAGAGGATTTCACAGCATATATAATATTATCCAAATGAATCAATACCTTAACCTCGAGGCTGATCCCTCAATTACTGTAACTACCAGTTGCTAATTGGAAGGCTTTTTACACTCTGCGCTCCCTTTAGACTGTCCACGCCGCTGGTGTGAATGCAACCAAGGAGCACAGATAAATTGAGCATGAACAATTAGACTCTTCTGCTTTGGGTGATCTAAAGAGAGACGTGAAATGCCATTACATGGCGTCATGATTTTGAATCTCCGGTCGAGGCTTGACTCTAGTTGACTGAATATCTTAGTCCTGGCGAGGTTGGAAGGTGGGATTTTTTTAAAGACTTGAAGCAATTCGAAAGCATCAGATGTTTTCAAATGGTAATGGAGAGTTTCACCCAGATGCTTTCTGTGCTGTGTCTAGTACAGCTCTTATCAGCCTCAGGTGTTATTAAGTGGGGCTGCGGCTGGGACAGGTGTCACTTTATGCTAATGTAGGCAAGTGGCTCTGGCCAAAGGGCCTCCTGGGATTGAACGTGCCTGGGCAAGCTTGGAGACCACCCTCTTATGCTCTAACTTTGGCTTTAGCCTGAGAGCCCTTTGCTGCCCTTTGAGGAAGAGGTAAAATCACAGTGCCAAAAATCACTGAGCTCCAGTGAACAAAAAAATAAATCTGGCAGTTTTCACTTACCCTCTGAAGCAAAACAAATCAGAAATAGCTCAGTGACTGATAACCGAAGGTGTCAATGGCTTTTAATCACTCACTATTATCAATTCAGCATTTTCTGGCAGGTCACAAAACAACGGAGTGCTCCCAGGCTGGTGGAAAATAAAACTTCATCAGTTGCTCGCTGTATTCCTAAAATAATTAAATAAAACCCAGGCAAATAACCATGTTTGTGGGCCAGGTTAGTAGTACAAACGTCAATGCTGACCAAGGTTGGGCAGGCAAATGGCTTAGTATAGTGTAAGGTTTTTAAAACTGTATAATGCCTTAGGAATCCTCTGGGGATCTTGTTAAAACTCAGGCTGGAGGCCTGTCCACCAGAGGTTTCGATTGGACGGTTTTGGGTGAGGCCCGTGAATTTGCATTTCTAACAAACTCCCCCGGGTGATGCTGATCTGCTGGTCTCTGTGGGCCACCTGGTGAGTCCACACAGATGTCGAACGGACAGGGCGGACAGGGCGGGAGGGGACTGGATGGAAGAGTCTGCCTCGCTAACAGGAGGTAAATAACTCCAGCCGGTCTCCATCCATCCTGGGCTGCTGGAGGGCTGCTGTTGCCAAATCATCTCAATTTTGTGAAATCTTTCATGGCAAGCAACCAGCTCGCTATTTTTCTTTTAAAATTCTCCTCCTGAAAAGTAAGACCTATCCATCAGGTAGGCGTGGCCAGTAGGTCACCAGTTTGAAACAGCTGGCCTTGTTAAGCATGTCCTGGAGATGGGGCATTATTTAGTGGAGTGCCGTTAAATACAGCACATGGAAAAATAAAACTGCCCACGTCTAAAAGAACAGAATGTAAACTGTCATCATCTGATTCTCATACTTTAGATCTCCAGGGGCTCTTTCAAAACCCAACTAAGACAAAATGAACAGGATTCTTTTCCAGGGAAAGAACATGGACATTCATCTAACATGTGAGCAAGAATATTGTGGGAATTTCCTGTGTGTATCTCAATTCCTCCAAAGTGAGAACTGGGCTCATTATGGGCATGGTATGTTGGCAAATAATATTTTTCTGTGTTTGTTTGTTTGTTTGTTTGTTTCTCTCTGTCTCTCCCTCTTCCTCTCTCTCTCTCTCAGTCTGTCTCTCTCACTCTTTCTATCTCTCTTTCTGTTGTCTACAGCAAGACCAATTAGGGCATCAGGGCTGCAGCGGGAAAATGTGAGCTGAAATAAGAGTGACATTCAGAAGAGATTTCTTTTCAAGCTCTGTGTCTTTGGGAAGCCTCCGTGCGGTGACCTTATACTTGGAATTCAGCTTTCAGCTGGTATATCCAGCATTAAAGGTGACAGGGAAAATAAAAGTCTTCCTTCCAAAGATTGTGTGTGCCTTTGGCAAAGGTTATAGATGTGATGTCTTTGAACATCCTTCTTCATGATGGCTCTGTCGCTGGAAACGGGCAGAGAAGAGAGGAAATCTGTAGTGAGCCAAAGCTGTTTTCAGGGTAATGATTGTCAAATCCTGTACCTCTTGAATGCAGAACAACAGTGGGTTTCATATTTACATCTAAATATCTGGTTTACTTACCACTTTGCTCCCTCCCTCTCCTGCCCTGCCATACCTTTGAAGACCTAGGCTAAAAAAGAGAAAATAATGCATTTAAAAAGAGAACAGTAAAATGCCCCAGCCTCATCTAAACAAGGGATTTTTGAGGCTGGAAGCCACTCATTAACTCTTGCAGCTCTTAAACTTTTTCCTGTGGCTCACTTTGTTTTTTCTCCAGGAATAACAGAAGGCAAAAGTATAACATGTGCCCTTTCCAGTCCACTGTCCCTGCCTGAAGGGATCCAGATGTCTCTAAACGTGGTTGGTTATAGGTCATTATCATTATTTCAGGGATTATTCATTCACTATCCAGGGTGGGCTGGGGACTGGAGACAGGGACAAGAAATGCCAAACAAGCCCATTTAGATGTATGATCCTGTCTGTACGTTACTATTCACCAGCAAACTCCTTTCTGCTCAGGCAATTTCTGGAATATTCATAGTGTTCCCGTGAACCCTTCGGAACACCACAGACCAACTCAAACTGTATCCCCCTTGAAGCTTTCCATGGCAACCCCCAGGTTCTTGTGGAGTTAGGTACTTGAGCAGAACACAACGTGAGAATGAACCCATCATGCGCCCAATTGCTGACATTCCTGCTAGTGACGAATTAGGGGACCTTGACCAATCACTACCAGCCCCTTCTACACAGTCCGCCATATTGCAATGGCAAGTCTGGGACAACATTTCTTTGAGGCCTTATTCCCATATGACTCCAAGTTAGATTTCACTACGTTGGTGAGATTTGAACACTGAAAAAGAGAACGACTATTTTCTGGGACAGCTGCTGGCAGAGATGTGGGCAGACTTAAATGTTGTAGCAGTGCTGTAGGGTATTTGTAGGGACTTTCAGGAAGGTGATGAAGACAGAGAACTCTTCAGTAGCCTCTTCCCTGTGAGGGCTGAAGTTCACAGCTCCATCGGGGTGAAAATCCTTAATTTCTTTCTTTCCTTCTTTCTTTTTTATCTTTTATTTTGTGGTTTGGTGTCACAAGGGATTCTGTGCACAGATTTTCTGATTTTGGAGTTCCGCTAGTGGCTTCCCTGGTATACATTCCCTTTCTCCAGAAAGGCAGCTCAGTAGTTGTGCAAGCCTTTAATTCCTGTATAAAAACATTTTTGCTATGATGTCTTGAGTTTTCTTGACTAAACCCTGAAGGATACAAAGCCTCAATCCCTCATTAGCAAAACCTAGATTAAGCCATACCCACCCAATAAGTTTATTGTGAGGACTGAATGAAATAATGCATATAAAGTGCCTGGCATGGCTCCTGGAACTACATAAACACTAAGTCCCTCCTTTATTTCACAGAACAAAGCACTAGGGCCAACACTCTAGCACTCGGTCCACAACAAATTGGTTTGTTAATATAGAGCCCAGCCCAGTCATAGTCAGACCACAGGCACTGAATAAACATGTATTGATAGAGTGATTCCTGAGTTTGGCCAAGCTAATTTCTAGCACATCTGCTACATCTTTCATGTCACAGGTAAAGAGTCCTGGGGGAGTCTTCCAACCATTCATTGTAAAGCACCTTGATAATTCTAGGTTTGGGGATCAAATCATCCCAGATTAAGACTAAGACTATCATGTTTCCTAAAACTAACAACAGAGTTACATATTACTCTCTCACGCCTTCCATCTAATGTGAAACATGGGCTGTAAATGTAGATTTAAGCTGGGTACAGGTTGAAGGCAGTTGGCTCTGGGGCCAGTTTGGGGGTGGCAGTGGCCTTGTGGGCATCACGGGTATCATTCTGTCATCCTTTGTGAGAACAGCAGTAAGTCAGAGAGAACAGCAGAAATAAGAGAACAGTAGAAATAAACTCTGGTACTTTTTATTTCTCTATAGAGTTAAGTGCAGTGATCCTTTTGTACTTTCTATGAATGTAATAGTGGTGATTTGAACTAATTTTTCTGAAGGGTCTACATTTAGGGGTTATTTATCAGGAGTATTGTTTCCTCTGTGGTGTGAGTTAGGGCAGCCAAGTAGACAAGAATTGGAATTCCATGAATGGCGCCATCTTTGTTGGAGCAGACTTTTTGGCTTATCTGCCCTTTATGCTGAAGTAAAGTTCTCCTGCCAAAGAACTCTGAAGGAGATCTATTCTTCATTTCCTGATGTATATATGTTGTTTGGCCTTGATGCACATTCCCCAAGGATACATCCTCTCTGGTCAATAATATTCTATTTCTGCTCTTCTTCAAGGAAGCATGGTAGCTTAAACATAGTCTCTCGAGACACACTGACTTGATTCAAATACTGTGTTTGCTGGTTAATAGCTGTGTGACTTTGGACGAGCAACTTAACCTGTCTGCCAGAGTTTCCTAATTCAGAGTAAAAAAGGATAATAATAGCATCAAGGGGTTACTGAGAACAATAAAGAAGCTATTTACATAAAGTCTGCAACAGCATCTTCTATATAATAAGTCTTTGAAACATATTATCATGCATTATTATGGTAGACATTACATCTATAAAATAGCTTACATTCTGGGGGGAAGATTTGCTGTGTTTTAGTAATTGATAATCATGTAGGAAGATAAAATGTAGATGTCGTGTTTCTCTCTGGTCTCTCAGGGTTCACATCTAATGTGGAAAGGTGACCTTCATGTTAAAACTCCAGACACAAGGCAGATATAAAGTGCTTTAAATTTGAAAAGAGAAACAGAAATTTCAGTGTGTGTCAAGGAAATATGAGTGGAAGAAGCTCTCAAAGGATGGCAGCACTTTAGACATGCAGTGATGACCAGTGAAACAGAGACAGGCATGGGACTGTACGCAAAAGGATTGGAGCCACTAAGCATGGAAACACAGAATGGATATTCAGTTGGATGAGGCTCATTACTTCTGAAGAAAATAGCTGTCAGACTATGAGAAAGAAGGCAGGCGTATTTGGTTTGGATAGTAGGCTACTTAAAGAGAATGTAATTTGTTGGTACCACTTAATTTTTTTTTTGAGTCTATTTATTTATTTTGAGAGAGAGAGGTAGAGAGAGAGGGAGAGAGAGCATCCCAAACAGGTTTCACACTGTCAACACAGAGCCTGACACGGGGCTCAATCTTACAAACCATGAGATCACGACTTGAGCCGAGATCTAGAGTCAGATGCTTAACCAACTGAGCCACCCAGCGCCCCTATTGGTACCATTTTTAAGTTGAAATTTATTTTTTTGTTTAGATTTCTATGTTTATTGCAAAGTAAAAACTAGAATGTCTAGTAACATGCATTCCAATATTATCTAGACTTGTGTTCCTATGTGCAAATGGACATGACTTTAGTTAGAAAGTGTTTGGGTTTTCCACTGTGCCATGGCTCCTACCATTGCCTATTGCCTCACATACCAGTACCTCAATCATTTGTGTTCTCACAGTTGACTCTATAGGGCCTCAAGTTTCTTCCCCTATTCTAGAGACTGAAATAGAAGGGTACAGCAATTAGAACATGAAATGGGGAGCTATAGAAGGTGTAGTGGCAGTTTTAGTGAAGAATGCCAAGTTGGATCTGCTGATGAAGTGATAAGAGGAGGTGCAGGGTTGGATGCACAAGAAAAGAGGATGAGGACCTGACTTCCTACAGAAGCAGGACAAGAGAGTCATCAGACATACCTGAAGGTGACATGTATGGTAGCCTGGGTCCAGAAGTTAGCGTCCAGGGGGCATGTAAATGAAGCTCCCTGAGTAGCCCACCCCAGTGTGTGACATGAGTGGAGGCCCTGTATGCTCCAGGCTCATGGGCCATGCACACGGATGGTCAGCCAAGTGTCTGGTCACTCCACTGCTGAGAACACTGGCTTATTGTGTCCTTGGGCATCCTTCACAACCCATGGAGCATCTTGACCTTCACTGCAGTACAGAATTTTATGAACATGATATTTTTTTCTTTCAAATCTCAGCTTGAAAATGGACTCATACCTACTGGTATCATGGTCTTAGGTGGTTTCTTTCATCTCTCTGTTATCTGAAAAATGGGGTTAATAATGCATGCCTAATTGGCTTTTCTGAGGCTTAAATTGTGTACACAAAATGCTTATCAAGGCATATAGTAAGGATTCTGTAAATGTTACTGATTATTATTATTATTATTATTATTATTATTATTACTGCGATGTTAACATTCTGAGCACCTTAGCCTACAGGTCAGGGTTCTAGGTGGCATGAGAGAGTGGGAAACTCAATCTCTAGGAACTGTAGGTTTGTTATTTTCTGCCACCCCCAGTTGGTATGGTCTGGGGAATCACACACATGTTTTTTTTTTTTTTTTTTTTTTTTGCAAGAGAAAATGTGAGCAAAATTATATACCAAAGATCAAATAGTAGGATTATGAAGTGTTAACTTTGAAAACTAAGAAACCAGTCAGGTGCTATTAAAATAACCTAGAAATGAATTGTTATCCATGTAATTCATCAAAAATACAGTGGGCACAATGCCTGGCACAAAATGAGTACTCACTGTTGTTTACTTCTTTTTTGACACTGAGTTTAACTAATTTGCCTTTACACATATGCAATGATTACTTTTATGTGTCAACTTGACTGGCCATGGGGTGCCCGGATTAAACATTATTTCTGGATGTGTCTGTGAGGGTGTTTCTGGATAAAATTAGATTTGAGTTGGTGTACTCAGCAAAGCTGATCACCCTCCCATTGTGGGTGGGCATTATCAGATCCCTTGAAAGCATGAATAGAACAGAGAGATAGAGGAAGGAAGAATTCCCCCATTTTTCCTGCCTCACTGCTTGAGCTGGGACATCTTACCTCATTTTCTCCTGCCCTTTGATTGGGATTTACATGACTCGCTACCCTGGTTCTCAGGCCTCAGACTCGGGCTGAATTAGACCACTGGCTTTCCTGGGTCTCCAGCTTGTAGATGGCAGATGGTGGGACCTCTCAGTATCTATAACTGCGTGAGTCAATTCCTTGTGATAAAACTCTGGGTAGGTCAGTGAGTAAGTAGGGATGGATGTGGATGTGGAGATAAATATGATAGAGATAGAGACAGATGTCCTATTGATTCTCTTTCTCTGGAGAACCCTGACTCACCCGGCACATTATTTCATCTAAGTTCTCACACCTACCCTGTGAAGTAGGTATTATATCTGTCTCCATTTTAGAGATGAGGAAATGAAAGAGTAAATTGCATGTTCAACACTACACAGCTAGTAAATGTCAGAGCTGGTGTTTGAGCCCCGACAATCAGGCCAGGGGTCAGGGTGCTGTGCATGGCCTCGTGTGAACTCTGTGCTTTAGGAACCCGCAGCCCCAGATGAGATGGATGTGCAGAATACGTTCCACGTGTGTGATAAGAGCCACAGTAGAGGTATAGAGAAGCGTCTGACAGAGAGCACAGACAAAAACAGGTGCATTTCTGAATGAGGTGAGAAGGGCTTCCCAGTAGAGTGACACTACAACTGGCTCTCGAGGAGTACGATGCCAGAGAAATACAGAAAATGTCTGTAAGGCATGTTCATCCTTTCTTGGCAGCAGGCTTAATCAGAATTTATCATAACGTAAATGGTCTACGCCTTTTGATCCTGTAATGTCACTAACTGTGACAGGCTGCGAGAAAAATGCACAAAAACGCTTATCTGAACTATTATTCCCGAGTAGAGAAAAGAAGAAACCGTATTAAATGTGTTAACTACATAACTTGCACAAAGTAATGCAACCCAGTCATCAGAAGTTAAGGTGGACACGCGTCCACAGTGAATCACTGAGTGGCAGAGGGAGGTGAAGTTGACCTCGTGTGTATAAAATGTATGTAACATAGAATATGCGCATCTAAAGTGGTGCACGGATATGCTGTAGGCATAAAGAATAACCTGGAAAGATTTCACCATATGGTCCTCTCTAGGTAGTGGAATTTGGGGGGACGTTTAGTTTCTCCTTTTACTTTTCTGTGATTTGTATTTTGACAATAGACATATATCCCCAAAATTCTGGCATAAAAAAAATAAAAGCAACAAGCTTGGAAAGCCAGACAACTTAAATATTAAGCAAAAGAATTACAGAATATGACTGTTCAGGAAAGAAAGCAAAAAAGAAAAAAAAGCTAGAAAGCACCGGGTGCCCAATATCTTTTTATACGTAGACCTGATGACTTTGGTGACAACGTGATTTAAGGAAACGTTTTAGTTCAAGCTGTTCAGGAGATGGCGGAGCTGCAATCCCACAGGCTAATTCTTCTAGGCAATGCTACCCTCCATGTGCCAAGTCCTGTTGAATCAGAGTGGGTTACAGACGTGCAGGCCTTCAGCCTTGATCCTTCAGTCTTCGGGGTGGACACACAAGGCTTCGGACAGCAGAGCCCCTGGGCCAAGAGCCCCTGGCAATGGACTACCTCATCTGTTTACCCAGTATGGCATTTATTCTATGTGAGCTGTGAGGTAAAAAAAAAAAAAATGGAGGCCTAAAGAGACTATTTTATGTGGCCTATTGTTTTTTTTTAAAAAGATAACTGCCAGAGAGGTTCCCAAAGTCACATAGCTTGTTAGATAAGTAAGCCAATCACTTCTTATTTTGTATTTTTTAATTAATTAATTAAATAGATTATATGTTTTTAAAGTTTATTTATTTATTTTGAAGGTGGGGGGCACAGAGAGAAAGGGAGAGAGAGAATCCCAAGCAGGCTCTGCACTGGTAGCGGGACTCCACCCCACAAACCGTGAGATCATGACCTGAGCCAAAAGCTAGAGTAGGACGCTTAACCGGAGGAGTCACCCAGACACCCCTTATTTTATATTTTAAAGTAATCTCTACATCCAACATGGGGCTTAAACTTACAACCCTGAGATCACAAGTTCTATGCTCCACCGACTGAGCCAGCCAGTGGAATTAAATTTATTAAATAATAAAATTATTTTAAATTATTAATTTAATAATAACATTAAATATTTTAATCTAAGTTAAATTAAAGTAGAAATAAGAATATTGACACACACACACCAATGTTGAATTACAGCCAGAATCGAAGAGCACACCACAGAATGACTGAATTCCAGGAATGATATATTCGGACAAGCCAAGTGACCTCACTGCTTTTCAAGGGCCCTCCTCTCTCTATCTGATATTGATTATTCTGGATCCATTATCGGCTCATTTGAAGTAAATATCTGGACATTCACAATGTTAGCATAACTCATACAACATGGTAGTCTTCGTTTTCATCATCTAGGCCTTGTTTTTGTTAATAATCGCTATATAGAGGTTCAGCTCTATAGATGTTGTCTTCTGTTGGATGGTTCATTTCCAACTATTGATTAGTTAGGATATTTACGTCCATGTCTGTCTTCAAGACAGCCTGGGGCGTAACTCTCATGATGGGTTACTCAGGGTGTAGCTGCCAGTCATGGACACAGATTAGACCACTCAGAGCTGAGGCCATTCGGGAGATGAAGTGCTCGCTTTGAGCGGTTTCCGGCATGGTTTGTGAGACTAGAGTTCATTTTCCACTTTATGATATATCCATCCTCCATATCTTGGTCCTCTCAAATCTGGGCTTCTAAAGTCTTTGTTAAGGTTCAACTACACAGTGGCCCTATTTCTCCCTCCTTATCCCACAATTGACGTGTTTTTGTCTTCCTACGTCCCAGGGTGCTGGGCTGCATGTTTGTCCAATGTTCCTTTGACTAGACAGGGAAGAAATAGGGAAATGGCTTCTGAGATGGGCTGACAAATGTCCACGTGCTAATCCCTGGAACCTGTGAATATTACCATATGGGGCAAAAGGGACATGTGGATGCGATTATATCATGGGTCTTGAGATGGGGAGATTATCCTGGGTTCTCTGGATGGGGCTTAAAGGGAATCACAAGTGTCCTCAGAAGGAGATGGAGGGAGACTTATTATAGAAGAGGAAGTAGGTATAAGGATGGAAGCAAGAAGTCAGAGTGATGAGATGAAAGAGTCACAGCCAACAAATGTAGGCAGCCTCCAGAGACTAGAAGTGGCAAGGAAACAGCTTCCAGAAGACTTACAATGCTAGTATGCACTTTACTGGCTTTATCCTAGAGAAATTGATTTGGATTTCTGTCCTCCAGAACTATAAGAGAATAAATTCGTGTTGTTTTAAACCACTACTTTTGTTCTATTATTATTATTATTATTATTATTATTATTATTATATTATTAATTATTACAGCAATGATAGGAAACTAACACAAGCTGTTTCATGGAAAGTACTTCACACACTATCACTATGCAGTTCCCACCTGTTGGAAAAATTTTATTTATGGTCAATTCTCATCTATTACTGATAACACATCTTTATTTTTCTCTCATTCTACTATTTCTATTTTACTGACGAGGAAACCAAGCCTTTGAAAGCAACATCAGGTCCCTGGGTGGCTCGGTTGGTTAAGCGGCTGACTTCAGCTCAGGTCATGATCTCACAGTTCGTGAGTTCGAGCCTTGGGTCGGGCTCTGTGCTGACAGCTTGGAGTCTGGAGCCTGGTTTGCATTCTCTGTCTCCCTCTCTCTCTGTTCCTCCCCCGCTTGCACTCTGTCTCTCTCTCAAAAATAAATAAAGATTAAAAAAAATTTTCTTTTTAAAAAGAAAGCAACATGTTTTTCTTAAGGAAGCATTACTGGTAAGCCATAGACTATCAGAAAGCAACAGGCTTTCTCTCTGTTTCCAAAGAAATTGTCTTTCTCAGACAGTAAACCCTTGCCCTTGAATTTGAGCTTTCCCTTCTCTGATGAACAGGAAGCAGGGATTTCCTTTCCTTTTGTGTATTTTACTGCATAAAATATCAGTGTGGCCATGACTGTAATAATGATGAGCTTGACTTAGATGCTTGGGGATGAGTCTTGGAACTTTTTAGTGATTCACTCCCTATAGATGGAAATAGTATCAGAGAGACAAAAATATCATCTTTAAAATTCTTTCACTAGGTGACCTCTAAGGTCACTGAGAGCCAGATGAGTAAAAGAATCTTTCAAGTGGTTTGGGTCAGTGCCACATTTTTCATAATACTTATGGGGGCACTTTCCTGTTATATTTAAATGGACTTGTCTTTCTGGGCTTTTTGTCTCCATTTTAGGTAGAAGTTGTCCTTCCTATTCTCCCTCCTTCATGCGCAACCCTAAAGTAAAATTGCTATTTTTGGTATGGTGATGATGATGGTGGCAGTGTCTAACACTTATTAAATGCTTACTGTACTTACTATGCACTAGACACAGGGCTAAGTGTTCTTGCATGAACACTTTATATTAATCCTCACAACTTGGTGACTTAGGTGCTTTTATTATTGATCGGGATGCTGAAACTCCGAGAAGTTAAGTGACTCACCCAAGGTCACGATGCTAGTAAGTACTAGAACCAATGGTTAATGAAAGTCTTTCTAATTTTCAAGCTCATGTGCTTTTTTCAAGAATGACTTTCCCTCCTGTCCAATTCTAGAAAATACCACTTCCCAGCCATTCCGTTGCTGCTTAAAATGCATATGTGGTTTTCTGGCTCTCTGTACACTTCACTGAAGCTCCCCAGTGTGTCTCACCCTTTTGGGCAGAGTCAGGCATTTCCAAATCATTCTAAGATCTTCTTCCCCCATTCTTTCTGCCCCAAGTCCACGAACACTACTATTTCCTCCGAGCAGTTGGTTCAGTGCAGCCATCACAAAGAATAAGGAACTGATCACCCCAACCCCACCTGTGTGTGAACTTTGCTCAAGGAAACAGAGTCTGACTTGATTGTAGGAGGAAGATGGGGAGGGTTTCATGAGCCTAGAGAAGTGACTGGTGGCATTCCCACCCAACTGTTAAAATGTTGTTTCGTTTTTTATAGTCTCTCAAAAACCTACCCCCAAACTGTGTGGTCTTTGACAGTATACAACCCTGCTTTCTCCCTCCCCCATCGCAAAGGTGAGGACTTACTGGATTAGGCGGACTATGCTAGAAAGTCACTTGATGACTGATATTTAGAAACCACATTCTATTTCCCTTAGAAAATTGGCCCGATCTTGGAGGTTCCCAAAAGTGTGATATGGAAAAATGCAAAAGCATCTTAGGATTTTCCTGATGAAGGGCAAAGTCAAGGCCCAGTCTTGCTTGTTCACTGAGGGGGTCTTAAACACCCCATTGTCCTCTACAACACATAATAATGTTCTTTTAATTGAGCTCCGTGTTCACTATCAAGGAGAGTGAGTGAAAGATGAGAAATAAAATGCTTCCATTCGTTTCCACCGGCTATTACCTCAGTAATGGCATTAATAAAGGTGGCATTAGAAAGAACTGGGGAAAAAATCATCATTACTCTTGGACCCATAAGAAATGAAGATTCAAAAGGTTATTACAGGTAATAAATTCACATTCTAACATGTGAAATGATTGTGGGCTTGGATTGGATGCATTTGGCTTAGTGATGGTTTTCCAATGGGAGTCGCATTCTGGCTGAATAAAACCCGGGCCTCTGGGCCAGAGAGGGAAACTGGGGGTTCTGTTCCAAGCTGGGGACTCTGGTGCAGTGTCAATTCTGCAGTGACAATTCCTCCCCAAATCTTCTCTGAAAAGCCCAGCTGAGAGACGTTTCTGTGCTTGCCAGAATCTCCGAGGACAGGGAAGAAAGACGGTGCTAGATGAAGACAAGGTGAATAAATGAAATCTGTCTAGCCTGAGTGAGCACGGCGTCCAAAAGCTATTCCAGGAATCGGAAAGCAATCGCTCTCCAAATTGCTCTGTTCACACCCAAACTACAGCTGATGCATTATGTTTCTGCTAAAATCCAAGTTTACCAAGCCATGAGTTTAAATAAGCAAAATGTCACCATTTTTAACCCCCAAAACAAAGGGATTTAAAATGGCTGCCACTGCTTAGCCAAAAACATAAATTTAAAAACTTCAATTTATGTATGAAATTGTTATTGCCTCTCTAAAGCTTTTAAGGTATAATTATCTGAATTCTAAGGGTGGAGGGGGGTAAAGAAATAAATCTCTCTAATGCTTTTTGCTTCTTTTTTTTTCTTTTTGTGCTCTCACTCTTATTTTTGCTTTTTAAAACTTAAAATAGTAATTATTAACTGTAAATGTACTGTCTTCCTCTGAGATGAGATGCTAATAATGCCTTCATGACCTCTGTCTACTACCATGAAATAATAGAGCACTAGTTGAAAAGTCAAGAAACCTAGGTTTAATATTTAATTCTGTCTTCCATGTCTAGATATTCAGGCTCCAGATTTCGGTGTCCCTCTTCACTTCTCTTTCTCTAATATCTTTCATCCATTCTTTTGGCAAATCTAACTACTTCTCACAATTTCTACCACTATTCAACCAAAGTCCATGTTACTGTCATCTTTTCACACAGTTGCCAGAATATCCTTTATAAAAAAAAAAAATCACATCAGGTCACCCTGTTTCAAACCTTTTCATGACTTCCCAACCCACTTAGAACACTCTCCAGAGCTCTTACCACATCCTATAAGACCTGGCTCTTGGATAATCTACCAGTACATTGTCTAATATTCTTTCCCTCCCTTACTGGGCTCCAGCCGTGCTGGCCCCCTTGCTTATCCATAGGCACATGTCAGCATGGAGGCTCCCCATGTTTGTGTTTCCACTTGGACTACCCTTCCCTGAGCTCTTCCCGAGGTTTGTCTTGGAATATCACTTCTCACTGAGACTTCTCTCACCACTCTCTCTAGAGAGGCCACCCATCAAGACTCTCCACCCCTTATTCTTTATTTTCAGTGACTCATCTCTACCTTGCACTATGTTTTATTTTGTTATTGCCAGTCTCCCTCATTGGGATGAGAGCTCCAGGAGAGGAGGGGTATGGTTTTGGTTGTTTTGATTGTTACTATTTGCTATGCTTTCTCAGTGCATGAACGATCTGGCAGAGAACAGGCACCGGATAGATAAAGTGACTGGATGGGTCACCTTGCTACATTTGGTCTTGGTTATTTCATCTTTACAATTAAGATCTTAGATATTAAGGTTTCTAAGGTTATTTTTTGATTTGATGTTCTGAAATTCTTCAACACTCATATTGTTCACTATTCTACCTATAAGGCATAAGAAACAAAAAAGCAACAAATACAGATAACTAAAAAGAAAAAAAAAAATCCTGTTTTCAAGAGATGGACCTGATTAATGTTTTAGCATATAACTGTCCATGCTTGTTTCTACATGGTGTGTGTGTGTGTGTGTGTGTGTGTGTGTGTGTGTGTAGTAGAATCCACTGTTGCCCAGAGATGAAGTATACACTGAGGAGCTAAGAATGCTTGCTTTTGAGTCTCAGTTTTAGAACTTAATATGTGTCACTGTGGGTAAGCTTCTTATTTTCTCTATGCCTTTGTTTCCTTATCTGTAAGATGGGAGACAATAGTCTTTGGATTATTTTGAAAAGAAGTGAGTGAATACATTTAAAGAAATTAAAACACTGAGTAGCACACATTAAGGGGTGAAAGATATTAATGACATTTGTTCACATTTAATTATATATGTTTTCATATTCTCTCTTGAACTTTGCCTGCTCTTTTTTTATTGTTCTGTCTCTTCTTGTGGACACTCCCTCCCCAAGCCTTACTGGTTTAATCTTCATGGTGACTTGATCCATCTGATTCTCAGTCATGAGTTCAATGTCATGAAACATTCATTGTATTAACCAGTCAATTAGAAATATTGATCCAACTCTTACTTGGAGGGCATCCAAAGATTCCTAAAGAAGTGAAATGCTGATTGTTTTCCTCTGGGTGTTCATACACTAGCTGGGGACATGTGCACACACACACACACACACACACACACACACATACACACACACACACAAACACACACATACAAACACAGGTAACAATACCAGAGAATGAATCAAATGCCAAGGTCTTGGCACCATTAGTAAATATTGAAAGAATTCCGAGAAGGAAAAGGGCATTGTGGTCAAGCTTCTTGAAGAGGCTTCTAGGACTCCATGTGATCTCTCTCCCCTTACTTCTCCCATCTTGTCTCTTTCCATTTCCTCCCTGCAACCTCCTTGCATGCCACAACTCAGTCATACCAAACTTCTTTCTGTCCCTCAAATGTTCCATACTTCCATTTTGTTTGCAAGGCTTTGCACATACTCTTTCTTCTTCACAGAACATCATTTCTCCCGTCTTCTCTGCATCCAACTAACTCCTATGAAGTCTCAGGATCAAGGGAGACACCACTTTCTCTAGGAAGCCTCCCTGCTATTTGCTGCCTTAGTACGATCTCATCTTGTAATTACCTGTTTACTTGCTACATTCACTCTGTAGAATTCTCCTAGGGAAGTTTGTTGTCCTTGCCCTTCCCTGCTGCATCCCCAGCACATGGTATAGGGCTTTTCACAAAGTATGGGTTAATTACAAATCTAATGATTAAATGACTCTAGATCAGCTCTCGTTTGGGAAGTGTTGTTTATCCTAGTTCAGGAACACCTATTAAGGCACATGTAATAAAAAATAATTCTTCCAGAGAAGTGGGAACAGGAATTTGTAATAGGCAGCAAAGCATTGATTGGAAGACAGACTCAGTGCTTAGGACTGACTTAGCGGTCTTCTTCTCTAGCTTGTCATCTCAGTAAATCTGTGCTTCCTACAGCTAGCTGAATAATATCCCAACAACTCTGGAAGACTATCCACTTTCCTATGGAACTGGGTATAGACAAGTCAGGCCAACGTAGGTGCCATACTGTAATGCCTTTGTGGATGGACGGATGGCCTAGCTGTTAGTATTATGGCAGAATTATTCCTTTACTGCCCCTTTCTTTATCCCATACATATTTTCCATGAAGGAGAAGACATGTGGAAAGGTGGCATAGGCTGACTGAACCCCATTTTGAACCTGCCTTTTCCCTACAGGCTATAATATTTAGGGTCTGGGTCTTGCTCTGTTCTTCCTTAGGGTACCTTCCAAGAGAGACCTTGGGTAGAGGGAACTCTGACACTTTTATAATCTCCACTATACAGTTTCTCACTCCACTGTGTTCTCGATCATGCTTCTTTAGGTCTGGATTCCTGTTTGAGGACTAGACTGGATTTGCCATATTTGACTTTAATCTCTGATTATGGATTAATTCCAGAGGCTATTGGTTCTTTGCCATTTGGTCCTATATTATAACTAATTTTCTTACAAGTGCTCTACCCTGGAGTTCCTGAGTGCTATGCCTTGCTGTATTGATTTCTAGCTCCAGGAAACAAATCGCATCATAACTAGAGACCCCAACATATATTATATTTCTTCTGAATTCTCCAAATTATAGAGGGCAATGAGGACAATGCCATACACATAGAGGTCACTCAAACTGTGTGTGCGTGTGTGTGTACATGTGTGTATGTGTGTGTTTAAGCCCCTGAGTAAGAAATGCAGAAAGATGACAAAAATAAAGTTTCAAGAGCCTGTTCTACCCAGTTCAGTGTTCTTTGATGTCCAAAGAATTTAAAATACTGGGGTAACTTTGCCAATGGGTAAGTATTCTTTTCCTGAAAATGCTGAAAGGGACAAAAGATGATTTCTTTTTTTCCATTTTTTTGAAGCCAGTCTTCAATTTTTTCTGGCAGGTACATGTTTGACAAGGGGTTATTCAGTCCTTAGGGCCAGTGTTTCCTCCCCACATGCCAATTGCTGCCAACTCTTGTGTGGACACATGTGAGCACCATGCTTGATGCTGGTATGCATAGACACCTCACAGAGGCCTCCAGTCCTACACCTGGAAAACGATTACCAGGCTGAGATTGGCTCCAGAGACAAAGATGGTTCTGTTTAATTTGAAGACTTTTTAAACGGTGCTCAGGGAACGATACACTGCTAATGGAGAAAGTAAATCTGTTAATATTTAATTTTCTTAAGCTGTGGTTTCTTATTAAGAACTCCCTTATGTAAGGTATGCTGATATTGTTTGGAGAGAGCAAAGCATCCTTGCACTGGTGGCCTGGTGCTCTTACTTTATTGCAAATCTGTGATATCTAACCTCAGTGCAAGAGGTCTCTCAAATTATCCATGCCACTTGTTCTTGAGGCCTTCACTCTCCTGCTTCAAACCTGACTTCTGCAAAAGACTTCACCCTCTGCTTTCCAAGTTCCTTAAGGATATATTTAGTAAGTACTCATCATAAGGTAGGCATCGCGATTGGTGGAAAGGACCCAGATGAATAAGACACAGTCCCAAGATAGAGGTCAAATAATCGGCAGGCATGTCTACAACTTTACTTCCATCTTGCTAAAAATACATCCTGTCAGCCTTACCTCCAATTCAGAGAAATAAACAATTTTTAAAATTTTTTTGGGTAATTTTTAAAATGAAATATACAAATTGTGATAATATGTCCTCAAATCAAATGTGTTAGACACTGTTCTAGGCTCTCAGGATACAAGGAATAAGAAAGCAAAGTCCTTGTTTTTGCAGAGATTGAATTCTAATTGTAACAAGATATATTCTATTAAAAAACAAATAGCTGGGGCGCCTGGGTGGCGCAGTCGGTTAAGCGTCTGACTTCAGCCAGGTCACGATCTCGCGGTCCAAGAGTTCGAGCCCCGCATCGGGCTCTGGGCTGATGGCTCAGAGCCTGGAGCCTGTTTCCGATTCTGTGTCTCCCTCTCTCTCTGCCCCTCCCCTGTTCATGCTCTGTCTCTCTCTGTCCCAAAAATAAATAAACGTTGAAAAAAAAAAAAAAATTAAAAAAAAACAAATAGCTGAATAAGATAATTCTAGATAATGACAAACATGATAAAGAAAATAAATGACATTATGATAGGGAATGTGTGTGTGTTTGTGCGTGTACAGAGTTCCTTCACAGAGAGTTATCAGGAAAGATGAAGCTTAAGCTAATATGTGAAAGAATCAGCCATGTGATGATATTGGGACTGAATATTCTAGAGAGTTAAATCAATGAGTATAAAGGCCTTAAGCCTAGGGGCACCTGGGGGCTCGGTTGGTTAAGCATTGGATTTCCTCTCAGGTCATGATTTCCAAGTTTGCCCCTCAAATCAGGCTCTATAATGACAGCTCAGAGCCTGGAGCCTGCTTCAGATTTTGTCTCCCTCTCTCTCTGCTTCTCCCCTGCACATGCTCATGCTCTGTCTCTCAAAAATGAATAAACATTAAAAACAATTAAATAATAAATAAAGACCCTTAAGCCTAGCATGTTCCAGTGAACAAAACCAAAGTTATAAGCATAAGAATCAAAGAATAAAAGTAGATTGAGGGAGATGAGAGAGGAAGAAGGGTTGGAAAGGAGGGCAGGGGCATGGAGATCTTTTAAGACTGTGGTGAGGAGTTTGGTTTTGATTACAAGGCATTGGGAAGACAATAGAGGGTTCTGTTTGTTAAGATAATGAAATGATTAGATTTAAATTTCAAAGCTTATTTGTTATTTCTGAAGAATAATGGATTGTTCTCATGCAGAAGGGGAACAGAGAACCAATTATGAGGTTACGGAAGTAGTCTATGAGACAGACAATTGTGGATGGTCCAGCGTATCAGAAATGAAGGTAGAGAGGCTCAAGATGTGTGTTGCATGTACTACTGATGGAACTCACTGATGCATTAGATGGGGGAGATGAGAAAAAAAATAATAAATGAAGATGGGTTCCCAGGATTATAGCCTACATCCCTCAATATTGATGCTTTTTCTGAGATGTGAAAGAGAGCAAAAACACATTTGATAGTGATGAAATGGATAGCTTTGCTTTGCACATTATAATTCTGAGATATCTACTAACTTTCTAAGAGGAGGTATCGGGTAGTCGGTAACTTTGAGTTTGGAACTCAGTAAAGTGGTCAGAAATAGAGATTATAAATTTGAGCTATATTGGTACACAAGTGGTATTTGGCTGAATGAGATTAGCCAAAGAGGAATAGGGAGTGTATTGGCAAAGAAGCAAATAGAGTAGAGGACAAAAACATTTACAAATTGAGCAGAGGAGGGTGACCCAAACTGAATGGCCCGAGGGTAGAGGTTAGTGTGGTGCTCTGAAACGCAGTAGAAGAACATATTTCAAGGAGTAATGGTTAATGTCACCACGTAATCACATTACACAGTGGGAGAGTATTTGAGGACTACTGGATTTGGTACAATAGACATGATTATTGATCTCAACAAAAAGCAGCTTAAGTAAAATGGTGGTTATGAGGCTTACTTGGAGTGGATTGAATAAAAAAAAAGAGATGGTGTAGACAGTGACCATAGAAAACTCTTTCACATTGATCTGCAGGGGAGAAGGGAAGTAGTTAGGCAGTAAAAGAAGGGGTTTGTAGACCAAGGACTTTTTACAAAAACAAACAAACAAAAAAACAATATACTGTGCTATATATATACAAAAGTATTAAAAAAGTATAGTTTAAAAAAAAGATATCTTAATATCCTGATGGGAATATTTCAGTAGAGAGTAAAAGGATTATGTATAAGTCAAGGAAGAAAATTGTATTAGATAAATATTTGAGGGGAGAGAGAGGGAGAGAGGTAGAATAGGAGAGAAGAGAAGGAAAAGGAGGAGGGGAAGGGAAGGGAAGAATAGGGAGGATAGAGAGAATATACAGTGTGCAGGTAAAAGGGTTGATCTTTGATGAGAGCAAGATAGTTATTTTGTTGCAAATGGAAGAGGCAGAGATTTCGAAGTAGATGCAGCTAGGTGGAAAACTATGTGGTAGAAACTCAGAGTTTTTTTCTCTATTTTCTAAATGAAGTTTGAGACTTATGTCATCCGCTGAGATCGAGGAAGGAAAAGTGCAAACAAAATTTAAAGAGGGAAGATGTATGAAATAATTTCAGAAACTGGAAGTGTACACAGGCTATTGAAAAGGTGTTAGATAATGAGTAGAGCCCATTTTAAGATCGACATTATAAATCAAAAGTGGGGCCATTATGGTTTTACTAACATTTGGTGGTATTATAGGTGAATATAATGGAAAAAGTGAAGATCCGAGGAGTTATAGTTGTTTGCAAAAGTGGTTGTAATGATCGTCCTAGAATATAAGTTGAGTGAGAGGAAAATGGGGACATGAGGAAAATGGTAGTCAAGGGAGTGGGCAAATAGGTGTGATTGAAGAATTGTTTGAATACAAGATATAGTGAAGCTCCAACCTGGAGAGTCTTCAACTCCTAACCTTGATTGAATCTCATATTCATCTCACCGTGGATACTGTTCTACCAGTTAAAGCTCTTCTCAACTGAATATTTAATGTTTTCTCTCCAGTATCTACTTTACCTACATCTGCAAATATTACCTAATGGCGCTGTTAGAAACATACTTTGATCTTATTCTCTCACATCCCCAACAAGTCTCTTCCTTTCATTCTATGCTCATGTTTCTTACCTTCAGCACTGGTGACATTTGGGCCAGATAGTTGTGTAGAGCTGCACTGTGGTTTTTAGAATGATGAACTGCATTTTTGGCTTCTACCCACTAGGATGGAGCAGTCCATCTATCCCCCAGAGTGACAACTAAATATATCTCCAGATATTGCCACATGTCCTCTGGGAGCAAAATTGCCTCTGGTTAGAAATTACCGTTCTATACTAATTACCTTCATGTATTCTCCGCTCACTTATTCCTAAATTCTATAATTTGGCTTCTATATTACTAGTCCATAATAGTTCTCTTTCTGTGAAGGTAAGTCACCAACAAAGACAATGATCACTTGGCTTATCATCATTTTTGTCTCCTGTCCCATTCTGAAAATCTCTCCTGTAACTACCTTACACTGGCTGTCATGATATCTTATTTTCCATTACTTATCCTACTTCTAAAATTACTCTCAATCTCAAATCTTCTCTCCTTCTGTACTTAAAATGTATATTGTATGGACCTGTCCTTAATTAAATCTATTTCTATTATCCCCTCACTTAATCCCCACAACTTTCATTCTGACTTCTATGTAGATGGGGTCTAATGTTTTTAGATGTTCAGCCTCTTGTCCTTACTAAGGATTGTATTCCTTCCTGCCTTCCTTTGACTTACATTTATAAATTTCTCTGGAACTTAAAAGTTCACACCCAGAAACTGATAATTTCTCCAGACCTTACGGTACATTCCAATGCAATCATTTCTCCCAATACCACTGTGTTGCCAATCTTAATGTCAAAATGCCAGTATGTAATATTTGATCTTACCTCTATACTGTTGCCAACCACTATCTTGTACTGTCCTAATGACCTCATCTACACAGTCATTGCCCAAATTTAGTCATTTAGTAGTTTTGCCTGGAACATTGCTCTGGCTGATTTTGTGATTTCCTGGCCTACAACCTATTTCCTCTTCTTATCAGTCTTCAGTACTGCTTTTGTACTAGTTTTCCTGGGGCAAAGGCATGATCATGACACTATGACATGCTGTGCTCCATTTATAACCTGTCATGTGATATACACACATATTCCCAAACTCCCTAGGCTATTGCCAGGACATCCCACATCTGGTCATAAGCTACATTTCCAACTTGATTTTCCTTTGTAGCATTCAAATGTGACAAAAACTTGTCCCACCAGTGACTCGCATGTTCTTACCTTTTAACATTCCTTACGATTTCCACTCTGCCTATATCCAACTTATTTCCCTCTTCTCACGTAACAAACACGTATCAGTTCTAACAAATTCTCCCAATTTTTCTAGGCTCCTTAACCTGCTATTTCTCCATAGACTCTGGAAAGAAAGTATTGTTTACAAAGTTCTTACAGTATGCCATGGGCTATGCTAGATTCCATATATATATATGTATATATATATATATATATATATATATATATATATATATACACACACATACACACACATATATATGTATATATATATAAAATATACTATAGACATAGTATATGTATATTATAATTTTAATAGATATTTCCAACATAAAGAATAAATTTTATCTCCAATTTATAGATAAGGATGTAGTGGCACAATGAGATTAAGTAACATGTTTCACTTTACATAAAATGTAGATTGAGGCTCTGGGACTGTTTGCTAGATCTGTGTGGCTCTAAAACCAGCGTTTCACTGCTTACAAACATGGCTTCAGAAGCAGTGCCATTTTCCCCTGAATGTTCACTACCATTATATAAACTTTTTTTTGGTAGCATTTTTATGTGCCGTATTGTGCAACAGTTATGTATTTAGATATTTCATTTTCCCCCATGTTCGCAAAAGGTCTTTATTTGAATCATGTGTGTGTTCTCCAAAGCACCCAACTCAGCACTTCACACATTCACCTAGGTGTACAGGAGCCTTTTCTGAAAGACAGGTACAATTTGCTGTGCATATCAGTGCTGAACTGAAATTTAAGTGGCAGTTCTCATTCCAGATCCAGCTCTGGTGATTGATGCGTCAAACCACCACAACTTGTGCTTTTGACCTCCGCCATGCAAAGAGGCATCTGTGTGCCTACCATTATGTTGAAAGAAACCAGACAGGGTTCCTGCCTCTAATACTACAATGCCTAAGTTTTTACCAATACCAATATATTTCTTAGAGGGAAAGTCATTATGACCTGTTAAAATGCAGTGGTATTTGGTTGGAAAAAGACTAAAATCCTAGCCAGAATTTGTTTCTTTTATCTTACGGCAAGACCCTGGTAATATTATAGCATGAGTATTGAAGACAGTCTAAGTTCTAAACCCTTCTCTAATATTTATTTAATTATATAGCATAATCTATCTACACATTCAATGCAATCCCAATCAAAATTGCACCAGCATTCTTCTCAAAACTAGAACAAGCAATCCTAAAATTCATATGGAACCACAAAGGCCCCAAATAGCCAAAGTAATTTTGAAGAAGAAGACAAAAGCAGGAGGCATCACAGTTCCAGACTTTAGCCTCTACTACAAAGCTGTAATCATCAAGACAGCATGGTATTGGCACAAAAACAGACACATAGACAAATGGAATAGAATAGAAACCCCAGAACTAGACCCACAAAAGTATGGCCAACTAATCTTTGACAAAGCAGGAAAGAACATCCAATGGAAAAAAGACAGTCTCTTTAACAAATGATGCTGGGAGAACTGGACAGCAACATGCAGAAGATTGAAACTAGACCACTTTCTCACACCATTCACAAAAATAAACTCAAAATGGATAAAGGACCTGAATGTGAGACAGGAAACCATCAAAACCCTAGAAGAGAAAGCAGGAAAAGACCTCTCTGACCTCAGCCGTAGCAATTTCTTACTTGACACATCCCCAAAGGCAAGGGAATTAAAAGCAAAAATGAACTACTGGGACCTTATGAAGATAAAAAGCTTCTGCACAGCAAAGGAAACAACCAACAAAACTAAAAGGCAACCAACGGAATGGGAAAAGATATTTGCAAATGACATATCAGACAAAGGGCTAGTATCCAAAATCTATAAAGAGCTCACCCAACTCCACACCTGAAAAACAAATAACCCAGTGAAGAAATGGGCAGAAAACATGAATAGACACTTCTCAAAAGAAGACATCCGGATGGCCAACAGGCACATGAAAAGATGCTCAACATCGCTCCTCATCAGGGAAATACAAATCAAAACCACACTCAGATATCACCTCATGCCAGTCAGAGTGGCCAAAATGAACAAATCAGGAGACTATAGATGCTGGAGAGGATGTGGAGAAACGGGAACCCTCTTGCACTGTTGGTGGGAATGCAAATTTGTGCAGCCGCTCTGGAAAACAGTGTGGAGGTTCCTCAAAAAATTAAAAATAGACCTACCCTATGACCAGCAATAGCACTGCTAGGAGTTTACCAAAGGGATACAGGAGTACTGATGCATAGGGGCACTTGTACCCCAATGTTTATAGCAGCACTCTCAACAATAGCCAAATTATGGAAAGAGCCTAAATGTCCATCACCTGATGAATGGATAAAGAAATTGTGGTTTATATACACAATGGAGTACTACATAGCAATGAGAAAGAATGAAATATGGCCCTTTGTAGCAACATGGATGGAACTGGAGAGTGTTATGCTAAGTGAAATAAGCCATACAGAGAAAGACAGATACCATATGTGTTCACTCTTATGTGGATCCTGAGAAACTTAACAGAAACCCATGGGGGAGGGGAAGGAAAAAAAAAAAGGAGGTTAGAGTGGGAGAGAGCCAAAGCATAAGAGACTGTTAAAAACTGAGAACAAACTGAGGGTTGATGGGGGGGTGGGAGGGAGGGGAGGGTGGGTGATGGGTATTGAGGAGGGCACCTTTTGGGCTGAGCACTGGGTGTTGTATGGAAACCAATTTGACAATAAATTTCATATATTGAAAAAAAATAAAAGACTGATAATCTCAAAAAAAATTATATAGCATAATTAAGTTTCCAAACATCTTAAGTCTCAGTTTCCTTTTCTATAAAGGGAGGGATTTACTAATACTTACTAGGGTTGTGGAGGATTTAATTGGGAAAATGCATATATTTATACACACACACACACACACACATATATATACACACACTTATATATAATATAATATATAATATTTATCACATATATATATATATACACATATATATATATATACACATATATATATATATAATATTAGGGCGCCCAACACACACTGAGAACCTGATAAATGAAATATGATAATACTGGACTAGGAGAGGGAAGATGGCGGCGTAGGAGGACGCTGGGCTCACCGCGCGTCCTGCTGATCACTTAGATTCCACCTACACCTGCCTAAATAACCCAGAAAACCACCAGAGGATTAGCAGAACGGAGTCGCCGGAGCCAAGCACAGACGAGAGGCCCACGGAAGAGGTAGGAAGGGCGGCGAGGCAGTGCGCGCTCCACGGACTGGCGGGAGGGAGCCGGGGCGGAGGGGCGGCTCGCCAACCAAGCAGAGCCCCCGAGTCTGGCTTGCAAAAAGCGGAGGGGCCTGACGGACTGTGTTCCAACAGCAAGCGCGACTTAGCGTCTGGGAGGTCAGAAGTTAACAGCTCTGCTCAGAAAGCGGGAAGGCTGGAGGACGAAGGGAAGGAGAGCTGCTGAGCCCCCTGACGACAGAGCTCAGTTTGGTGGGGAACAAAGGCGCTCCCCAGCGCCATCTCCCCCGCTCATCCCCCAGCCAAAATCCCAAAGAGAACCAGTTCCTGCCAGGGAACTTGCTTGCTCCACACAAACACCCAACTCTGCGCTTCTGCAGAGCCAAACCTCCTGCAGTGGATCTGACTCCCTCCTGCTGCCACAGGGCCCCTCCTGAAGTGGATCACCTAAGGAGAAGCAAGCTAAGCCTGCCCCTCCTGCCCCCGTGCACCTTGCCTACCCACCCCAGCTAAGACGCCAGATCCCCAGCATCACAAGCCTGGCAGTGTGCAAGTAGCCCAGACAGGCCACCCCACCCCACAGTGAATCCCGCCCCTAGGAGAGGGGAAGAGAAGGCACACACCAGTCTGACTGTGGACACAGCGGTGGGCTGGGGGCAGACATCAGGTCTGACTGCGGCTCTGCCTACCAACTCCAGTTATACACCACAGCACAGGGGAAGTGCCCTGCAGGTCCTCACCACGCCAGGGACTATCCAAAATGACCAAGCGGAAGAATTCCCCTCAGAAGAATCTCCAGGAAATAACAACAGCTAATGAGCTGATCAAAAAGGATTTAAATAATATAACAGAAAGTGAATTTAGAATAATAGTCATAAAATTAATCGCTGGGCTTGAAAACAGTATAGCGGACAGCAGAGAATCTCTTGCTACAGAGATCAAGGGACTAAGGAACAGTCACGAGGAGCTGAAAAACGCTTTAAACGAAATGCATAACAAAATGGAAACCACCACGGCTCGGATTGAAGAGGCAGAGGAGAGAATAGGTGAACTAGAAGATAAAGTTATGGAAAAAGAGGAAGCTGAGAAAAAGAGAGATAAAAAAATCCAGGAGTATGAGGGGAAAATTAGAGAACTAAGTGATACACTAAAAAGAAATAATATATGCATAATTGGTATCCCAGAGGAGGAAGAGAGAGGGAAAGGTGCTGAAGGGGTACTTGAAGAAATAATAGCTGAGAACTTCCCTGAACTGGGGAAGGAAAAAGGCATTGAAATCCAAGAGGCACAGAGAACTCCCTTCAGACGTAACTTGAATCGATCTTCTGCACGACATATCATAGTGAAACTGGCAAAATACAAGGATAAAGAGAAAATTCTGAAAGCAGCAAGGGGTAAACGTGCCCTCACATATAAAGGGAGACCTATAAGACTCGTGACTGATCTCTCTTTTGAAACTTGGCAGGCCAGAAAGAATTGGCACGAGATTTTCAGGGTGCTAGACAGAAAAAATATGCAGCCGAGAATCCTTTATCCAGCAAGTCTGTCATTTAGAATAGAAGGTGAGATAAAGGTCTTCCCAAACAAACAAAAACTGAAGGAATTTGTCACCACTAAACCAGCCCTACAAGAGATCCTAAGGGGGACCCTGTGAGACAAAGTACCAGAGACATCACTACAAGCATAAAACATACAGACATCACAATGACTCTAAACCCACATCTTTCTATAATAACACTGAATGTAAATGGATTAAATCTGCCAACCAAAAGACATAGGGTATCAGAATGGATAAAAAAACAAGACCCATCTATTTGCTGTCTACAAGAGACTCATTTTAGACCTGAGGACACCTTTAGATTGAGAGTGAGGGGATGGAGAACTATTTATCATGCTACTGGAAGCCAAAAGAAAGCTGGAGTAGCCATACTTATATCAGACAAACTAGACTTTAAATTAAAGGCTGTAACAAGAGATGAAGAAGGACATTATATAATAGTGACAGGGTCTATCCATCAGGAAGAGCTAACAATTATAAATGTCTATGCGCCAAATACTGGAGCGCCCAAATATATAAAACAATTACTCATAAACATAAACAACCTTATTGAGAAGAATGTGGTAATTGCAGGGGACTTTAACACCCCACTTACAGAAATGGATAGATCATCTAGACACATGGTCAATAAAGAAACAAGGGCCCTGAATGAGACATTGGATCAGATGGACTTGACAGATATATTTAGAACTCTGCATCCCAAAGCAACAGAATATACTTTCTTCTCGAGTGCACATGGAACATTCTCCAAGATAGATCATATACTGGGTCACAAAACAGCCCTTCATAAGTTTACAAGAATTGATTTCATACCATGCATACTTTCAGACCACAATGCTATGAAGCTTGAAATCAACCACAGAAAAAAGTCTGGAAAACCTCCAAAAACATGGAGGTTAAAGAACACCCTACTAACGAATGAGTGGGTCAACCAGGCAATTAGAGAAGAAATTAAAAAATATATGGAAACAAACGAAAATGAAAATACAACAATCCAAACGCTTTGGGACGCAGCGAAGGCAGTCCTGAGAGGAAAATACATTGCAATCCAGGCCTATCTCAAGAAACAAGAAAAATCCCAAATACAGAATCTAACAGCACACCTAAAGGAACTAGAAGCAGAACAGCAAAGGCAGCCTAAACCCAGCAGAAGAAGAGAAATAATAAAGATCAGAGCAGAAATAAACAATATAGAATCTAAAAAAACTGTAGAGCAGATCAACGAAACCAAGAGTTGGTTTTTTGAAAAAATAAACAAAATTGACAAACCTCTAGCCAGGCTTCTCAAAAAGAAAAGGGAGATGACCCAAATAGATAAAATCATGAATGAAAATGGAATTATTACAACCAATCCCTCAGAGATACAAACAATCATCAGGGAATACTATGAAAAATTATATGCCAACAAATTGGACAACCTGGAAGAAATGGACAAATTCCTGAACACCCACACTCTTCCAAAACTCAATCAGGAGGAAATAGAAAGCTTGAACAGACCCATCACCAGTGAAGAAATTGAATCGGTTATCAAAAATCTCCCAACAAATAAGAGTCCAGGACCAGATGGCTTTCCAGGGGAGTTCTACCAGACGTTTAAAGCAGAGATAATACCTATCCTTCTCAAGCTATTCCAAGAAATAGAAAGGGAAGGAAAACTTCCAGACTCATTCTATGAAGCCAGTATTACTTTGATTCCTAAACCAGACAGAGACCCAGTAAAAAAAGAGAACTACAGGCCAATATCCCTGATGAATATGGATGCAAAAATTCTCAATAAGATACTAGCAAATCAAATTCAACGGCATATAAAAAGAATTATTCACCATGATCAAGTGGGATTCATTCCTGGGATGCAGGGCTGGTTCAACATTCGCAAATCAATCAACGTGATACATCACATTAACAAAAAAAAAAGAGAAGAACCATATGATCCTATCAATCGATGCAGAAAAGGCCTTTGACAAAATCCAGCACCCTTTCTTAATAAAAACCCTTGAGAAAGTTGGGATAGAAGGAACATACTTAAAGATCATAAAAGCCATTTATGAAAAGCCCACAGCTAACATCATCCTCAACGGGGAAAAACTGAGAGCTTTTTCCCTGAGATCAGGAACACGACAGGGATGCCCACTCTCACCACTGTTGTTTAACATAGTGCTGGAAGTTCTAGCATCAGCAATCAGACAACAAAAGGAAATCAAAGGCATCAAAATTGGCAAAGATGAAGTCAAGCTTTCGCTTTTTGCAGATGACATGATATTATACATGGAAAATCCGATAGACTCCACCAAAAGTCTGCTAGAACTGATACATGAATTCAGCAAAGTTGCAGGATACAAAATCAATGTACAGAAATCAGTTGCATTCTTATACACTAACAACGAAGCAACAGAAAGACAAATAAAGAAACTGATCCCATTCACAATTGCACCAAGAAGCATAAAATACCTAGGAATAAATCTAACCAAAGATGTAAAGGATCTGTATGCTGAAAACTATAGAAAGCTTATGAAGGTAATTGAAGAAGATATAAAGAAATGGAAAGACATTCCCTGCTCATGGATTGGTAGAATAAATATTGTCAAAATGTCAATACTACCCAAAGCTATCTACACATTCAATGCAATCCCAATCAAAATTGCACCAGCATTCTTCTCGAAACTAGAACAAGCAATCCTAAAATTCGTATGGAACCACAAAAGGCCCTGAATAGCCAAAGGAATTTTGAAGAAGAAGACCAAAGCAGGAGGCATCACAATCCCAGACTTTAGCCTCTACTACAAAGCTGTCATCATCAAGACAGCATGGTATTGGCACAAAAACAGACACCTAGACCAATGGAATAGAATAGAAACCCCAGAACTAGACCCACAAACGTATGGCCAACTCATCTTTGACAAAGCAGGAAAGAACATCCAATGGAAAAAAGACAGTGTCTTTAACAAATGGTGCTGGGAGAACTGGACAGCAACATGCAAAAGGTTGAAACTAGACCACTTTCTCACACCATTCACAAAAATAAACTCAAAATGGATAAAGGACCTGAATGTGAGACAGGAAACCATCAAAACCTTAGAGGAGAAAGCAGGAAAAGACCTCTCTGACCTCAGCCGTAGAAATCTCTTACTCGACACATCCCCAAAGGCAAGGGAATTAAAAGCAAAAGTGAATTACTGGGACCTTATGAAGATAAAAAGCTTCTGCACAGCAAAGGAAACAACCAACAAAACTAAAAGGCAACCAACGGAATGGGAAAAGATATTTGCAAATGACATATCGGACAAAGGGCTAGTATCCAAAATCTATAAAGAGCTCACCAAACTCCACACCCGAAAAGCAAATAACCCAGTGAAGAAATGGGCAGAAAACATGAATAGACACTTCTCAAAAGAAGACATCCGGATGGCCAACAGGCACATGAAAAGATGTTCAGCGTCGCTCCTTATCAGGGAAATACAAAGCAAAACCACACTCAGGTATCACCTCACGCCAGTCAGAGTGGCCAAAATGAACAAATCAGGAGACTATAGATGCTGGAGAGGATGTGGAGAAACGGGAACCCTCTTGCACTGTTGGTGGGAATGCAAATTGGTGCAGCCGCTCTGGAAAGCAGTGTGGAGGTTCCTCAGAAAATTAAAAATAGACCTACCCTATGACCCAGCAATAGCACTGCTAGGAATTTATCCAAGGGACACAGGAGTACTGATGCATAGGGGCACTTGTACCCCAATGTTCATAGCAGCACTCTCAACAATAGCCAAATTATGGAAAGAGCCTAAATGTCCATCAACTGATGAATGGATAAAGAAATTGTGGTTTATATACACAATGGAATACTACGTGGCAATGAGAAAAAATGAAATATGGCCTTTTGTAGCAACGTGGATGGAACTGGAGAGTGTTATGCTAAGTGAAATAAGCCATACAGAGAAAGACAGATACCATATGGTTTCACTCTTATGTGGATCCTGAGAAACTTAAGAGAAACCCATGGGGGAGGGGAACAAAAAAAAAAAAAAAGAGGTTAGAGTGGGAGAGAGCCAAAGCATAAGAGACTGTTGAGAACTGAGAACAAACTAAGGGTTGATGGGGGGTGGGAGGGAGGAGAGGGTGGGTGATGGGTATTGAGGAGGGCACCTTTTGGGCTGAGCACTGGGTGTTGTATGGAAACCAATTTGACAATAGATTTCATATATAAATAAAAAAAAAAGAAATATGATAATACTAATTTTCAAGGAAATTTGTACATAACAGGAATTTGTGGGAAGCAATGATAAAGGGAAGAAGGGGAAATAAAATAAAGTAGAAAGCCATCAAACAAATTGTGGGGCACAAACATCAACTCAAAATGGATTGAAGACTTAAACATAAGACATGAAATTTTAAAACTCCTCAAGAAAACATAGGGACCAATCTTCTTGATATTGGTCTTGGCAATAATTTCTTAGATTTGGTACCAAACGCACGGAGAACAAAATAAAAAAAGATAGATGGGATTATGTCAAACTAAAAATCTTGTGCACAGCAAAGGAAACAATCAATACACTAAAATGTCAACTTATGAATGGGAGAAAATATTTGCAAATCATCTTTTTGGTAGGGGTTATTATCCAAAATGTGTAAGAATCACCTACAACTCAACATCAAAGCAACAACAACAACAAACCCAAAATCCACAAACAACCTAATTAAAAATGGATGAAAGAATAGATATTTCTCCAAAGAAGACATGTTAACAGCTATCAGGTTTTTGAAAAGATGTTCAATATCAATAGTCATAAGGAAAATGAAGATCAAAACCATAATGAAATATCACCTCACATGTATTAGGAAAACTATTACCAAAAAAAAACAAAAACAAAACCCCAAACAAAACAAAGGATAACAGGACAACAGGTGTTGGAGAAATTGGAATCTTTATTCTCTGTTAGTGAGAATAAATACTGGGCGCAGTTACTCTGGAGAATGATACGGAGGTTCCTCAAAAAATTAAAAATAGAACTACCATAGGACCCAGCAATCCCACTTCTTGTCATATATCCAAAATAATAGAAATCAGAATCTTGAAGAGATATCTGCACCCCCATGTTATTGCAGTATTATTCACTATAGCCAAGACACGGAACCAACCTAAATATCCATTGCCGGGCAAATGAATAAAGAAGATGTTGCATATACATATAATGGAATATTATTTCTACTTTAAAAAGGAGGACATCTCACTACTTGTGACAACATGGATAAACCTGGAGGACATTATGCCAAATGAAATAAGCCAGCCATAGAAGGACATAAACTACATGATTACATTTATATGAAGTATCTAAATAGTCAAACTCATAGAAATGGAGAATAGAGTGGTGGTTTCCAGGGGCTGGGGGAGGGGAAATGAAGAATTGTTGTTCAATGGGTATAAAGTTTTAGTCATGCCAGATGAGTAAGTCCTAGATATCTGCTGTATAACATAGTACCTATAGTTAACAATATGGTCTCATGCACTTTAAAATATGTTGAGGATAGATCTTATGTTAAGTATTCCTGATACACATAGACACAAAAAAACACAAGAACAGTTTTGGTAGTGGATATTGTTAGTATCTCGACTGTGGTGATGGCGTCACAGTACTATGCATTATGTTAAAATTCATCAATGTGTACACATTAAATGTATCCAGTGAAAAAAATATATCAGTTATACTTCAATACAGTTTTTAAAAAAGATGAATTGTGGATTTTTTTGTGTGTTTTCAACATAATTTTTTTAAAATGTTTTTGCACCTTTTGGAGAGAGAGAGGGAGAGACAGAGCATGAGCAGAGGAGGGGCAGAGAGAGAGGGAGACACAGAATCCGAAGCAGGCTCTAAGCTCCGGTACTGACAGCATAAAGCCTGATGCAGGGATAGAATTCACAAACTGCGAGATTATGACCTGAACCAAAATTGAATGCTTAATCGACTGAGCTACCCAGGTGCCCCTGAATTGTGTATTTTTAATTTACACAAGCTTTGGCCATATCTGGTTCTTCTGTCTGTGCATGTGTATACATATATACACTCATTTGTGGAAAATTAGAATACCCTTGTAGCCTTTAGAATAGCCTTATAGCCTTCAGTCTCTAGCGCACATTAGGATGAGACACTGTTACTAAATAAAAGGAAATATAATAATGTCAAAAAATGAGACTTGCATCCGTGGCGTAGCTTAATTCTCTCACATCTGTTTTTTCTTGTCTTCCTATAAGGACCTATTGCTGTTGTGAGTAACAAATTTATGAATGGCAATTTGGTTCTAGCCATTCAAAAGAGCTCAACACTGGTGGCAATTACTGTAACTCTGGGTCTGAAGTTCCTTCTTGTCTAGCAAGAGAGTGGAGGCAGGATTGAAATGCGAGAGAGGCTGATGTCTGGGAGTAGACAAGAGCCCTGAGTAAGAGTCCTTGCTCTGTTTTCATTAGGATCAGAAGGCTTACAAGTGTGATGGACATGCACAAAGAGACAGTGAAACTGTGAACATTAACTCAAGGGTGTGAGAAAGGGGGTTTTGAAGATATGGGGTGTTAGGGGTTTGAGTCAATACAAAACAAAGACCTGGTGCCGGGTAGATGGTTGTTTATGGCAGGCGTGAGGCTCTAGTCTGTTTATCTTAGCTAGCCTAGGGGATAAGACAGATGGTGCATGTAACCTCAGGGTCAACAAGGCACTTTTCTTTTGCTAATTAGCTCTACTCTGGACAACTTAGCCCTGCTGTGTCTACGGCCCTGTTTACCTGTTTACCTTTTTTGGTCCTTCCTTCCTGTGAAAGCAGCTTTCTGCTATAGTAGTAAATTGGGGGCGGGGGGCATTTCTGCCCTGAATACCTAATCTTGTTTACCTCATTTTGGATGCTTCCATCTTGAGATTTCCTATTTCTATCCCTTTGTCCGATATTGGGGGCCTTTGCCCTATTTACCTAATATATTATGTATATAATATATATATATATATATATATTTTTTTTTAACCTAATCTTGGATCCTTCATCCTATGGCTTTCTATTTCTTTATGCCTGTTAACCCATCGGTGCAAGCTCAGGGAATTCCTAAGTTTATTCCTCACAAATTATGTATGAATATTTGATCTAACACCAAGCAGAAAGACACTGGGGCTACTTTCAGCCTTTTGTGGGGCTTTGCATTTGCTTTTTGTGGCAGATATTTAAAAACTCCACCTATTAGGATAGAAACCCACATACCTTTCAAACTGAACAATTATGGGGTTACAAATTAAATGCTAATAGAAGATAACCTAAGGGCTGGGATGGGTAGTTTGCTTGTGAACTAACCATGGGCATGTATATTACAGAATGAAGGAGAGTGTCAAGCTGAGTTACAACTCCACAGTGTAGAGTAAGGTACAGTAGGCCAAGTCATAAGATGGGGACCATTGCTAGAGCAGCTACTTGACTCAGGGCCATGCTTCACAAATCTTTGAGCCTCATATTTTCATCTGTATAATGGGAATGATAGTGCAAACTTCATCGTGTTGAAACATGAAGAAATTTGGTATATGAATGTGCCATGGAAGTCGTTTTTATGACTCTTGACTTTAACAGATTGCTGTTACAATTTACAGAGTCTTGCTATTATTCTGCTCCATTGGGTGATTTATCCTTTGGGAAACATCTTTTCTTGTATTAAATCAGAGACCAGAACGTAGATGCCCATGTTTGTGGTAATTTCTCAAAAGGCATAGCAATGGAACAAAAATAAAGCCTCCTCAAATTCTTAAGTTTATCTTAGGCCATAAATCTGTTTTCTAAAGAAAAGCTTCCTTTCATCCCCTTTGCCATTTTTTAGGCCTTGTCTATCAGATAAAATATTAATAAGCTGAGGGTAATATTTGACTATTAGAAGCAGACAGATATTTTATTTTTAACTATCTTTTAAAATGTTTATTGATTTGGGGGAGGGGGATCAGGCAGAGAGAGAGGAGAGAAAGAATCCCAAACAGGCTCCATGCTGTCAGCACAGAGCCCAATGCAGGGCTCGAACTCATGAACGGTGAGATCATGACCTGACCCGAAATCAAGAGTCAGACACTTAAGCAACTGAGCCACCCAGGCACCCCAGGAGGCAGATATTTTAATCATTTATTTGGCACCTATTTATTTCATGCCTACATAGGCTGGGATCTGTGATCCTCACAGTTTAGAGGAAGAGAGGAGGAGGTGTGGAGGCAAAGAGGTACACAGGGAGGTACAGTGATACGTGGAGAACATCTAACTCAGGCCATTCAAAAGACTTCTTAAAGGAACTAATGTCTTTATTGAGACCTAAAGGATGAGACCCAAATGAAGACAGTAGAGGAAAAGTTTTCAAGATGGGAAGAGCAGTATGTGCTAAGATGAGGAATTTGTGCAACTACTTTCTTGAGTGAAGCATACATTTTAAGAAAGAGCATGATTCGTGAAGAAGCTAGAAGGCAAGATGGGAGCAGATCATGTGAGTCATGCAAATCTTGTTGCATTTGGACTTTACTAAGAGCAAGGGATGTCATCAGCGTGCTGTTTGTAGTCACGCGACTCTTGTTCTAGTAAGGCTGGTGCTTAGAAGAGGTGAAATGTTGCGGCATTTATCCAGGAGAGAGATGGTGGTAGCTAGACCTAATATACTATGATTTAGCAAACATAGTGTACATATGTATGCTGTGTCACTCGTTTTGTCCTGGGCCTTGTGGGAGAAGTAAGCGTATGATAGTGTCTGCCCTCAAGAGGAATCCATTTGTTACCTTCATTGTTATAGTTTCCCAAAATGACTCAATGACAGAGGACATGTGTGTCCTGGGATATTCTTGGAACTCAAAGCAAACCTTGTTCTAAGTAAAGTTAAACAGGCATGGGAGACTTATTCAAGGCTATTGTAATAGAGGAGAGACCAGACCACAGACTGAACTCCATGTTGCTGAAACAGGACAATGGAGAGTTTTTAAGAGCTAGGGTGGGAAAAATTTAAGGCCATCTGTGTTTGCTGATTGGCTTCACCCAAAGGAAAAGTAAATTTTCTCCATCTTTGTGACAGCAGGTCATTTTACAAGGAAGCACCCACAGCAATTAAGTCCCTACCCTCCCAGAGACTTGGAGATAGGGCTGCTATTTTCCTTGATGATTATGTTTCAAAAGGATGTCTCCCCAGGTCCTTGAGAAGGACATTCCTGGGTTGTAAAACTGGCAAGAGGCTGGAAGATTACATTTCAAAGGAACAGATAAATAATGCGAAATTACAAGTTTTCTATAGTAAGTCATCTGAGGAAAGGGAAGTCAGGGGCTTAGAGGCAGAAAGAAATCTGTCTAAAGTTTGGTTTAGCTGGGGGAAATGTTTAAGTCAACTTGGTCAAAGCACAATCAGAACAACCTGCCACAAGCACAATAGATTTTCTGAAAATAAAAATTTATTTTGAAATTACAGGGGCACCTGGGTGTCTCAGTTGGTTAAGTGTCTGACTTCAGTTCGGGTCCTGATCTCACGGTTCATGAGTTTGAGCCCCACACTGGGGTGTCTGCTGTCAGTGCAGAGCCTGCTTGGGATCCTCTGTCCCTCTATCTCTTTGCCCCTCCCCTCAAATATAAATGTTTAAAAAATTTTAAAAAAAGAAATTATGTAGTATGTGTGTCATATTTCAAAATATATGTGTCTATCAAATGTAAAGATTGTATTTGCCTTGGTTTGGATGCTGCCAAGAGCAGAGGCTGAGATAGACTTGATTTGGGGTTGTTTCTTTGGAAAATAATTCCAGGAAGCAGCAGCAAGAGTGAGGGTAGTGAGGCATGTAAAGTAGACAATTCAATAAAGGTATAGTATGAGGTTCACTATTGAGTTGCTGGTGTTGCCAATGAGAGATGAACTTGGCAAGGACCTCTGAGGGGAGCAAAAAAAAAAAAAAAAAAAAAAAAAAAGCTAAAGAAACAAAGGAATAAAAATAGTGCACGGAATTTAACTGAATGTGCTATCAGCTTTCCTGCTGCTTGGTTCTGAGAATGAAATTGATATTCACTGTTTACCTCCTTCATCACCCATTCTACATTTCCCTCAACTCAAAGGAGAAAAGCAGCCCATAGGGTTGCTTACATGCTGTGATGACCAATCCTTCATCCTTGAGAGATAATCCCTCCATTCTCTTACACTTGTCAGACTTGGTTTGTTTTAATTTCCCACTTACTGTTGAGACCAAACATAAAGCCCAAAATATATTTTAGTAAGTTCTCAGTTCTATGATATAATAACGGTGCCAGCTTCTCATGATATGCAGGGTTGATCATTACAATCTTTCTTTGCCTACTGTCCTACCTGAGGGTGGAGCCCAAAGGAATCTGGCAGCATTTGTAACTTTAGATTCAATAGAATTCTCAATGTGTTTCTCAGTGGAAATTTTCTTAGCCAGAAAACAGGAACTTTAATCCACAAAGTTTAACACTGTTTTGCCAGAAAGCACAAATTCTGTAATTGGTTTCTGAGAGTAATGGAAAGAAGGGCCAATTATATATCCACCTTGAGGTTTCCAGTCTGATGTAGTTTAGCTCTTGGTTCTGCTATTAGTATAGTGCATATACAGCATCCTTGAGGACAACTTCAACCCCATAATGCATCATCCAATAGCTGGTGCCTTAGCTGAGGCTTTAATAATTTATTAAAATTCTATCAGGACATCTGCTTCAAGGTGATAAATATTATAGTGGGAAGAGTTAGTACTCTGGTCGTGAGTCCATTGTCACTTCTCACTTGCTTTAAAATGAGTCTCTTAGCCAAAGTATAAGAGACTCTTAAAAACTGAGAACAAACTGAGGGGTGATGGGGGATGGGAGGGAGGGGAGGGTAGGTGATGGGCATTGAAGAGGGCATCTTTTGGGATGAGCACTGGGTGTTGTATGGAAACTAATTTGACAATAAATTTCATATAATAAAAAATTTAAAAAAATAAAATGAGTCTCTTGATCCAAAGCAATATTTTATTGGATCTGTGTCACTAAGTTAGCCCTTGGATAATGGGGCTGGCAGAATAGTGTAGGATGGGATGCCAAACCAATATATGAAATAATTGTCATTTTTAAGTGTATTTATTAATTTGTAAGTAATCTCTACACCCGATGTAGTGATCCTTAGATCAAGAGTTGCATACTCTTCCGATGGAGCCAGCCAGGCTCCCCAGTAGTTGTCATTTTTAATGAGAAAGAACCACCACTTCTTGAGTGAGTTCAATGAAGTCAACCTGCTACCCAAAGACTGTCTGGTCTTCTTGAGGGATAGTCCCATATTAATCACTCAGCTTCTGTTACTGTTGTTTACAGGTTGGGCATTTATCAGCAGCAGTGAGTAGATTGAGAAAGCCCATTTAGAGCCCCACCCCTTCCGCCATGGCTGCTCCTTTCATGGCCCCATTGCATAAGGTTTGGAATGGCTGAGGACAGAAACTGGTAGATATCCACTGGATGAGCTATTTAGTCCACCTGTCTCTTTAATGCCTCATCCACAATGGAGGTTATCTGTTGGACATTGAAGAAAGGGTCAGAGATTGGCACACTTTGTACCATATCTTTAGATTGATCCATATGCCTCTTCCTTAGACCTTTCTTTTTCTGTCTTTTAGAATTGCTTATACTAGTTCCTTGACCCAATTGGGAGATGGACTCTATGGACTCCTTACTTAAATCCATCTTTTCTTCCATATAAAGTTGATGAACATAATATACCAGGAAAATATTCACTTGATGAGCCCACACACCCGTTGGACCCACTGTGGAAAAAAATTTAGTCCAGGACTACATTTATCCTCTGCCGTGATGTTTAAAATAGGCCGCCCTCCAGCTGCAGGAAATGTTTGTGGGTTTTTGTTTGTTTGTTTGTTTGTTTGCTTGCTTGCTTTTTAATGTTGCTAAGAATTCTTCTTGCTTTCACAGCATGCCCTGAAGCTATAGTTGTCTGAAGGAATCTTACCATTTTCTTCCCTTAAGGTGTTAAAAGCCAACCAACTCCACAATTCTTAAAATTGCTAATGCACCCTAACTGTCCAAATGCCAAAACTACTGCAGGAACTAACGTTTGCCTTATATCTGTGGTATATGCCAAGCTACCAAAAGAATCTCAATAATTGTGATATTTCAACACACCACATGTCATCATTACACCACTATCAGCAATGGGGTCTGTGTGGGCATCAGATTGGTCTAATATCAGAATTCCATTTTGATATTCCTAGGGCCATTTCTACATTCCTAGTTTGGTTTTCCCTTATGCAAGGGATTGGATGTAGGTATTTCATTTGGGTAGTGATCTTTCTAAGCAGGAATAAAGGAGGAGAGTGAGACAAAAAAGTAAGAAAAACCAGTCAAATTTTCATTGTCATGGTTTTTTTCTGTAGGAAAGGAAGGCTTCATTTCACAGGAGGCTCTGAGAGGTATTGAAGACATCTCCCAGAAATACCTGATGAAAAGTGAGAGGCTCAGGCATTTATCCATTAGCTCTCATCCCCCGTTGTTTGAGCTTTGTCCCCAATGGTTTTAATAGCCCTGAAATTGTGGGTTCTGCCTTCACTTAGGCTGAGCTAGATTCTAGAGTCTGTGAGGCAGAAAAAAATTTGCAGTGAGCCCTGGAAGGGCAGCCCTCACAGAATGGTTCACAACCCTATGACTCAAATCAGAGGGGGGCCAGGTAGATGTGAAGCTGGACACCACAAGGACATTACAATGTTTTCAGTCATCCAAAAAGGAAACAAACACACAGACACCACCAAAACCACCAAGCCAACCAATAAACAAACAAAAAGTGTACATCGTGAATATCCCATGGATCTTGGCAATACCCAGCTGTTTTTCATTGAGGTTTTGCATATCCAACCTTGAGAAATATGACCAAAGGAGAAAATAACTTCCCCATATAATACATATTCTAGTAAGTGAGTGCAACAGTAATTATTGGTTTTCAGATCTCAATGAAAATATTTCAGGAGACACTGTCACGGAGGGATTCTCAGTCAAACACGGCAGATTGTACAAGCAGGAGAAGTGAGTAGGGTGCAGTGTAAACGAAAGAAAAGAGAGCATACCATGAGCTCAGTGCGGAGGGAAAGATCCCACTCGCTGGGAAAATCAAGATGGCTTCATGAAAGAAGAATCAGATGATTTGGAACTTGAAGAACAAAACAATAAAATTACTGACAATGGGTAAGAATATTTGAGACAAATATTCTAAGCAGAAGGAATAGTAGAAGCAAAGAGGAAAGGACCAGGGTGTGTGGTTAGTGAATGTTGAAAGGTTTGATCCCGGCTGGATCTAAGATGAGTTACTTATTTTTCAAAAGGAGTAGTTTATGGGGTGCCTGGGTGGCTCAGTCGGTTGAGCGTCTGACTTCAGCTCAAGTCATGATCTCACAGTCTGTGAGTTCCAGCCCCGCGTCGGGCTCTGTGCTGACAGCTCAGAGCCTGGAGCCTGCTTCAAATTCTGTGTCTCCCTCTCTCTCTGCCCCTTCTCCGCTCATGCTCTCTCTCTCTCTCTCTCTCTCTCTGCTTCAAAAATAGATAAAAACATTAAAAAAAAAAACAAAACAAAAAGAAAAACAAAAGTAGTTTAAGAAAGAAATACTGTACTAATTAGAAGGAAAAGCTATTTTGTGAGTTGCCTTAAGTCCTGACAAAGTCACCTTATGATGCACATGGAAGAGAGTATGCTTTTGAGAATGGATTGTCTAACCTTGAGCTTCTACACCATGTGGCACAGATGCCAGACTCAGAGGTTTGTTCACTCCCATTAGGGAGTGTCCACAATTTGAATTGCATAATCTTAGAAGGAAAGAATAGACCATGATTTCCAATAATGTCAAGGTCTTGCAAGGAGAACACAGAGATGCAAAAAGCAGCAAGGCAGAACTGTGATTTTCCCTAATTATTCACTCTTGAAACTTGAGATTTTTCTCAAAGCAGAACAGAACTGCTCTTTTTAATTTTTTTTCACCCCCAAGGGCTGGGCTGAGGTTTCCACTTTAAAGTGCAGGTGGGCTTTCAAGTTATAGAACGGCAGGTCTCCGTGTTACCAACAACAAAATTTCTTTTATCAGCCTCCCATGTTCAAAGGGAAGAAAAGCTTCAAATGCATATGTTTTCAAAGGGACTAAAGGGACTGATCATCTATAGAGCCAGTCACACCTGTGAGTTCAAGCCAGCTAAAGTCAGTCTATAAACATCCTTTAGAAAAGAAAGGCATCTCTTAAAGGGCAAACACCCTGTTCTTTTTGCTGTCTGATGCCTTACAGGCGCTCCGCTCCAAGGTGTTGATGAGAACCAGGGTCATAAAACCTTTGTTTTTCTTTATATTTCTCTTTTAAATTTTATTATTAATTTTATCATTGAGGTGACTGGAGGAAGTGAAGGAGACAGCACACAGGAGGAACAAACAATTTTGCCTACTAATTAGAGCCCGTGCTGCTATTGTCAGGCTCATTTCTGGATTGGGGCCAGGGAGCTGCTCAACTTTCCTCCCAATATACTGACTCTCCCACATGGCATTTGACACTGGACTCCATCCCAGAACCAAGCACAGGTTCAGCATGAAGCCACCTGGGTCCTGACCCAATGGGTAACAAAGTCTCCTCATTAAGATTTTCCACTAGGTATGTTTGTATCTAATTCAGAAGAGAGAAAATAGGGCACAGAGGAATGGTCTGTACACTTTATTAGTGTTGCTGTCGGCATCCTTCTCCTCTGTCTATCTCTTCCTTGCCATCGTGTAAAGGTGCTATCCTTAGGGACATGAAAGCTTCCTTTGAGAACTGTCTTTCAGTATTTCCAGAAGTAAATGACAAAAAAGTCCTGATAGAATGATTGAATCAGCTCAGCAATTAATCTGGCAGACAGTATATTCCCCTTGGAGCATCTTTACCTACTGGATGAATGGAATACCATGTCATGAATAGAGGCTCGAGCAGGGCCTTATGAGACTTGCTTCAACGCAGGATAATCTTATTTTAAGGTATTCTGACACACAAAATATGCAAATCATTAAATCAGGGCATCTATGTTTACTAAATTTAATTTAAAGCAGGTATTCTTTACTTGTTAGTTTTGTAAGCCTTTTATAGTATATTACTTGAATAACAAAAATTATATTTATACTCAACTATACCTTGAGATTGGCCTATGTGCCTGGCAAGTAGAAATTCATCCAAATATTCACAGAAGATAAAAGGAAATATTTTTGAGGGCTCCTGGATGGCTCAGTCAGTTAAGCGTTGGACTTCGGTTCAGGTCACAATCTTGGTTCGTGAGTTCGTGCCCCATGTTGGGCTCTGTGCTGACAGCTCAGAGCCTGGAGCCTGCTTCTGATTCTGTGTCTCCCTCTCTCTCTGCCCATCCCCCACTCACACTCTGTCTTTCTCTTTCTCAAAAATAAACATTAAAAAAAGGGAAACCATATTTCATATACAATTCTTATAAAGTTATAATCAATTTTATTCTTTTGTGTGTCTACCTTTCCTTTAGATTGGGAGCAGTTTAAACATGGAAGTCAGGATATCTATCTTATTTAATTTATCATTGTTTGCTTCTTTTATTTCTAGCAGTTAGCCTCCTGTGTGGCTGTAACACTAATAGTAATAAAAGTAATTAATATTAACTTAAAACTTTTTTCATATTTGCTATGTGCCAGGCGCTATTCTAAGTGTGCTTTACATACATTACTCCATGTGATAACCCCAACAAATGCACAAACTGAAGCAAAGCAATGTTAAGATAAATATATTTCTCCAAATCGCACAACTACTTTGGAAACAAAGATTTGAACCCAGATATTTTGATTCCAGAATCCATATTCTTGTTCTCTTTAGGTATAGTAGGCTTCTGTCTTACATCTGGATTCCCTAAGAAGGTTCCCCAATACTGAGATGTCTTTGATTGCAAATACTTTATTTAACGAGTGACCCCAGAACTGTTGGTGGGAGAAGTGGGGCATGAGACAGGAAAGGGAAGGAAGCCAAAGACAGAATGTGTTAATTAGCAGGTTGCTGTTCACCTTGCTGGGGCCCTTTGGGAGAGGGGATGGGATATATTCAGCCCATATCCGTCACTTAGCAAGGAAGCTGATTCACTAGCTCCCACTTGGGGAGCGCTGCTCCTGGGAGATCAGCTCTCCAGCAGGGCTGGATTTCCCTGTGTGTTGACTGAGCAGAACCGAGTGGCCAGAGAAAACTCTCAGCAGAGTCACAGGTGATTACTGTCACAAGCTACTGGTGAAAGTGTCCATATCAAGGAGTCATGGTTTGAATAGGGATGCTGTCTGCTGCTCCAATATGAACGTACAGTTTTGGATAAAAAGGATGTCTGCAGATATGACATTCATCAATTCTGATCCTTTTGATGACCAGTTTTTTTTTTTTTTTTTAATTTTTTTTTTCAACGTTTATTTATTTTTGGGACAGAGAGAGACAGATCATGAACGGGGGAGGGGCAGAGAGAGAGGGAGACACAGAATCGGAAACAGGCTCCAGGCTCCGAGCCATCAGCCCAGAGCCCGACGTGAGGCTCGAACTCATGGACCGCGAGATCGTGACCTGGCTGAAGTCGGACGCTTAACCGACTGAGCCACCCAGGCGCCCCTGATGACCAGTTTTTAAAAGAATCGTTCAAGTTTCTATGGGACTCTCTAGTTGCCGTACCAGTTTTGTGGATCCCAGTCCTGTGACGAGGAGATAAAGTTTTTCTAGTGACATTTCAAAGCTGTTCAGACAATTACTACATGGACATTTTACCCTGCCAGAGATAGTGCACCCAGCCTTCCTTGGCACCAATTAAGTAAAAAGAAAAAAAAAAAAAAAAAGAAAAGGAAAAATGTGGAGTTTCCTGTACTGCTTCATTGCTTTACTTAATTGACTTGTTTGAGTGTGTACCAGAACTGGATCTATCTTGTTAGAGTGGCAAAGTTTGAAAATCAACTTAAATTCCAATCTCCTGCAGGTTTCAGCATAGGAAAGTTTATAGTTGTTGGTGGTGGGAGGGTGGTAACAATGGGCTGGGAGCAGAATGTGTGTTCAGGAAAAGGAAACAAATTAGCAGCTTCATATGCTGCAGTCTTTAATAATACAATAATTTAAGGCTGAGTTATTATGAATTCTGAATAAGCGTTGTCTGCTGTTTAAAATTTCCCATGGCTTACTGTCAAATATATTAAAATGGATTTGGAAAGTCTGTAAGCCTTCTAATCATGGATAAAATATATTCTTTTACAGGACTCTAAATTTGTGGTAATTATGTGCCATTTAGTTAATCTCCCTACATTATTTACCAAGCATATTTTGTAGTCAAATACTTGAAGAGTTGACAGGGTAATGTTCAACAGCAACTATGAACAGAAATAGGAGAGAGAGGGTAGGGGAAAAAGCATCTGAATGTAAAAATGACTTGTTTTCATGTTATTTATTTATGGATTATTGTACATAATGACTATGATACTTAACAGAGTCACCTATGTTCCATTAAACACTTAGGTTTGGGTATGCATGAATGCCTGTTAAAAAACTAGGGTCTTATGAATACAATTACTCCCAAAACAAAAAGCGAATTTAATGAGACTAAACATTAAGACCACAATTGTGGCACCCACGTCACAGATCCTGGCAAATAGCTGAGGTCTGTGAGGACATTGCAGCTGCCTAGATATTCTAGAGCCCCAGAATAATTGTTAACAATAAATAGCTTTTTTGAAACTGCTCAGAATTAGAAGGGATTTGTTTTCCCAAATCAGAATTGACAGAGATGGAGAAAGATGTCCTATTATGCATTCGGCCACCTAAATATTCCCAGATCCTCCTTGCTCAGACACAGTAGCTGAAAACGCATTGATATTTATAAGCTCTTCTGCTGATGAGCAAACCATGGTGGGGACACTCACAAAGTTCCTGTAGCTTGATGGTGATCCCAAGGAAGGGGACTTAAACTTCTGCCATTTTTAACTTACAGCTACGGAATATAAAAAAAGATACAACATGAAAAAAGGGAATGTCTGTGCTATTGGTGTATAAAAATCCACTTTTTGTTATGCTTATGACATGAAGGTAATGTAAGTCCCAGACAAACACAACTCTAACCACACACACTCAGTACGACATTTTTATATTAAAATAAATATATTACAAGAATATGATATATAGGCGATCAATTTAAAGTAGAACCTCCGCTATTGGATTTGGTTCTGTTGTGTTTTACAAAGCAGATAACTTGAGCATAGGAAAGGAAATAAAATGCTTTTTTTTACCCTGTATTTGTAAGCTAAAAACTCAAAAAGATTAATAAGCATTAGCACTCTGTCATTCCCTGCGGAACGTCCCTTCATGCATAATGATGGTTTTATTTGCCTACGTGTCTCCTATATCCCATTCACTGTTTTGGAAGAGGCATGTCAGGTGCATCTGGGTGGCTGACTCACTAGAGTATCAGACTCTTGGTTTCAGCTCAGGGCATGCTGTGGGTTCGAGCCTCATGCTGGGCTCTGTGCCAACAGTGCGGAACCTGCCTGGAGTTCTCCCTCCCTCCCTCTTCCTCTCTCTCTCCGTTTCTCAAAATAAATAAATAAACTTATGAAAAAAAAAAAAGAAAAAGAAAAGGCTGCTCCCTTTCAATCTCTTTAAGGAAGTTAATTCTGAGTATTTAGGCTTCTATCACATGGGCTCACTATGTCTAGTAGTTTTTTATTTTTTTATTTATTTTTAAAAAGGCTAATGTAGGGGTGCCTGGGTGGCTCAGAATGTTAAGCATCTGACTCTTGATTTTGGCTCAGGCCACGATTTCATGGTTTGTGGGATTGAGCCCCTCATCGGGCTCTGCACTTAAAATGCAGAGCCTGCTTGGGATTCTCTCTCTCTCTCTCTCTCTCTCTCTCTTTCTCTCTCTCTCTGCCCCTCCCCTACTTGTGCTATCTCTCTCAAAATAAATAAATAAGCTTAAATAAATCAATAAACATTTACAAATATAAGGCTGATGTGTTCGGTACTATAGATGTTACTCTAGAAAGTTCCATTTTCTTCTTGGCTCTCGTATGGGACCTCTGCATGACTGTGCTTGTGATAGGGTATTTTGCTGATGAGAAAAAGAGCAAGATTAACTATGGAGACTGGAAGCTCTCGGAGGACACAGTTTACTAAATTTTCACAAGTATGTTTTTAAAAGTCACACGTGAGAACTGCATGTCTCTTGAAATGAAAGGAAATACAGGCACAGATTCTTAAATGTCTTCAGCTTTAAACCACCCTGGGAGGTCAGGCGCTGATGTGTCTGAGTAGCTGACCTCAGCTACCATCCAAAGCATTTGTAGTTCTATGAAGATAAACTTGGAATATAAACACCCTGGCTCTGAGCTGGTAACTGACATGTTGAAGAAAAGTCTCTAAACGTGCACACAAGATAAACATAAGTTTATTTCACTAGACATTCTAATTCTTAAAGCATTTGGGGTCCAGGCAGGAGGAAGACGGATTCATCTGTTCTGAGGGAAGGGGTTAGGAGGGAGCAGTGCCACCATTATGAATTCAGTTGGCTTCAGACTTGTCAAAATTCTGTTTGTGAATGAGTCCATTAAAGTGTATAGGGATATGGCAATCAAACCTATTATACAGATGAGAGAACTAGGAGATAGACAGGCTCTCGTTTTTGCAGTCACTCAGATAGTGATAGTGTTGAAATCGAGTCCTGCTCTCTGCTGATTCTGAGCTCAAGTCTTTTCCTCCATAAACACAGACAAACCAAATTTCTTGTTCTCCACATTTCCAATTTCCAACCAGCAGCTAAAATATGTGTTGGTGCTCCAGGACTCTGAAATATGCAGCCACATCTGAACCCTTCCCAGATCAAATGAGCACATCGCAAAAAAGAAATGTATAATGAGTCTAAAAATGTGCATTTTATTTCGTTTTGTATACAAGATACCAAAATAGGAAGGACTTTTTTTTTTAATGTTTTTATTTATTTTTGAGACAGAGAGAGACAGAGCATGAACGGGGGAGGGGCAGAGAGAGGGGGAGACACAGAATCGGAAGCAGGCTCCAGGCTCTGAGCCATCAGCCCAGAGCCTGACATGGGGCTCGAACTCACGGACTGGGAGATCTTGACCTGAGCTGAAGTCGGACGCCCAACCGACTGAGCCACCCAGGCGCCCCTATGGCTCATTCTGACCTATAATAGCATATAAGCCAGTCTTATAAGTAACACTGGTGCTTACTACCCTTTATAGACTGCCTTATACAAATGGGAATAAATCCAGGGAATAGGAAAATTGTATGCATATTTGTATAATTGTATGTTTATTAATTTTTTTTTTAATTTTTTTTTCAACGTTTATTTATTTTTGGGACAGAGAGAGACAGAGCATGAACGGGCGAGGGGCAGAGAGAGAGGGAGACACAGAATCGGAAACAGGCTCCAGGCTCTGAGCCATCAGCCCAGAGCCCGACGCGGGGCTCGAACTCACGGACCGTGAGATCGTGACCTGGTTGAAGTCGGACGCTTAACCGACTGCGCCACCCAGGCGCCCCAGTATGTTTATTAATTTTAACAAGTCTGCTCGTTCTCACCAGAGTAAATACAGGAATTACTGGATATACTGGTCTTCGATATTTTCTTTAGAACACCTCTCCATAGGTGATAAGCAAGTGGTAATTCTATTGACTGACCTCAGATTCTCTAAAAAGAGTAACACATTATATCCCCTTATGATAATATTTATTATTATTATAAAATATTAAATACTATTAAAACTCTCTTGGCAATAAACACTAAGTAGAGGGTATAGCCAACACATTAAAAGATAATGTCAAATCACACCTATGTTCCAGAGAGATTGTAGATTAAAAAAGGAAAAAATTAGTATGGCCTAAAAGAATCCAGGTACTTTGGCCTTATATATTTTATGAAAAGAGAGAATAAAGCACATTTCAAGTGCCCTGGGATATTAATAAAATTGATCTTATAATAAACAATAAAGAATACCTCAATGCATTCCAAAAGGTGGAACTAACACAGGTAACTAGCTTTAGTAAAATTAATAAATTAATAAAACTAGAAAACAGAACAGAGAGGGAATAAAAACTGAAGCCACAGAACTTACAGAAAGTAAAATTTGAAAATGCTTTTATTCCAATATATGAGATAGAGCTAAAGCAATGCAAAAATATAAATAATATAAATATTTTATTCAAACAATAAAAAGTAAAAACAAATTAAGCATTTCAATAAGTTAGAAAGAGACCAATAATAAAACCTATATAAAGTTGAAGGAATGTAATAAGGGGGTAAAAAAAATTAATTAGAAAAGGGAAAAATAGTGAAAACAATAAATCTATTCACTTGTCATTTGAAAAACCCAAACAAAAGAAAATAGATTATACATTGAATTAAAAATAAAATAGGGAGAAAGCACACACATAAAATAAGAAATGGGATAGGGAAAATAAATATTGATATAGAGGATGTTACTAAACTAAAATGTCTCAGCTCAAGTCTGTGCAAATAGATTCGAAATCCACACAAAAGAAGTACTGTTCTTAGGAAATATAAATTAGTAAACCTACCCACAGAAGAGAATAAAATAAAATAGCCAAGGAGAGCAATAGTGGACAATTATTCAAATGTTATTCTTAAAGGAGTACCAGGGCCAATGCTCTGTAGGCATATACTACTGAAACTTTAGGAATATATAAAGAAATATTTAAACTCATTGGAACATAGATGAAAAGAAATATTTCAATACTCTTCTAAAATAAAGTTGGTATAATATTATTGCTAATATGACATGTTAAAACAACAATGTAATCTATTCTTTTTTAGGAATGTCAATGTAAAAATTCCAAATAAATAAAATCTAGAAACATATTAAAATAATAGTTGCAATTAAAATGTGTTTCAAAACAGGAATGAAGTGATCTTTCAAGAACAGATCAAATGGTATGTTTCACAATTGTAGTCCAAAAAAGAAGAAAGCTATTTCCATAAATGTTTTAAAGGCATTAAAAATTCAACAAGGCATTAAATTTCAACATCTATTCCTAATTTAATGCATGTCTTTTAGATTAACTACATTTTTATTCCAAAAATATACAATTTTTTTGCATATTTTAAACCTTTTATGTAAATGAAATTAAACTGTGCCTATCTTTTTGTAACATTTTTTAAGTTCCACATTATGATATTTAACTATGCTGATACTCAATGCTTTAACTTAATTAAATTATTTCAGCTATAACTATGGCATCATTGGTTTATCCTCTTTCTTATTGATAGACATTCAAGTTGTTTCAGGATCTTCTTTTATAACAGTAGTGCTAAAAAATCATGGCTTTATGAAGTCTTTTTACAAGCAAATGTAAAAAGTCCTCTGTTATATTCCTGAGAGTGTAATTGATTGCTTGTAGTGTATGTGCATTTTAATATTTACTAGGATTTACTAACTTCTCCAAATTGGTGCTACAAATTTATATTCCTACTAGCAGAGGCCCGACTCCATATTTTCCCCAAACATGGAATTGATACATTTTACTTAATGTTAACATTTTAATTATTGTTCCTCTCTGATATGTATGAAATGGTCTACAGTGTTTTTTAGTTGTGCTTCCCTGATTCCCTGTTCCAGAGCATAGAAAGAGAAGAGTTTCCTAATTCTCTTGCTGAAGTCCAGTATATGTAGATACTAAAACCCAACAAGGATATCGCATGGAAAGACAGCCCAATTTTTCATGTGAATAGAAGAGGAGAATGAATAAATGCAGAGTTATCAAAATAATTTAGAACCTACGGACAGAAAATTTTGAAATAACTGTGTGTAGCTTTTTAATTAAAAAATTTTAGACATGCAAAAAGATACCTATAATTAATGTGTACAACTTGATGAGTCTGGGATAAGGATACACCATGAAATCATCTCTACAATCTAGGCCATAATCTTATCCAACACCTCCTAAAATTTTCTCCTGACCTTTTGTCCATTATTATTTTTCTTTTGATAAGGACATTTCAAATAATATCTAACTTCTTAGCAGAATTTTAACTACACAATACGCTATTGTTAACTATAGGCAATATGCCATATAATAGATGTCTATCACTTATTCATTCGGGTAACCAGAACTTTGTACCCTGTAGTGAGTGTCTCTCTGTGTCCCCTCCATGTGAGGCATGGGTAACCACCATTCTATTCTTTGCTTCTGGGAGTTTCACTATTTTGGATTCCTCATGTAGGCAGTATCATGTCATATTTGTCCTTTAGTGTCTGGCTTATTAGCATAATGTTTTCCAGGTTTATCCATATTGTTGCAAATTGCAGTATTTCCTTTTTTTTTTTTTTTTTTTGAGAGAGAGAGAGAGAGAGAGAGAGAAAGAAGGAGACAGATTGCAAGCCTGGGAGGGGCAGAGAGAGAGGGAGACACAGAATCCGAGGCTGGCTCCAGGCTCTGATCTGTCAGCACAGAGCCCCTTGCGAGGCTCGAACTCACAAGCTGTGAGATCATGACCTGAGCTGAAGTCGGTCACTTACAGGACTGAGCCACCCAGGCGCCCCATCATTTCCTTCTTTGAAGGTTGAATAATACTCCATTCAGTGTGTATATCACATTTTCTTTACCCATTAATCTGTTCACAGACATTTACTTGCTTCCATGTCTTAGCTCTTATAAATACTGGTGCAATTCAGGGCACCTGGTGGCAAAGCAGGTTGAGCGTCAGACTTTGACTCAGGTCATGATCTCCCTGTTCCTGGGTTCCGGCCCAGCGTTGGTCTCTGTGCTGACATCTCAGAGCCTGGAGCCTGCTTTGGATTCTGTGTCTCCCTCTCTCTCTGCTCTTCCCCTGCTCACACTCTGTCTCTCTCTCAAAAATAAATAAATAAAGATTTTAAAAAAATTAAGTAATGCTGCAATGAGCATAGGGATGCAGAAAATCACTTTGGGATCCTGATTTCAATTATTTTGGATATATACTGAGAAGTAAGATGGCTGGATCTTATGGTAGTTGTATTTTTAATTTTTTGCGGAACCTCCGTATACTGTTTTCCATAGTGGCTGCTCTAATACACATTCCTACCAGTAATGTACAAGGTGTCCCTTTTTCGACCTCCACACCAACATTTGTTATCTTTTGCTATTTTGATAATAGCCATCCTAGTAGGTGGAAATAGTTCACTGTGGTTTTGATTTGCATTTCCCTGATGATTAGTGATGTTAAGCACTTTTCATTTATCTCTTGGCCATCTGTATATCTTCTTTAGAGACAGGTCTATTCACTTACTTTCTCCATTGTTTTAATTAGTTTTTTACTGAGTTGCAGGAATTCCTTATATATTTTGGGTATTAACTCTTTATCAGGTATATGGTTGGCAAATACTTATTCCCATTCCATAGGTTACATTTTATAAGAAATAAGAGGTATTTAAATTGGAAAGAAGGAATTAAAAGCCATCATTTCCTGCAGATGATATGATTATATATATATGTATATATGTGTGTGTATATATATATATATATGGAAAACAAGTGATATAATTAAAGATATTAAAAATGGAATGATAATTTAGCATCACCCCAAAATTCCACAGCTTTCTGATCACAATTAACACCTTGTTATGTAATGTAACTGAATATATAATTCATAATAACAAAAATATACTATATAGAAATAAATTTGTGAAGAAATATATAATATATGCATACATAAATTAGTAAAAGCGAAGTAATGGTATCCAGTACCAGATATTAAAAATACACTATACAGGCAGTAATCAAAAGAATATAGTCACCTATTGTACCAGTGGCAAAGTTTAAAGATCAGAAAGAGATTCAAGTATATATATTTGTTATTTATACAACAAAGTGATTTTCTAGATTTAGAAGAATGGTTTATTCCAAAGCAGTGTTGGAGCAATTCCTAAAACTCTTGGCAAAAATGTGTATTCTTACAAAATAAATTACAAATGGATATTCCACTTCTGGCATAAAAAAGTAACTTGGTCTGGATATGTGTTTCTTCCGAAAACAACTTTAAAATTGAACTTTAAAATTGACATTATATATACATATGTATATGTATGTCAGTACATATACTTCAATATGTATTTAATTAAATATATTTCCATAGACTTTCAAAACCAAAGATAAATTGAATATATTCAAAGCAGCCAGGGGAAACAAGATATATTAGAGACAGAAGAACGGTGATATGAAGGATAGCTGACTTGTCCTCAGAAACCATGCAGACCAAAAGACAAGAGAATGACATCTTTAACATGCTGCAAAAACTGTCAATACAGAATTTTCTATCTGGTGAAAGTATTTTTCAAATTAAGGGTAAAGTGATAGCCTCACTAATCCTTTTGAATTCTCTGGTATAAACTCTACATTGTTAAAAAAATTTTAAAGCCCGTTCATAATCAATGAATCAGGTCAATGCTGCCAGAGTATTCTGCTTATAGATGTGTTAAAAAGAACATGTTAACTTTTTAAGTTAAGCTCGACCCAAAGCAGTAGCATTTGCCCTTCTCTGACAGCATACTGGATATGCTCTCTTCCTTTATATCTACTGTCCACCATTTTCCACCCTTTTGTCTGCCATGGGATGCTGATCTTTATGAATAGCGTCAACAGTCCCACTTGCCTCCCATCTTCTAGTTGAGTTGAACCAATGTAAGGTTCCAGAAGGAGACTAGAAGGTGAGAGGAAAGAGCGTCACTTTATATGGCTCCAGCTCCCTCACGGTTGAGCTGTGAGTTGCAGTGGCTGTGTTCCTCCACGAGAGATCCTGTTCCTTAATGGAGCTGTCTCCTGTGGCCACAACCCTCTTTCTGAGGTCTGGTGATCTTTCCTGTCCTAGCTTCCTCAGAAGGGCAGGGATATTGACTCCCTGCTATTGCTAGCTGCACAGCACTTCACTGTCCTTGGTAGTTTTCTCTTATCACTGCCTATACCTTTGTCAACAGTGTTTCTTTAAACCACCCTCAATTATCCTATTGATTGCATCCCCTGTTTCCTATTAAAAGCCTGGACTGATACAATCAGCGTTCTTACATGCAAACAAGAGGAAGTAATGATGGAAGCTGGAAGCAAAGCAGGAATCATGAAAGCTCACACAGTCTGAGAATGCTGGAGGGCCGGGGACACTGGCTAGGCATCAAGAATGATACCAAGTGTGCTGCTGGCAAATGGTCCCTGAAAACTCTCATGCTGCTGTTGCTAAGCACATACACTCAGCTTGTACTGCTGACACCAGCAACGTCAGACCCTCCATACCGCTCACCGTGGATCAAACCTAGAGAAAAGAGGTTAAAGAGGCTGGCAGTCATTATTTGTAAAAGCTGCCATTTTGACTACCCGCAGCTGCTTTCTTTCCATCTTCTAGTTCTTATATGAAAGGAAAGACAGTTTCTTCCTAACTTAACATACCATTCCTCATGCTACTCTTTTACTTCCTGATCAAGAAATTTGATCCCAGAAATTCATGGTTACTGTGTCCTATTCTAAACCCAGAATCTCTGCATGATGTTCATTTTTCTTAGTTTCTGAATGATTGCGTTAGTTTAGAAAACAGAGGACAAGATGGAATTAAATATGCAACGATTCTATGCATAGAAAAACATTTATAGATTAATTATTCAAGGGGTTTCCCAGGAAACCCCTTTAAAAGAAAATGAGGGACCTAGGAGAGGTTGGGAGAGGTGTCAGGATATGATGAAGGTCTGACACCCAATGCCTACCTCAGTGGAGGAGAGGGGCAAGGGAGGTTGAGTGGATGCAGTTTTGGATTTCAGAGCACAGCAGCTGAGGATCTTGGTCAATTACACTCCCTGTAGTTGGGGATCTGTGGGGAGTGTTCTTCCGGCCATTACAATGATCCTGTCTTAATGTTCTGTAAACTGTGGGCTACATTGTACAGTCAACCATTGATAGACCATCATATGTGAAATAATGGGGCCAAGCAAGAATGAAGAAGAAAGTTAGTTGAAAAGATGGCTATAGAGGGGCGCCTGGGTGGCTCAGTCAGTCGAGCGTCTGACTTCTGCTCAGGTCATGATCTCACAGCTCGTGAGTTTGAGCCCCGTGTCGGGCTCTGTGCTCACAGCTCAGAGCCTGGAGCCTGCTTCGGATTCTGTGTCTCCCTCTCTCTGCCCCTAACCCACTCGCATTCTGTCTCCGGTTCTGTCAAAAATAAATCAACATTAAAAAACAATTAAAAAAAAGAAGATGGCTATAGAAATAAATGGATATATAGGCATGTATATGCATGGCAAACACGGAAACAAAATACACAGGTCAATACTACAGTTCTTATTTCTGTAATTTGCCCCAAAGGCATAATTGGTATTTAGGATAACTTTTCTTCCCTACTGACTCCACATTCAAATTGCCTGCAGCAAGTACAGAAACTCACTTTTCCTGAGGGAAGTGAGCTTGTGATGGCATCATGTATATGAGATTCCTGCAGTCTTTCATTAAAATTTATCCCTGAATAAAACAATGTTAATGTCTGGGGGGGGGGGGGTCTAGAATATGACATACTCTTTCTTGCTTCCACTATGGAACACAAGCCAAATCACCAGATAGTGAGAGTCCACCATCCTGGGTGCCGCTGTAACCTCTCACCACTTTTGCTTACTTTCCTTGGTTGAAAGTACCTGGCCTGGGGCAGTCTCAGCTTCCTGTCAATAGAATCATGTTTTGTTTTGTTTTGTTCCTTCTCAAGGGGGAAGAGTTCGCTCTTCACTATGGATGTTTTTAAGCCAACAGAGTCCAATTAAAAGACAGGAATAACATATATATACCTTTATATAATAATATCTAAAATATATATAAATAATATATATAATAAATATATAGATATATACCTTTATATAATAATATCTAAAATATATTAATATTAAAACTAATATATATTAGTTTTAATATTAATTTATTAATTTTATTATATATAATATATAAATATAAAAATATAAATATATATAATATATATAAATATATTATATATTAATAATATATATAAATATATTATATATTAATAATATATATCATTTTATATATTATTAATTATATATAATTAATATGTAATTATATATATATAGAGAGAGAGTACATGATTATCTAAAACAGTGAGAACAACACTCTCCTGCACCTGTATTCTGTCCATTACAGAGATTGTACCCAATGTCTTGCATCTTTCGCTGTTTTTGGTTTCCTTTGTCAGAACCTATGTAGTATTGGATACTGTCATGGCAAGAAGGTATCCTGTAATCTCATGGAAAATAATGTCGACAGACACATGGCAGGCAGGAAAGGGATAAACAATTTAAAAAGTATTTCTCTTCTTGTAAATACAAACCAAACAACTCTCCACCATGTAAAGAGCCCAGTGAAATCACCCTTTTTACTATGGCTCAGGGATATAACACTATTTGGGTGATTTGGTGCTGGTTGCTGCTGTTGCAAAATCAAGCATTCAGAAGTAGGCTGGGCCACCAAACACGTGAGGTGTTGTTTGCTTAACTCCGTCTGCTAGGGAGCCATCCAATGACTTGGTTCTTCAGAATAACAAAGAAGCAGTGGTCTGCTTTAGATCCCTCTGTTTCTTGTGAGATGAAGGTGACTTCAGGATTTGAGGATGAGGTCCAGAACAAGCCACATCGTGAATGTAAAACAAGACAAAATCAATAGAGAGAGAAGAATGGAAGTGGCCTTCTTCAGAAGTAATTCACATAAAAGCATATTTGTTGTTCATTTAAGAAAGATTGGAGATTAGTAATGGGGGCATTGGAATAGCAGTTAATATTTTGTTGATGGATACTGATTTTAAAATTCTGGCTCTGTTGCCCGCTATATGACCGTGCTGGAGTAGGCTTTCCCAATTGCAATTTCTTATTAGTAAATGTGAAAAACTCTAATTTCTGCCTTATAAGGTATGAGGTACATTGCTATGAGGTACATGAGGTAGTTTCTGTAAAGTACTTAACACAGATTATGTCATTCCGAGGATTCAAAAATGGTGACTATTATGTTGTTCTGTATGTGCTACTATTGCTGATACCCTAGCAATTCACCTCCAGTGAGGTTAGTTTGACCTTTTGTGTGTTGGCTTTCATTTTTCCTCCTTTACTTAGAAAACTAGACCACTTTCCTAAGTAGGATTTCTAGAATTCCAAAATGTAAGACTCAATGTAAATCCTCAGGTTGGTTCTTAGGTGGAATTCAAAACACCTGTGTGCAGTTCCACATTCCATAGCCAAAAGTGAAGTATTATGGTTCCTTCCAAATGGGTGGGTAATGATTGGAAGAATAAAGCGATTAAAATCATAATTGAAGTAGGGGCACCTGAATGAGCTCAGTTGGGTGAGCCTCTGACTTCGGCTCAGGTCATGATCTCATCGTTCAAGAGTTCAAGCCCCACATCTGTCTCGTCGCTGTCGGTGCAGAGCCTGCTTCAGATCCTCTGTCCACCTCTTTTCCTGCCCCTCTCCTGCTCATGCTCTCCCTGTCTCAAAGATAAATAAACCTAGAAAAAAGAGAAAAAAAGTCATAATTGTAGTAACGAAAGCAGGGGTGGTTCTGGTAGTAGCAGCACCAAAACCAGTGATAGACATGACACCCACCATGGCCACCGCCACGCCGGGTCCCATGTTCGCTTTGCCTGTACGCGTGTGTGCGCCAGGTACCATGCATGACACTTGACAGGTGTTATCTCTGACCCTGTTTCATAAAGAATATTAAGGCCATATCACTAATGGGAAAGTGACATTCTCAGAGAGTAGGTAAATTTCTCAAGTCCATGTGGCTCTCAGCTGATGAAGCCATGTTCTGAGCACAGGCGTATGGGGATAAAGCTGATTACCCATCCTGCCATTATAGTTTGTTTCTTTTGTTCTCCTTGTCTTATGTAACTCGGGACTTTTGCTGTGTGACTTTGTAAATTATTTCTCCTTGTCCTTTTGGTCTGCAGGCCCCCATTTAAGCAGTAAGCCTCTCAGCACTTCTCTTTCCTTTGCACCATCTCTGCCCATTGAATTTCTGAACACAGGGTTCTGAACACAGCAGTTGTTAAACAAATATTTGTTAACTAACTTTCCCTTCTTTTTACTCATGTAAAACATTCCCCACAGTGTTCACTACTCTGCCAATTACCTTGTTTCAAATCTCAAAGTCACTCCATAAATGAAAGCTTAACATGAGGCTGACACAATCTACAAAAGCTTTGTTCATTTTTCCAACTAAAAATGGTAAAAAGCATCAGTGAAGTTCTTAAAGATGAAAAAAAAAAAAGAAATAAAAAGATTTGGGGCTAAGTGGGTAAGTACAAAACTCAAAGCTTGCAGTAGTCTAGCTAAAGAAAGGAAAGAAAAACAAGCAAGTAAATAAAAGATTTGTAAATTAAAATACGCAGTGAGGGATTAGGACAGTTTGACATTTTTCAAAGTGAAAATCCTGTTGGTCTATTAAGCAAAGAAAAAAGGTAAATATGAATTTTCTTCATTTCTAGTTTTTAGCTAATGCTGAGAAATGAAATTATATTTGCTGAAGTCCTCAGAGACGGTTGTGTATATTTTCGCTTGGGTTATAGCAACAACAAAACAAAACAAAAACCTCTTCAAAAAGAAAAAAAAAAAAATACCCCTGCCAAGTCTCCTTTCAGAGAACTGCAGCTTTTAAAATAAAAGTTCAACAGATTCTTTTGAAGTTTGAAATTCACTTTTAAAGTGATGTAATTTCTCGTGGGTCATTGACTGATATTTCCCATTCAGGATGAGAGATTAGGGGAAGGCTCACAGGACAAATAATAAATGAAATCCTGGAACAGACAACTTTGATCAAAAATGACAGAAAAATCTGCTTAGGTCTGTTGGTACAGCTTGATCTATATAATAGTGCCAAGTAGCTGCACATGGAAGCCAGACTCAGGGCTAACAGTCCTGTCCCTGTCCCTTCGTAAATTAAGGTCACTTCTCTAACGACCTATCCTGTCATTATTCAGCTCTCTTCCAATCAATATGTGGCGAGTTAGAGGAGGCCTCCTCATACCTCTGGAAAGTGAAAGCACTGTACAGTTTGCATATCTAGGCAAGCCATAACCACTGAGAAATAACAATCCTTTTACGCAAAATCCTAGGTCTTTATTTTAAAAAACAAAAACTCTTACACGTCAACACAATCACCTGTTCTTCCTTTCACTCAGAGAAGTAACCCATCATAATAATGAAGCCAAAAGCTACATCTTTGAAGTTAAAAGAAAGTTCAGCTCTTTTCGTGGATCAGCCTCCATAAATGGAGTAAAGCACTGAATGGACTATTTGAAAATTGAGTGCTGTGGTGAGGTGTGTGTTCACTTACGCGTGAATGGTTAATAAGGTTTGTACGAGTAATGGGATAGGGATTCAAATATAGGAATACAAAGAGGTTTACCAAGAAGATTCAGATCATAAGCATGCATGTACCGGATTCCCTCCACCCCGGATACATTTTTGAACTTTGGATAGTGTCTAGAAGTCGTTTATATAAGAGACCTCAAGAGGGGCGCCTGGGTGGCTCAGTCGGTTAAGCGGCTGACTCCTGATTTCAGCTTAGGTCATGATCTCACAGTTTGTGAGGTCGATCCCCATATTGGACCCTGCCCTGGGAAAATAAATAAATAAACTTAAAAAAAAAATAAAGAGAACTCCAGAGAGGCAGCATTTTACAATGCCTTGCCAAAATGAGATGCCCAATACTTATTTACTGAATATAATAAGTAGCCCATTTTCCGGGCTTATTCCATTCTCTGGCACTGTCTTCTCTAGGAAAGACAGGAGAGCTGACTTAAGTTCTATATTAATTCACTAAAATGATAGCATGGGAAGAGACTGAGCAGAGAGGAACTGGCTTTATGTAGACTGTGCAAGAAGGCAGCAACTTCCCTGACTGCTTTTGTGACCTTAGGCAACTCACTTAACTTTTATAACCTTGAGACTTGTTGCAAACCCAGAGTGAACAACTAGATGAAAGCAGAGCTTTTGGACAAGTGTCTCAATCACATTTAATTTCTAATTTTTTTTAATGTTTATTTAGTTTTGAGAGAGAGAGAGAGACACACACAGAGCATGAGTTGAGGAGGGACAGACAGAGAGAGGGAGACACAGAACCCAAAGCAGGCTCCAGGCTCTGAGCTGTCAGCACGGAGCCCGATGCAGGGCTCGAACCCACAAACCGTGAGATCATGACCTGGGCTGAAGTCAGACACTTAACCGACTGAGCCACCCAGGCGCCCCTGGTATCATCTGTTCTCTTATCTTTGAATATCACTTGTACGGATCAAATAAGTAAATACACCCCAAACCACCTTTAATGTATAAAATTCCTTGTAAGTGCCAGCATTTCTGAAACCACAAGAATCTTGTCTAGAGGAATATGTGATGTTTCATACCAGTGGTTCACAACAGTGACAATTTCCCACTGCCCACCTCCCACCTACCTGGGGACATTTTTAGTGGTCAAAACTGGTAGGGGGCAGTGAGGGGTGTGGGGGTAGGCAGAGATTATCTGCTACTGGATCTAGTAGGTAGAGATCAGGGATGTTGCTCATCCTTGATTGTAGCACCCTGCAATGCACAGGGCAAAGCCCCACAGTAATTACCCAGTCCAAAATGTCAGGAGTTATGTTTGAAAAACTCTGGTTTAGACAAAGCTACAAATAGGTTATTAAAAATAAAACGCCATGAGAAAATCCTGCTAATGAGGCTTACTGCATTTCCCCCTCCTCTCCAGCTTCTTTCTAAAGTACATAAGAGAACTGTGTCAAGATTTCAGAGGCCAACACATTCAGAGTCAGAAAAATTCAAGTTGTGAGGGTGCCCAAAATGAATCCAGGGAATATGCTGTTCCACCCAAATGATCTTTCGTCATCAGCCAGAGAATTATGAAGTGTCCAAAACCACCTTTCCCCAGAAGTTCTTTAGTCCTTGAATCTCTAGCTCCTAGGCTATGGAAGAAAGAGCATCTCTTCTGTCTTTTGGACAACATGATTTATTTTGTTTATTTGGTTGACCATCCACATGCCCAAGCTCAGGGCATTTCTCATCTCACTTGAAAATATATAAGGAGAGATGCTCAAGCTTTATCACCTGCCCTGCTTACTTCCATCCCAGACCCATTAAGTGGGCAGGTGAGAGGCAGTGAGTAGCTACAGAGGGGAAGGAGAACCAGTTGGTGCTGGGCAGAGTTAATGACTCTGTTGTGGTACCTTCTCTCCAGCTGAGTGCCAGTGCCACAAGTCATTATTTTCAGCAGAAATAATGGAGTTGCCAATTAGCTCAGCTGAATTTCTGACTCGAGGTACCTCTCCAGTATAGAGCAATTAGCTGACACCCTTTGTGGCTGGAAGGCTATGAATGCACTTTGTGAATGGGTATCATCCTCTGTGTCACCCAGCAGGAACTTCAGTGTCCTTGCCTGACCCCTGACAGAGCTAGTACTGAACTCCAAAGAAGGTAATCTTTCCAGTGGAAAGAGGAGAGGAGAGGAGAGGGAGAGAGAGATGTGGGGACAGATAGAGAAGACACTTCCCTTTCTAAGAGGGATTGCTGGGGCGCCTGGGTGGCGCAGTTGGTTAAGCGTCCGACTTCAGCCAGGTCACGATCTCGCGGTCCGTGAGTTCGATCCTCGCGTCGGGCTCTGGGCTGATGGCTCGGAGCCTGGAGCCTGTTTCCGATTCTGTGTCTCCCTCTCTCTCTGCCCCTCCCCCGTTCATGCTCTGTCTCTCTCTGTCCCAAAAATAAATAAACGTTGAAAAAAAAAAATTTTAAGAGGGATTGCTATTTTTTTACACTGCCCACTGCCAGAAACACAATGGAGAGTGTTATAGTCCCCTAAATTTCTTGCCTAGGTTTGAGAAGTTGAGAAATTGATTAGAGCTGGTGCCTGACACGCTAAGATCCAAGACTGAGGAAAGTGGCACGGTCTGGTCCTGGAAATGCAATGACTAAGGGGAGAACACGTCCAACAGTAAGTGGGACTTGTATGTTTCTACGTGGTGGTTCTCAAACCCCTGTACATTTTAGAATCACCCACGAAAATCTTTAAAACGCTAAATGGTCAGATCTAGTCATGGGGATTGTGATTCAATTGTCCTCAAAGACTGTGTCTTTTAAATGTTTCTCCGGGTGATTCCAATGTGCCTCTGAGCTGGAGGAGCCCAAGGATGGTGTGGGCCCTGATGAGGGGCACGGGCACCCCTGGGAACTTGCTGGGAAAAATTACTGGGTTCCACTCCAGACCTGGTGAATCAGAAGCTCTAGGGGTCAGACCCAGCAACCAAAACCAAAACCAAATTTGGTTTTATCAAATCCATCTGGTCATTCTGAGGCAAAGCTTGAGAACCACTGCATGAGAGCATGAGTCGCTTTGTTTCCTTGCCATTTCCTGCTTTTTCGAAGTGTTGGTGCTGGGGGAGTCTGAGTCTGGGCACTTTTGTACAGGCTTCCCAGCATTGAGAACTATGTTTCTAACTTTTACAACTGGGGTCATGTAACTTCTACCAATATGTTAATACTGGTCTCATATGTGGGCCAATCCCATCCCTACATCCTTCTTAAAATGAATAATAATGATAATGGATAGTTACTATTAATTGTAAGAGTTCATCAGTTTCAGTGACAGCTCCATCCCAACCACATGCAAGAGTCTTATCAAACTCCATCCCCCACCTTTCCTGATGAGGATTGGCTTGGAAGGAGATGCAACACTTTCATATAAAAAGCTGACTATTTAGAGATTCATGAAGGGCCAGAGGCCTCTCTTATACAGAGAGTTTTGGAAGTTATAGCTACCCTACTATTCTTGATCCACACGTAAAAAATACCAACGAGGACAAAATCACCCACAGCACTCTATGTTGTGGCTGACTGAAAGGAAAATAGCGTGAGATTTGAATGTTGAGGGAACTTTCCTGAAAAGTCGAACTGCATAAAGTAAAAACTGCGTAAAAATATCCCTTTCTACCCAATGAGAAAAATTAATAAAATAATGCCAGAGGCCATTGGCACCGGGCATAAATTTGAGACTCACCACGGGAGCTTTAACTGCAAGGAGTAGAGCAAACATGGTTCCTGTGGTCGGCCGGGGGCAGTGAAGTGAAGGTGTGAGGGCTTATCCTCCTGGGCTCTAGATTTTAGAAGCCAAGGGGAGGTAAAAACTCTGGTGCTTGGCCTGGGTTGAGTAATGAGAACTGTAGTGCCTAAGAAGGAAATACTCCACCTCTAGGCTGCTGCAGAGTAAAGGAGAAGCTCCAGGAATCAATGCCTGCATCTAGCAAGAGTCCTAATTACTGCTGTGTGGAGAGTCTGTGTGTTCATGAACAGTTCCTTGGGGGAAGCATGGGGAGACCACATTGTGTGTTCCTTACTACACACCTGCTGCCAGATTGCAGAAGTCAGGTTTCTGACAACAGATTGAATAAAAATTAAGTTAAAACAATATACGAATTTGCTGTCTGGTGTTAAAATTTTATGAAAACAGATGGGTGAGCATAATCTCTCAGAGGAGCTCATCCAGGCTGAGATGCTTTCTTCAAGCTGCAGGTGTAGACATTTCAAGAGCCCCCCTGGGTCTCCTTTTGCAGAACAGAAGCAAAAGCAAAAATCTAACAGAGATTGCACCATATATGGTTCCTTTCACTAGCTATCCAAAACTGTTCTAATGATGAGAGAAAAGAAATAAAATCTAGATAAATTTCCGTATTACATAGATAGAACATGTAGATCTGTGTCTGTTTGATTCATTGATTCTCCAGATCAATCAATAGAAATTTTAATGGTGCTTTTAACCTTTCTCATACAGTTACAGGCTTACAACCACCTGGACTGTCTCTGAATTACAAGGGGACATCAAAGAAAGAAGGGAATTCTAGTGGAGTAAGTATGTTTATGTAGATTATGTGCTCTGCAAACAGAAAAACATCTCTGAATCTGGGCTTTAGAGTTTGTTAGCTCTGATAGCTTGGGTAATATTCAAATTTCTGTTAGTCCTTGTTTCCTCATCTATAAAGTTACACTGTGTTAAGAATTAAAAAGCTAATGCCTGTAAAACAATCAGCCCCATGCTTATTAGAAAAATGTGTAAATGCTGTTGACTGGTGATGAAGTTTTGGGGCTTTCAGGGAGATTAAACTAGAGCCCTCCAGTATATATTTTTAAATTTTATTTTACATAGATAGGGATAGAGAGTGAGCAGGCGAGAGAGAGAATCTTTAGCAGGCTCGTGCTCAAGCACAGAGTCCGATGCAGAGCTCGATCCCATGACCCTGGGATCATGACCTGAGCCAAAATCAAGAGTTCGATGCTCAACCAACTGAGCCACCCAGGTGCTCCAGAGCCCTCCAATCCTTAAGCATCCATCAGGAATTAAGATGAAAATCTATTTATTTATATTAATATGAATGACACTTATCTACTAAGAATACAGTAATCTAAATCAACATATTTTATTGTACTTTCAAGGACTTAGTTGGAGGTCTGGTCAAGTTATTTAGAACCTCCAACTTAAAAATTCAAATGCTGATCTAACATAATCGTACAGAGAACAATTTGCAGAGGAAAAAGACACAACTTCACTTCTGGAATAACAGTTGATTCTCTTCACTATATATGTTAACTATGGGAATCTATTTTTAATTTGTCATTCTAACGTTCTTGTTGCTGCATGAATTAAGTAATGTGTTAACTCCCATATGTTCATGACCTGTGAAAAGGAAGCACATATTAGCTACTATTCCAAATTGTACTTTCAGGAACCCTAAAAAGCACTGTTGATTCTAATTAATTCAGTCTAAATTTATTGAACTCTTAAAAATGTGCAATGTACTGAAGTGTGAAAGAATGGTCCCTGTCCTACAGAAACTTATTTCCTAGGTTATGTATATATATATAATACAAGGAAGAATAGTATCATAATTATACAAGAAGTATAGAGGGCTCTGGAAATGAAAAGAAAGGACAAACGGCTTCAGCCTGTTAAGATTAAAAAATACAAAATTAAAGATAAGGAGTTTTATGGGGCTTTGAAAGAAGAGTTTGGGTTGTTCCAGGTGGAACAGGGAAGGAGTGTATAGGAAATTCTCATACAGGGAACACTGCAGGTATGGAAGTGGGAAGGGACACTTATATATTTTAAATAAAAGCTCTAGTTTGCTGGAGATAGAGATCACATTAAGACCATCCAAGTAGAGATCAGATTATGAAGAATATGGTGGAGTCAACAGTGTCTTGTCTATTCACCTGATGCAGCAGTATCTATTTACCTGACTCAGGAGTATCTACTCACCAAAAGCCAGCAAGTGATGAGAACACTTAAAGATGTAAGTTGGAGAGTGATCAGAGCTTCACACTGAGAAGATGACTGTGGAATCTAGAGGTAGGATGCTTTAGTAGAGTCAAGTGCATAGTATTTCAGGCAAAAGGGGTTGGGGGTCAAAGCCAAGGAATAATATGGTAACAGAGACATGGGAAAGGAAAAAGAAAAAAGAAAAAAAAAGCACTGTGTTTTGGTGACTGAGAGTTCAGAGAGAATAGAGTGAGGGAAGGATAAGACCTAATGTCCAAGTTTTGTTGATGATCTTTTCTTCCTCACTCATCTTTGTGGTTGGGAAGCAGAGGGTACGTTAAGAAGGAGAGATATGAGCAACGTCCCTCTGGGGCCCCCATGCAGGGTTGCTGAGCAGAAGCTGGATGCATAGCTGTGGAGTTCAGGGGAGTCCTGGCCACACTATAGATTTGCATTTAGGGTTTCTTAACAAACAGTGGATAGCATATCAGGCTACCTCTCTTATGGAGAATAAAGATCTAGAGAAGAGTATTCAATGTGAAAGGATGATGGAAGATATTAAAGTAAGAAAATACATGTAAAAATAATGACACTACAATAGTGCTGCAAATCAAGAAAGGCAGCCAGCAGTAGATCATTTATTTTGAGTAAATATTGGAAGACAGAGAGCAGGAGTCAGATTGAAAGTAAAATAAAGTGGGAGAAACTCCCAGTCACCTGGTGAGATGCTAAGTGTCAGTGGGCTCCCATGAAGAGCTGGAGACGGGCCTTGGGCAATGCTCAGCATAACAGATTGTGAACTGATTTCAAAACAGCTGAGCTAGTTGGTTCTACCCTCCCTTCGCTACCCATGTGTTCATGCATGTAGGAAGCTGGCCCTTGGAGAGAAAGCTTTAGCATTATTTGCCCAAGAAACATGTGTGATCTTTCTGAAGGAGTCCACGGTGGGTGGTGAGGTCTCAGCACATAATCCAGACCTTCATGTAAGACCATGGTCAAGGGAAAAAGATCAGTGAGGGAGGAGATGGGTAACTCTACCATCCAGAGCAGAATATTTCTTACTTTAAAAATGGTGGTGTCCTCCTTCCTTTCCTACACCAGGCACCCTTCAGAGAAGACTGCCAGCAGGACTGGTTCCCTCTTGAGGGTCTGAGAGGAGAAGCCATGACCTTCCCCTTTTACACATCCACCAGCCAACCAGAAGGACTCCTTGCCTTGTGGTTCTTATTGCAATCTCAAAAGGCACCACCTTAATCTCTGCTTCCAACACATCTCCTTCTCTGAATCTGATTTCTCCTGTGTTTCTCCTCAACATTGGACTCACCTGCATAAACCAGGATAATCTCCTAATCCAAGATCTTCAAATCAATCACATCTGCAAATTCCTTTTATTTCCCTATAATGCAACACATGCAGTTTCCAGAGATTAGGACGTGGACATTTTTGGGAGAGGGGAGCATTATTCAGCCTATTGCAAACATGTTCAGTAAAGTGGTCCTTCCTTTGTACAGCCCTCTGGTTCTACATCACTACCATGTACCGAGAAGTGGGATAAAATTATGTCAGACTGTGTCTTACTCTCTACACACATTACCTCAAGGCATGTCTCTTCTTAAACTATCAAAGCACCTCTTCTGTATCTCAAAGTAGTGGTATCCATACACTAGTCAGGTGTATTCAAATACAGTGCCACTTAAATCCAGAGCTCATTTAATGGAACACTCATTTTAGACAGAAGTTTTCCTTCCTTAGCTAAAGGGTAAATGATAAAACAAATAACCATTTTTGATGTATCTCATTAATATCTTTCAGGGCCTTGTTCAGAAATGGTTACCTCTGCCATATCTGCATCTAATGACAATGTAAAAGGAACACGAGCAGAAGAGAATGCTTAAGGGTATGGAAGTTCCTCAGGTATAAATATTGAACTTGGTAAGTCAACTTGTCCAATAGTCACCGATTCTCCTTCCCTTTATTGGATCAGTATGTTCTGGAAAGTTTGTTTCTTATGCACCTCAAACTGACTTCTCTATTCCAGATAAGAAATTGGCCAAGAGATACTTGCTTGCTGTTCTTCCCCCATCTCTTTATGTCCTGAGTTGTTCTTACTTTTCACCAGCCCCCTCCCTGACATTCTAAGTAACAGATACTTTTCTGCTGCTAAAATGGAACATCCCCTAAGCTAAGATGTAAGGGTAGATACATGTTTTGTATAATACAGTCCCGCGTGTAGAACATCTGACTCCTTTACTCTGTGGGTGGGTGAAACACAGCTGCTCATGAGAGGCCCCCCCTCCAGTAGTTAGGGGAGAGAAATGTGTAGTGTCATACAGCTTAGTTTGGAGTCTCACACAGACCTTTGCTGGCAATGACACTTTAAACAAATAATTACCTGTGGGGGCCCCATTTCTTCTTACATAAATAGGGATAATCACCATAATTGTTTCATAGTAGTGTTGCAGGAATCAAGTGAGATAAACCATAAAAGCTGGTGGATAGCAGGTGCTCAGCAAATATTGGCTCTTTTTAAATTTTGAAGTTGGGGACACTTCAAAATCATCCTCGGCCATCATTTGAACTTCCTCATACCTCCACAACTGGTGTGGGACTAAGCAGCTTAGTCTGTGGTCATAACCAGTGTTAGGGTCACTGTCGTCATCAGCTCACTTTGCCAAAGAACACATCTAACATTTTAAAATATTGCTTGGCTTCCCCAAAACAAGTTACTGAGAGATAGTTGCCATCATTTAAAATGATGCAATGTGCTCACACCACATCTATATATTTTTTTTCAGAATGATAAAGTACAGTCTTTATAAAATAATATAAAATTCTTAATTGCTTCTCCTCACATATAAAAAGCAGGCATATACTGCAGTCTCCTACATGAGAAATATATTTCGCCACAACAATATAAAGGTACAGAAAATCTAGGAGGGGAAATTCATATTTAAATAGTAGCTGTCATCCAAGACTATCAGAGCACACCATAATTCCTTGACATTTTCTTATTATATTTAAAGTTATGAGAATATTTTATTGCTTAAAATGAAAGTTTTAAAAACCGGTCTCTCTCAGTAGAACCAAGAAGGGAAGGAAATAATCAGATATGATTTCCTCCACTTTCTAGACAAGAAAATTAGAGACATGGTGAAGTCATCCAAGACAAACAAGATACAAACTTTTCATGATATAGTAATGCACCCCTAAAATTAGAAACCAGTATTCTCAATGTGAACGAGTGAAAAAGGAATTGGAATGATGAACTTGATCAATTTCCTTGCTCTCAGTTTGTTTGTAGATAAATATTGTCGGCTCATTAATGCTTCTGATAAGTTTCCCCTCTAGCCTTGCAGTTTAAGTTCAAGTGACCTACAAAAGGATTTAGCTAGACTTTTACTTCCTGCAGTTTAAGAGGTGGAGGAGATTAAAAAAAATGTTTGATGTTATTTGAGTCCATTTCTTGGTCTCTAATGAATTCCCCAGTGGCCTGACATCTTAAATTAGCACACTCATTCCTAACTTGGTTTTCTGAAATGAAGCTAATCAAGAATCAAAAGAAAACAGAAGTAAAGTGTTTCCCAGTTAAATAACACTGGGAATGTAGGCAACATTTTGGGGGAGAAAATCCTCACATGACAAGACTGCTGTGCCTGAAAGTCAAGTCTGTTCACTTGGTAAGTTGCCTTGTCATGTGAGGTTTTCATATTGGAGACGAATGATGAACACATAAAGGAGTCATTTTTAAAAACAAAATTTTTTAATGTTTTATTTATTTTTGAAGGAGAGAGAGACAGAACATGAGCAGGGTAAGAGGAGAGAGAGAGGGAGACACAGAATCTGAAGCAGGCTCTGAGCTGTCAGCACAGAGCCTGATGCTGGGCTTGAACTCACAAACTGTGAGATCATGATCTGAACTGAAGTCAGATGCTTAGCCGACTGAGCCACCCAAGGGCCCCCATGAGGGAGTCATTATTAATGTAGATGGCTCAATGTGTTACCCAGCTCAGGAGCACTACACCAGAAGAACACAGTGATTATCCCCAAGTTATGCATGAGAAAGGATAGATTTTAGGCATCAGGCTCAGGATAAAGTGGAAGAGTAGATAATTCAGTGGAATCAGGGTTATCTCCTAGGTCTATCTAGCTCTTCTTTATGTCCTAGTGTAAGCTGTATTTCTTGAAGACAATTCCCATAATCTTCAGATTATAATTCTGGAAAACTCCATAAAAGCCAGATTTTTCGTTCCAGGCTATGTGCATAAATAGTTTATACAAATATAAATGTAAGTATTTATATCATTTAGTATATATTTATAAATAATATTATAGATGTAACTGTACTTTTAAAACATGACTGGTGTTAACATCCTTATGCTCACCAGTAAAGGAAAGAAAACAAGAGACAGGTGTTTTCTACTTTGAAGAAGTTTACAATCTTGGAGGGTAAGAAATTGGCAAAGCAGTTTTTGCCAATGAGAAAGGAAGAGATGTATATATGCTAGAAGAATTAAAGATGAGAGCTGAAGATCAAAATTAAATTATGGTGGATTAGTGGCTGGCAGAAATTGAGAGCATTTTACGTAGACAAAAGCTATGAACAAAGATACTGAGGTTGGAATGAAGTGGAACAATTTTGGGGGCAAAGAGCCAAAAAAGATTGGGGCATAGAGGACACAAGCTGGATCATGTAGAAATCAAATTTAGCTAGGTGGGAGGTAAAGAAAGATCAGGAGATCTTCAAGGCCAGGGAATGTGCTTGCACTTGCTGTTTTAGGAAATCAGGTGGTTCCTGACATTGTGTTTGAGCAATGCTGTGCTAGCCAGCCCACTTCTTAGATAATAGCCCAGGTGCAGGAAATGTAGACCCACCTGAGACCAAAAGTTGGCTTCTCCAGGAAGCTCTCACATATCAAACCAACTTTCTCCGTGGCCAATTTTAAACTCTAAATCGGGTACAACTCAGATTGTGAGTACTTATTGTCATTGCTGACTGTCTTCTTGGACAATATTCCTCCAACATTCCTGTTCAATGTCTCACTGGCACTTTGTCCATAATGGGGCTAGCTGGTGGGTATTTTGGGGGAGGAGGCCCGAAAGCAGGTTCTGAGACTATGATAGATGGTCAAGTGATTTCTTTAGGAAGTGCTCTCCAGAGAGACCTGTCAAAATGGAGAATCAAAGACAAGGAAAGGGAAGGAGACCAAGCAAGGAAGCTATTTCAGCCAAAGAAGCAGGCCCAGTCATCCTGCAGAGGAACTCTGGGGTGTGAATTATAACCGAGTTCATTCTGAATCATCAAGGCAAGGGAGAATAGGTTTTAATTTCCTCTGACCAATTAGTCATTGGCTAAGGAATGCCTGGGGAGGGAGAAGAAAGTAAACTTCCAGGTATTCTAGCTGTCTGTGATGGCAGGCAAATCAGCCCTCCTGAAAAGGAGCTAGACAAGATTCAAAGCAACACGGACATCAAGGGACAGATGTTCCAAAAAGGTATGAGGGGACTGTAATGAGCACCAGCAGTAAATGCTTCCAGGGCACTGGTTGTATAAGAACAATATTTTTTGTCCTCCTTTTGTATTGGTCTGAACTTGTAATTTTAGCCCCATTAATTCCTCTCACCTGAGAATCTGAGGCATCGCATTGAGAGGCCCCAGATTTCCAAGATATCTACTACCTCTTTCACCCCACCAGTAAGAAGTGTTCAGATTTAATCCTGCATTGCAGAAAATAATTAGGTCTTTAAAGCCTATAAATTACATTTGTCAGCAGCAGAGAAAACAAATGGAGTTTCTGGTTCTCTGGTGGCAATGATGAATGGCAACATTGAGCTTTTGCTGTAAGAAGCTTGCGTGGACCTAGAAGCTTGTTTATTGGATCTTAACGAAAAAACTATTAATCCAAACCATTTTAGATGGTGGTGGCCATGCTCTGTGTATAAAGGTTGGGGGGGGGGGGGTTGTCCTACCGGACTGGAAAGTTCTATATGGCTGATGATGCTCCGACAAGAGAAAATGCTGCCAGGGCACCACTTTAGACTAGAACACACTGCAAAAGTATACAGATTAGACAACCCATTAACTAAGATTTATATGATGCTAGTAGATATTAATAGGGTTGATGGTATCTGTACAGAACATCGATTTCTGACTAACATTCATGATGTAAACCGCTTCCTTAGCTTCTGACTCTACACGGCAGTTTAGCTGCAAAATTTCAAAGTTTAAGGTAAAATGTAATTGATTAAAAATGAGTCTTGAGGTAGGGAGTGTGTAGGCTGAGAAGAAAGCCTGGCTTTTCTCTAACTGCTAATAGGGTAGAAAGCCAATCTGTAGTCCAGTGGCAGTCCTTGAGGATTGCATCGTGGAAAGGCTGTGCACTTTCAGGGAGGTAGGCAGGTTCAAGGCCTAGGGACCTGGTGGAATGGATCATTATAATGTGGGTTTTGAAGATGCTGCAAATAGAACTGCTCCCCCCACCGTAACCTTGCTCCCACAGCAGTTATTAACTGCACTGTTAAAGCAGAAAGATACTGAGGTTGGGGGTTAACTGAGCACACATTCCCTCATTTTCTTCCTTTCTGAGGAAAGATGTTACATAAATGACTGTATTTAAGCAAATAAGGGTCTGCAGGAGTTTTCAATCAAAGCTGATTTGCTGCAATATCGTTAGTAGGCATCACATTAAACAAATACAATAAATAGGAGACAGAACAAAAGAAGCAAAGCAGAAAGAAACACTCAGCCAGCTTGTCTGCTTGCTTCTTAGCAACACCCACAAGCAATCAGTAGAATAAACTAACTAATGGAAGATGCTCTCCTGGTTTAATGCTCATAGAAACAGAGAAATCCATTCAAGGTCCCCGTTCAATCTGGTTCAGAAAAAAAAATCCATGCTGATTTAAAGTTTCGACGGAGTTACCTTGTCACCAACCAGAAACCTACATTTGTATTCACAAGTTAGGAATATTACTGTAAAATACAGGAGAACTCTCTAGACCCTGGGCTCAAGGAAGAAAAACAATTCATATCCCTTTTGATCAATAAAAGGGCATAGTGAAGGTATCTAAAAGGCCCTTTGAGCTCCGGCATAATTTCTCATCACTCTGTTCACTCCCTGGAGAGAAAACACTATTCCTGTGTCAAGCATTTATTTAACCCTATGCTGTGGAAGGGACAAAGCGACGTTCTATGGTGGTTGCACACATCCATGAGGCTTGTCTTCATTTCTCTGGCGAGTGTTCCTTGAGGTCAGGAATCCAGATAGACACAGAAATAATTGCCATAACAAGCCTGGTAAACACTGACCACACAATTGGAAGAGATACCGTGTATTTAGAAATTGGGGAATGGGGAGAGACAGCACGGGTTAAAATAAGCAAAATTCTGGATGTTGTAGCAATGCATTCAGTGTAAACAAAGCTGGACAGACTACATGGCAATCCTAAGCAAGCCAATACAGAAGTTCCTCCACAAATTAATATTTCTTAAATATTTCTTCAATACTTATGAATGAGTTTGAGGTAATTTTTTTAAGTTTACTTATTTGAGAGAGAGAGTGAAAGACAGAGAGAGGGCAGAGAGAGAGGATCGCACATAGGCTCCAGTCTGTCTGCGCAGAGACTGATGCAGGGCTCGATCTCATGAACTGTGAGATCATGACCTGAGCCGAAACCAAGAGTCTGACACTTAAGCGACTGAGCCACGCAGGTGCCCCTGAGGTAATTTTTTTCTTCATAAAATGATATAAAGAAAATATTGTAATTAGGAATAGATTCCCTCTCACTACTTTACAGCCATTGGCAAAAGAAAGTTCTAAAAACTATGAGCAAAACAGTTGCTGCTTTCTTGCAAGTTTTGTTTTTCTGTCCATCTTATTTTATTATGAGCTGAATTTCTTGGGACGTGTCATAATGATAATGATATCTAAGACGTATTCACTGCCTATTATGTGCCAGGTCCTATGCTACATGAATTAAGTTATCTTTCTAAAACTTCAAAACAGGGGTGCCTGGGTGGCTCAGTCGGTGAAGTGGCCGACTTCGGCTCAGGCCACGATCTTGCGGTCTGTGAGTTCAAGCCCCGCGTGGGGCTCTGTGCTGACAGCTCAGAGCCTGGAGCCTGTTTCCGATTCTGTGTCTCCCACTCTGTGACCCTCCCCCGTTCATGCTCTGTCTCTCTCTGTCTCAAAAATAAATAAATGTCAAAAAAATTTAAAAAAAATAATAAAACTTCAAAACGACCTTGTAAATTGAGGCCTATAACTGGCCTCTTTTTTTTTTTTTTTTTAGGTTTATTCATTTTGAGAGAGAGAGACTGCGTGCACGCATGAGGTGGGGGGAGAGAGGGAGAGAGAAGGAAAGAGAAGGAGAGAGAGAGACAGAGAGAGAGAGAAAGAGAGAGAGAGAATCACAAGCAAGCTCCATGCTCTCAACGTGGGGCTCCATTTCATGGGCTTTTGATGGGGGAGCAAATCTCATCAGCCTGTTTGGTTTCCTCTCAGCTCTTGCCACCGGTATTTTCTTGTGCGTTCATTCGTGTATTGCCCCTACCTGCTCAATTGGTCTAGTTACACTTTAAGCTTCCAGAAAGCACTGACCTTGCTAATGTATTTATCACCACTACAGCCTAGAACCTAGAACAGTGTCTGAGACAGGAGAGGCGATTCATAGGTTGACTGAACAAAGGAAAAAAGGAATGGATTTCAAGGTCTCTGCACACTATGCTCTTTCATTATCAGGGATTGTTGTGATTATCCTCAAAGTAACATGTCAAGGTGCTTAATCATTGCCCCCTGTCTCCATGATAGATGTGTGGGCTTTGGCTCTACTTGGTGTCTTATCCTTCATTTCACTTTATGGTATTTGGCAGTTTTGGATCATAGACTTTTTTTTTTTTTTTTTTTTTTTTTTGAGAGTGAATGAGTTTATCATGTCTTTTCCTAAGAACAGCTTTTTCAGAAAGAAAGTGAAGGGGGTTCCCAAAGGTGCTGATCTCCTGGAGGAATATGGAACATTTCATGGATTGGTGTTTCATCCTTGTGCAGGGGCCATATGTATCTCTGTATCCTTCCAATTTTACTATATGATCTGCTGAAGTGAGTGCAAGACTTTTTCTTTCTTTCTTTCTTTCTTTCTTTCTTTCTTTCTTTCTTTCTTTCTTTCTTTCTTTCTTTCTAAAATCAAACACAGATTCACACACAGGCAGATATTTGAGACTAAAGACAAAACATTGAAATTCATCACGAAGAAGAACCAGACATGCTGTTTGGGGCACATTTTTTGTCTGGAAGATACTAAGACATGAAATAGAAGTTTGGATAGTTTTGTTGTGAACACTGAGCCTCCAGCTAACCCATGGTCAAGGAGCTTAATCAGAGGGAAAGGGGAGGGGATAGACAGTAGTTCTTTTCACTTTGAGGGCTCATTGGATTCTATCGCTTCCTGAAACTGCATTACAGCACTTATAAAGCAATTAGACTGCTGATATGCTAGAACTCTCCTAGGTTCATCCTTTTCATCAAGTAATTCCTGCCAGGGACCAAACAGTCTGGAACTAGCTTAATAGAACACTATTAAGAATAATCACTATTTGAGTTCCTTACTTCCTGGAAACCTCAAAGCATAAACATATAGGTTTTATTTAGAAGAGATCCTGTGAGTTGTAGAATTTTATCACTGTCCCTGATAGATAAATGGCAGCATGGGAGATTTTTGTCTGTTTTCCTATACTCAGAAAATAGTAAAGGTGGGACAATCCCTAGCATTTATTTGGTTTTATTTTTTTTTTTTATTAAAAATGTTTATTTTTGAGAGAGAGGGAGAGAGTGCACACACAATCAGGGGAGAGGCAAAGAGAGGGAGACAGAGGAACTGAAGCAGGCTCTGTGTTGAGAGCTGAGAACCTGAAGTGGGGTTCGAACTCACAAACTGAACATCATGAGATCATGATCTGAGTCAAAGTTGGATGCTTAACCAACTGAGCCACCCAGGTGCTCGTATTCTCTTTTCATGAAGATGTTCTACAAGGTTCTTTCACAAATAAATACATGCTGGAGAATGTGTGGTTGGGAATGGGAAGAGGTTCTAAGTGATGTAAATTCTAGCCAAGATGTGCCTTCCTCGTGTAAACGCAAAGTTCAACTCAAATTTATAACTGGAGGAAGAAAAAGAGAATTAACATTGTTTCCCTATAAGTCAACAGCATAATAGTATTCACTTAAATATGCCTTCCCATTCATTAGCCTGTTCCATTGTGCCAACATTCTACGGAGCAAATTGTTCTGACATAATTTTCCTTGTGTTTTCAAGGTGAAGGGACTGACTCACAGCGTTTAGGTCTTGAGCTCTTGCTCCAAATTTAATTCAGTGGTACCATGTCAGGGACAGAGAAGGCTGAAATAATTGGGTGAAATTATACAATGTTGGCAAAATTTGAATTTGTCTTAACTTATAAAAGTGACTCTGCTTAGTAGGAAACAGTCTCGTTGTAAACAACCTGGTGGATAAAAATAAACGTCTACATGAAATTGAAGTGGTTCACCATTTTACAGTTTGCAAAGCAATATCACAGACTTTAACTTATTTGAGGTTTGCTTCAATCTTTTGGGAGAAGCAGAGGAAAGAGTCTCTTCATCTATAATATGGAGTCCTTACAAGCTTCAGTGGGTTGAAATGACTTATTCCAAGTCCCACAGCCAGACGATGGTGGAGCTGGGACAATCTCAAAAACCCCTTACTTGTTTTTCATAAGGATTTATTACAAAGTTCTTTTGAATAATGACCCCCCTTTGTGCATTTCAAGTAGAATTTGGTATGCAGAGATTTGATTTACACATCACCTTTTCTAGCCCTTCTTTTGCTTAGCACTAAACAGATATTCCAGGAGACACTCATGAATATTGAGCTTGTGTCCAGTCTCAGAAAGTATCAGCAAGGTGCTTCTATCTCAGAAAAGAAGCCACATTTCTGATGATAATGTTGAGGTTCATAACATATCGAGCCCTGAGCTTCTCCAGTGAGCCACTGGGAAGCCTCCATGAATCCATCTACTCAGTCTAAGAAAATTCTTAATCAGCAGTGAGACTGAGTTCTTAGTTTCCAATTGGTTCAGGCCCTTCCTTTCTTCTGTCTTTAAGAAACTCCATTGCAACATTTTCTTACTGCAAAATTTTCTGGCACCTTCTTTGCAAGTCATTTGATTTGATACTCTTGTATTTTCCTGAGACCTTCATGGATGAGAAAAACAGAGGCCAAAGTCTGTCTGTCTCTTATGTTCTTATTTCTTTTAATACCATCCTCTCGAGATGTTCCTCCTAGCCTATACCTGTACAGATCCTCCCCTCTTGAATTTCTCTGCCATTTGTTGCCTTTGCTAATTTTCTATGGTTAATTATTGTGCTTTGTCTCCCCAAGATTATTAAACGTCAAATGAAGGTAGATATAGTTGATTATATTATTTTATATCCAGGACATTAACCTGTATAATGCCTTCCAGATCAGAAAGGCTAGGCAAATATCTATAAAATGCTTGTCAGGTTTGTTGTTGTTGTTGCTGTTGTTGTTTGTTTTTGTTTTTGTTTTTGTATTTTCCTGATCTAACCATCTCTAGTGAGGATGTAATGGTATTGTAATGTAATGAAATTGTTAATTTCCACTAACAATGGAAAACATTGTTAATATAAAACCTAACATACTATGGGGGTAGGGAAGGAGAAAAAATAGTTTAAAACAGAGAGAGAGGCAAACCATGAGAGACTCTTAAATACAGAGAACAAACTGAGGGTTCATGGTGGGGGAGGGCGTGGAGAGAGGAGAATGGATGATGGGTATTAAGGAGGGGACTTATTAGGATGAGCACTGGGTGTTGTATATAAGCAATGAATCATGGGAATCTACCCCCAAAACCATAAGCACACTGAATACACTGTATGTTAGGTAACTTGACAATAAATTATATTAAAAAATAAATAAATACAAATACGTAAAGAAAAAAAAGAAAATGCTTAATTGGCTATATACATTTACAAGGATGACCAAGGGTATACCTCTAAAGAATATTCCTCAAAGGAATCCATTTAGAAAATTATTAATGGTTATTGCATTTTTAATATTAATAATTAGGGGTGCCTGGGTGGCTCAGTTGGTTAAGTATCTGACTTCAGCTCAGGTCATGATCTCACAGTTTATGGGATTGAGCCCCACATTAGTCTCCACACTATCAGCGCAGAACCTGCTTGGGATTCTCTCTCTCTCCCTCTCTCCCTCTCTCTCTCCCTCTCTCTCTCCCTCTGTCCCTCTCTCTCTCCCTCTGTCCCTCTCTCTCTCTCCCAGGATAGGTAAATAAACTTTAAATAAATAAGTAAATAAGTAAATAAATAAAAGAGCACTAAGATAACTGAAGTTATCTTAAAATATATTAATAGTCAATATTTAGCATGTATTGAGTGTATACCTTGTGCCAGGTAACTGTTGGAAATATTTTGTGTCTCTTAATTTATGTAATCTTCATAAGAAACAACCTTTGGAAAACCCAATAGTGAAACAGTTAAAAGGGTTTACTTTACCAGACAGCCAGGTACATTACCCTGGATGCTTCTAGACTAAGAGCTCTTTCAGTATCAGAATTTTGTTTTGCTAATTGGTTCCTAGCACATATTAAATGCTTAATAAATATTTAATGAATGGAAGGATTAATAAGTGAATGGCAATATTGCTTGGAACTTGTTTGTTTGTTTGTTTGTTTGTTTTTGGACTCCATGCTGAAAATTATCAGGTAAGAAAATTAGTCTCATTACTCTGTAATTATCCCTTATTTTATTCCAGAAATGGCATTTTCCAGCTTAATTGACTTCCTCAATCATCAAACTTGGCTCTAACTTCTCCAAAATCAACCATATTTCCCCTTGAAGGAAATCAGTGTGAATGAGGGTTTCTCAACATTGGCACTATTGATATCTTAGATTGGAGGAGTCTTTGTTGTGGGGGTTGCCTTGTGCCTTGTAAGAGTTTTAGTAGCATCCCCTAGATCTCTACTCCTTAGATGTTAAGAGCATCTTTCTCTTCTCTGCTCCTAGTTGTAACAACCAGAAATGTCTCCATGCATTGCCAAATGCCCCAAGGTGGATAAAGGTGGTACAGAAGTATCCCTATTCAGGAAATACTGTTTTAAACCATTAGGAAGTGTTGTTTTTGTTCAGTTTTGCTTTGTTTTTATGAGCTGCAAGTATTTGTTTTTCTGGTGATTCTGCAAAAAAAAAAAAAAAATGCACAGTCATGACTGGAGAAATTACAGTCTCTTTGGATTAAGTAATATACATTCATAAGTGGATTATTTTGAAAGGAACAGCGCATATTTTGATGTTTAATTTCTTGTAAGTTTGTATACATTTTAAAAAATGTTTTATTGCCAGTAGTATGTCTTCCTCTGTCAAGTTCAGCAGTGCTCATTAATGAATCATCTCATTTATCAGATGGGAAAAGATATCCATTGGGCAAACAGTGACTTGGTTGAATTGGCTGGACTCCGCCCCAGGCATCCTGCCTCTGAGCTCCTCCCCTGATTGGTTCCCCTCCTTTGGTGACACATTCCACTTTCACTCTAGCCTCCAACTGTGTGGTCTCCAAAAAGTCACACTATTTCTCCACAAGTGCATTGGCTTTACTGTTCACCTCAGATGACTCCCTGCCTGTCAGACAGGATGACAACATCTCCCCAAGAGTGGCAGTTTCTCGCCTTTCCGGAGCCACAATCTTGTAACCAGCCTCACAATTATAGGTAAATACACTGGCCACGTACAGCCATGGGGATGATGGGCTGGTCGTGACAGATTGACCGGAATGCCATGGTAAACCACTCCTCTTCCCTGGCCTTGAAGCCCCAGATGAGAAGAACAGACAGCTGAATAGCTTACGGCCTTTAGCTATCAATTTGATTTAGCAACTGCAAAACTGCTCTGACAGCCCAGTAGCCAATTAGTGGCCTGCAATCATCAGCATTAATTTGTTCACATTTCCCCCTGCAAATTGCTAATTGGTTGAACTGAGCAGTGGTTGGGCTGGAATGCTGGGGAGGAAGAAGGAAGTTTGAGCTGTTTCATTTTCTTGCTGAGTATATTTAGATTAAAGGTGATGCCAAAGGACACACGGCTTCTGAACTCCTTTAGCAATTTAGAAAGACAGTCCTTTACAGCAAGATGTCATTAATTCTGTATATTCTGGATGGTGTTCCAAGTCTTTCAGGTTACCCAGCATCTCATTTTTTGGAGATGCTTGAAGAGTGAACAGACGAAAACCTTCTCTTACCCCTCCTTTATCAAGTCTTTCTATGTATTTGCATTTTATTCTCATAATATAATGTTAAGATAGCAAAGATCCCTTCCTTAATAATATCATTGTGTTTATTATTCTCCATTGCCCACCTCTACTTCTCTGGTTCCCAAATATTTGTTCTTTGCCTGCTTTGGTACCCTGAGAGACCGACTTTTATGACCTCTGTTACTCATTCTTGCTGTCTAGTTTACCACTGGGTTTAGCTAATAAATCACAAGAAAGAGACTGTAATTCAGGAGGAGGGAGGAATGTTTTTCTTGCCCACTTCCTGCCTACGTTGGTGCACATTTCTAGTATTGGCCTCTGCCCTCTATAACTTCATTCCCTTACAGGTAGCAACTCTCCCACTGCTCTATCATCAGACTTTGATACTATTGTTCCTGCCTCTTGCTTTTCCTGGTCTAGATATAGGAATGTCTTCTCCTTGCTGCTAATTGCTAGGTGCCTTAACATAATTTGATGGCTCCTTTAAACCTTCCCACACTTCTAGTGGTCCTTTCATTAAATTCTTGTGAAAATGTCATCTAATTGTACTATTATTCATTTTATCTGCCTGATACTTTCCATATGCTTTTATGTAACAAATATTTATTTTGCCCATACTGTGCAGAGTGATGGGTGTTGAGCTGTGAGAAAAACAGATAGGATTACTGTCCTCATGGAATTTTAAATCTGGTTAGGTTATTAGATATTAAATGATTCATTGTAAATAAGATCTAGCATGAGCTAGAATCAAGAGCAGAAATTCTAGAACCAATTATCATCCAAAATCCATAGGTTACATTAGAGTTCAATCTTGGTGTTGTGCATTCTATGAATTTTGATGAATGTATAAGGACATGTATCTAATATTGCACTAGTGTTCAGAATAGTTTCACTGCCCAAAAAAGTCATTGTGCATTGTCTTTTGGTATCTCCTTCCTGCCTAACCACTGACAACCACTAACCTTTTTGCTATCACCATAGTTTTGCCTTTCCAGAATGTCTTCTAGTTGGAATCATACAGTGTGTAGTCCTTTTAGATTGGCTTCTTTCACTTAGTAGTATGCATTTAAGTTTTCTCCAAGTATTTTCATGGATTAATGGCTTGTTGATTTTTAGCACTGAACAATATTCCATTGTCTTTGCATATCATAGTTTATTCACTAATCTAACAGAAGGATAATTTGGTTGCTTCCAAATTTGGGCAATTATAAATAAAGGTACTATAAACATGCTTATGGGGTTTTTGTGTGGACTTATGTTTTTGGTTTATTTGAGTAAATAAACTGTGATTGCTGGATTGTGTAAAGTATGTTTAGTTTTGTAAGAAACTGTCAAACTGTCTTCCAAAGTGATTGTATCATTTTGTATTCTTATCAGTAATGCATGAGAGTTCCATATCTTCACTAACATTTAGCATTATCATTGTTTAAGACTTTGGCCATTCTATTAGGTGTGTAGTTGTGCTTCATGTTAAAGTTTTAATTCCCTAATTACGTATTAAGTTGAACAGCTTTTAATATACTTGCTTGATATTTCTGTATCTTCTTTGGTATAGTATCTGTTAAGATATTTGGCACATTTTTTAATTGGGTTGTTTGTTTTCTTATTGTTTTAAGGATTCCTTATATTTTGGTTAACAGTCCTTTATCAGAAGTGTCTTTTGCAAATATTTTCTCTCAGTCTGTGGCTTATCTTCCCATTCTCTTGACTTTGTCTCTTGCAGAGCAAAATTTTTAAATTGTAATGAAGTGCAGCTTATTGATTATTTCTTTCAGGGATCTTGATTTTGGTGTTGCATCTAAAAGGTCATCACCATATCCAAGGTCATTTATCATCATATCCAAAGGCATTGAGGTTTTCTTTTATTTTATCTTCTGAGAGTTTTATACTTTTGCATTTTAGTTTTAGCTCTATGATCCATTATGAGTAATTTTTTGTTAAGAGTGTAAGATCTGTATCCAGATTCATTTTTTACATGTAGATGTCCAGAATTCTAGCACTATTTGTTAAAAAGGCTGTTTTTGCTTCATTGTATTGACTTTGCTGCTTTGTCAAAGATTAGTTGACTATATTTATGTGGATCTATTTCTGGGATCTCTATTCTGTTCCATTGATCTGTCTGTTCTTTGACTAGTACCATACTATCTTGATTATTGTTTTATATAATAAACAATATTAAGCTTTATATTAAGTCTTGAGGTTGGGCAATGTTACTTTTTCAAATTTGTTCTCATTCAACATCAAAATGACTGTTCTTGGTCTTTTTCTTTTCCAAATAAACTTTAAAATCAATTTGTTAATGTCCACAAATAACTTACCTGGGTTTTGATTGGGATTGCATTAAATCTATAGATCAAATTGAGAAGAACTGACATCTTGACATTATTGGGTCTTCCTGGCCATGAGCTCTACTTAGTTCTCCTTTCATATCTTTCATAGAGTTTTGTAGTATTGTTCATGTAGATCTTATACATATTTTGATAGGTTTATAGCAAAATATTTTATTTTGGGGAGTGTTAATGTAAATGGTATCGTATAATGGATTTGAAATAACACTTTTTCATTGCTAGTAAATATGAAAGTAATTGACTTTTGTACTTTACATTGTATTTTGAAAACTTGCTGTAACTTGCTAAAACTTGCTTACTAGTTCCAAGAGTTTCTATTTTTTTGATTCTTTCAGATTTTCTACTCAGATGGTTATATCATTTGCAAACAAAACTATTTTTCTTTCTTTCTTCCCAAATGGTATACTTTGTATTTCCTTTTCTTGTCTTATTGTATTAGCTAGGACTTCTAGTGCAATGTTGAAAAGCACTGGTGAAAAAAAGGGACATCCTTGCTTTGTCCCCAGTCTTAGCCAGAATGCTTCTAGTCATTTAGTATAGGTTTTTGTAGGTATTCCTTACCAAATTGAGAAAGTTTCTCTCTATTCCTAGTTTGCTCATAATTTTTAATCATAAATCAGTGTTGGATTTTGTCAAATGCTCTTTCTGTACTTCTTTAAATGACAATGTCATTTTTCTTTTTTAGGCTTTTGATATGATGGATTACATTAATTCATTTTTTGAATATTGAACTGGCCTTGTGTATTTGGGATACATTACACTTGGTTGTGGTACATAATTCTTTTTATACACTGTTGGATTCAATCTGCTCATATTTTGATGAGGATTTTGTATTTGTGTTCATGTGAAATATTGATCTTTAGTTTTCTTCCCTGTAATGTCTTTGTCCAGGTTTGATTAGGGTTATGTTGGCTTAATAGAATGAGTTATGAAGCAATCCCCCAGGTTTTATCTTCTGAAAAAAAATATTGTAGAGATTTGATATAATTTTTTCCTTAAATGTTTCTTAGAACTCACTAGTGAACCCATCTAGGCCTGGTGCTCTCTATTTTGGAAGATTATTGATTATTCAATCACTTTAATAGGTATAAGCCTATTCAGATTGCCTATCTTTTGTGTGAGTGCTGAAAGCTGTGTCTTTCAAAGAATTGGCCCATTTTATCTAGGTTATCAATTTTTTAGGCATAGAGTTTTTCATAATATTCCTTTATTGTCCTTTTAATGTCCATGGGATCTGGAGTAATTCCTTCTTTCATTTATGATATTAGAATTTGTGTTTTCTTTCTTTTTCATAGCCTTGCTAGAGGCTTATTGATTTTATAGATCTTTTAAAACAACTGGTTTTTGGTTTTATTTTCTTTTTTGAGAAAAGCCATGTCCAGCCATTAATGAGCCCATCAAAGGCATTCTTCATTTCTATTAGTGTTTTTGATCTCCAGCATTTCTTTTTGATTATTTCTTAGACTTTTCATCTCTCTGCTCACATTATCCATCTGTTCTTTCATGTTTTCCACTTATTTCATTAAATCCCTCAGCATATTAATCATAGTTAAAAAAAAATCCTGGTCTGATTATTAGAACATTTCTGCCATTTCACTCTGGCTCTGATGCTTGTTCAATCTCTTTAAGCTGTGTTTTTGTTTTTGTTTGAAATCTTTTAGCACACCTTGTAATATTTTGTTGAAAGACAGACATGATGTGCTGGGTGAAAGGAACTGCAGTAAATAGGCCTTTAGTAATGTAATGATAAAGTATACGGGGGAGAGGAAGGCTTCTTTGGTCTTTTGACTTGGTATCAGTCTTTTGGTAAGGCTGTGCCCCTGGACTGTGAACTTCATCCCTGCTTCTCAGTGCCTCTCCTTCTACCCCACTTCCAACCTTAGGTGGGATAGGATATCTGGAGAGTGCCAGAGTTAGGTATTTCCTTTCTCCCAAGTAATTGAGGCTCTGATAAACTCCAGCAAGTTAGGCTCTGATAAAACAGTTTTTGCGGGGAACAGACCTTGTTAAGAATAGAATATTGTGGTATGTTTCAAAATTGTTCCTTTCCCCCTCTCCCTTCTGGAAACATGAGGTGATTTTTCTTTGTTATTCACTGTGAGATCCTAGTAAGGCTCCTGGAGTTTAAACTCCCCAAATTGTGAAAGCCCCCTGCCATGAACTGGTCCCTTGAAATTTTTATCCCTTAGGTTTTTTCACACTAAGCCTCCAGTAATTTGTTAATTACATTTCAGATTTTCCTACTCTATACTGGTTCCCAAAGATGTTCCTGCTTTGAAAAATCGTAAATCTCTGTATCTGTCTGTGTGTCTCTCCAATTTTGGGGTCAGTGGTTTGCCCTGTAACCTCTCCTCTTTGCCAGATCTAAGAAGGGTTATTGATTTTTTCAATTTGTTCAGCTTTTTACTTGTTGTTAGGACAGAATGAAGACTTCTAAGCTTCTTACATGCTAGACCAGAAACCAGAGTCCAATATCATTATCTTTATTTCACAGATTATAAAGCTTAGCTCAAAGAAGTAAACTCCATTTTGCTGTATCCTGGAATGAGTAGGTCACACACAGACTCAACTCCAAGTCTGCTTTCTCCAAAACCAAAGCTTTTGGACACTGGAATATAAATTCATTGTTATACATTACTTGTTTTAGCCCAGTGACTTGAATTAGATGTTTTCAAAAATATTTTTTGATCAGCTTCAGAATAAACCCAGTCAGATTAAATAGAAAGACTAATTCTGACTTTCTTTTGAGACACCAAGGAGGCTGTGTCTGGTTTTCATCCAGTCCCATGAGTGAATTATTTATTTACAATGCAGACAAAGCTCAAACTCTTTTTTTTTCCTATTAATATTTATATTATTATTGCAGGGCCCATCACATCTGTAATGCAAAAGGCCCTGAAAGACCACCTATCAGGAACTTCCTTAGAGTTCATTGTTAACATTCAGTGGGCCAAGTTAGTTCAGAAATGTATTATATTTTTTAAATTAAGTTTTTATTTAAATTCCAGTAGTTAACATATAGTATAATATTAGTTTCAGGTATATAATATAGTGATTCAACACTTCCATACATCACCGAGTGCTCATCACAACAAGTGCACTCCTTAATCCCCATCACTTATTTCACCCATTCCCCCTATCTCCCCTCTAATAATTATTGGTTTGTTCTCTATAGTTAAGAGTCTGTCTACTCCACACCCAAGCCAGAGAAGGAGAGAGGTAGGTAGTCTGGCTACCTAAATGGGCACAGGGATAAAATCTTTAGTTTCTGGTACATTTCTTCCATATTCGAGGAAAAAAAAATACTGGACTGAGAACCAAGGACATGACTCCAATGTGACTTTCTATCAGTGACAGTTAACGACCTCTCTAAAACCTTTGGAGCTATTTCTCCATGAGTGAATTAAAAAATCCAGCTCTTAATTTTATGACTGTAAGTTTAATAAAATAATATTCCATTGTCATTTCTGTCTAAAACAAAGGGTGCTCTTATCTGGAGTCTCCTTCCTCTTTGATACAAACTCTTAGAGAGGGGGAAGGGTGATCACTCATGCTATCCTTTACGTATATTGATTGTCCTTTTCATAGATTGATTTTCTCCATAATAAGGGAATAATCACTTTAAAGCATTCTCTAAAGGAATAAGCCCCAGTAAGGTTTTCTATCTGCCATAACTTTTATAGCCAGAAAATACAAACTTCCTAAAGACATGAATGATGGAATTACACATTATGTCATTTACAGTGTGGGGTCCTGTAAAAGCCTCAGTGGCATCTGAGACATACTATCCCAGAAGGGTTTCAAATCTGCTTAGGGAAATACAACCAACATGTGCAAAACTGAAGGCAAAACAAAACATGTAGGTAGGGGGTGTGAAGTAGGACCTGGTTTATGATGCCGATTATATGCTCTCTGCAGCTCACATTACATCATAGAGCATATTTCATCTGCAAGGTGGGGATGATAAGGGTGAACACACGCAGGATTATCCAGTTGTGGTACCACTTACGTTGCACACTCATGACTCTACTGCCATGGAGGCCCTCAGCGCAGCCTGGAATTTTTTTTACTCTGTCATCATCCTGGAGGACTCATACTTTCTCTTCTTACTTCTCCAATGCCTTCTTTCTCATCCTGAATTTCAACTGATGACCTCAATTTTTCTTTCCTGGAGAAAACAGAAGGTATTACAAGAAAAATTCTGTGGGATCCCTTGACCATAAGTTCATCATCAGCACTCACAAATTCACTTTTTCTTCCTGGTTTCAGGTGAGCTCTCCATTTTCCAAAGGCCATCCCCTCTCCTATTATCCAGACCCCATTTTCAGTCTCCTCCTTAGGTACACCACTTCAGGAATTCTCTCTCTTCCTCTCTTTCTCTCCGGCATCTGTAGTTTTTTCTCTCTCAACTGGATTTTCTAAGCTCACAAACATATCATATATTTATTTTTTAAGATGAGATATATGTGCATATGTGTGTATCTTGTTCCCATTTACTTGTTCACATAGTTCAACCATTCAATTTCTCCACCTGCTTTATGTCATATCTCCTTGAGAGAGTTATTTATAATTTTTGTCTGCAATTTATCTCCTCCACTTCTCTGTTCAACCCATTTCTGTAACTATTTACAAATTCATCAAACCTGCTCTTGTTAAAATCCAATGAATTCTGTATTCTTAAATTCAGCAATTAATTCTCAGTCCTCATCATACTGACCTCTAGGAGAATTTGATATTGTTAACATGTTCCTTGTTAAAATACCCTTTTCACTTGACTTCTGGACACCACATCCTCCTGTTTCTTCTCTTCTATAATTGGACATTTCTTTTCCATCTCCTTTATTGGCTTCTCTGCACTACTCTAACAGCCATATATTGGTAATGGCCCAGAGCCCATTCATGGGCATCATTCCTTCTCTTTGTACAACAATCTCATCTCATGACTATCATACGGAATCTATACATTGACAAATCCAAGACGTATCTCTGAACCGAACATATCACATGAACTCTACAGTTTTATATATGCTGCCTTCCGGATATCACCACTTGGATATCTGAAAGGCACTTCAAACTTAACATATTCAAAAATTACTTTCTAGACCCTCCTACACCTGCTCCTCCAGCAGTGCTCATGAATGGCAACCTGGTCTCTCATGCCACTCAGGCCAAGAATCTTGGACTTATCTTAGACTACCCTCTCTTACTTGTGCCTCCCACTCCAACAAATCTTGTTATTGCCACCTTCAGAATATATTCTAATTCTCATTTTTTTAGCCCCTTTAATCCAAACACACTGATGCACGTTATCATCAATGTTTACTTGGTTTGCTATATTAGCCTCCCTTGATGACTCTTTTTTTCCCCTTTTTGTCTATTCTCAACACACTAGCAGGAGAAAATCTATGAAAATGCAAAATGCACCATGTGTACCTCAGCTCAAAACTCCCCATTTCATTCTTAATTGACTCAGTGACAATGTTCTTACAAGGGCCTACAAGGCCCTTTGTGTTCTTGTGACACAGTACTCTTCTGAGCTCACCCACAACAGCTTCCTTGGTGTTAGTCAAATGCTAACAAGGCTTCCACCTTAGGGCTTTTACATTTCCTCTTTTTTTTCCTGCCTGAACTTCTCTAGGTGGTTGGATAGCTTACTCTCTCAGCCCTTTCAACTCTGTGAAACGTTACCTTAGTGAGGAGAATTTCCATTAACTCCATTTGTGAATAGTGCATTCGTTTTTCCTCCTTACCTTAATGTTCTGTTGCTCTGTATATTTACAGGGTTACTGTCTGCCTGTTTGCCCTAGAATGTAAGTTCCTTTGTTTAGAATGTAAGAGACTCTGTTTTACACATGGCCGTGGCCTGAGTAACTAGACAAGTGCCTGAGAGATCATAGAAACTCAAAACTATGTGGTAGATGATTAAAAGCAAGAATGAATGAATGAATGAATATAACTGAGAGAGTGCTTTGAACTCTGGTATCAACACAAATTTGTACCGTGTCTCATATGGGTCTGAGAGTAGAGACTAGAACATAAGGACTATAAATTGAAATTTGCCATTAGCTTCCCCAGCCTCCTCCCTTTAGTCTCCCCCTTCCTTCTGCCTTAGTGATGTATTTTTCCAGCTTTTGTTTTAGCCATAACTCAAGGGTTAAATTGTGGTTGTTTTCTTCTTCTATTTGTAGAGTAAGAAAGCATAAGGAAAAATGAGACCAATATGTTTCCAAATATACCCAGGAGACCACATAGTACCATTGTTCTAACAAGGTGGTAGAGCCAAAGGATGCTCTCTCTAACAAAGAAATAGCACAGAGCACATTTTATGGAGGAGAATTAACACAAGTCAATCAATCGCCTCAAGGAAGCTGTGATGCCTTACACACTTGGCTATTCCAGGCCTACCCACCACTAACACAGTTTCCAGGGAATACAAATCTGAGGCTGTGATTCAATTTAAAGAGCATTGATAGGTTCTTGAATGCAGGCAAAGTTTAGCATTAGATTTTGCAGTGTGAGGATAAATGGGCAGTGGGGGTCACTAAGGAGACTGATGACCATGGAGGTTCTTGTCGCTGTGCGGTAGAAAGGTGTATCAGTTAGGAAAGCAAGACCCTGTGATGGAGGGCTTTATGTGGCAGGTGAAGGTACTTTGGTTTGATTCAGTAGGCAGTAAACGAGGAGTCATTGTATTTTCTTAGATGGGATAGAGGTGGTGACACGGTGGAAGCATTGTTGAGCGTGATTGAAAAACCTGGCTATAAAACATATGAGAATGTAGTCCTTGAACAACCTGCATCAGAACCACACTAGGATGTATGCTTTAGTTGGGCTGGAGTAGGTCCCAGTAATCTACATTTTAATCAGAAACTCTGTGGGAGAGGCCTGAGAATTTGCTTTTTTAAAAGCACATCAAGCAATCAGATGCACACTACTTTATGGTATTCATTACAGCATTTTTTTTTTCAAACTGAAGGTTGCAACCTGTTAGTGACCTGTAAAATGAATTTGGCAAAATGCATCAGATAACACAAATGAGTACATACGCTATGCTTTCATTTATATATAGTTTATGAACAGGCACAACCAGTCTCTGGTGAAAGAGATTAGAGCACTCGTTGCCTGGGTGGGAGAGAGGCCTGACTAAAAAGGTGCCCGAAGAAAGCTTTGGTTTGTTGGAGGTAACATGATTTGGGTGACACCTACCTAGGTGTAAACATTGGTCAAACCTGATCCAATGGTACACAAAAAATGGATGCATTTTGTGATGTGTACATTATTCCTCCATAATAACAAAAGTGAGAAAATTATGTAGAGCGCATCAAGGCATTGCCCAGAGTAGGGTTAAATTGTGTGTTTCATGTGGGCATGTGTACATTTTGAGTCATGATTATTCAACATGAGGGTAAATATTGTTTGGTGTTTGGGTTTATGTGTGTGTTTGAAGCACTGTGGTGGAGAGAGAGAGAGTCTAGCAGCTGACGGACCATTTATGTTTACTTTGTCTCTCTTTTGCTTTCTGTAGATTGAGAATTTGACTCCTTACAGATATCTTGCTATCAATGTATCCAGTATGTTTTTATACTTTTGAGGCCACTTGAGTTTTTTGGTAATTTTTCTCCCACACAACTCATTCTGATTCTAATTTCTACAGTGGTTCGGTGTGACATAATATTTTGTGTTCTGATGAATGTGTAGTAGTAATGCCCGGCTACAGAAACGTTGGTCATATTTGTTCGATAGGACAACTGACTGCTTCTGAAAGCTCTGTTTAAATGGGTTGTAGGTTTATAGCAGATGCACTGTTCTCACCAGTAGAGACTGCATTTTAAGCAAAGGGAGATGTTTGGAGGCTGTTCATTTCTTGTTTATAAGATTGGAAAAGGAAATACATGGAAGCAATGGTAATCTGAAGACTCATGAAAATAACGTAGTAACACTTGTGTTCTAGTTAACCTCTCCTTGCCGTAAAACATCAAAACACGTTGTTCAAGTTCATTTTCTTGAGGTAGTAAGGATACTCCTGTGCACAAAACAGAGTTTTTCTCTGACAACTCTGGATATTATTGATTTTCAGAATGCAAATCCTCCATATGGAATGAGAATTAAAGATGTCTCACTCTGGATAGAATTTTTTAAGAGTTTTAATGTGGCTTAAAAAGAGAGTCAAATTGAGTTGGAATGAGCCATCCTGACTATACGGCTTGTACAGAACTAAGGATTGTTAGCTAGTCAGAGCCTGCTTTTCTCCTGGCTTGAAATCCTTCTGGATGTATGACACCACTTCTAATTTCCTAGATTTCCAAGATGAGTTTTGGACCTTTTTTGTGTTTGAAATCTAATTATAATTCTGCCATTCACTTGTATTCTTTTTTTCCTATGGAAGATTTATATAACATTGGTCCAGTCTTACTTTTATGTCTTGAGTACTTAGAGGGGACTATTATTGATTTATATGGGGCACCTTTCTTCAAGATATATATGTGCCCCAATGAGTCTGGAAGGTTTAAAGGTTCTAGTTCACATAAGAAAGTCAAGGATTCTGGAGGCATATATTGGGGAAAAAACAGACACTTTCCCTTTTATGTCTTACCTTTTAATGCTCTTGGTGGTTAGATAGGGAATGCATAGGTGGGAGGTGGGTAAAAGTGGCCAGTTAGATAACTAGAATATTAGAGAAGATTCCTTCGTGGAAGGAATAGAAAGATCTTATACCTTTGATATTGACTAAGGCCACTACATTGCCTATTCCCAAATGGTTAGGGGCACTATATGGTCAACAAGTTTTTATGAGATACTACGAGAAGAACCTTTGCTTCAATAATAACAGCACCATCACCTCAAGTTAATTAAAATATCTAGGCAACTGTCTTCTAGTTATTCAACTTGATATAGATGGTTTTCTATCCTTCTAGAAGTGTTAATATGGAGACACTAAGGCTTTGAAAAAATAACATGAACACTTTAAGAAGAATTTCATCTTAGGGGCATCTGGGTGGCTGAGTTGGTTAAGCGGCCTAGGTCATGATCTCGGTTTCAGCACAGATCATGATCTTGTAGTTCGTGAATTTGAGCCCACATGGTGGATCTGCACCGAAGACACTGAGCTTGCTTGGGATTGTCTCTCTCCCTCTCCCTCTGCCCCTACCATGCCCGCCCTTTCTTTCTTTCTTTCTTTCTTTCTTTCTTTCTTTCTTTCTTTCTTTCTTTCTTTCTCTCTCAAAAGTAAATAAATAAACATTAAGAAAATAATTTCATCTTATAGCAAAGGAATGTCGAACTGCAGAAGAAGGTAGCACCAGGTCTGATGACAATATGTAACATGAAGTTGTTCATCATCCTGGTGATGAAGTAGACAGGGGACATTAAGATTCTTGGTTGCAAGGAAGAGAAACTAACTTTGAATGTCTAAGCAGAGGAGTCACTGGTATGTTACAGGATGTTGAAAGGCGGATGTTTGGAAAGGAGTGCAATTAAGGCAGGACAAAATTAGGGGATGAAATAGTCCAGCCAAATCACATATGCTAGATGCATCGGACACAACCACATCTTCTGGACATCAGCTCTGCGTATTCCCACTGCCGCTGTATAAATCACTGTCTCTCATTCCAGATCCGTAACTCTGAGCAAGAATATATAATGATTAACTCATAGTTCATGTGTTTAGATCCTAGCTGTAAAGAAGGATCTTCCATATCCCATGTCTATATTAAGAAATCATGTTCTCTGCTTCCTACTCCTTCCCACAGATTAGGCACATGGGGAACCCCGGCTCCCAAGAAATAGTTAGTTTATTGTTATGCAAGGGGAGAAAAGATAAATGCCCACTACAATGTGTCTTGTGACTGGAACTTTTCAGGCAGAAGTTGGACAGGTACCTAGAAGTAATACTGTGCAAAGTGTTGCTGTTTTGAGAGAGAAGTTAGGAGAAAGTTCCGTATAAGCACATGGTCTAGGTCTAGGCTCCTAGCGGGTATGGGGTCTTTGGAGTTACTCCAGTGGGATTGTTAGGTTATAAGAAATAAATCCAGGCAGCTGTGTGCTCTCTACCAGGAAGCTTCCTGTTGCTTTATAATTGTCTGAATACATTTCCAGCCCAACCCAGTTACAGCAGTCTTAATTAAATCGTGTAGATTTGGCTTCTTACCACAAGGGGTCATTCTTTTACATGTGTCATTCAAAAATCATCTCAGAAGCACCTGATCCTGAGACCACCTTAGAGGTGTGTTTTCTTTCCAGAAGTTTTAACTACTGCTACAAATTATATCTGCTAAATATGTGGTTCCAATGACGAGGCACCTAATGATTTGGTATGGGACTGGTACTGCCATTCAAAAATAAATAAAGCTGGGGAATGAAACTGTCAATTTTTTTTAAATTTTTTTCTTTTACATTTATGTATTATTGAGAGACAGAGAGACACAAAGCGTGAGCAGGGGAGGGGTAGAGAGAGAGGGAGACACAGAATCTGAAGTAGGCTCCAGACTCTGAGCTGTCAGCACAGAGCCCGACTCGGGGCTCGAACTTACAAACTGTGAGATCATGACCTGAGCCGAAGTCGGTTGCTTAACCAACTGAGCCACCCAGGTGCCCCAAAGCTGGCAATTCTTAACATTCCATGCAATTTACCTTTCAACCAAGGATTCCTTTCACCTTAAGACCTTCCCCTCTGTCTAACATTAACAGGCATACAGCGCATTTCAAAAGTCAAGTGAGGCATAGGCTAGTTGCAATGTTAAGGTTACAAGCATAACTTTGAGATATTCAGGTTCAGTTCCAGACTACCACAATAGTGCAAGTACAATGATTTTTTTTTTTTTTTAAATTTTTTTTTTTTCAACGTTTATTTATTTTTGGGACAGAGAGAGACAGAGCATGAACGGGGGAGGGGCAGAGAGAGAGGGAGACACAGAATCGGAAACAGGCTCCAGGCTCTGAGCCATCAGCCCAGAGCCTGACGCGGGGCTCGAACTCGCGGACGGCAAGATCGTGACCTGGCTGAAGTCGGACGCTTAACCGACTGCGCCACCCAGGCGCCCCCAATGATTTTTTTTTGTTTCCCAGTGCATATAAAAGTTCTGTTTATACTACACTATAGTCTATTAAATATGCAATAGCATTACATCTAAAACAATGTATATACCTTAATTTAAAAAAATACTTTATTCCTAAGAAAATGCTGACCATCATCCTACTTTTCAGCAACTCATAATATTTTTTTTTTTTTTTTTTTTTTTTTTTTTTTTTTTTTTTGCTGGTGGAGGTTCTTGCCTTGATGTTGATGACTGCTAACTAATCAGGGTGGCATTTGCTGAACATTGAGGTGGCTGTGGCAATTTCTTAAAATAAGACAACAATGAAGCTTGCCGCATCAATTGACTTCCTTTCACGGATGATTTCTCTGTAACATGCGATGCGGTTTGATAGCATTTTACCCAGAAGTAGAACTTCTTCCAAAATTGGAGTCAATTCTCTCAAACCCAGCTGCTGCTTTATCAACTCTGTTTATGTGATACTCGAAATCCTTTGTTGTCATGTCAACAGTCTTCACGGCATCTTCGCCAAAAGTAGTTTCCATCTCAAGAAACCACTTTTTCTCATCCATAAGAAGAAGCTCCTTATCCATTAAAATTTCATCATGCGAGTGCAGCAACTCTGTCCCATCTCCTGGCTCCACTTCTAATTCTAGTTCTCTTGTTGTTTCCCCCACATCTGCAGTTACTTCCCCCACTGAAGTCTTGAGCCTCGTATAACAATCCAGGAGGGTGGGAATTAGCTTCTTCCAAACTCCTGCTAATGTTGATATTTTGAGCTCTTCCCACAGGTAAAGTAGATTTAGCATGATTCTTTTTTTTTTTTTTTAACATTTATTCATTTCTGAGAGACAGAGACAGAGCATGAGCAAGGAAGGGGCAGAGACAGGGAGACACAGAATCTGAAACAGGCTCCAGGCTCTGAGCTGTCAGCACAGAGCCTGACACAGGGCTCGAACTCACGGACTGTGAGATCGTGACCTGAGCTGAAGTCAGACGCTCAACTGACTGAGCCACCCAGGTGCCCTGATTTAGCATAATTCTTAAGGGCCCTAGGATTTTCAAAATGGTCAGTGAGCCCTGGCTTTAATTTTATATCATCAGCTGCAATAGTGCCTAGCAAGAGAGTCAGCCTGTGTTTTTAGGCCAGGCACTGACTTCTTCTCCCTAGCTAGAAAAGTCCTAGATGGCATCTTCCAGTATAAGGCTGTTTTCATCTACATGGAAAATCTGCTGTTTAGTGTATATACCTCCATGAATTATCTTAGCTGGATCTTCTGGAACTTGCTGCAACTTCTACATCAGCACTTCCTTCTCCACTTTGCACTTTTATGTTGTGGGGACGGCTTCTTTCTTCAAACCTCATGAACCAACCTCTGCTAGCTTCATACATTTCTCACACAGCTTCCTCACCTCTCTCAGCCTTCAAAGAACTGAAGAGAGTTAGGGCCTTTCTCTGGTTGGAGATTTGGTTTAAGGGAATGTTGTGGCTGGTTTGATCTTCTATCCAGACCACTCAAACTTACTCTATATCAGCAATAAGACTGTTTCACTTTCTTATCATTCATGTGTTCATGGGATAACATTTGTAATTTCCATTCAGACTTTTCTTGTGCATTCACAGCTTGTGCAACTGGTGCAAGAGACCTAGCTTTCAGCCTAACTTGGCTTTTGACATGCCATTCTTAGTAAACTTAATCACTTCTAGCTTTTGATTTAAAGTGAGACACATGAAACTTTTCATTTAACTTGTACATTTAGAGACCATTGTAGGGTTATTAGTTGGCCTAATTTTGATATTGTGGTGTATTAGGGAATAGGGAGGCCCAAGGAAATGGAGAGAAACATGGAACAGCTGACTGGTGAGGCAGTGAGAACACACGCAGCATTTATCAGTTAAGTTCACTGTCTTACATGGATGCAGTTAGTGGTGTCCCAAAACAATTACAGTAGTAACATCACAGAACATCATAGCAAATGTAATGGTAATGAAAAGGTTTCAAATTTATGAGAATTACCAAAATGTGACTCCGAGACAGGAAGTAAGCAAATTCATGTAGAAAACGGAGCCCAGAGAGGTCTGTGTGGCTCAGTTGCTTAAGCGTCCAACTCTTGGTTTTGGCTCAGGTCATGATCTCACAGATTGTGGGTCCGAGCCCTACCTAGGGCTCTGCACTAGACAGAGCGGAACTGCATGGGACCGTCTCTACTTCTCTCTCTCTCTCTCTCTCTCTCTGCACCTCCCTGCTCACTCACTCATTCTCTCTCAAAATAAATAAATAAACAAAGAAAAGTGGCACTGATAGACTTGCTCGATGTAGGTTGCCACAAACCTTCACTTTGTAAAAAATGTAGCATCTGTTCAGTACAACAAAGTAAACCACAATAAAACAAGGTGGGATTGTGGTCAGTGATATAACTTGCCAAAATCTCATTAGATGTTTAGAATTTTTTTATTAATAAAGTATTTTTAATTAAGATACACACATTGTTTTTAGACATAGTGCTTTTGCACACTTAATAGACCACAGTACAGTGTAAATGTAACCTTTAATGCACTGAAAAAGCAAAAAATTCATTTGACTCTTCTTATTGTGATATTGTCTTTATTGCAGTGGTCTAGAACTGAACCCGCAGTATTTCTGAGGTTTGCCTGTATATTAAAACATGAGGAAATTCAGATACACAATTAAGACTTTAAATATGTTGGGCATGTAAAATGCCCACAAATTCACATTAAAAATGAATCTGTGTGTAGTCCTCTCTGGAAACAATGGTACATGATTAAATTTAAGTCTCTTTTTCAGATGAGAATGAAATACGTGTGGCCCTGCGCCCACACCATCCCCCAGGATGTGTCCTGTGTGCTAGCACGCTGGAGTGCCTGTGCATCACCATACACAGCACGTAAGCACAATAGACTTTATCTCAAGTGTTGAAGAAGCACTTGGTCTTGGCCCATTCCTTTGTGAGGACACATAAAAATTAACATATAATCTTCATTTTATAATGAAAGTTGCCCTTTGTCCTTAATGAACATTATCACTAATCATATTGATTAGATAGCAAGTGGAGTCTTTTAAATGCATCATGGGATAGAAGAAGCACCATGTTGCGATATCAAGCTCCCTGGAGTCGGCTACTGCTTCCCTACATGACGATTGATTGATTGATTGATTTGGTCTGTTTTGATTCACTTCTCAAATTTGATCCTGGAATGTTTCACTTGGTTCAACTGCCAGGGAAGAAGAACCTTCCTGACCTTGACACTCCAGACCATGGGCTGTCAGAGGACTAAAGCCCCGATATGGTCATGGAGCTGGAGCTGCCATGCTACAACCTCCACCTTAATTCTTTCCCCTCATTTATTCCCTGATACTCAGCATTTAATCCTCCATACTTCCTTTCCCCTTCCCTTCGACATTTTTCCTCTTCCCATCCATGATTTTTTTTCTGCTGAGGGAGAGAAGAGTCTCCTACCTTTTCCCACTTTCCTTCTTACCATGGCCTTGGTGGGAGATGGTGGCAGGGCAGTAACACGCAGCGACATTTGATTTGATGCTTAAGAACACAACAGAGAGATTCTTCTGAGCATTTTAATAGGTTCTGTTTTCCGGGAACTGCAGAGAAAAGAAATAAAAGATAGTACGCAGAGTTCCTGTTTTTTTTTTTTTTTTTCTTATCGCTGCCATGGGGATAAAGATCAAAGTCTTTATCTGTGATTATCCATCAGACAAATGCAATAAAATGCCCAATTTGCAGTCAAGGCTAACTGTGTGCTGTCTTTCAGAACACATTCATCTCTAATCTTCTTGAAAGTCTTTCCTCCCAGAGGCCCCACAGGGCCTGTAAGGAAGCATTCCTGACACCAGCTGCTTCAAAATCTATAGATTGTTATTAAATAATAGGTTTCCTTGCAGCAGGGTCCTGGCCATGCCCTGGGCATATACAGGGACTTAATGCCCCAGGAGCATAGGCATTTATGGAATCCCTAAGGTGTGGTGGCATGGATTCTTATGAAAAGAGGGATTCAGCAGAGAACAATATTGTGTAGGTCCTTTAGGAGCTTGCTCTAAAGTTGAGGCTGTAGGATAGGGCACGTCATAGACACATGAATCAGTTAATCAACAATGCACATCAGAATAAGGGTAAGTCGACTGCAGGACTGAGACTGTGCCAGAATGACTCAACTGGCATCCAAGGCCATAATACTGCTCCTTCTTTATAATGTGCATTCCAAATGGTTCTTCCTTATGTGCCCCGCCTTGGGAGGGCAGATTCTGTGCAGATTGGCATGCACAGAAAATGGTGGTCCACAAGGTGAAGAGGAAAATCCAATACTTCCCAATATCAGATGTTAACAGGAAGAAAAATGTTTGTTGTGTGTCAAAGAGGCTATAGGAAAAGAGTATAGAGTGTGGGGGCCTCTGGTGTGACTGTTGAGCTTGAACAGAACCTGATATTTGTGAAACATTAATAGTAAGGCATATTGGGACACCATCTGAGACCCAGACCATGTAGGTCTGCTTCCTCTTGGTCTCTTAGATCTTTTTTCCTCTTGGTTTCATGAGCCTCCTACCCTCAGGAAAGACAGAGTTTGCCTCACTTCCTGTGATAGGCAAATCAAGCAGAGTTTGTTTTGGGGAAGCCAGCAGATTGTTGCTCTCTTAAAGATTTTCTGCCTGCCATGTTCACTAACATCTGGGCTGTACTCAAATCTAGGTTGAGTAGGGAGGTGGGAAGGCTGGCTGAGTTCTCTGACCAGCTTTTTCAGGAGTCCATTGGACTCTTCATGTTTTTCCTCAAATGATGATAACAAAGGGAAACAGTGGGTGATTCAACTACATCCTAACTTTGGTGACCTTTAATTAGGATCATAATGTGTTATGCCTAGAATAAAGGTCCCTGGGGAAACTCTGGTTCTAGTTTTAACATAGTCACAATAAATAAAGCAAAGTCAATCATTTTTTTTGTGTGTGTGATAAAATATATGTGACATAAAATGTATCATTTTGACCATATTTAAGTATACAGTTCAGTATACAGTTCAGTGGCGTTATATACATTCACCTTGTGCACCCAGCACAACCATCTATCTCCAGAATTTTCCTCCTTTTAAAGGTTAAATAGTACTCCATTGATGTATATACCACATTTTGTTCATCCATTCATTCATCAATGCATAAAGAAAGTGAAGTCACTCTTGAATGCTCACATCTCCTTTTGGTCCAGAATGCTATTTACATTTGTAGTCTCAGCATCATTGGTGTTAACAGCATTACCTCTCATTCTCAAATTATCCCACTTTGGATGATGAATTATATGATTACCCTTTGAGGAGAACTCTTCTAGAATTCCCATGTTCCCTGCAATTGTTCTCATGTTCAGTGCAAGTTTCGGTACAGAATCTTCTGCAGACATTCTCTTTCACTTAAACTTAGCACCAACTAAGCATACATCATTAAACAGTCAGTAGGGATGTTGGTGGGTGATGTTTTCCCAAATGAAGGAAAAGAAACAATTGCCGATTTTCAGGCAGCTGGATGAGTATCATAACTTCAGAGACCAGACTATCCCACATCTGTTTGACTAGGAGAACAAGCCTAACAAGTCTTGAAGGCAGCCAGAAAAAAAAGTGCCTTTGTAATCACTGGGGGAAAACAGTGGAGATCCAGAAAGAGAAAGTGCATGTCTTTCTTTCCACACTGGTCTGAAGCATCTGTCAAAAGCTGTTAAGGGAAAAAAGGGGTGTGATTTTGACTCACAGACATTTTCCCAGAGAATTTGCAACTTTTGTTGACTCTGCAAATAGGGGAAGCTCCCTGATTGGATAGCTGCAGAGAGCTTATTTCAGCATAACTGATGAGATAGGATATGTGAAAGTAGACAGCCTCCTAGGATTAAAGTTCTGTCTGGAGTGTTTGCTGCCATACTGGCCTATGGTAGATAGATACTTCAGTAAACATTAGAGAAATGAATGAGTAAATGACCAACTTCCTACCTGTCAGTTGTTCAGGAATCCAGTTCCTTCATATGTAAAATAGGAATAATTCCACCTTCTCTGCCATTATTTTAGGATTATGCTAATTAACTTACAGTTTGTCTTCCTAGGAAGGACCATTGACTTTCCACTAAAGGGAGCATAGAACAGAGTGACTCCAGACAAGAAGTACTTTGTAACTGCCATGAAATTTTATAATTTAAAAACCACACCAGATAAATGTAATCTAATCACCAGTCAATTTTAGCAACTCCCTCTGATCTGCTTCTCATTTTAGAACAAAATCACAGCTGAAACAATAGGCTGTCCAAGGGACTTAATTTAAAGAGCCAAATAGTTTTCCAAATTGTGACACAAATGCTAACTGTTCACCAAAATTTGTGTCCTCCTATTTTTCCCTGATACACAGCTGGTCTCCATTTCCAACCTCTGTGGTGGTTAGGAATGGCCATGTGACCAAGTTCTATCAACTCAGCTGGGACAGGAGTGGTGTGAGTCTCGTGCTTGCTCTGCTCCTTCAGAACGTCCCATGTCCCTCGACTGACTTGGATAGTGATAAGCTTGACTTATATGTCAAGCTGAAGAATGTAGAGCTTCTTGCTGATTGAACACATGAAAAAGGGTCATTAACACCATACAGGAAAAAAGGGAAAAAAAAACTCCAAATAAAGCTTATATTGCTAGTTCTTTAAAAAAAAAAAAAGTCTCTTAACTTCTTGTTATGGAAGATAAGAATGCATCTGTCTTTCACCACCCTCCCGACTACCCATGCCTCACGTCCTTCTGACATAGTTGTAACATAAAAATAGGTCAATGTTTATTATTTAATTTATTCCTACCCTGTTAATACTGTTCACGGATGAGATGTATAGTATTTACATGGTTGGTTTTCCTTTCCTGTAGAGAAGGAAATCATTAATCCAATCCGGATTCTTTGTCAGCTGAGTAAATTTTTTCCTGGTACCTTCAATGAATTTAAATTTTTATGAATGTCATTTTTTAAAAAATTTTTAATGTTTATTTTTGAGAGAGAGAGAGAGGGGGAAATTGAGAATGAATGACAGAGCATGAGTAGGGGAAGGGAGAGAGACAGGGAGAAAGAGAATCTGAAGCAGGCTCCAGGCTCTGAGCTGTCAGCACAGAGCCTGATGTGGGCTGAACCCCCAAACGATGAGATCATGACCTCACCCAAAGATGGATGCTTAACTGACTGAGCCACCCAGGCACCCCATGAATTCCCTTCCAACCATTTTCATTCTAAAAAGTAGCTCTCTAAAACTACTGAACAAATGTCACTGTGCAAACTCCTTAAAACATCATCAAGGGCAATTTTTACCTCTTTTGCTGGCTCGCCAATTTCCTACATCATATTTGGTTATCTTTCTTGGTTATCTTCCTCATATTGATACAACAAAGATTTTCTAGTAGCTTCCTGATGGAGTATTTAAAAGGCAACATTTTTTTTTTTTTTTTTTTTTTTTTTTTTGGCACAGCTGAAAGTATCCTGACAATCTGAGTATGTAGTTCTACTTTGGAAAAAAAAAATTCTCAGAATTTTTAAGATATTTTTCTACCACATTCTAATGGCTGAAGTTGCTATTGTGGGAGAAATCCTAAGGCATTATTATTTATAAGTATTTATGTAAAGCTTTTTCCTCCTTATCAGGAAGCTTCTAGATCTTTCTATCACTTGTGTTTTCAAATTTGCAGTAATCCTCTTTGATTTCTTTGTCTGTATAACCTTATCTCTCAGTTCTAGAAAAAAAAATTATGTTTTTGATGATATCCTCCCTCCACTTGCTTTTGTCTTTTTTTTTTTTCTGAACTACTTATTATACAGACATTGTACTTCCTGAATCATTTACCTTCTATCCTTCATCGCTTTTCTTCTCCTTAACTTTATGTTCTACATGTATTATTATTTTTAACTTTTTTTTTTCTATCATCAAGATCTCATCTATATTCATGTCTGCATGCTCCTTTAGGTATATTTCTGTTCTTAATTCACAGTTGCAATATGTCTAGTTATCTTTTTGAGAATATTAATAAAGAAACTACTCATAGTGCTAAAGTTGAGAAGAGTTATTTGTTCATTTGGTTTTGATATCTGTTTTCCACATCCAGTGCTTGTTTCAAATGTCTAGGCTTGTTTTTGTTCATATTAGAGAGTGAGGAACAAAGAGGTGATCAGAAACCCAGGGCATTTGATTGGAGATGGTCAATATCATCCTAACTCTAACATCATCTGAAAGGGCTATTTCTTTGGGAATCATTAATGTCAGTGTTTTTCAGTCCTTTAGCTCCAGTTGGTCATATATCCCAGAGGAGAACTGGTTCAGAATTCTCATTTGGAGGGTTTAAACTGGCTGCTAGTTTTCTGGAAACCATGTAGGAGAAGACTGGGAAGAAAATTCAGCATTCGCTATGAAACTTTGGCTTAATTCTCTCTCTCTGCCTCTTAAAAAAACAAAACAAAACAAAAAAACACTTTTTTTCTAAATTTTCCAAAAATGGATTTCTTCACTCAAATGTGTCTGGAAACCCAAATATAAACACCACCTACTTCACTCTCTGTAGAAAATAAAAGCCCTACTCATCAACTCATCAGCCATGTGACTCTACAAAGTGGGGTGGATTATCTGTGGATCTTATTCTTTCCTAATGAGATCCTCAAACAACACAGTCTTCTGTTAATCCTCACTTCCAAGATTCTTGTTCTCCCCAAGTCCTACGCCTGTTAGAGATTCATGTGTAATGCTCTTTCTTGGCTTTCCCACTTAAAGCACAGAATTCAGATTTCTTGGATCTCCTAAGTCAGTTTTTATTTTTCCATTTGTTTCCAGGTACCAAAAATCTTTTTATTTTCTCATCCCCATTGTTTTATTCCATATTACTTCATGCTTTAAAACATTTCTGTCATCTTTATGGGGCTTAGGGTATGGCTTAAATAGAAATATATGTATTCAATCTGCCATCTCTAACAATAAGGTATATGCAATTGAATTTTTTATTAGTAACACATTGAATCATAGGCTTATAATGCAAAAATATTCCTTGAATTATATGACCTCTAAACTCACCCAGTGAGGAAAATTCTGTCCTTCCTGACAGCCAAGTTATTCATGAGAAGGTGAATAAAGTGAATAAAGTCATTCATAATTTATCCAACAAATAATTATTTAGTAACTATGACATATCAGGTACTGGGAACTCAATGTGAGCAACACAGTGCTATCTTCAGGAATTGCCCATGAAGGTAGAAATTTAAAAAAATATATGAATAGAATATTTAAAAGATCTTCAGTAATGTTGATAACAGGGAAATCCAGAAGTGGAGTATCTAGCATTATCTGAATGGGTTAGAATTGGAGGCATATTAAGATTTAATATTCCAAGAGATGTAAAGAGAATGTCACAGACAAATGAAATAGAAATAATGAAAACTTAAAGATATAACAGATCTGATAAATTTAGGAAACTATGTATAATGCTAGAAGGAGATAAGAATAGACAGAGATTTTGACATGAGCCAGATCATAAAAGGCTATATACGGCATGTTAAGTTGCTTAGATATTAACCTATGGACAATGGTCAACTATAGAAAAGTCTTAGGTGAGCCATGACAGGTAAATGGAGCCATACCAAAAGAAGAAAAAAAAATCACAAATGATCCACTAATGATGATCCATGGTATCTTTGCCTATTCTGTTCTTCAGTATCCAACTCCTTCCCTTGTCCTTCCATCATTACTTAGCTATTTGTGTTGCAATTAGTACTGCTTCCTGTCAGTCTTATTTGCAACCAGCTGAGCTCATTCACTGATAATTAGTGCACTAACAATTTTCAGGAATTGTGATTCAAAATTGTGTCTTCCACTTCTACTCTGAGGAAAAAAGAAAAAAATAAGGCATCGTGATAAAGCAAAGGATTTGTTCTGGTCTTTTTCCAGGCAGTAAGATGCTGGTTCTGATGGAGTGCTCTCATTAGAATCTGCAGCTAATGGATTCAATCTCAGTTTAGACCATTTTCTCTCTTTCAGCTCCCTGACTGCAGATCATATGTTGGATCATTTCCCTCCATCTGACAAAAACCTAAGTCCTACCAAAATATCTTTTACTCTCTTGGTATCATTCAAAATATTGGGACTTGGGAGAGTACTATTATCACTATATTGCTTAAAGATTTCCTCTACAAAATGGGATTATAATACCCAGAGTATTTGGGATGGTGAATCTTAATCTTCTATTCTCCAGAGGGAATAGTGCAACATAAAAAACAAGGTGGGATTGAAACCCTACCTTCACAGTTTGCTTTTTATATGGCTATGGAAACATAGTCTCTGATTCTTTTCTATAAAATGGGGAAATATATACATGCCCACAGGGTTATTCTAACGAATAAATGAAATGATGTAAGTAGAAGGAACTATTAAAAATTTAGAGGTTATTATGGACTTTTTAATATTGAAGATTTCTAGATTGCTAAGCATGTATCTTTTGTATTTCTCTTGGCTTAGTACATGGTGGGGATTTCTCTCTTCTAAGTTTTTATTGTGGTAAAATACACATAACATTTACCAGTTTAGCCATCTCTTAAATGTGTAGCCAATGGTATTAAATACATTCATTATGTTGTACAGACATCACAACCATCTATCTCCAGAACTCGTTTTGTCTTGTAAAACTGTATGTAACTCTGTACTCATTAAACACTAACTCCCTTGCCCTCCCTTTCCTTTCCGCTTCTGGCAAACACCACTCTACTTTCTGTCTCTATGATTTTGACTTTTCCAAGTACATGTTATGGATATATATATGTATATATATGGATATATGTATATATACGGATATATGTGTGTGTGTGTGTGTATATATATATATATATATATATATATATATATATATATATGATGGAATAAAAGAAGTAGTCCTCTTGTCTAGAGTTAGCTAGGTTTAAAACATCTTGGGAAATTGTGAATTCAAGGTGGTTTTCTTTAAGCTCAGCTATTCTCCACTTCCTGTGACTTTTCAGGTCTCCTGTTCCTGTCCTTTCTTGTGTCATCCTGGGGCCTTATATGCTCTTTTACTTTCTCTTCCCCATGTTAAAGTTAATTGCAGGAAATAAGAAATGGTTTCATGGCATTCAAATGTCATTTCTTTCCTAATTTAGGGAGATTTTGGTTTATGAGTATCAGAAACACCTTCTTCAACTGCCTTAAAGATTATGGAAATGAAATTTTAAGTATAAAAAGTTCCATATCAGGGCAGGATTCGGGTATGTTAATTCCACAGCTCAGTAACATTATTAGGGGGTGGTTTCTCTGTTCTTCCAATTTCACTGTTGGCTCAAACCTCAGGATAGTTGAATTGTAAAAAGATAGTTGCCTGTAACAATTTGGATTACCTGTTTCTTTATTCCCATCAAGCAGCCAAAAACTTAAAATGAAACTTTTTTTTTCAAAATTACAGAATAAATGATTTTTCTTTCCTTCAACCATATTGGACAAAATTAGATGCCCAATTCCAGATCAGGCACTGATTTAAGAGTATTACCTTCCTTCTGCCAATCAGCCCTACCCTAAAAACTCGAAATGAGATCATCTTCCTCCAGGCACAAAGGCTACCTAAGAATCTTTGTTAGGAAAGAAGAATGGGGAAATGATGTTATCTAGACAACTAATCATGTCTAATACACAACTCCTTCCCCTAAAAATTGCTTGTTCTCATAAAATAGCCTTCATGATCCTGTGAGCAAGTGATAGGGTTAATTGGGAGAAAGGTCCCCTCCTTCACAAGATGCATGAATGTGTGTGTAGCAGAGAACCAGAGGTTTATGTGCCCATCATCAAGAACACCCATTTCATGTAGGTTTAAATGGCATATCTATGTCTATGTCTATGACTATGTCTATATCATATCTATCACCTATCTATCTATCTTCTGCTGGTCCTCTGGCCTGAATCACCTTCAATCAATCAATACGGCTCTTGCACCCTCCCTTCTCCCCATGGTTCCACTTCCCACCCCAATTTCTCACGGTCACGTAGAAAAGACAACAAACCAAAGCAAACATATTGATGCATTTTTAGGAAAACATTTTTCAAAACCCCATCCAGAAACAGAAACATTTGGCGTTTGAATCCTCTAAAAATGTAGGATGAAATCTCCTTCCTGCTTTCACTTTTACAAACAAGGCTGGGGTTTGGAGACAGCATCTGAGATTTCCTAATAATACAGGTGTGTATACACTCACTCCATTCAGTTTCCTCAAAACCTTGAGGACTACTATTTGGTTCAGTCAGCTTACCACCATAACTAATATCTGTTCTCCATTTAACTAATTACTCTTTTCTTCCTCTCTTTCTCTCTGTTTCACTGTTTTGGTAAAGAAGAACATGAAAGGTATAGTCATTGTTGACATACTTGATAACATGGAAAGTTCTGTTTCCCACAAATTATATACTAATGAAAAACCAAAATAATACAAAAGTAACAGGCAGAACTTATGAATTTTTACATTTTGGGGTTGAATAATTTGTTTTTACATTTTATCTTATTTTTATTTTTTTTTATAAAGTTTATTTAGAGAGAGGGAGAGAGTGAGCACAGGGCAAGGGCACAGAAAGGGAGAGAGAGAGAGAATCTCAAGCAGGCTCCACACTGTCAGTGCAGAGGCCAATGAGGGGCTTGAACTCACGAACAGTGAAACCATGACATGAACTGAAATCAAGAGTAGGATGCTTAACTGTCTAAGCTACATAGGCACCCCTACTTTGGTTTTATTATGAAGTCACAGATTTGTTGCCAATAACAGAAAAATTGGGGATTTAAAAAGAACAAAAGTGAAAAAAATATTTCTGTGTGACTTGTATGATGGACCATCCACATAGATTTAGAATCTCAGGAATCTTAAATACTGTATTAGCATGGACCCACTTGAAGACAAATGATAAGAGTCCAATTCTAAATAGATTACAGATAAATTAGAGGATTTTTATAAGAAGAAGTGCTCACTCTTGCGTAAGAAGTGAAGTAATCAAATTCAGAAGAGACCAGAACCATGCCAATGGTAATTAGTTTATCAAACATTGCTATTGGCAGGCATTGTTCATAGAACTTTGTTTTTAACTCATTTAATCTTAAAATGATTCTGTTTTTGTCCTCTTGGTTGCTGAAAACAACAGCCATTTTATTATATCAAGTTTGTGTGGGTCAGGAATTCAGGCAGGTCATGGATCCATATAGCAGCGATTTGAGTCACTAGATAGTTTTCTACTAAGTCAGGGTTAGTCTAGAGCATCCAAGATGGTTCCAGGCACATTCACTTGGTGATAAATGACTGGAAGACTGGACTCAGCTGGGCCCTTTTTACTTTCCACACAGTTTCAGAATTTTTCTATGTGATCTCTCCAGTAGGATGTTGAATTTCCTACAAGTTGACTAAGGGATATAAAAGGGAATGTTGCAAGAGTGAAACAGTAGAAGCTGCTAGATTCTTAAGGCCTGAGCCACAAAACTGGCACAATGCTACTTTTTCTGTGTTCTAAAGCAATCACAGAGTATTCCCAGCTATCAGGGAGAAGAGCATCAAAGAATCTGAGGCCATTTTTAATCTGACCTAGTCCTCCTATGAGGTGTATACTGTATTCTCATCATACTTAAAGTCACACTGAGCTAAAGAGTAGCTACATAATCTTCTCAAGGTTTCAGAATTAGTAGAAAACTATGAATTTGAACCCAGGCAGTCTGGCTCTAAAATGTGTATTTTTAATCACCTGATAATCCTTAATAATTTCTAGACATAGACATTCTCATGCATGGATACTCCTTCTACTTCTTGGAGGCTAACTGGCAGTTCTATTTTCTTCTTTTTTTTCGCATTTTTTAAAATGTTTATTTATTTTTGAGAGAGAGAGAGACAAAGAGAGAGAGAGAGAAAGAGAGAGAGAGAGAGAGAGAGAGAGAGAGAGAGAGAGAGAGAGAGAATGAATGTGCAGGGGAGGGGCAGAAAGAGAGGGAGACACAGAATTCGAAGCAGGCTCCAGACTCTGAGCTATCAGCACAGAGCCCGACGCAGGGCTCGAACTCACTAACTGTGAGATCATCACCTGAGCCTAAGTTGGAAACTTAACCAACTGAGCCACCCAGATGCCCACATTTTCTTCTTTTGGTATGGGACAGGGCCACTGGCAGCTCTAGGTTCAGAGAAAATCCCAGATCACAATTTAAAAGTCTTAGAGAATGCCTTGGCTGGTATAACATGGATAATGAACCCGTTTTTGAATCAATCAATATGGTCAAAGGCTGAAGACATTGCATTGGCTCAGATGAGGTTCTGGCCAACCCCCATAATTGAATAAACTGAGTCTGTTGTTAGAGAGAGGAAGAGTTATATCACAGACAAGCACCACTGAAGCCCAGAGAAATGTATATGTAACCAGGAGTTTAGCCTGATATTTGAGTCAACTCTCACTTTCTTTTCCAGTAAAATGTGTAAACAACTTCACTTGTTAGCAAACTTGTTGCCTTCCAAGGATGTCCATTAATTTTTAAAGAGTTTTAAACTTCAGAGAGCAGATGAGGGAAGTGTTTTGGAGTCCTATGGCCATTGCTAGCCTTTGCATTAGAATTGTGCCACAAAAACTCATCAAGAGAGTATCTGGTCTACTTAAACTTTATATTTTTTCACCATGGTATCCCCAGAGTCTAACACAGGTGGATGGATGGGTGAAAAAACTTGGTTCAATGCAATTTAACAAGCACTTATTGAACCATCAGGTTGATTGATTATCTCCCTAGAAAGGCTGATAATTTTGGCATTGAAGGTAATAACAGACTCAAGAGTTGTGAAAGAGCCCTTAGGGAGTCGTGATTCTCAGAGTCAACAATGGCTGTGTAAATCCTCCAAAGGAAGGGAAGCTTAGCACAGGAAAGTTAGCGTTATCTCAGACCAAGCCCCTCTAGATATGTGACCACTTATAAAAACAGACACTATCAAATCAAAGTTTCCATGATGTTGAAAGCATCTGGACTACTAGGTACTGCACCTCTTTGAGCACTTTTCCTCATGGTTAAAATGTTAAAATTTAAGCTGTGTGATCAATAAGGTCTCTCTCGACACTTTCTGTAATTTATAATTTTAGTCCTGAAAATAACTATTTCCTGGAATGTTCTGTATGACTTTTTTTAAATGAAGTTATATTGTAAATGTACTTGGGTAATGCAATTTAAAGGAACTCTATCATTAAATCCACAACATGAATAATTATTTTCTATAATCTGTCCATTATTCAGCATTTGTGTAAACTTGGATTTTCATGAATCGAATTTGTCTCAGCTGCCTCTGCAGTGCCCCATTTCCCACAAGCCAAGCTTTTACTGGATTCTGGGCAGCCCCACTAAAAGCCATGAGGTAGCTGTTAGCTGTAGGTCCACCATCACCTCCTTCATCAGTTGGCATTCAGATACTCTAAGGAATCTATTATACTGGAGTGTCAGATGGATTCAGAACAACACAAATGGGAGTCAGCCCTTTCACACTAACCCTGCATGGTTTGATGGGATGAGCTGAAGGGTATATTTCAAACACAATGAGCCTGGGCTTGGTCACAGGCAAGAATTATGGTGGCAAAAGTCACATTCACTGCCTCCTTTTGGGTATGTGGTCTGTATGCCCTGGCTTGCTAAGATGGTGCCAATTCTGGATTCACTAAATGGAATTTTAAACTTAATGCAACTTCATCCTGCCAAAAAGAAAAGAATTCAATTATTTGAGAATATTAATGTTAATGACCTTAATAGTAGAAAATGACAAGAACATATGTATAAATCAGTACATTCATGTATTCATAAATACATAATAGATACATAAGTGCATTTATAACAAAATATTGTAACTTCATTGTGCCCAGCAAATAAAAACAAAACACAAGACAAAACAAAATCTGCCCCAAATACTTGTCTTGTAGGTATATGATTCAAAGCAGGCCATGTATGAGCTAGTCCTTTTATCACACGAGGTGGGAAGTAGGACAAAGCAAGAGGAAAGTGACAATTACTTCAGTGAAAAAAAAATAAGATACCTGCTTGAAAAGAAAATTTGATTTGGTCAATCAGGTATCCCGATATATTTTTTGAATGCATCCCAAGCCATGTCTGGGTAGATTTTTTTTGTACTCTTAAATTGTAGGGCTTTAATCAAAATCCATGATGTAAGGGAAACAAAAATGGATGCACCCTCTTTACATTTGAGATAGGGCCAATGTAGTGCAACTTAAAATCTATATAGACACGTTCACATTCACACGCACGCATGCGGGGGCATGGAATTAAAAACTATGTTGGATATAGAGCAGAGTTTCTGAATAGTAACACTATTGACATTCTTGGCCTGATATTCTGTGTTGGAAGAGGATGTCATGTGCAATGCAAATTTCTAGCAGCATTTCTCACGGCTATGCACTAGATGCTAGTAGCATCCTTCCCCTCACCCCATTTCTCACAACTAAAAATGTTTCCATACATTGTCAAATGTTGCCTATTGGGCAAAATTGCTCTGGTTGAGAGACATCGGTCCAAGGTAAAGACTTCCATTACCTATCCATTATGATTCTCCTAAATATTCTTACCTACTGTGGATATTATTATCGAAGATTGATTGTCAAAATACATAGTTTAGTTCTTTCAATCGAATTTTAATGTTATTTGTCTTAGGTTTCATTTCTTAGAAGAGCCTGGAATAGGGATTTGTGTGTAACCAGTTTGTCAAAGGAGTGCTTCATGGAGATAACTGTGTGGGAGCAAAGCAGATTAGAGAAGGGAAGAAAAAGTAAATATATGGGTTCAGATGAGGTCTAGCCTTAGGCTGATCCCCTGGAAACCTCTGAAGTGTAAATTGAGTGTAAGTCGTGAGGCAAGTATTGGGCTTTAGTACCCTACACTGGTCAATCATTATCTAAGTGCTGCTGGGGTGAAGGTTGAAAATTGGCTGTTTTGAACTGCACCAAAGTATCTGCTATAATATTTCTTCAGAAAAAAGTTTAGATGAGCTTGATTGGCTTCAATTATTTTATCCAGAGATGAAAATGATTATGAAGATGGAAGCACACTGAGAAAGACCAATATTGGCATTAACCCTGGTCTAGTGCAATACTCTTCATTTAAAGTATAGGTGAATTAGGTAGGTGAAGGGGATTAAGAAAGGTTACACTTATCATTTTTTTAAGTTTATTTAGGTAGTCTCTATACCCCACGTGTGGCTTGAATTCATGGCCCCAAGATCAAGTCGCATGCTCTTCCAACTGAACCAGCCAAGCTCCCAAAAGTACATTTATCTTGATGAGCACTGGGTGATGTATAGAATTGTTGAATCACTATATTGTGCACCTAAAAATAATATAACACTGTATGTTAACTACATTAGACTTAAAATACTTTTAAAAATTAAAATATATATAGATAGTTTTCTTTAAAAATATAGTTTAATAGAAACCAAAGCAATATTTCTATGTATCTTTTGGTGGTAACTATACCCCTATACTATAAATTTACAAAACATCTCTTAAATTTTTATTGTATCTATCTATCTATCTATCTATCTATCTATCTATCTATCTATCTCTCTATCTATCTATCTAGCAATCAATCATCAATTCTGAAGGGTGACAGCCCTTATCTCCAGTATACCCTTCAAGTATGTCTTATATTCTCTTTTCTCATTAGTTTGTATTCTGGTAATGTAAAAAGAAAGAAAGAAAGAAAGAAAGAAAGAAAGAAAGAAAGAAAGAAAGAAAGAAAGAAAGAAAGAAAGAAAGGAAGGAAGGAAGGAAGGAAGGAAGGAAGGAAGGAAGGAAGGAAGGAAGGAAGGAAGGAAGAAGAAAGAAGAAAGAAAGAAAGAAAGAAAGAAAGAAAGAAAGAAAAGAAGAGAAGAGAAAAGAAAAGAAAAGAATAGCAAAGAGAGAAGAATATTACCTTAACCAAAACTGAGTAGTGTAGCTTGGTGACAGAAGGTGAGAAAAAACTACAATTCATATAATTCATTCTTAAAGGTAATGTAAATAAGTTCCTGGTTATTGTGTGGGGCTGTTGTTTCATTATTGTATTTGGGGGAAACGCACACACACACACACACACACACACACACACACACACACAATGGAAAGATTACTGACTATCAAATATCTTTTGTTTGAAAAAAAAAAAATTCAGTATTTCTGTATAAACCTTTATGAGGTTTATGAAGCAAATGCCTTTCAATGTACCTGTCATTTGGGTATTGTTTGCAATTGAATGAGATCTATAATTCTCTAAAGTGAAAAAAAACTGACAGAGATATGGTCATCTTTGTTGGGAAAATGGTAATACACACACTAGAAACATTTAAATTATACATGTACAAGTCTATTAAGTGTTCTGCTAATTGCTGTCATGGGGCAGCTCTTTCAAAGTTTACAGTCTAGTTGAGTAGGCAGAACAAACACACAGAAGATGATAATTAATTCTAGGTCATAAGTAGTTAAACAGGTGGTAGCTATAGGATATGCTATAGGGAATGCTAGAGGGAGAGAGGCTGGGTTGTTGTTTAAGATAACCAGGACTTACTTTATGGAGAAGATGGTTTTAAATTAGGTTTGGAGACTGCATTAAGGATCTCATCTATTTTTATAAAACATTTAGCTATTCCAAAAATTCAAAGTTTTATTTTTGATGTTTTAAGTTCAAGTAGTGGTGCTGGCTTCCTTAGCCAATCCAAAGAAAACAGTAAGGGGTTTCTCTTTAGGATTTGTGATTTTATTTTCTTTTTAAGAAATGGTGTGTGCTAATTTTAAAAATTCAGAAAGTCTACATAAATTAAAGACACTCCAAACTCCAACACCTTATGTAGACCATTATGAACATTTTAATAAATGTGGATGGATATATTTTCATAGTTTGAGAGACAGAATTGTCTTACACAACTATGGTCTAGAAGTGACATGAGAAATTGTAGTCAAACCCATAGTGGATGCTTCAGTACCTAGTCACCTACAATTAACCATCAAATGTCTTCTCAATCATCTCTTTTACCAAGAAGTCACTAACTCCTGGGGGAACCCAGACTATTTGAAGAAATTGAGTGTAGTTTGGAAATGCTTCAATATATTATGTCCAAGTCCTCCACCTCTCAGTTCTCATGTATTTCGCTGATACTGGGTGTCCCAAGAATAAATTACATCTTCCACCTGTGAGGTTATCACCTTCTCTGTGTCCTGACCGAGGACTGAATACTCTGAAAGGTATTCACAAATAGGATTTGCAGAAATAACATGATGAAATAAATTCTAGGTACTCTCTACATTGTGCACAGATCAGAACTGTCCTGTGTTTTGACTAATAACTAATTATCACATAGTATGAACAACAATATTGCTATTATGAAGGAAAGCCTTCATTACTTATGGGTCTCCTGTCCTCTCTCATCGCTGAACAGCCTCAACAATATCTTCCGGGCCTTTCTATTCAATATCTAACAAGAAATAATTATGTGTGTCAGCTTTCAGCTGTCAAAAAAAAAAAAGAGAGTGAAAATGATTTATAACAGAAAATTAAAATTCCAACAGTTGGCATTTTTATAAATTCCTGTATTTTTAAGAGAGCATATGTTGTTAAGCAGTAGCTTGAAGCCTTTTGAAATCTCTCTCTATTGTACCTCCCTGTTATCTTAGTGGCAACCAAGGGTATGTGAATCCTCTGTACAAAAACAAATCAAAACAAAACAAAAAAAACCCAGAAAAACAAAAACCAGAGACAATAAATTATTTTAGTACAGGTGTCCCCTGAATAACAATAAGAGAAAAAAAAACTGTGGAAAGATAAACGTTTGCTGGGGAGTTCATGATGAGCAGGGTCTTTCATTCAGTGGGTAATTTGTTTCTTACAACACTCCCAAACTACCCTATATAAGGGCCTCAAACTCATACAGAGGCTAGGCAACTAACATATGAATAAGAAGGGCTAGCTGAGAATGGTTGTAAGTAAAGAGGTAATGGACCATCCAACGGTGGAGGGTGCATCTCAGTATCAAATGATTACTGCTCTTTGGGCGTTTGATATCATCCGCTGTTGCCAAACGTTCTGATGTTTTTCGAGAGATCCTTACTTACCCCAAATCCTTACTTTTGTGCAAATGCTCTTGTTTTTTACTGTTTGGTAATTAATTAACCTTTTAAAAAGCTTATTGTGGGTCAAAAAAAAAAAAAAGCTCAGTGGGCTGAATTTGGAAAAAGGTGATACCTGTTTGAGATCTCAGATGTAGAAATTTTTTGATGTTAACCAATGAGTCTAACAAAGTATTCAATTAAAATGATCTTGAAGAGGGGCACCTGGGTGGCTTAGTCAGTTGAGCATCTGATTTTGCCTCAGGTCATAATTTCTTGGTTAATGAGTTTGAGCCCTGCATTGGGCTCTGTGCTGACAGTGCAGGGCCTGGGGCCTGTTTCAGATTCTGTCTCCCTCTCTCTCTGCCCCTCCCCTACTCATGCTCTGTCTGTCTTGCTCTCTCTCTCAAAAATAAACAAATTCTAAACTTTTTTTTAAATGATCTTAAAAGGTGAGAAGGGTTGGGATTGGTGGAAAGGAATGGGAACATCTCACACTAAACAGATAATCATATTTGAATATAGAGAAATGGGAATAACCACTAACGTGTGGATGTGACATTACAGGGTCCCACTGTTTGAAGTATATGGTACCGACTGAAAAGGAGAAAGGGATTACAGAATGGGCTACATGGACTGTAATAATGAAGGATAGAACATGCCAGCTAAAGGAAAAGAAATGCAATAGAAATGGTTGGAAACAGGGAGACATTGAACAAACTGGAGCAGAAGAATGGCCTAATACAAGCAGCGTTTACTAGAAGTGTTCAGGAAGTTGTGCCCAGGATAGAGATCTGGACCATTATGGAGATGGTGCCGTCATTTTTGATGACCACCTACTAGTGATCCAGTGGAGGAACTGTAACCTAGGGAAATCTGTAGAACACCTTAGCTAGTTGGGATATGGAGAGAGATCCTTTGAATTATTAAGCCCTCACAGTATCTTTTTACTTCCATTCCTTTGCTCATTCATGCCACACATACTTACAGAGCGACTGCTTTACCTCCTCTACCTAATTCACTATACTGAGAACTAAAAGCTGCATCAGAAAATAAAGTGGAATGAGGGGCACCTGGGTGGCTCAGTCGGTTAAGCATCTGACTTCGGCTCAGGTCATGATCTTATAGTTCATGAGTTCCAGCCCTGTGAAGGGCTCTGTGCTGACAACTGAGAGCCTGGAGACTGCTTCAGATTCTGTGTCTCCCTGTCTCTGCCCCTCCCTTGCTCTTGCTCTGTCTCTCTGTTTCTCTCTCTCTCAATCATAAATATTAAAACAATTTTTTAGAAAATAAATTGGAATGAGTAAATGCAAGTGACACTTGCACTGAAGGGTTGGACCTGAGAGAAGGGAATGCAGGGAGCTGCAGCAGCACAATAAGACAAGTACCTGGACCCGTCTCTGTGGGCAGTAAGGCATTTAGGAAATATGCCCCAATGTAATTGAACTGTAGAGGATGTGTAGTGGTCAGCCTGGCTAAGCACCAGGGATAAGTGTCCTTGCCACAAGGGAGAAGGCAGCATGTTAAAGCTGAAATAGGAGTTGAGAACATTTAAGTGTACCTGGGATGAGAAAAAGAAAGGCAGAAATTTGCTAGAGGAGTCTGAAAAATGTGAGTTTCTCAAAAAAAAAAAAAGAAAAGAAAAGAAAAAAGGTGAGTTCCTGAAGATATTCAGAGACCACATTCAGTGGGTCTCAGAGGCCTTGTTAATGAGTTTGGACTTTTTCCAAAAAGTTAAAAATACTTTTAAAGCAGAAGAAAAATAAGATCCAAATTTAATTTAAAAATGAATCGGCAACTGTAGAGCTGGAGGCAGCAGATAAGGATTTGAACTTTTTTCTTTTTTTAATTCTTTTTTTTTTTTTTTTTTTGCTCAGAGATTTGACCCTATCAAACAACTCACAAAAAACTTACTGATGTTTAGACACAGATATAAATAAATACAAATCCCTGAGACTGTCCCCAGTATTATGCCAAAGAACCAAGGAGGGGCCTTGGTGGTTGAGTATCACAACTCTGAGTTGTCCAAGGTGGAAGGCATTTTAGGGACTGTTCTCTCTCTCTCTTTATATCAAGGAGGAAACTGAGTTCCAAAGATGGGGAGTGACATACCTATGATCATACAGCAAGTCAGTGGTGGCACAGATAAGACCCAGATCCCCAAAATAGTGTTTTTGCAAAGTTTAAATAATTTATTCATTAAGGTAGAAAAAAATATAAAATGAGATAAAAAATTTTACCTGTTGGATTTCATATCCATGGCAGAAAAGAAGAGCTATCCCAGTTTAGTTAGTCCACAAAGTGGAACACAGATAAATCCAACAAAACAAAGCACTTTAGCAACAGTATAAATGTTAGTTAGTAATTGCTCACACTGAACTTACGGAACTTTCAACTTTGCCTTTTTCCTAGTGAACTAGACTCAGAGAGGAAGGCAATTCCATTATTTTTGACACCTATGAGTTTTGCTTCCCCCTTCACTAAAATTAGGAATGAAATAATCTTAAGAGAAACTAATAGTTGCAAAACTCTCAGAGGAACTTGTGTTTGAGGATGTAGAAGGAGTTCCTGGAAGAAGTGGGGGGGAGTCAGTCCCCAGTCCTTTCAGCTCTTATACATAGAATAAGGGGGGTGAACTTGAACATCTTTAAGGGCCCTTCTGCTTCAGGACTCATTGGACACAGATAACAAAAAGCAGATCTTCTCAGCCATTTTAATATACCTGATTTTTCAAGCAAACAAGTTATTTACAAAAGATAAATTTTTAATATATTTTTCATATCACTGAGTAGGGGTGGATATTAATCATTTTGATAAATAGATTTCAGTTTATTCCCCGAACACAGAACTGAAGCAACACTGCAAATTGTTTATAAATGAACCAAGGAGGTCAAGGAGTTAAGTTCATGGACTGCTGATTGTTAAATAGTTAATGAATTGGATTTAAATAAGGCCTGCTCTGCCACTATACCACAGCAAATTCCTGCATATAAACTTTGAACATGAACCTGCTATTGTGGGCAAAATGAGCAGGACTTTTCAGGGAAAGGCATGCACATACCTAAGAATGCCACCTTTCCACTAGTTCAATGCTTGCCGCGTAGGAAACTCTCAGCAAATGTTAGATGAGCCAACTAATACACTCACCAAGATCTTACTGGCAGTGTTTGGTCCCTCAAGTGATATGTGCTTTTGATGAGGAACAGCAACGTTTAGCCCAATGAACCCATCTTGATGATAAAATTTTCGGCTGCTTTTGGGGACCACAGGTGCATTCCAGTGATGTTTGAAGAGGCCACTAACTAAAAACAAAAACAAAAAAATGTGCTGCCTGTATAGTCGTTTTGAACTGCTAGATTTTTTTTTCTGCAAGATCATTTCTATTTATGGAAGAAAGGTATCCCAGAGGACCAAGAATTTGAGGAGGTTGGCAGGAGTTGGGAAGATGTTAGAATCACAGATGCTTCTGATGAAGAGCTAATACCTTTGGCTCTTCTTCTTACTCCCAATTCACTCTTCTTCCAAAAATAAGTGTTCATTTCCTGTGAATTTTACAGAATAACTTAGGTTTATCAGGTGTAAAAGCCAGGCACATTAGAAACCAAGCATGATGCTCTTCTATAACCTGAGTAGTAAAAATAAATACCTCTGTGAAAATAACTTTGGCTCTCACTGCATATATTTTTAAAGTGGGGCTTCCCAGCTTGCCTGCGTATTAGGGAATAATGAGGAGATTCACTTTTACTACACAAGGGTAATATTACAAGTTGTAAAGGTGGGTGTGCAGGTATGAGTTACATTAACGTGAAAAGACAATTATCTACATAACACTGAAATGTAATTGTTTCCCTCAATTGAGACAGAACAGCACATTACGTCAAGAGTCATGAGTACAAATTTTAAAATACTTTATGTCACATTGAATCTGGCAAACATCCACCCCAGCTGATATACTTCCAATTTTGATACTTAAGAGTATACCTGGCGCAAGCCTACTGACAGACTTTATGCACGATGTAGTAATGTGGAAAGACAGAACACTTCTATATTTAGTCTTTCACCTTCTATCATCTGGAAAATGCCCAAGTAGGCTATCTATATTTAACTGAAGATGTGTAGAGTAACCATTGCTGATAAGCCAGGATGCAGACAAGTCCAAAGAATGCTAAGGAGATTATTATTATTTAAAAAATATATTTATTTATTTTGTGAGAGAGAGGGAGACTGAGAGAGAGAGAAAGAGAGAGAGAGAGAGAGAGAGAGAGAGAGAGAGAGAGAGAGAGGAAGCGCACAAGTGGGGTAGGGGAAGAGAGAGAGAGACCGAGAGATTTCCAAGCAGGCTCTGTTCTGTCAGCACAAAGCCTGATGTAGGACTTGAATTCAGAAACTGTAAGATCATGACTTGAGCCAAGATCAAGAGTTGGATGCTTCACTGTCTGAGTCAGTGGAAATTCCAAGAACCCTGGAAATTATTATTTTTTGAACACACCCTCTTCTAATGTAGTCTACTAGTATAATAGCAGTAAAATTTATAGATCAGATAAAACGTATCTCAGGCTTTTATTACCCACAGATAATAAAATGCTTAAACAGCACCAGTATAAAACTTTGGGACTTTTGTTCCAAATTGTGGGAACTGACAACGTAACCCAAGAGCAACAGCAGGCAATCAGGTTTCACGTTGTCTGAAAGAATCTCAGCTGGTTGGTGCAAAGCTTCAGCATTCTCTGACACCAGTGACCAGTGAGGGAGGAGGTCAACTGCATGGATGTTCATGAATAGACATAAATCAGAATCCATATCTGAGAATTGAAGAATCTCAGAGGTCAACAAATTTACCTGTTACTTGCCTTTCTGGTTATGCTGGACCTGAGAGAATAGATAAGGGTCTGCAGATCAAGACAAGTTAGGAAGAACCTCTTGGCAGATCTGGGAGTATATCCAACAGTACTTCACAGCAACAATCCTCTGTGCACACATACTACCCTTGCTTCCTGGAAACCTTAGAAAATGAATCAATGAGGTTTCTAATGTGGGTTTAAAAGAGGCTCAAAGTCACTACTGCATTACAGCAGCTGCCAGGAATAGTAGTGTTGAAGATTTGGATCTAAGGTCTATAAATCTTGTAGGTCAAGTACTCGCATCTGTAATTTTAGGCCACTAGTCCAGTGTCTAGAATTTTATGCCACTCATTTAACACATTTGGTAAGTGCAAGAATTTTAAAACACTATGTGGTCATTTAATTTTTAAAAAATTCTGTAATCAAACTATCATGATGATCCTGTGATGTAGCTGCTACCAATGTCCCCATTTTACAGATGAGGAAACTAAAGAATAGAAAAAATCCTGTATCTTGGTGTAGATCATACATAACTTTGCAAGAATTCAAATCCAGACAGTGATATTCCAGAGTCTCTGATATCAAATACTCCCAAGCTACAAAATGGTCTGTCTCATGTCCCTTTCTTTCTGATATTTCCTCTTTTCAGGAGGTTTGGAGCTGGGTTTTGTGTGAGATTACTGAATGATCTCAGAAATGGTGCCAAGAAAGGGGAAAAATCATCCTTTCCTTTTTTCCATCTCATCAGTGAAGTATTAAAATAGGTAATTATAAGGGATATAAGTCTTGTGGATTTTTTATAATTGAAGTTTTGAGGGCTCAGCAGAAAGTTTTACCTGTCAGAGTTTTCAGGCTAATAATGATCAGGAACAACAACAAACACATGTTTTAAATGGGAAGTCTTAGGAAAGAGTGTTGTTGAAGTTTAGGGAGTGGGGCTCAATGGCTATTCCATGAGAAACCCCACAGAGAGGCCACCCTGTGATGACACGATATCTGGACCTCTGTCTTCTGGGAAAACAAGCCAAATTATATCATCACAAGAGGGCTCCAGTTTTTCATGAAAATGATGTAGATAAGGATACTAATCCATTAATTTTCAATGAGAAATATAGTCACCCTGTGGACTGGAATACTTGCATAAGTATGGCCAGCACATTCTCACCCTGTAGGCAGACCAATGTGGGAAACCAAATTATAATCAGAAGGCTGCTTGATTAGCATGGAGTTAGAGAAAGGACAGTAAGTGAGATGATTTTAGATTTAATGCTGTGAGACAAAAACAGCCTGATCTGTCCATCTCCACAGCAGGGATAGCCTTTCAAACAGCCATGCAATACTCAACATTTCACTGGTTTAAATTCCCTCTGCCCTCGTGGAGTGTGGAGAGGCACAGCCAACTTTTCTCCTCTGATTATGATTTTTGTATAATTATTCTGGGACTAATCTCTCTTCTATTGGACAAAGTTATCTTTTTTTTTTTTCTAATGTGTTGCACATTTTTAGTTTAATTTGCTCAAGCCCAAAAAACCATCCTCTTTCTTTCACGTTATTTCTACTAACTGTTCTAATTTATCTTTGGACACCTGTTTAGATAATAGTTGAAGTTGCGAGTATTTCCATGTATTATTAACTTTAGGATAAAACCCTAAAGGAGTATAATAGGAAAAGGATGATTTCTCATGTCTGTACATTTTTCTTATTAAAAAGTTTATAAAAATCAATAAATAAAGATTTGTTAAGGATATTTAAAAAACTGAGTGTATGTCCTAAATTGAGTATGTAGACTCAATTCACATTCTACTCATATTCCCATACACTTTTTTCTAACATGAGTCCATGGATCAGGAAAATTAACATCTCAGAAAGGTTATTTCAATGCTCTACAAGTTCCAAAATATCAAACAACTATTTACTCACATTTACTGAACTATTCTTATTGAAACAAGTAAAGTAATTCTGACTGTGGAAAGTTATTTTCATCAAGTGTTAAAACCAGAATTAGGTAGGTAGGTAGGTATTTTTGTCAAACTTGAAAATTCATTAGCCAGAATATCTCATTCTGCGTTAACTGAGTTAAAATAACTATATGTTATTACTGAGTCTTTGGCTTAATCGATTTGTTAACATTTATACCAACTGTATAAGAGATCTTATGTTTTTGACCATAATACTGTGCCTGGAACTTTCCTTAGCCTTGGTAAACACCCAAAGGAATGAGCACAGCTCTTAGATCCATTCTTCCTTTGGTGGAACACTGTTAGTAGGAGGTCTTTATTCTCAGATATGTAGCATTGCTGTCCATGACCTGTCCCACATGCACTGCCTTCTCTAATCTCACTTTTAGCTTCAGTGGATCTTTCCTGAAGACTCTGATAGCTTCTTACCACATGGGCCTGTATGTTTGCTTTCTTGACTGACAGATTTCTTCAGGTCTAGGGGAGCAGGCCACACTGAAAGTGCTGGATTTCTGGCACACTAATGGCAACCTGACTGAAATTCATCAGCAAATACCCCGCCTCCCCCAACTTCTATGGGACAACTGCATAGTTCATCTTTCAAGACACCTGAATGTTCCCAGAGGGGATGGAGGCCTGGTCCCAAAGCATCACTCACACACTAACATACCTTTCTTGGCTCCTCTGTCACCATTCCCTCAACTTGTGCTTCCTGAGACTGCCGCTCAGATAAAGTCTGCCCAAGTCTTTGTCACAGAGTCTACTTTCATGGGAACAGAAACAAAACAAAGCTCTCCACTTCTTACTTCCTATCGTGATGAACTTGTAGTGGTAAGTCAATTAACCACTTTCTACTATTACACCTAGAGAATGAGTCTCTACCTAGGACACTAAGTGATATGTAACTGACCTTATGGTGATTCCCTATGACGAGAAAAGAAAACAGCATTCCCTTTTTCTGAAAACGCTCAGCTTTTGGTGATTTCTAATTTTGCTTATGGTTCAAGCAAAATTAGATAACTACTCTTTAGTGAGAATTCATATTTCTGAATTATTTATATTGCTCTTACAAAGAAACTTGATAATATATTTAAAAGTCAGTAACAATGCTGCTTGCCTTTGACCCATTAATTCCACCTTGGGGAACTTACTTAAAGGAAACTCCTGTTACAAAAGACCGTGTATGCTATAGATATGAAAATAGGCATTTCAGGACTGTTTACGATAACAACTGAAAAGAGGTTGAAAAAAAAATGTCTAACAATGATGAATGGCAGACTAGGTTATAATGCATTAACTAGTTGTAAAAGTATGTAGCCAGAAGAGAGGACACTAAAAAGCATGGTTTTGATGTGAAGGTAAATGAAAAAAAAAAGGCTATAAAAAGCTATATTTGTGTTACAATTACCTGGTAAGATTGACATTTGCATATGGACAATAGTTAGAATAGAAGTGGGTAAGGTTACCTATAGTCTATCAAAATGGCTCTTTTCTTTTCATCTAGTACTAAAACCAGATTGGAGAAGCAAAGAACAGTGTTGGAGCTCTAAATATTATGTTTCTAAATGCCTGCAGACACTTGGTCACAAATCAGTCCCTAGTAGTAAGTATAGCTTCAAAACAAAGGTTTGGTGTTTCCATCTGACTTTCTTCTCAGGAAAAGAATGAAATGCTCACCTGTCTTGAGTATGTTGCCTTTGGACAAGAACTCCAGGATTAGATAGTGTCAAACAATTTTGAACATTGTTAGACCTTTGTCTTTACTTTCTCCCCCAAAAAATAAAAATAGAGGGAATGGATAAAAGTGTCAGGGGCACCTGGGTGGCTCAGTTCATTAAGTGTCCAACTTCAGCTCAGGTCATGGTCTCACAGTTTGCAAGTTCGAGCCCCACGTCAGGCTCTGTGCTGACAGCTCAGAGCCTGGAGCCTGCTTCAGATTCTGTGTCTCCCTCTCTCTCTGCTCCTCCCCTGCTTGCACTCTGTCTGTCTGTCTGTCTGTCTGTCTCTCTCTCTCTCAAAAATAAATAAACATTAAAAAAAAGAATATCACAACCATACCATCTACTTGGGAATCCTAGATTCAGAATGTTAGGATAAAAAGGCACCCTGAAAAGAAGAGGTGATTCCAAGGAGGTAAGTGGTTTGCTAGAATTAATTAGTGGTAGAGCCAGAGTCAGCTTTTTTTAACCATTAGTGTATGACTCAGTCAATTTGTTTATCTGTAAATGGAGTAATAGCTCATGCCCTACTTCAGGTCTTTGGCTCTTATAGGGATTAAATGAAAGGAAATTCATAAAATGGTTCTGCACATTGTGTACCTTGTCCATGATAAAGCAATGTTCATTGAAAAGAAAATCAGGTGGTAATTGTAGTTGCCTGTGTTATAATCTGTACAGACCAAAGGCACACACTATTAGAGGGGGGGGATCATTATCTGGTATATGAGATGCAGAATGTTTGACTGCTTTCATATTAGGTTCTGAAGAATGGGTGCCTTAGCCATGCCATGGTGGCCACCAGCTAGAAGCTACTGATGCATGGTTCTCTCTCCTCAGGCGTGATGGTGCCCATTCTTTGTACTTGCACCATCTGGGAATAACTCAAGCATAGAAGCGCTACAGGTGTCAACCTGAACTCTATCTCTCCCCCATCCGCCCCGCCCGCCTCATTTTTCAGCCACACTGAACATGCTGTCTCCCCAAATACTTAACTCTATTCTCTCTAATGAGGTCCCTTCTCCTGGGCCCAGCCAAGGGACATCTCAGCCCAGGCTGTTAGAAGAATCCATGCTGAGCTCCCCTGAACCTGTACATGCTCTTCACAAACAAAAAGCGTGCTAAGAGCTGTATGGAAATACTAAAACAAATCTCTGCATATAGGAGCTGTCCAACAAGTGCTGATTAAGAAAGGATAAAACTCTGTGTAAAGTAGCATAAGGTTCAAATTGTGAATAAGGACTTCAAACACTAAAAACAATATTATTCTCAAGCAGTACATATGTTATGAAAAAATATATGACACAGTAGAATAAACAACGGACTGGATATTTTAAGATATGGGTTGTATTCCTGGTTCTGCCACAAACTTAGTCTGTGACTGTGGACAGTTACTTGAACACTCTAGGCCCCTTTATAGAGTAAAGGGATTTTCTTAGATGACTCCTAATATCCCTTTTAGCTCTTAAGTTCTACAATTATATATAAATAGAATTAAAAATGAGGAAAGCTAATGTATATAACATATTTTCTTGATATGGAGGCCAAATGGATATCAAATTGGCTTCTGTTCAAAGAGAAAGGTACAATAATTAAACAAAAAGTTTGAGACACATGTCACTCAATACAAAATCACTCATAGTGAATATCAACATAGATTTCAATAAATAAAGTTTCAGTTCCACTTCAGAAAATCAGAGTGCAATGAATAGTATATTTCTGCCAACTTTTTATTTAAGTGGGAGTCTTTCTTTATTCCTCTTTTTCCCTCTGCCTTCCCCACCTTTCTACAGAATAGTGTAGATTTTAAGAACACACATTCAGCCAGATTGAGGTAAAAGTCAAGGTCTGCTACTATCTGGCTGGATGACCTTAGAAAACTTTCTGTGTCTCATTAAAAATAATTATAATGATAGAATTACCTTGAAGGGTAGCTGCAGAGATTAAATGGTGTTATATATAAAGCTCTTAAAATACTGGAAGGACTCAGTATGTGTTAACTCTTAAGAGTATAATTAATGTAGAGCATATTAATATCTATTTACCCTTTATAGGTGGGAGATTACATCTGGGGAAAAAGGATAAAGGATTTGATATACAAGCATAGTTAGTGTCCATAGGATATCCAGATAGCAATGCCTAGCAGGCAGTTCAAAACTACAAATGTAGTTCAGAGACAGATCCAGGCTAAAGGTTTATATTTCTCATGCTATCCACATAGGCAGAGATTTCATATCTAGAAATGGCTAACATTAGCTATGAACAAAAATGGTGTTGTGTGAGGAGAGATGAAGGTAAAAGAACAGGACTTTATCTTGACACCTACTCTTTAGGAACAGGTTGAGATAAATGAACCAGTGTAAGCCTCTGAGAGATTGTCCGCAGAACTGGAAAAGAAGAGAGCAATTCCATAAATGCCAGATTTTCACACAAGAGGTACTCCAACAGTCAAGTTATGTAGACTTGAATCCAGATAAAGGCTGAGAAAAAGCCATTGCATCCGACAATTCAAAGATTCTTGCTACCCTTTGAGAGAGCCGTGTTGGAGGGGATGATGAAAGAAGAAATTAGATTTCAGTAGGCTAAGGAATAAATGGGAGATGAAAAATACAAGGTAGGGAGTATAGATTTCTATCTCAATATGTAGTCAGGCAAATGGAGCTCTTAGCCTGATGGAGCTGAGAAGGAACATGAATACTCACAGGTATATATCAAGAGAGTCACGTATTTTTAAGACACAACTTAATATTTTGTGCATTCCATCTTGAAAACAATGATATGCAATAGAACTTTCACTGGAAAATAGCTTTACACTACTGTAATAACATACGGAATTTCAGAGGATTGAAATAGCCATTTGGTAAATATCAAATAGGCTATATATACTCTTAGCTTATTGTTACAGAATCAAATCTATATGATACCAAACAAGTTAAGTGGGAAAAGTTAATTAGCCTATGTTTTGTCTGTATGGTGAAATAGCTGCTTTGCCTGATTTTCTCACTAAATTGACTCAATCGAACATTTGTGGTGGCACGATTTAGAGAAGGCCCCAGGTGTTTAAAGAGGGCATTCCTTGTCTCAATTGTACTACATGACTAGGCTTTGTTCATTCACAAAGGCAAGGCAAGATAAATATATGTGTACAAATATGCATATGTATTGTATATGTGTGTCTACATACATATCGACATGTGTATATATACGTATACATGCACACAAATATCTAAAACATGCACATATAATCTTACCTCAGTATTTAACACTTAGCTGATTTTTTTAAAGCTAACAATGTTATTTTTTTTTTTTAAATCTAGCATTCTCAAGGTGAAACTTTGTGTATTCCATGTTATTTCTTCGGCTTAAGTCAGAGGAGAGGAGTCAAGTTAGAATTTATAAAGTTCATTCTATCTGAGAAGGTAGCAAGTGAAGGGAAGAAAGGAGGAAAATCCCAAGGACTATGGTTGTGGATAGGGTAAGAAAGATAAAGAGAAATAAGAAATCTAGAGGGAGAATAAACAGATAAACAAACAAACAAACAAACAAACAAACAAACAAACAAAAAAGCATTGCTTCTGCAAATCACAAGGAAGCTCGGGGCAACCGAAGAGGTCCTTGCTGGTGAATTCAGTTCTTATCCTGGATATCTTTTCCAACTATCGAGGCAAGTCATTTTGAGGAAGATTTCTGGGGTCACAGCTGAAATTTTCACATCGGCATTAGTTTAGATCTCCACATCTCTGACTCATGACCTCCTAAACAGAATATAATATTTGCTCACAGAAGAAGGAAGGCGAATTAATCTACTGGAAAACTTTTAAGTAGCTTCCAAGAAGAAACATTTTTATCCACACTGCTTAAATAGGAGAAAAGGTTAAAATTAGCTCTAACAGACCTCTGAATTGTCCAATAAATGCCATTGCAATTGCTCTAAAAAAAATAACCTTATGCCAAATAGGAAAGGTCAAATAACATAATATGAATACTATTATCAATGACTAATTCAATTTATGTCACCATTTTAGATATTTCAGCAAGAAAGAGCTATAATGATTATTGAGCATTTGTTATTTCTAACATTTTCAATGAAAAACCACTCGTTCTCAAAATAGATTTTGAAAATACGCGTAATGTTGATGTCTGGCATGGTGTTGTCACAGGAAAATGCAGTAGTGTGAAAAATCCATAATGGAGGCAGACTCCTAGTTCACAGAAGTGTGAGAAGGTGCTAATGCATAAATATGAATTGGTCGCAGTGTTTTCTACTATTCCAGAAACTCTGACTCCAGATACATTTGTTTTAAAAGAGATGGTCTGCCCCATTTTGTGTTTACTCAAAAAAGAAAGGGAGAGAAATAAAATATGAAACTCCAAGAGCAAAATTTAAAGCACATCAAATTTGACCTAAGTGCTTACCTCTCTTCCCTTCTGTATTCACATACCCCTTCTCCTTCTACTACCATTAGGTGCTTATTCTGGGTTTTGTTTTTTAAGGATTCTGCTCTTAACTAGGAGTCAATAAAGATACAGGCTAAGTAGCTGTTAAGATTCAGTCCCTCTAGAGTATCTGAATTTTAAACAATCCACAGATACTTACTGTGCACATCTTATGTGTGTAGCACTGTGGGGTTACAGAAGACCTAGGTATTGCTCAAGCATATTATCTTGGTTGGGTTTATAAGAAGAGATGGTAAAGAGAACAATAAAGATGATAGCTGATTAATTACTATTGATAGAATCACTGTCCTATATAGCATTATCTATGCTAAACAATTTAGTAATATGAAAGAGTATAGCCTTCTAGTGAGAATTCTAGAATCTGGAGCCAGCTTACGTGGCTTCACCTCTTGGTTTTGCTCTATACTAGCTGCATGATCTTGGGGAAGTCCCTTAAGCTACATGTGCTTTGGTTTTCATACATTTAATTGGGAAAATTATAGTACCTTCCTCAGAGACTTGTATTATATAGTATTACATATTAAATTCATATGTATATACTTATATAGTGTTTGCTGGGCTCCACATGTTATTCTAAGCATCAGTGTTATTGTTATAAATAGATGGTCATAATTGTATACCATTGTTTATTTTACTCCAGGGAACACACAATTGACGATTACATGCTAAACACATTATTGGCTTTCAAATAGATAAATTATGCTGGATGCTCTTCAACAATAAATATTGAATAATTACCTTGTCCAAAAACTTTTCAAGGAGCTGTTACATTGTAGTAATCATTACAATATCCATGCCATCATGGAGCCTATATCCTAGTGGGGGAGGCAGATTAAACAGTTGTATAGTCAGATAATGTCAAGTAATACCGACTTCCCTGATGATAAAGGAGTAATGAGTGGTGAAGATACCATTTTGTTTTATTATTATTATTTTTAAAAATTAGTTACCTTTTAGTTAACATACAGTTAGTTAACTGCTAACATACAGTGCAATATTGGTTTCCAGAGTAGAATTCATTGATTCATCACTTAGATACAACACCCAGTGCTCATCACAACAAGTACCCTCTTTAATGCCCGTCACCCATTTAACCCCCACCTCCCTCCATCAACCCTCAGTTTGTTCTCTATCCTTAAAAGTCTCTTGTTGTATGTTTCCCTTTCTCCTCTCCCACCCTTCCCATGTGTTTGTCTGTTTTATTTCTTAAATTCCACATATTAGTGAAATCCTATCATATTTGTCTTTCTCTGATGGACTTATTTCACTTAATAATAATACACTCTAGCTCCATCTACATCATTGCAAGTGACAAGATTTCATTCTTTTTATCGTTGAGTAATACTCCATTGTATATATGTGGTATAAATATATACATATTCTTTATCCATTCATCAGTCAGTGGACATTTGGGCTCTCTCCATAATTTGGCTATTATTGATAAAGCTGCTATAAACATTTGGGTGCATCTACCCCTCCGAATCTGTAGTTTTGTATCCTTGGGGTAAATGAAGGTGCCATTTTATTATTATTTTTTTAATTTTTAAAAGAATTTTTGATGTCTATTTCTGAGAGAGAGAGAGAGAGACAGAGTGTAAGAGGGGGAGAGGCAGAGATAGAGGGAGACACAGAGTCTGAAGCAGGCTCTAGGCTCTGAACTGTCAGAACAGAGCCCAACGCAGGGCTCAAAGTCACCAATGGTGAGGATGTGGCCTGAGACAAAGTCGGACACTTACCCAACCGAGCATCTCAGACACCCCTGAAGGTGCCATTTTAAATAGCATTGTCAGAGATTTCCTTGAGGACTTGGTCTATGAGTAGAGCCTTGGGTTTGTTGAGGGAGAAAACAATGTGAATGCCTGGAGGATACACATTCCTCATAGGATGGTGAGTGCAAAGCCTTTAGACTGGGAGTTACTTAATGTGTTCAAGGAATAATGAGAAGTTCATTTTGTTTACTGAGCAAATGAAGGAGCAAAGGGAAGAGGGGTGGGAAATGAGTATGAGATAGCTAGGGCAGATCACAGAGAAGCTGGTGGACAAGGGTCTTATTATTAATACATCGACAAGTCATTGGAGGGTTATAAGCCTTGGTGTGACATGATTCCATTTACATTTGGAAGCACTGGAGGGGTTTATGGGTAGGTTAGAGTCCAGAGTGGAGACTTGCAGTTCAAGTGAAAGCTGGGACATGGGGGTAGGAGTGGAGGAGAGAGCTGTTATGAGATTTGGGACATAGAAAATAGAAAAGGAGATTTTCTGACCATGCATGCCTACAATTTCTGACCATGTTCATGGTGGCCCTCCCCCTATTTCTCCTGATAAATAAAGTACATAGCAAAGACAGTAAGGATGATGTTCCTGTAGGCTATAATTTATGAAAAATAGGAATAATTTACCAATGACTGTGTTATTGAAGACAGATTATGCGTGACACATCATCCTTGCTCCCTCCACCTGTAGGAGCTGACGTGTTTGGGGAAGACCAAACCAGAGAGGTGAGATAGAGCTGGGTCTTTAATAAGTGGGTCAGGTTCTGACTCAGAACAGGGAGGATAAAGGCATTCCATTAATGGCCAGTTATGGAATATGGCCATTTATCAATACCCTTGGCTGATGCCTTAGGGAGGAATGAAAGGCAGTGAACTGCCACTTGGTAGACAGGAGTCTGTGTTCCCTCTCTCTAAGTAAATACACTTTGCTTTACCGCCTCACCAAACTCTCTAGGATCAGTATGCAGGAGGAAATATCTCGATAAGAAAATAATCCTCGTGCTCCTGCCAGTGGTGTTTGTCATTCCTTCCATCTCTCCCTGAGAGTTGTTTGCTGGGGAATGAACATGTCCCCAGCCCCTTTCAGGTTTAGTATGTTAACGTGAATATAAAAGATTCATCACACCTAATTAATATTATGAGGCTATCTGATAGGACCACAGCTGCCTTTTTATGCAGCGACACTAAATGAATTCTCTTCTTCATTGGAGTCCAGATGGCTAAAGAGGAAAGGCTGAAAACCATGTGAAAAACCTGCTGCCAGAATCCTAGAGATTGCAGAAAAAGTCCCTGACACTAAACCACATGGCAATGGAAGTCTTTTAGGTCAGTGACAAGACTGAACACGTTCTTCCTCACCAGGGGAAGGGGACACGGCTCAGCAGTTCTGAGTAGCTCAGGCAGCAGGAGTTGTCTGGGGTGAGGAAGCCAACCTAAAGCTTTTGTCCTGAAGGGAAGTAAATGTTCCAGCTGCTAACAGAAGAGCAGGTTGGTGACCTGACATTGCTACTCCCTGGACACTTTGCCCAGGCTATGCCCTTGCCTACAGTTTTTCCACTACCAATATGTCTCTCTCCACTCTATGTGCTGAAATTTTACTTCTTCTTCAAAACTTTATCAGTTATGAATATAAGCAAGGTTCTTTATCACTGCTGACAAAAAGTAAAACAAAAGCAACAAAAATGGGTAGGGAAAAATACATATAGACTTACATACTTAAAATACACGGGTTAAGGGGCACCTGGGTGGCTCAGTCGGTTAAGTATCCTACTCTTGATTTTGGCTCAAGTCATAATCTCATAGTCGTGAGATCAAGCCCCATGTCAGCCTCCTTGCTGGAGTCAGGAGGCTTGGGATTCTCTCTTTCTCAGGGTGTCTGGATGGCACAATTGGTTAAGCATCAACTTGGGCTCAGGTCATGATTTCATGGTTCATGGGTTTGAGGCCCACATTGGGCTCTTTGCTGACAGCTCAGAGCCTGGAGCCTACTTCAGATTCTGTTTCCTTCTCTCTCCCCCTCCCCTGCCTGCCCTCTGCCTCTGTCTCTTAAAAATAAATAAATGTGTTTTTTCTTAAAGAATATTCTCTCTCTCTCTCTCTCTCTCTCCCCCTCTCTCTCTCTCCCTCTCTCTCCCTCTCTCCCTTTCTCTCTCCCCTCTCTCCCCCCTTCTCCCCCCTCCTTCTCTCTCCCTCCCTCCCACTCTCTGCTCCTTGTCTGATTATACTTCCTGCTCTCTTAAATAAACAAGTAAATAAATAAGTCAGTAAGAAAATAAAATAAAATAAAATAAAATAAAATAAAATAAAATAAAATAAAATAAAATAAAATAAAATAAAATATACCAGTTAGGTCCAAAGGTGGAGGCTCAGCTTCAAGCATGGCTAAGCTCAGTGTTTAAATGATGTCATCAACAGTAGGGATATGAGAGTAGATTCTAGACATAGAAACACTGTAAAGCAATAGGAAGATACTACTAGTCATACAGAAGAGGGAGGCAGCTTTCCATTGGGTCAAAGCCAGAGCGAGTCTCAGTGGTCTGATTGTCATGAATTGTGTGTCTATACCTGAACTCAATATCATGGCCTGGAACATGGACTCTCGCACTGGTGCAGATCTTGCCCGCTGCTTACACATAACCAGATGGCGTCAGCACCACCAGATCACCACGGCTGAAACTGAGGCAGAGCAAGTCCCCTAAATAAAAATAAGATCATAAGATCCTTTTACACAGAAGGGAAAAGTTGTTGCTGAATGGAGGGGGCAAAAAGCCACTACCACAGCCACCATCACCACCACCAAATCACCTACAAATGCCCACTAAAGAGGCTTCGTTCACATTTTCTTTCCTTCAGGAACTTTTTCCTGACATGTCAGCCAGAAGTGGAACCTTCCTCTCTAAATAAACTCAGTTAAGCACTTTTGTTTGTTTGTCTTGTAATATTTACTTGTGCGTGTGCCTTCTCTCTGTTATAATCCTCCATGAAAGGCCCTTTGTAGTATTTGCACCTGAATTGAACATAGACTATAGCACAGTGTGTTCCATACAGAAGGTGTGCTCTTAAAAAGGGATGATGATTGTGTTCACAGATTTTTTTTTTTTTGGATTTGAAGAGTTGGTTATACAATTTTTAGAAAATGACATAAGAGCCAATGATTACAGAGCCATGGAAATCAGTCATAAACAGGTTTTGTGGATTTCTCATACCATTAACACAGATTACTTACTGTCCTATTTAAGATTTTCATAGATCCTTATTTACCCATAATTTCATTTTCTAAAAATAATATTAACCAATATGTGTTGGATGTCTTATATGCATAGGACATGAAGAATGCAATTTTACTTTATAATCTCAATTGCCTATACAAAGCTAGGATCACAATCTCCATTTTATAGATTATGACTCTGAAGTGTAGAAAGATTAAAAAACTGAGCCCAACTGTGGAAACAGAGTTAGGTAGAGACCCGATCTGAATTTAGATCTGACTAAAACAAACAAACAAACAAACAAAAAGCGTGGTTTTTTATCATCCCATAAATATCTTTTTTTTTATGTGTTCACACTTATGTGTCCTGTTTCAATCACCTAGAGTAAGATGATGATTTTCTAGATGATTATTGGAAGATGAAGGCATGGTTTTACCAGGTAATAATATATTTCCCTTCCTCCCTTCCTTTTTTATTATCTTAGAAGAATAAGTTGTGTAGCAGTCAACATTTAGAAAGATAGCATGGCAGTGGGGCTCTCTGCTTGGCTTCTTGGGGTGAACAGATTTAGGCTCAATCACTCATTCCACCACTGAAAATGCTATGATCTTGAACAAGATAGTAAACCGTTTTTTCTTTTTGAAAAAGTGGCTAAAATAATAGGACTTACTTTAAAGGGTTGCTATGAGAATTAAATGGAATAATTTACTAATGCAATTAGCCTTGAGCCTGGTACATAGAAAATACACAATAAAATTTGTGCTCTTGGTCACCATTTATTTTATGAAGTAAGTTTGATCTCCCAGATTTTATGATCTTTGAATTGTTTTAATAAGTTGACTATTTCCATAACTAAAAAGTAGAACTACTTGAAATCATCAAGCAATAATAGTCAAATAAAGGTTAATGATAATTATTGATGTGTACAGAGCATTAAATATATAAAACAATAAAAACAGAATCCTGTGGCAGAATCAGGATCTCATAGAAATAGTCCAATGTTGTTATCCCATGGACTCAAAAACTCATAGGATCAGTTTCTAATGAGGTCAAGTCTATTTTATGTGCAAGAGGATAGGTCCAACTGCAAAGTGAAAATTAGCCACTGAAACTACTGAAATATTTTGTTTTTCGTTTAGTTATTTTTTTTTCTCACCTGAAAAATGTGAGAAAAATAAGAGGTATGATATTCATACAGGTCACTGTTATTTGTAACCATAAAAGTCCCTCGGCTCTGTGAAAGATCTCTTTTCTTTAGTTTGATCAGATCACTGGCTTGAAGGGTAAAGGACTCTATAGTGACCCCCGAGTTCTGGGTCTGAACTGACCAGTAGGTAACATGAGAGAAAGGAAGATAAGGGATGGATCATATTTAACATCTGCAGAGTTAATGATAGTTCCTTCTTTCTGCAACCTTCTCTAACATCTCCCTCTCACCAATGTCCTATGGTTGCTAAGCAACCTCTCATAGAAGTAGTGGAGTGAACGAGATGTGTCAAATTCATTATTTTTGCCTTAAAGAGGCAGTGACTACGATGAGAGAAAAAGTAGTATACTTTATCTCTGTTTGAGGTAGTGTTGACTGGAATAAAGAAACTTTACTGTTTCTCTCCGTCCCACACCTTTCTTACTTCCTGCTTTTAGATATGAAAGTCCTTGAGGTCCAGAAAGAACTGGAGGTAAAAGTATGTCTAACATAGAGAAAGAAGTAAAGAAAGAAAAAAAAGATGAAATTGAAAACTTTTAATTTTCATTCTTAATTTCCATTTCCAGTCACTCTGGAAGCAAGTTACAAAATCTCACTCAATCTTGGAATTCAGCAGAAGAAGAGCAGGAGGGAAATGAATGGTAGCTCTGCATATATTTCAAGGGGAGAAGAAATCCTAGCTTTTTCTATCCATTCATTACATGTTTCTGGGAATATCTGGTGTATTCGAAATGTGTGAGCTATGAATCTAAGATGAAATTATTTAGAGGCAGGCAGTGGTGACAGAATAAAGACCGAGGTGGCTCTTATGGACACAGCCTGTATTTCTGCACATAACTTTCTCCTACATATTATGTTGGGATTGGAATTTCTTATGTGTGATTTCTCCCACTGGAATGAATTTCTTTGGAGACTAGATTGGTCTGCATTTCTTTCCTTGACAGAACTCTGATGGACCTCTTTAGAATAAGGCCTGGCATCCTTCCTATGGAATACATAGATATACAAAATAAAATGGTAGTTAATAGCACTCATTTTGGAAGTATATGGAAGACGTATATGATCTCTTTATACATGGAGTCTAAGCGACAAGAATGATAACAAGAAGTAAGCTCATAGAGACAGAGGACACACTGGTGGTTGCCAGAAGCAGGGGATGTGAGGGGCAGGGGAATTAGTAAAGGAGGTGAAAAAGGTGACTTAAAAAGAAGTAGTAAGCTATAAAAAATAATTAGGTAAAAATTAGTATCATATTTACAGTCAAAGTTGTATCTTCAGCTTTCTTTTGTGCTGTTGCTAGCTTGGAGGAGTGCATATTTTGAGAGACTGAATGAAAACAGAATAACAAAGACCACAAAAAAAAAAAACAGAATAAAATAATGGTTGATAGCGCTCACTTTGAAAGTACACAAGTACGAAGTTATAGCTTAATTGCAATGTACTAGTCGTGAGGTCTTAGATGAAACATTTAAGCATGTTAACCCTTGGTTTTCTAATCCATAAAATGAGGACAGTAAAAATATTGTCTTCTGGGGTAGCTGTGGAGATTCAATGATATAATAATCCATCTAAAGTGCTCAGAAGATTGAACAACAGGGCGCCTGTGTGGATCCATTGGTAAAGTGACCGACTCCTGAATTTTGGCTCAAGTCATGATCTCACAGATTTGTGATATCAAGTCCCTCATTAGGCTCTGAGTTATGAGCTGACAGCACAGAGCCTGCTTGGGATTCTCTCCCTCTGCCTCTTCCCCCGCTCACATGCAGCATTCATGCTCTGTCTCTTAAAATAAATAAATAAATAAATAAATAAATAAATAAATAAATAAATAAATAGGAAAAAAAGAGTGAAGACAAAAATAAGTGTCAGATAGGTATGGTCTCAGTATAATTTTGATTTTTATTTATTTATTTATTTTTTATTTTAGTTATTCCCAGTGCTCCTGCTTTGTTTGGAGGGTTTACTGTATGTGTTACTTCTGTGACAAAGCTAATTATAATGTTAAAATAATAAAATCAAAAGTGAACATCTCCATTCAAGCACCGTCACCATCTCAACCACTACCCACCACCCCCTGAATAAAAAGCCTTACATTTTTTAGAGTCCTCAAAGTTAATATTAGAAAAGAAATGCCTTTGTTTAAGTTCCATTGAATTTAAGAGTGTTTTCTGGGAGGATTTTGTCCTGCCAGGAATCCATATAGGATATTGATCAAGGGTGTGATCCAGTGTTCCTCTTCTCCTTCTCCACCTGACTCCAGTCCCCTGGTAGAGCCAGAGGGACATCAGTGGGTCATCTCATATTTAGACAATAATGCCAAAGAAATAATGTGACTGAAAAAAACATTAAGAGACGATTTCTGAAATAAGATGAATTCTACAAATTCCAAGTCTTTAGAAATTGATTGAATTTTCAATATAACTGGATCAGGTTGGGAAATCCTGTGTGTGGGTCTTGTAATACCTCCACTGTCACAAAGAAAAGTAGAACATTTCATTTCCACTCTCATGGTTTCACACAAACACTGAGTTTTATTTAAACTTTCATTTTCTCTGCAGCCCTGTTACTCGTAAGCATGCTTAAGAAAGGCAGGTGTGCAGTAATTTATTGATAACTTTGGGAATGGAAAATTTTATAACTAAAATATTAAACAGTAAAGAGTCTTTATTTGTACATGTATATAAATAATTCTTTGTGAAAAGATACCCAAATTAGGAAACTGGACTAAAATTTGGGTAATTTAGTTATATATCTCATCAGTAACCCTAATCATACTGTTTTCTTTCTGTTTCCTTGCCTAATTAATAAGATCAATGTCACATCACCACTGTATGGCTTTCAAGAAAACTAAGGAAGAATATTAGAAGAAATAAGAATATCTCTATACCTTTTGGAGGAAAAGCATCAGGAAGAGAATTTCTGAGGAAATTTCCATTGATGTAGCTGGTGGGAGCATAAAAACTATTTCTGATTTCTTCATTTGGGTGGTAACATGTTATAGTGATCAAGGGCATATAAAATCAGTCATATCTGGATTTAGACCTAGATTCTAACATACATTTACTTAAACTTTTTAAAGCTTGGTTTCCATTGTGAATAGAGAGTAATAACAGAGCTGTCATGATGATTATAGACTTAGCAGAGTGGTTGAAACATATGTGAGCTGCTATGGCCATCGTCATCATCATGTCATCGGTGATCAATATTACCCTTTCCTCATTTAAGCCCATCCATTGAAACCCATGTGAATGCTTTGTAAATGAGCAAGTATCCTAAAAGCATGTATTTTTTTAAGTTTATTTTATTTATTCTGACAGAGAAAGAGTGAGCAGGGGAGGGGAGGGGCTGAGAGAGAGAGGGAAAGTAAGAATCCCAAGCAGGTTCCACATTGTCAGTGTGGAACCTACACTGGGCTCAATCTTATGAACCGTGAAATCATGACCTGAGCCAAGATCATGACCTGAGCTGAGATCAAGAGTGGGATGCTTAACTGACTGAGCCACCCAGGCTTTCCCCCCTGCTGCCCCACCACAAAAAGCATTTCTAAGCCCAGAATGTCTCTGTCTATAGGTAGCCCTATATTTCTAGTTTCAGAGGAGCCAATGAATGTCTACAGAGAGAGACACCCATAGATTTAAAATATTGTGCCATAAGTTAGGTTAAAAAATAAATAGTAGTTAGGGAAGAATGATCCGAGACTGACAAACATATCCAGTGAACAGGAGCCAGAATTTTGCCTTCACACATTGTGGGCATTGTTGACTCTGATTGCATTTTTCTAATTCAGAAAATTAAAATGGCAAATAAGTTCTAAAAAATGACCCAGAAGTGGGGTTTAGGTATAGATTTGGTTCTTTGGAGAGCATCAATCTCCTCACTTACAGAATTAGGCATCATTTGAGGGTTTAATGTCAGCTGTAATATAAATGCTTCCTATAAAATAAATCATAAGATTTCTTGTGATACTAATATTATATTCCTTGGAGTTTTAGTTTCTTACCCTTCCTTTGTCTCTTAAATTGGACTAGTTGTAAGGGATCAATAAATGTCATGCGAAAGTGTTGAGAGTTTTCATTCAGTTGCTCTCAAGAAACTTGTCTGCTATTCCATGAAGTACAATGGTGCTGCTAGGATTATGCTTATAGAGCTTGGAGTGCCTCGGTGGCACAGTTGGTTAAACATCTGACTCTTGATTTTGGATCAGGTCATGATCGCACAGTTTGTGGGATCAATCCCTGCAATGGGCTCCACACTGAGTGAGGATCCTGCTTGGGATTCTCTCTCTCCTCTGTCTCTGCCCCTCCCTTTCTGGTGCACACACACACACACACACACACACACACACACAAACACACACTCTCTCTCTCTCTGTCTCTCTCTCAGTCTCAAAATGAATAAACATTTAGAAAATAAATTATGATATGGTGTTATTATATTTCTTTAAATTAAAAAGCAAACAGAATTTACTGTAAGAAAAAAAAGAATTTACTGTAAGAATGCATAATATAAATACCAGGCATCTCATCCATCAGGGTCTACTTTCAGCTATAATATGTGGGTTATACTCAGGCACTGGTTTTCTGTGTATTTGTAACAAAAGTGAACCTAGCCATACAATTTCTGCTTTAAAGTGGTTTTCAACCATTAGCCAATCTGTATTCTCTTTCTTGGAAGTAATATCTTCCAGGACCCATTCCCAATTCATTAGCAGTGACCAGTTCTCCATGATTTAAAGAACTTCAGGAACTCTCCCCAAATATATATATATTTATTTAGTTTAATATATATAATAATTTATATATATTATTTATTATAATATATATTATATATTATCTATAATAATGTATATATTATTTATTATATATATTATTTATTATATATATTATTTATATATATATAATTTATAATTATTTAGATATATATATATATATATATATATATATATATTTAGTTTAAAGCACCGCAACAATACATCTCTAACATAATTAGTCACTAGGTACAATTCATTTCATTCAACTAGCAGTTACTTTGTCCCTACTGTGTGCCTAAATGAGTGCCTTTCCTGGAAGGAAATTCTAAACCAGATCACTTATAAGAATCTTCCTAAGATCAGTGAATCCATGTTTTTGAGTTAAAAATATCAGAGGATACCATGTGTTGTCTTTGGAGGAATGGTAGTTGGATGTCTGGAAAGTAGAACTTTCTCCCTATAATAGGGTTAGTTGTGCCTAGTTGCTAACTCGTGGCCATTATCAGATGCAGAGCCACAAACTTTATTTTATTTTATTTTATTTTATTTTTTATTTTATTTTATTTTATTTTATTTTATTTTATTTTATTATTCTTGAAAAAAATTTTTTTCAGATGCAGAGCCACAAACTTTATTTTATTTTATTTTATTTTATTTTATTTTATTTTATTTTATTTTATTTTATTATTCTTAAAAGAAATTTTTTTGAAGAAATGAATTCTGTTCAAAGCAGAGAATCTCAACACCCTCCACCTTTCTCTCTCATGTCTCTTTGTCTCTATTTCTCTCTTCTTCTTGCTCCATGCGTATAAATCATCCCTTACTCCCTCCAATATTACGTGCTGAACACATCAGGCTGTGTAGCCTTTCCCTGTTTCTACCGTAATTATGCAGCTTCAACCTTTACACATGAATAAGTTGTTATGTGGGTGGCAGGAGGAGCAGTTAAAGAGCATGGCTGTTGCAAAGCAAGGATGTGGGGAAGGGAATAGCACGGTGATTTAAACTTCACACTCTCTTATGCTTCCTGTTGTGGTTTCATTAGAGCAGAGTCTCAAAAGGGATTACTGGCATGCTCGTTTACTCACAATTACATTTCTTCCATCCCTTACAGAAATCAAAGATTTCTTCATATCATCTGAGAAGAACCATGTAGTGAAAGGATCCTCTCTTTTTAGAATGGGTTGTTTGCATCAAGCCTTGCATCCGTTTCTGACCAGTGGGCACTTTTTTCCTGTCCAGATTAAGATAAATGAAGGAACTACTTACTCCTTACTGTTTATGTTATCTCGCTAAGTAGAGGCACGAGATTTTCCTTGGGTCATGGTCCCTTGTAGAAACACCTAGAATCTACGTGAAACATAAATAACTATAATTTTAATAGTGTTAATAACAAACGTTACCATTTTTTTTTTATTATTCTAAGATGTTTTCCTGTGTGTGTATTGGCATATGTATGGGTGTTAATGTGTGTGTGCAGCGGGTAGGGTTGTGTGGGTTAGGAGGACACTAGTTACCAAGAAACTAATACTTCATGTTCCTTGTATGTCTTTTCCATTAAATGTCACTTAGATTCTGAACTGTTCCTTCTGAGGGATGGCTGAGAGCTTGCTCTGAAATACAACAGTTTCCTTTCGTCACACAGCTAAGCTATTAGAAGCACTTAACACTGACTCCACAGACCTGATAATATGCAAGGGATCTGAGTGGAGTTTAGCGGGTCAATGCAGCCTTTTTATTCCAGAACTTTTATTGAAGGCCATGATATTCTCCAGAAGGCCACAAGGAAGGTCAAAAGGGAGGGAAAAGATTAGGGACCCAAGCTGTGGGGTATAAAGGCCACAGCATGTGAATAGGAACAAGCAAACATACCAGTTAGGTAACGGTTAGGTAACACACAAGTTACCTAAATGGTCCTTCAACTGAGCTGTGCTATATTAGAGGTATTAATGAATTGATTGACTCAACTGAGATGCTATGAAGAATTACTTACAAATTTCAAACACAAGGATTACTAATGACTACTAAGGGCCATAACCTAGACAGGAGCTTTCATAAGCCCAACTCATATATTACTTCTTTCCGTGATCAGGAGAACAAGAACACCATTAATTCCTCATCATAAATATAAATTAGGAGTCAATATGTCACTTTGATGTTCGCTGGCTAGAATCTAAGATAATTTGGGCTTACTAATTTTTTTATAGCTTATTATTTTGAGAGAGAGAAAGAGAGAGAGAGGGAGAGCACACATACAAGTGGGAGAGGGGGAGAGAGAGAGAGAGGGAAAATCCCAAGCAGATTCCACAGAGCCCAATGTGGGGATCGAATTCATGAACTGGGAGATCATGACCTGAGCTGAAGTTGGACCCTTAACCGACTGAGCCATCCATGTGCCCCTAGGCTTACTAATTTCAATATAAATTTTATAAGGTAGGTTGATATTTAGTCATACTAAAATTGTAAGGATTAATTATGCATTTTATCCCCCAAAAGGTATATGAAATAATTATTCTTTATTCTTTAAGAAGTAGCTGCTAAATTTTTTTATTAATTTTTTTAATTTTATATTTTATTTTTTAAAATTTGCATCCAAATCGGTTAGCATATAGTACAACGTTTTCAGGAGTAGATTCCTTAGTGCCCCTTACCCATTTAGCCCATCCCCCCTCCCACAACCCCTCCAGTAACCCTCAGTTTGTTCCCTGTATTTATGAGTCTCTTCTGTTTTGTCCCCCTCCATGTTTTTATATTATTTTTATTTCCCTTCCCTTATGTTCATCTGTTTTGTCTCTTAAAGTCCTCATATGAGTGAAGTCATATGATTTTTGTCTTTCTCTAATTTCACTTAGCATAATACCATCCAGTTCCATCCACGTAGTTGCAAATGGAAAGATTTCATTCTTTTTGATTGCTGAGTAATACTCCACTGTATATGTGCATATAAATATATATATATCACTTCTTTATCCATTAATCCATCGATGGACATTTGGGATCTTTCCATACTTTGGCTATTATTTATAGTGCTGCTATAAACATGGGGGTGCATGTGTCCTTCGAAACAGCACACCTGTATCCTGTGGATAAATGCCTAGTAGTGCAATTGTTGGGTCGTAGGGTAGTTCTATTTTTAGTTTTTTGAAGAACCTCCATACTGTTTTCCAAAGTGGCTGCACCAGCTTGCATTGCCACCAACAATGCATCCTCACCAACATCATTTGTTGCCTGAGTCATTAATGTTAGCCATTCTGACAGGTCTAAGGTGGTATCTCATTGTGGTTTTGATTTGTATTTCCCTGATGATGAGTGAAGTTGAGCATTTTTTCATGTGCAGTTGGCCATCTGGATATCCTCTTTGGAGAAGTGTCTATTCATGTCTTTTGCCCATTTCTTCACTGGATTATTTGTTTTTTGGGTGTTGAGTTTGATAAGTTCTTTATAGATTTTGGATACTAACCGTTTATCTGATATGTCATTTGCAAATATCTTCTCCCATTCTTTCAGTAGCCTTTTAGTTTTGCTGGTTGTCTCCTTTGCTGTGCAGAATATTTTTTTATTTTGATGAGGTCCCAGTAGCTCATTTTTGCTTTTGTTTACCTTGCCTCTGGAGACGTGTTGAGTAAGAAGTTGCTGCGGCCAAGATCAAAGAGGTTTTTGCCTGTTTTCTCCTCGAGGATTTGATTGCTTCCTGTCTGACATTTAGGTCTTTCATCCATTTTGAGTTTATTTTTGTGTATGATATAAGAAAGTGGTCCAGGTTCATTCTTCTGCATGTCGCTGTCCAGTTTTCCCAGCACCACTTGCTGAAGAAACTGTCTTTTTTCCATTGGATATTCTTTCCTTCTTTGTCAAAGATTAGTTGGCCATACGTTTGTGGGTCTATTTCTGGGTTCTCTATTCTGTTCCATTGATCTGAGTGTCTGTTCTTGTGCCAGTACCATACTATCTTGATGATTATATATACTTGATGATTATACTTTGTAGTATAACTTGAAGTCCGGGATTCTGATGCCTCCTGCTTTGGTTTTCTTTTTCAAGATTGCTTTGGCTATTCGGCGTCTTTTCTACTTCCATACAAATTTTAGGGTTGTTTGTTCTAGCTCTGTGAAGAATGCTGGTGTTATTTTGATAGGGATTGCATTGAATATGTAGATTGTTTTGTGTAGTATCGACATTTTAACAATATTTGTTCTTCCTACCCAGGAGCATGAAATCTTTTTCCATTTCTTTGTGTCTTCTTCAATTTCTTTCATAAGCTTTCTATAGTTGTCAGTGTATAGATTTTTCACCTCTTTGGTTAGATTTATTCCTAGGTATTTTATGGTTTTTTTGTGCAACTGTAAATGGGATCAATTTCTTGATTTCTCTTTCTGTCGCTTCATTGTTGGTGTATAGGAATGCAACTGATTTCTGTGCGTTGATTTTATATCCTGCAACTCTGCTGAATTCATGAATCAATTCTAACGTTTTTTTGGTGGAATCTTTTGGGTTTTCCATATACAGTATCATGTCATCTGCGAAGAGTGAAAGTTTGACCTCCTCCTGGCCGATTTGGATGCCTTTATTTCTTTGTGTTGTCTGATTGCAGAAGCTAAGACTACCAATACTATGTTGAATAACAGTGGTGAGAGTGGATATCCCTGTCTTGTTTCTGACCTTAGGGGGAAACCTCTCAGTTTTTCCCCATTGAGGATCATATTAGCATTGAGTCATTCATATATGGCTTTTATGATCTTAAGGTATGCTACTTCTATCCCTACTTTCTTGAGGGTTTTTATCAAGAAAGGATGCTGAATTTTGTCAAATGCTTTCTCTGCATCTATTGAGAGGATCGTATGGTTCTTGTCCTTTCTTGTATTGATGTGATGAATCACATTAATTGTTTTGCTGATACTAAACCAGCACTGCATCCCAGGTATAAATCCCACTTGGTCGTGGTGAATAATTCTTTCAATGTATTGTTGGACCCGTGTGGCTCATATCTTGTTGAGGATTTTTGCATCCATGTTTATCAGTGAAATTAGTCTACAGTTCTTTTTAGTGGGGTCTCTGTCTGGTTTTGGAATCAAGGTAATGCTAGCTTCATAGAAAGAGTTTGGAAGTTTTCCTTCCATTTCTATTTTTTGGAACAGCTTCAAGAGAATGTGTTAACTCTTCCTCAAATGTTGGGTAGAATTCCCCTGGAAAGACATCTGCCCTGGACTCTTGTTTTTTGGGAGATTTTTGATTACTAATTCTATTTCCTTACTGGTTATGGGTCTGTTCAAATTTTCTATTTCTTTCTGTTTCAGTTTTGGTAGTGTATATGTTTCTAGGAATTTGTCAATTTCTTCCAAATTGCCCATTTTATTGGCATATAATTGCTAATAATGTTCTCTTATTATTGTTTTTATTTCTGCTGTGTTTGTTATGATCTCTCCTCTTTCATTCTTGATTTTATTTATTTGGGTCCTTTCCTTTTTCTTTTTGATCAAACCAGCTAGTGGTTTATCAATTTTGTTAATTCTTTCAAAGAACTAGCTCCTGGTTTCATTGATCTGTTCTACCTGTTTTTTAGTTTCGATAGCATTGATTTCTGCTCTCATCTTTATTATTTCCTGTCTTCTGCTGGTTTGGGGTTTTATTTGCTGTTCTTTTTCCAGCTCTTTAAGGCATAAGTTTAGGTTGTGTATCTGAGATCTTTCTTCCTTCTTTTTTTTTTTTTTTTAATTTTTTTTAACGTTTATTTATTTTTGAGACAGAGAGAGACAAAGCATGAACGGGGGAGGGTCAGAGAGAGGGAGACACAGAATCTGAAACAGGCTCCAGGCTCTGAGCTGTCAGCATAGAGCCCGACACGATGCCCGAACTCACAGACCACGAGATCATGACCTGGGCCGAAGTTGGCCACTTAACCGACTGAGCCACCCAGGCGCCCCCTTTCTTCCTTCTTTAGGAAGGCCTGGATTGCTATATATTTTCCTCTTATGACCAGAGGTTTTGGTTTGTGGTGTTATCATTTTCATTGGCTTCCATATACTATTTAATTTTCTCTTTAACTGTTTGGTTAGCCCATTCGTTCTTTAGTAGGATGTTCTTCAGTCTCCAAGTATTAGTTACCTTTCCAAATTTTTTCTTGTGGTTGATTTCGAGTTTCATATCATTGTGGTCTGAAAATATGCATGGTATGATCTCAATGTTTTTGTACTTGCTTAGGGCTGATTTGTGTCCCAGTATATGGTTTATTCTGGAGAACGTTCCATGTGCACTGGAGAAGAATGTATATTCTGCTGCTTTAGGATGAAATGTTCTGAATATATCTGTTAAGTCCATCTGGTCCAGTGTGTCCTTCAAAGCCATTGTTTCCTTGTTGATTTTTTGATTAGATGATCTGGTCATTGCTGTGAGTAGGGTGTTGAAGTCTCCTACTATTATGGTATTACTGTCGATGAGTTTCTCTATATTTGTGATTAATTGATTTATATATTTTGGTGCTATACATTTGGCACATAAATGTTTACAAGTGTTAGGTCTTCTTGGTGGATAGATCCCTTGATTATGATATAATGCCCTTCTGCATCTCTTGATACAGTCTTTATTTTAAAGTCTAGATTGTCTGATATAAGTATGGCTACTCTGGCTTTCTTTTGTTGACCATTGGCATGATAGATGGTTCTCCATCCCTTTATTTTCAATCTGAAGGTGTCCTTAAGTCTCAAGTGGGTCTCTTGTAAACAGCATATAGAAGGATCTTATTTTCTTATCCATTCTGTTACCCTATGTCTTTTGATTGGAGCATTGAATCCATTGACTTTTAGAGTGACTACTGAAAGATATGAATTTATTGCCATTATGATGCTTGTAGAGTTGGAGTTTCTGGTGGTGTCATCTGGTCCTTTCTAATCTTTGTTGCTTTTGGTATGTGTGTGTGTGTGTGTATATATATGAGAGTCCCCCTTAAAATTTCTTGCAGGGCTGGTTTAGTGGTCACAAACTCCTTTAATTTTTGTTTATCTGGGAAACTTTTTATCTCTCCTTCTATTTTGTTTTTTTTTTTTTTAATGTTTATTTATTTTTGAGACAGAGAGAGACAGAGCATGAATGGGGGAGGGGCAGAGAGGGAGACACAGAATCGGAAGCAAGCTCCAGGCTCTGAGCCATCAGCCCAGAGCCAGACGCGGGGCTCGAACTCACAGACCGCGAGATCGTGACCTGAGCTGAAGTCGGACGCTTAACCGACTGAGCCACCCAGGCGCCCCTCTCTCCTTCTATTTTGAATGACAGCCTTACTGGATGAAAAATTCGTGACTGAGTATTTTTCTGATTCAGCACATTAAATATATGCTGCCACTCCTTTCTGGCCTGTCAAGTTTCTGTGGATAGGTCTGCTGCAAACCTGATCTGTCTTCCCTTGTAGGCTAGGGACTTTTTTACCCTTGCTGCTTTCATGATTCTTTCCTTGCCTGAGAATTTTGTGAATTTGACTATGATATGCCTTGTTGATGGTCAGTTTTTGTTGAATCTAATGGGGGTCCTCTGCTTCCTGGATTTTTTTTTTTACTGGATTTTTTTATTTTTTTTTATTTTTATTTTTTGAAGCTTTGAAGCCAGAGGTTTCCTTCTTTTATTCCACCACTGAATGAACATCATGGATTTTATTGTATTAACGTGTGTGTGCTGTGAAGGAAATTGTCTTCTCTAGGAAGGAACCCAAGGCTAATGTTTTTTTTTTTTTCCAATATATGAAATTTATTGTCAAATTGGTTTCCATACAACACCCAGTGCTCATCCCAAAAGGTGCCCTCCTCAATACCCATCACCCACCCTCCCTCCCTCTCACCCCCCCATCTACCCTTAGTTTGTTCTCAGTTTTTAAGAGTCTCTTATGCTTTGGCTCTCTCGCTCTCTAACCTCTTTTTTTTTTTTTCCTTCCCCTCCCCTGCCCCATGGACTTCTGTTAAGTTTCTCAGGATCCACATAAGAGTGAAAATATATGTTATCTGTCTTTCTCTGTATGGCTTATTTCACTTAGCCTAACATTCTCCAGCTCCAACCACGCTGCTACAAAAGGCCATATTTCATTCTTTCTCATTGCCATGTAGTAAACATTGGGTATATAAACCACAATTTCTTTATCCATTCATCAGTTGATGGACATTTAGGCTTTTTCCATAATTTGGGTATTGTGGAGAGTGCTGCTATAAACATTGGGGTACAAGTGCCCCTATGCATCAGCACTCCTGTATCCCTTGGGTAAACTCCTAGCAGTGCTATTGTTGGGTCATAGGGTAGGTCTATTTTTAATTTTTTGAGGAACCTCCATAGTTTTCCAGAGAGGCTACACCAGTTTGCATTCCCACCAACAGTGCAAGAGGGTTCTTGTTTCTCCACATACTCGCCAGAATCTATAGTCTCCTGATTTGTTCATTTTAGCCACTCTGACTGGCATGAGGTGAAATCTGAGTGTGGTTTTGATTTGTATTTCCCTGATGAGGAACGTCTCTGAGCATCTTTTCATGTGCCTGTTGGCCATCCGGATGTCTTCTTTAGAGAAGTGTCTATTCATGTTTTCTGCCCATTTCTTCATTGGATTATTTGTTTTTTGGGTGTGGAGTTTGGTGAGCTCTTTATAGATACTGGATATTAGCCCTTTGTCTGATATGTCATTTGCAAATATCTTTTCCCATTCCATTGGTTGCCTTTTAGTTTTGTTGGTTGTTTCTTTTGCTGTGTAGAAGCTTTTTATATTCATGAAGTCCCAGTAGTTCATTTTTGCTTTTAATTCCCTTGCCTTTGGGGATGTGTCAAGTAAGAAATTGCTGCGGCTGAGGTCAGAGAGGTCTTTTCCTGCTTTCTCCTCTAGGGTTCTGATGGTTGCCTGTCTCACATTCAGGTCCTTTATCCATATTGAGTTTGTTTTTGTGAATGGTGTAAGAAAGTGGTCTAGTTTCATCCTTCTGCATGTTGCTGTCCAGTTCTCCCAGCACCATTTGTTAAAGAGACTGTCTTTTTTCCATTGAATATTCTTTCCTGCTTTGTCAAAGATTAGTTGGCCATACATTTGTGGGTCTAGTTCTGGGGTTTCTATCCTATTCCATTGGTCTATGCGTCTGTTTTTGTGCCAATACCATGCTGTCTTGATGATTACAGCTTTGTAGTAGAGGCTAAAGTCTGGGATTGTGATGCCTCCTGCTTTGGTCTTCTTCAAAATTACTTTGGCTATTCGGGGCCTTTTGTGGTTCCATATGAATTTTAGGATTGCTTGTTCTAGCTTCAAGAAGAATGCTGGTGCAATTTTGATTGGGATTGCATTGAATGTGTAGATAGCTTTGGGTAGTATTGACATTTTAACAATATTTATTCTTCCAACCCATGAGCACGGAATGTTTTTCCATTTCTTTATATCTTCTTCAATTTCCTTCATAAGCTTTCTATAGTTTTCAGCATACAGATCTTTTACATCTTTGGTTAGGTTTCTTCCTAGGTATTTTATGCTTCTTGGTGCAATTGTGAATGGGATCAGTTTCTTTATTTGTCTTTCTGTTGCTTCATTGTTAGTGTATAAGAATGCAACTGATTTCTGTACATTGATTTTGTATCCTTCAACTTTGCTGAATTCATGTATCACTTCTAGCAGACTTTTGGTGGAGTCTATCAGATTTTCCATGTGTAATATCATGTCATCTTCAAAAAGTGAAAGCTTGACTTCATCTTTGCCAATTTTGATGCCTTTGATTTCCTTTTGTTGTCTGATTGCTGATGCTAGCACTTCCAACACTATGTTAGAAAACAATGGTGAGAGGGGACACCCCTGTCGTGTTCCTGATCTCAGGGGGAAAGCTCTCAGTTTTTCCCCATTGAGGATGATATTAGCTGTGGGCTTTTCATAAATGGCTTTTATGATGTTTAGGTATGTTCCTTCTATCCCAACTTTCTCAAGTGTTTTTATTAAGAAAGGATGCTGAATTTTGTCAAATGCTTTTTCTGCATCGATTGACAGGATCATATGGTTCTTATCTTTTCTTTTATTAATGTGATGTATCACATTGATTGATTTGCGAATTTTGAACCAGCCCTCCAGTCCAGTAATGAATCCCACTTGATCATGGTGGATAATTCTTGTTATATGCTGTTGAATTCGATTTGCTAGTATCTTATTGAGAATGTTTGCATCCATATTCATCAGGGATATTGGCCTGTATTTCTTCTTTTTTTGTGGGGTCTCTGTCTGGTTTAGGAATCAAGGTAATGCTGGCTTCATAGAATGAGTCTGGAAGTTTTCCTTCCCTTTCTATTTTTTGGAATAGCTTGAGAAGGATAGGTATTATTTCTGCTTTAAATGTCTGGTAGAATTCCGCTGGGAAGCCATCTGGTCCTGGACTCTTATTTGTTGGGAGATTTTTGATAACTGATTCAATTTCTTTGCTGGTTATGGGTCTGTTCAAGCTTTCTATTTCTTCCTGTGTGCTTCCTGGATTTTGATGTCTGTGTCTTTCCCCAGGTTAGGAAAGTTTTCCGCTCTGATTTGCTCACATAACTCTTCTACCCCTTTTTCTCTTTTCCTCTTCTGGGACCCCTATGATTCTGATGCTGTTCCTTTTTAATGAGTCACTGATCTATCTAATTCTTAAATCCTGCTCTTTTGCCTTAATCTCCCTCTTTTTTTCTGCTTCATTATTCTCTACAAGTTTGTCTTCTATATCGCTGATTCTGTCTTCTGCCTCATCCATCCTTGCTGCTGCTGCATCCTTCCATGTTTGCAGCTCAGTTATAGCATTTTTAATTTTATTCTGGCTACTTTTTACTTTTATCTCTGCAGAAAGGGATTGTAATCTATTTTCGACTCCAGCTAGTATTCTTATTATCATGATTCTAAATTCTGGTTCATACATCTTGCTTGTATCTGTGTTGGTTAAATCCCTGGCTGTTGTTTCTGTGTGCTCTTTCTTTTGGGGTGAATTCCTTCATTTTGTCATTTTGAAGGGAGAAAAAGAATTAATGAGGTAGAAATATTGAAATTAAAAAAAATAAAATTAAAAAAATACTAGAATTAAAAATTAAACACACACACACACACAAATTGAATAAATGATGCTAGATCCTAGGTGTGTTTTGGTCTGGGTGTTGAAAGTAGTTTGACAGATTAGAGAAAAAAACGGGGGGGGGGGGAGAAAAAAAGGAAATCGCTTGAGAGTTTGAAAAAATGAATACACTAAAGTAGACTAAAATTAGATGATGGGGGTAAAATAGAATTTGAAAAAATTTACAGAAAAGTAAAGAATATAGTAGGAAAAAGTTAAATGAAAATATTTTTAATAAACATTAAAAATTAATATTTTTTTCTTTTTCTGTATTCAAGAAAAAAGTGAAAAAGAGAAAAAATATAAAAAAGGAAAATAAGAGGAAATTGTTAGAAAATTTGAAAAAGTGAATACACTGTAGTAGATTAAAATAAAATGATGGAAGTAAAATATAATTTGAAAAAATTTACATAAAAGCAAAAAATATAGTAAAAAATTAAATTATTTTACTAGAAATTAAAAGTAAAATGAAGTTTTTCTCTTTCTGCATTCAATAAAAAGAAAAGAAATGAAAACGTGATAAAAAGAAAAGGAAAGAAAAGGAAAAAAAAGGAAATTGTTTGAAAACTTGAAAAGGTGAATACACTGAAGTAGACTAAAATAAAATGATGGAAGTAAAATAGAATTTGAAAAAATTACATAAAAGTAAAAAATATGGTAATAAAAATTAAAGAAAATATTTGTAATAAAAATTGAAAAAAATGAATTTTTTCTTTCTGTATTCAAGAAAAAGAAAAGTGTAAAAGAGAAAGAAAGAAAATTGAATAGATGAACCTACTAACAGATTGCAGTAGGGCTGAAATTGCTTCGTTTTCCCCTAGAAGTCCGTCTAGGTAGCGCTTTATAGTCCATAAACCAAGCCGGCGGTGAGACTTGTGTTCTTGAAGAGCAAAGTTGGCCCAGTTGGGCGGGGCTCAGTGTAATGACCCCGCTCTCCACTAGATGGCACTGCTAGCCTACTGGGGTGGATTGTTGCAGTGCTCCTAGGTGCTTCTGCACCTGTGCGGGTGTGGTGAAAATGGCATCTCCCAGCCACCCAGTCTGTTCTCCCGGGTCAGCAATTGCGCACCCATCCTCTGTCTCCAGCTTTCGCCCACTCCCCGCTTTTTCACTCTCCAGTGAAAGGCCCCAGGCAGTACCTCTCTCCAAGGTTTTGTCTCAGATGCGGCTGTTTTCCCCAGGCCCTTACTTTTGAAGGCCTGCGGCTTTGACGCTTTCCACCCTTCTGCGGGAGGGTCTCACTGAGCAATGGCCAAACGAGCAATGGCCGAATGTTGGCTGCACCCAGGAACGCCTGCTGGACCCTGCTGTTGCTGGTACCCCGAGACTGCAGCCCGGTGCCACCCGCCCCAGAAAAAGTTCGCGAGACAGTGTAGCAGCAGCGTTTCAGGGATTATGGAAAATCAACACACATCTGGCACCAGGTTTCACCCTTGAGGACCTTGTTCTAGCACCGGCGAATATGGCCGTTTTCTGGGGTCTGCTGGGACCAGGTGGCTTCAACAGTCTCTACCAAATGTCCTTCCAGCAGTGGAACCGCTTTTCCCTGTGTGGCCCGAGAACCTGCTCCTGGGGATTTGCCCTTCCCACCAGAGCACCACCAGGTACGGAGCTGCAGAGTTGCAGCCTTTGTGCTCCCCGTGTTTACAGTCTTAACGGAATTTAAACCCTCTCCTTTCTCCCTTTTTAGTTTAGTCCCTGCGGCTGTTTCCAATTTTGCACTTTCTCTCCAGCTGCTTTTGGGGAAGGGTGCTTTTCCCGTATCCTGCCCCCGCCTGCAAAAGTGGCTCCCTACCTTCCGTGGCTTCTCGCTCCCCAAATTCACCTCTCCACGCCGCATACCTGCTGAATTCTGGGGTTCAGGTTGTGCAGATTCAGAAGTAGCTGCTAAATTAAGAAGAGGCCTGAAAGAATAGAAGACCTACTCCCTTTTTGGTGTCTGTTTACATTTTCATTACCATTTTAGGTGTGTTATAATGTTCACTGTTTCTAGTTTGGACAGCGGTTAGTCATTTGGAGTTAATTTTTAGAATGCCGCCTCCCATTGGTAGCAGTCCGAGTTTGTGTTTTAGAGGGCATCTCTTTCTCTGAAATGTAGCTGCCTCTCAGAGCTTCTAGGGTCTCAGGGTTAATTGGAATGCTAGTTTTATATGCAGTCACAACAGATCAGTCTCGTGTTCTAGCAATCAAAACTAAGGCTTTGCAGCACACTTATTAAATTCTTTGAGCACCAAAGCCATTGTTTCAGAAACAAAGGCGAGCAAGTTTGTAGTTAATGCCTCTGGGGGCCTGGGGAGGATGAGAAAAATAAGTTGTCCTCAGTCTATCGCTGGCAGACTTTGAGACAGAGATGCACAGCTGTTTTTTGTCAGCCTAGAAATTTGAATTTTAAAACATCTTTCAGATCAAGAAAGAAGCAACTGCTATCCTAATCAGTGAATTCCACTGGGATTTCCACTGATGAAATAAGGAATTTGGAATCTACCGTACAACTTTAATGTGGTCTAGGGATCTGCTGTTAACGCTGTTCTATGAAGAAATGGTGATGTGTAAAACAACATTAATTGATGAAACTATGAGAAAAAGAAAGGGAAAAGACACCCGAGAGACATGATTTAAAGTCCTGGAGCTGTGTCTTTGATAACTTGTCAGTTACCTGTAAAGTAAGAGGGTTGAAAGAGGCAGGTTCGTAGGTCCCTTTAAGCTCTGATACTCTGTAATCGCTTAGTGCGGGTCGGTTTTCATGAATCACAACGGGTTCTGAGAGACCACAGGCGTGTTGATGGCACCAGGCACCTGCCGATGGCTCAGGAAGGGAGGAGTAAGACCAGGTGGCAAACTAGGCAGTGCACTTGCCAAGGACGCTAAATGCAGTGAGCCTCAGCCACATTAATCACGAGCCCGCCCCCTTGATGTTTCGGCTCTCTCAGCCTGATGGCAGTTTCCCCATTTTTTCCATTTAGGATTCTGTGAAAGAGAATTTGTTTTGTTTTGTAAAAGTGCTTACTTGGCAAGCAGCCCCCCCCCCCCCCCTTCTCACAGGCACGATAATAATAAGCACCACCAAAAGAGGCTAATTTTGCCAGACTTGGATTCCATCAGCCAGCGCTTTCCAAAGATTGCCATGTTATTGCAAAATTAGACTTTTTATTACTGGAATAAATACTGTGCAGTCTTTGTAGCCAGCATGTAATGGATTCCTTTGCTAATTCCACTGAATAACAAGGATTCCTTGTGAAAATAAAAGGCAGACAAGGTAGAGTAAACCAGCAATTACATATAATGTGCTGCTGTTAGCCTGCCAAAGCGGTTCATAAACCCGGCAGGGAAAGACTGGGGCATTTTTCAGGGCTTTCACCCCAATTGCCTTGCTGAACGCTTCCCTCTTGGTGGGTTGTTTCATGGAGGTGAATAGATTCTGCAGCTGTCTCTTTCTGTGGCCTGGTAGGAAGGCTTTATTACCTTCTTTGCCTTGTTCCCTTTCCTGGGAGAATTCAGCTTCCATCCTAATACCTTATTTGCTTGGGAGCCAAACCTCCGTGGAAGCCAGAAATACAAACACTGCATCAAAGAAAGTTGTAGATTGTATCCATTGTATTGTTTACAGATTGTGTTCCTTCTGAGTATGGGTTTGAATGTTAGGAAGACCTGAGTCCAAATGCCTCCCCCGCCACATGCACACCGGGTGATGTTGGGACAAATTATATGACTTACCTCATCCTTAGCGTTCCCATCTTTAGGATGGACACAGTGCAGAGACATCGTCAAACTTTAGTGTGCAGGAGAGTCACCCGGAGAGCTCAGTTCTGGGTACCAGATAATTGCTGGGTTTCAGATTCCCAAAAACTAGGGTGGGGACCAAGAATTGACATTTCTAATGGGCTACCGTGTGCTGCTGATTATGCTGGTCTGGGATCCCACGGGGATCTCTAGCACAGTGATACCCTGAGGATTAATAAGACGATGTATTAAAAAATGTTTATCGCGTACAATGATGCCATTTAGCCATTAATCAGTACATTATGTGTCTGTGTAAAAATACACCATCTGTTTTCTCGTTTTCATTGAGAAACTTTGCAGTCATTGTATTTATACCTTCCCAAACTCTGAATTCATGTCAGTCTCTCTTCCTAAAACTCTTTGTAGACCCTGCTGCTTATTTTTATTTTAAAAATCATGAATCTGAGTAGAGGTCCCCTCCTCCCTTTAAACATTTTTACACAGATTGAAATTTATTTGAATGGGGCTCAGAATTCACTCCTTAGCTACTTATCATTCCAGAAATCTACCTTTTCCTATTTCTACTCTACATTTTGTAAAGCTGGCATGTCTTTGTTTGTTGATTGTTTCGTTTTGTTTTATTTTGGGAAAGATGCTAAAATCTACACAGCAATAACTGTTTTGCCCCCATACTCCGTGGTCCTAAAGTAAATTTCATTTGCCAGTTAAATTTTTAACTTACTGATTTTCTGTGGGGAAAAAGCGGTAAGGCTTTCTCTTATTTCTGGAAGAAGTAGAGGAAAGGGTGACCCGATTCATTCACGGCTCAGTTCTTCTGACTATGAGGCATATGTTCTAGAGGTTTCTAAAGGATCCTGGCCCTGGAAAGCAATTCATCTCCAGACAATACAGTGTGAGCTGTCCTGGGGAGTGACAGAAAGATGAACGAGCCACCAGGGTGGGGAGCTGGATTCTCACCGTGGTTCAATCACTAGCTACATCAGTAATTTTGGAAGTTGCTTACCATTTCTAGACTTGGGATGTTATTCTACAACTACTATATGTAAAATATTAGTGAAATAATTTTCTAAGATCCCTATAAGTCCCTCAATTCTATGATTCTTTGAGAATTTTTCTAGAAACCTTGCCCATAAAAGATTATTAAAGCCTTGGGTAACTTCGGTAATTTTTCTAAGTCTTTGAGATGTTGTGGCTAAACACAGACACAGACATAGGCACACACACACACACATACACACAAAGTAATTTGAGGGGAAAAAAATGAAAGTGGCTTGACCAAAAATAATGTTTTAAGAAATCATGATAGACACCCATTCCTGACTTTTCTCAACTCCAGGGTCTAGTAATCACCTGATATTATAGGTTTTTGTTTGTTTGTTTGTTTTTGATTTTGTTTTTGTTTTTTGTAAATCACAGGGCATATTAACACATAAAAGCCTCTGAGAAGTCCTACAGTAAATAAATGCAATTTGTTCAAGTCTGTCTTAATTGGCTTATAGGAGGGGATAACACACATTTACCACACACACACACATACCTTTCCCCGCCCCCCCAGTATTATCTAACATTCTCTCTTTTTTTAATATGAAATTTATTGTCAAATTGGTTTCCATACAACACCCAGTGCTCATCCCAATAGGTGCCCTCCTCAATGCTGATCACCCACCCTCCCACCCCCCCACAACCCTCAGTTTGTTCTCAGTTTTTTGTTTTTTGGTTTTTTTTTCAACGTTTATTTATTTTTGAGACAGAGAGAGACAGAGCATGAACGGGGGAGGGGCAGAGAGAGAGGGAGACACAGAATCAGAAACAGGCTCCAGGCTCTGAGCCATCAGCCCAGAGCCCGATGGGCTCGAACTCACGGACCGTGGGATCGTGACCTGGCTGAAGTCGGACGCTTAACCGACTGCGCCACCCAGGCGCCCCTGTTCTCAGTTTTTAAAAATCTCTTATGGTTTGGCTCCCTTCCTCTAGAAAACTTGAACAGACCCATAACCAGTGAAGAAATTGAATCAATTATCAAAATTCTCCCAGCAAATAAGAGTCCAGGATTAGATGGCTTCCCTGGGGAATTCTACCTAATATTCTCTTAAATACTTTTCCATGGGGCACCTGGGTGGCTCAGTCCGTTGAGCGTCTGACTTCAGCTCAGGTCATGATCTCATGGTCTGTGAGTTCGAGCCCTGCGTCGGGCTCTGTGCTGACAGCTCAGAGCCTGGTCCTGTCTCAGATTCTGTGTCTCCCTCTCTCTCTGCCCCTCCCCTGCTCATGCTCTGTCTCTCTCTGTCTCAAAAATAAATAAAACATAAAAAAAAATACTTTCCCAGAAAAATCCATTTGGAAGAAGCTAATCTAGAACTGAGACCTGAACAATTGGGTTCAAGCTCTCTAAATGTCAGAACAGAGAGAGATTACTGCGATAGCTAGACAAAGCAACCGTGACATGGAAGCACTGACTTTGAAGAATGGGTAGAATTATTGGGCGCCTGGGTGGCTCAGTCGGTTAAGCCTCCGACTTCAGCTCAGGTCATGATCTCGCGGTCCGTGAGTTCGAGCCCTGCGTCGGGCTCTGTACTGATGGTTCAGAGCCTGGAGCCTGCTTCTGATTCTGTGTCTCCCTCTCTCTCTGCCCCTCCCCCATTCATGCTCTGTCTCTCTCTGTCTCAAAAATAAATAAACGTAAAAAAAAAAAAAAAAGAATGGGTAGAATTATTATACCGGTTTTCCATGTATGTTTCTAGGAGCAAATTATGTCATTTCTCTGTACGTTAATGTCCCTCTGTTAAACAGGGATAATAGCTGAGACCTTTGTGACTCCTACACTGTCCACACTTTGGTCTTTATGTCGGGGGTGGAAGGTAGCATCGACAACTCTGTCCTTCTTACCAGAAAGCCAACATTGGAAGCAAACACACAAAAATTGAGAAACAAACTAACCATGTCAAGATTGGTTTGTGAACCCCGTGAAGTGAAGTATATGCTTATACGATCCTAAATAAATATGAGAAAGTATTATTATGTGGATTATATTAGTAATGGTTTATTTGTATTCACCTGATCTTCAGATTTCTGTTTTCAGCTGCACATTTTCCTAAAGTAGTAACGTTTAAACTTGAAGCCTGAGTGCACTGAGTGCATTCAGGATGAAACAGACAGAAGTGAAAGAAATGAGAAAAGCAGCAAGACCCAGGGTGCCAGAGTTTGACATGGAGTCCCTCTTCTCCTCCATGGGTTTGCCAAGGGACAGTCTGGGAAGGGCTCCAAGGTGAGGGAGGGACAAAAGACAACTCTCTCAAGAATGGTCTTGTGATGTTTAAGACTCTCTTTGGTTGCAAGTAACAGAAAAGCACCAAATTGACATACAAAAAGAAAGTGATGTAAGTGAGGGTGGTGATGGTGAAAGAATCTAGGGAATAGTTCAGATATTCCAGGGGTAAATCAGTAAATATTAGGTCATGAGGAACTGAAGCAACACGTAGAAAATTAGGAGCAAAACTATTATTTCACTTTGTTTAGAGACACATGGCTTCTGGTCTCTGATTTCTGTCAGTGAGGTAGGATCATACACTTTCTCTAAAGTGGCTTTCTGTGCTTAGCGTGAATATGCCAAATGCGGCCACTCTCATTCTGATCTCAAAATTTAATTTCCCAATTTTAGAACCTGCACAAACTGACCAGTACCTCTGAATCCTGCTTCTAAATACCCAGGATAAATCGCCTTGGCCTCCACGGAGTCAGTGCCTGATGCCGCAAACACGACAGAAGCCCCCTTCCATGGAAGCGTTTTCACAAATAGGGGGGCTTGGATCAGACAGAAATCCCAAAACACATGTACCACATTTGGTGAATAATGTAGTCATTGCTGGGTTGGCCCTGTCTCTTGTTCATGGAGAGTTGTGGGAGTGAAAAGTACAGAGATTCAAGAGACTTAACAGGCAAACAACAAAAGCAATAACAATTTCCAGGGTGAGCCTGTGCATGTCAGACAGACACACACTCAGAGGTACACACTTCACCAATCTGTTGGAAAATATCTTTATTTTTAAGGGATTTTCCCTCTTATTTCCCTTTTCTCCCCTTGACACACCAATGAGAAAGAGAAGAATTTCAGAGCAATGCACTTTCTTTAAGCTAAATCCTGAAAATGGAACTCGTTTCCGTTAAATCCTACTCATGCTTTTGTGCCTGTATTTAATCATATATAAAACAAGGATAATGGTGTCTGTCCTCTGAAGCTTTTGGCGAAGACTTAATGGGATGTTATTTGTAAAGTGCTTAAGACAGTTCTTGCCCTGTGGTAAAGAATCAACATATTTTAGTTTTAATTATGATTGCACAAGCATATAGTGTAAGCATGTATAAGCATAATCATGTAGCATAAGGTGGTAGGAGAGGAAAGAAAACACCTTAGTTTAGGAAGGACTTTAGAGATGAAGCGAGGCTTGTGACTGATAGGCAGTTCTTTGCCAGGCATGGTGTCTGAGGATGGGGCCATCCAGTTTGGGCAAAGGGGGCAGCAGAGGCAAAGGCAGAGACGTGCAAGGGTTTCTGCTTTATTATGTATAGCATTGCATATATAGGCTTGGTTGAAACAGAAGAAATTCTTAAAGGGGATATTTTAAAATACAAGTAGAGTTAGACTTTCAATCTCTATAAGACTACTTTAAAAAAATAAATTGGTAATCTGTAAAATATTATACATCCAGGGAAACGTCTTTGTACAAACAGGAAAAAAAAAGTATGCAAAGAGAACAGCATAGAAACACATGTTTACTAACCCCTTCCAAGGTGATTCCAAATGCAGTTTCAATTTCCAGTGAGTTCAAAGCATTCCAAGGGGTAGTTTTTTCCAATCTGAATCAAGTTTCACACTTTTTTTTAATTGAAATTTTAATTAGCCAACACACCATGCAATCTTGGTTTCAGGAGTAGAATTTAGTGATTCATCATTTACATATAACACCCAGTGCCCATCATAACAAGTGCCCTTCTTTAGTACCCATCACCCATCCAGCCCAACTCGCACCCACCTCCCTCCATCAACCCTCAGTTTGTTCTGTCTTTAAGAGTGTCTTGTGGTTTGTTTCCCTCACTCCTCTTTCCCCTACCTTCCCATACATTCATCTGTTTTGTTTCTTAAATTCTACATTTGAGTGAAATAATATGGTATTTGTCTATCTCTGATTGACTTCGCTTAGCATAATACATTCCAGCTCCATTCATGTCATTACAAATGGCAAAATTCCATTCCTTTTGATAGCTGAGTAATATTCCCTTGTATTTATTTATATACCATATCGTCTTTATCCAGTTGATGGACATTTGGGCTCCATGGCTTGGCTATTGTTCATAATACTGCTATAAACATTGAGGTGCATATACCCCTTAGAATCTGTATTTTTGTATCCTTTGGTTAAATACCTAATAGTGCAATTGCTGGGTCATAGGGTGGTTCTATTTTTAGTTTTTTGAAGAACCTCCATACTGTTCTCTATAGCGGCTGCACCAGTTTGCATTCTCATCAAGGGTCACACTTTTGGAGTAAATATATAAAGATCTCCTTCCTAAATCCTGTTGTCTGGTTTAAATGTATCAGTATAGCATTATGAATAACATGGCTGCCAAGGAGGTGTATGGTGAATTGCTGAACCCCCGAATGTGGTTTGTCAGAGAAAAAAACACATGCATTATCTTCAGGAACTACAGATGTATGCTTATAGCAGGTAAAGATAACACCTGGGCCTTCTGAACAAGATCAGTGACAGAGGGGAAAAAAAAACGTCTTAAGACTCACAAATATATGATGATCATTATCACTGTCATCACCACGACTGTCAACATCATCATCATCTATTCAACACTTACTCTGTGCCAGAATCTGTGCCAGATGTTTTACATGCACGATCTCCAAGCCTCTCAATACACATTGAGGTGTGTATTATTATTATTATCACTCCCATTTTCTGGGTGAGGAAGTAGCTGTGCAGGACTATTAATAAAATGTCCAATAGTACAGGTGTATTAATGGTGGAATTAACATTCAGATTCTGGCAACCTAATTCCAGAATCCCAATACTCCTTACACACACATCTTTCCACACGAGTTTTTAGTATGACCTGTTAGTGAATAGGTGGGTCTGTCACTGTTTGACTTTTGTTTGCTAGTATCTTTCTCAGATACGGGTTGTAGCTCATGATTTCTTAGATTAAAACTAAATCCATCACAAAAGCTTCAAAAAACATCAAAACATAGATCTAAATCTAACAAAAGATTTGTAAGACCTCTGTGCTAAAAGTTACAAATATTACTGTGAAAAAAATCAGATAAGACTTAAATAAATGGAGGGATACATCATGTTATGAATTGAATACTTAATATTATAAAAATGTCATTTCTTACTAGATTTCTCTATAGATTTGAAAGAATTCCAATAAAAGTATTGCCATTTTTTTTCTGGAGATTGACAAAGTGATTCTAATATTTATGTGAAAATAAAAGCTCAAGAATAGCTCAGATAAACTTGAAGAATAATAAATATGGAATATTATGCCACCAAATATCAAGACTTATTAAAAAGCTTTAGTAATTAAGACAGTATGTTATTGATCCAAGGATAAAGAAATAAACCAGTGTCATGAGATAGAGATTCTCAAACAGACCTACTTAGTTTATAAAAAGTGATCCTGCTGTGTTGTGGCTCAAGTGACAGTCTTTGCAATAAATTTTGCTGGATTAACTAGACATATACATAGGGTAAAAAAAAAAATCTTGATTCATTCTCTCCCACTATAAAAGCAATTCTAGATAGATTGTAGATATAAATATAAAAGATAAAGCATAGAAGTTTTACAAAAAAAAGTATTTTAACGACACTGATGATAAACAGAGATTTCATAAACACGATACAATATGTGCTCACCATGAAGTAATAAAATGAAATATTTTCCTTTAAGAATTTCTGTTAATCAAAATACACCACAGGAAGTCATAAAATGGGATGAGTACAGCAGAAGATACACACACACACACACACACACACAACAGCACAAATCAGTAAGATAGGGAAAAACGGATCAATTAAAAATGGACAAACAACTCCGACACTTCACAAAAAAGATGTTCAAATGACCAAAATACATTGAAAAGTTTCTCAGTTTCCCTCATCATTAGGGAAATGTGTATTAAAATCACCATGCCTGGAACTATACACCTGCCAGAATGGGGTCCCAATGCATGTCCCAAGCAATAGTGAGGAAATGAAGCAGCAGGGAATCACATATTCTTCTGAAGGATAAGATATCTGTACAATCATTTTTGAAAATTATTTCTCATGAACCAGCAGAGGTGATCATATCCATAAACCTTTACCCAGAAATCCATTCCTTTGTGCCTAACAAATCAAAATGCGTATTTTTCTTGCCAAAACAACATGCAAGACTGTTCACACCAACACGGTTATTTTTTTTTTAATTCTTAATTTTTTTCATGTTAATTTATTTTTGAGAGAGAGAGAGAGAGAGAAACAGAGCATGAGCAGGAAAGGGGCAGAGAGAGAGTGAGACACAGAATCCGAAGCAGGCTCCAGGCTCCGAGCTGTCAGCACAGAACCCAATGTGGGGCTTAAACTCACGAACTGTGAGATCATGACCTGACCTGAAGTTGGAGCTCATCCGACTGAGCCACCCAGGTGCCACATGCCAACACTATTCTTAATAGCCCCCAAACTGAAGACAACCCAAATGTCCAAATGCATATATTGTGGTATATTCAGGTAATAGAAACTAGACTGAGTTGAGAATAAATAAGCCATGAAAGCAAAAATAAACACAAATCTCACAGTGTTGAGGAAAATAAGTCAGACACAAAAGAGGACATCCTACATGCTTCTCTTTACATAAAATTAAAAAAAATAGGCATAATCAATCTATGGTATTTAAAGTTCAGGACTATAGTTGTCCAGTGAGAGGAGTAACAAATAAATGGAAGGAGAAATGAGTGGAAATTCTGGAGTGATAATTTTTATTCTTGATCTGTGTATATGTTAGAGGGAGTATATTTCCTTTTTGAAAATTCATCTGGTTGTAAACTTGACTTGTGTACTTTTTGTAACCATATGGATTTTATTTCAAGAGAATACATACTTGAAAAAAGCAACCAAAGAAAAACCCTAAAATTATTTTCACTTCAGTAATTCTTGCTAAAAAGTGCCATAAAAATAACCCTCTGCTATGGTTAGAGCCCATGTCTGTTTCACATAGCACTGCTTGTGTTTACATACTCTATGATTTGTCAGCTCTGGGCACATGGATTGATTTTGAGAGGACAGATGCTTTATTTGCAAATGCTTTCTCTCTTGTGCTGCTCAACAGACTGCATACAGAGTGGCCTGAGATTTACAGCTAAGCTCTACACACTCAGGAGAAAGATGGGAAATGTGGGTCTAAGCAAGTAGTGCCTGGTGACAAAGTGTCAAGATATCTTCGTCATTCAATGTCCAAGAATAACAGAAGGAGAATAACTAAAGAATCCTTGGGACGGGCCTGCAGGGAGACTTCCATTTGCACGACTTCTGTATTCCTTTAAGAAGGAGGCAAGGTTAGGGCATGTTTACAAATCCTCCACTCAAAAAGAAATCTAAATTCCTTTTATGTGATCACGGCTGGTGTAAGAGCAAAGACACAACTGATATGGTAGAAATACCCTCAAACCCCAGGAGACTCATGAGACAATCTCACTAACATTGAATGACCAAGAAGCATCTTGCCTTCTACTAAGTTGATATTCAGGATTTGTTACTTAAGAAATATGTCATGCAGAAATTAGCCTCATTTTAGGTCTGCAAGAGAAGTTTAAGATGCTCTTGCCAGCATTCATTTGCCATCCCTCATGTACACACCTGTTGACTTATATGAAGAATATTCATTTAGTATATTTAGTCTGCCTTCTTTCATGGTTTGTAGGGGCTCTAAGTTCATTGAACAGACCTAGGTTCTCAGAACCAATGATCCAGTAGAAGGGAAGGGTTGGCTCTAAGATCAGACACAGGACTGGTACATTTTAACCTCGTCTTTCAAATTCATGATATTACCTGGGTATGTTTGTAGTTACCATCAAGGCTGTAATGGCAGCAACCAATGTTGTCATGCAGGCTGAATACCTCCCCACAGCTTGCTGTATCCTCCCTCTCCTTTGGTTAATGTTGGAGTACGACCCTAGCCCTGATTACACCAGGCAGGGGATTTGCATAGTGTGGCGGAGGTTGGGAGGCAAATGAGAGTCATTTTTATTTTTGAAACGTTAAAATATAGGAAGAAATGGAGAGTTAATAGCTCGGGGAGGTTTCCATGGAGGTTACATGATCAAAAGAAACTCCAAATCTCCTTATTTCCTCATACTGTGTACATACTAGAAATCTGATACAGGAGCAGTGATGATGATGCAGCACCAGCAGAAATAAAGTGGATTTGGGAGAAGCCTGCATCTTGCAGAGAGTGGCAAATATGATAGGCTTTACCGCATGCAACTATATACTATATTTCATTCGCATAGTATTTCCTTGTAAAAATTAGGTTATTTTGTTTGCTTTTGTTTAATGACTAGAAAATGGGCCATGCTATACCACCATGAGCTGCTGTATTGTACTGTAGAGGAGAGGCACTAAGTTAGACTCCTGGGCTGACTACATCCACAAAGAGATGAAAAGAACTTAAGAGAGTACTCATGCTTTTGGACAGAAAATTCTTATTGTCATCCAGGGACAGCTGATTCCAGGACTGTCTCATTTTACAGGAATAAAAGTGTAAAGATATTTTTAAAAATCAAGACAGAAAAGAATAAAATAAAAAAATCAAGACAAAATGACAAACTCTAGACTTAGAAGTTTATTAACTGTATTTCTCCAACATTCTACTAAATCTTTTAAAGTTGTCTTTATATAGAATTTGTTTCAGAAAAGCATCTAGCAAACTTGTGTGTGTATATGTGTATGTTTATGTATATTTGTTACATATATACCTATTAGTTATATACACATGCGTATAACATATTATAAAATATAACATATATATACACACACATATATATATATATTATATACACATAATGTATTTTATACACACACAGTGCACTGATATTTAATGTCTTTAAGGGAACTGATGTGGGATGAAGCTAAATGATTCTGCAAATAGGGCCTGGATTAATCATGCACAGAGTTGTCTGTATAGGAAGACAGGACTCATGAATCACAAGGAAATGGAATGTACTTAGCCAAGTAGGCTATACTGAATTGCATAATAACTACAAAAATACCAGAAGGGAGAGTAGATGAAGTTGAGGCGTAAACCGTATCCTTGTGGATGAGCTTGGCTCCAGGGAGGTGAGTGATCCCTCAGACCTATTCATAGGCTGTTACAAGGATTTGCCTGGCAAGACACCAGACTTGGTGGACAGCAAGTGCATGGCAGTTTTTCTGGAAGGTGCTGCATTCAAAGTCTGTGCCCTCCATTCAGAAACCTTTTTACTGGGGGCCTCAGGTAAGGCACTTTCCAGGTACCACTACCTAGATCACCTTATTGGGTGAGGAATTTTTCCTCCACTTTGACTCAGTATCTTTTTATTTCTAGCTCTCCCCTCACTCCCTCCCCTCTGCCCATGTGTCTACAGAGAGACAGGGTCCTTTTGTTTGGGGCTCACTTATAGTGAGATGATTTCCCCAACTTTTCTACACCCACCTAACCCATTTCTGGTACTGTTCCATGGAAATAAATGGAACATTGGAGAGCCAGTTTTTCTTTATGCCTCTTGCTCACACTGTCACAGGAGGTGAATAATGGTTTGATTGTTACATTCAATTTGGACCTTTTACCTAATTGACCACCTTGACACCTGATTCGTTGACAAAATTAAAAAGCTTCCAAGTGACTTCGGCTTTCAGCTAAGGCAGAGTAGCTTTTATCAAGCTGTTCTACAGAGAGCAACTATTAAAGTTGAAAGAAATACAAAAACACCTGCTTTCAGGCATCAGAAAGCAGTTGAGAGGGTCAGGATTTGATGGGTCATGAGCCCCAAGTAACTGGCAACACAATGAAGTAAGCCAGATGTGCTCCATCACTTGTCCCTTTAGCACATTTGCCTTTCTTAAGCATCATTGCCTGAGAGGATACCCAAAATCGGGGATTCTTAGCTTTTGGAAGTCTCACAGAGAAGGTATATAAAATTTGAAATTGGTATGACCAAGGCAAAATTTTTGGAGATAGGGGAACCTGGGGAAGGAAGCCTGACATCTGGCATCACTCTCCTCAGGCATTTTCTGATTCTGAATCTTCACAAAGCCAGATGACTAGGAGACCGCAGGAAGTGAACGTTAAGAAATTTAAAAGATAAGCTGAGATTTTGATGGTCTATTACTGCTGAGAAGACAAAATTTGGAGCAGAGAGCAATAAGGATCTGGACCTTTGGTAAAACCCAGATTTTCAGTTGAGAGGGTAAGAAGGCTACCCTTAAACAGTAACAGCATTCCATATAGACTAGCCTTCACCAGGGCTGAGACCCAAACCTGAGCCATTTGAAAAGCTAACTGGATTAAGGCCATCTTCTCTTACATTGATTGTTTGCCAGGAAATCACCAAATCCTCTCTGGAAAAAGATAACATCCCAGACACACTGAAAGTTCTTATCCATATGAACAGAATTCAATTTAAAGCAATAATATCAGATACAACTAGAGACAGGATCAAGATCAACAGCCTAAAAAGTGAGAGGAAAAAAAAAAACCAACCCAATCCCACAATAAAAATAGATTTCGATCTGGAGTTTCCAGATATAGATTTTTAAATAATTGAGATTTAATTTTTATATCATTTATTATTAATATTATTTTAATTTAGTTAACATACAGTGTAGTCTTGGCTTCAGGAGTAGAACCCAGTGATTCATCTCAAAAAGTGTCCTCCTTAATGCCCATCACCCATTTAACCCATCCCCCTGCCACCAACCTTCCAGCATCCCTCAGTTCTCTGTATGTAAGAGTCTCTTATGTTTTGGCTCCCTCTCTGAGATTTAATTTTTAAAGAAGAGCTAATAAGATGGAGAATTTCATGAAAAATGACAACCGATAAAAACAATCAAATGGAAATTATGGAACTAAAATATAAGTTAAATAAAAAATAAGTTAATGGATTTATAGCATATTAAACACAAGAAGAGAAGATTAATGACTTAGAAAATAAGTCAGAACAAAATATCCAGAATATAGCATGGGGATACATAATGGATGGAAAGTATGGAAAAGAGAGTAAAGACCCTAGGCCATGGTGTAAAGATTTAACAAATGAATTTTTAAAATTTTTATGGAGAGAAGAAAAATAATGGGGTAGAAACAATATTTAAAAAGATATTGGCTAAATGTTTCATAATTGATGACAGGGTACTCAAAGACAGCAAAGTAATCAGGGAAAAAATATATATACTCACATGATAAAAATTTTTAAAAATTGAAAAAAAAAACTGTTAAAAACCAACGGGAGAGACAGAAGTTTTAAGTCAAAGGGAAAGCTTTTTTTTTTTTTTTTTTTTTTTTAACGTTTATTTATCTTTGGGACAGAGAGAGACAGAGCATGAACTGGGGGAGGGGCAGAGAGAGAGGGAGACACAGAATGGGAAGCAGGCTCCAGGCTCTGAGCCATCAGCCCAGAGCCTGACACGGGGCTCCAACTCACAGACCGCGAGATCGTGACCTGAGCTGAAGTCGGACGCCCAACCGACTGAGCCACCCAGGCGCACCGAAGGGAAAGCTATTTTTTTTTTCAACGTTTTTTATTTATTTTTGGGACAGAGAGAGGCAGAGCATGAACAGGGGAGGGGCAGAGAGAGAGGGAGACACAGAATCGGAAACAGGCTCCAGGCTCCGAGCCATCAGCCCAGAGCCTGACGCGGGGCTCGAACTCACGGAGCGCGAGATCGTGACCTGGCTGAAGTCGGACGCTTAACCGACTGCGCCACCCAGGCGCCCCGTGGGAAAGCTATTTTTAAAAGGGTAGCAAAAAATGGACAACTGACTTGTGAATGAGACACGGATAGAAGAAGAAATAAAATGTTATCTTGAATGATGTAAAAAAAACTGTAGCTGCCAGGTTAAAATTCTTTATTTAGCAGAAATATTCTTCCAAAAATTCAGGCAGAATAAATATTTTGAGGCAAATAAAAACAGGAACTTTATGCCAGCAGTCCTACCCCTATTCAAAATAATAAACCAAATTCTTTGTGTAGAAATAATACTAATTGGAAGCATGGTAATGCTGGAAGTAATGAAAAGCAATACATGAGTAAATATGTGAAAGAATATAAATAATATTGGTTATATACATTTTTATGTGTGTATATGCACGTGTACATATATGTATGTATATATCTCACCAAGCTCTACACTCAATATTTTATGATACACTATAATTAAAATGTTCATAGAAAAAATAAGCACCAGACAAACGCAAAACTAAATTTATGAACCATTTAACTTGCCTCCAACGCCATGACAAACTGATCATGTTGAATGGAAATCCCTGCAAATTTGAACCATATCCACCTATCAAGGCCCACTTCAAGCTCCCACTTCCCCACGTAACCCTTCCTTGAATCCTCGGATTTTTATGTTCCCATTCTCTCCCTTAAATTTCTTTTAATATTCATCCACCTCAATGTTACTACATGCTATTTCACAGGTTACAAACCAGTAACAACAAAAACAAACCAAAACAAAACCCTGTTAAATAATTACACTATCCAGTGGGTCAGAGGATCAACAATATCTAGCTGTATCCAGTGGTGAAGTCAAGATAACTTGATTATTGCATCAAAGTTAGCAAAGGTAAATAGCCTCACACAGCTATATTTTGCTTAGATCCCTATGCTGGATGGCTAATCTTTGGATTTTTGAAACCTTAAAAATAGAAAATATGTACATACACCCTTTGCAGTTAAATGTGATACACATTTTTAGCTCTCAAAATATATGAGATCTCAATGTGTTTTTTAAAGAAAGGTAATTTCTTTGTATTTGAAAAACAGCATAAAGAAAAATATACATATATAAGGATTTTCTTATTCTAATGCGGATAAAATGCTAAATCTGGATCACAAGTCTTTCCATCTCTTTGGATCTACATCTCCATGTCAAAAATGATAATTTATTATGCAAACTCAAGCCACGTGGCATGTGCATGCTAGGTTACTTTAAAATGTGTCTTCATTAATAGAGAAGGTAAAGAGGATGAGAGGGTGAGGAATCTTTTCCCCACATAGTCTCTTGCTTGTGAGTGGAGGACAGGAGCTAATTGGACGCTTTCAAGAGAGGGTTTGTTAGCTTCTGGCATCAGCCCATCTACTTCTGGGGAGTAGAGCAGGATGCCATATTCCCCATCTCCAGATGGGATCCAGCCCTGCCCTAACCCTGAGAATTAGTAGTTAATGATGAATAATATATTATTCTCCCGTATGTTTTAATGGAATTATTTATGGTATGTAGAAATGTTACTCTGGTTGTTTTTTTTTTTAATTGATTTGTATCTGACTATCATATACTATCTTAAAGGATTTACTAGGTATGTATGCCAAATCATTATTTTACTCTTTTCACTTTGTAATAGTTAACCCATGCCCACTCTCGCCTTACCATCTTGGTTACAAATAGATTTTAACTAATTTTAAAGAAAATGTTGGGTTTGCTGACTATTTAAGGGAATGATGGCTTTGGGTACAGAGATGCCAGAAATAGAGTGACAGCCACGGAGCCACAGCGGTGACAGCTTAGGTGCTTAGAATTATAACTTAGGCAAGGATTCAAGGTAAAGAGAAAGAAAATGTTACCGGTAGAGACGCTTTACACAATTAAGTATCATTGATTATTTGAGCATAAAGAAAATGCATAGACTTCAGAGTTGGAACCCGATCTAATTCAGGGGTTCTAAAATTTGACAAGTCATTAGAGAAACAATTCTGGAAGTTTTTCAGAACAGATTCCTGGTACTTAAAGATTTAGATTTCATAATTTGCTAAAATAGTTTCCAATAATCTGTATATAAAAGTCCCTGAAATTTGGATGCTATTCAACTTTGGGAAGCATTGTTCAAATTAACAATGACTAAAGAATTTGCTATAGCTTAAGAGTTACTAAAATACATTTATCAGGAAACAGTTCAGTGGAAGAAAATTCAATTCCCAATTCAAAAACTGTTTCTAAGAATTTCATTTTGAGAAAAATGAGTAGATATTTAAATTTCCTTCTATAGTGCTATTGTCTGGCAATCTCACCGCAAGCAAAACATCTTATAGGAATTTATATCTGTGTGTTTTATTTTCAATTGTCAAAACAGCTATACACATGCTATTTCATTTGTTATTCACAGCCTGAAAATTAATGGCTGAAGTTTATTGAGCATTTATGTATAACCACATGCTATGCTGAGCACTTTGCATGCACCATCACATTAAATCCTACAACAACCCAATAAACAGGTATAATCAATGTGTTTCAGACCAGTAGATTCTACCACTGAGGCTTCCAGAAACCAACAAGTTGTTCGAGTTGACAAAATTAACAGGTGGTGAAGATTCAGATTCACAGAATCTATCCCAGACCCGGGCTCTGACCACTACCCCAGTTACATACCTGGCATTCTTCAATTGGTGACACACCAAAAGTGTCCCTTGTGCTGCAGATCAAGGCCAATGGGAGTAAGTAAATCAATGCAAGTCAAGTTTCTTTGATTTCCTTGCATAGTTCACTTGCTAGCTAATCCCATAACATTGTTGCAGAAAACCAATGTGCTTTTCATGCTTCATATTTTCAAATATTTAGTTCTCTCTCCTGGAAATCTTTTGTTCTTTACATGTGGATGTGAGGAAAATCAAACCATGCTTCACAATTCCATCCAAGCAGGGCATGACATTCATACTATCTCAGAAAGGACAATGATGCCTGGGGGTATATGAACAGCTCCCTCCAAGAGAGTAAAGGTCTGCAGTTTCCCTGGCACAGCCCAATTTTAGGGCTCATGAATGAGGCTCACAGTGCCTGTAATAAGGATCTGGTTCTGCAAGGCCTCTCTGGAAGCCTGGATGGTAGCATTACCTATGGGTTTGACGCCTCAACAGTCTATACTTGCCTAAGCTTTCTGGCATTGCCCGAGAGAAATACTTAAGGCCCTCCTGCCCAAGCCCTTTGTCCCCAGAGCTTTGGATTTGGCTTACCCAAACCTATTCCCCTATCAATAAAAGGAACAGGGGCCTCTGAATGCTCATTAGACACAACACAAGAGGCGGGAGTTAGGCATTAGACTCAGTCTTATGATCTGTCTGAGCTCTAATGCCATCTCTTATTAGTGGCTCCTTGTGATTTTTCCGTGTTTCACATACCTTATGTAGAAATAATTCTTCCCTCCCTTAAATGCTTGCTAGAAAGCAGGAAAAGCAGGGTATCATTCAGTCACCAAGAAAAATATTTGCGAGGTCCCTGTGCTGTAGTAATAAACAGCACGTATGTGTGTTCCCTCCCTTCCAGGCACTGCTTCTTATAGGCATTTTGCTTGTAGTATGCTTTTTAAATCGCATTACAATCCTATAAGATTAATATGGCTTGTATTTTCATCTCACAGATATGGAAATAGGTCCAGAGTTAGTAAACAGCAAAGTCATGATTAAAAGTAGGAATTTTGTTACTAGAACTAATCTTCTTAACCACTCTTCTATACTTCTTATCCACCTCAAACATTAGGCTATGTTTCAACTCCCTTTAACAGGCAGCTAGCATCAAATATTTAAATATATGGAGCTATTTCTAAGAGGGCTATTCTCTGCCAGGTGCTGTCTATAAGCAGTTTTTAGGCTACTCAAAAGTGAAGCAGATTAATACAGGTAAAGACAGAAGGGATATATAATCAATCTCTATCAATTCCATATATGAATCCCAAATAGACAATAGAGAGAATTTGATGTTACTCCATAGAATGTCCCTGCTCTTCATATACCCTCAAAATGCCCATCCGTTATTAATTTTTTTCTGTTCTGCCTGCACAATCCCATCAGACAGCTAATCACAACTATTGTTTTAACCTATTTTAACTTAGTTAAGCCATTTAAAGCAATAGCATTCTTGAAAAAGACAGAGTCAAATCAATAAAAGCACTAGAACAAAATCACCATCCTCAAATGCTACAGGAGAATATCAGTTTCTATTTTATTGGAAGCAATTATCAAATGAAAAGCATTCTGAAATATACTGAAGGTCTGCCCGTGTGTGTGCAATTCCCAAATCTATCTGGCTTTGCTTCTTAAAACATGTGGAGGAAGAGAGGAAGAGAAAGCCCTTAAGGCTGGTCAGAGTCATAATTAGAAACTTCTTTTCTATCATCTCCACCTTTTTGATAATTGCAAGTTCCATATCTGATAGGACACATTCAAATTGACACTCATTTCTTAGGTAAATTAGATTCTAGTAATTTCTAGAGATTTTTTGGGGGGGAGATAAAAATGGTGTGATAGCAGAAGAATAGAATTATATTCTAATTTACATCCCTGGTTTGAGGACTCTTCAAGTATTAGGACCTAAATTTATTTGGATGTTATTGGTACAAAGGCTTGTAACAGGTGGTCAACACATTTTTTAAAAGGAACTTAAAATGCTTGGTGTCCATGTACGTTCCTGCAGTGTCATCTGTTAAAGACACCTCAAACACTCATTTTATGCCAAGCACTGATGTCAGACACATTTATTGTGGAAGCTCCCATAAAAAAAGGTGGTGACATGACTTTTAAATGCTCAGTGAGACGTGGGTGTCTAAAGCTGGAACATTTTGGGGCGCCTGGGTGGCGCAGTCGGTTGAGCGTCCGACTTCAGCCAGGTCACGATCTCGCAGTCCGTGAGTTCGAGCCCCGCGTCGGGCTCTGGGCTGATGGCTCAGAGCCTGGAGCCTGTTTCTGATTCTGTGTCTCCCTCTCTCTCTGCCCCTCCCCCATTCATGCTCTGTCTCTCTCTGTCCCAAAAATAAATAAACGTTCAGAAAAAAAAATAAATAAATAAATAAAGCTGGAACATTTTGAAAAAGCCAGGTTGACAGTACAAAGAAGCAAGAAAACAGGATAGCATATCTTGGTGGTAGAAAATGTGCACAGAGAGACCAGGGTTGAGTATCCAAGGTGAACACCTCAAAACCATTCATTCATAGTACTCGGTCTACAAGGAAGTGGTAATATGTGAGTGGGCATAGCACAACCTGTGGGATCCAGGGATGGCAGAGCCAGCTGGGAGCCTCCCTCTGTGTCCTAGCTGTGGTACCCACGGCAAAGTGCAAGATCTCTTTCACCTTTTCACAGAGATACCTGGAAGGCTAAGTGAGCAAAGGAACGGAAAGGTTCGTATATTTTCTAGCTAGCTCCCAAATGGTTGAATGTCTATTGTTTTCTAATTGAGCATGGCAGGCCTGTTCTGTTCAGGCCCTGGCATTCATTTTAATGTAAGAATGATGATTATAATGTCTATGAGGGTGATGCAGAATCCTAATTCAGGGCACTTCTTTATGTTATTACAGAGCACTTTTGTCTAGGTTGTGGTTCTTAAGCTATGACACTATGTTCAAGATGTTTCTGTTCCCCTGTGGTACCTCTCAAAGGAGAAAAGCATCAGATCAGATTGTTTCCAAGTCCACGAGTAGATAAGGGAGGCCGTGTAGCACAAGATATGAATTCAGATTTAGGCTCTGTCACCTACTAGCTCTGGGTCGTTGGGTTAGTCTTCCAACTTCCCTGAGCTTCAGTGTCCTCGTCTATAGATTGGGCGTGGAAGCAAGCCTCAGTCAGAATTGTATTATGATGAAATAGTGTATAAAATCATACGTCATAGTTCCTTTCATGTGGGACGTTAGCGTATGGTCAGTGTGATGACTTCATTTAGGTCTCTCACAAATATTCTGGTTCTCTCTCAGTCTGGGCACGTGTACCATTGTGATTCCCCACCAAGGTGGCCATTTTGGTAAATGAAATGTAAACAGAAGTGCCCCATCGCTTCTAGTGGGAAGCTTTAAGGGCCAAGGTATGCTGATCTCTGTTCTCTTCCTTCTGCTTCCTCAAGCACATCCTTGAAAGAAGGGAATTAACCTGGAGTCAAGCAGGAGAATGACATGGAGTGGTACTCCCAGCTGGCTATTAACACTCAGATCTTTGCTGTTTCAACCCACTGCGATTTGAGCTTTGTTATTGTGACCTAAACTAGTTTATCCTTTATGATATTATTATTATTGTAAATCAAATAATAATAATATAATATAATAATATATAATATATTATATACATAATAATTATTATTATTATTATATAAAGTTCATCTTTGTCTCTGACTTTGTGTCAAAAAAAGAAAGTCCATAGCAGTTCAATAGACTTGATGAGGTAACAAGTCAATTGAACTGCTAGTTGATAGTAATGAAATGGTATTAGCTTTTGAAGACATTATATAGTAAGTTCTATTTTATGTAATTTTCTTACATAGTGAGATTTAATTCCTACAATGACCCTATGAAGAAAGCACCATTACCCTATTTTACACATGAGGCAATTGAGAAACAGATTTGAGTTTGAATCTTAACACACAGGCCCTAATCACATACTTGTATGATCTGGTCCAAGTTACTTAAATTTTTGTCCTGTTACAAAGCATTTTCTTCTTTGGGCCTATAAAAGGTAGCTTCTGGAATCCAGCATTAAGCATGGCTTGAACATGAGAAGGTCAAAAAAATAAGGAAACATAAAACTATTTAGAAATTTATATTTAGTTTCTTCTCTACATAAAGTTTGAACAGATTTTGTTGTGACCATTTTTTTTCTCCAGAATTTTATGTAAATTTTTGTTAACATGTAGTGTAATAATTGGTTTCAGGGGTACAATTTAGTGATTCGTCACTTATGTACAACACCCAGTGCTCATCCCAACAAGAGCCCTCTTTAATACTCATCACCCATTTAGCTCACCTCCCCCCCATCGACCTCCCCTCCATCAACCCTCAGTTTGTTCTCTATAATTAAGAGTGTGTTTCTTTGTTTGATCCTCTTCTTTCCCCCATGTTCATTTGTTTTGTTTCTTAAAATCTACATATGAGTAAAATCATAAGGTGTTTGTCTTTCTCTAATTTATTTCTCTGAACATAATACCCTCTAGCTCTATCCATGTCACTGCAAATAGCAAGATTTCATTCTTTTGTATGACTAATATTCCATATATAATATATAATATATATATTATATATAATAGTGTGTGTTTATATATAATATATAATATATATATTATATATAATAGTGTGTGTTTATATATATATATATTATACATTCATTAGTCAATGGACATTTGGGCTGTTTCTATAATTTCGTTATTGTTGATAGTGCTGCTATAAACATCGGGATGCAGTATCACTTTGAATCAGTATTTTTATAGCCTTTGGGTAAACACCTAGTAGCACAATTACTGGATCATGGGGCAGTTCTATTTTTAACTTTTTGAGGAAGATCCATACAGTATATTAAAAGAATCATTCACTACAATCAAGTGGCATTTTTTCCTGGCCTGCAAGTGTGGTTCAGTATTCACAAATCAATCAACATGATACACCACATTAGTAAAAGAAAGGATAAGAACCATATGATCCTCTCAATAGATGCAGAAAAAGCATTTGACAAAGTACAACATCCATTCATGATAAAAACCCTCAACAAATTAGGTATAGATGGAATGTACCTCAACAACATATAGACTATATGCAAAAAAAAAACCATAGCTAATCTCATCCTCAATGGAGAAAAACAGAGCTTTTTCTCTATGGTCAATAACAAGACAGAGATGTTCACTTGCACCACTGTTATTTAATGTAGTGCTGGAAACTCTAGCCTCAGCAATCAGACAACAAAAAGAAATAGAAGACATCCAAATCAGCAAGGAAGAAGTCAAACTTTCACTTTTGCAGATGACACAATATTCTATGTAGGAAACCTGAAAAACTCTACTAAAAAACTGCTAGAACTGATAAATGAATTCTGTAATGTTACAGGATACGAAATCAATGTACAGAAATCTGTTGCATTTATATACACCAATAATGAAGCAGCAGAAAGAGAAATCAAGGAATTAACCATTTTCTGACTTTCCTTTGTTTGTTTTGTTTTGTTTTGTTTTTAAAGAGACCCCCCTTTGTCAGGGACAGTGAGTGAATTCTTGCTTTGTGCATATAGTAGCTAAAGTGAAGTTAGGCACTTACAAGTGGAAGATGATTCATATTGATTTTTCTATTATCTACCCCTTCCTATCCATACCTCTTCTGTTTTGGATCTTTTTCTACCTGAAAGATGGTAATGTAGCAGAAATAATGACAGAACTTTCTATGTTTCCTACCTCCATAGGGGGTCAGAAGTTAAAAACAAATAAAGGTAGCTTTCATTTTCTGGGAGACTCTGTACTATTTCAAACCTCCTACTTACACAGATGTACATCCCTGTAAGTATAGACCCCACCCTACCATTGATCTGGGCTGAGTGAGGTTCAGGGCAGCTCAAAGGGCATAAGAGGACATCCAGTGGTGGGTAAGGTCACAGGGAAGAGATTCTGTCATGGAAGATTCCAAACTTCTTTAATTCAGGAATTAAAACCAGAGTACGGGAGGTGAGACACATTTGATCAACATTTCAATTTGCTCAAGTTTAATACATTATGCTCTCTTCCTTGGTCACTGGTATCTCTAGAAAATAGCAGTACATCCCCATGGTTATCAGATGCTCTCAAGCCTATCTTCAGCCATCCTCACCAGGTCCATCCCCTCCTCTTGACATCTTTAATCTTTCCCTGAAACTTACTCCCTTCTCTAAACTTAAGAATAGATTCCAGCCTCTCCCACAGTAAAATAATAATATGTCATAATTAGTTTGTAGCAAAAGCACATACAAAGGTGTGAGATGAGCCTGAGTAAATACAGGATAGTGCATCGAGCCTGACTTGAGTGAAGTATTTAATATATATATATATATATATATATATATATATATATATATATACACACACACACACACACACACATATATATATACATATATATACACATATATACATATATTTAACATATATATATTTAAACTGATTACATGTGAATGGTCTAGCCTACTGTTATTCTAGGGATATAAAAGTATTTGGGGGCACCTGAATGGCTCTGTCAGTTGAGCATCCGACTTTGGCTCAGGTCATGATCTCACGGTTCATGAGTTCAAGCCCCACATCAGGTTCTGTGCTGGCAGCTCAGAGACTGGAGCCTGCTTTGGATCCTGGGTGTCTCTTTGTCCCTTTCCTGCTCACTCTCTGTCTCTCTCAAAAGTAAATAAACATTATGTATATTTATATTTATATTTATAAACATATAAGAGTATATTTATTTTAGTTGCTAATAACCTGACAATTGCAAAAAAATTTGGATAAAAAATGGCCCCTATGATTTGAGGGAGGCAGGGAATATACATACATGGGGCACATACACCAGTTTTACGTAGCTTTGTTAACCATGAGCAGATACCTCAAATACAACCTCATACAGACATACAAAAGCTCCTCAGGAAAAGTGAGACAACTTTGATCTTGGCTTATTCTTTTCCTTTGCTTCCCTGGTAGAGAGTTGCCTTTTACTTGAAGTAAAGCAGATTGCTTTATGAGTCATTATTCTCTTGAAGCAGAGCTCAGCAAGAATACTTCATCAAAGCCCCAGTGATTGGGCACTCCCTCCTTCTTAATGGGTTGTAATCTTGATCTTTCTTGCTCCTTCTGCCTGGAAAATCATCAGAGTCAAGTCTGGAAAACCCCAGAGGGTAGTACCAGGAGCTGGTCTAGTACATGGCTCATGAGGACTCAGTAATGATCATTTTGTCCTCTTTATTTTTCCCTGAGAACTGAGTCAACAGTTCTGTCACCGAATATTAACCAAGGAAAGAATATTCTCTGGATGAAAACTGTTTGTACAGTGCTATTACAGTAATTTTAGTGAGTGAGGCTCTACAGAAAAAAAAACAAAAACAAAAAACCTTTTCTTCTTCAAAATTCTGAATAAGCAAAACTGGAAAGGGTTTTGAAATTTGAGCTTTACAAACTTTCTAGAAGATTCTACCCCATGACATCAGAAACATTTAGAAACTAGTCATTTAATCCAAATTTGTACCATAATCTTGAATTTTTTTGACATGTTCTTACAAATGTTCAATCTGGTACATTTTACTTTTAAATAGATATTCTTGACAAAAAGCCCTTCTCTACATGACTGGATATAATTTTCAAGCATTAGCTAATGATTTTTACACTTGGTTGTGTTTTGGGAAGGATGAACCCTCACATGATTTTGAGAAAGGAAAGTTCTGAGTTCCCATACACCTGAAACTCTGGAAGGAATCAGTAGAGTTAACCAAACGTGATACCAGAGGCAGAAAAGGCAGCCCTAAGATTACAACAACACTGTAATACTTTCAGAGATAATCAGATTTTCCTGTGCCCCTAAGAAAGTTTCAAAGATTATCTGAGAGAGAGTTGATATATCTGGAGTAGGTTTGCCATAGCTGAAGAGCTACATGACTCATAAAACTGAACTTCAAGTGATGTGGATATTGTGTTGGACACATCCATTCAGTGGCCACAGCCTAGTGAAGACAAGTGAAATCTCAGCAGATGCCTGCTTGGAAAAGAGGAAAGGCCATGGAGAAAGTATCTTTTGGTGAAACTAGGATTTTACATAAGCCATGCAAAATCTAGCTGTGAACCTACGGGGGGTGGGGGGGGGTGGAGGGGAAGGGAAGAGTTTTGACTTTACTTTAAACCTGAAATGACTGAGAAAATACTGAAGCACTTGAGGTTGACCAGAAATGACTAAGATTATAGGATCTGCATCAAGTAAAATGTGGGTTCAACAGAAAGGTTAAGTTGAGTTTGAGAAAGATAAGATCAAGATACTTTTTTTCTTTTACACACCTGAGTACATGTCTTTAAAAATGTTATATGTACTATATATTGAATTGAAACTGACCTCTCTTAAATTTCTCTTTATTGATCTTTATTGTACTTCCTGGATTCAAGAAAAACACCCTTTTCGCATGGCAGCTCTACAGAAATTGAAAGCTACCTCTGATGCTTTCAGTAAGTCACTTTTTTTCCAGGATACTCATGGCCAGAATAATCCATTTGATAATCCAATTGCTTGATCCTAAAACATTCAGAATTTTGTTTTTTCTCTATGTATTAGTTTTAGACAGTCCTCTTAGAACAGTGGATGACAAACATTTCCTGAGGCGTTTTAAAAACAAAGCCAGGGGCGCCTGGGTGGCACAGTCGGTTAAGCGTCCGACTTCAGCCAGGTCACGATCTCGCGGTCCGTGAGTTCGAGCCCCGCGTCAGGCTCTGGGCTGATGGCTCAGAGTCTGGAGCCTGTTTCCGATTCTGTGTCTCCCTCTCTCTCTGCCCCTCCCCCGTTCATGCTCTGTCTCTCTCTGTCCCAAAAATAAATAAACGTTGAAAAAAAAATTAAATAAAAAAAAAAAAAACAAAAAAAAAACAAAGCCAAAGCTTTGGCCCATACCTCCAAGGTTTTTTTATTCATTTGGTCTGGAGTTGGACCCAGACTTGGGGACTGTTTAAAACTTTAGACACAAGAGTAATGTGCAACTGCTCTTAGAGATTAAAACCCAGACTTGAACACAATAAACAAGATGAGAGAAGTGTAGGCCTACATGATCATTTCCCTCTTCCTGGATATTAGTTCTTCATTGAGGCTGACCAATATAGCATTTTTTTCCTTGCCAGTCACCTAGCTAATTGTACCATCCATCATCTAGTTTATCTTTCCTCCACCCTTTTCTGTTGTTGAAGTTATCAGAGTACTTGTGTCCACTGTGACTAGCATACTGTGTCGCTGTTAGTGTCCTACAGAAAAATGATATAGGTATAAATCGTATCACAGACAAATTTATGGACTGGTAGAAGAGACTGATAAACAGATAACTTTGTTGCAATGAAGCAAGTGCTATGATGGATAAAGCTACTCCAGGGATATAGCATGAGTCAAAGCAGGAGAAAAGTTGGATATGCATCTGAAGCTGTGAAGATTCTGGATTGGAGTCTGAAAAGCATAAGCCATTCCTGAAATGGTGGTAACCATTCCTGAAAAAACTGATCATCAAGTACCATACCTTCAAAACAAGAAAGAAAAGTGGTCCCAGGGTCCCAGTGTAAAAATCTAAGATTCCTAGTCTGTTTTACCTAACACTCTGACTTACACCTTCTACATCGGCGTTTCACAAAACACAATCGTGAGAAAACCAATCATCTGGAGACACTGGTAGAGTACATATCCTGATTCCACAGGCCTAGGATGGGGTATGAGACTCTACATTCATGAAAACCTCTTTCCTGATACTAATATCTCTGATCCAGATATCACACAATGAGTAGCAAAATGCAGTATAAACAGCATGAGAGAAAGGAAGGTGCCGTGTTCTGAATGCAGGTAGCAAAAAGGTAACTGATTCTCAAAAGATAAATCAACAGAGCACAGACTTGGAAACCTCATCAGCACAGTAAGAAAGGAAATTTTCACTAATTGATTTTAATTTGCTACCCAATTATCATCACCACAAATTATTAGAGAGATTCATTGCATAAAAGGATGTTCATTGGTTTGGTAAATGGAGCCTGTGTAGGCTTCTGTACTACCCATCCATCAATCCCTTCCCTTGTCATCTTTTCCAAGGTACAGTTTTAGTGATAGGCCCACATTTCTTTCATTTCACACATGAGTCCATTTCTATGAGAGAAGCGACAAATAGGAAGTGTAAATATGGATCTGGTATGTGATTCAAAAAGACTGCCAGCCAGTCCTCCTCATTCAGCATCTATTCTCTCTGGCTAATTTATCCTACATGGGGATTCATGTGCATGTCAAGGAATATTGGAACAGATTGAAACAAAGCCTTCCATCCAATTTCACCGCAGATTTCAAGTAGCGATGTAAGATGGCTTGGGCAAAATTCTCCTGAAAGCCTGCATCAGTTCACATTGGGATACCTACTCAATTTTAGATATATCTAATGTTTAACAACATGTCACTGTTTGAAACTCAGAAAGACTGCTCTCAGGGTTTCACAGGCTCCTTCTTGTTCTCTGCTCCCTTTGCCACAAATAGTTACGTTATTCCTATTATTCTGCTTGTCTGCCAGACTTTTCCTGTGCCAGTAGGATTCTGCTAAAATTTCTTTACGTGACCTAGGTTTTGAGCATAGTGAGCTTGATTTGATTAGTAGTCTACTGGGTAGTGAGCCAGAGAAGCACTGATGGAATCTCTTAGAAACATAAAAATTTGGTCCTCATTCTGGATATGCTGCATCAGAATCTCTTATCAGTTAAAAAATAAAAACCCACACATACAAAAACAAACCTTACAGATGATTTCAATACAGACCCCTGATTGAGAAACCGTGGATTAGATAGAATAAATATTTTAATAATATGGGTTGTTGGATACTGAAATTAAGGGCAGAGGATTTTTCTTTCTGAAAAGTTGTAAGATCTAAACAGATATTAAGACACATTTATATGCAGTCTAGGTCTGAGAGCTAATGGTCAGGATTTGGATTGGCAGTCTACAGATATTGTACCCTAATTTCTAGAACACATTCAAACCAAAAGTGATGCAGTTGCAAAACATATTAATAAAGACTGTACATTCAATCTTTTACCTGAAGGAAATATAAAAAGGCAATAAGCAAATAAAGACCATTCTTGAGTGACCAAATTAAAATTCCTTTACAAGGCCTTCTAAGTTTTGTGTGCTGATTAATGAGTGATGTAGATGGAAACTTCCATTGTATGGATGTACTACATTTTGTGTGGCCATTGATTTCTTAAGGACATCTTGGTTTCTTCCTGGTTGGGGCCATTATGAGTAAAGCTGCAATAAACATTCAGAAGAAGGTCTTTTATGTGGATATGTTTTCAAATCATCTGGGTAAACCTAGGCACACAATTGATCAAATGGTAAGACAATGTTTAATTTTGTAAGAAACTGACAGTTTGCCTAAGTGGCTATATCATTTGCGTTTTCACCAGAAAGGAATGAGTTCCTCTTGGCTCATGTCTTACCCCTATTTGGTGGTAGTGTTTTAGATTCTAGCCATTCTAATAGATGTTTAGCACTATCTCATTGTTATTTTAATTTTCATTTCCCTAACAACAAATGATGTTGAGCATTTTTTCCTATGATTATTCAGTATATGTAAATTTTTATGAGGTAAAGACACCATGCTGTCTTGCTTATTGTATTAAAATAAATTTTGAAATCAGGTAGTGTGAGTCCTCCAACTTTGTTCTTCTTCAGTACATTGTTGGCTATCCTGGATGTTTTGACTCTCCACATGAACTTTAAAATCAGTTTGTCAACATCTATAAAATAGTTTGCTGGAATTTTGCCTAGGATTGTAATCTATAGATCATGTTAGGAAAAAATGACATCCTAAAATATGGAGTCTTAAAATCCATAAACACCGACTAGCTCTCCATTTATTTAGATTTTCCTTAATTATGTTTATTAGAGTTTTGTACTTTTCTGCATATAGATTTTGTTTATTTGTACCTATATTAATCCCATTTAATATACCTAAATATTTCATGTTTTTTGATGAGATTACAAATGGTATTGCTTTTTAAAAAAAAAAAATTCAGGGGCGCCTGGGTGGCTGAGTAAGTTGAGCTTCTGACTTTGGCTCAGGTCATGATCTCACGGTCTGTGAGTTCAAGCCCTGCCTTGGGCTCTGTGCTGACAGCTCGGAGCCTGGAGCCTGCTTCAGATTCTGTGTCTCCCTCTCTCTCTGCCCCTCCCCTGCTCATGCTCTGTCTCTCTCTGTCTCAAAAATAAATAAATAAATAAATAAATAAAACATTAAAAAATTTTAAAATAAAAATTCTAATTTTGCATTAATAGTATTTTTGGAAAGCAATTGATTTTTGTATATTAACCTTATTGCTGAGGTTAAAGCTTCTAGCACTATATTAAATAGTAATGCTGAGAGTGGCCATCCATGTCCTATTCCTGTAGATGAGCCTTGATTTGTGCTCCTGCTATACTTACTGGTTAGTTCCTGGAGGTTTTCTTTGCCAATTTCTTAGGAATTTTTAGATCTAAGAAGAGAGACAGTTTTCTTTCTTTCTTTCTTTCCTTCTTTCTTTCTTTCTTTCCAATGTGGATACCTTTTATTTCATTTTCTTGTCTTATTGAACTACCTAGGATTTTCAGTATGGTATTTAAATAGAAGAGATGAGAGAAGAAATTCTTTCCTTTTCCCCAGTCTTGGGGAGATAGTGTCCAGAGGCTTATCATTAAGTATGATGTAAGATGTAGGATTTTTGTTGGTGTTTCTTATTCAAGTAGAAGTCCCTCCCTCTTTCTAGATCACTGTGAGTTTTTATTTTGAATGAGTGGTTTTGGTTTTTGGAGGGCTTTTTTTATTTTTATTTTTATTTTTTTTGGTATTTTTCAAATACTTTTTCTGTATCAGTTAATATAATCATCATCGTATATTTGTATTCATTAATCCCTTTATATGAAGGATTGCATTGATTAATTTTTAATATTGAGCTATTCTCATTTACCTGTTCCCCTTAGTTGTGGTGTATAATTCTTTTTATGAATTGTTGGATTCAATTTGCTAATATTTTGTTGAGAATATTTTATTTATGAATATTTTATTTATCAGGCATAGTGAATTGTTTCCCTTCTTTTAAAAATTTTTTTTCTAACATTTATTTATTTTTTGAGAGACAGACACAGAGCATGAGCAAGGAGGGGACAGAGAGAGAGGGAGACACAGAATCTCAAGCAGGCTCCAGGCTCTGAGCTGTCAGCATAGAGCCTGACATGGGGCTCAAACTCACAAACCGCAATATCACGACCTAAGCCGAAGTCAGATTCTTAACCAACTGTACCACCCAGGCTCCCCAGATTTTTTGCCTTCTTATAATGTCTTTGGTCTTAGAGTAAAGTTAACCTTATAGAATGAATTTGAAAGTATGTACTTTGCTTCTATTTTCTAGAAAAGATTGTGGATCATTGGTATTATTTCTTCCTTAAATGTCTGTAGAATTCACCAAACATTCTTTAAATGTGTCAACTTGTATTTTCTGTTTTGGAAGATTATTTAATATTGATTCAATTTATTTAACAGATGAAGGACTATTCAGGCTATTTTCCTTGGGGTGAGTTTTGGTAGTTTGTGTCTTTCAAGGAATTGGATAATATCATCTAAATTATCAAATTTGATGATATAGAATTATTTGAGGTATTTCCTTATTATCATTTTAATATCCATAGAATTAGTAGTGATGACTCATTTTTTACTTCCTAAAACTGGTAACTGGTGTCTTTTTGTTTTGTTTTGTGTTATTCTTCTTTAATCTGGTTACAGGTTTTATTAATTTTATTGACATCAATGAAAGAACTAGCTTTCAGTTTAGTTGATTTTCTCGACTGTTTTACTCTTTTCAACATCACTGATTTCTGCTCTAATTTTTATTAGTTCTTTTCTTCTGCTTGCGTTAAGCCTAAATTTGTCTTTCTCTAGTTCTCTAAAGTGAAAACTTAGGATATTATTTTTAGATAATTCTTCCTTTTAATTACACATTTAATACTACATATTTTCCTTTAAGCACTGCTTTCTTTGCATTTATCACAGTTTGATGAGTTTTGTTTTCATTTTCATTTAGATCAAAATAATTTTAACTTTCTGCTGATAATTCTTTAACTCATTTATTAATTTAGAAGGATATAGTTTTATTTCTAAATATTTGAGTATTTTCCAGCTATAATTCTGATTTAATTTCTAGTTCATTTCCATTTTGGTCTGAAAAGATACTTTGTATGATTTCTATTCTTTTCAATTTATTAAGGTTTGTTTTATGGTTCAGAATATGGTCCATCTAGATAAATGTTCTATGTGAGCTTGGGCTTCCCTAATTATTCCTTCTTAGGTAGAGTCTGTGTTTTCTACAGTAAAATTACAGGAGAGGGGAAGTGTTTTATAATCTTATACTTAAATCTCAGTCTTATAGTGGGCCTATGTCATTGGCCTGTGGCCTTCAGAAGTGTTTCTTACTATATTACTTCCCTTCCCCTTTTATTAAGACAGGAAGGTAGAGAGAACTAGAATGAAAGGAATCTTCTTCCACAGCTCTGGGATAAGCTCTGGTAAAATCAGCTCTCATCCTTGGAGAGTTAGCTTTTGTTATAAAGAACACTGGGGACATATATCACGAAGATTACTCTTCCCCTCCCCCTGCCACGACTGTAGGCTTTATCAGATCTTTATCAGTCACAGGAACATGATGAGGTTCTTGGAAATAAAGACTGTGAAAGTATGAGGACTTCATGTAAGACTGAGGCCCCCAGGAGCTTCTGATTCCCAAACTAGTCCATATTCAAGACTCCAGCAGTTTTTCACAATTACCATATAGTGTACCTACCAGTTTATGCCTCCAATAGCTTCTGTTCTAGGTAAACAGATCTCTATGACTCTCAGATTTGTCTGTTTCTAGAAGTATCAAAGTGGCAGTTAAGCCTGCAAAGTCAGTTTTCTGATGGGTCTAGGAAAGTCGTTGATTTTCATTTTGTTCACTTTTTTTCTTGATATAAGGGTAGGAATGATGACTTCCGAACTCTACATATTAGAGCTAAAATGGAAAATGATGCCTTTCATTTGAAAACTCATACTGCCAGTCCTAAGAATGTTCATATATTTGACAATTTCTTATATTTCTGTTTCCCTGGACTCTCTGTTAGATGTTAAGCTTCTTAATTTGACCTTTTAATGTTCCTGTATTTTTCCTCCTATGTTTTTGTCCCTACAATGGGTTGAATTGTGACCCCCAAAACATTATGTCTATATCATAACTCCAAGAACCTATGAATATGGCCTCATTTGGAAAAAACAAAAGCAAAAACAAAAAAACAAACAAAAAAACTTCTTTATAGATGTAATTAAGTTAAAGATCTCAAGAGACAATCATCTTACATTGTTCAGGGAAGCTGTAAATTGAATGACAGGTGTCTTTATAAGAGACACAGGAAGGAGGAACACAGAGAGAGAAGAAAAGGCTATGTGAAAATAGAGGCAGAGACTGGAGTGTTGTCACAAATCATGAATGCCTGTAGCCTCCATGGCTGGCAGAGACAAGGAAGGATTTGCCTTCTGACTCTTCAGAGAGGATATGACTCTGCCATCACATTGATGCCAGAGTTCTGGTCTCCATAACTGTGAGAGAATAAATTTCTGTTATTTTAAGCCACCAAGTTTGTGGCATTTTGTCTTGGTAATTCTAGGAAACTAATATACTGGCCATTATTCCAGTTTTAGTAGTATTTACCCAAGCTTATTTTCCTATTCTTCTGTTTACTTTCAAATTTCTGCTCTTATTTTTAATATTCATGGTATTAATATTTCCCATTTGTCCTTTCTGTATATATTTGGTTCTTTTTGCTCATACTAATTACTTATTTTTTTGAGGTTATCTTCTTTTTGTTGGCATTACATTCACCAATTTCTTTATTTTTTTATTGGTTGTTTTTGTCTTATTAAAAGCATTATGAAACATTTGACATGACCCAGCTGTATATTCATAGTTTGCAGTCAGTTACTACAATGCTGGCTGGAAGTTCCATGTTTGTTGATGGTGGGTCTGACTGTTGGGTGACTAGGTGGCTATTTTACTGGAGAATCTTTAATGTCAGTGTGTTGGATGTTTTCTTTTGGACTAATAAATTTCTCTAGAGGTGAATTCTGTGATCTTCTGCCTAGAGATATATATTTCAGAGTTGGTGTTCTTTGAGGTAGAGGTCACAATGGTCAGTATATGGAGTGTTAGTCAATTCCTGAATGTCAGTGAATCCCATTATCCTGCCTTCCAGTGCCTGAGTTCCATTTCTGGAAGGACTTTCTATTTATAATTCTCCAGAATAAAAAGAGATATGTTTACCTGAGTTAAATGACAGAGGATATCTCTGATAATTTTACAGTCTCTCAGGAATTCCTTTCATTTTTAGCACATTCCTCACCCGTGCCTTAAGAGTTTCAAGATGCTACTGTATTTAAGACCTTTCCAGTATACTGAACATGATTAAGCTTCATATTTGTTGGCATCATTCCTCTGTCAGCACCTATATTTCATCTTTCTCTTTTCTGTTAAATCTTTTTTCACTCTTCCATCCTTTATGCATCTCCCCAAACCTATTTGTTCAGTTGCCATTGTGTACTTCCCATTCTATCAGTCATTTAGGATTTATAGCATTTATTACAATGTATTTTTTTCTAGCAGAAATAAGAAACTCATATAATTATGTTAAGCCTTTTAAAGCTATCATAAAAGGGTATGTGCAGCTTCACAATTCTATATTTGTTTTAAAACCTACATACACTCAAATATACCTATGTATCTATAAATACATATACAGTGGGAAACAAGATAGAATTATAGTCATCAAAATATTATATAATGAACCAAACTCTGAGTTTATGCAAGGTTGTGCAGGGTTTTAACTTATTCTTTTTACTTCTATGTAATTTTTAAGTAGCCAAATATGAATAAGGATTGTTTTTCAATTACAATCTATTTTTTTTAAGTCAAGGTTTTTACCTTAAAGTGTTATAGTGTTCTTTGCTATGGAGGTAGGGCCATTTATGTCAACAGTGAATACTTCTCAATTATACAGTCTGGAGAACAATCACACAGGTATTTAGGACAAATAATTTGAATGTAAAAACTCAAGGACTCATACTAAGAAAATTCCTTCAGGGGAGCCCAGTCATACATACTTTGCATAAAGCCACTAATGTTCACATGTAGTCAATGTGTACTAATATCCTTAAAACCAATTGTCTTATGCTAGGGAAAACTCTCAAATAATGTCCTTCAATGCCTCCATTTTCTCACTTTATTATTTTGCCATCAATGTGATCCATGATGCCAATAATAGATATTGGTCCTGATTAGTCCAAACTTCACATTAGAATACTTCTCAACGTATTGTTCTTGGCAGTCATCAACAATGATTTGGAATTTGCAAATGAGATAACACCTATTGGTCATACAAGCTCTAGAAACAAATGTCTGATAAATTGTTGGGGTCAAATCTGGCCCACATTCTCTCTACTGCCCTGAATCAGTGCCCAAGTGCCATAGAAATTCCCTCTATGCATCTGGCTACCCGCAAGTACTTTGAAATGGAAGTATTTCCAAGTTTTATTATTTCTCTGGCTCTTACAACTTCAATATACATCTGTGCAGAACTTCTCAATTGGTGTGAAAATGTTCATGTGTGCTGAGGTGCTATTTTATATATGCCTTGCTCCTCACCTGAATTTCACATTTCACTGAGATTAGGTAAATTGCCTGATGTCATCTAGTTAATTTAAAAAAAATGGGCTTAGGACACCTGGGTGGCTCCGTTGTTTGAGTGTCTGACTCTTGATTTCGGCTCAGGTCATGATCTCAGGGTCATGAGATAGAGACCTGCAAGTCGGGCTCAGCTCTGGGCATGGAGCTTGCTTAAGATTCCCTCTTCCTCTCCTTCTGCCCCTCTCCTGATCACTCCCTCTGTCTCTCTCTCAAAAAAAAAGGGGGGAGGTGGGCCTAAAAATGTGGGCTTACCCAGTTAAATTTTAAAGTATATAGCAAAAAAATGAAAGGAAAAATATAAGATGAATGTGAATTGTGGGAAAGCTCCTGCAGACTAAGCCTCAAATGATTGCGTTCTGAGGTAACAGGGGGTATCTTTCATTGAGACCAGTTTTGTGTAGATCACACATCATAGTCCATCAGTATTTGATGAATTGGGACAAGCTATGATTACATGGTCTGCACTTGCAGAGTGGTAGCTGGGTATTCACCTCTGCTTAGCATGCATGGCTTCCAGACAATATTATAATAATTGGAGAATAGTATCTTGCTTGTAGGGACTAAAGAAGCCATTGCCTGCCCCTCAACATGAAACTTTGATTTCAACTGAAAATTTGGGAGCCACAAGAATCTCTTCTTCCTTGCCTGACTATTCCTGGAAAAGTGTGACTCTGCAGCACAGAAACTTCCTTTATTGATAGAATAACTTGAGAATAAAACACCGTTTCTTGGCTTTGTATTTGCATTGTTAGATTTTTTTAAACTTGAATTGAGCAATGGCAATATTGATGCCAGATTTCTTTCTAATGAACATTTCTCTGGTAGTACAAGAGTCCCAACTCTCTGAATGCCTTGTGCCATTAAACGTGGCATTTTCACTTCTAAAGGGTTTATTACAGAGATACAGACTTGAACAATTTGCTAAGATTTTAAGCAAACTAGTAGGAAAGAAACAAAATCAAACTTGCCCTGAAACAAATTCATAGAATAACAAATTGATAATGCAGTATAAATTGAATAGCAAAAGATGTCTATAGAATCTCAATACAATAGCTCTAAGCCAAAGGAAAGAGGACTACAAAATCCACAAGATGGGTAGAATGATGTTGTCGACCAAAACTATAGCCAGGTTTAAGACCTCAGTGTCCCTACCTTCACCCAAACTCTTGGTGTACAACATGCTTATAGTGACTCATGCCATGATTTTTTTTCTTGTCACCATTTCTCACATACTCCACATCTCATTCATTTGTATAGCCTGTTCGCCCTAACTAAAATCCAGACTTTGAATGTTTTTTACTAGCTCTGTGCACCTCTTGCATAAGATCATGTCATTATTCTACTCAAAACCTTCCAGTAGTTTTGGTTTTTACTCAGCTTAATAGCTGAAGCTCTATGATGACCTTCAGGGTCCTATGTGATTTATCCCTTAGCTATCATTCTGACTTAATCTCCTACTTTCTCCCTACCTCTCTGTTCTTCATTCATTTTTGATTCAAATCTTTGCTCTTCCTAATTACTCCAAGTGTGGTTCTGCCTCAGGGACTTTGCACTTACTGTTCCCTCTGCTCACTTATTTTATTTAGGTCTGCTCAAATCGTATGCTAGGACAAAAATCTCCCAGAGAGTACCACCAAAACTACCACAAACTCTTCACTGTCTATCCTCATTTGTGGTTTTACATTTCTCATGGTGTTCTTTGCTACCCAACATGTATTCATTTCTTTGTTTTTTTTGTACCCCGCTCATTGGAATATAACCATCCCAAGAATGGGGTTTTGTTTTACCTACTGCCCTGATCTCAGTCTTTTTGAGTGTTCATAAAACATCTATTGAAGAAATAAAGGATGGGGAGAAAAAATGAGGAAAACAAGGAAATAAGTTTATGAAAATTTTTATCTATTTTGATGGAAGGAAGGACGTTTACCAGTACCCCAGTGATTTTTATCAGCTGCTTTTCTCATCTTGAAAACAATATTTATGTAGTGTATATAGATATATTTGGTTTAAAATCTTGCTTGCTAGCTACTAGTGACACCATCATGAGCAAATTCGTTTTTTTATAAAGACTTCTTTATGGTTTTGTAAAGTTAGAATGATATTTTATAAGATACCCTTAGGATTATAGGGATTAGAATATACAAGGGTGCCTAGTAGAGAGCCCAACACATAGCAGGTTTTCAAAGATTAGTGTCCTCCTATTAAACTGTGACATTTCTCTCCAAGTTTTAAATGGTAAAAGAAGCTGTTGGTTTTTCTTTCAGACTTCCAGGTTTCCTTGACAAAACCAAAAACATTGCATTTACAAAGGCAAGAACTAGAGGGAAGGAAATAATTGGAAATGAAAAAGGTAATGGAAAAGTAGGTCTGTGATTTCCCTTCCCACTTTTAAATAAGGCTAGTCCTCATTACATATGTTAAACGGAGCAAATATCTTGGGTACCTTTGTGATTTCTATCACCACTTGCCTCATCAGACTTGGGCCATCATGGGACCTTTGCCCCGTGAGTTAGTTGACAATCTTTTAGGTGTTATTCTTCCATGAGATACTTACCTTTCAACAGAAGACTCTTAAACTTGGAGATGAATGTGTCCCCAAACTCCAAAAAGAAATGGATGAGTGTTGCCCTGCCTTGAGCACTTTGGTTCCCTATCAGGCATTGTATGGAAGTAGAGCTGTCTGCTCAGTGCCCGTCAGTTTTTAATGTGGAGATGTTTACCTGGGGCAAAAAGAAATTCTCTCCTCTGTAAGACAAATATTGCATTTTTGCGGCCTTGAAAGACCATTATTTCCCATTATAGTAAACAGCTCACCCTGGAAGGATGAGCCAGGCTGATTTGTAGTGGTGGTGTCGCAGGATCAGGAATGGGATGTCATGGTAGTCAGGCCTTTTTTTCCATCTCCCCTCACCAATAAGAGTGACTCCATTTGCCACCCCTAACTGTATATGCTCTTGGGCATTTTAAGTCACTCTGTCTACAGACATGCGTCCTTAATCATAAACCTCACTCACGCTTTACTAAGTCCTTCAGGGATTCTCTCTTTGTTTTGTGTTTCACGTTTGACAGTTTCTTATAGAATGAGGCTTGGAGCATTCCTGGAAATGTGTTATAAACAATTAAGGTTGACAAAGCCCCCTTTCCCTTCCTTAGTGCATGTGTGTGTGTGTGTGTGTGTGTGTGTGTGTGTGTGTGTGTGGTGTATGCATTTTCTCTCAAAAAGCTTAGGGATCTAACATTGCCACTGAAAGCCGTCAGTCTTAATGATGCTTTTTTTCTGCCATTGGATGGGATGGGTTTTTTACTCTTATGATTATTATTTTGGAAAGTAGGTAATATCTTCTTTAGAAGAAAAGAAAGAAAGAAAGCCAAATCAAATCAAACACAAACCTCTGGGCTCTATTATGGCATTAGGCTTTATGTCCCAGAGCAGGTCAGAGCATACCTTTGATATATGAAAATTTGCCGTTGCTGGGTACATTTCATTTACTGAAATGCTATTTGAGAGCAACTTTATTAAAGATGCAAGACACTAGTACAATGCCGCTTTATTTTGTGTCACTGCTTTCATATAAAATCCTTTCACCAAACACTTTGGAGAATTAAATAATACAAGACAGGAGAGAGTGTTCTGTATAAATTATACAACACTATGGCATAAGGAATAATTTAAAGAATCTGTTAGAAAGCTGATAGCTAGGTCTCACAGAAATTGAAAGAAATAGGAGAGATTTTTCAGATTTTTTTTTAATCCAAAGGCGAGCTTTTGTTATGAAGAATGGCTTAAAGTAGTGAGTCAAATTGAGTTCCTAGCAGAACGTGGAGTCGATGTTTTACTATCCCAACGTGCAACCTTCTCTCCACTTCTACATACCTTTCTAAATTGTTCCCAGCGCTTTTATTTTGTGAGGAACCTATGAGTAATTCTAGCAGATAGTAATGACCTATTATCACTTAATGTCTTGAAAATCCTGAAGTTTAAGGTGATTATCACATACAGAGGTTAGAATCACAGAGGTGAAATGATTTACACATGTGATCATAATATACTAAAGTAGCAAATCCTTGAGTCACACTCAGGTCGAATTGCATCCAAAGCCCGGTGCTTGCTACTACCCCAGTGAATTTAGCAGGAACTGGAATTAACAAGCCTCATCGCTCACTGGGTATATTCCTATAGATTCTAACAATGCTATTTAGTCAAGCACTCTCAGTCTTTGTTCTGACATAACTCAATGGCCTTAATTCATAAAACCAAAAGTAGTTGCAATGGCATGAGCCTCTAGGAGAGGATGCTATAAATAATTTTCATTATTCCAAAGAACTTTCCATGTCCTTGCTTTTAAATCAACAATAAAAGGTGATTGGGCAATACACTATTCATCAGGTGTACTGAGGTGACATCATCTTTCCTCTCATGACCTGGAACAAACATGAAAGATGGTATGACAGATATTAAACTCATACTCTTCTTTGGGACCAGCAAGAACGCTGATTTTGTTCTGGGAGAGAATATGCTCACTTTTAAGAGATGAATTGGTAGAAGCTAATCATGAAAATGCTGGTTTTCTGTTTTTCACATCTCTTGCCTTGAGCATCTGACAGTCTTAGCCAGTGAGACTGAAATGAATTTTGCTCATAAGGTACTGCTTTCTCCTCTCCTTTTCCTATGCCAAATGTGGCTGTGATGTCTGGAGCCACAGCATCTATTTTGTAACCATGGTGCATCACACATAAAAATGGAGGAGAACATAATAAGGACTGGAAAGAAGAAAGGATCTAGATTTTGAGAACCACTTTGACTAGCTGTCAATCTCTAAATATTTGACATGTGAAAAAAGCAACAGCAACTCCTGTTTGTTTCACCTACTCTTAGCTTAGTGGTTGTTTTTATTTATTTTTTATTTATTTTGAGAGATAGAGAACAAGCAGGAGAGGGACACAGAATCCCAAGCAGGCTCTGTGCTGACAGCAGGGCTCAAAATCACAAACTATGAAATCATGACCTGAGCTGAAGTTGAGAGTTGGATGCTTAACTGACTGAGCTGCCCAGGCGCCCCAGTGGTGGTTGCTATTTACACTTGATCTCAGTCCTAACCAATAAACATAGACAATCATGGCCAATACATATAGATTCACCTGGGGCGTGAGATTAGGGTTGAGTTATATAGGGAGAAATTCAAAGCTAAGGAGCAACAGAGTAATTCCATCTGTGATGATTTTGGACAAGGTTATACTTCTCCATGATACTTAAATTATAGATGTGACGACCGAGGTCATGCATGATTTCTAAAAGCCAACTGGCTAAGGAACCATAAGTATCACTCATCCAGCACATGTAATTACTACCATATTTTCTTGACCACATATGATTTGCAAAGGTATTCATATGTGCTTTTGCTCACAGCTTTGTATTGCAGGCCAAAAACTAGGCTACAGGTAAGTAAATTTGGATTCTGCATCTGGAAATTCCATTTTTTAGATGAATACATCAGTCAGCATAAGCTAGATTGTGGTACAGTAAAGGCAACAAACAATACAATTAAAATAAAATAAACAATCTCTGAGTTTCAGTGTCTTAGAAGAGTAAAAGTCTTATTACTAACTCACACCACCTGCCCATCATGGGTCAGCTAACAGGCTCTATTTTGTGTTGCCCTCATGGTGGACTGAGGCAGTGGGAGGCTCCATCTCCCTGCTTCCGTATTTTCCTTGCTAGGGAAATAGATAAGGCAATTTATGCTCAACTCTTAAACTTCTAACAGAAAGTGACACATATTACTTTGATCCATTTTCATTGGACAAAACAAGCCACGTGACCAAACTGTCATCATGAAAGCAGGAAAATACAATCTTCACATGAAATTTTGAGTATGAAGAACATGAAATATTTAGCAAAATGCTAAACACTCCCTCACACAAAGATACTGAATCTGTCAGTTCCCTTCTCTAGAGACTCATTGCCCTCATCTTTAGCCAAATATTTATTTCAAACCCTTTCTTGACTGCTCTAAACATACATAGTCCTGAAAATTGAGTTGTGTGGCTCTTCACCCCTGATTCAAAGTCACTCGACTTTGGAGCTAAACTCAGCAACTGTTTGCCAGCTAGGAGACAAAGCCTGTGAGTTACCTTCTTCACCCTCAGCTCTCACTAGTTCAAAAGAATGTGGGCGGTTGCAAGAAGAACACGTGGTATGGACTTGCGTGCCTTCTCTGCCTCAACAAAGTAATGAAATAGATTTCCACTTCACCTCCGTGTCTCTGGCTCCCTATTATATAAAGGCAACAAAACAATAATTTCTTTGGACCCCCAGCACACCCTCTGCAGAATGCTAGTTGGCCGATGGTGCTAACTGTGCTGGGTGAATAGCACCCAGTATGATGAATGGATGAGAAAAGGAAAATTGACTGTTCTCTGAATTTGGTCTGAGGGCCTGATTTTTCCTAGAGGCACAGACTTCATGGACACTTTTTCCTGTAATGCTCAGTGGGAATTCTATTTCCTAATGACCTCCTATAGCTGCTGTCACATTTGCCTAAACTCCTACAGCTGTGTAAGAAAAAAGGCTTATTTATGTCTCATGTTGGAATAACTTGCCACCATTAATCACAGAATTTAGGAATAACTGGTAAGCTTTTCTGAACTTTGGTGTGATCCTTCAGATGTTTCTATGGACTTCTCATGCACAAATCTTACTGCTCTTCTAGCAAATAAATGTTTTGCCTAAAATGAATGTGCAAGCCACCTTGTCACCAAAGTTCTACAATGAGGAGATATGTCATATACTTCAGACCACCTTTTGAATTACCCAGATTGAGGCAAGAGCTCTGAAACAGCAACTTCAACTGGACCAAACTTTATTACCAGCGTGACCCGGTATGTTCTATTTTTTGCCTCAGGGAAAATAAAATGACCATCCATATGTTTACATGGCATGAGATAACAACTTGGCCTTGACATTTTTAGGTCTGAATTATTCAGTTGTTCTATTTTGTTTTGTTTTGTTTTGAGTGGTTAAGCAAAGCTCAGAGTGATTCCACCTTTACACCTTTATTTTAAGAGCTCATTCTTGGCTTTTCTCCTCAGTTAAACATACGGGATAATTCCAAGTGTGAGTGACAAAGCTGCCAAAATGGTGATGAATATTTCCTTCAAAGCTGATAAAACAATCTCACCATATCGTCATCCAACAAAGAACTGAACACTTCAAATGCAATTTGTATTATGTAGAGTTTTATTTGTTTCAATTTACAATGAATTGAGTTTTTCAGATGGAAAATGAAAGCAAGAATTGATTTATTATGAGAGCACCACTCTGGGGAAGGGAAGGAAAAGAGTTTCACCCAATCTTTGGTCTTTGCTGCATGTTCCTGGGACAATGACAGTTCTTGCTTCACATGTTACTGAGCAGATCCATGCTGTAGAGTAAGAGTGACAGGGATAGATTCCTGAAGGGTGAGACCCCAGGAGATCAGTGCAGGTAAAGAATGATATGTGTTATAATCTAATGTTAGCCAACAACTCCTCTTGCTCTACTTGGTATTGTTTGCAATTTAATAGTCCTCCTTTGCTTTCCCCCCTCCTTGTTTGTCACTTAGTATTCTTATTCCTAAGTTTCCATTTTAAGCTTCCATATTTCCTATGTGTTGTACTACTCTTCTTATATGATACTATGCCCTCCTCCATTCTGAGATTCCTGAGGGGCATACCAATAAAAAATTCAAGTTTAGAATGTTCAAAACTGAGTGCACTTGATTTTGCATATTCCAGCTCTGTCTTCTGTTTCAGAGAATGTTATCAACATCTTTTCAAAAGTACATGACAGTAACTCAAGGAAACAACTTTGACGAAGACTAAGGTAAAAAAGTAGACTTAACCTACAAATCTCGAAATGGTTTAACTTTAACATACTTTTTTTTCCTCTCCCCACCTCTTCAATAGCAGTCCTCTACTTTAGCACAAACTCTTTCCTACTTCCTAAATTACTGAAATAATCTCCCAGCTATTCTTACCTTGCGTCGTCACTGTCTAGAAGCCATAGTTCCTGTCACAGAATAAGTGAACACTCAGAGACACGTGACCATTTATACCACTTCCCTATATGAAAGTGTTCTTTGTGTTTCCAATACATTCAAGGTCAAGTTTAAATTCATTAGCTTATCATATGAGGGATTTATAATAAATAAAAAAACATGGCCCATTCCTTCATGGAGAATCTAGAGCAACAGGGGGAAAAATAGACAAACTCATGGCTGTAACCCAGTATGATGAGTGTGCTGATAAAGACATGAATGTGTGTCATGGGAGCACAGCAGAGGAACAGTTTAATTGGACTGGCAGTCACGATGGGAGATTAGAGGAGGGAACGCTTGAGCTGGGTTTTATAAAATGAATAGGGACTAACCAAATGGAGAATAGGCAAAGGCATACAATGCTTGGCATTTGCTAAAGGAAAAAAGTATGTAGGCTAAATGTATGTATGTGTGCATGATTTCATACCATATCATGGACCTTTACCAGGGCCAATTAGGCCATCTGCTAAATGCTTGGAAGACATGACACTCTAGATCTTGTTTCTAAAAGGTAAATTCGAATCAATGATCATTCTATCATTAAAATCTTAGAAATTCATGGGGCGCCTGGGTGGCGCAGTCGGTTGAGCGTCCGACTTCAGCCAGGTCACGATCTCGCGGTCCGGGAGTTCGAGCCCCGCGTCAGGCTCTGGGCTGATGGCTCAGAGCCTGGAGCCTGTTTCCAATTCTGTGTCTCCCTCTCTCTCTGCCCCTCCCCCGTTCATGCTCTGTCTCTCTCTGTCCCAAAAATAAATAAATGTTGAAAAAAAAAAAATTAAAAAAAAAAAAATCTTAGAAATTCAGAAACATAAATATTAACATAAGGACATTTATTTGCAGGTGTAGATGGGCAAACTGCATATGTATAATTGAAACAATCCATAAGAAGTCTAATAAGGCAATTGGACGTTCCCTCTTAAGCGATGGGGGTCTGGAATTTCAGTTATTTTAAACCATATATCAACTCCTGATTATTTTGCAGGAAGTAATTTCATAGGTCTTCAGCCTATGTATCTTTATCTATCAATCATAGTACAGGGTGACAACATCCTCTTCTGCTGTCTTAGAACATTTTATCATTCTTCTGGTAGTTATGTATTATCTGTGACTTTCTGCATATTTGATTTTACAACTAAAATCTTCAGTTTTTATGGACCAATTCTGAAGAACATCAGAGGTCAAATGTTTATATGGATTTCCCAGAATTAAAAGTGGATTTTGGGGTGGGGAGGCCCTGGGTGGCTCAGTCAGTTAAGCGTCTGACTTTGCCTTAGGTCATGATCTCGCGGTTTGTAAGTTCAAGCCCCACGTTGGGGTATGTGCTGACAGCTCAAAGCCTGGATACTGCTTCAGATTCTGTGTCTCCCCCTCTCTCTCAGCCTCTTCCCCACTCACTTTCTCTCTCTCTCTCTCTCTCTCTCTCTCTCTCTCTCTCTCTCAAAAATAAACATGAAAAAAATTTAAAAAGTGGATTTTAGTATAAAATATAAAATACACTATCTAATAATGTTTCATTCATCTTGCCACATCTGCCACATAGAGCCTTTATAGAAAGCAGGTTTTGTTGGCATTATTTTTGGTAAAGGGCTGGAATCACAGGAAATTGAGAAATGCTGGACAGGGAGAAGAGATTTCTTGTGAGCCCCATAAATCTTGGACAGAAGTGAACCCCTGGGAAACTATTTTATGTTTCTTACCTAGCTCATTGGCTGCACAGGTGGAAATAAAATTTCCCAGGTGGTTGATGAAACTGTATAAATCACCCCAGCACTCTATGGGCCAGGCTACTCGAAAGGAGTCAGTGATGTAAGATTCAGTTTGATCTGTAATAGGGTGTTTTGCTTCCTTATTAACATATCCACCTCCTTATAGGGGTCTTCTAGAATTAACTGGCAGGCAATAGTGCACTCAGCTCTGGTCTTTCCTGATGCAGGCGAACTCCCCCATATTTCCCAAAGTTGATAATTGTTTATCAAATGCTTCTGTCCTCTCTGGAATAATCACACCACTTATAAACTATGCTCCCTACTGAAGCAAACTCTCGGAAGCGCACATAAGCTGCCTATTTCTGCTCCTCTCTCCTGCCTGGTGACTGGTGACAATATCTTGGCTTCACAATTTACTTGTAAATTTATAGACCATGCTTTGCAAAAGGGGCTAAGGTTTGACTAGCTAATATTTTTAAGGGAATCTAGGATCCAAAAAGAAAAAAAAATGAAGTTTATTATTAGAATTATATAAAGAACAACAGACACAAAGAGGAAATTCATACTATGTCTGTTCACTATTAAAAACAATGACAGCCATAAATACATGTTGAGTAATATTTCCCAGCCATATACCTCTTTCCTCCCAAAGGAAAACAAAGGGCTTGATAAGTATATCAAAATGAAATACTGGACACATGGGAGAGAGGGAAAAAAATAAGAGCCTTAGTAATGTTGACTCACTCTATCATTTTTGTTGTCCTTTTATAACCCAGGAAAATTACATTTCTCATTAAAAGGCCATATTTCATTTTGCTGGAACATAATGGGGGCTAAGTCCTTCCAGTACTTTTTTTTTTTATAAAAAGCCATGAGAATTTAAAAGTTAATGCCAACTTGCTTTGAGTTTTCAATCATTCAAGATATGCCCTTAATGTTATTTATTTTACCTCATTTAGAAATGTAGTTCTATGCCTCCCTTAAAGATGAAACTAACAAAGAAAACACATCACCCTTCTATTGAAGTCTTGTAGTGGATTCAAATCAATTCTACATGCTTCTTTTCCTTTCTCTTTAATATTCCTTGTCATTCATGAGACTATCAGCCTCATAAAGTGGAAGACCATATACATATTATTTTCTATAACTGAGCTAACACCATTCTGTATAAGAGTTAGTGTCCCACATAAACACGAGACCTCTCAGGGTATCATAATATGCTATAAGGAGATGGGTAGTCACCCTCCATGTGGTATACTTCTCACTCAGTGAAAAGTCCACGTCTTAACATGGTACATGCCCTGCTCCCCTTTCATATGTCTGATCTTTTCTGCTAGCACTTTGCTCACGCTACTACTTCCATATTGGGTTCTTTTCTCTTCCTCAAACCTACCAATCACATGTCTGCCTCAGGATTAAGGTCATGCCTTTGCTTCTACTTACGCTTTTCTTCCTGCATTTATCCTCAAGAACTCTATGCTTTCTTTTTTTTCAGAAGTCCCATTCTCAGTGAGGTGTTTCCTGGTTGACTGATCTAAAATATGCTCTGCCCTCTCCTCTACAAAAATATTCTGTTGCAATAATCCCCTTAATATTATCCTTAATATCTATCAGTATCTAATGTAACATGTATTTACTTATTTACCTTGTTTATTGCCTATCTCATTCATTAGAACATGAGCTCCGTGAGAATAGTTTTTCTGTGTATTTTGTTCTTTGCCATTAACCCTATACCTAGGACAGAATGTAGCACATAGTAGGTGCTCAATTAAAAAAGTAAATGAATGATGAATGAATGTGTGAACATATATATGAATAAATAAATGGGTGAATGAATAAAGAGTTCTGAATTGGTACAGATCAGAAATCAATTCTGGATGCATCTCACACACTTGATGTGTGGCCTTGATCAAATCATTTAACCTCTCTGAACTATAACTTTATCTTTAAAATGTTATCCCAAGGCACCCGGGTGGCTCAGTTGGTTAAGTATCTGACTCTTGAATTTGGCTCAGGTCATGATTTCATGATTTGTGAGAATTTAAGCCCCGCATCAGGCCCCACACTGACAACACTGATCCTGCTTGGGATTCTCTCTCTTCCTCTCTCTCTGCCCTCCCCCACTCATACTCATGCACACAATCCCTCTCCCTTAAAAATAAAAATAAAATGTTATCTCTTCTAAATAAAAAGAATAGGTAAAGCTGTATAGTTTCATGGTTCTAAAAGTAGAAAGTTGATCTTTACTTGGGATATAGGAGCAATGTGTATACTGCATGATAAATTCAGCTTGATACATACGTCACTAAGAATAATGTGAGGGGCATCTGGGTGGCTCAGTCGGTTAAGCACCCAACTCTTGATTTTGGCTCAGATCATGATCTATTTGTGAGGTCAATTCCAGGGTTGGCCTCCGTGCTGACAGTTCAGAGCCTACGTGGTGTTCTTTCCCTCTTTCTGCCTATCCCTCACTTATTCACTCTCTCTCAAAATAAATTTAAAAAAAACATTAAACAAAGAATAATGTGAAAATTTATGAATCTCTTATTACAGGGAGCAGAAATAAATGCTGGGACCAAAATACTACTTTCTCTGGCAATCAACTCTACTTTTTCTTAAATCTTTGGATTCTGTTGGTTAATACTGGTTTCAGTCAACAAGTCACTTTTGATCTTGGGTCAACATGTGACAGTAGTAGTAAATCTATGCAATGGACTGTCAACAAATATATTGGGGCAGAGTTTAGGGTATTTTGAAGAAGTTGGAGATTCCTGTGGAGGGACATGTCTGTATAAGGATACACATTCTTTGGAAAACTATCACATGCAAAGAGGCTCAACATCACTCATCATCAGGGAAGTAAAAAACGAAACTGCAATGAGATATTATCTCATACCTGTCAGAATGGCTAAAGACACAACACCTATTGGTTTTGTGTGTGTGTGTGTGTGGAGGATGTAGAAAGAGGAACCCTCTTGTACTGTTGGTGGGAATACAAACTGGTACAGGCACTCTGGAAAACAGTATGGAAGTTGCTCAAAAAGTTAGAAATAGAACTACTCTATGACCCAGCAATTATACTACTAGCATTTACTCAAAGAATACGAAAATCTTCATTCAAAGGGATACCTGAATCCTGAGGTTTATAGCAGCATTATCTACAATAACCAAATTATGGCAACAGCTCAAAGGTCCATCAACTGAAAAATAGGTAAAGAAGATATGGTGTGTGTATTTCTATTTCTATTTCTACTTCTATTTCTATTTCTATTTCTATTTGTATAATGGAATATTACTCAACCATGAAAAAGATTGAAACCTTGCCATTTACAATGAAATGGATGGAGCTAGAGAGTACTATGCTAAGCGAAATAAGGCAGTGAAAGACAAATATCATATGATTTCACTCATATGTGGAATTTAAGAAACAAACAAACAAAACGGGAAGAAAAAAAAGAGAGAAGCAAACTAAGAAACAGACTCTTAACTATAGAGAACAAACTGAAGTTTACCAGAAGGGAGGCAGGTAAGGGCATGGGGGAAATAGGTGATGGGGATTAATGAGGGCACTTGTGGTGAACACCGGGTGCTGCATGGAAGTGTTGAATCACTAGATTGTACAGCAGAATCTAATATGATACTATATGTTAACTAATTGAAATTTAAGGAAAATTTAAAAAAATGAAAACACTTCCATCATAAAGGAAAAACATGAAAAACGAGCTAAGTACCCTACTTGGTAATCCTTGGACCTAATTTTCTTTTACATTATTTACTTATTTATTTATTTATTTATTTATTTATTTATTTATTTATTTATTTATTTATTTTTGAGAAAGAGAGAGAGTGTGAGCAGGGAAGGGGCAGAGAGAGAGGGAGACACAGAATCCCAAGCAGGCTCTGTGCTATCAGTGGCTCAAACCCACAGACTGTGAGATAATGACCGGAGCCCAAATCAAGAGTGGGACACTCACAAACTGAGACACTCGGGCACCCCTGGACCTAATTTTCTATCACACCACTTATCACGTGAACTATATGAAAATTCTTATCTATAAAATGGGGCTACTTATACTGTCCACCTCATAGGGTTTTTGTGAGGACTGCATGATATATTAAATGTAAAGTGCCTGGAATAATGCCTGAAATGTGTTAAGTTCTCAATAGATGTTAATTGTTATGATTTTACTATTATTACCATGCTCATGGGTCTAATTGGCCTTCACACTCCTCTAGGCTCTGAACTCTGTGGGAGCAGGAAACATGTTCATTTTTTCGGCACACCAAAAGCGCTTTATCATTATATTGAACAAATGGATGCTTTTTAAATGCAGTGGAATCCAAAGTTATGCAACAGGTTTTTGTTTTCATTTTGTTTAGTTTTTACATTTGTACAAATGAAAGGATGATGCTCTTTGAATCTTAAGACATGACATGGTGTTCAGACAAGACTTAGAATTTTAAACTTGAGAGCTGGCTAACTGCAATGCCCTCTTCAAAGACTGAGTAATAAAGATTCATGGAAAATATGAGAAAGCAGACCGTTGGCTCAACTAAAGAGGGCATGTGTTATACAGGTCATTCTCAGGGTTATCATAGCATCCATGGTAAACCCGAACAGATGAAGGACAGGAATAACTATCATAGTTATACCATTTCCTTACATCTGGATAGTACTGTATAACTTTCAAACATTATTCACATTCATTGGCTACTAATCTCAGAGATTTGTTAGGAAGACTTAATAAAACATATTTTTAAAATCTTGCCCAGAGAGCCTATAATACGTTCTCATTTAATGAATATCGGTTTCCTCTTGTTCATTTGGATCTCATTAAAATTATAGGAGGTCCATGGTGTCCAAGGTGGGTATTGTTTTTTTGTTTGTTTCTTTGTTTGTTTTTCCCCCTCACCTCCACTGCTCCCACCTTTGTCCAAACCGACACCACAGCCTTCCTGGAACATGCAGTAGCTAGCTTCCTCTCTGCTTCCTTTATGGTCTCTCTAAGATCTCTTCTTCACATAGCATTAATCTACTAAAAACATTAACCTAAGTCTTTATTCCTTAGAACTGGTTGGCACCTAAACATGGATCTTAGGATAAAATCCAAACCTATTGCAGTTTCTACAAGGCCTTGTGTGATCTAGCTCTTGTCTTCTGGTCTGTTCTCAGCCCCTCCCCCCACTTCTCATTGCTCTAGCCAGTCGGAGCTTCTTTGTGCTTCTGCACACAGTAAGTACAGCTCAACCTTATGGACTTTGCAGTTTTGCCCTTGGCCAGAAGGCTCTCCTCCAAAGTTGTACTCGCTTGCTTCTTTTGCAACATGCATGTTTCAGCTCTCATGTCAACCCCCCAAGGAAACCTTCTCTGTGCACATAATAAGGTAGCCCACTGTACCCCACTGGTGTCACAGCATCTTGTTTGCATAGTGGATCCTCCGCAAATATTTGATTTTCCTTTTGTTCACATCAGAAAAAAATATCCCAGAGAGATTAAGTGTATTGGCCAATCTTCTAAGCAGTGTGCTTGGAGAGAACCCAGGTCTCAAGAGTTCAGTTCAGTTCTCTTTCCTAGTTCAGTTCTCTTTCCACACCCACATCATCATGCATTACTTTTTATACTAATACATTTTCATGTGCCTAAGATACCTGAAGAAATGTCCAGTGCAGTGATCCAACAATACCCACTTTGTTGTTGTTGTTGTTATTGTTTAGGGGGTTTCCTTTAAACTTAATGCAAGGCTGGCAAGGGCCAAACTTTGCCCAGTGAATAGTCCCCATCAGAAATGGTATAGATACACCTTAAGACAGCTGCGGTATTTGTGTCAGAAAGATGTACTTTGTGAAAAGTTAAACAAAAAATAGCCAGGATCAAATAGTGTTTATGGCTGTGCACTCGGTGAATAGAGTAGAAATCAAAGTACTTGTGAGAGGGGTGAATTCCATGGCATGTGTGTTATATCTCAATAAAGCTGTTATTAAAAATGATGATGAAATATATTATTCTTCTAACCCTACCCTTCAACTTAAATTAATTTAAATTAAAGGGGTTACTGAAAACCTGTTAGACTGTGTCTCCTTCTCTATAAACTTGACTCCACTAATTAGGTCTCATGGCTGGGGAAACTTATCCTTTATGGTAGTGCTTGTTTATTGGAAGATCCTCCCTGGATTTCCTCATTATAAACCACTATAACATATATTCTTTCCTTTGGGGAAAATTTTACATATTTCGCATATAGTGTTTATTGTTACATTGCTTTATTAGGCAGCTGCAGAAACAGAATTGCATTTTTCAGGTCCCCAAAGGGAAGAGAAGATACTTATTTACCAGGCAACAGTGATAAGCCAGGGCCCATTTGAGGACAGAACTCATTAATAATCTTAAACAAGCAGCTTTATTCTGAACAGAGGTGTGCCATCCTTGGATGGCATCCAGCATACCAGCTTTTGGGTGGCAATGGTGACTTGAGCACAAGGTCCAGACCCTATCCCTTCCTGTTTCTGAGGTCTCTTAATCTCCCCGCCTTGTGTGTCTGTTGTTACCTGCCAAGGAAGAAATTAAGACCCCCCACAGAGTACTTGGCTGAGAAAATCCAAATGATCTGGATTTCTTTTGGGATAAGTCCTGACTCAGATGAGAGATCTAGAGAGCCATTGGAGTTCATTTTCTGCTGGATCATAGCTCTGGTTCTACTGTACGTATTCTTGCTATAAATACTTTAATCCCTTTTTTGCGTCTCAGCTAGGAAATGCTATCAGCAGATAGCGGCCATGAGACCGAAACACTTCTTTTTCAGAAAAAGCAAATTCACTCAGGTTTATTAATCACTTCCAAAACAACAGGTGGCATAACTCAATATCAAGTGTGAATTTCAAAATTTTTAATGTTTACTTATCTTTGACAGAGAGAGAGAGACCAAGTGCAAGTGGGGGAAGGGGAAGGAAAGAGAGAGTGAAGGAGATACAGAAGCTGAATCAGGCTCCAGGCTCCAAGCTGTCAGCACAGAGCCCAACATGGGGCTCGAACCCCCAAACCACGAGATCATGACTTGAGCCAAAGTCGGACACTTAACCAACTGAGCCACCCAGGCGCCCCTCCAGTGCTAATTTCAGATAAGATCTTGATTGCCAGATGGAAAGCTAAACAATAATGAGAAAGCCATCTATCTGGATGTAACGGCATTTTTAATACTAAGCAATCCCTCCTCTACCTATACTTCTGCAAACCGTCTGAGCCATGTATACACTCTCACACACACATTCCAGGCCCTGCTTTACCACAGACTACATACAACTTCTTACCATGGATCTCGATTGTGATTCCCTACTTGGGAAGACAGGAATCTGTTGCCTCCCACATGCAGCCTTCAGGATGTAAAACATACCACATAAAATGCCAAGGTGTTACATGGGGGTGTGATGACAAAAATATATGAGCTGCCTTCAGCCACACTGCTGCTTTGCAGTATGTTTTTTAGTAAGTCATTTTCTTTGGCTTCAACGTCTTCCTTAGTCTCCTAGGTGAGAGGCCTTCCACCCAGTCATTGGATAGTTAATGCTTGGTTCTCCAAAGGTGACTACAATTTTACAACACCGCTAATATACTCTATCCAGATCCAAGCTCCATAACGCTGATTCCCAAACTTTCAGATTCTAGATGGAAAACCTCCAAACTAGGTTAAACATCCCAATAATACCAAATAGGAAACATAAAATCCATTCATGCTGTAAGATTCCCAGTAAAATAGCATGTTTCTCAAAGCCAAATTATGGCCCTAAGTATTTAATCAAAAATAAATTTCTTTGGGGAAGGGAATGAACCAGCTATGGTCCTTCCTGAGACAAAAGCCAGAGACATTTTTCTCTGCCACAGAAAGAACCTTTTTTAGAGCTAGGTTTCTTTTCTGTAAGACAGGGATTTACTTTTGGTTTTCCTGTGCAATCTTTTGAGTCTCCCAGTTCCTGTGCCAACAGATTCCTCTAATCTCATTCACTAATTTCCTTTCTTGCCAAATTAACATTTTGTATTTAAGCATCCCCTTAATGCCTTTCTCTCTGTTCTTAGCTGCAGCCCACCTGGGGAGGCTAAAATAACACGCACCACATTAACACTTCTCTGCTGAGATGTTGATAACAGACACCTGTGCAGCCTAAGTAGCTCTTGACTTATTCCTTTCCGAATGTGTTAATAATTGTGGCCACGTTTATTTTCCTCCAGATGTGAATTACAAATGCTGCAAGGGCCAATTTCACTGAAAACTTGGAAGTGTATAACACTGCTCCCTCTCCTTCCCCCTCCCCAATTCCATTCTGCCATCTTTCAAGTGCAACGCGGAGCATGTCCATCAATCAGAGAGCTGCTGGGCATCCTGGGAGCAAACCGCAGGTGGCAAATTTCACTGCACACACCTCAAAGTGCATCCTCACCTAACCGCTCATGTCAATGAACACTCTGCTACTGAAACTGCAGCCATTGCCTCCTGCAAATATAACAATACCAATTTGACTCAAGTATCCAAACTGGTCCCCAACCTAAGCATCACAAAATAAGGAGGCAAGACTGTAATCCCCTCTGCCATTTTAATCCTTTAAAACGATTTTTTAATCAACATTTGCTGCCTTACCAGCATTTTTCTTTCTCTGGGTTAATATTTAAAATAGCTAGTCAATTTGCGAGGCATTGGTGCAGTTGTTAAAGTAAGTTACTCTCTGGGCTTTCCAAATCTCTTTGATGTGGCCCACGCCTAACCACTGGGGCTGGCTCTGCATTAAATTTTCTTTTAAGGGTATTTTTTTTTTTTTAATTTCTTGAAAGCAGCTTTGCACTTTTCTATCCACATGAGATCAGATCTCCTTTTGTGGGTTAGCTTACAGCCAGAGCCTCTATCGATTTCGAAAGTTTATTATAAGGGAAAAAAAATCCAGAGAAACAGTCAGATAGTTAAGCCAAGACACTTCTTTCTTGGTTGTGTTGTTCAACCAGCTTCAAGAACTGCCTTCCACCTTCACCCATCCATTTACTCGTAAGCTGACATCTCAAGTACCTCCTCTAACCTCCCTACCACCCACCCACCCCCGACACACGCACGGTCCCTTAAATATTAAAAAGCTATACACAGCCATATGCACTGAACACTAAGCCATCTAATAGTATTAGTCACTGGAGGGGACAGTTAAAAGCAGCAATAATAAGGGATTAAGAAGAGAATGAATTGCTCTCTTTTGTGAAGGCCTTTACCCTTTTTAGTGCAGTTGGGTTCCATTTAGCAAATGACCTCCTTCTGAAAACGAAGGGAAAATAATGACCAGGGCCAAGAAGGATAAATTATGTCTTTCACTCAAGAAATGTTAAGAACTCCGCTTGCCTCATACTATACTTGTGGAGAAGTGGATGTGTGGCATTATATTTCTACAGCCTTCCTTACTGTTATGATAACATAGTGATTGTTATAATTTGGTATTTCATTCTCTCCCTGGGCAAGGGGATTTCTGAACTCTAGAAGAGAAGTATCTGCTCTTACTAAAGCTACCACATTTGGAAAAGGAACTTCATTAATGTAGCTATTGGCTGTTACATTTCCCAGGTTTCTTACAAAGCTGACATTAAAAGAAAATACTTTCGTATGAAAAAGAAGCATCCCTTGGTGAAGAATATGACCCACATCTAGGAAAAGTGGCTAAAAGAAAGAATTCTAAGGTTAGTAGGGTCAAATTGATTTCATGGCAAGCTATTTAATGGCACTACGATAAGAATAGGTGTATCATTAGAGTTGGTTGACTTTTTAAGATATCATTATCTGTTAAAAAGTTTGTGCCCTGGGTAAACTATTCTGGAAACCTGAGCCATTTCTGCTAGACCATACTCATCTCTAGGAAATACTCAGAAGTAACAGCAGTCTCCTCAATGGTCTGTTTAATCCAGCCTTGCCCCTCTCCCATCCTGTCTGCATACTGTAGACAGGATAATACTTCCAAGATAGTCAGCTGATTGTGTCAGTCTTGGATTAATACCCATCAGAGACTTCACAAATGGCTGAAGTTAAGGTCCAAACTCCTCAACATATTACTAACACATTTTTCTAGTTTCACCTTTTGCCATGTACTACCTTATCCCTAACACTCCAGCCAAACTGAACTTTGAGGGAGGAAAAAGGCCCAAATATTGAAGGATTGAGTAGACTGTATAACCTTCCCTGTGCATTTGGCCTGGTGATTACCCACTTTGTCCTCCAGATCTCATTTACAAAATCACAGCTTATTGAAGAGTTGTTCTGATCCTCTTAGAGCAAACTGGGTTTGTCTATTCACCCTTCCCAGACCATTGTATGCACATTATTCCTATCACATTTTAGCCTTTTTGGCTCTTGTTTACTTGTTTGCATTCTCTACTGACAGTAAGTCCCCTTGGGGCAACGACTGTATTTGTTTTACTCAAGAATTGTTCGACTTTATTTTGTAAATCCTCATTGGTTCATATGATGAATGAATGAATGAATGAATGAATGAATCCTAGTGGCATAAAAGTTGAGAAAAAGTAGACGAAATTACAGCAGACTGTTACAACTTAACAGGATTGACTTAGTAGAAAAAATTAATATGTACAGAAATGGAATCAATTTAGGCACCACAGAAGAAATCCCATCCCAAAATTCCAGCTTTATTTTCCCACTCTGAATACATTTCCTGTATGATTTCTGACATCTAAAATCCTACAATTAGAGATCCATTGAGGGACTTACTTTTCTGTCTTCTGTGAAATGCCCATGGGAAGTAGCACTCCACATAGTGTAAATGCATCCAAAATTACTGGGAGCAGTTCTCAGAAGTCAGAATTCTTTTACTTTATGTCTGAGGGCAGCAGGGAAAACTGAGAAGACCCTGTTTTTCAAGGGCCATAAATGAAAAGTTGAAGAAAGAGCAAAATTAACTCAAATGCTGAAAAAATGTTGTTTGTCTACATGCCTAGTTGGGAATTATCAAGTTCTAAAAAGAGCAGATATTTCAGATTTTTTTTTCCTGATGTTATGCCCAGAATTCGTGATCCCCAAAGACCACCAGGGAGCCAAGTCCGATGCAAAAGCAAAGAGCCTTTATTTGAGCTAGCTCGAGCTCAATCCCCTACCTGCACAACACAGCGGTGAGATGCCGGGGAGAGAGAGCGCGAGTTTCAAAAGCACAAAGGTTTTATTGGGGTCTGGGGCAGTTGGTGAGGTAATGGCTGTGGCCTCAGCCGATTGGTTGCGGAAGGGTCGTGGCCTCAGCCGATTGGCTGGGGAAGGGTTGGAGTCCCCTTTCGCAGGTCTCTGGGTGTGTTTTGATCTGGAAGTTTGAACGGGTGAGCGGGAGGTTACTCAAGGGGAGGAGGCATGGTCTGAGGTTTCTGCGATTTTCCCGGATAGGGGGCATGTCGTGGACATAGTCACTCAAGGTGGAGGACACAGAACAAGATGGAGTCAGCCGGTGTAGGCCTGCCCTTTCACTGACTCCGTCTTCCATATTGCTTTCCATTACTCTAAGATCCCTATTCCATAAGGAAGACCTCAGGACATTACTATCATTTACTCAGTTCCACCAATATTTCATGATGTGGAAATTCCATCATCTCTTGCCTAATTCTGAATTCATTCTTTCAACAAATATTTACTGAGAACCTACCAAACATCAGATACTCTTCAACTCTAGGATTCAACAGATTTTTAAAATTTTATGTATTTTGATTGATTTATTATTTGGCTCTCCTAACCTCATGTATATAATAGGAACTGGTTGAAAGCTTTTTGCATAAAAGCCTTATTGCATGATTAAACAAATAAGCTGCTATTATTAAGGAACAAAAAACCTGAGTGCCCTTGTTATTTCTCTTGAATTTCCACAGAGGCAATATACAATCATCGTTAATAACTTAGACCTGGAGTCAGAGATAGAGCCAGGTTTCAATTCCGGCTCTATCACCTACTAGCTGAGTAAAATTGGGCAAGTTGTTTTATTTCTCTGGACCTCAGTTTTCCCACTGTAACATGGATAATTTTATAGGATTGTGACCTTATACAGTTGTGGTGGGAATTAAAAGAGAATCTATCCGAAAACATCTGGCAAATGAGACGTCAGCACAATATCTGACAATTTAGAGGGGTATTCTGCGGTGTTAGCTGTTATTTCTTTTCTCCTAAGTTCCTAACTTGAATCAGTAAGGGGAAAGTTGATTATTATCAGTGTTTTTTGCTTTTAAGTAAAATAAATTCACATAGTCCTGAGGAATGAAATGTTAACATTCTCAATTGTTAGATCTGATTCTCAAGGCAAAGCACACTAACTTCTCCTGCCTTCCCATTGACAGCACCCTATTACAGAGCAAAGCTCACATCAGGGGATATGGGACAAATCAGCCCGATTGCTAAAGGATGCCACTTCCCCAGCATGCCTGGTGGGGAATAAGAATGCTCTAGAAACAGCAAAGAGTAAATGACCTTGGAAGATGACTATATAAGCAGCAGTATTTTGTGCTAAGAGAATTATCCCATTCCCAGGAAAGTGCAAAGGCGTGTCTGATGCAAACGTCTCAGACACTCTAATTAAGTAATTATTTATTCTAAACCATCTTCTCTTCTTTTAGGAGAGAAAGCATTTTTGTTTTTTTATTAATTTTACATCTGGGAAATATACAGAGATACATATACTCACATACACTCACACACATGAATACACACATATGTAAATATTTTTCCCTTTTGGCCATGGTCTCAGAAGAAAAAGAAATATTCCTTATAATGAAAAGGCTTCAGAGAAATTGATTCTCCTTGTGATACATGAAATATGGGTTTGGAAGGACAGTATGATTAGATCAAGACTATTCATAAACTTTCATCCTACTAGAATCACTTGTCTTTCTCAGAAGACAGAAGGTCTGTGGAAGAAATCTGCACTTTTATTTGTTTGTTTGTTTGTTTTAAGTTTATTTATTTTGAGAGAGAGAGAGTGAGAAAAAAAAAGCACAATTGGGGAGGGGCAGAGAGAGAGGGAAGAGAGAGAGAATCCCAAGAGCCTGATATGGGGCTTGAACTCACAAACCATGAGATCATGGCCTGAGCCAAAACCAAGAGTCAGAGGCTTAACCAACTGAGTCACCCCATGCCCAAGAATCTTCACTTTTATTTTAATTTTAATTTTTTTATTCTTTAAATTTTATTTATTTATTTATTTATTTATTTATTTAGAGAGAGGGAGCAGGAGTAGGAGAAGGGAAGAAAAAGGGGGGGAGAGGGAGAGGGGGAGGGGGAGAGAGAGAGAGAGAGAGAGAGAGAGAGAGAGAGAGAATCCCAACCAGGCTCTATGCTGTGAGCACAGAGCCAGACATGGGGCTCAAACTCACAAACCACGAGATCAAGTCCTGAGCTGAAATGAAGAGTCAGATGCTTAATCTACTGAGCCACCCAGGCACCCCAGAAATCTGCACTTTTAAATATGATTTATTTTTTCCCCATAGGACCTTTGTATTCATATGCGTAATTTCTCATTAAAGTATCTTCTTAATACATTTTATGTATTATATATATCAGAAAAAGAGAGAGAGAAGGTGGAATGTTACTGCATCTAAGAAAATAAAGTTCTCTGCTTCTCTTATCCAAGGATCTTTCTGGGAAATTTGTATAAAACTCTGTAGTTAGTGTAATCTGCTGAGAGAGAGGCACAAAGATCATTTTGTTTTATAGATGAAATGGAAGACATACCTCATTTTCTTTAATGGGCTGATTTGAATAAAAGAAATGAGCAGTGAGTCCACGATTTTTCTGTCACTAATTCTGCATCATGGAAAGTTAGATAGTATTTCATAAAATTTAACTTGAGGATAGAATTTTAGACATCACTGGAAAATCATTATACTTTGTGATAATTGTCTTAAAATGATTAAATGCAATTTTAATCTCAGTTGTACAACAATTTAGCAGAATGCTTTTTTGCCAAGGTGTCCTTTCAAAAAAATTAACATAGAGCTTTCTCTTCATGAGGACTTCTGGGAACTTATCTTTTTTCCCTATTTTACCTGGCCAGTGAACCCACTTCCCAGTTTGTAGAAGGTGATGGCTGGTCACCTTTCAAGTTTGCTTCCAGCTATTAAAATCCAGTAGCTTAAAAGGTATTCTCCTGAAGCTTCCTGGATATTATTTTATTATTTTTAACTTGTTCTTACTGCAACATTAATGTGAACAACATTTTTTTCCTTAAAATGAGCATAAATGAAAGCAATAATACTTGGCAAAGAGGATACAATTAAAAGATTTATAATTGACTCTGTTGGAATCTTAGCATGTGGACTATTCCAAACACTCTGGGGTAATAAGTTGAGATAAATCCAAGAGTTTGTTTAAGTTAGAAATATTACCAGGAGAGAACCAAAAAGGCAAAACAAAAATTAGACATTATGCTCAGAATTTTGTTTTTCATATAAGGATTCTGAAATATTTCATCTGTACTTAAATCCTCAATAAGATAAATAGGCTTTGGACTAGCGTTATGATGAGATAAAATTGATTTATACTAACAAATATGACCACATTACTTCTAAGTTTATCAGGCTAAATCCAGGAAAGATTAAGATTTGCATCTTTTCTAGTCGATCATTTCTAGTACCTTCATGATTTTGCTTTTTTAAATAAATCTCTTTCAAAGTAGTATTCTATAGAACATTTGTTTGAATGACATTAATAAATACACCCAGGGGGGAAAAAAAACATTTTTAAGTGATCCAGGGCCAAATACACTTTGGAAAGATGGCATACTCTATTTCCCTTAGACTTACAATTCCTATTAACCTATTAAAAGCTCTGAGTACCTGTGAAGTAAGGATCGTTGCTCAAAATATTGAATCTGATGTTCTTAAAATTAGTTGATTCGTAAACATGCCTTTTCTTGATATTTTAATCAATATTTTCTGGTGTAATTTCTTTGGAAAAGAGTTTGGGAAATTATCCCAGAAAAATCTGGGATCAAACAGTGTTGGCTCCTGGAGGGAGAAGTTTATGGAAATGTTCAGTTCTTCAGAGATAAATCAGGACATATCCAGCTTTTGAAGACTGGCCAATTCTACATGTTACTAAGTGACGTAGTCCTTTGTTGGGCAAGTCTGCTGGCAAGAGGTACGTTGGAATTCAGAATCATTGCTAATCTGGGAACTGCTTCCTGTATGCTTATACCTAACCTAGAAATTTAAAGGCATTTTGCTCTTTCAACTCTACTAAAAATGAATTCCTCAAATTCCAGGTTCCAAATTCTCTATTCCATTTCTGTGAACTTCTTATTGTCCTGATCCTCAATTAAAAACAAACAAACAAACAAAAACAAAAAAACAAACAAACAAAAAATACAAAAAGACCTTACTTTTAATTGGAATGTGGTTGACATATATTAAATTAGTTTCATGTGTACATCATAGTGATTCAACAGTTACATGCATCATGAAATTCTCACCATAATGTATATCATGATGTCATTGACTATATTCCCTATGCTATACTATTCCTTTCTAAAATTTTTTTAAAAATTATTTTAAGAGAGAGACAGTGTGAGTAGGGGAGGGGCAGAGTAGGGGAGACCAGAGACAGTAGGGGAGACCAGAGAATACCAAGCAGGCTCTGTGCTGCCAGCGCAGAGCCCTATACAGGGCTTGCACTCACAAAACTGCAAGACCATGACCTGAGCTGAAACCAGGAGTCAGATATTCAACCACCTGAGCCCCCCAGGTGCCCCCCCCATGCTGTACCTTTCATCCCTATGACTTATTCATCTTATAACTGGAAGTTTGTACCTCTTTATCTTCTTCATCTATTTCACCTGTGCCCCCATCACCCTCCCCTTTGGCAACCACCAGTTCGTTCTCTATATTTTTTAGTTTACTTCTTCTCTCTTTTTTGTTGTTCTTTGTTTATTCATTTGTTTTTGCTTTTAGATTCCACATATAAGTGAAACCGTATGGTATTTGTCTTTCCCTGTCTGGCTTATTTCACGTAGCATTATACCCTATAGGTCCATTCACATTATTGAGACCCTCCATTTTTAAAGCAGAGTTTCATTAAAATGTCAGCGTGTCCCCTTTATCTTAGACTGTAATGGAATGAACTTTTCATTACTTTGTATCATAAAATCCTCTTAAGGAGCTACAAATATATGTATGTCATCTAATTTCAAAAAGCCTCTAGAACCCTGTTTACCCACATTTAGAAAGGGCAGAAACATCTTTTCTCTGCTATCTAAAATTACCATTCAGTAACAGTTATTAAGTGTTGCCCTTCACCCTGCATTGTATGTAAACTGCTTCAAATGTCCTCTGTCATGTTAAAGGTGTTTCTAACTAGCTTGTCTAGAGACTTTAAATTATTTAAGAAACTCCGTGGGTGGAAAGAAGTTTCACGTACATAAAGATAAGTTGGGGCTCCTAGACATGCTCCCTTTGTGACAATAGGCTTTGTCTCATTTGCCTTTGTGAGTCTCTGTCTTTTTTTCTCTCATTTCTTTCTCCCCTATTTGGCCTCTATGCCTATTTTTCTATTGTCTCCTATTTGACCTCTCTGTTTGGAAACCAAAACATCACCTCTGTCACTGCAGATGTGTGACTCTAGAGTTAGCACACTAGGTTTTGTGTGTCTTTGCTCTGGACTCCAACTGCATTCCTAGCATCCTTGTCCATGGTCTCAGTTTCTATTTAGTGCATACATATGTATACATACCTGAAAATGTTACATTTATTTTAGGGAGTATTTATTTGAACATAGACTAGATGATTCTTTAAGGCTTGAGCAAAAAATTAAAATCACATGTAGTGGGAAAACTAGCATAAACCTTATAGAGCACATATTACATAGCTCTATATACTGATAAAGTGATATTTATTTTAGGCTTGGAAAATATTCCTGCCCTTCAAAATTAATTCCGTATCAGTGTCCCAGAAATATGGAGGGACACAAAAGGTTTGGAAAGGATTCAGAGGAGATTATTAAGATGAGCTGAATTTGCAGAAAAGAAGCCAGATGGCTAATCTAATATTGGCAATGGGTATATAGAGTGTGGTGAATGACGGGGAACAAGGGTCACCTCATCTCCAGCTTCACTATTGACAAAAATGGAGACATTTTCAGGAAAAGGAAAGAGAAAATATTGTTCTGATGCTGGTAATTCTAAGTCTTGAAATCTCTCTCTCTCTAAGAATTTTAAAGTTTATTTTATTTTATTAGGAAGCTAGTATGTTTAGATGTCCTGAATGGCAGAGGGACAGATCAGTTAACACCTTAGCAAATTCAGTTCTTCAAACTTGCAGCTGGTTTACTAAAACCATGAGAAAGTATTAATACCCCTATTCCCCTTTTTACAGAAAGCCACAGGACGTGAGATGTGCTGTATTTTGCCTTATTGGTGAATAAGTAACGTCTTCCCTTCTTTACCTTCCCTCTTTACCTACTGATCCCCGGGGCAGCCACAGCTGTTTTGGTCCACTTTAGAAAAGAAACACCACTAGTGAATACAATGGTGTTTCATGATCCTTATATGCAAATGAAATGTCTGTGTACATGGCACCATGCTAAAGGCAGAACCATGTGGCGTGAAAGTTATATTCAAAACTCCTCTGGGCTGATTCTGTCTCCATTTGTGACTAAGACAAATTAAATAGCAATTGTGTGAGACAGTCTTTTGTTTTTGTGAGGAACTAAGATGTCTTTTATACATGAGCTGATGTTTTATTATCGTGTGCTCTTGCACTTTAAATTAATGGCCTAGTTAATTATGGTTGAATTCAAGTCAAAATTCTATACAAGTGCTAGTAAGTGGCATTCATATTAATACTGAAGAGTTCATCAGGATTCATTTTCTTACAGTAAATACCAAGAAAATTAACTATGATTAGGTCATTAATTTAAAGTGTCCTAATTTCAACATTTTTCTCTTCTGGACAGTTGTGTTTTATAAGAATTGGGTAATTTGGACATATTAGATAGGGTATTGCAATCATAGATTAATAAAATAGTAAGAAAGCTCATGGGGTTTCCCAAGTTGGAGACACTCCAAGACACATGTATTAAAAATAGCTGAGGTTTGGGGCGCCTGGGTGGCGCAGTCGGTTAAGCATCCGACTTCAGCCAGGTCACGATCTCACGGTCCGTGAGTTCGAGCCCCGCGTCGGGCTCTGGGCTGATGGCTCAGAGCCTGGAGCCTGTTTCCAATTCTGTGTCTCCCTCTCTCTCTGCCCCTCCCCCGTTCATGCTCTGTCTCTCTCTGTCCCAAAAATAAATAAATGTTAAAAAAAAAAAATAGCTGAGGTTTGAAAAACACTAGGTCGCTTTAGTTGAATGCCCATGGATTAAAGCTATTCTTGAATGCAATTCCATTACCACCCAAGTTAGTGTCAGTGTTGCCCTGGGCAAAGACAATGGGCACGGGGAAGAAAATTTAGGGAACAGTATGATTGCTATAGAAATAGATCTTACCACAAGCCCCCCAGGGCTAACTTGGAATGAGATTGCCTCTCCCATATATAGCATCAACAGTCATGGCCCTATACTAGAGTTCAAGTAGGAGCTCAACGTTGATGCCTCTAGAAATATTTTTGTGAAAACTGCTTCTGAAGGTCCATGTGTCAGATGTGCATTTAGCATTGATTTTATACGCTTAAGTAACATTGGCAATAAAGTGAATTTAGCTTTCCATATCATGAGCATCATTTCTTAATGTCCTTCACACCCATATATTTGGTTTATACTCTCCCCATGTGGAAAGCAGCTACTATGAGGGATGTGTACACATGAGAGGAGGTGAGAAGGAAGCCAGGACAGTAGGGCTCTGGGTCCCATTCCCTGCTGTAAACATCTATTTATGCCTCACCATTCTGTGTACAATTGCATTTGGAAAAAAAATATTCCACTGCTAAATATAATGGTGGTTCATATATAATATATGCAATCATTTTATTTATAATGATAATAATGCATAGCATAAATATATATTTTAAATATATGTTTATATATTTCAAGTAAAAATAGTGCATAATATATTATGACATAAAATATATTGCATATTATATTATTATTTCCAAGAATATATAAATATAAATATATATGTATATAAACATACATATACATGTATGTATAAACATATATACACATGTATGTATATATAAATATACATATTTATTTATTTATTTATTTATTTATTTATTTATTTATTAAGGAAGATGTTGATAGACTTAACATGTAATTTCGTTTCCCCAACTCAAACTACTTAAAATAGCATTAAAAATGATATTTAAAAATAATATAGCCATAAATCCATAGGTGGGATGGAAGGTAAGGATGCCATCATCAGAGCAGAAATTGTGAGAAATTTTTGTAAGATAAAAGGCAAATTGGTAAATTTGTTTAGCCATTAATGTTACTTATCTAGTGAATTTTTCCTATCTAATGTATTTTTCCCTTATACTCTCTTGGTTCACCTAATAGAAAAAGCATGTTGTATCATTGTTATTTCACTTTGCATGTTCTTTGTCTTCCTTCCTTCCTTCCTTCCTTCCTTCCTTCCTTCCTTCCTTCCTTCCTTCCTTCCTTCCTTTCTTCCTTCCTTTCTTCTTCCCTCCCTCCCTCCTTTTCTTTCTCTTTTGTTCTTTCTTTCTCTTTCTCTTTCTTTCTTTCTTTCTTTCTTTCTTTCTTTCTTTCCTATTTATTTGTATTTACTTGTGTTAATTGTTTATTCAGTCCTCTTAAAAATTGGAATCTTTGGTGTTTTCTTAAAAGTGCATCCTAAAAAGTATGAATTATTCGTCCATCAGTGATAGTTGCCCTCCCCCCCTTTTTTTTCTTCAGCTATTTCCTTTTACTGTTTGCCTTTAAATTTTATTTTTGTTGTTGTTGTTTTATTTTGTTTTGTTTTCAATCTGTAAATTGGAGAATGAATTTTGGACATATACTGTACCTATTGTCTGTGGTTTTAAAACACTTAACAAGCTAAAAGTAGTAAAAAGCATTCACAACTTCATACTTGGAAGGTACATTCTAAACTCATGGTTTTCACAGTTATTTTATCAATAACATCAGTGAATCCCAATAATACTTATTCCTATATTTGATTCCTAAATTGTATAGAAAGATTAAATTGATCATCCTCTTTTTTAACATTTCTAATTGCAAGCTACTATCCAGATTTTGAATACCCCATATATTATAAAGAAATAGATTTAATACTTTAGACTTTGTGAAAGTTCAATTTGACAGTATCTTTCATTTTTTAAATGAATGTAATTATCTCTGGCTATGAAGTGTGATAATTCACTTATACTGTACTTTGGAATTAAAGGCATTTCAAGACAGTTGTGGGCAGCTCGTTGGTTATAAGTGGGATGTCAATAAGAAGAGTAACTTAATTTAATCATTATTGTTTGAATTACTGCACATAGATTGTATTATTCTTCTGTGAAAAGGGATATAAAATGCTTTCAGTTTTTTAAGGAAGTTCTGAGGAATATGTGAAAAGCACATTTTCATATTAAGAGAAACTTTTCATATGTTTAGAAATGGTGATCTTACCTTTGCAGTTACAACCAATATTAGTGACCAACAATTTGGGTTGCATCTATGCTAGAATCTGCCCCAATTATTATTATTATTATTATTATTATTATTATTATTATTATTTCTTTTTGCAGATTTTGAAGAACTGTCTGCCAGATAAGAGAGTTTTATTCCTATCCTTAATATTAGCATTGATTTTTAGCCATTATTATTAATATAATGTTATGACTATGATACATTATAAATCAATTAAACATAGTTTGTGTCTCTCAAATCTTCATTATAAGTGAAATTAGATAATGTCATGTGATATTTTTATAAGATTCTAATGCAATTAGGAATTATTTTTTCTTTATGCACATATTTTCTTTATATGTGTATTAGTTGAGTTAGGTATCTGCTGTTTGTAACTAAAATAACTCAGTCTATTTTAAACTAAAAATGCAATTCATTGGTTCATAAATTTCAGATTCTCATTCAATATCATCATGCAGTAGTCTTTTTTTAAATTTTTTAAAATGTTTATTGATTTTTGAGAGAGAGAGACAGAGCATGAGCAGGGGAGGGGCAGAGAGAGACAGAGACACAGAATTCAAAGCAGGCTCCAGGCTCTAAGCTGTCAGCATAGAGCCTGACACGGGGTTTGAACCCATGAACGGTGAGCTCATGACCTGAGCTGAAGTTGGAAGCTTAACTGACTGAGCCACCCAGGTGTCCCTGGAGTAGTTTTTTCTCTATCTTCACTGTGTTTTCCATGTGCCGGCTTTATTCTTAGACAAGCAAGGTGGTTAAAATACCTTCAAGTTTACATCTAAGCTTTTAAACATAATCCAGTGGAAGGAGAGCATCTCATGTTGGAACCTTTGGGAATACAACACAGGGATGGTTTTGAGCCACATGCCTATTCATAAACAATCACTGTGGCCAAAGGGATGTGGTGTTTTGATTATCCAAAACTGTACTTTTGTCAATTTCTGAAGCCAAAAATTAGCTTCATGTGAAGAGAGAGAGTTCCCTAAAGGAAAATTGAGATACATGTATAGGAAGGGGAAATAGATACTGAGTAAACAAAAACACAAGGTATTCTCCATAATCAACCAGGAGACTCCCAGCATGTACCATGTGCTTTAATTGTATTTCTCCTTTCACAAATTGATCAGAAAACTTATAGAGATATCTTTTTCAAAAAGTCGTGTTGAAATATTACTCTAGATGAATTCTAGACTGTATCCTTATATATAAGACTGAGTAAACTGCAATATGAATGATCCTCCTTTTTGCAGTAGTCAGGGGATCCAAAGACTAAGGCTCATTTACAGTAGGGGTATCCACGTTTCTGTGACGTTATTCTCAGCTATCAGGCCTGGTCCGAAAACAATGTCCTGAGCCCTGGTTCCAGGTCTATGACTAGGGAGGGGAAGATTGACCAGAAAATATGAACTAGAATCATTACTTGGATTATCATATAATAATGGTAAAATATATTATCTAACATATAAAAATTGTCTGATAAAATATTTGCATTAGCTCTCAGTTTTCAAAAATTGGAATTTCAATCTTCAAGGACTTTTTTTTACTTTAAATTTCTATGTTACTTGAGGTGATAGCCTTCTTTTCCCTTCTAGATTCATCCAACTTGGATGTTTCCCCTTCTCTAAAGTCACCCCACCCCAGTCAGCCAGCACTTATCTTGCAAATCACTGATTATGAGCCTTCTACTTTTGTTTTTCTGTTGATGGCATTTGCATTTTACTACTAGGTGTTCTTAGCTTCATATATTATACTTAACAGATAATATCCACATGTTCTATGCTGACTTGAAGAAGCTATCCAGTCAGGTCTCCTATTTCTGCCCCATAAAAAATAGTCTAATATACTTGCTGACTCCCCATAACACCTTTTACTTCTCAGACTAGAGCTTTTTGGAGGTGTGGAGGAACCCATTGAACTTTCTTTTAGGGATATTAGATTAATTCATTTTAAGTCATAACACCACCCCCAGCCCCACCCCACACCACAGTCTCCAAGTTTACCAGCATTTGAGCTTTTATTTTGATGATGAGATTTGTTCTCAGAGCAGTCAGGGCACATTAACCCTTCTTTATGGGCCACATTATTACCTTAAATTGCCACATAAAGACCTGGTTTTCTTGCATTTTTTCCCCAGTGATATTTGGATTTTATCTCTTTCTTTCTATGCTATAAAACTTTAAGTGAAGAGTAAATATTTCTGTTTCCATAATGAGGCCCACAGATTTCAGGAATCTAAATGATCCAGAGGAAAATCAATCATTCCAATTTAGTTTTAACAAGGACTACCTTTATTGCCTATTGATTTTCATCTTCACTATCAACCTCACATGGAGAAGGGGGATTGGACTCCAACATGGGTCCTATCACTGCTAGCTTTATGAGCCTCTGGAAAGATCTATACTGCACAACTTAGAAAAACAAATATTGTGTAACAGGCCTTACATTCAAGTGCTCGTCCCCCTAACCCTGCTCTTTGTTTCCAACCACATCTACACCTGCTATACTTACATGGCCCCTCTCCTTCAACCATTCTGATCAACCAACACACTGCAAATTAAGCACACAGTATCTCAGAGCAGAGATTTCTTGACATGGAAAAGAAACTTTGAATTCAGTCTTGAAAGATGACTAGATTTTAGTGTCCAAATATTGCCCAGGGCACCTGGGTGCCTCAGTCAGTTTAGTGTCCAACTCTTGATTATGGCTCAGGTTATGATCCCAAGGTCCTGTAATAGAATTGCGCTGAGCATGGAGCCTGCACAAAGATTCTCTCTCTCTATCCCTCTGCCCCTCTCCCCTGCTCATGTGTGCTCTCTCTCAAATAAAAAATTGAAAACAAATAAAATAAAAATAAATAAATAAATAAAAACTTTGCCCATACCTCAAAGCTTCCTGAACACTCCTAGTGGTATCACTATCTTGCCCTTGCCCTTTAAAAACAGGGAGAGCAAATGGACACCCGTGAGACACCACTTCCAACTCCATACACCACTTATAGATTACAGCAATCTTTTTGCTAAGCTCAAGTATATTTGTTATCTATTTTGCTTATTTATCTGTGTATTGGCTCTCTTCCTCGCTAGAATGAAGGCATGGCTTTTTGACATTTTCATTTACTGCTATAGCCATACCATTTAACAGTGTCTCACATATAGTAGGAAGTCACTAAAACTTTGTTGAATGAATGCAGCTCAGAATCCTTCTCAACCCAGAACTACTGTCCTGCACTATGAATTAATGGGCATCAAAATTCAAAATGGAATTCTATCTTCTGTGGCATTGCCACTTATCTTAGGCTACACTATATTTCATCATTGGTCATGAATGTACCTTATCTCCCCCATTACTAGACACCTATATAAAGCTCTGTAACTAAATAATATTAGTAATAGCTAATTTGTTTAAAGAGAAAATCATGAATGATGCACAGATACCAGTACTTTTGGGTTAATGGGTTCATACAGGGGTTTCTTTGTAACATGTCTACTTAACTGGACTGAAGTACATCTCCAAAATTCCCTTTTTTGTAGGTTTCTGATTTGGGTGGGACATAAAAGAGATTTTTTATGAGATTTGGAGGGAAGAAGTGAAGCAGCACTTATCTGATAGTCATACATATTGTTGTTTATTGGCTTGCTTACCTTACAGGCATGAGTCCAAAATGGGTGCCACTAGTCCCACCTTTCCCTGACCCTCCTTTAGTTTATTGAGCTCCTGAGTTAGGTGTGTGTGTTCCTCCATGACAAGTTCCATGTGTGCCTAGCTTCTGTAAGACACCCACGTCACTGAGGCCACAGTTAATAAGAACTGATACAGGGTTTAGTTTTTCTTTCTAACTTCCAGCTCTTGCTTTTAGGTTCTAGTTTGTTCTTGTTATCCCCAGCTTTACATATATCTTGTCTTCCTTCCTGCCAGCATTATGGGCTGCAAGCTTCAGCACCAGTCATGAGGACAGCAGTCTTATAGACATTGTTTAACCAGCTCCCAGGATGATTGCCTAAGGTCAAATCCTTGACTGAGTGCCTGCCTGCTTATCTATCTATCTATCTATCTGTCTATCATCTTTTTTATTTATTTATTTTGATATAGAGAGAGCACACACCTACACAAGTGGCAAAGGGACAGAGAGAGGCAGAGAGAGAATTCCAAGTAGGCTCTGTGTGCCATCAGTGTAGAGCCTGATGCAGAGCTCTAACCCACAAACTGGTGAGATCATGGCCTGAGCTGAAATCAAGAGTCAGACGCTTAACTGACTGAGCCATTCAGGCATCCCACCTGTTATCTGTCATCTTATTGGACCCTTACTGTTACACCTGCTATATGTCAGAAAAGGCACCATTATCTTCAGCACTTTTAATAGCTCTGTATGTTATAATCATCCCCATGCTACAAAAGATTCAAAACCACATCTGCTTGATTCCCAAATCTGTTATCTTTTCATACTCCATATAGTCTTCTTAACTACATATTCCTTTCTCAAAATATTTATAAAATGAAACATTTCTGCATCATAAATATATTAACATGATTCCACTATCTCCTGCCAAAGCATTTTGCATTTTGGAGCAAAAAAATAAGAAGTTGATGGAAAACAAAACATAAACAGCAGAATGTTTCCACTCAATGAGGTCCATCTAGGAACTTTTCCAATGTGAGCTTTGAGAACTTGGACGAATTTTGTTTGAAGCACCAATTTTAACATAAATTTGGGCTCTTAAAATTGAAAGGCTTGTCTATAGGGTTGCCCTTGACTGTATAAAATAAATAAAAAGCTTAACTAAATAAGTTCACTGTTTATGCTTGTACAATTACTTTTGACCTCAGAGTTCCCTACTTGGTTTTTAGGCAGTATTTATTTCTGAAACTTCTAGTTTGAAATAGCATCTCTCTTTTGAAGGTGATAGTCTAAAATTGATGCCAAACAAAACATTCCTTTGTTGTTGTTGTTATGAGACTGAACAATGACTTCTTCCTTACTTCAAACCCCAACCCAAATTATAGTAATCTATTACCAGCCACAGAGAAATCTCCTTAATGGAAAATGCATGTAAAGTGCTTGAAATTATGCTTGGAACACAGTTAGTTCTGACAAATATTAGCCATTATTATTTTTATGTTAATTATTGTTTTCTGCCATTATTTTGCTGCAGCTGGTAAGAGACTCTTCACTTAATCTCCACTAAATAAATTCTGCATCCCATAGTCCCCATGTGTTTTCCCTGTTCCTGTCATTACGAATAATGAGACTTCCAAAGTGTGTGTTGTACTCCATACTGCCAGCAGAGGGAGCAAGGAGTTCTTCATAAAAGTAATCTTTCTGCCTCAAGTTGGCAGAACAGTGATAGTGTTCATCTTTGGGGTGGGGCGGCATTACATAGACTAGCTTCACAGAGAAGCAGTTTTTCCATTTCCAACTGTGGAAGGGGGAAAAATGATATCTCCTCATCTCCCAATTTCATGGGCCAATGCTTCCTCTCCATCTCCATAGAAATTACTGAAAAACCTACTTCACCACAAACAGTTCATTGCTTCACTACAAAACTCATTCAACTAACAATTTATTTATGCATTCACAATTCATAATTCACTCATTCACAAAGATGGGTATTTAACAAAGACTTACCAAATCCTAACTGTGTGGTTGAAAATATGAGCCATGTTTGGAGGAGTAAAAGAAAGATCAAGTCAAATAATAAAAGAGAACAGAAATGAGAGAGGTTTGGATATATCTTCTGTGTGCCAGTTTGAAGCCAGCTCCAATATGAGGCTAACAAGCTATTTAATGATCTGACTTCTCATTAGTGATAATTCATTAGCTCATCAATGTTATACATGTCTGTTAATAACCTCCTGCATATGGCTCCCTCTAGAGGACAACGAGATTTTTAATTTTCAAAACAGCTTTCTTTGACTTTTTTCTCCATGAATTTGCTTAGCACCTTAAGTTTATGCTTCTCAAAGGGAGTTGACACACATAATAACATCTAATTCTTGCAGTGGACCTGAGACTCCCAGACAGTCATTATTGTTAACTTTATTTATACACTAGTCCTCTGTTATCTATTGAATAGGGGAAGTTAAGTATAGGCTGTTATTAATAAACTAGAACTATAATTTACCATCTTGATTTCTAACCCAATATGATATTCATGGTAGAACTATTGATAGTAGGTGCTCAATAAATACTTGCTGATTGCATGTCTGGTACTATTCTGCCTCACTTTGTTTCAGGGACAGCTTCAGATACTTGCTATAAATTAAATATTGAGGAAGAGTGGGAAGAGAAGAGAGGGAATGAAAAGTAGAGAGAAAGAGAGGAATAATCATCAAGAATATGGCTTTAAAAATAAATGGAATGGTGGAAAAATTCTGGAACTAAATAGTGGTGATGGTTGCACAACATTGTGTATGTATTTAATGACATTGGATTATGCACTTTAAAGTGGTTAAAATGGTAACTTTCATGTTATGAGTATTTTACCACAATTTAAGAAAATGGTGTCAATAAGGGGTTATTTGCGTTCTGACCACAGAGGGAACCAAATACAGGGGAGGGTACAGGTATACTGAAGTCTCTTTCTCTCTGTCTCTTTTTTTTTAATGTTTATTTATTTTTGAGTGAGAGAGAGAGGGAGACACAAGATCCAATGCAGGCTCCAGGCTCTGAGCTGTCAGTGCAGAGCCCAATGCGGGGCTTGAACTCACAAAGGGTGAGATGATGACCTGAGCCAAAGTCAGACGCTTAACTGACTGAGCCACCCAGGAACCACTATACTGAAGTCTCTTTAAAAAGCATTCCTGGGGCGCCTGGGTGGGCTCAGTCGGTTAAGCGTCCGACTTCGGCTCAGGTCATGATCTCACGGTTCATGAGTTCGAGCCCCGCGTCGGGCTCTGTGCTGACAGCTCAGAACCTGGAGCCCGTTTCAGATTCTGTGTCTCCCTCTCTCTCTGCCCCTCCCCTGTTCATGCTCTGTCTCTCTCTGTCTCAAAAATAAATAAACGTTAAAAAAAATTTTAAAAAAAGCATTCCTACTCTGAAGAAGAGCTGGCCTTGTATTTTATGTTGGTCTCAGCTATGGATAGTGATGCCTGAAGGCACCCACTGGGCTCAAGATGAGCCCCCAAAGTCATTTGCTCAACTGGAACCAATGTTGTGGCAGGACTGGCCCTTGTGGTTCTAATAATGATTGCAAGATGCACCTCAGCAACAATGATCAGGGAACTTTGGAAAAGCAAGGTTTATTACGAACAAGTACGGAGGGTACGTGGCATGCCTGGGCAACACAGTGAGGTTGCAGGATGAGAGAAAGAGAGAGAGAGAGAGAGAGAGAGAGCACAGACCTAGGGTTCTGCCTTCTTATTGGGGTTGAGGGTGAGGTACCTTGGGTTTCATGGTTCTAATCTTTATTGGTGAATTTAACACATAAGAACAAGAATTAGAACACAGAAAGGGAAAAGCAAGTGGCCAGTTTTCTAGGTCCCTTAAGGATTTCTAAAAGGGGAGCTTCATGGGTGGACTGCATGGCTCCTTACGGAGTACTGTGGCCAGCAAGGTGTTTGCTGGAGATGCATGTCTTTGAAATGGAGGCTTTGGCCATCAAAACTTAATGTCAGGCGCATAGATTATAGCCAAAATAGCTGTCAGGCGCTGACACTACACCTAATGATTTTTCATAGTCCTTTACAAAGATCAAATTTTATGTTTTGATATACCAGTTGATCAGCATGTTGAATGAGTGTTACATTTTTTTCTGAGAGAAAATTTCTCCTAATTCTACGCAACCAATTTTTTATCAAAAAAAAAAAGGCAACTGTTGAAACCTGGAGCTAGTTCTTTCTCATCATCCTTCGGGACTGAGAACATATTCCCATATAAATAAAAACAGAAACAAAAATAGACCCTGTTGGGACCAAGGCATTTGTTCAGGGGAGACTCCATGTCCTCCTTAAATTGGCTCATAATGTCGGTGAGAGAAGAATCATCATATTGGTTTCCAAACAGTCCTGACAACTGTATCAGAAGTCATCGTGCTGGTGTGAAAAGAATCGTCATGATGTTCAAAACATTTTGAGTATTTCTGTGCAGCCAGCTGAAGAGAACAGTTCTTTTTGCCTTAACCACATGTATCCTAAGCTTTTCTGCTCTTCTGTTTCCTGATGTACGACAGACAGGCCAGTTCCCAACCTGTAATCAGCTTTCTCTAGAATGTACAAAAAAAAAAAAAAAAAATCATGCCACGTGCTAAGGAATTCAACTTTTGCGGTTACATGTTAATTTTCCTAATTGATAAGATTCCCTACTTTAAGGACGTAAAGCCCTAGGAGCAACTTCCCTATTCGAAACGTTCAGTTTTTTACATGTGCTTCCATCTGTGCACTATTCCTGCGGTGAGGTCTGTTCACACACACAGCAACACTCGTTCTTGATGTCCAGGCTCAGTCAGGTCTGAAGAATGGCTGTCATTTCTTAGACTCACCTGTGAATCTGTGAGAAGTGACCGGAATGAATCAGACAGAAACCGATGGGATTAACTTCCTTTTGTAATCTGTTTAACTTACTAGCTTTGCTCTCCTCTTCTCATAGAAAATTATTACTATTTTGTATATTGCATGTTTGCAGAGCCGTGTAAGTTAATGTCTCACATTATCAAAAGTTCCTATAGTCCTCAATGAGGGCAGCCAGTTTGTTGGTCAATTAGAAAAGAGCAAAAGTACATACCTAGAAGGGAAAGTATTCAAATCCATCCTTTGTATCTCAACATTTTGTGTCCCCAAAATATTCATTTCCAGGGATGCACGGATGTTGAGGTACTCAGCAAAAGTTGGGGTCTACTAGTGGACTTCAGGTTGCCTGCTGGAGTCTCCATGGCACTCCCAGAAGCTTACATGTCACATTCAGCCTGCTTAAAGACAAGCATTGGCACCTCCTTATGCATTGGGCTCCTCAAGATTCAGCCGTATCTTCGCTACACGGACGTGCCTTTCTTCTTCCCATACAACATCCTTTCCACTCAATTACATGAGAGGAGAGAAGAGGAACGAGTTGAGGATAATAAATCCTGACCATCTTGCAGATGAACTAACCAACCTGAGCACAAGAGGAACAGGAGGATGTGAACAGGCTAGAAACACACATAACGTGAGGCTGGTCTCCCTGCTCTGAGCAGCATTCAGGCATCATGTACTGGGCAGACTTTATTCTGATTGGTTGGTGTCTTTGCCATAGGATTGGTTGAATATTTTTTCTATTTATTTTACACCCTTTCATATTTTCCACTTTTACAAAGATATTATATTTATATATAAATTATAAATATAATAAATATGTTTATAAATTATAAATATATATAAAATAAATTATAAATATATATAATTATAAATTATAAATATAGTAAACATATATATATAACATTGTGCAAACTTAAGATGCACAATATAATTATTTGATATTTATGTTTATTGTGAAATGATTATCACAATGCGTTTAGTTAACATCCATCACTTCATAGCTATATCTATTTTTCTCATAAGGAAAGCAATTTTCAAATATTTAATACAGTATTAGTAACTTTAGTCACCATGCTGTACATTAAATTCCCAGAACCATTTTCTCTTATAGCTAGTTTATAATCGACCACATTTCCCAATTTCCCCATCCTCCTACCCCCACCTCTGGTAACCACCAATCTTTTTTTCTATGAGTTTGGGTGTTTTTTTAGATTCCATATGTAAGTGAGATCATATCATATTTGTCTTTCTATCAGACTCATTTCAATTAGCATGATACCCTTAAGGTTAATCCATGTTGTTGAAAATGACAGGATGTCCTTCTTGTTAATAGCTGAATAACTTTCCATTATATATGTACCACATTTTTTTTTTTAATTTTTTTTTCAACGTTTATTTTTTATTTATTTTTGGGACAGAGAGAGACAGAGCATGAACGGGGGAGGGGCAGAGAGAGAGGGAGACACAGAATCAGAAACAGGCTCCAGGCTCTGAGCCATCAGCCCAGAGCCTGACGTGGGGCTCGAACTCAGGACCGCGAGATCGTGACCTGGCTGAAGTCGGACGCTTAACCGACTGCGCCACCCAGGCGCCCCATGTACCACATTTTTTTTATACAATCATCTGTCAATGGACATTTAGATTGTTTTCATGTCTTTGCTTTTGTAAATAATGCTGCAATGGAGATGGGGCTTGTTGTCTTGCAAACTCGAGAGTTTCCTGGGTGAAATCTGAAGCAGGTCCCTGTACATGGAGGGCAAGGAGAGACCAAAGAATGAGGCAGGCCGTTCCTTTCTTGTATGGTCACAAGACAAATAGATCTCCTGACTTGCTCAACAGAACGTTAGTTTATGCAGAGGCCTTAACTGGGTTCAGTCAAGTATTTAGTCCATTAGTCTTTCAAAGCTGCATTCCTGAAATAGCTCCAGCTATGGGAATGGTGGGCAGAGCATACCTTCCAAGGACAGGGAGGGAGCGAGGAGCCTCCAATCACCCAAGTTTCGTATGGGGGTCAACCAGAAGTCACATCCTCTTAATTACCTCTTCCAACAGGGATATAGATAGCTCACTCAAAATAAAGATTTCATTTCCTTCTGAAGGACCAAGAAGTAGAATTTCTGGACAATATGGTAGTTATATTTGTAATTTTTTGAGGAACCTCCATAGAGTTTTCCACTGTTCTCACCAACAGTGCATGAGGATTCCCTTGTCTCCATGTTAAACAAAACAAAACATCCTGTCAACCTAATATATTTTATCTGCAATGCTGTCCTTCAGAAATGAGGGGAAAATAAAGACATCCCTGAACAAACAAATGCTGAAGAAGTTCTTCACCACTTGCAAGGAATACTGACAGAAGTTGCCAATTAACATGGATGCCTATTAACATGGATGCCAATTAACAATTATATTTGTAAAACTCACTGGTGATGGTAAATATATAGTCAAAGTCAGATTCTCTGATATTGTAATGGTGGTACATAATTCATTTACAATATGGTTTAAAAGTTAAAAAACAAATGAGTTAGACATAACTACACTACAATAATTTGCTTTTGATCAAATATTTTGAGTGGTCACCTCAACTACTGTCGCTTGGTTGAAATGCCATGTATCATTTCATCATTTTCAAAACCACAGGAAAGTTTTTTTTTTTTCCAAACGAAGGTAAACAACCTGAGATCACAATATGTTCTGGTCATTAACTAATTAGTTAAGAGGCTTAGGACAAGCCACTTTCTCTGTGGTCTAGTTTCCTAATCAGAAATACAGGGATGGAATTAGGTAACACTGAAAGTTTAATCCAGATCCAAAGCTGTGTTTATCTGGTTATGTATTTACCAAATACAGAAACACAAGTTACTGCTGCTGATTATGGAGGGTCATTCTTGAGGAAAGGTCACTGTGTCCCATATGGGAGATGCTCATGTATACAGAGGTATTCATTCATTGATCAGCTATTTATTGAAAGTCTCATAAGTATCAGGCACAGAGTTAGATGCTAGGACTATTTGCAGTGAGAAAATACATCTATGGACCAAAATTAAGTGAGTTTAAGAGTTACTGGGCAGGCTTATTCTCTGCAAGAGACCATGGGCTTTGGGTTCAAATAGACTAGCTTTGAATTCCAGGCCTGTCCCTTAGTAACTGTCATTCAGACCTTAGAACCATACAAGATTTACAAGGGATTATTCAGTGTGTTTGATGGGCTAAGTTTCTACATGGGTAGCTATAATAAGCCACGTGTTCATTTGCATCTTGCAAATAAGCTCTTTTAGCTAGAGATTTTCATTACTAGTCTCTTCCTTGTGGGATGAAGTTCTTGTAAGTTGGTAATTGCATCATGCCTTTTAAGCAGGAATAAGTAAGTTTAAATGTACTCCTGATCTATAGATTTATTAACGTGTGAGCCCTAGTTAATTTGAGCAGCCTTTGAAAATATTCTTAGGAAACCTAGGAAATGAAGGAGAAAGGAGGCCTGTTTGTGAACAGATGGTAGGAGCAGGTAGGAAGGAGGATGAGATTGAATCTGTAATGAACAAATACTCCTCTTCATTTTATATTAACCAGACAGCTTTATTATTTGATGAAATGACTTGCCCCTTTATATACTTCTTCTCTGGTATTTAATAACTGAACTGAGCATTGCTTCAGTGGTATACTATGTCTGGAAACTTCAGTCCCAGAATTATAAGAGTCTGTGATTGAAGGAGTAGGGTAATCAAGGATAGGGCCCCCATATTCTAGTCCATCTCTCAGCAATGTTCTCTCCTCAGGAAATGCAGACAAACTGGATCAGAAGGGTGGACAATAAGAGAAGTAACAAACAAACAAGAAATCCACAAAAATTTTACGTTCCAAATTATTAACACATATAAATTTATGGTTCAGAGAGAGAGAGAGAGAGAGAGAGAGAGAGAGAGAGGGAGAGAGAATACTGTAATGGTCAAAGATAAATTAAAATAACAACAACACAGCCTAGATCCTAAAGGTTTTAGATTCTAAACCCTGGATCCCAGTGTTTTTGATTGTTCTTTTTGTTTTCTTTTGAGTTTAGTTTTATTAGTATAAGAATACTTAACATGAGATCAACCTTCTTAAATATTTTTATTTTTATTTTTAACTTTTTTTAATGTTTATTTTTAAGAGAGAGAGAGAGGGATAGAGAAAGAATGAATGGGGGAGGAGCAGAGAGAGAGAGAGAGAGAGGGAGACAGAGAATCTGAAGCAGGCTCCAGACTCTGAGTTGTCAGCACAGAGCCCAATGCGGGGCTCAACCCCACGAACTGTGAGATCATGACCTGAGCCAAAGTCGGACACTTCACCGACTGAGCCACCCAGGCACCCAAGCCTTAAATTTTGAGTGTATAATACATTATTGTTGAATATAGTTACAATTTGTGAGCACATTCATCTTGTTGTATTGAAACTTTATGCTCATTAATTTAGTAACTCCCTTTCTCCCCTTTCCTAAGCCCCTGGAAACTAGCATTCCACTACTTGATTCTATGAATTTGACTATTTTAATGCATGATATAAGTGGAATCATGAAGTATTTGTCTTTCTGTGATTGGCTTATTTCACTTAGCCTGTCTTGTAGGTACATCCATGTTATTGCATATCATAGAATTTCCTTCATTTTTAAGGCCAAATAATATCCACTGTATGTATACACCACATTATCCTTATCTATTCATTTCTCTATAGATTTAGGTTGTTTCCAGAACTTAGCTATTGTGAATTATGCAGTAATGAACATAAGAGTGTTCATTTCTCCTCAAGATTCCAATTTTCATTTTTCTGGATACCCAAAAGTGAAATTTCTGGATCATATGATAGTTCCATATACATTTTTTGAGAAATCTCCACACTGTTTTCCATAGCAGGGACACCATTTTGCATTCCCACCAATAGTGTACCAGGGATCCAATTTCTGTACATCTTAGCCAAAAGTTATTGTCTTCTGTGTAAGGTATTATCTAATTGTGGTTTTGATTGTTATTCCCCTGATGATTTGTGATGTTGAGCCTTAAAAAAAAATACCTTTTAGTCATTGATATGTATTCCTTGGTGAAATGCCTACTCAAGTCCTTAGGCCATTTTGTATTTGGATTATTAGCTTTTTTCACTGTTGAGTTGTACAAGTCCCTTATATATTTTGAAGACTAACTCCTTATCATAAATATGGTTTGCAAATATTTTCTCTGCCTTGTACTTTGCTTTTTTCACTCCTGATTATTTTTTTTGCTGTACAGAAGCTTTAAAGTTTGATTCAGTTTCACTTGTTTATTTTTTCGTTTTGCTTTGTCTGTGCTTTTGTTACAGTATCCATGGAATCATTGCTAAGACCACTATCATAAAGCTTTCTTTTTGTTTTCTCCTAGGAGTTTATTTTTTTTTTTAATTTTTTTTTTCAACGTTTATTTATTTTTGGGACAGAGAGAGACAGAGCATGAACTGGCGAGGGGCAGAGAGAGAGGGAGACACAGAATCGGAAACAGGCTCCAGGCTCTGAGCCATCAGCCCAGAGCCCGACGCGGGGCTCGAACTCACAGACCGTGAGATCGTGACCTGGTTGAAGTCGGACGCTTAACCGACTGCACCACCCAGGCGCCCCCCCTAGGAGTTTATTATTTCAGGTCTTGTATTTCAGTCTTTAGTTCACTTTGGGTTTATTTATATAACATAAGTATCTAATTTTATTCTTTTTTTTTTCCTGTATATATCATCTTCTCAACACCATTTGTTAAGAGATTATTCCCCATTGTATATTCCTGGCACCCTATTGAAGATGAGGTTACTGTATATAAATGGATTTATTTCTGGACTCTCTATTTTGTTCCATTGGTCCACTGCATATGTTTGTTTTTATGCTGATACCATACATTTTTTATTATAATAGCTTTGGATGTAATTTGGAATCAGAAGTGTGATGCTTCCAGCTTTGTTTTTCCTTCTCAGGATTAATTTAGCTATTCCTTACCTTTTGTGGTAAGGAATTAAAAACAATTTTTTTAATGTTTATTTATTTTTGAGAGACTGAGAGAGACAGAGCACGAGCAGAGAAGGGGCAGAGAGAGAGGGAGACACAGAATCCGAAGCAGGCTGTAGGCTCTGAGCTGTCAGCACAGAGCCCAATGTGGGGCTCAAACTCACAAGCCATGAGATCATTACCTGAGCCGAAGTCAGATGCTTAACTGACTACCTATCCAGGCGCTCCCATATAAATTTACATTTTTTTTTCTATTTCTATAAAACATGCCACTGGAATTTTTATAGGAATTGAATTAAATCTGCATATTGCTTTGGATGGTGTGGACATTCTAACAATATTAAGTCTTCTAATCTACAAAATGTGTTTTTATTTGTAGCTTATTTAATTTCTTTCATCAGTGTTTTGTAATTTTGAGTGTACAGACCTTTCACCTACTTGGTTAGTTTACTCCTATGTATTATTTTTATGTGATTTTAAATGGGAATGTTCTTCTAATTTCCTTTTCAGATAGTTTATTTTTAGTGTATAGAAACGCAAGTGATTTTTGTATATTGATTTTATATCCTGGAAATTTACTGGATTCATTGATTAGTTCTAACAGCTTTTTGGTGGACTCTTTAGTGTTTTTTCAATATAAGATCTTATTGTCTGCACACAAGAACAATTTCACTTCTTGCTTTCTGATTTGTATGCTCTTTATTTCTTCTCCTTGCCTAATTGCTCTAAGACTTCTGGGACTATATTAAATAGGAATTGTCTTTTTCCTGATCCAGGAAGAAAAGCTTTCATTTTTTCAAAGTAGATATTAGCTATTAATGATGTAGGCTGTTGGCTTTTTATATATGGACTTTACTATGTTGAAATAACTTACTTGTATTCCAAGTTTACTGTCAGCTTTTGATCATGACAGGGTATTGAATTTTGGCAAATATTTTCTGTATCTATTGAGACAATCATGTAAATTTTAGCTTTTATTTTGTTTAATATGGTGTATCACATTAACTGCTTTTCATATGTTGAACCATCTTTGTATCCCACAGATAAATCCCACTTGATCATAGTGTATGATCCTTTTAATATGTGGTTGGATTTGGTTTGCCAGTGTGTTGTTGAGGATTTTTGCATATATATTGATCATGGATATTGGCTTATAGTTTTCTTTTCTTGCAATGTCTTTGCCTGGCTTTTGTATCAAGGTAATGCTAGCCTCATTAATGTGTTTGGATGAGTTCCTTCCTCTTCAATTATTTGGAAGATTTTGAGAAGGAATGGCATTGATTTGTCTTTAAATGTGTGGTAGAATTCATCAGTGAAGCCATCTGGTCCTGGGCTTTTCTTTGTTGGGAGATTTTTGATTACTGATTTTTTTTTCTCTCAACCGCTTTGGAAATAGAGAAATAGAGCTTAGGAAATATAAATGTGTATCAGGATAAAATTCCCATGGGACAAAGTGTTTTGGAGTTAAATATTAGTGTATGTTCAGAAGAATGGCTAATAGGTAATTCTAGCCTTGTCCTTTGACCCCCTCCCACACACACATTCGCATACACACACCTTTTCCCCTTTTTACCATATTAAGTGGAATCTTGTGATCACACTTTTGGGCTATCTCCTCTAGTTAATCCTCCAGGCACATAAGAGCCTAGTACAGGCTTCTCTTATTTTCTGTATTAGAACAGTCACTGACTCAAGATGATAAAGCAGAATGTACACACCTAGGGAAATGTTGTGGTCTGGAGACATTTGCACTCGCCCCAGCTAGGAATATTTATTTTATTTTTGCATATATGAAAAAAAATGCCTTACTCTGTCTGGAAGGAGTCTGTGGTTTTCGTCAAAGAGACAGAAAAGAGGGCACTGCAAAAGTGGGTGAAAGTTCTCTGAAGATCCAGGAGGTGCTCCTTGTTCTCCACCATCATGTAGAAGAGGTGAAAGTGAAGCAGAGTGAGATAAACCCACTTGCTCAAGGCCACACTGGCAGAGGGTAGAGGTATAAGGAGTATTTTGAACTTCAAACGCTGGTTAGGTTTTTCTACTGTACCATTCTCAAAGCCATCAGAGGAATACATTCTGTAGTCCCAAACCTCTAATCTGCCTATGTATGAAGAAGAAGTCCTTCAATATCAAATGTGTAAATGTGGATAATATACTCAGTGTCAGGACCAAGCACTGACCACTGGCATGGAGAAGTATGACATAAGATATTGCCTAATGGTGGTAACATAGCTACATAAAGCTGTCTATAATTATTTGCTTAATCTCCAAAGAGGCCAAAGATGCTGGGCATAGATCAGCCAGCTATATGGAAGGGTGCCTTTTACTTCATTACACACACAAATGTTCAGCTGGGCATTGTAACATTCCTGTTTGTCCCTGGTTAAATATTTTTCAATGCAGGCTTTGGAAATCAGTGCAACCTGTGGGCACTACCAGAGAAAAATAAACTACATATATTATACCACTAAACATCAAGAGAATGTCACAGAAGCAGGTTGGGGTCAAAACTGAATGGGAAATGGGGAGAGGGAAGACATTTGGCCTGCTGCTCAGAAGGCAGTCAGCACAGGCTCTGGATTTAGATTGCCTGGGCTACAGTTGTACCTCTGCCTCTGTTTGAGATAAATATTCCAGGAACCAGATTCTGATACAGGGATATGATTGCACTGTTGAATCAAAACATGTAGGGGAGTAAAGGAGTAGGGTGAGGCAGAAGGAGAAGTTGAATAGATACAATGCAGGGACAATAGAGAGTCTCCAGGTTGCTCTGGAGTTAGAATGACCTACTGGGATCACTCTGTGAAGCAGCGGTGCCAAACCTTTATATCTCTATACTAATAAGTCATTTGACACAAGCAGTTCCTGGAGAGGATTGTATTCTGGGGTGAGGTGATCTCTTTCCAGCTGAAGGAAGTCCCCCAGAAGGTCTCAGCTGATAGCTGTCAGCTGTCAACACTTCCAACAGCTGAGGGAATGAGTACATTAATCGTGAAGTTGGAATCTTGGTGATGCACAGTGTCCTCTATGGTCCACTGCTTGTAGCACTCAGATCCAATTGTTTCATATAATTTGTGAGAATAGCACAATTAGATTTATGTTGTTCTCTTTTGCTAAAGAAATTTAGAAGAAAAAAATAGTGGACTAAACTATTGGCCCTGTTACTGCAGCTGACCTTGAAGGCACAACTTAATCTCGTCTTGCCTCTTCCCTACTATCCGTTCTCGATTCTCTGCACCCTCAGCTAACACTTCTGGTAGTATCAGAGGTAATTTTGTGGGGTGACTGATACCTGCATCTGATATGAGGGACGTGAGTGCTTGGTAGCCATGCTTTCCTTAGGCTAAGGCCACTGGTCTTCTGTATTTACCATCAAAATTAGCAAGAGGCACTATAGTAGGTGATCTGGGTACCTAAAATATTCTTCCCTGTTTATAGTATATAAGAGCTACCTCCATCAACAAAGACTACCTTATGTGTTTATTCTAGTCAAGATGAATCTTTGTACTTTCTAGGGTGAAAGAAGTCCAGTTATAATCAACTCGTCATCAAATGGTTGTGTTTTTCTTTGTTTGTTTTGCTTTTTGTTTTGTTTTGTTTTATCTTTATAGTTGGTTGGTCTTCTTGAGATGGGATGCCATCTGTTTTATGATGGATGCCCTCTGGTTAGTGTTGACGTTAACATGTGACATTAGGATCATTACACTTCATGCCTACTCTCATAGGTCCATCCACATTTCTCTTACTTTAATTCCTTGTTCCCAATCTTTCATTTTATGCAAAGTCTGAGCCACAAAACAAATTAGTTGTTATTGTTCATGGTCAGTGTATATATTCTTCCCCCAGGCCACTACTCTATCTATACAAAGAGGAAAGAAAGTACACTGGTCAAACTTTGCCCAATGGGAGTATTGTACCTCCTTGTCCCTTTTAATATCACTGATGAGTGTGGCTGAAATTTGGCTTTGTTCCCCTTCTGTCAGCTAGTCTTAAGTCACTAACCCATGTAGCCATAGAACTGAGCTAAAGGAGAGGAACCCATGAAACATTGGTGGTTGACACGGGGGTCTGGACTACCTTCTTGTGCCATTTATTTATGCCCTCTCCAAGAGGTATTTGTTATATATTATGACTTCATGGGTCTTATGAACTCAACTCATGATGGATAATTATGGACACAAGGTTACTTGAAGCCCTTTTTTCCAAATCTCAGAATATTACTAGTGATCCCCCAAACTATATTATGTTTCTCCTATTGTAGCCTCCAAAAAATTCCCTATGACATCCTTTCCCATCATAGATATTTCTAATATCATAGAATCTGCATTATATATATAGCCCAAGTAGCAGAAATACTTATATAGTAGCCTAAACATGTTGGAGACCCCTTTCTTATTTTGAATCCCAAAGCTGATAATGTTTTGTATCACTTGGAAATGGTTCACAACAGTATTTCTAAGTATGAAATAATCTACCTCCAGAATCTGAACAGGCTTACCAGGATGCCATGCTCTATTAGCCACTTTCATAGCTTTCTATATAGTAAGACCATATAGTTGCCAGCCTAGGTGTTCATTGTTATAGACTAAATTGTGTCCCCTACAAATTAATACATTGAGGCCCTAGCCTCCAATGTGACAATATTTGAAGATATTTCCTTTGAGGAGGTACTTAATGTTGAATGAAATCATAAGAGTGGAGCCATAATGTGATAGGACTGGTGTCTTTATGAGAAGAGAAAGAGACACCAGGATTGTGTATGTACAGAGGAAAGGCAATGTGAGGACCAGAAGGAATCTCCCTGAAAGCCAGGAAGAGAGACCTCACCAGAAGCCAGCCCTTTTGTTACCTAGATTTTGGAGACTCCTGTCACTTGAACTCTGAGAAAATGAATTTGTTATTTTAGCACCCAGTTAATGGTATTCTATTATACAGCCCGAGCAGACTAATATACTCATTATGGTACTTGTGCTTATCTTGCTTTTAATGAAAATCTACCACCTAGCCTCTATTATTGCTATTACTGAATCCAGCTCTGTAACAACATCTACTACTGTAAGTGCTAGCCTGTGGAGGACAGCCACCACTGAGCTTCTCAGTGATACTTAATGATTCTTCTCTCTAGTGTGGTACAGCCTCTCCCTAAGGAATGTGGTGAAAACCTCAAGACAAGGGAAGGCAACCTGGCTATGTGCACGTGCATGACAACATAGATCGCCCATTCAGACTGTATGTTACCATATATGGGAGACAAAGGAGCAAAAGTTGTACAAAAGGCTATACCCTACTGTGCTTTAGGTTCAGTTTTTCAGGTATGAACCCACTGAGCCAATGCCAGCATGACTAATAAAGTTGCCTCCTGGACAGAAAACCTCAGTGTCCCATTTCTCTGTGCAAGAATCCTGCTACATTTCTTGGGGGCTCACGTCCATGATTCAGAGACAATGCATTTCCACCTCCTTTGTCACTAGGGTGTGAACCTTGGAGTACCGGGAGAAGCAACCTCACCTGGCGCCATCAGACTGCTTGATCTGTAGGAGACTAGCCCCTCCTGGTGTCCCGGGGGGAGGGCGCCGGATGCACAAAGGAACCTGGTGAGGCCCAGGAACTAGCTCAGGGAGCTCCACCTGTCAGACTGGTAAGAACCTGGGTTCATTTTGGTAGACCTGCCCCTAAGAGGCAGAGGGGGAGCCAGATCACCTCTCAGTTGCCTGAGTAGTTCTATAAGGAACAAAACATCAACTCTAAGGCACTGGGCAGTGGGTTGGAGTTGCTGTGTGACTGTGTGTGAATGAGATGGACAGTGAAAAGATTCCTACCTGCTCAATGGGCAAAAGTGAGTGTTGAGTCCCAATCTCTGGCTCTGTGGCCATCTGATATGGCTTAAGGCAGTGTCAGACTTTCTCAAGAGTCTTATCTGGGTCAGGGCTTGATACTGAACCCGCCAATGCTAAGAGGTGCCTGAAATATCTCTGAGAGGAAAGCAGCCAGAAATGGACAAAGCAGGTGTGTGTCCTTTCCAAATTGTCCCTCCCTTTCCCCTTTTTCCTCTCTTGTGCATGAAAGTTGTCCATTAGGGGGAGGAAATGGATGGAAAGTATAGTAAACTAACTCCCCTAGAGTGTGTGTTGAGGAATTTCAAGAAGGGATATTCAGGAGATTATGGTGTGAAATTAACTCCTAGAAAGCTCTGGACATTCTGTGAAATTGGCCATCATTCAGGGTGGGCTGGCTCTCCAAGGGCTCACTTGATAAGGAACTAGTTGGCCTAGTGTTCAGGGTCATTGTGGGGAATCCAGGCCATCCTGACCAATTTCCTTACATTTACTGTTGGCAAGACCTGGTCCTATCCCAGCTGCCTTGGTTAAATTCTGTATTGAAGAGAACTGTAAAATTATGAGGGCTCGTGTCATGGCTTCCTCCAAATGCTGGCCAAAAACTGAAAAACCTATACACTAGGAAGATCCTGGGGAACCCCACTGCCATATTCCCCACTGTACCCCTCACTGCCACCTGTGCCTCCAGCTGTGTCGACTACTGAGACCCTACCAGAGCCTGCCCCTAGTTCTGAGGCCTCACCACCTCTCCAAATGTGACCAGCTCTCCCGGAGTACCAGTTATAAACCCATATACCTCTCCTGGAAGGCAACTACAAGATCAGGCCATAAGAGACAGTCCCTCCCTGCAGCAACACTGGGGAGCCCTATAGATGCCACTGAGGAAAACTAGGTTACCCTTCTATTATGATAAGGAAGGCCAGATCCAAGGAGACCAGCATGTTTTTGTGTACCAACCCTTTACCACTATGGACCTCCTAAATTGGGAGTACCATACTCCCTCCTATGATTGAAGCCCCAGGCTATGATTGAACTAATGCAGTCCATAATTCAAACCCATCAACCTACTTGGACAGACTGCCACCAGCTTCTCCTGACCCTCTTCAACACGGAGGAGTGTCACTGAATTACCCAGGCTGCCCTAAAATGGTTAGAGGCGAATGCCCCAGCTGGGATACTGGACACCCAGGCCTATGTTCAGGCTCATTTTCCTGGGAAGGACCCCAAATGGGACCCAAATGACTTAAGTGTAGATGGAGGGCTTGCAAGGACTAAATAGTATCAAGAAACCATTCTAAATGACATAAAGGAAGGAGGAAAAAAGGTCATAAATATGAATAAAACATCAGAAGTGCTCCAGGGACCTGAGGAGAGCCTGAGCTAGTTCTATGAGAAACTATGAGAGACTAGAGGCATTTTGTCTCTACGCCCCTTTTGACCCAGAGGTGCCCATTAACCAGTGGATGGTCAATGTGGCTTTCATAGGTCAGGCCCAAGGGGACATCCAGCATAAGCTGCAAAAGCTAGAGGGTTTTGCTAGTACACATGCCGGTCAGTTGCTGGAAGTAGCTACTAAGGTGTTTGTCAACTATGACCAGGTGGCACAGAGGAAAGAACACCAGAAGATGCAGAAAAAGGCAGACTGGTTAGCTGCTGCCTTGGTGGAGCTGTTGAATGCTCCCAGAAAGGTACCCTGCAGGGCCAGGGTTGGGGCCAAAAGGGGAATGGAAGGGAGGATCATCTTGCCCAGGACCAAAGTTAGGATGGAACTGGTGTGCTCACTGTCCTCAGGAAGGCCATTAGAAAAACGAGTGTGCCCTGCAGCTGGGTAATTCTCAGCAGGGCCCCAAGCAAAAAGAAAGAGGTCATGTGGTCTGGGGCAGTAGCTACCAGCATCAGGGCCTCAGGGGCCCCAAAGGTGATTTTGTGGGGCTAGCCGCCATGGAAGACTATGAAGAGGACTAGGACAGACCAGAGTCTATTTTGTTAGGCCCCCAAGAACCTATGGTCTGAATGAATGTGGGGAGCTGACCCATCAACTTCATGGTAGATACTGGGGTGAAACACTCTATGGTAACCCAACCCGTGAGCCTCCTCTCACAGAGACAAGCCACCATTGTGGGTGTCATGGGCAATCAGACATGTGGTCCCTTCCTGCTGCCTTGGTGATGCAATTTAGGTGGCCATGAAGTCATCCATGAATTTCTGTACCTCCCCAACTGCTCCATGGCTTTAATAGGCCAGAACATATTGAGAAAACTGCAGGCCCTGATAACTTTCAACTCCCACAAACAAGCTGCTCTGACCCTACGAAAGCCAGAAGCAAAGATTATGACTCTCACGATTTCCCAAGGGGAAGAATGGCACCTTTACAGTCTCATGGAGGAGCCACAACAGGGATCTGAGCTGCCCTTCAGAGTAGCAGGGGTGTGAGCTGAGGACAACCCACCAGGACTGGCCCAGAATATACCTACAAAAATTGTAAAACAAAAGCCAGGGGCAGAGCCCATCCACCAAAACCAATATTTCATCCCTTGTAAGACACAGATAGGGATATGGAAGCATCTGGAGAGACTTCTAAAATACTGGATCCTCCAAACCTGTAGGTCATCTTGGAACATGCCTCTCCTACCAGTCTAGGTGACATGCACCGATGACTACTGGCCAGTACAAGACTTGCACACAGTAAACCAGGCTGCCGTCACCCTGTACCCAGTTGTTCCCAAACCCATACACTTTCTTGGATCTTATCCCCATCAAAGCTGCCTTCCTCACATGCCTAGAACTCAAGGATTTTTTCTTCTACATCCGCCTGGCCTGCCAGAGTCAACCAATATTTGCCTTCCAGTGGGAGAATCTTGAAAATGGTGACAAGGGCCAGTTGACTTGGACCAGATTGCCTCAGGGGTTTAAAATTCCCCAACTATTTTCGGCACTGCATTAGACTCAGACCTAAGAGCCTTCCCAGCAGATCAACAGGGCTGTGTTTTGCTTCAATATGTAGATGACTTACCGCTGGCTGGAAGGCCTCAGGAGGATTGCATGAAAGGACTCGGCAACATGTTACCCTCCTATGGGAAGCTGGCTATAAGGTCTCAAGGAAAATGCCAAAATCTATCAAAAGAAAGTCAAGTACCTTGGCTTCCACCTCTCCCAGGGGCAGCACCAACTCAGCCTGGAGAGAAAACAGGCCATTTGTTTGATCCTGGTTCCATCTACCCGACCCCAGTTTCAGGAGTTTCTCAGGGCCACAGGTTTTTGTAGAATCTGGATACCTAACTTCCTGGTCTTGGCAAAACCCATTTATGAGGCCACAAAGAGAGGAGGGCAAGAACCTCTGTTATGGGAGCAAGTACAGCAAAAGGGCCTTTGAAGAGATCAAACAGGCCCTCACCAACATCCCTGGTTTGGGTCTCCCAGATATGTCCAAGACTTTCTTCATGTACATTCATGAACATACTGGTGGGAGTCCTAACCCAGATGTTGGGGTCATGGCATCATCTGATGGCATATCTCTCCAAACATCTTGACTCTGTTACCCAAGGCAGGCCACCCTGCCTATGGGCACTTGCAGCCATGGGCCTCTTAGTGTCTGAGGCTGACAAGATAACTATGGGACAAGAATTGACAGTCCGAGTGCCATGTTCAGTATTAACATTAATGGAATACAAGGGAAAATACTGGCTAACCAACACCCAGATAATCAGATATCAGGCAATGCTATGTGAGAACCCACACATTCACGTAGAAGTAGTGCCAACCCTAAAACCTGCAACCCTACTGCCTGTCAGTCCAGGTCAACCAGATCATGACTGCATTGAAGTCATGTATCAGGTGTTCTTCAGCTGACCAGACTTGAAGGACCAGCCCCTCAAGGACCCCGATGCTGAGTATTTCACCGATGGTAGCAGTTTTGTGAAAGAGGGAGAACACCTCACAGAGTACTCCATGGTGACCCTGAGTTCTATCATTGAGGTCAAACCCCTGCCAAAGGGGACTTTGGCACAGAAGGCAGAGCTCATCATGCTAACCCAAGGGATATGTGTTAATATATACACAGACTATGGGTATGCCTTCACCGCCCTCCATGTACACGGGGGCATTCTATAAAGAGAAGGGTCTAATAAACTCAGGAGGAAAAGACATAAAGTATGATAAATAAATCCTTGAATTCGTAGATGCTGTGTGGGCCCCTAAAAGAGTGGCATTCACACATTGTCAGGGACATCAAAGGGGAGACACCATGGATGCACAGGGAAATACTAAAGCAGAACAAGAAGCAAAGTTTGCGGCCTCCAAAGGAACAGCGGAATCAGTGGCTTTAACCACCGCAGTGTTCCCTAGTCCACTTGCAGAATGGGACCCTAACTATTCTCAATATGAGAGTACCTGGTTTAATACTGAAAATGCAAGCTACCACCCAGGTGGATGGTGAAAATTTGAAGACAGCTGAGTAGCAATTCCTGAGCATTTCCTGGCTCCCCCTTTTGTCAGGTAGTTCTATCAGGAAACCCATATTGGCCAGACAGCTCTCAAGACTCCACTGAGCCAACATTTCTCCATCCCTCAACTCTCCAGAATAGCCCAAGCAGTATGCTAATAATGTGAAACATGTGCCTGAAATAACCCACCTATATTAGGAAACCCATCTACACTGGGACTAAGTGTTGCCAATCACCTGTTAGCCCCACTAAGGGTGGGATTCTCCCTTTATGAAATCCTTTATGGCTGTCCCCCGCCCCCCATTTTCAAGGGAATAGGGGATCTAAATGAGATAGGCAATATAACCCTAAGGCAACAGATACAGGCCCTCAGCTCTACCCTAACCACTTTACACCACTGGGTTAGGGAGAAATTACCTGTCAGTCTGACCACAGACACTTACTCCTTTAAACCAGGAGATGCTGTATGGGTGAAGGAGTGGAATGTCAACCTCTAAAACCCCTCTGGAGGGGCCCATTCACTGTCATTTTGTCTACCCCTACTGCAGTAAAGGTAGCCAAAATGGGTCCATGGATTCACCACAGCAGAGTGAAGCTAGCATCTCTAAACTGGGAGTGCATTCCTGATCATCAATGCCATGCAAGCTGACCATACAGAAGAAGCAATCTACAACTCCAGAGGCTCTGGGAGACTGCAGCCCGTCTTTAGTCACCCTAGAAGTGGACTAATTTATGCACGGCAGAAGCTTGAGGAATTGACAGTCCAGTGGAACAAACAGACTGTCCTTATCTTCTATATGTTTCCTTACTGTGATGCACTGTCACCCCTTGTTTCTCAATGTTGTTGTGATTCTTGCTCTACTTTTCACCATAGGATTGGCAGAGGCCACCTGGGCCAGCTGTGAGTATAGTAAGAGGTTTCTGTTAGCATTTACCTTCCTTTTGCGGATAGGATGCTTCGTTGGTATTGGTTGCTTCTAATCTGGACCTCTTTTGTAGACCTAGATTCCTCATCATGTGACCCACGTATTCGCATAACCAGCTCTGGTCAGGGAGTCACTTGGACCTTACTATACCATACCCATTTCTCATGCCAGAGAAAGATCCTGGGGACCTACATACACATTAAGACCACTTATTCTATCTTCCAGATAGTGTATTGACTGGTTTCAACCCACAGTATTCACTGAGCAAGAAGTCCAGAGCCACCCTCCAGGCAAGGGCAAAATGAACCAAAGGATACAACTCACTAACCTAAAACAACCAGTGTCAATACTTTTTGATGTGTGCTTAATCATAGTTGATGCCCAGTCAACCTTTGCCAATGCATGTGGAGGACTATCTCGGGAATGGGAATACAGGCTAAATGATAAGTACATGTGTGAACTGTTCTCAACTGGGGCCTGTTTTGGGTGTGCCTGGACTGCCCAGTCTTAATGTTACTCCTGGAACTACATATCATGGGCCAGAGAGAAGACAAAACAGCACTCCTTCAAAAGGGGATGACTACACCAAATTGTCAGCTGGGGACCCCTAACCCAGTTAATTTTACTGGTCTTAACGTGGGAGACCCCAGATGGAGAGGTAGCTGGCAGATCGGGATATGTATCCATGGACAGGGCACAGACCCAGGAACTGTATTGTAGTTTAAGAGAGTTACTGTCACACATAATGCCATGACCACCAGGTCTTTCATTCCTTTTATGCAGAAATGGAGAAGGATCTTCCTCCTGTCTCTGTCACAATGAAAAATCTGTTTCTGGCCCTAGCAGAGACTATAGCCCAGACTCTAAAGATCTCTTCTTGTTATTTATTTGGGGGAACAATGGCATTGGAGGCTAGCAAATTAGATCCCTGTGAACCTTATAATGGGACAGAATGCCCATTGGGGTTTGGCTCCTCAAAACCTCAATTATTAGGAAAAACTGTCTTGCCTTGTGGGGAAGGAAGTTCACTGTCTCTGTTGGAAGCTTAACATGCCTAGGCCAAAGATTTATAACTCAGCTGCCCAGGAAGCCCAATGGTAGGGGACCCCAGATCACCGTGAGCTAGATCCCCACCCCTTCTCTAACTTCCCTCATCTCCGAGAGGCCTGGGATAATGTTGACACAGCCATCAAATGGCAGGCCCTAGGTGGACTATACTGGATATGTGGAAGGACAGCCTATACAGAACTTCCTTCAGCAGGTCAGGGTCATGTGTGCTGGTAACTATTCATTGATCTTTCTTCCTGCTTCCACTTGCCAGAGGGGAAACATTTGGGAGTCCAAGTGTATGGGGACAGGAAGTCTCAAAGGAAATGATGTGCCCTGCAAACTGGCAATTGGAAAGATGCTGAATGGCCTCATGAGTGTATAATTCAATATTATGGCCCTGCCACCCGGGCAGAGGATGGGTCCTGGGTCTACCACACTCCCATTTACATGCTAAACTGCATAATCAGGCTGCAAGAAGTTGTAGAAATTATAACCAATAAAACTGCCAGAGTTCTTAACTTACTAGCCAAGCAGGAAACCAAAATGCTCAGTGCTGTCTACCAAAACCACTTGGTCTTGGATTACTTGCTTGCTCCTGAGGGAAGAATTTGTGGAAAGCTTAACCTGATCAACTGCTGCCCACAGACAGATGATGAAGGAAAAGTCATAGAGGTGATCACAGATCAAATGAGAAAGGTTGCTTATGTCCCAGTCCAGACCTGGAAAGGTTAGGACTCCAGGGAGTTATGTGGAAGATGGTTTTCAACTCTTGGGGGATTCAAAACCCTCACAAGTATTAGCCTCTTGATTTGGGGATCTTGATTAATCCTAGCTTTCCTAGGCCCTCTGGTTATACAGTCTATCTCCAACATCGTAGATAATGATCAAAAGGAAAACAGTTATGCATGTGATTATGTTATGGAAATATAAACCTCTGAACCAAGATGATACTCTTTGACCCCAAATAGGGGGTCTGAACATTAAAGCAGAGAATGTGGTAGAGCCCCTCCCTAAGGGATGTGGTGAAACCTCAAGACAAGGGAAGGCGACCTGGCTATGTGTGCATGCAAGACATTCCTCATGACTCTGTAACATAGACCACCCATTCAGACCATATGTTAACATACTTGGGAGAAAAAGGAGCAAAAATTGTACAAAAGGCTACATATACCTTAATGTACTTGGGGATCAGGTTTTTTGGGTACAAACCCCACTGAGCCCATGCTGGCGTGAGGAATAAAGTTGCCTCCTGGACAAAAAGGCCTCGGTGTCTTGTTTCTCTGTGCATGAATCCTGCGACACTAGCACATTCCTTATCACCATGGAACATGGAATACCTTGTAGGCTCTCATCCTGAATCATTCAGCTGGTATATCTTCCAGCCTTAAATATATATCTACTAGAGTATGCTCATTCTCTAAAATCTTTTGATTCTTTCTTCCAGAGCCGTCTTTTATTCTTGCCAGTTATGGAATTTTTACATCACTTTTAGAAGATTCGTTTGGAGTCATCCTAACTTGTTGGAAACATCTCTTGAAATCCTTAACAGGTATTAAATCCCATATCACAGGAAAGTGCTCACATATCAGTAAACTCCATTATCCAGTTCTAGGTTCTGCTCTTGTAAGTCTATCTTCTTCAGAATCCTGTCCCATATGTTTTCTTCTGGCTCCAAATGCCACATGTTGGCTGTATCCTATAGCTCCTCAGTACATAATCTTTTATCCCTTAGAAGATCCAGCAGTTCTGTGGCCAGGTTATGTAGTAATTTGACTCTAGCTTTTTTTCTGATGGCAAGCTGGAAAGGGAGGTGGAGGTAAATCCTGTGAGGCAGGGACTCTGAATTTTCTTCAGGGAAGGAGAAAACTCTGGCCTTGAACTGGGAGGAATGAGCCACTTCTTCCAGTGAAGAATGTGGAAAGGGAATCTGTGGTTCCAAGGTTTTTGTATGCATAGACCCAGATCCAGTCTCAGAATCCAATTCTTTCAAACTAAGTCTCCAACCTTTGCATAGCAGATTAGCTAAGGCTGACAAGTCAACCTTCTCTGGAATTCTGCTCTTAAAATTAAATCCTGGAAGGGAGCCTGGGTGGCTCAATCAGTTGGGTGTCTGATTTTGGCTCAGGTCATGATCTCACGGTTCATGAGTTCGAGCCCCTCATCAGGCTCTGTGTTGACATCTCAGAGCCTGGAGACTTCTTCTGATTCTGTGTCTCCCTCTCTCTCTGCCCCTCCCCAGACTCATGCTCTGTCTCTCTGCATCTCTCAAGAATGAATAAACGTTAAAAAATAATAATAATAAATCCTGGAAGGAAGCCTCAGTTTTCCTGAGTCAGGCTCAAGTCTCTTGATATGCTGCCAGTGAGTCCCTTTAGCTTTCATACTTCCCTTTCAGTTGGTGATTAATCATTCTCAATCATCTATTGTCTTTCTGCAATACACCCTGGGTACTAAGCAAAATCCATCAGATTACATGGGCATTATAATTAGTATTTACCAGATCTTATATTGCTGCTACCAGTACTCCCACCAGTTTCTGGTCCAGGATCATAACCTTGAAAGTTTTCACAAGTACATCATTATAGCTTGTTAGAGTTGATTATTACACCACCAAACCCTAGGACTTTTTATTGCCAGTGAGATGGCTAATTCAGCTCTAAAGCCCATTGAAGAGGTTTCCCCCAGCTCCTTGGGCAAGTTCTGGTACCAATTGTCTTAGGTTGATTTCTCAAAAATAGACTTTCAGAAGGAGATTTGAGTGCAAGAATCCCCTGGGAATGATACCTATGGGATGCAAAATCACTAGGATTGGGCAGAAGGAAGATTTGGGCTATGATGCACTTGCAACAAAGACCTCAGCCAATTTCACTGGGAGCTCCGGATCTGGGACAAATCTTCACACATTCACCTCTGGTGACAGAGATGTCTGGTGGCAGACTTTTATAGGCCCTCACCACAAGGCATTGGCTGTAGGCTACCTCCAAGGAAGGGACATGACTTTGGGCTTGGTGATTTCTCTGCTGAGGACAATGTTCAGAGAAAAACTCAGCTGTGAGCAGCCAGTCACCAATGCTCCCAACAGCTCAGGGAAAGGATATCTTATATCTCATAAATTTAAGAAGATACTAAGATTTTAGGTTACTAAAAGGATTAGATAATTTAATTCACATAAAGTGCTCACTAGTGTATAGGAAGCATTCAAGAAAATGTTATATCCCAACAAAATATGCTAGTGCTTTAGTAATAATACTAACCGTGACATACATGAGTTCAAACTGTATAGACTTAAATAGAGATGTGGTACTCCACATTGTATTAAGTAATCCTCATTACATTGTTTTAAATAATTCACCTTGTTACCTTAACAGTCCCTAAATAAATAGAAGTGACATTAATGAGGACCAACTCCAGAAGTTTCCTTTAAGAAAGTTTTTGCTACCATCTTGCCATATTATTTGGCAGGCATTAACAGAAGAGTATAGACTTACTTGGCCTAGAACTGCCATTCTATAGGACATTTCCAAGTCATAGTTTATAGATAAGGGTGCTTGTTCTGGATTCTAGGAGTAGTGAGAAAATTGAAGGAAAATGGAATAACTGACTCAAGCAAGAGATCAGTGTAAAGAGTTTGGGGCAACTGGGATGGATATTGAGGAGCAGTGGAAAAAATATTTATTGGCTATTATATAATAAAGAGAAGTAAAGCATTGGTATTTCAGGAATCAGGCTTGTTTGTGAATCCTGTGTCAGATTCTTAGATCTAAAGGTTATCTTAATTTGTGCAAGTTTAGAAAGTAACTGCTTCTCATGAATTGTTAAAGGAGCATAATAATCCTGCCTAGCTCATAGGTTTGTTGTAAGAATTAAATAAGACACAGTATTTAAAGTGCTTGGCAAAATGCTCATCGGTACATGGTGAGTATAAATATTTACTGGTTATTAGAATTATTATTAAGCATCTATAAGAGTAAGACCATCGACTCAAGCAATGGTGTTGATAATGATAATAAGTAATAGAGCATATAATTGAGAACTGCCTAACCTAATCTTTGTCCTCAAGGAAATCACCTCATATATATTAGGGTGCTTGAAACAGTCTCTGGACTTACCTTGATGAAAGTTCACAGTCAAGCTCTGTACTTAGACCTTGGGAGAAAGAAAATGGTACATATTTCAGATATAGAAAAATGTTTTAATGGTTTGCCTTTTAACCAATCCTTTCTAGCTCCTATGTTCCCTCTCTTGTTTGTCTCTTCCTTTAGCAAAGTGTTAAAGCCCTTTTCTTTTAATGACGGGCAGTAAAAGGGCACTGTGTTTCTGCAGGACCCAGCTAAAATCTGTTGACATTCAGCGAAAACTGGATAATCCATTCATTATTTATAGACCTGTTCACATAATGCAAGACGTTTCTTTTCCTTTTTTTTAAACAAGCCACACAATAAAAATGTTTAATTAATGGCATGTGCAAGTCTTAAGCAAAGATTTACTTGTTTTGTAGATTTAGCAAATTCTTTCAGCCGCTTCCTCCCAGATGCTGACAAGCCTGTTTGTTTATATTCATTAGCTCTTTTAAAACCCAGCCAAGTATTAGGATTATTTTTGAAGAAGCTCAGGTAGTCTCTGAAGTAGGGGATATAGGTCTTCAGAATCTCACCTCCCACGTATAGACCCTTTATGAAACATCTGCTGGTCTTCAAAGGAGGTGTTAGATGAACTTGTCCCAGCTTACTGGAATATAGGGGAAAAAAAAGTTCCACATTAGATAGAAACTTTTATCACCTACCCACTTATAGACACATCAAAAATGTGTTTTTAAAAAATCTTCCACTGGAGTGCCTGGCTGGCTTAGTGGTTATGTGTCTGACTCTTCTTGGTTTCGGCTCAGGTCTTGATCTCACAGTTTGTGAGTTTCAGCCCTGCACTAGGCTCTGGGCTGACAGTGTTGAGTCTGCTTGGGATTCTCTGTCTCCCTCCCTCTCTGCCCCTCCCCCACTCTGTCTCTCTCTCTCTTAGTGGGATTGCACTGAATGTGTAGACTCCTTTGGGCAGTGTTGACATTTTAGCGTATTTGTTCTTCCAATCCAAGAACATGGAATATTTTTCCATTTCTTTGTGTCTTCTTCATTTTCTTTCCCATGTTTTCTATACGTTTAAGGATACAGATATTTTACATCTTTGGTTAGGTTTATTCCTAGGTATTTTATTGTTCTTGGTGTAATTGTAAATAGGATTAATTTCTTGTATTCTTTTTCTGTTTCTTCATTGTTGCTGTATAGAAGTGCAACCTATTACTGTACAGTGATTTTTGTATCCTGAAACTTTGCTGAATTCATGTATCAGTTCTAGCAGCTTTTTGGTGGAGTCTTTTGGGTTTTCCACGTCATCTGCAGAAACTGAAAGTGAGAGTTCGTTTTTGCCATTTTGGATGTCTTTTATTTCATTTTGTTGTCTGACTGCTGAGGCTAGGACTTCCAACACTACGTTAAACAACAGTGATGAGAGTGGACACCTCTGCCATGTTCTTGATGTCAGGGGTAAAGCTCTCAGTTTTTCCCCATTGAGGATTTTATTAGCTGTGGGCTTTTTTCATGTATGTTTTTTATGATGTTAAAGTATGTTCCCTTCTATACTGACTTTCTTGAGGGTTTTTATTAAGAAAGGATGCTTTATTTTGTCAGATCCTTCTTCTGCATCTATTGACAGGATCATTTGGTTCTTATCCTTCCTTCTATTAATGTGATATATCACATTGATTGATTTGCAAATATTGACCCAGCCCTGCAGCCCAGGAATGAATCCCACTTGATCATGGTGAATAATTCTTCTAATGTACTGTTGAATTTGATTTGCTAGTACCTTGTTGAGAATTTTTACATCCATGTTCATCATGGATATTGGCCTGTAATTCTCCTTTTTAGTGGGGTTTCTGTTTGGTTTGGGAATCAAGGTGATGCTGGCTTCATAGAATAAGTCCAGAAGCTTTCCTTCCATTTCTATTTTTTTTGGAACAGCTTGAGAAGGATAGGTAATAAACCTCCTTTAAATGTATGGTATAATTCCCTGGGGAAGCCATCTGGCCCAGGATTCTTATTTGTTGGGAGACTTTTAAAAACTCATTCCATTTCTTCACTGGTTCTGGGTCTGTTTAAATTTTCTATTTCTTCCCAGTTGAGTTTTGGTAGTGTGTGGGTGTCTAGGAATTTGTCCATTTCTTCCAGGTTGTCCATTTGTTGATATAAAATTCTTCATAATATTTTTTAATAATTGTTTCTATTTCTGTGGTGTTGGTTGTGATCTCTCCTCTTTCATTCGTAATTTTACCTATTTGAGTTCTCTCCTTTCTTTCTGAGAAGTCTGGCTAGGGGTTCATCAATTTTGCTTATTTAAAAAAAAAAACAGCTCTTAGATTCATCTGTTCTACTGTTTTTGTTGTTGTTTTTGTTTTTGTTTTATTTTTTGTTTTGTATTCTATATTGTTTATTTCTGCTCTAATCTTTATTATTTCTCTTCTTCTGCTGGCTTCGGGGTTTTCTTTGCTGTTTTGCTTCTAGTTCCTTCAGGTGTGTGGTTAGGTTTTATGTTTTGTTTTTCTTGTTTCTTGAGATAGGCCTGGATTGCAACATGTTTTCCTCTTAGGACTACCTTTGCTGCATCCCAAAGAGTTTGGACTGTTGTCTTTTCATTTTCGTTTGTTACCATACATTTGTAATTTCTTCTCTAGTTAAAGAATGGGCCTGGTTGACCAATTCATTCTTTAGTAGTATTTCCAAACTTTTTCCTGTGGTTGATTTCAAGTTTCATAGTGTTGTGGTCTGAAAATATGCATAGTATGATCTCAGTTCTTGTATATTTATTGAGGGCTGTTTTTTAACCCAGTATGTGATCTATTCTTGAGAATGTTCTATGTGCACTTGAGAAAAATGTATATTCTGCTGCTTTTGGATGAAAAGTTCTGAATATATCTGTCAAGTCCATCTGGTTCAGTGTATCACTCAAGACCATTCTTTCTTTATTGATTTTCTGTCTAGCTGATCTGTCCATTGTTGTAAGTGGAATATTAAAGTTCCCTGCAATTACCATATTCTTATCAATAAGATTGCTTATATTTGATATTAATTGATTTATATATTTTGGTTCCTCAAGTTGGGGGCATAAACATTTACAATTATTAACTCTTCTTGATGGATAGACCCTATAATTATGATATAATGCCCTTCTTCTTCTTATAATGCTGGATAAAGGGTTCTTGGCTGCATATTTTTCCTATTCAGCACATTGAATATTTCCTGCCAGTCCCTTCTCACCTTCCAAGTTTCAGTGGACAGGTATGCTACCACACTTATGTGTCTACCATTGTAGGTTAATGCTCATTTGTCCCTAGCTGCTTTCAGAATTCTCTTTATCTTTGTATTTTGCCAGTTTCACTATGATATGTCATAGTGAAGACCTATTGTTTTTGAATCTGAAAGTTTTCTTTTCCTCCTGGATTTGGATGTCTGCTTCCTTCCCCAGATTAGGGAAGTTCTCAGCTGTAATTTGTACAAGTATACCTTCTGCCCCTTTCTCTCTCTCTTCTTCTTATGGAACTCCTATGATATGAATATTATTATCTTTCATTGAATCACTTAGTTTTCTAATTCTTTCCTTGTGGTCTAGTATTTTTTATGTTTTTCTTGGCTTCATCATTTTCCATAATTTTATCTTCTATTTCACTTAATCTCCCCTCTGCTTCTTCCATCCTTGCTGTCACTGCATCTAGCTTATTTTGCACCTCATTTACAACATTTCTTAATTCGTTGTGACTATTTCTTAGTTCCTTGATCTCTGCAGCAATAGATTCTCTGCTGTCTTCTATGCTTTTTTCAAGCCCAACTATTAATCTTATGACTATTGTACTAAATTCTGTTTTAAATTTTTTAATATTTATTTATTTTTAAGAGAGGGACAGACAGAGACAGAGCATGAACAGGGGAGGGGAAGACAGAGAGGGAGACACAGAATCTGAAGCAGGCTCCAAGCTCTGAGCTTTCACACAGAGCTCGATGCGGGGCTTGAACCCACAAACCACGAGATCATGACCTGAGCCAAAGTCAGACACTAAACTGACTGAGCCACCCAGGCGCCCCTATTATTCTAAATTCAGATCAGATACATTGTTTATATCTGTTTTGAGCAGTTCTTTAGCTGTAATTCCTTCCTGGAATTTCTTTTGAGGATAATTGTTTTGTTTCATCATTTTGGATAGTTTTCTGTCCTTTATGTGCTTTAGTAGCTTGTTATGTGTCCTGAAGCTGCAAGCAGTACTATATTAAAAAGGGGTTATACATTCTCTATGGCCTGGAATTTTAGGAGATGCTTTTGCAGTGTGTTGCATGAGCTCTGTTGTTGTGATGCTGGTTGTTTTATCTCACTACTCATAGTGGTGGTTTGGACCTTCGACCAGGTGTGCTTTGATTTGTTTGTCGAAATAACCCTGAAAAAAATTTAAAAAGGGGGTGGTGGTGGAAGAAGCCTTATCCCATACAAAGAAGTTACAAGGGATGGGGAAAAAAAAGAAAAAAAGAAAAAAATTGACCAGGCAGGGAATCAGAGTAACTATATGGGTTATGCCAGAGGGACAGAGGAAAATAAAGAAGGAGATACAGAAGAGGTGTAAAAAGAATAGATTAAAAATGTCTGTTTAAAAAACCAACAACCAGAGAGAGAGAGAGAGAGAGGAATTGACCAAGAAAAAAATCAGAAAATGCAAAACTGTTGGACCGATATCTGATGGTACCTTGAAACTGGTGGCTGCACTGGTCTGGAGGAGAGGCCATCTGGTTTGGTCAGTGTCAATCATGCTCTGGTAGATACACAATTATCAAGCATGGAGGGGCTTGGTTTGTTGTAGGCTGGTGTTGCCTCTACTGTGGGGATGCTGTCCTGTTTCCTGAAGCCCTGAGCTAAGTTGTCTTAGAGCCAAGGTTGTCTCACCCTCCCCTCCAGGTGCATGTACAGGGTGACAGACCCTAGTCCAGAGATGACCCACAACTCTAGATCATGTTAAAAACTGGTTCTTTCTCCTTTTTTTCCAATCCCCGGTCTGTGTTTTTTCTCTTGTCCAAATACAATCCTACACTTCCACAGCCTCAGCCTCTCTTTTTCTTCCTTTGGTCTCTCCACAGAAGGCGATCCCTCCTATCCATGCCTATGCCACCTGTTTCATCTTTCCCAATTCATATTCACGCACCTATGGCCTGCCAAGTTGTCCACATGGCCCCTGGAGATGTTTCTGTCATTTGTAGTCCACATTCCTGGAATCCCAAGTCTTCTGGCCTCAACATTGCTGTGTTTGAGGGACAAGGGAAATTTGAGTCCCCCTACTTCTCTACCATGTTGACTTTTCTCCGTACCATTAGAGAAGTGTTTTGAAATCCTTGAACAGAAAATACTCTTAAATAAGCGCATGGAATACTGGCACAATTACAATGATTTCTGGATGCCACTCTGCTGCAAATATGCCATTAGATCACCAGATTATTATAAAAGGGTATAACTCAGGAACAGCCAGATGAAAGAGATGTACAGAGTGAGACAGGGAGAAAGGACAGGGAGTATCCATGCCCTCTCCATGGTGCACTCCCAATAATTAACTTTAAATATTTCAGTTCACATATCAACATTTTATGTTTACCAATTATTCCCATTGTCTCAAAAATTACAGGCCTACACATTTGTAGGTGGGCAATCTAAAGCCAGTTGGTTATTGGGATAAGATTCCCAACAGTTTTGTACTGTAGAGGGAAATATGATGACACTATCAGAAAGATAGGATCTCAGAGATCATCATGTCTTTATAGGTGGGGCTTCAAATAAGAAATGAAAGATCCTGTCATAGCTCACTTTTGGATCTTTCTTATTGAATTTATGTTGCTGTGTTCTCATAACTCCTTTTTTGTACATTGATATTCTTTGAAACCTCTACCTTCCTAACTCAACATTTTAGCAACCAAGTTAACTTCCCTGCTTAAGTTCCTAGAGTACCTGAAAGCCACAAGAGTTCATTTTTATTAACATCTTCCTCTTCCATACAACAACAGATTTATTTTCAATAATAATCATGAAATGAAAAAAAATAGCCAGGAATAATATCAGCTAGAAGGGGGGAAGAAAATGAAAACTGGAATTTTCTTTTATTAAGATTCATATAGGTAATCATGCTAGTTAACAAATAAAAATGGTATAGTGTTAAAATAGAAAAAAGATTAATAACAATTTTAAGTACATTAGTTTATGGTTTTAGAAAAAGGGGGAAAATGTATACCTACATATTGGACACAGTAATGAAAAATAACATGACAGTTTCTGGCTTTACACCTTACCTTCTATAAATTAGTAAATAGTCTCGTCCAAATTGATCCATTTCACACATTCTTATTCAGTAGACAATATAGCCAGACTTGTCAATCTCAACCAGTCTTTACTGATCGTTGAAGAACACATTTTTTTTAATTTTAGTTTCAAAAGTGTCTTTCACATGAAGCAATAGACAAATAATTTTTTTTTATCAATAATCACTTTATTTTTTTTTTATATATGAAATTTATTGTCAAATTGGTTTCCATACAACACCCAGTGCTCATCCCAAAAGGTGCCCTCCTCAATACCCATCACCCACCCTCTCCTCCCTCCCACCCCCCATCAACCCTCAGTTTGTTCTCAGTTTTTAACAGTCTCTTATGCTTTGGCTCTCTCCCACTCTAACCTCTTTTTTTTTTTCCTTCCCCTCCCCCATGGGTTCCTGTTAAGTTTCTCAGGATCCACATAACAGTGAAACCATATGGTATCTGTCTTTCTCTGTATGGCTTATTTCACTTAGCACCAATAGACAAATAATTAAGAAAAATCTTGGGGGTATCGGATGTCTCAGTCCATTAAGCATCTGACTCTTGATTTCATCTAAGATCATGATCTCACAATTCCTGAGTTTGAGCCCTGTGTCAGGCTCTGAGACAACAATGTAGAGCCTGCGTGGGATTCTCTCTCGCTTTCTCTCTCTGCTCCTACAACTCTCTCTGTCTTTCTCTATCAATAAATATATGACAATTAAAAAAAAATCATAAACTCCAGGATAAGTTTGCCAGGGTCATAAAAAGATTCCATTTCATAATAAATACCAGAAAGTATCATAATTGCCATTTCTTTTTCTTTCAAATTTATTTTCAGCTTTTTAATTATTTTTTTAGTACACATACAGAAAATTTCCAAGTGGTCAAATACAAAGACATAAAGTAACTCAAGTTCTATATCTTGGTCTTTATAATCTCTGCACTATTATTATTTTGAATGTGCTTTTTTAAATGCTGAACTAAACGGTGCCATAGAGCTCAGAGATGTACTGTGCCTGCAGCAGTCCTAAATTATCCTGAACATTAAAAAATACAGAAAAAAATGTGTGTAGGTTAGTGTGATTACCTTCCATGTAGAACACAATGTTTATTAAAGAATAAGTAATAAATACAAACTAATTTGGATGTTATGCCCATATTTTAAATAGAGTGATAACTGGAACAATTGTTTAAAACTTAGACTAACAAAATATATATATTTTTTCCTACGAAGAAGTATTTTATCACTGACATTGTTTACAATTACTAGTTCACAGTGATTATAGAAGGTAGATTGAGAGATTCTACTACACACCTATGAGAATGGCCAAAACTCAGAACAGTGACACCACCAAATCTGATGGGAGAATGGGCCACAGGAATTCACTTTCATTGCTGTAGGAATGCAAAATGGGATGCTTTGGAAAACAGCTTGGCAGTTTCTTATAAAACTAAACATACTCTAGGGGCGCCTGGATGGCTCAGTCAGTTGAGTGGCCAACTTCGTCTCAGGTCATGAGCTCGAGGTTCATGAGTTCAAGCCCCACGTCAGGCTCTGTGCTGACAGCTCAGAGCCTGGGACCTGCTTCAGATTCTGTGTCTCCCTCCTTCTCTGCCCCTACACTGCTCATACTCTGTCTCTCCCGGTGTCTCTCCAAAATAAATAAATGTTAAAAAATTAAAAAAAAAAAAAAACTAAAAACTAAACATACTCTAACCATACCATCCAGCCATCATGCTCCTTAATATTTATTCAAAGGAGTTGAAAACTCATGTCCATACAAAAACTTGCACAGATATGTTTATAGCAGCTTTATTCATAATTTCCCAAATTTGGAAGCAACCAAGATGTCCTTCAGTGGTGAATGGATAAATAAACAATAGAATATTACTCAGTACAAAAAATAAATGAGCTATTAAGTCATGAACAGACAGAGTGGAACTTTAAATTCATATTGCTAAGTGAAGAGCCAATCTGAAAAGACTACACACTGTATGATTCAAATTATATGGCATGCTGGAAAACATAAAACTACAGAGATAGTATGAAAGTTTAGTGGTTGTCAGGGATGTGGTGAGGGTTGAATAGACAGCACAGAGGGTTTTTAGGGCAGTGAAAAGTTCCATGTGATAATCATAATGATGGGTAGATCTTTATATATTTTTCCAAACCCATGGAATACAACACCCAGAGTGAACTGTAATAGGAACTATGGGATTTGGATGATTATGATGTGTCAATGTAGGTTTATTAGTTGTAACAAATGCATCACTCTGGTGGGGGATGCTGATAATAGGGAAGGCTGTGTATTTGGGGGGTAGGAGGTATATGGAAAATCTCTATACCTTCCCCTCAGCTGAGGTGTGGAAATAAAACCTCTCTAAAAAATAAACCCTTAGTTAAAAAAAAGTAGGCTAACATTATTTGGTAATATTATTGTTTTTAAATTATCAAAAGACAATATCCTCCACCCCCATTTTTGTCTGCACTGGGATGGACCTCCGCTACCACTTGCCCTTATACCCAGCTACTGCCCTGCTTCTTTCTGGAGTTTCATTGCTCACCATCTCAGAACAATTTCCTGCAAGCTTAATGATTCTGTATCACAAATACAGCAGAGCTAATACAATCTATTCTAAACCATTCTCTTCATTTTCTGATAAATTTGTCAAACCAAGTAACCATGGAAGAGGACTGTGGGCAATTTTATTTTTTTTTAAAGAATGAAAAAAATATGCCTGAAAGCAGTAGAAAGTAGATGAGACTCAACAATAAATCAGAGAGACTGAACTGCCCCAGCTAATTCAGTCAGAAAGGAGTAAACAACTGCAGAGTCTTGATTCAGACTATTACCTTTAATGCATTAGGAAAAAGAGACAGAAGAGAGAAAATGACTAAGTAATACATGTGAATTTCACACTTCACACTTTGTCACTTAGCATAGCGTCTGCCTTGCTCCTATCATCCTGCACTGATACAACATCTGAACAATAGAGAGAGGCAGGAATAATGGGCTCCTTTTGGGAGAAATTAATTCAATGAGACATAGATAAGCGCACTCTTCTAAAAGAGAGACTCAAAAGCAAATGTGTAGAAAACAACTTGAGCTAGAAGGGGCAGCAGAAAGGCAAACATTGGGTGGGAAAAAGAATTTGAGTCCTTGAACCGTGAATTCACTGCTTGTATCCATTTACTCCTTTCAACAAAATATATTAATAATTTATTAATGTCAAGTATTGTTCCAGGTGATGAAAAATACAAGCGTAAGCTAATCTCTATGATCTGTGCTCTGACCCACTGATGAATTCAAATTGTCACATTTACACAAAATACCAAATCTCCATATTCTGTACCTCTAGATGTCTGATTCGGAAGCAGTCCAGTTTTCCCAAGGAACCTCCTCCTCTATTTTTCTGTCTAGATATCTCTGGGATGGAATGGCCATGGAGGATTGTCTGCCATTACAAAGTCTGTTTTCCTGGAGGATTAGGCAAAGTTCAGATCATAAATGCTTTTCACACCATGCAAAGGAGTCTGGAATACTTAGGCAAAGGGGAACCACTGAAAGATTTTTAACCCACAGCAGTAACAGAGAGATCTATGTTTTTTAAGAATTTAACACTGGTGTAGTAGGTTGAACGGTGACACAGCACCCCATTCCAAAGAAAAAATAAATATATGTCCACATCAAATCCCTAGGATCTGTGAATGTGATCTTATTTGGAAAAAAGACTCTTTGCAGATGTAATTAAGTTGAGGATCTTGAGAGGAGTTTTTTCTGTATTATCTGGGTAGGTACTAAGTCTAATGACAAAAGTCATTATAAGAGACAGAGGAGAACAGACACATACAAGAGAAGTCAATGTGAAGGCATATCAGAGAGATATGGCTACAAGCCAAGGGGGTCAGCAACCTGAAAAATCTGTAAGAGGTAAAGAAGGGATTCTCTCCTAGTGTCCCAGATGGAATGTAAGATTGCCAACACCTTGACTTCTGACCTCCAGAACTGTCAGTGAGTAAATTCATCTTGTCTTAAACCACCAGTTTGTGGTAATTTGTTATGGCAGCCACAGGAAACCAATGCAACTGGTGGCAACATTAAGGCTATGTTTTATATAGGAGTATGGTCAAGGACAGTCTGTAATGGAAGACGCTATTACTACAGAGCATACTTAAAAGAATATAAGCCAAAAGTTTAACTTTGGATGATGGACCTCTATATAACTTTTATTTTCCTCTTTATTTTTATTTATGTTTTCTCATTTTTATAGAACTATATGCACAAATTACTATAGCTAAATACAGAAAAAAATAAGCCAATTGAGATAATAAGGACTTGAACCAAGGCAGAGAAGGCAGCACTGAGAAGAGGAAGTATTCTCTATCTATCTCTCTAGCTATCTATCTGTCTGTTTGTCTATCTAATATTTTTTGAGGGCTCACTAGGTGTGATTTTAGGCTTTGTACAGACAACAGTGGACAGTACAAAGAAAAACATAGATCTCTGCCTTATGGATCTTACATTCAAGTAGAGAAACCCCTAGAGAGTTTTTAGCAGAGGGCATAGGTGACTTGGTTTTAAAAGGATCACTCTGGATGCTGTGTATAGTGACTGTTAAGAATAAAATGAAAGTAGGGAGAACAGGTTGGTGGCTGAATTCTTATTATAGTCAGTGGCTTGTGCTAGGACATGACCTAGGAGGTCAGGGTTTCTTCCTGTTACTGGCTTGAATAGAATCTAAGGGAATAATGAAATCTCCTTAATACTTTCAAGGCATGTGGTTACAGTGAGGTTGCAAGCATGAGGGTTGAGGAGGGTTCTTCAACCGTGTCCCAGCTTTTCACTGGTGCATATGGAAGCTTGGAGGCTAGGGTGTTGAGTCAGTCTTTTGAGGACTTCGGACTCTCTCTTGAATCCTATTCATGGAGTAGCCCTGTTGCTCAAAATGAAGTGATCTAGTGAAGCTAAAACAGGAAGGAAGACCTCACTGATGTGTAGCATCTCTGCATCTGGTCCTACTCCTCCACTCCATTTCTGAGGACTATGACCAAGGCACGTGACTTGCAGAAACTATTCCCATTGGGCCGCATCTCTTTTTACATGATAATATGTTGTAATGAATTAAGTGGTTAGAAATGACTTAATGTGTTGTTCTTAGGTTGGGGACTATCCCCAACTGCTTCCTAACAAAATAAACACAGGAAAATCACTTGCGATATTTATGTGGTTGATTATCAGGCTATACTAGGGAAACAACTTGAATTACTGGAATTGTCCAGCCAGCTGACAGTACTGTTCACTGAGTTAGCCAATGAAAAAAAATCAGCTGCCCTCTTTCCTCAAAAATAATGATATAATTGAGAAGTCCACTGGTTCCACACAAACTTTTCCCCGCACAAAGCTTTGTCATTACCCGAGCTCCACACCAAAAAAGCTTTGCCATGGACTAAAGCTTAGTCCAATTCCTTGAATGGTGCAAGGAAATTAAAACCCTACGTAGAATGTTAAAAAGTGAGACTGAGGTGTTTAATTTTTAATTGAGAACTAGAAACAAAATAAACTAATCAAATAGGTAATGCAAATGCCTCAAGCAGCAGGGAAAGAAGTTTTGGGCTTAGACTCAGTTGCGGGTCATTTGGGAAGCCCACACAAGAAGGGTAGATGCGGTAAATATTACAATACTTTCAGTTTCTACAAACCACCACCATACTTTATGCAGAAGCGTATTTTATTATGCAAATATTCTCACCCCAACTTGCTTTATAATGATTTCAAATGCCATCAACCTTTTGAAGTCTTTTTAAAATCCCAGCTCCCTTGAGCACACTATTACAAGGTGTGCTGGTGGGATTACATGCACCTTCTATCACTGTCTCTTCAGGACTTCAGATCATCCCAAATTTTAAGAGGACTCCAGTTATCCCCTAACATCTATATTTAGGATATATATTTTAGTCATTGTGAAAAGCAATTAAATTGAATTAAAGCTTTGTCTCTGAGAGAAGAAAGTCTTAGAGCTTGCTTCACAAAGAAAGAAATAGAAGCCATGTCCTGGATAGAAGGATAAAAGCAATCAAGAGATTCTGCATCCACAGGAAGGAAGAATATTTTGACAAAACTCATTAAGAGCATAAATATAGCCTAGGTCAAGGGATTAGATTAGGGTCCAACAGGCTACAGTCTGAAGAGATTGGCTAAGGGATTAGAGTACCTGTGTGACTCAAAGCTCAGGGTCATGGAAATTAATTTAAAGGGGGAGGGTATAGAATCTTCTATTTCTTTCTTATTTTTAGAGAGAATGAGTGAGAGCAAACAGGAGAGAGGGGCAGAAAGAGAGAGAGGGAGGGAGGGAGGGGAGAGTGGGAGGGTGGGAGAGAGACAGAGACAGAGACAGAGAGAAAGAGGGAATCTTGCAGGCTCCACACTCAAGAGCTCAACACAGGGCATGATCTCATGACCCTGAGATCATGTCCTGAGCCAAAATCAAGAGTCAGATGCTTAACAGACTGAGCCACCAGGCACCCCACAATCTTCTATTTTTGAATCTTGGACTTAGCTGGCTCTTCTACTAATTATGGAATCGGTGTGGAAAATGCATCCTTAATTTAATTGACACCAACATATATGGATCTAGTCTCATTGAGCCTCGTATTCAATTAGGATGATTCTCTTAATGCAGGGTGTTTGTAAGAGGAAAGCATAACACCTTCTCCACATTCCTCAAATAATACCTCTTCCTGTGTGTTGTACCTCCCTCTGTGTTAATGGCTTTCTACTACACTTTGTAATTTGACAGATATTATAGTCTCTTATTAGACAGTAGAAACTTACACATTCTACTTATGTTTGTATCCAACAAAGCATCTGATACACTGTTTTGCACATAGTAGGGACTCAGGTTGTATCTGTAATATTGAAAGAGAAAAGGAAAACAAGGATGAGGAAATAAAACCATGCTTCCACAAAAACTATACAATGAATGTATCTCTAAATTACTTGAGTGATGCAGATAAGTTTAACAGTAAAGCTTTGTTTAGAAACACCTGCTTTCTATTTGTCCTTTAACCCTTAGGTCAGAAAACTCTCTTTAATATGTACTCCATTTTTATTTCTATTTAGGATAGTTTGATAATCAAGCTATGATTATATATGCCCAACATCAGTTCCTCTCTGGCAGATGTGTGATTCATTCCAATCATCTTAACTCCTTATGCAGATGTTCCTACATTATTCCATTTTCTTAATTACATAGTCTCAAAGGGCTACACCTGTGAGGGGATTCAATCCACAAATCTATGGAGTTTAAAGAGAACTACCTTTCCCTGAGGTCTTCTCCCCGAATGTTAGGAAATGTAACTGATTATTTTAACAAGCAGAATTTCTTCCCCCTCAAGTCATGACCTGGTTATATCAGATAAATTCAAAGCTTCTGGGCAAGCACCTTAAGGCCATATCTTTTTTTCCTCTCACAAGTTTTTGGCTGCTTGCCTTCACACTGCAAGCTGGCAGACTTCATCCTTTAAAAGCTTAATTACCTGAAAACCCACTGGGCACTTAGAATACCTATAGTTCTCAGCCCTAGAGCTTGAGGACGGATGGAATAAAAATCTAATGCACTTGACCTTCTCACCTCCTGCTCATCGTCCATGCTCCTATTACACCCACTCAAATCCTCACTGAGGCCAGAAGTACTAAGGACTTAGAGACAGATGTTTCTAGAAAAGCTACTGTGCCTCTCAAAGACAATTAGGCCCCCTAGGTCACTGGTCGTCAAAAACATCATCCCCATACCTACGCTAGCAACCTCAGGAGCATCAGGGTGGGGGGAAATAGGTTCTACTTACATAAATGGAGTAGAAAAAAGGTTAGGGTGGAAAGGTGTCACCATGGGGCGAAAGCACCCCAGGTTAGCTAGTGAGATATTATAATGGGATCACGAGTAGCTTGTTATATCACCTGCAGGACATTACTTTCCATCTGGAGCCAGTGTACCTTGATCACAAACTCCACTTGCCCCCAGTCCTTTTGCTTTCACACAAGTTAATGATTGCTCTCTGATTGTTTTCTCCATGTTCACATGTGTAATATCTTGTTTTCTTCACGTTCACCACGTGGGTAACATTTGTGAGCTCAGTAAATTCGGAGAGGAAACCCCTTTGTGGGACTCATCTCCTCCCGAATATTAGCCTCTCGTACTCAATTCTGTGGCAGCTCTCTTGCTCGACAAGAAAGAACTCCAGACTCCTAGTCTGTAACGCCAGGGAATTTGTTGAAATGAACTTCTCGGGTCTTAGTCTAGACCTCCTTAATCAGAAACTCTGGGGGTGGAATCCAGCACCCTGTGTTTTAACAAGCCCTTCCGGTGATTCTGATACTTTCTTCAGTTTGAGAACCCCTGCACTGGGTAATTGAACCAATGGCATTTGGCTATAACTGTGGAGTTACTATTTGTAACACCATGGGGCTCTCAACTAACCTCAGTCTCAGGAATTGCAGAAGTTGGGGAGCTCATTTCAACGTTTATTTATTTTTGGGACAGAGAGAGACAGAGCATGAACGGGGGAGGGGCAGAGAGAGAGGGAGACACAGAATCGGAAACCGGCTCCAGGCTCTGAGCCATCAGCCCAGAGCCCGACGCGGGGCTCGAACTCACGGACCGCGAGATCGTGACCTGGCTGAAGTCGGACGCTTAACCGACTGCGCCACCCAGGCGCCCCGGGGAGCTCATTTCAAAGCAAAGACTCTCAACTTGGAAAGTGCTTGGATAGCTGGCTGGGTGCATTTGGAAATAAAGGAACATGGTTCTCTCATGTGGCCCAAGGAAGCTGAAGAAAATCAGAAATTCAGAAGATTCAGAATGTGAGTTTTTAAAACTTGGGGCTGGCAAAGATGGGACGGAGCATCACAATTACTCTATACTTTTAGATTTGACTATCTGCACTATTATTTTCTTCCTTTCATTTTATCACATAGGTTTTGCTTTTCAGTGTTCCTCTCATTGAGGATGATGCAAAACAAGGATTTTTGAAGTCCTGTGTGTAAAGTGCAAATAAAAAATACACATCTCAAAAAGCAAGTCCCAATAGATGCAAAAAAAGCATTTGACAAAATACAGCACCTTTTCTTGAGAAAAACTATCAAGAACTCAGGGATAGAAGGAAGCTACCTCAAAATCATAAAGCCATATACAAAAGACCCAGAACTAATATCCTCAATGGGGAAAAACAGCTTTTTCCTAAGGTCAGCAACGCAACAGGGATGTCTACTCTAACCACTGTATTTCAGCATAGTGCTGGAAGTCCTAACCTCGGTAATCAGACAACAAAAAGAAAGAAAAGGCATTCATAGTGGCAAGGAAGAAGTCAAGCTTTCACTCTTGGCAGAAGAGTGAAAGAGAATTTCTTTCCTCGATGTATATATATCTCAATCTCCATCTCTCTCTCTCTCTCTCTTTCTCTCTCTCTCTCTGTGTATACACACACACACACACACACACACACACACACACGCACTCGGTGTTGTGGGGGGTGTAATTTGACCTAAAAATACATACTTTCATCTCTGAGATTTTCTTAATGGATAAATTAAACACCTAATATAATGCTAATTTCAATGGGTTATTAGGATGATCTAAAAACACAAACTGTTCCCCTATGAAAGTATTGTGCCAATGTAAAGAACCGGAGGGAACCTGCTGATTTCTTAACATTTTCCTCTGTGATCCATTACAGGCCATGTCCCCCATCAGTGTCCACTCTCTGCTTGCTCAACCCCAACCCCCACCCACTTTTGTCTCTCAGGTTGAACTAGTTTTAAGGAGAGGAGACACAACTGCCAGCAGCTGAAAGAGAGGTGTGGGGTTTGGGACTATTTTATCACAAGCCCATACCCAGCAAATTTTTTAATTTTTAGTGTTTATTGAGGTGTAACTGTCATAACATGATAGTAGTTTTAGGTGTACCACACAAGGATTCACTCACTATTTGTATACATTATGGAATGATCACCTTAACAAAGCAACCGGACATCCCTTATTCTACTTAGTTATTTTTTCTTCCTTGTGATAAGAACTTTTAAGATCTGTTAGTAACTTAAATGTACAACACGGTACTATTAACTGTAGTTATCATGCTATATGTTACTTCCTCACAACTTACTTTAGAACTGCAAATTTGTACCTTTTGACCACTTTCCCCCATTTCTTTCACACCCCCACTCCCTGCTTCTGGCAACTATCAATCTGTTGTCTGTATCTGGGTTTGCATTTGAAGATTTTACATAGGAGATCATAAGGTATTTTTCTCTGCATATAGCCTGGTGCTCTCAAGATCCATCCCTCTTCTGGCAAATTCAAGATCTCTTTATGAATATATGTGTTGATATATAAATCATTCTTTATCCATCCATCGTTGGACACTTAGGTTGTTTCCATACTTGGCTATTGTAATAATGCTGCAGTGTCCATGGGTGTATGTATTTTTTCCAATTAGTGTTTTCACTTTATTTTAGATAAATATCCAGAAAGAGAAATTTCTCCATCATATGATGGTTCTATTTTTAATTTTTAGAGGAACCTCCATACTGTTTTCCATAATGGCTGCCCAATTTCCATTCCCATTAGCAATGCAGTAGAATTTTCTTTTCTCCACATTATCACCAACACATTTCTTTTGTTGACAGCCTTTCTAACAAGTGTAAGGTGGTATCCAGTGGTTTGATTTGCATTTCCCTGATCATTAGTGATGTTTAGCACTTTTTCATGTACCTGTTGATATCTCTTCTTTAGAAAAAAAAAAAAAGTCTATTCAGATGATCTGTCCATTTTTTAACCAGCCTGTTTTTTATTACTGTTGAGCTATAGGAGTTTTGATATCTCTTGAGTGTTAGCCCCTTATCAGATACATGATTTGCAAATATTTTCAACCATTTGGTGGGTTGCCTTTTCATTGTGTTGGTCTTCTTTGATGTGCAGAAGCTTTTTAGTTTGACTGAGACCCACATGTTTCATTGTGCTTTTGTTGGTTTTGCTTGTGGTGAAAAATCCAAAAAAAATGTTGCCAAGATCATTGTTGAGGAGGTTACTGCCTATATTTTCTGGGAGTTTTACAGTTGGAGGGTTTATGTTTGATCAGTTGATGAATTTGTGTATCCTGTTTGCTCAGAAGCCATGCTAATCTTCTCTGTATTGTTCTAATCTTAGTACATGTGCTGCCCAAGTGAGGACAGCCAAGTTTCTTTTACCATTTCAATGTATGTATGTGCTTATTTATCTATGCCTATTGGGGGCAGTAGGGATTACAGATACAAATTAATGTACTGAATGTGTTGCTAAACAAGAAATATTCTACCTTGTTGGAATAAATAGGTATCAGCTTGTAAAACTGCCTAATCCTAGAAGTGTTGAGTTAAGGTCACAGCATAAGCTATGGGCTTCTTGGGATTTATCCAAATGTACATTTGCCCCCAAAGAGAGCTTTAGATTGACGTCATCCTCTGCTAGTCAAACTTAACATTTAAACTGTGATCATAGCTACCTCTCTTTAACCTCAGAGCTAGAATGGAGACTTACTTTTCTAAAGACCATGTTTCCCCGAAACACATACTTGTATGCTTGTCTACAGAACAATGTGTGGGATATCCTTTCTGAGAACAGTGTGGGGGGATAGGTTAAACATCCAAGCACTGTCTGTGGGGTGGGCCTCTGGACCTGGCATTTCAAGGGTCCAAGCCCCCAGTTTGGGGCCAAGCCAAAAGAAACCACCTCCTAAATCCATCATGGAGACTGTAGTGACCATGAGGTACTGGCTCCATCATCCCCAGATATTACTCCAGCTGTTTTCCATTCAAAATGTGGTTCTGAGTAGACCGAGGAAAACATGGGATAAGGCTGTGCTCAGAATCAATTACGTATTCAAATTGCCTGTATTTAAAAACCCCTAAAAACAGTAATGGTTTATTCAGCTGGTGACTTTATGGCATGCTTCTCCTCACAGTCTAAGGTTTTCTCTTTAACTGGTTAGTCAGGGACAATTTTCCTTGCAGGTCTGGCTGGCTGCTAGAAGGGGGAGGGGCTCCAGGATGGGAAAATGAAGAACATGGATCTTGGTGGAAGCTTCACTCCCTTTGTGGCAGATGGTCTACAAATCTCCAGTCCTTTGGAGTACATAAAACAGGGCTCTGAGGAACAAGTAGGCGTTAATTTAGGATCTAGGAAGAAAAGGGTGAGTTTTCACATGGTGAAGCTTGCCTCAAATCCACCAGCTAAAACACTATCTCAAAGAGAAATGCAGGTTATGACTTGTATGTTCATAGAAAGGAAAAGACATAAGAAAGCAATGTAGCACAACCCTGATTTAGCTCTGCCACTTAGCTCTTTCCAAATGGCATTTTTTCCTACTTTCCATGATTTATAAACTTAAAGGTGCACTTTAATGTCCTTGAATAGACTTTCAACCTTCATCTGGAGGTGGTTGACCTCTGCTGAGCAGGGCTGTTCTTCTGAGTCACTGCCATCTGCTGACAGAAAGGGCTTGTCAGAGCTGCAGCGGTTTTGATACCAAAATACTCCAGTCTCTTGATCCTGTTTGTGAAATCCTTAATTTAGGGAGATGTTGAAGCATTTGTCCAATGCAATTTCACTTGAGAGAATTGTTGATCATTTTTATTTTTTTCAAGTGCAGCTAAAGCTGTATGTTTAAGAATAGGACTATTTGTTCCTTAAGTAGCACCTGTTTTACTGGTAATGGAGACCTAAGTTAGCAACTTAATTTTCCTTATCTTTAAAAGGGGATAAATTCTGGCTCTTGGCTCCCAAGTTTGGTAGGATTTGATTAAATGGTACATAAACAACACTTAGCACAGCACCCGGTTCTTAATCACTCACTGTTACCTTACCATATTTTTGTTATTCATTAATTTCACGAAGTCCACATTCTATAGGATTTGTACTTAAGACAATACCCAGCATTTATATACCTGATCACGGATCAGATAAAAAGAAGATACCTATTTGCTCCCCATTACTCCTCAGGGTTACAGAGAGGGATCGGTGACCCAATTTCACTACGTTTGACTTATTTGGAATTCTGGTGTCTGCCTTTTTATTTCTCCTTTAACAGCTGCTTGCATTAGCCTTTTGGGAATTGAGCAAAAGAGTTTTTCATTTTTAGGAAGCCACATGTTCTCTATCTTTAAATCAAAGGTGAAATGCAACGTGCCATGGCAGTAATCCAAAGTTTGGAGGCCACATGGACTTTCTGGTTTAAACTCATTTTCTATGAAGTCAAAACTCATCCTTCTCTTTGGAAATCACCGAAAGCGATGAGCTGAGACAGCAGTGAACAGACATGAGAAGAAGGCCCCTGGTGGCCAAAATGAGGCTTCTCCCTCTCAGTTTCTTAATGGCATGCGAAAGGCATTAATCCACACTTTCATTTCCTATTAGCCAAATAGAAATGTCTTGAGATAATGTGAATACCTTATGGCATAAGTGACTTTCTAAAGTATCTTATTAGAACTCTTTATCTGTATAAATTAGGCAGCACTGGGGCTTGACAGCCAGGAATACACTTCTTAAAACTGACTATTGGGAGTAGCTCACAAAGAAGTTAGCCCAATACCACTGGGGAAACTTCCAGGGGACATGGCAGCTCTAGTCTTTTCTCAAGTACAGTGACTTTCTGTCATCTCACAGTGAAGTGAAGTAGGTCACTTCATTGTGTGGCAGCTCTACCCAGAGATGAAGTCAGGTTTCCCAAACGCCTCTCAAAAACCATTAGGACAGATCATGCTGCCACAAGTGAAGGTTGAGCTATTCCTTCAGAAAGCAGAGGAAAACCATCACCGAAGGGTGTTCAATGTGCTTTTGAGAATGACGCCCGAGGTTTCAAAAGCACCCTTTTTCAAAAGGATGTTCATATGCTATTTATTCTGATTGGCTGGTTTTTAATGTAGAAGAAATGAAGTAGATCAGTGTTGGAGAAAAAAGCAACCCCCCAAAAAAATCCCCTACCCCTCAAAACAAAATAATTCTTCTGAAGCATCTGTCCCTTCAGAAAGGATGGTTATGTTTTGTTTGAATAAAAGTCTGAGGATGTACAAGGCAGAGCAGGGGACTTTATATTACCTAACTGCAATTTCTACCTCCTTCCACTCCACTTGCCCTGCTCAACCTCCCAGGGGCTGCATCACATTAATCTGTACAATAAGCCTCTTACTATGTGGCTCAGATTTACTTGAAATGAAGAGTCATTTTCTTCATGTTCCTGGGAGACTCTGGTAGAAGTCCACAGTGGCCAACATTGACACTGTTTTCCTTTCTTTATTTTTACTTTTCCCCTTATAGGACTACCTCCCAGTGTTGTATCTGCTGATATGACAGACACTTGCTTTGAAAATGGGTTCATTCATTCCATGAAGATTCACTGACCTCTACTATACAGATCGACATATTTCCATCATAAAGGTAAACTTGCTATATTCAGAGTTTTCTTATATATTGCTTTTGTTTCTTTTGGCTTTTGTGTGGTCATCTGAGTTTTATGATGGAAGCTGCTTTTTTTCTAAAATGCAAGTACATTTGATTTTTTTAAAAATGTTGACCATTTATCTTGCTATATAAATCAATTTTTCTACTCTTCTTCTCATCAATAGAATTGCTTTCAATTCCTCTAACATATGTCAATTAAATGGTTAAATCAGTGTGGCCACAGGTAAAGGCACATAAAATGTGTCCTGCTGGGACAGAAAAGATGAACACAGTTAATGGGTAAATGATAGGCCAATGCTGAGGTCAATATTTACCCCACTGTACAATAAATCTTGATAACTGGATAGCTACCAAAACAAGATGTCAATAATCAGTATAGTATGTTACATCTTTCCAGAATAATTTCATTAGAAAGGTATGAAAATTCAGGGAATAAAGATGGCAAAAGTTTTGCAGTCTTTTTGTCCTAAAAGGCAATTATTTCTATATTAAGGTAAAGATGTTGAAAATCATTGGTTTTCAAAGTTTAATATGAATTAGAAGCATTTAGGGACTTTTAGATAAAAACAGATTCCTAGATTCCACCCATATTCTGATCAAGTAGGAGTGGTCTTGTGTCCACCTAGTGTTTTAAAACACTATGAGAATCTGATTAAGACAAGCTGGGGAATATTCTTTGAGAAAAACTGATGTAAATTCTACTTTGTGCCTGGGAGGTAAGTAATTATCAACCCATTAACTAACCAACACATATTTAGAGACACCTAGGTCTAAAGCAATATGTGTATATAGTCATCTGAAGTACTTTTTCTCTGTTGCTGCTCTGTTCTGCCTAGTTAGATGGTAACTTTTGGTTCTTACATAGGAGATTGGATAAGGTTAAAAACAAGGCTTATTATAATTTATCAATGACAATTGCTAAAGAATCTCTTGAAAAAGCAACTGCTCATACTTGGAGACAAACCTTTCTCCTAAGTAAAAATGAAAAAAAAAATCATTACATTACCATTTCATAATCAAGTAGTAAACTATTGGCCAATTTTGGGGGGAAATAGGTAAAAAATAATAAACTGAAATCAGTAAACATATAATTCTGCGGTGGGGAAACAGCGGTAAAATACTTTTCCAATTCCAAACTTGCTAATGCATTGTTTATTATAGACTGTACAACTGTACAATTTTACTATAATTGTGTACATTATGCAGTAGGGACAATAATGCAAATTTAAAACATAAAATAACTAGATTTTCAATATTCCCAGATAACAATAAAATCTAAGTGTTATATTCTCAGCTGTCCTATTAACCCTATTTCTCTAGCCTGGCTTTGTATATTTTGACTGTCTTTGATGTAAATGAAAGTACTTTATGTAGTGCATAATTAAAAATGAATTTTTTCTTTTTTTTTAATTTTAATGTTTTTTTTATTTATTTTTTAAGACAGAGAGAGATAGAGCATGAATGGGGATGGGGCAGAGAGAGAGGGAGATACAGAATCCGAAGCAGGCTCCAGGCTCTGAGCTGTCAGCACAGAGCCCAACTTGGGGCTTGAACTCACAAACCATGAGATCATGACCTGACCTGAAGTCGGATGCTTAGTGACTGAGCCACCCAGGCACCCCACGAATTTTTTTCTAAAGTGGGACAAGAACTTTGTTTTTCAACACTGACAGAAGCTCAGGTTTCTCAAATTGTGACCTTTGGTAATTTTCAGATACATCTTTAAGGCTACCTTTCCTCCAAATGACAGGGGAGAATTGCACTAATGGATAGACGGTCTTCAACTTCAAGTTTGTCACTCGTAACTTGAATTTAAACCACTGGTCACTTACTGTTGATCATCTTTATGATTGTTTCCAGAGTGTGTATATACACCTAAAGATCCTGTTTTGCTTTGGTTGGAGTTTGATTGTTATTACTTGTTTTCTTCATAACTCAAGTTGAAATCTCTTGGTACACCAAGAGGGTCTCCTGAGCTCCTCCAACCTCCATGACTTCACTGAGCACCCCCCTCCCAACCACAGAACAATCTTGATGTGTGTTTGAAAGTGTTTTAAAACTTTACATGCAGAAGAATCACTTAGGAATATTGGAAAAAAGCAGTTTCTTAGTGAATCAGATGGAGCGGAGTTTGTGTATTTCTAACAAGCTTCCAGGCCTATGCCTGGCGCTGCCAGTCCGTGGACCTAAAGATCTTCACCATGTATTTGGCTTGTACCAAGTGATACTATCTATTATTGATCAGTGCAAGACACATACCCTATTTACTCAGCTGTATGTATTTCCCATGAGTGTAGCGGTCTCCTCAACCAATTATCATTGATGCCAAGAATGTGTCCTCAACTTTGTAGACATTAAAACATTTTCATCTCTAAAATCTCCCAAGAAAGCATCTTGGTTGTTCTTTCTTTTGCTAGCTTGCTTGCTTTTGTTTTTCTTTGAAATTTTAGTTAATTAGCATACAGTGCAATACTGGTTAAAAGAATAGATTTCACTGATTTATCACTTACATACAACACCCAGTGTTCATCACAAGTACCCTAATACCCATCACCCATCTAGTCCATCTTCCAACCCACCTCCCTCCATCAAACCTCCGTTCTCTATTGCTAAGAGTCTCTTTTGATTTGTTTCCCTCTTCTCCCTCCACCACCATGTTCATTTGTTTTCTTTTAAATTCCACATATGAGTGAAATCATATGGTATTTGTCTTTCTCTGACTTATTTTGCTTAGCATAATATATTCTAGCTCCATCCACATTATTTCAAATGGCAAGATTTCATCCTTTTCGGTGGCTGAGTAATATTCCATTGTATATATGCATTGCGTCTTCTTTATCCATTCATCAGTCAGTGGACATTCGGGCACTCTCCATAGTTTGGTTATTGTTGATAGTGCTGCCGTAAACATCAGGGTGCATGTGTCCCTTTGAATCTGTATTTTTGTATCCTTTGGGCAAATGCCTAGTGGTGCCATTGCTGGATTGTAGGGTAGTGTCAGTTTTAGTTTTTTGAGGAAACTTGATACTGTTCTCGCAAGTGGCTGCACCAGTTTGCATTCTCACTAGAGGTGCAAGAGGCTTCCCCTTTCTCCACATCCTCACCAACACCTGTTTCTTGTGTTAATTTTAGCCATTCTGACAGATAGGAGGTGTTATCTCATTGTGGTTATGATTTGTATTTCCTTGATGATTGATGTTGAGCATCTTTTCATGTGTTGTTAGCCATCTGGATGTCTCCTTTGGAAAAGGGTCCATTCATGGATTCTGTGCATTTCTTAACAGGATTATTTGTTTTTTGGGTGTTGAGTTTGATAAGTTTGTTAGAGATTTGGGATACAAACTCTTTATCCAATAGGTCACTTGCAAATAACGTCTCCATTCCATTGGTTGCCTTTTAGCTTTGTTGATTGTTTCCTTAGCTGTGCAGAAGAATTTTATCTTGATGAAGTTCCATTAGTTCATGTTTGCTTCTGTTTCCTTTGCCTCTGGCGAGTGTCTAGTAATAAATTGCTGTGGCTGAGGTCAGAGAGGTTGCTGCTTGTATTCTCCTCTAGGATTTTGATGGTTTCCTGTTTGACACTGAAGTCTTTTATCCATTTCAAATTTATTTTTATGTGTGGTTAAAAGAATGGTCCAGTTTCATTCTTCTGCATGTCACAATGCAATTTTGCCAACACCATTTGTCAAAGAGATTGCCCCTCCCCGCCATTGGATATTCTCTCCTGCTTTGTCGACAATTAGGTGGCCATACATTTGTGGGCCCACTTCTGACTTTACTATAATGTTCCATTGATCTATGTGTCTGTTTTTGTGCCAGTATCCTACCGTTTTGATGACTATAGACTTGTAAATTTGGATTTGTGAGGTATCCAGTTCTGTTTTTCTTTTTCAGGATTGCTTTGGCTATTGAGGGTCTTTTGTGGCTCCATAAGATTTTAGGATTGTTTGTTATAGCTCTGCAAGAAAAAAAAAATGCTGGTGGTATTTTGGTAGGGATTACATTAAATGTATAGATTGCTTTGGATAGTATGGACATTTTAACAGTGTTCGTCCAATCCATAAGCATAGAGTGTTTTTCCACTTCTTTGTGTCCTCTTCAGTTTGTTTCATAGTGGTCTATGGTTTGCAGGGTTTACCAAGAAAGCATCTTTTAGTCATAATTCCATGACCTTGGAATAGTGTCAGCATGATAAGCATGCCAAAATCTTTATCTTTCCAGAGATTTTTAGACTATTTGAGACTTCATTGCTGACTTCCAAAAGCATTCAATAAGCATGGAAAAACAAAAAAGGCATAAGATACAATACAATTCTATCCATGAAAATGTTGAAATGGAATATTCCTAGGAGTTGTTATAATAGCAGTTTTTAGTTTCTTTTTATTTTATTTATTCTTTTTAATTTTAGAATATTTTTAAATGTTTTACAGTTCATAGGTATCACTGTCCTAATAGAGTAATTATTTTGAAATCTCTTTTTAGTTAATTAAATTTTTAAAATTATTCTGAATGTTGAAAAACCCAGAACTTAAATCTTTTTTTTTTAATTCAATCTCATGGAAAATACCCACAGTTTGGCTATTTGCCATGATGTGTCATTCCTTGTTCCATTATTTGTCACATTTTGATTGTTTGTCTAGCAGTATCACTAGAGGGACAGGTTTTCTAATTCCACATTCCTTCATACTTTGTTAGGGACATGATGGGTACTTAGGATCTACCTGTTCATTGATTATTAATTTCATGGCTTCAATGAATTCCCATACAGATTTTATGAAAGGAAGTTCACACCAAATACTTGGTTACAATCACCAAGCTGTCTGATTTTTTAATAGGTTTATGTAAATACTGTTGTACATGTCCCAGGTAAGAACATGGTCCTACGGATTAGTACATGCCAAGAAAAAATACATGACAAGATATCAGTGAAAGACCACATAGAAAAATTTAGTGGCTCTTACTTAAAATTTCTCATCTTTTAACTCGCCTGTCTGTGCACATAGAAACAACCATAATTCTGACTGGGCCAGAGTATTGATGTTATGGCACTGAATAGGTTCTGGGATGACAAGTTAAATGGTGCTCCCACTCTGGAGAAGACACTAGAGAAAAAAATGGAAATTACTTGGGGTAGTTGCAAATCACACTAAATATCCCTTCCTTTGTTTCTGCCAAAAGTCTGTCAATATGTTCGACTTGATTTAAAGAACATATGATGAAAATGGAAAACCGTTTCTAATCACAGCTATTAATTACCAAGGACTAAATTCAAAGATATTTCCTAATTAAAATTTTAAGGTATCCTAAATAAAATGTAAGCTTTGAATGATGAGGCAACACAGGGGATTTCTTAACCGCCTATAAGGCATCAAGGAAGGAAGATGATTCCTAAGGATACACAAAAATTGGTCCTTTTAAAAAAATGTTCTTAGAGTCTCCATTCACTGAAACAAACTATTCTTGTCCTAGTTGTAAATCCAACAAAGTCTAACTTGGAACTGATATGAGTGATCCAAGCATGGTGGAGACCTATGCTGTGCAGAAATGCAAACAGACTGGCAGAACATGATGCCGGTCCATGGGCCAGCTGCATATTCTCTGTCAGGTATTTTTCTGATAATGCTTGGCATACGTCAGTAAGTAAAATGGACAGTTTCCTCCTATGAGGAGTTTATATGCAAGATGGTAGAAAAAGATAAACGGTGTATCAAATAGGTGCATTGTATTGTCTATATGTGCAAAAATAAGAACTAGGGATAAGAGTGAGTGCTGGGATGTGGGATGGGCATGGGGCATTTGAGGTTTTAAGTAAAGGTTTCAGGGCCTCAATTTTAAGAGACATTTGAACAAAGACTCAAAAAAGGTGAGGGAATGAGCCATGCTTCAATCTTCCTCTTCCCTAGCCCAGAAGTTAGGGTATGCTTGCCGCATTCAGGGGCCTGCCAGAAAGCCTGTGTGTCTAGCAGGGAGTAGGCAGGGGTGAAAAGTCCTAGGACAGGAGTTTACTAACATACATAAAAGAGGCTCATCATGTAGGTTGCTGTAATTCATACTAAGAATTTTCACTACTTGATACAGGGTGAAATTTCAACAGTGATTTCTCCTGATACTTGCCTTTATGATTTCTTTTTAACATGACTTAAAATATTTTGGTCCTGTTCGTACATTGTCCTTTCTTATAACCTGTATTCCTGCAAATCAGCATCCTGATTTAGGTCCCTCCTCATTTCAATTCATACTAACCCTGTGGGCAAATTTGTTTTGCTAAGGTCCATGGAGTTTTTCCTTAAAAAAAAACAAAAAACAAAATAAAAAAACAAAAAACAAACAAAAACCCCACCTCATCTAGGCTTGCCATTGCTACTAGAATTAAGTCAAATCTTCTCTTGATCTTTTGGGAACTGGCTCCTACCTACTCTTCAGCTTATTTCCTGCATGCCATTTAATTGTTCCCTTCGATTTCTATCCCTTTGCCCATGCCATCTTGTCAACACTTTTTCTACTCTTCATATTTCCCTGAATGCCATACTCCTCTTTACAACCCCCCCCATGACAGCAACAAGTGATTTCTTAATTTTACAAAATCCCCAGCTGTATATTTTTCCTTCCATATGACAAATTCTGTGTCTTCAGATATAATTGTAAGTGGACTCAAAACACTTGGGGAGTCAAATCTGTGTCTTATTCATGTTCTCATTCCTCCAGAGAACTAGGAAACATCACTTTACTGTTAAATATTGATAGAATAAATTTTAGCACTCAATCTGCAAGCATAGGTAGGGAGCCTTAGCATTATTGACACAGACTTATTCTGGACATAATGGTCAGTTCTTCATCATGACCCATGGGCATTTAACTTTGTGATTACAGATACCTCTGTACTCCTTATGACTGCTCATGCTTCAAGCACAAGACAAGGAATACAGGATTAATTTAGGAATCCATCATATTTTTAAAGCCATGACAACTAGCTGTATCATAAATATAGCCGATCACCCAGCAGCATAAATAATGGAAACACTGCCTTGGGGGCAATAAAAGTGATTGATGCTCTGAGTTGCTGTTAACCCTGGTTATACTTGTTCCATGTGGATCTTTGCAGCCTTCCTTTGTGCTTGAGATTGGCACTTCAGAAGCAGTATTGGTGGAAAAGAAAAATCAGATGTCACACATCTAGTCTCCTAGTCTGAATTTGCAAATGAGGGGGAAGGTATCTGATCTAGAATAAACAAAGTCCACACATAGGGATGTGTCCTTATCATATCCATATTAATGATAAGCAATGAAAAAAAAACTGAAGGTGGGGGATAAGGATAATTAGACCACTCTGGTTTTACTGTTATTTAAAATAATACAAAGCTTCTAAAGAACTTGTCGTTTACTTGGATGTCCTAGGTAAGGACTTTTCTTAATGTTCTACAGACACATGTATAATGAATTGCATTTGGCTTTGACAAGCTGAAAGGGAAGGTTTGCTGAAAATTGGGTCTAGAGAAGCATTATGTTAGAATTCCATCTCAGGAGCAGAAAACCAGATGTTACTCAGGTTTTCACTACTAGTTAACTTCATTAGTTGATAGGAGTTTCTCAACCTGGTTCATTATGTTTCCATCTTTTACTTATGTTGGAGAGAAAGGGGACACATATATGAGCTAAGTACCTATTTTATACAACATACTTTACCAAACTTCTCTGCTAGTAAGTTTTACAGTGATACAGTAATATCTCCATGATACAGATGAAAGGTTTGGGGTTCAGAAAGGCTATGTGATTTTCCCAAGATTACATGGAATAAATGGCAAATCTGAACCCTGATCAATCTGAATCTAAAGTTATACTCTGATAACCTCCTATATGAAAGGTTAAGAAATAGAAAATAACTTGTCTTCCAGCATTCTGTGATTCTGCTGTACTAAAGCTCTGTGGAGTTTCCATATAATGGTAAATTTTACGATGGGGCCAATGGTTTTGCAAGCTCCCAATCTTTATTTGATCTCTGATTCTCTTGTGAAACAGGACAACTCTGCTCTTAATATGGTTCCAAAATAGGGGTGCCTGGGTGGCTCAGTCGGTTAAGCATCCAACTCTTCATTTTTGGCTTAGGTCAGGATCTCATGGTTGTGAGATCAAGCCCTGTGTCCTGTTCTGCCCTGGGTGTGGAACCTCCCTAAGATTTTTCTCTCTCTCCCTCTGCTCCTCTCCAGCTTGTGCTTGTTCATTCTCTCTCTCTCTCTCTCTCTCTCTCTCTCTCTCTCTCTCTCAAAAAAAAAAAAACAAAACAAAACAAAAAAACTGCATATTGTTCTCCACCACACCCTCCCCAATACAGTTCCCACATACTCCTGACACAAGAATGGATGATTATTGATTGGTGGATCGAGGAGCCCACATCTATTTTAAGTTATGAAAATAAGGAGGGGAGGGAGCCTGGGTGGCTCAGTCAGTTAAGAATCTGACTTCAGCTCAGCTCATGATCTCAGAGTTAGTGGGTTCTAGCCTCACATTGGGCTCCATGCTGACAGCACGAAGCCCATTTGGGTTTCAATCATTCTCTTTATCTCCCTCTCAAAAATAAATACTAATATAAAAGGAGCATTTTAGAAGAAGCTTCAGTTTCATCTGTGTGGGTTCATTCACTGGGGTCTCTGTAGATTGGAATCCTGATGATAAAATTCTATAACAAAGTGGGGATTTAGAACTCTGTCTTCTTGCAGGGATTTTAAAATGGGTATTGTTCACTGTTACAGCAGCAACAGAGCATGTGCTTTCCTGACGTTAAGTCTGTATCCTGCCTCAAGTATCCTGCCTTACCCTGCCCTTTGATATCCAAAATGTTTACTTATCTCTTAGGGCCCTGTTCACTGTCCTTTTTTCTAGATTTTCTGTGGGTACCAAGTCTATTATGCCATTCTAGTCCTCATCAGTTCTGTTGTACATTACAGTTACCTCTATCTTTAATAAGATAAATCTTTGTACAGTTGACCCTTAACACAGGAGTTAGGGGCATTGAGCACCACCCCCTGCCCCCCACTGTGCACTAAAAATTTTCCATATAACTTAAAATTTTAAACTTTTCCTAAATTTAAGTATTAACAGCCTACTGTTGGCCAGAATCCTTACCAAAAATATAAGTAGATGATTAACACATTTTTTAATGTTAAATGTATTATATACTGTATTCTTACAATAAGGAGAAATGAAAACAAAAAAATCATAAGGGAAAATAAATTGGCATTTCAGTGTTTATTGAAAAAAATCCACCTATATGTGGCCCCATGCAGTTCAAATGCATGTTGTTCAAGAATCAGCTGTATTCCCATAAGGAACTAATGCTAAATTTTATAAAGACTAACATTAAAAAAAAATTAATGGTTTTTTTCTTGTTTTTTAATGTGTATTTATTTTTGAGAGAGAGAGAGAGAGAGAGACAGAGCACAAGTGGGAGAAGACAGAGAGAGAGAGAGGGAGACACAGGACCTGAAGCAGATTCCAGGCTCTCAGCTGTCAACACAGAGCCTGATGCGGGGCTCGAACTCACATACTGTGAGATCATGATCTGAGCTGACTGAACTACCCAGGCACCCCAAATGTTCATTCTTGAGAGAGAGAGAGAGTGAGCGTGGGAGAAGCAGAAAGAGAGAGGGAAACACGGAATCTGAAGCAGGTTCCAGGCTCCAGGCTATCAGCACAGAGCCTGATGTGGGGCTCAAATTCATGAGCCATGAGATAATGACCCGAGCCAAAGCCAGACACTTAACTGACTGAGCCACCCAGGTGCCCCTATAAAGACTAATATTTTAATTTATTTTTTAGGGGGGAACCTGGGTGGCTCAGTTGAAGTGTCCAACTCTTGATTTTGGCTCAGGTCATGATTTCACAGTTTTTTGAAATCACGTGTCAGACTCTGTGCTGACAGTGTGGAGCCTAGTTGGGATTCTCTTTTTCTCCCTCTTTCTCTGCCCCTCCACCACTTGTGTGATCTCTGTCTTTCTCAAAATACATAAGCTTAAATTTGTTTTAGAAATAAGTGTATAAATGATGTAGGCCTGGGATGGATCTTTCCTTTTACAGTTTTCTCCTTTACAACCCCATTTCATCCAGAATATTTTTTATTATGCATGTATGTAGGCTCCATACCCAATGTAGGGCTTGTGATCAAAAATTGCGTGCTCTGTTGACTGAGCCAGACAGGCATCTGACCCAGGATATATACCTATATTTTTTAATGAATGAGGGAAACCTTGGGAAATAGCTGAGTCCAAAATCCAGGCTTTCAACTCCAGAGATAACTAGAATTGCTCTTTAGGAACCAGGCTATAGGTTAGTATCTTAGATTCTGTTCCCCAAGAAAATAGGCTGTGAGATAAAAATTTGCATGCATACAGTTGATTACAGAAAATGCTTTCGGTAGTATCACCTAGGGGTGTTGGGGGTTAGAGAAGCAGAAGTAGGCAAAGGGAGAAGTTACAGAATGCAGTCACAACAAAGGTCTTGACTAATCCAACAAGAAAACCTAGAGTTAAAATAGTCTTTGGAGTTGTCTTGACTTGAAGTTAATGGATGCCTTCATACTCCCTTATCATTGGATATAGGCTGAACCACAAGGGATAGGCAGGACCCTGGGAAGGGTGGCTCCTCTACACCAACCTGGTGACTTAGACTCAGCTGTGATCTGGCAACAGCTGCTCCCAGTTTCTGGAACATAAACATCTTGATCCTGAAGCGGGGGAGATCTTGGTGATGCATCCCAGCATCAATCACTATAATAAGAAGAGCTGAACATTTTCTCTAACAACACAGATGAGTATACTTCTTGGTGTATATTGGCTTGGAAAATTCTTCTTCCCTGATGTTCACAAACATGAAGCAGTACAGAACCTGGACCAGGATTGACAGGGAGAATAGACTGTGTAGTCAGAAGGAAAAGACTCCTAAATCTTTGGAAGGACAGATTTCTAAGGGTTTTCACTTGTACAGCATAATTCTGAGCAAGAAGGAAAAGGGAGCAAATTGAAACAGAGTGTTTAATACACTCTTAAACCATCCATCTTAGCTCTTTTATGTATTGGGAATTTATGGTTGGTTAAAATTTTTCAGAATTGGTTAAAAGACTTTAGTGCATCACTGAGCCCAGATTTCTTGAGGTACTTGTTAAAAACGTCAGTCCCCAAGCCCCATACAAATCCACTGAATGAAACTTGTTACATTATAAGCCTGGAAATAAAAATTAAAAAAAAAAAAACAGTGGATGATTTTAATGATCATTAATATTTGAGAATCTCCACTTTAGAAAATATTATGCAATCAAGAAGGTAGAAGGAGAATCAGTCAGGCAGAATATCTTCTGCAGAATGCCCCACTCTGACAAGTTGATATAACTCTTTCTTAGACATCTGATCTTGAGAAAATAGTAAATATATAGGCTTCTTTACAAGGCATATAGGCTCTGTCAGTCGTGGTTCCTGGTAAAAAGACTGCATGATTTCTCTGGATGTCAGTTGTGTAATATTGCTGATGGCAGTGTTAATCATCTACTCTCTGGCATGAGGGACAGGCATGGCCAATGTATAAGGAAGGCACATGGAATTGAATTTTCTTCATTATGTTTCATATCTAAACCTATGAGCTTCTCTTTCTTCACAAGAAGCATGAGGTTTATGCATTGCAGTGCATTGGTGAATTAGCACTCCAGAAATACATACAGATATACATACATGATGTCTGGATTAGTAGTATTTGCTGATTTCCATGGTGGAAATGGAACCATGGCAAATTTCAAGTTATCAACGATTTGACAACTGGCTTGCAAAATTCCTGAATGTTATCAATTCTTCTAATCCAGAAAGAACTTAATCCGGCAAATATTGAAATGTCTACTTGAATTCTTATACTACACCAAATTTCACCTCAATATAATTTCCCTGTCTTTAGACAATTTACTTTAAAATTGGAATCAAATTCCTAAATCAGAGGTCAGACAACTTCACCTGAAATGGGCTGGATGGTAAATATTTTGGCTTTGTGGTCCGTAGCGTCTCTGTCAACCACTCAACTCTGCTGTTGTGCAAAGGCAGCCATAGACGATATATAAACAAACGGACATGGCCGTAGCTCAAACTTTATTGACAAAATCAGGTGGTGAGCTGGATTTGGCTTGTAGATTATAGCTTGCTGATACCTGTTCCAAATCAATTGGGGTTATAGGGATTCTTAAACAATCCCTATTGCCCCTGGACCCTTAGAGTTTCTGGTGAGGTGGGAATTATATTCTAAGTGTAGTACCCATGCCTGAGATCTAGCAGAAACTTTTTTCCCTTGTTAAAAGGAAAATGATCTGAGAAAAGAATAGATAATAAAGGAAGTTTGCGTGATGGGGGGGAAGGCACTACCTTAGCTTCAGTAACAAATGAGCCCAATACAAGTTCAGCTGTGGCTCAAGCTTGACCTGCTAAATTCTTTTCCCATGCTGATTTCTATCCTCCAGAACATTCTTTCCCAATCACCATGAATGCAGCTCACAAACCTACATGGATGATAAAATTAGACAATTTGGTACAAAATAAAGGTCTTCAGGAGGAAGGCAGACCCATGGAAAGGTCAGTTGCCTAACAGGGTGGTCCTTTGGGTGTCTACAGATTTAATTAGGCAAATCACTTCATCCATCTTAACTGGGGAGGTCAGTTTGATGCCTAGAAGGATGGGGGAGGGTATTGTTTTGCTAAAAATGCTTACCTTGCAAGAGTGGGGATGTCAGTCTTCTCTGTGCTATAAGATCTGAGTTTCAATTTCATGGCATTTCAAGATGATCTAAACCAGTTTGGACAGTCACAACTTCCTAGGTGCATCTGTCACATGAGACCTACCATTTGGCCATTGAACTTTATGTATCAATACACTGAAACATAAGAATATACAGAGACCCACAAATGTGTCACTGAGATCAAAGTGGGAATGAGAAGGGAAAGAGGTGGCTCATAAACTCAGCTTTAATGTGCTTCGAGAGAGCCTGCAACTTCTTCCACATTTTCACCTAGTAATTAAAAATACCATTTAAAGAAATGATTATGGAAAAAAAATAAAAATATTAAAAATGATTATGATTTTTAAGCCATTCTTTTTTTTTAATTTTTTTTAACATTTATTTATTTTTGAGACAGAGAGAGAGCATGAATGGGGGCGGGTCAGAGAGAGAGGGAGACACAGAATCTGAAACAGTGATTTTTAAGCCATTCTTAAGCCAGATGAGAAAGGTAATAGTTGGTTTAAGAGAATACTTTAAAAAAAGGTTATTTATGTTTATCAGTAATAAGTTCCAGACAACTGCATGGTTCAGAACATCTGAGATGGGATTGAACAAACCCTTGTGAATTCTATCCAGCACTCTGGAATGAGAATTTTGACACAGTTGCTTTCCTTCCTCTTGGAGAGCATTCAGTCTCAATCTGACTCCTCCTGAAGGAGGTCAAGTCAGAGACCCCATGAGTTGCCTCCGTGTGATACAGCCCAGAGATGAAGAAATGAATGTTGTTTCTTGTGTCATGTGATGAGCACAGAGGAACCCTTCTTCGTGGCCCTTCTTTTTCTCCTACCCCAGTGAGTCAGGGGCAGTTTGTAGAGTGGGAGACTCAGGAAACTAGAAAGTGGCTGTTTGAAATCCATGTTTGAAATCTTGGAGCTAACACTCCAAGAAGAAGCCACTGTGGGGCAGGTGGACAATGAGGAATTATGTTCCTGTTGTTCAGCCATGCTCCTGGTCTCAGAGAGTCCCTGAAAATCTGTTATAGAGACAAAACCAGGGGGAGGGGAATCTCCTCTGTCATACCTCTAGGAAGCAAAGGTTCTATTTCACAAAAAGACTTAAAGTCATACAGCCATGGGTGGCTCAAAATAAATCTATGTCTATAGTGGGTCCATCAGGCCAGGATTCTAAAATGTCTTTAAATTTGTGAGCTATGCTATGTGGGGTTTTTTTTTCTCTTATTTTGGAAGTTATTGTTTAGTGCATGACATGACGTAGTCCACAATCACCAATAATAAATCTGCTTGCTAGTCCAGATTTTCTGGACTAATTTCTGTCCAATTTTCGAAGTCTAATTAGATGCGGTAAACTTTTCTCCAGAGGGATTTTCTCTACACACCAGAGACGGAATTGGAACAACTTGTTTGCCTAGCTTTGTAACTTTACAGGAGTCTGGGGAATTAAGTTGCCCCCAAACCTGCTATATTCTTCTGTGATTAAAGTATTTCCAGACCAGCTCAGGTTCAGAGCCAGTAACAGAAACAGGCTTCCAATGTCTCTCTGGCCTTGAGCAGGCATCCATTTACATTTTTAGACTAGAGAGGAAAATCCACCATTCCTTGATAAGAGGAATTTAAAGGGTTTCCTTCCAATATAAATATATTAAAATTCACGGAAGTATTGCCTTATTTAAGATTACATATGAGCAGGTTAAATTCATTATCAAAAGGACATTCTACAAGGGGAAACCAAAAACAAAAATCAAACAAACAAAAACAAACAAAACCCCAAAACAAAAAGAAAACAGGGGCGCCTTGGTGGCTCAGTTGGTTGAGCGTCTGACTTCAGCTCAGGTCACCATCACGCGGTTTGTGAGTTCGAGCCCCGCGTCAGGCTCTGTGCTGACAGCTCAGAGCCTGGAGCCTGCTTCAGATTCTGTCTCCCTCTCTCTCTGCCCCTCTCACACTCACACTCTGTCTCTCTCTCATTCAAAAATAAATAAACATTAAAAAAAATCTTAAAAAAAAAAAACCAAAAAGAAAACAAGCAAACAAAAAATAATGGGAAACATATCTATAAAGCCAAAGTTTCTAACCACAGTTGTTGAATAAGCTACTAATGTAGAAGAGGGGCAAGGAAAATAGGAATTCCTTCCTATGTTTATTTAGGCAGATAAATTTATCTGTTATATAGGAGGCCTCTTGGAGATAAATAAAACAGTTTCTCTCAAGAACACACAACTACCTTTTGTTTTTGTTGAGTCTTGTGTGTGCATGACTCTTGGCATAGTATGGATATTCTGGCTGATCGGCCATGTGTTCCCTAATTCCCCCCTTGCATGTGATGTGAGCATTTATTACATGTCTTGCAGTAGCTCATTACAAAATAATGGGATAGACCAAAGTGATCATTAAGTGTCCTTATAGTGGTACTTCATAAAATGTTGTAATGGTTCAACTATCTTCCCTTTTTTTGCTTTGGCTGTGTATAGCCATGGGCTATATTTGCCTAATATTTATCATTTTTGCCTAATTTTCATGCCAGCTCACATGAAAAAAAAAGACCTAAAAAACTATTTAAATTTTATCTTCAATACTATCATGAAAATAGGGGTTTGATGAACTGGCGTAACTAAAATACATACATACATACATACATACATACTTAAATTTCATTAATTTTCCCAGCTTGTCGCTTATGTCACATTAATCTGCATCACAACAATTAAAAATGAAAACAACTAAGTCCTATAATCAGGATGTTAATTCTGTAGAAGATTTTTTATATTTAAGTGTTTGTAAACTTTTTTTTTTATTGTTGATTTATTTTGAGATAGAATGAGTGGGGGAAGGGCAGAGGGAGAGAGAGAATCTCAGGCTGGCTCTGTGCTTTGACTATAATAATTAAAGCCCTGTGCCGGGCTTGATCTAATGAACCAAGAGATTGTGAGCTGAGCCAAAATCAAGAGTCGGAGGCCCAACCCATTGAGCAACCAGGTGCCCCACCGGTCCTAGTGTTTTTAAAGGAAAAATGCAACTAGAGTTACAACATAGAGAATGGGAAGAAATGTTTGCCACAAAGTTGTTTTGTTCCAGTAGGCCAACAAACCAATGAAAACCCAAGCAGCCACAGATGCTGATTACCTATGTAAAGGTTAGAATCTCTGCACTTAAGAGATAGGATCTGACAATCGTGAATCTTAGGAACCAGATCTACCCTTTTCACTGCTCTTCCTTAAGCAGTTTCAAAAGGAGATCCCAACTTTCAGCTCCAGATTTAAAAACAAAAAACAAAACATGTTTCAAAGGGCAGCATTACTTAAAAAAAAAAAAAAAAAAAAAAAGGCGGAGTGGGAAATATACACTAATAACAAGAGACATATAATGAAATTGCTCCCTCAACCATAGCTTTAGCTGAACTTGTTAGATGTTGTAATAAATCCTTTATCTGGAAGGGTCCACCTCTAATTACCTGAAGTAACAACAACATTTACTATAATAATTAAAGCCAATTACCTTTACTTAAGGCTCAAAAACAAGCATCATCTACTGTGCTTACATATTCTAATTTCCATAAATCTAACAATCTCTCACATCACCATAGCGATTACTGGACCCATGGTTACCCCCCATACACTTGTAGAAGGAAATTAAATCATGCTGTATCTGTATGTTAGGGGGCTGCCTTCTGCAAAATCACCAGAACTTCTGCTCACAGTGGGCTGGAGTGTCTTACCTCATGAGGCAAATGAGAATAATTGGACCTTCCCTCTTTGTAATCATTCGGCACTTTTTCAGAGGGAAGATACTTAAAATGTGGGGGGAGAAATAGAGATATTGGTGATGATAGTCTTAATTGAAAAAAACTATAAACCTCAGTTTCAGCCTAACAACCTGACCTATTGAGTTGAACCTGCCTATTTGAAGTTATAAAAGACGTTTAGAAATCCTAACTGATTTTCACAAGAATGATGAATGTCTGAAATCCATGTCCAAAAAGTAATTTATGTTGGATGCATGTCTCCATTTGCTACATGAAAGCTAAATATTAACTTAATACATCTTCAAAAGGGTGTGTGTTTTTTTTGTTTGTTTGTTTTGTTTTTTTTTTGTTTGTTTTTTTTTTTTTTGTTTTTTGCAAATGGACAGAACAGCATGCATAGCACTACTGGGTTACCCAGGAAGAAAACAATAGAAGTATATTAGGAAAATGTAATGATATCTCCAATGATACGAGAGAAATCTAAGTTATATCACACATTTGTTTGAATGTAGATATGTGATGGTCATGTTTTTTCCAGGGCAGCAGTGTCAGCCCTACTAAAAGGTAATTTATGTTTATATTTTTTATTTTTTGCAGATAATGAATTTTGTAATAATTATGTAATGGATAGGTATGGAGGGACGTATAAACATTGAGGAGGTTTCCATTAGTTAGAGCTAGGGCCTTTTAGGTAAGAACACAGTGATGCTGATCCTGAGTGTTCAGTTCTGGAAGGAACCTCGGGAATCATTTAATCCATACAGCTTCTTGTAAAGATGAGAAAACAGAAGTCTGGAGAGGTTTGGTGAATTGCCTGAGGTCTCATGACTGAAATGTGAGCCAGGGCTTGAGCCTAGATCTCTGACAAAAGATCTCCATTTTCGAGTTCAGGGTTCCTGTTGCACTTTGATTTCAATCTGGTTGACAGAACCAGAAAACACAATGTAGCCAACGTGCTCATGACTATGCTGGAGGAGCAAGAAGCCTTTTTACTGCCTGGTTGAATCCTAAGAGAAAAACTCTGATGGACTTTCCCAGGATGTGCTTAGGAAAAGATAGTTGTTGTCACTGGTCAGAAGAAAAACTATTGAGGTGCTTTGGTTTAATTGATCTGTCCATCACGAGTGATAAAATATGGGAAAGATGCTTATGTGCTGATGGGTCACTCAGAAAGAAGCGCTTTCCTAATAAGCAGCCCTCCCCTTTTTTTTAGGATGCAGATTTAACGTCACTCCTCTGCTAGTCTTTCAGGCTTTCAAGATCCAGTTGGTTCAATGAAATAGTTTGACCTAGAACATCAAATTAGAAATTTATAATGTGACTCTCATTTTCTAAAAACGTGCATGTTTGTTAGTGTTACATATTCAGGAGTTTCTAGCTCATTTACTGGATAGTGACTCTTCAAGATGAGTAAGTTTGAGCATAGCAAAATAAGATGCATTCTTGAGTTGTGAAATCTTTTTCATTGCATACCTGTGTTTAAGGAAATTTCTGAAAGTATATTCCTTTTGGTATCCGACTCCACACTATCCATCCATGAGTGTGTCCATCCATATAAGTTGTTGGAAGATTTTTTTTTTCTGCCTTAGGAATGAAAGCTGTATCGTTAATTGTTTTCTTTCCCATATGAAATTGTACATATGGTGATTACTCAGTAAGAATACAAAGAGGATTTCAGATAAGTCTCACATTCTATATGGTTTGAAACTTGCACTCCAACATTGAGACCTGATGTGACAAATACCCTTTGGAAGATGGAAGCTATCAGCCAAATGCCCTGGAGGATAATAGAACTCTGGAAGTGAAGGACAGTGTGTATATGAGATGATGGATCTGTGACCTACAAAGCAGACTATAAATTCTGGCCATGAATACTGGATTAAGAACAGTTCTCCTTCCCTAATGAGCTTGGTGCCCTCTTAGGAAATGGCCGGTCCTGCCGCCCATTAAGGAGCATTAGGCCCCTGAAAATGTAGCTCACATGGTAGAAGCAGCTCACCCATGGGACTGATGGGTCTCCTGAGAAAAGATAGAAGGACACATTTGAACTAAAATCTCAAAGAACATTGAAGAAAGGGAAGAGGTAGGTAATTGGGGATGGTGGGATGAGGCACAGGGAAGGAATCGGGACTCCCTAAAGAATTGCTGTATATCACTTGAAACATCATGAACTGAGTTCATAGTTGTATTTGATTATTTTCAATAGAAAAGGAGTCTAACTCCTGGATTGTGTTAATATTCTAGATGTATGTTTATCTTTCAATCAGCTTTTATTTGATCTTACATAGAAAAGTTTGTAAAAACAAATTAAAAAGAAATCTTTAAAAAATAACTTTAAAGTTTTCTTTGGAGGGGTAATTTAAACCTCCTCAATGAGCACCTCTTATATACAATTCAAATTCTAAGAAATTTGCAAATTAATATTTATAATGTACCTGCAAGAAACATAACTGTATTAATAATTAAAATTAGCCCATCTGCCTCCTACTCACTCAATGAAAATTAGTGTCCCCAAAACCTCTACCCTGTGCCTCTGCCCCAATTTTTGTCTGTTTTCACATTATCTTTGTGTTGATTATTCCAGAGCTGAAGAATTGCTCTATGGATGTGATACCATAGCTTATTATGTTTCACTCTATACATGTAATACATGAAATAATTTACTTCATATATTCCTAAATGCTAGCTTCTTTAGTTTCAATTTTTTTATAACTTAAGATTGAATCATTACTTTACCACTTAATTTTACTAAGCATTAATATTAAGGAGTTTTTTTATACTGATACATGTAGCTTTTCATTTTCACTTCCTGAAAAGAATTTTGTGTGGAGATGTCCTAGTGTGTTGTTTACCTATTCTCCTATGATGAACAACTAGTTTGTTCCCAGTATTTTTTGTTTTGCTTTGGGTATGTGTGTTGGAAACATGCAACTATAAATTTTCTTACATATATTTCTAGGGACATGTTTCAAGACTTTTTCTAGCATACACACCCAGAGGTAGAACTTCTGGAGTATAGAGTATGTGCACATTTACCTTTAGGAGACAATGCCAAATTGTTTTCCCAAAACACTGGGAAACTTCTATATTGCCCAGAAGTACAAAAGAAATCCTATTCTAGGGCACCATGTGTGTCTCAGTCAGTTGAGGCTCTCTTGATTTTGGCTCCAGTCATGATCCCAGAGTCACGTGATTGAGCCCTGCATCAGGCTCCACACTGAGTGCGAAACCTGCTTAAGATGTTTTCTCTCCCTCTGCCACTCTCCCCTCCTCATACACACACTCTCACTCTCTAGAATAAAAGAAAACGATTATATTCTCAGCCCTTGCCAGCAGTCTGTGTTGAATTTTTTCCTTTTTTTTTGACCAAGTAATAAATGTACAATTGTTATCTTGATTTATGAATTCATTATTCTTGATGCTAAAGAGTTTGAGGAACTTATCCTGGATTTTTTTAAATGTTATTTTTGAGAGAGAGAGAGCATGAGCAGGGGAGGGACACAGAGAGAGAGACACAGGCTCCAGGCTCTGAGCCATCAGCACAGAGCCCAAAGTGGGGCTCAAACTCGTGAACCATGAGACCATGACTTGATCTGAACTCAGATGCTTAACCAGCTGAGCCACCCAGGTTCCCCAGAACTTTTCCTTTATTTACTCATCATTTGTGTTTGTTATTCTGTAAATTCCTATTCACGTAGTCATTGACTAATTTTTTGCTTCAGTTTTTCACTCCCCTGTAATAGAGTTCTACATTTGCATCCTTGTTAGGTGTAAACAGCCTCTTGGCGGAAAGGGCTGAGTTTTCCTTCCTCTTGACTGTGGGCTTGGCCATTTCACTCATTTTTGCCAATGAGTGAAATAAGACATGAGAGAAAATAATGTAAACAATGGCTTGAAATGCGCTTCTGTGTGAGGGTTGTCCCACTTGAGCATTCAGCCATGCCATGAAAAACAACTATAGGTAGCTGTTATTTACCACTTTCCAGCTTGGGCCCTATCATGAGACACAAAGTACAGAGCTGCCCAGCTGAACACATAAACATGAAAAATAAACACTTTTTCTTGTATACCAATGTGCAACTGATAGATATTTGATATTCTTTATTGGATTTGATACATTTTCCTTAGGGATTTGTAGGAGCGCTTTTTTATTTTTAACTCTGAATTCTAATTCTTTGTGCTTCTAATTTATTGTTGGATTTTACTCCATTTGTCTTACATATAGAAATACTTAATATGTTATAATTTATTGATCTTTCCTTTTTTGTTAGTTGTGTGTGTGTGTGGGGTAAGAAATCCTTCCCTACTCCAAGTTCATGGAGACACTGTCTTCTATTTTATTCTAGAAGTTTTATGCTTTACCTCTTATACGCATGCTTTATTTTACCTAGTAATAAATTTTATGTATGCTGTGGGGTAGGTACTCAATTTTTTCCTCCTTATTCAGATAATCAGTTGTTCCAACATCATTTGTTGAAGAGATGGTCACTTCCTTACCTATCTGTAATGACATTCTAAATATGTCCAGTTTCTATGAATGTGTACTCTATCTGACTATCCTCATAAAAATAGGTTGTCTTGGGACTTAGACATTTATAATAAGTTTTGTTATCAAATAGGACAAATCATTCCACCTTATTCTTCATCATGAGTATTATTTTGTCTATTTTTAGCCATTTTCTTTCTAATATAAATTGTGCTTCTAATTCATACATAATTTTCTACCATTCTCCTTGGACTGAGGTATCACTGTAGTTTATAGTCCACTAGAATACAAATCTGTAAATAGTAAAATTAAACAAATGGGGATACTTCTCATTCAAGAAGACTATGCTTTATAAGGCTGTCATAAGATAGATCTTTCTACTATGTTATAAAGGTCATCTAGAGAGAGAATCATGGTCTCTCTCCATTACTTAATTACCCAATTCAAAATAATTGATTTATATTTTTGCCTGTCTTTTTTTCTTGATCCACTTCTTTGTTGCAAATACCCTGTTAGGATTTGAAGACTCTTAACAAAGAAAACAAGTTACATTACCTTAAGGAGCTCACAGTCTACTAGTTGCTGATGAACTGATACATGATATTACAGTGAAAGGCCCTGAAAGAGATTGAGATTGATATTGTTGTGTTTACCTTTTTGCTGTAGCCAGGCAGTTATCAGATATTTGCCTTGATCATTTGCTAAGCGCAGTCATAACTTCCAGCCCTAACAATGAGTGATGGTCTGATGCTATAATGTTATTGGAAAACAATGAGAATATCTGTTAATGGGAGGATAGGCAAATAACACTATTGTCCAGAAAATAGTCTAATCATCTCTTTTTGACTTTGAAAGCTTAAGAAATATAAACATAGAGACTGAAGGCACTAAGGCAACTGCTTTTAGTATTAAAAAAAAATCCAAAGAGAAAAGATCCCAGGTCACTAGGAAAGGTAAAGCAATGGGCAAATATTTGGGGCTGTGACACCACAAGACCTCAATTCTGAATCACATAACTAGTGCTGCATTAGTTGTCTTGTGAATAGAGACTGAATTCTTTTGGATAGGTACTGAAGCAGTAACATTGGGACAGGAGCAGGAATAGATAAACCAAGGTGACCTTGCTATACGTGGCACTGATCAAATGTTGTAATTGTCAATAAAGATCCCTCTTATAGTCACAACTAATCATTAGACAATGCATGAGATTATATCTCCCCTGAAGATCTTTGGTTATAGCTTGCCCAAGTCAGCTGATTCAGCCATCTGTACTCCCTAACACCTGTACAGCGGTAGAAACCATGTATCGATCTCCTAGATACTACATGTACTAAGCACTTAGATGTATCATGAAGAAAGCAACTAATACTCCCTGCAAAGAGTCAGAGAAAGATTTATGGAAAAGGTAAATCATGAGCTAAACATTGAAGATAGAGTAGGGATTTTGAGGTGGTTGAGAGGAAAAGATTCTTGGCAGCCTATGAAAAGCACAATTGCAGAAGTGAATAAATATGGAGCAAAAACATTTTAGTAAGGATAGTGAACTATGAAGATGACTAAGTAAACAAAAGCCAAATTATGAAGTTCCTTGTATGTTATATGTGATAGGATAAGCAACTGGAGAATTTTGGACATGGATGTGACTGTTTATAAACTACATTTAAAGAAGTCTACTCTGCTAATGGTCTGGAGAATAGAGAAGAATGAGGGATAGTATGGTAGGCAGAATAATGGCCACCCAAAGGTGTCTACATCCTAATCCTCTGAATCTTTGATTAGGTGTACCTTACATGGCAACAGGGACTTTGCAGATGTTGTTAAGGACGTTGAGGTAGGCAAATTATGCTGGAACATCCAGGCCAACAGAAGAGGAAGTCACAGTTGTAAAATCTAAGAATTCAATCTACTGTTTCTGTATTTTAAGATGGAGCCAGGGAGCCATGAGGCAAAGAATGCACGTGGCCTTTAGATACAGGAAAGGACAGGGAAATAGATTCTCCCCTAGCATCTCCAGAAAAGAAACAGCCCTGCTGACACCTTGATTTTAGCCCTGTAGACCCATGTTGGACTTTTAAACTCGAGTGTAAGAAAATTAATTTGTGTTGTTTTTTTAAGCACTTAGTTTGTGGTAATTTGTTATAGCAGCCATAGACAGCTAATGCTCATGGTGAAATGGCTGGCAGAGAGACGAATGAGGAAGCAACTGTAATCCATATCAAAGAACATATTTCATGGAGAGTGGTCATTCATTTTGACAAATGTAAGGTTTCCCTAGAAAGAGTAAATACAGGCAGAATTTGTCCTAATGATTAAATTTTTCAGAGGGACGTGAAACATAATTTGCTTGGAACAAAGATGAATTACCCATTTGTGGTCGATATCTTTCAATGAAGAGCAATGCTCCTTTATGATCTAGAATGAATGGGGCAGCGGGAAAAAATGACAAGCTGTCTACACTTGAGCCCTAGAAGGAAATTCTTTTTAATCACATTAGTGGGCAATTTACCTGATCTTTTAAGAATATATTTCTTTTAATTAGCTATGAAGCAGTGACATGTCATTATTAGTTAATAATCAGTCCCTAAAGGATAATGTTTCTCATAGCTTGACTTCTGTATATCTTCTTGTGTCAGGGACCTTGGGTTGTGGACCCCAATTTAGTTCTTCTAATGACTATTTTATTGATTGAATTTGCAAATTGTAGGGAAAGAAATGTAAAGTTTAAGAATCCTCACAACTTGTATTCAAATTCCGGTTTTACTAAATAGTAGGTACGTGACTTTGCTTGGGTAGCTGTGTCTTCACAGTCTCTTTCCTCATATGCAAAGGATGATGGCCACTATCTTGTGTCTTTATTATGACATTTAAAGAAAAAAAGTTAAAGTAGTGAGTGTGATATCTAGCACATGTAGTAAATATTCATTAAAATGTAATTATTACCATTATAATATTTATTACTTACAAGCACATGGTGGGGGAGGTGCTCCAAAGTGGATGGGAGATATGAGAAACATATATCACATTCTGAATATTGTGTTATAGATATGTGTAATGTGATCTTTCTTTCCTGCTCATCATTATACTCCTATATAGCAGACCAAGACTATATGGCACCCGGCAGTTTGCTAGATAGTCCAGAAAGATAAAGCCTAAATTTTTGTATATATTGGTAAAAAGGGTGAGGTAGGGTAAGAAAGAGTTTCAACGGGGCCCATAATTTGAATTGTAGCTTGAAATACAGTAATGACTTCAGAAACTGAAGAGAATGTTCAAGATAAAGAGACTAGGAAGGGGAAGAACAGTAATATTTTTAAATATGGGGATAGAGTTTAGTTTGACTAAAGATGTAGAATGTTTTTATGAGGGGAATGGAGAGCTTATCAAATTTACAAATTTCAGAAAGTACTGAATCTTTTTTTAAAGGCTTATTTATCTTATAACTGAACGTTTGTATCTTTTGCCCAACTTAACCTGATTTGCTCATCTGCCACCCCATTTCTGGTATCCACCCATCTGTTATCTTTACCTAAATGTTCATATTTTTTATATTCCACATATAAGTGCAGCAGTATGGTGTTTCATTCTCTGTTGGACTCAGCATAATGCCCTCAAGTTCTACTCCTGTTATTGCGAATGGCAGGATTTTCTTCTTTCTTGTGGTTAAATAATATTACTATATGTGTGTGGGGGGGAGGAGGTCTGTGTGTGTCTCACATTTTCTTTATACATTCATCTATTGATGGACACTTAAGTGTTTATATGTCCTTGCTATAGTAAATAATGCTGCAATAACCATGGATGTGAAGATAACTTTTTGAGATAGTTATTTCATATTTTTGGATAAGTACCCTGTAGATAGTTCATTTTTTTGAATAAATACTCTAGGAATTGCAATTATATAAATTGCTAGATTATATTATATGGTTTTGAGGAACTTTCATACTATTTTCCATCATGGCCATGTCAATTTATTGCTTATTCCCACAAGCAGTGTTCTGGGGTTTCCTTTACTCCACATCCTAGCTAACACTTGCTATGTCTTGTTTTTTTTCTTTTTTATCATAATCCTAGTTGTGAGGTGATATCTCATTTTAGTTTTTATTTGTATTTCCCTGATTAATGATATTGACCACCTTTTATGTATCTACTGGCCATGTATATATCTTCTTTGGAAAAAAAATATATATCTGTTCAGTTCCTCTGCTCAATTTTTAATCAGATTTTTTTCTGTTGAGTTGTATGGGTTGAGATGACACTGAATTTTACACTGAGGTATGCACATCACTTAATGGTTAATGAGAAGTACTTAATTAGATTGGAACTCTATGACCTTGGTAGCCATGTGCAGGTAGGATGGAAAGTAGGATGTCTGAGGTCAGATAAGCAGGAAAAAGATAACTGATCATGAAGTAATGCCAGTCTGAACTAGGGGACAAATGTAAGGGACTAAATCTAGAAACATGAAAATGTAAAAAAGACAAAGGAGTCTATTAATAAGTGACTTGAAAAATACATGTAGCTACTATAATAGGAAGAAACACTAATCATCCATTAAAAATAGCAGGAGAATTCCATCTGAATTTACTGACATGTAAAGAAATTCATCATTTACTATTAAGAGAAGAAAAGTAAGATGCAAAATAATATATATCCTATGATATCATTAGTATCAGGACAATTATACAAACATTCTAATAAAGATTTCTTATTAGAATGGAGATAAGGAGAGGGCTATTTTTAACTTTATAATAATGTAGTACTTCAATGTTTACAACAAACATACATTATTTTAACCATAAGATTTCAATGTAAAACAATAAAGAGGTTTGTAAATTAGACTATCAATAAGATTATAAATTTCCAACTCCCCTAGAAGGCAAAGCAATTTGCACATAGCAGGATCTCAATACTTACTTGTTTGACTGAATGAAAGACTAAAATAAGAGACCATATCCTACAGAATTCTGAGATAATGGATCAGATTTTTAAATTACTCTGAATCATGGGACCCAAGAATTGATCTTCTGATGACAATTCTTTATAAATTATCAAAACAGATTGTAGTCAATACCTCAGCTTTTTTCACCTGCAAATGGGAATTACTGTTCCATTCTATTAAAGAGATGTTTAGGGAAAAATACGATTTGTTTGAGGACTATCTGATAGTGAAGTTGACCTGTTCTAAAGTTGTCATCTATAAATATTTAAATCATAAGATTTGAGAACTGGTGTTCTGTTACTCAGTTTTCTACTTCATAGTGGGACTTAACTCCTATAAACCAAGAACTGCTATAGTAAAAGTGCTGTCAGAAGCACAGGACCCAGGCACGGACTTGTTAGACTGCAGTAAACCCACCTCCCTCATGGGTACTAACGCAGAAATTCTGCAACTCGGGTACCTTTTTGTTTTTCACACATCCATGTTTTAACAGCAGTAGGATTAGAATTATTCTTCCAGTAAATTTTACTTTATTGAATATCAATCGCTCTGGGACTACAGTCATAATAAATTACATATAATAATTATAGATGGAATTTTTATGGTTTCTATTTTCTTATGGATCTGTGAGCATGAGCATAGACATCCTCTACCTCCACATAAATTAAGTTTACCACACACTCCTGGCACCAAAGCTGTAGTAACATACATCATGCATGTTGCCAAGAGTACCTCGAATATGTTCTTGAAAATTAATCTTCTGACCATTGCCCGTCACATTTACTAAAAAGCCGTCCATTTTTGTCAAGATGCAGAATGATAGCTGTTCCCAAACGTTGTCAGTCAACCTTCTTAAAATGTCTGGAGGGCAGTCCTACTGTACCCAAAGCAAGTTTAAAAACCTTAAGGAGAACACCAGAATGTATCTATCAAAGAAATGTAAAAGAAAACTATTTTGCCCTCAAGAAAAAGAAAATCCATGAAAAAAATCAGAAGCAGACAGCTAAATTAAATGTAGTGTTTTCTCCATCTGTCCCCTACAGGAGAAATTGAAATGGCCTCTTTCAGAAAGCAGCTTACTTTCTTATCGTCTGTAATACATACAAGCACTTGTGAGTTACTTGCAGTCCATTCTTTTTGTCAGTAAGCACAAAAGGAGTATCTAGGAAGAAAGGACTCTGTACTCTTGAAGTTTGCAGTCAAGCAGAGCATGAGAGCCACTGAAACATGTAATAAAAAGGCAGGATTAGCTCTGAGAACCTCTCTAAAAAATCAAGAGGAAAGACCACCTCCTCCTCCTCCTCCTCATCATCATCATCATCACTGTTGACATTACTATTATTATCTCCTCTTCTCTTTCCCACCCCCGTTATTTTTGCTGTCTTCTTTATCACCATCATCTTTATCATGACTGATACTCTCCTCTTCCTCCTCTTTGTCATCATTGCCACCACTATCATGACAATAATCACTGTGTTCAGAGCTTTAAAACATGACTCCTAAAATCTCAGGAGCACAGAGCTGGACACAGGACTCAAACACACAAACTTGGAGATCATGACCTGAGTTCAAGTTGGATGCTTAGCCAACTGAGCTACCCAGGTGACCCTGAAATAGGAGGATCCAAGATGGCGGAACAGCATGGAAGTTTTTTTGCATCTCGCATCCATGAAATACAGCCAGATCAACAATAAACCATCCTGCACACATATAAAAATAATTTGAGGATTAACACAACAATCTGCACAACCTGAACCACAGAACTTGGCAGGTATGTGGCACGGATAGGTAAATTAGGGGAGAGAGAAGCCGCAGAAGCCAGGGAGCTGTTTTTCTTGTGGAAAGAGGACAGAGACAGGTGGAGAGAATGGGAAAAGCACTCCCCCCAAAAGCAGCTGGAGAGAAAGTGGAAAAGTGGAAACAGCCACAGGGACTGAACTAAAAAGGGAGAAAGGAGAAGAGAGAGGGTTTAAATTCCATTCCATAAACAGGGGGAACTCAGAGTCTGAAACTCCACAGCTCGATAACTGGTGTTGCTCTGGTGAGCATGGCGAATCCCCAGGAGCAGAGTAAGGTCTGGGGATCCTTGGGCCACACAGGGAGAGGCAGTTCCCCTGCTGGAAGGACATTTGATAGAGGCTGCATGGCCCCCCAACAGGCAAAGTCCTTAGTCGACCCTGGAGAACAACTACATTCACTGGTGCTGGAACAAGAACGTTAAGGGTGAAGCCTGGTGCCAGATGTGTGTTGTGATTTTCCATAATCCCTGAAACACTGCTGCTACATGATCACATGAATATTTTCTGGGGTAGGATGGCACCCAGTCGCAGTCTCTGGGCATTAGCAGCAGCACAGTTCTGTGAATGTTCCTGGGTGTGGCCAGCACCTTGCCATTGTTTAGTGAGACCCTCCCCCAGAGGGTCTGAATGGGTGAAAGCCACAGTCCCTCAGAAGTGAGGGGTCAAGAAACACAGTTGCATCTGAAATCAAACTCAGAAGGGAGGTGCTGCCTGGCAAACTAATGGCTTGGTCACAGTGTAATGGTAGCAGACAGAAGCCAGAGACAAAGGATGGGTAAGTGATTGCTGATTGGGGAGAACAGCATTCCTATACTAGAGACTAGGTAGCTGGGTGACAGCATTGTCACCCCTCCGAGCATGTAGATACACACCTACAAGCACCACAACACTCCACCCCAGTAAGCTAAGCAGCACCATCTAGTGGACAACGAAGCCATTACACTAAGCCCTGCCCAACTGGGCCAACCTCGCTCTTTAGGAACACCGTAAGTCTCTCCACCTGCTTAGTTTAGACACTATAAGTGCTTCACAGTTTGACTTCTAGGGAAAAACGATGTCATTTCAATTGTATTTCAGTCTGTTCACTGATTTATCTATTTAATTTTCTTTTTTTTTCTTTTTCATTTCTTTTTCTTGAATCCAGAGAGAGAAAAAAATATTTTTATTTTCAATTTTTATTAAAAATATTTTTCTTTTATTTTTTTCTACTATATTTTTTACTTTCTGGTAAATTTTTCAAATTCTGTTTTACTTCCATAATTTCATTTTATTCTATTTCATTGTATTCATTTTTTCAAATTTTCAAACGTTTTCCTTTTTTCCCCCTGTTTTCTCTAATTTATCAAGCTCCTTTCAACAAACCAAAACACAGCTAGGATCTAATATCATTTATTTGATTTTGTGTGTGTGTGTGTGTGTGTGTTGTGTTTAATTACTTAATTTTAATTTTTTTTTTACTTTATTCATTTTCTTCCTTCGAAATGATGAAACAAAGAAATTCATCCCAAAAGAACGAGCAGGAAGAAACAGCAGCCAGCGACTTAACACAGATAAAAGCAAGATGTCTGAACCAGAATTTAGAATCATGATAATAAGAATACTAGCTGGGGTCCAAAATAGATTAGAATCCCTTTCTGTGGAGATAAAAAAAAAAAAAAAAAGTAAAAGCTAGTAAGGATGAAATAAAAAAGGCCATAACTGAGCTGCAGTCTTGAATGGTTGCCAAAGTGGCAAGAATGGATGAGGCAGAGCAGTGAATCAGCGATATAGAGGACAAATTTATGGAGAATAACGAAGCAGAAAAAAAGAGGGAAACTAAGGCAAAAGAGCATGATTTAAGAATTAGAGAAATTAGTGACTCATTAAAAAGGAACAACAGGGGCGCCTGGGTGGCGCAGTCGGTTAAGCGTCTGACTTCAGCCAGGTCACGATCTCGCGGTCCGTGAGTTCGAGCCCCGCGTCAGGCTCTGGGCTGATGGCTCAGAGCCTGGAGCCTGTTTCCGATTCTGTGTCTCCCTCTCTGCCCCTCCCCCGTTCATGCTCTGTCTCTCTCTGTCCCAAAAATAAACGTTGAAAAAAAAAAAATTAAAAAAAAAAAAAAAAAAGGAACAACATCAGAATCATAGGGGTCCCAGAAGATGAAGAGAGAGAAAAGGGGGTAGAAGGGTTATGTGAGAAAATCATAGCAGAAAACATTCTTAACCTGGGGGAAAGACAGACATCAAAATCCAGGGAGCTCAGAGGACTCCCTTAAGATTGAACAAAAACTGACCATCAATAAGGCATATCATAGCAAATTCACATAAAATCTCGGTAAGGTAAGGGTATTATTACCACTTTAAAAATGAAATGATGAACCTGAAGCAGAGATGAGTTCAGTAACTTGTCCAAGTTCACAGGGACAATGAAGTAACAAAACCAGGCCTCCGACAACAAAACATCATTTTCCTGAACTGGTTAAATCCTTTCCAAAGTTTCTGATTGGAATTAACCCTTCAGAATCAGAAAGACTGCAGGACACTGTGTATCTTTCTGCATTGTTGACTCAAATAGAAAGAGCCATTTGGAAAAAGTTCTCTGTATGTGTGTCTTGTTTCTTCCTTCTGATCGGCTACCCACGTCTACAACTTTTATGTAGAACTCAACTCCTGATTCACACCTTGTAGCTCATTTCACAGTTGGATTGGTCCTGTCTACCCAGAAACTAGCTGCAACTCAGTGAGCCTTATTTGGGAGTTTCTAACCTAACCTGCTTTCTTGATGTAATAAGAGTCCTGGGGTCATAGCTCTGCTCTGCTGTGAAATCTGTGACTCAAGGAATATATCCTTTGTTAAAGCTTTAAATTATCTATCTGCAATTGATGTGCATGAGGTGACTGGCCTAGTGTAATCATTTTAAATTTATTTTCATAGTTAAGATTCTTTCTTTTTAAAGTTGATTTATTTATTTATTTTGAAAGAGAGTTCATGAGCAGGGAAGGGGCATAGAATGAGGAGAGGGAGAATCCCAAGCAGGCTCCATGCTGTCTGCTCAGAGCCTGGTGTGAGGCTTGCTCTCATGAACCATGAGATCATTACCTGAGCTGAAACCAAGAGTCAGACACTTAACCCACTGAGGCACACAGGCGTGCCACCAGAGTTAAGATTCTGTATGCTACTTAATATAATTAAGATTTCACACTTATAATTTAAGCCAAACATAAACTTACTTAGTTTATATCACAGGTAAATTAGTTCTTCAAAGAAACTTTCAAGTTCCCCTACCCAATAATTATAGTAGAACTAAAATGGAAAAACACTGCCCATAGTATCATCTCTCCCAAAAGCAACAATTGCTAAGATTTTATAAAATTTCTTTCCCACTTTTTTTCTTCTCTGGATAGATTTTTAGATGGTAATGCACATGCTATGTATATATAACTTTGTATCTTCATTCACTTGGTGAAAAGTGTTCACAATTACTGTGGTTTTAAAATCTCTGTAGCAACACAAATTACTGGCAGCATAATAATTGGATGTGAATTGATGTACTGCGTGTTACAGAAGTGATCCTAGACTACAGATACTTAGGCCGTTTCTAATTTTTCATTGAAGTAATACAGTGAACATCTTAACATGTAGATGATTCTGGAAATACATCATAATCAAAAGTCTAGGAAATACACTAAGAATCACCAAAGTACATTCGCATTTTGTCACACATTTTAACTCACTTGTTAAGAAGGTTGTCGACTCTGTTGAAAAATATGACAATACGACGCAAGACCACAGAGCTAATTAATGGCAGAACCCAGCACTCAAACATGGGCTTTTTCTGATCCAAGTCATGCTGATGATACTCTTCCTCTTTCTGTTCTCCCTGAGGAACCCCCTTCCCTTCACTGGGCCCCTGGAAACCAACAGTACTAAAAACCAGTGATTCCAGAGGTTTCCTCTCCATCATTATTGCAGCTCCAAATCTCTCCTTCCACCTTTCTGACAATAAATCATAGTGTAAGCCCAGCAAATTAATTTCCTGAATATTTGTTTAAAAAATATGGTCTTCCTTCTCTATTCTCACTGCCAAAGTTCATACCACCATTGTTTCTAGTTTGGATGACTGAGACAACCTCCACTTACTATTCTGGCCTTTCCCCCCCTCCCCCCTTAAATCTACTCTTTACACTATATCCAACAATCTATCTCTAAAATCATAATATCCTTTCAGACAAAAACCATCAATAATCATTACTGTACTCCTAATCCCTATACATATGCCCATCTCTTCATGATCCATTACCAAACCAACACCCCAACTTGATCTCTTTTCTTCCCATTTTATCAATCATGTTGAATTACTAATGGAGATGCCCAAATTTTCTGAACGTTTAAGCATTTAGGCATTCCCCCCCCCCCCCCCCCCGCCCACCAGACTTTTAACTAGCGCTGTTGTCTTTTTCTCCTTTAGTGAAACTTCTATTCCTCTTCTAATAGCGGCAATCCATTACCCTTGAAATCTTGAACTGTCCCATGCAGAGGTGTTAACGACTCATATATGCTCATGTTAGTTTATGCATCAGTGTATTAAACCAGGAACTCTACCCTTTCAACTCTCAATTAGCTCCTGCATCTCTACCTCTTTATTCTCCTTTCTTCAATAACAGGGCATATTTCATTGATCCATAGGACCAAAGCAGGAGGCATTTTTCCCAGCACCTGGAAGTTAGTAACTATATTTCGTGCTTTTCTATGCTGCCACATTGTCTATACTACAAAGTTGACTTTAACTGTCCCAAAACAGTCCTTCATGAAGGGGATTCCCTGGTTTATGGCAGAAATTGTGTTACCCACAAGTATATGTTATATAGATACACAGTCAAGGGAACTAGGCATAATTCAGAACCCAGAAAGTTAAAGTGAAATGATGCCAATAAGTAACTCAAATTTTATTATTAGATTTCCTTGTTTTTAAAGGACTCAAGCCCTAGACTAGCCCTAATAATTAAGGTATTTCTCATATGAGCACTTGGCATGATTCGAGCTATAAAGCAAATGGGTACAGACTCCAATGCCTGTTAAATCATCAAGCCAGCAGCTTTATGTATGTTTTTATAACTTTTATTTAATCATTTCTCTCTGAAGACTGTGTCAAATATATTGTGTGGGGTTGTTCCTTTTATGTGAAGTTGCATTATACTCCATATATACAAAATAAATTTGTAAGCAGCACCTAATTTAAAATATGGACACTTGAAGGAATTTGTAGATAATTTAATATTTTAAAAAATATATTGATGTCTAGTTTGTAGGTTTTGATATCTCCACTTAAAAACTAGAAGGAGAAAATGAGTGTGGATTAATGTTACATTTACAGTTTCTTAATGAATTCTAGATGAAATCCAGGATATAGCTAATAACTCAATCTGTAACAGCAATATTGGGGTCTAAAAAGAACAAAACTATTGGGGATGTTTTGTTTTTTTTTTTTTAATATCACTTCAACGTTAAGAGAATTCTAGAAGTTGCTTATCTAGTATTTAACTTTCAAGTCCAACTTTGGATGAGAAAACAATGAGATACTGTACCAATGAGGATACCGTATTCTTGCATGTTTGTATTTGTGAAAAATATGCAAATATATTTTTTTTTTTTGCTATAGGAAAATAATATTGAAAGGTAGAATGAATATAGTGAATATTCAAGCCATAATTAAAACTTTAAGCTGTAGTGGTGCACCTGGGTGGTTCATTTGGTAGAGCTTTCAACTCTTGATTTCAGTTTAGGTCATGATCCTAGGATCCTGGGAGTGAGTGCCATGTCAGGCTCAGTGCTGAGGTTGGAGTCTGCCTGAGAGTCTCTCTGTCTTTCCCTCTGCCCTCTCACCTGTGCGTGCACACTTTCGCACACGCGCTCTCTCTCTCAAACAAAATTCAGTTGATTTATTCATATTTTTTTCATAAGATAAAACCCAACACTGCATTTTTTTGGTGAAATATCTACATATATTCATTATTGATCTTGAAAATTAATACAAATTGTTTAAAAAAAATAAATACATAGCAAAAGGTATTAGGATGCTCATATCCAACAATCTTGCAATTTTTCTTCCATGGAAATAATTGATTTCCATTGAACTACGATATATATTAACTATAGTATTACTGAGGTAGCACCTAAAGAAAACTTGTAATCTAACTTTCAATATATTGGGATTCATCAACATTAAAATTGTAGTATGAAAGTGGGGCACCTGGGTGGCTCAGTCGGTTAAGCGTCTGATTTTGGTTGAGGTCATGAGCTTGTAGTTCATGAGTTTGAACCCTCTGTAGGGCTCTGTGCTGACAGTTCAGAGCCTGGAGCTTGCTTCAGATCCTGTGTCTCCCTTTCTTTCTGTGCCCCTCCCACTTTTGCTCTGTCTCTTAAAAATGAGTAAGTGTTAAAATTTTTTAAAAGGTTAAAAAATGAATAAATAAAATTGTAGCATGAAAGATTCCTGAAGCACAAGATGTATTGTAATATTGCTGGAATGAAAATACATTTATATACAAAAAATGAAAATAAAGTTCAGTTTTACAATTGTGGGTGTGAGTTATTTAAAACTTTCATAATTATATATTTATTAAAACACATCCAATGTAGCCATTTTTAAAATATGTAACTATATTTCTTACTTTAGAATACAATACAGAAAAATTGTGATAGTGCAGAATTACTGAATATTCAGGACCCAGTTTCCTCTACTAACATCTATTACTATGGTAACTTTGTCACAACTAAGAAACCAACATCATTATCTTCTTATTAACTAAACTCTATATTCAAATTACATTAGTTTTACATTAATATCCATTTTCTGTTGAATGATCCATCCAGGATACCATATCATATTTTATCATTTCCTTAGCCTCCTCTGGGCTTTATTAGCTTTTCAGAGCTTCCATAGTTTTGATGACATTGATAGTTTTGAAAGCAGTGGTCAGGTATTTTATAGAATGCTCATCTTGTATATTCTCTTCCCTGACCCTAGAATCAGCCATTTTTTTCAAAGGAGCTCTGGTTCTTTATATTGGGAAAACTATAGTAGAAACAATTGGGGACTGGGCCCTGGGTGTAGCCACTTTTTAAACAAATGATTGGTTCAAGGGCTAGCACTCAGCCAATGACATGATAAGAATCATAACTTTGGTGCCCTGAACCTCCACTCTCTAGTATTGTGTCAATATGGCCACCTTGTCTTCATACATGTGGTCAGATAATTGATCTATAAATACATGGTTTTATACCCTCTGGAGAGTTTTCACATCAATCTACTTGACCACTTTTAAATTATGCCTTAAATCATATGTAATGACAGAAATGAGTTTTGGTCATTTTATATGTCTTTCTCAGCTCTATAGTTGCACAATTACCTTACCACTAACTCTTAAAGAACAAGTAGTTCTTTCTCCTTTAAATTTCCATGGCCATCAAATTGCAATGTTCCCATTCTTGTGCATGAATAATCCATGAATGAACTTCACATACAGTCTGACTCTTGACCCTCTCTATATTCCATGCTCATTCTGGAAGAAATGCTTAACCAATATTCTCCACTATTAATTTGATAGTCTCACCTTTGCATAGAAAATATTCTGGCCAATTTTAACATTTCAAGTAGAAGGAGTTGGCTCTGATTTTATGCTTGGTTTAAAGACCAGGGAGAGTACTTTGATAATAGACCTGGTTAAAACTTGTGTTTTATTTTTCTTTATTTTACTCAGAAAGTATTTCTGTTTGGTCTTAAAGAATGTTAAACCTCACTCCCCAAAACAAACAACAACAAAAAACTTGATTGTTTTCCATTTTAATTGATTTTCAAAAGTTGGGATAAAATGCTCTCAACTCTTTGCAATACTGAAGTGTTTCTACTAGTTGCTTTTCTTAGACCAGCTCATCACTTCCTATCAAAGGTTAAGAAATAATTGTTTGGGCATTGAATAAACTGATAAGGAACACAAGTAAGGAGGAAAGAAACAAGATTGAAATGTCTAAATTCTATGTTATTTCTAAAGGTTAGGAAAGAATGCATATTTTCTTTCTAAATGTCAATTTAATCTGAATGGCAGTGAACCTCGAATAACATTTGAATTTAATGTAGAACTTTTGAAAATGAAGCAATTGCCTAGCTAACTGCCTGTTTTGCTTTTGGGTGAACTTCACGTTTGGCTTTCAGTTGATGGATAGCTGAAGTATCATTTCCATTTTGAAATATAAACATAATAGTTGGCTGTTAGAAGTGGGGAGAGAAGCTTTATTTGTTGACCAGTGATCAATCTGGGATTTTATTTTAGAGTCTCAAAAGGCTGCATAGTGAATGGAGTTATGCAGTTCATTTGAATGGCTGCCTAATTAGAATTAAAAGGGACCAAGCACTGAACATTATTCTGGATACTCAGAACTGGCATTTGGAAATCCTATCCATTGTCTTCAAACACAGTGTTTCTCTCCAGGTGAGTTTTATAGAGGTAAATATATTGCAGAATTTTGCACAGGCCATTTATAAGTGGGAAGGCGTTAGTAAGCCCGGAAAGACAACTGGCTAGTAGACTTGAACTTTTTGCTAATCCCGGGAGTGACTTGAATTGTTTTGTTTCAACTTTTTGATCTTGACCAACCTATCAAGGGACACAGATTCAGTGTATACAGATGGACTCTGGGAAGAGTCAGTGGTCAGAAATGCAGAAAGTCAAAGGAAGGCACTTAGGGTCATAACTGTAAAAAGTTGAGTCCAAAGAGATAGTATCCCAGATATTGATGGAAGATGATGGAAGGCAGGATATGGTAGTACCTTCTGCATATTGGTGGACCAATCATTCTCTTTGTGTGCTGACCACCTGAGTCACCACGATTCCCTAACTCTCAGGTGTCCAATGTTTCTCCTATTCTAGTGGGATTACTAGTTCCTATTTTCTTACATTAATATTTCTGGAATTATAGATATTATTCCTGATAATATGTCCATTGGAACAACACTTCAAAACTCAAGGACACGTGGAAATCATACTGGTCCCTACTTACTGGATAATCTTGGGGAAAGAACCTACTCTCTACTTAGTGAAAAATGATGAAATTAGACTAGATTCCCAAGGTCTTTTAGAATTCTAACATTCTGGAAGCAGAATTGTTTAATATATCAAATATCTAAGACTTAAAAGACCATGTATTTAAAAAGCCCATATACTCCGAGATACTCCTAGCAAGAAAACTTGGTAACAAATGTTTAAAAAAATTTTTGAGTGAAGTTAAATTATTTTAACATGGAATTAACAAAAATATCCTTCCTAACTTATTCAGTAGTTTGTGTGTATGTGTGTGTGTATCTATCTATATCTATCTATGGATATATACTATGTTAGATAATAGTCTTTCAAAATAGTTCCTTTAACTGCCTTTGCTCTAACAGTTTCAAATAGAAAGTACATAGTTTATGTATATGTTATCAAATAAAATTGGAGAGTTAGGAGGAGGGAAGTCCTATAAAGTACATTGATATTAAATTATACTCAAGAGCTGGCTATCCTTTATTCTAATTTCCTTTTTAATGCAGCCAGAGAATGTATAAGACCTATTTGAGGTCCTATAAAGAAAACTAAACACCACAGTAAGAACAGAATTCTGGTCTAGATCCATGCAAAGACACTGGAAATAGCTACTTCCCATTCCTCTACTTACTGTAAAGTCAAAATCTCCAACCTATCGTGGGTTAGATCTTATTAACGGCACATCCAGAGAAGAACAAACGTCACAGGATGAGTCATTGTTATCATGGCAAAACTTTTTTGGAGTGACTTATCAAGATGACTTTCATAAATTCTTTATTAGATATGCATCAATGACAAATGTTCATTGCTGATCAATTCTCAAATGAATCCAGCACATTGTTCATTCTTATCTCTTTTGATATTATCATATCTCATCAATGACCTATCTTCTTTATGAACTGATGCATTAATAGTGTAGCAAGATGATTGCTTTGTATGATTCTCCTCTGCCCTTCTCTCTCTCCCTAACCCCCTTCCCTGCACTCTCTCCTCCAAATTCCATATCCCAGTTTCTGTCATATCTCCCACCAAGAGGAGAAAAATAAATCCTGGGGCCTATTCTGCTTTGCTCTTTGGAGCAGTTGGGCTTTTCTAGAATGTTTTCAATAGGAAAGAATTTCTTAATTTAGACTGGAATGGGCAAACAAACAGCTGCTGGCTTCTCCTCCTTGAATGTCAATTGCCTGTCATCTAGTTTGCATAGACCTGCTTGTCATGGTTATTTTTTTAGCAAGCTTGATGTCAAAATCTTTTGCTGGTCCTGTCCCCTGAGTAAAGTAACCTAGGCTCAGAATAAAGATTATGATCAGAATGGATCTGCATTCTCGGAATCCTCCTGTTCCCTGGCATTCAAATTGACTTAGTGCTTAAAGGTTTCACTTGAGCTAGGGCTGGTAGAAAGCCATCTGTGGTTTTTTCCTCCTTCCTGGATTCTGTCTGCCTATGTATAATACTCCTGAGTTTGCTGGTTAGCTATAGTCCAATGGAATTCTTGGAAATAATTTTTAGCAGATCATCCAAATCCTGCTTGTTCTGGAATATAAAACTCTATGGATCGATTGCTTGTCTAGCTACCAAAGTTCTCATGGTCTTTAGTGATTTCATGAGCTATGATGTCACCATACTATTCTTAAGGCTCAGTCCCTAATGAATGTAATCCTAATGTCACAGGTATTTTTCTTGAGGATATAGTTCTGATTGAATTTATCTGCTGTTTTTTTTTTTAAGATTAACAAGCCATTTTAACTCCTTAAACCTCTAAATGTAATTAATATTTTTTAACTTTGTACAAATTTGTCCACATTACACGGTACTGTTCAAGCAATAAACTGATGTAATGGGAAGAAAATGGTTTTAATTAAAATATAAAATATTAGTCCTCTTAAGGCCATAGAAGTAGATTTGTGCAGAGGAAGTCCCTACAATGACAATTTTAGGAGATCTGAGTTCTAGGCAGATTGTATCACCAATTCATTTTACACAAGTTCTTCAGAAAAGTTTTTACAAAAGTTCTTCAACATAACAAACTAAAGGCACAGAGAATTAAACCCTTTCTCCAGCAGCATATAGTAACTATTTTGGCAATACATAGAAATTAGCATGGTGACCTCAAACAAACAGACAAAACCCTGGGCTTTACAAGTAATGGCAAATGTCCATCTACCCATGTTTTCTTGGATCTATTTGCTATCAGGACAAAAGTAAATCCTTGCCACTCTATCTCTGCTTTGGACAACATCTTGATCAAGGACTTGAGCTTCTGTCAGGTCTGCACTGATTCGAACTTCCACTCAGTGATTTGGGTATAATGTTGCTTCTTTCATTTGTCCTACTAGCCCAGGAATGAGTGGCTTCCTTATGATAATCTCTGGGCTGCCTCACTTCCGTCTTTCTGTCCTTTTACTACTTGTGTGATTCATTCTTTGTGTTACAAATTATCTAAGTTTCTGGGGTGTCTGTGTGACTCAGTTGGTTAAACATCTGTCTCTTGATTTTAACTCAGTTCATGATTTCATAGTTTGAGTTCCAGCCCCATGTCAGGCTCTGTATTGACCCTATGGAGTCTGCTTGATATTCTCTCTCACTCACTCTCTCTGTCCCTCCCCTGCTCATGTTCTGTCTTCTGAAAATGAATAGTTTTTTTTCATTCTTTAAAGTTTATCTGAGTTTCATTTATCTAATGGAACTATGATACACTAACTGCATGATTTAGACTGAGTTACTAAAGGAGGTTATGGCTCATGTTTTTTTTATTGTTTTTTGTTTCTGTTTTTTTTTTTTCCTCTTCACTTTGCTAATGGAACTAATAATAGTTGCCTATGGTACTACTATGAAAATGAAAGATAACTTTCTCATTACCAGTCAACATGGCAGAGAAGTAAGGGGACCCAAAGTTCCCTTGTCTCTCAAACACAATAGTATTGAGGCCAGATGACTTAGAATTCCAGGAATCTGGGATACAGAGTGACAAACATTTCGAGGGGCTCACAGGGACAACTTGGGGGGTCATAGGTGCATAATTTTGAATTGGGAAAGATAAAATGGGCGGTGTAGGCATGGAGAGGAGGGATCACTTTCTGTGGAGAGAAAAAAGGAAAGAGGCTGTGGAAGTATAGGATTGTATTTGGACAAGAGAAAAACCATGGACTGGGGAATGGAAAAAAAGGAGAAAGAACCAATTTCTAAAACAATCCAGCGTTGTGGGTCTTTATCTGGACTGAGGACTGCCACTCTGTATGTGTGCCTGAGGAGGAGGGGAGCCACTCCCAGGCTCAGTAGCAAGCTCAGAGGCAAAGTTGGAGAGAGCAGTCCCCTCCCTTTGGTGCTGTGGGAAGAAGGTACATAGCTGCTCCAAGGACAAAATACCCTGCAGGTGCTGCCAGGCAGAGGCCTTTTGTTGGCTGGGCAGAGTGGTACTACCGCAGAACCAGGGCACATGTAGCAGGATCCTTTAAGAGGTTGGAGTTTAAATCCAAGCTGAGCACCTGGGAGGCATAGGAGACTGTGGAGTGGGACAAGCTGTCCTGCTCACACCTGTGTAACACTGTGAGGATGGCCTGAACAGAGGGATCTGGGACACCCAATCCAGGGAGGAGAGTGTCACCACCACAGTGTCACCATTTTTATCCCCATCACCAACAAGGTGGTGCTTCAGGGGAATAGGACAGCATGCCCACAGTGGAAGCAGGACCTGCCTACACCAAACTACTTCCCTTTATGCCTTGGTAACTGGTATCTACCAGAGCAAGATTGACACTGACCAAAGCAGAGAGCCCCTACTCTAGATCAGCAGAGCCACTGGTTCCAAGATACCATCAGATATCGGTCCAACTGTTTTGCATTTTCAGATTTGATTCTTGGTCAATTCTTATTTTATATATATGTGTGTGTGTGTATATATATATATATATGTGTGTGTGTATATATATATATATACATATATATGTGTATATATATACACATATATATGTATATATATACGTATACATACATATACACATACATATATATGTTTATTTTTATATATACCTATATATATATATATATATATATATATGTATAACATGTGTATTTCTTCCTCTTCCTCCCTTCTCTATTCTGGTTATTGGTTTGTTTAAGTAGACATTTTTAATAATTTATTTTTACACCTGTTTATCTCCTTTATTTTCCTCTCTCTCTGGATTAAACCATGTAGTTTCTCTGATTCTCTGCATGGTCATTTTTTTCTTTTTCTGCCCCTGTCATTTCTCTCCTTGTTTGGGATAAGGCTTCTTCCACCACCACCCCCTTTTAAAATTTATTCCAGGGTGACTTCAATGAACAAATAAAGGTGTACTTGGTGGAAGGTCCAAACCACAACTACCAGTAGGGAGATAAAGCAACCAGAGTCGGAACTACAGAGCACATACAACACCAAAAACACCTCCTGAAGGGCCAGGCCCTAGATAATGTATGAACCCTTTTTAATATAGTAGTGTTCACAGGTGTAGGACACATAACCAGCTATTAAAGCATGCAAAGGACAGAAAACTAGCCAAAATGATGAAACGGAAGAATTATCCTCAAAAGAATTTCCAGGAAGAAATGACAGCTAGAAAATCACTTAAACCAGATTTAAACAATATATTTGATCAACAATTTAGATTAATTGTCATAAGATTAATAGATGGGCTTGAAAAAAGCATAGAAGACAGCAGAGAAACTCTTGCTGCAGAGATCAAGGAACTCAGAAATAGTAACAACGAATTAAGAAATGTTGTAAATGAGGTGCAAAATAAACTAGATGCAGTGACAGCAAGGATGGAAGAAGCAGAGGAGAGATTAAGTGAAATAGAAGATAAAATTATGGAAAATGATGAAGCTGAAAAAAAACATAAAAAAATACTAGACCATGAGGGGAGAATTAGAGAATTAAGTGATTCAATGAAACATAATAATATCCATGTCATAGGAGTTCCATAATAAGAAGAGAGAGAGAGAAAGGGGTAGAAGGTTTACTTGAACAAATTATAGGTGAGAACTTCCCTAATCAGGGGAGGGAAGAAGACACCCAGATCCAGGAGGCACAGAAAACTCCATTCAGATTCAACAAGAATCTTCACCATGGAGTATCATAGTGAAATTGGCAAAATACAAAGATAAAGAGAGAAGTCTGAAAGGAGCTAGGGACAAACAGCACTTAACCTACAAGGGTAGACATAAAAGTGTAGTAGCAGACCTGTCCCCTGAACCTTGGCAGGCCAGAAGGGAGTGGCAGGATATATTCAATGTGGTGAATAGAAAAAATATGCAGCCAATAAGCCTTATCCAGCAAGGCTGTCACTCAGAATAGAAGGAGAGATAAAGGCTTTCCCAGACAAACAAAAACTGAAGGAGTTCATGACCACTAAACCAGCCCTGCCAAGAGATCCTAAGGGGGACTCTGTGAGTAGAATTCTGAAAAGACTACAAAGGACATGATACATCACCACAAACACAGATAAATCTACAGATAACACAATGACACTAAATCCATATCTTTCAGTAATAACTCTGAATGTAAATGGACTAAATGCCCCAATCAAAAGACATAGGGTATCAGAATGGATACAAAAAAAAAAAAAAAAAAAAAAAAAAAAAAAAAAAAAAAAAAACAAAAAAAACAAGACCCATCTATTTGCTGTCTATAAGAGACCCATTTTAGACCTGAGGACAAGTTCAGATTGAAAGTGAGGGGATGGAGAACCATCTATCATCCTACTGGAACTCAAAAGAAAGCAGGATAGGCCATACTTCTATCAGGAAAACTAGATTTTAAACTAAAGACTGTAACAAGAGAGGAAGAAGTGCATTATATCATAATTATGGGGTCTATCCAACAAGAAGAGTAACAATTGTAAAGTTTATGGCCCCAACCTGAAGACCCCAAATATATAAACCAATCACAAACATAAGTAATCTCATTGACAAGAATATGGTAATTTCAGGGGACTCTAATACTCCATTTATAGCATGGGACAAATCATCTAGACAGAAAATAAAGAAACAATGGCCTTGAATGATACACTGTACCAGATGGACTTGACAGATACATTCAGAACTTTTCATCCCAAAACACCAGAATACACATTCTTCTCAAGTGCACATGGAACATTCTCCAAGATAGGTCACATACTGGGTCACAAAACAGCCCTCAATGAATATAAAAGAATTGAGATAATACCATGCATATTTTCAGATCACAATGGTATGAAACTTGAAATGGACCACAGGAAAAAGTTTGGAAAGCCTCCAAATGTATGGAGGTTAAAGGACATCCTACTAAAGAATGAATGGGACAACAAGGCAGTTAAAGAATAAATTATAATTATATATTTATATATATTAATATATATTTTATATTAATATATATTTATATGTAAAAATTTATATATATAACATATATATAAGCTTATATATATGCTTATATATATATAACATATATAAGCTTTATATACATTAATATATATTTTTATATTATATATTTATATGTAAAAATTTATATATATAACATATATATAAGCTTATATATAAGCTTATATATATATAACATATATAAGCTTTATATACATTAATATATATTTTTATATTATATATTTATATGTAAAAATTTATATATATGTAACATATATATAAGCTTATATATTATGTATATATATGTTATATATAAAAGTTATGTATATATAAACATATATATAACATATATAAGTTTATATATATTTATATATTTATATAAATTTATATATATATTTACATATATATATTTATATATATGTTTCTTTTTTTTTAATTTTTTTTTTCAACGTTTTTTATTTATTTTTGGGACAGAGAGAGACAGAGCATGAACGGGGGAGGGGCAGAGAGAGAGGGAGACACAGAATCGGAAACAGGCTCCAGGCTCTGAGCCATCAGCCCAGAGCCTGACGCGGGGCTCGAACTCCCGGACCGCGAGATCGTGACCTGGCTGAAGTCGGACGCCCCTATTTATATATATGTTTCTAAGTGAAGCAAATGAAAATGAAAACATGACATCCCAAACACTTTGGGATGCAGCAAAGCAGTATAAGAGGAAAATACATTTCAGTCCAGTTCTATCTCAAGAAACAAGAAAAATCCCAAATACAAAAAGAACAGATCAATGAATCTAAGAGCTGACTTTTTGAAAAAATAAACAAAATTGATAACCCCTAGCCAGACTTCTCAAAAAGAAAATCACAAATGAAAGAGGAGAGATTACAAACAACACCACGGAAATACCATTGCTAGAGACCACTACAAAAAATTATATGCCAACAAATTGGACAACCTAGAATAAATGGACAAATTCCTAGACACCCACACACTACCAAAACTCAACTGGAAAGAAATAGAAAATTTGAACAGATCTAGAGCCAGTGAAAAAATGGAATCATTTATCAAAAATCTCCCAACAAGTAAGACTCTTGGACAAGACGTCTTCCCTGGGGAATTCTACCACCCATTTAAAGCAGAGTTCATACATATCCTTCTCAAGCTGTTGCGAAAAGTAGAAATGGAAGGAAAGCTTCCAGACTCCTTTTATGAAGGCATCATTACCTTGATTCCCAAACCATGAAGAGACCCCACTAAAAAGGAGAATTACAGGCCAATATACATGATGAACATGGATGTAAAAATTCTCAATAATATAGTAGCAAATCGAATTCAACAGTGCATTAAAAGAATTATTCACCATGATCAAGTGGGATTCATTGCTGGGCTACAGGGCTGGTTCAATATTTGCAAATCAATCAATGTGATACATCACCTTAATAGAAGGAAGTATAAGAACCATATGATCGTGTCAATAGATTCAGAAAAGGCATTTGACAAAACACAGCATTCTTTCTTAATAAAAACCCTCAAGAAAGTTGGGATAGAAGGAACATACCTTAACATCATAAAAACCATACATGAACAAAGCCCACAGCTAATATCATCCTCAATGGGGAAAAACACACCTTTCTCCCTGAGATCAGGAACATGGTAGGATGTGCACTCTCACCACTTTTGTTTAACATAGTGTTGGGAGTGCTAGCCTCAGCAGACAACAAAATGAAATAAAAGGCATCCAAATAGGCAAAGAAGAAGTCAAACTTTCACTATTCACAAATGACATGATGCACTATGTGGAAAACCCAAAAGACTCCACCAAAAGCTGCTAGAACTTACACATGAATTCAGCAAAGTTGCAGGATACAAAATCACTGTACAGCAATTGGTTGCATTTCTATACAGCAATAATGAAGCAACAGAAAGAGAAATCAAGAAATCGATCCCATTTACAATTGCATCAAGAACCATAAAATACCTAGGAATAAGCCTAACCAAAGATGTAAAAGATCTGTATGCTGAAACTTATAGAAAACTTGGGAAAGAAATTGAAGAAGTCACCAAGAAATGGAAAAACATTCCATGCTCATGGATTGAAAAAGAAATATTGTTAAAATGTCAATACTACCCAAAGCAATCTACACATTCAGTGCAATCCCAATCAAAATTGCACTGGCATTCTTCTCAGAGATAGAATAAACAATCCTAAAATTTGTATGGAGCCACAAAAGACCCCAACTAGCCAAAGTAATGTTTAAAAAGAAAAGCAAATCAGGGGGCATCACAAGCCTGGACTGTAGCCTCTACTACAAAACTGTAATCATCAAGACAGTATGGTATTAGCAAAAACAAACATATAAACCAATGGAATAGAATAGAGAACCCAGAATTGGACCCACAAATGTATGGCCAGCTAATCTGTGACAAAGCAGGAAAAAGTATCTAGTGGAAAAAAGACAGTCTCTTTACTAAATGGTGCTGGGAGAACTGGATAGCAACATGGAAGAGAATGAAAGTGGACCACTTTCACCATACACAAAAATAAACTCAAAATTGGTGAAAGACCTAAATGTGAGACACAAAACTATTAAAACCATAGAGAAGAAAACAGGCAGCAGTCTCTTTGACCTTAACTACAGCAATTTCATACTTGACCCATGTCCAAAGGCAAGGAAAATAAAAGCAAAAATTAACTATTGTGCCCTCATCAAGATAAAATGATTCTTCCCTGAAAGGGAAATGATCAACAAAACTAAAAGACAACTGTTGGAATTGGAGAAGATATTTACAAATGACATATCAGATAAAGTGTTAGTATCAAAATCTGTAAGAACTTAACAAACTCAACACCCAAAAAACAATCTAGTGAAGAAATGGGCAGAAGACATGCATAGACACGTTTTCAAAGAAGACATCCAGATGTCCACAGACACCTGAAAAGATGCTCAACTTCACTCATCATCAGGGAAATACAAATAAAAACCACATTGAGATACCATCTCACACAGGTCAGAGTGGCTAAAATGAACAAATCAGGAAACAACAGATGTCGGCAAGGATGTGGAGAAACAGGAACCCTTTTGTACTATTGGTCGGAATGCAAACTGGCTCAGCCGCTCTGGAAGATAGTGTGGAGTTTCCTCAAAAAATTAAAAATAGAATTACCCTACAACCCAGCAATAGCATTACTAGGAATTTATTCAAATGATATAGGAGTGCTGATTCATAGAGGCACATATATCCGAATGTTTATAGCAGCACTTTTGACAACAGCCAAAGTATGGAAAGAGCACAAATAGCCATCAACTGATGAATGGATAAAGAAGATGTGGTTTATATATACAATGGAATACTACTTGGCAATGAGAAAGAATGAAATCTTGCCATTGACAATGATGTGGAATGAACTGGAACATACTATGCTAAGTGAAATAAGTCAGTCAGAGAAAGAGAGATAACATACGTTTTCACTTACATGTGGAATTTAAAAAACTGAAATTCCCTTCCCTGGGGGAAGGGAAGGGGAAAAATAGATTCAAAGAGGGAGGTAAACCATAAGATACTTTTAAATACAGAAAAAAAAAAAACTGAGGGTTAATGGGGAGTTGGGGGAGAGGGGAAAAATGGTGCTGAGCATTGAGGAGGGCACTTGTCGGGATGAGCCCTGGGTGTTGTATGTAAGTGATGAATCATGGCCATCTACTCCTGAAGCCAAGAATACACTGTATACACTGTACGTTAGCCAACTTGACAATACATTATATATTTTTAAGAAATATAACTTTCTCTGATATATAATTATAATTTAATAACTCCTGTTAGATGAGTGTTATGATGGTGTGTTTGTTAGTGATATATGCAGTTGTTGTTCCTAGAATGAAAATTAACACTTAAGTCTCTGATGTGTTTTTTTTTTCCTCTGCTACACCATGGTTGTGTCCAAAAAATTCAAGACCTTTCCAGCCATGTTGTCATTTAAAAGCTCAGTGAAAAACCATGCAAGCAGGGAAATTTGTTCATATATATTTTTTCAACCAGTGAAGTCATCTGTGAACCCCATGTACCTGAGAATATTATTTGTAGAGAATTTAGGGTACAAGAAACATAATCTAATTTGTACATATGTTATGAATAGAAAATGTGGTAGAAATGTGTTACCTGTGGGGAGGAATGTGAAATTTTGTGAGAAAGTATAAAATCTTCTCATTCTATTTCAAAGTTGGTTATATTTCTACAAAACAATATATCCTATTGCATCATATTAAAATTAAAAAAAAAAGTTTTTTTTTTTTTTTCCAGCATACCCTATTTATTGCTATTGAAGAACCAACTCATTACTTTCCTCTAAGGGATTTTTAAGTTCTTAAATGTCAGTATCTAAGGTACATGAGAAACCTAGGTTACATAGTGTCAAAAATACCTATTTCCAAGAGTCCTAGAGTAACCCCATCCAGCTCAGCCATCGGAAGACCACACCTCTCTGAGACGCAGAAACATTTCTATTTCCCTAGTTAATTTGAGTAGGAAAGTGAAATTTTCACTGACATCATGGGGTGGAAACATCAAAGATGTTGAAGCCAGAAAAGCTTGGATCCTAGTGTGTTAGGCCACATCCTTAGCTATGTGATTTTGGACAGTTTACCTAATCTATCTAGCTATCATTTGCCTCATTAAAAAAAAAAAAAAAAAAAAAAAAAAAAAAAAACTAATCATAGCTGCTGTAGGAAGCACATGATGACAACCTTGGCATGTCCTCAAGAATATAGAAATAGAAATAAACTTTCCCTTTGAGAGCTAAGTAATGAAATCAACTCCTAATCCTCCAGTTGTTATGTCTCAGACACTGAAAACACAGAGAGGTTGACTCCCCCACCTAATACTTAGCTTTCTTGAGGAGTTTATTCAAATTCCTGAAGACTCACTTTTCTCATTTGTACAGCAGAAATAAAAAGTATTTAAAGGTTGTTGTGAAAATTAGGTTTTATTAAAGGAAAATAATTGGTATAGTGCCTGGTTTATTACTGAAATGTCAAATTATGGTTGCTGTGATGGTTTAAAATAGAGGTATTCAAAATTGACCCTCTTGAGGACATTCTTCAGCAGCAATATGTGAATAACCCGACTGAAGATAGGAACAGACCAAGAGAAAGACTGTGTCAATCAAAAGTGAATAGATTATCAGGGAAAGAATAAATACAAAAAAGTGAATGACAAGGGAAAACATTGGCAATGCATATTCCAAGTGGCTAAGAGAAGAGGAAGCCCTGTTAGACTGAAGCTAATAACTGGGCTGCCTGGTAGACCCACTAGAACCCAATGCCATTAATTATAGATCCTGCATTTTAACTTCGATTTTCCTTTTATCAAATTTTCATCACCAAGTACACTTCTTTGGCTTCTAAGTAACCTATAATGAGACAATTCTGGTCATGCTGAAAGTACTGTTGATGGATCCAAAATTTTACATGTCTCATTGAAAATTAGCAAATTACCCTTCTGGTTTTAACAAAGTGATTTGTGTCTTGTTACCCTGAGCCAGCGTATCTGAATCCAAGTAACTCTGTGTCCCTGATGAGACCATCCACAAAGACAGGTGGGTATAAGAACAACTGTTGATGAGCCTCTTATTAATTATTGGCCATTTGTCAGAATAATAGAACTCTGACAGGTTGTTGTAAAAACTAAGTGCTCTAGAACACATAACATAATAGATATCGCTAAATACGTGCCATTTAATAATAGTAATGATAGCAAAATTATGAAATGCTTGAACTTTGCAAAATGCAAGTGTTGTGTCCATTGGGGTGAGGAAGACAAAGGATGATAGTCTTTGGTATCCCCTTGTACCTGTTCTATTTTTTTCAAAAAATTCTGTTCAAATAAGCAAATAGGTCATTGCCAAAAGATACTTATATATAAGTTTTTCCTCAGGTAGAAATGGAACTGTGCTCATTTTGTCATAATTTTCATTAGAGTAAACTGATTACTAATAACCCAAATTCATTCCTTTATTTACTCAATCTATCATCAAATAGGTAATTTGGTCATTTATCATTCAGTGAACACACACTGGATGAGAAGTGATACCCTAGAATATTGAGAGTATACAAAATAATGGTATAATTTGGCTCCTCCAATAGTCAAGCTATAGGGGAAAAATAAACAATAAAATTTTTATAAAACATGAACAGAAAATGACAATATAGCATGATAGATTCTATAATGAAAGAATGAATTTATCACTCAGAAAAAAATAAAGGCAAGATCCCAAGTGACATTTCAAGTGGATATTAAGGCTGACTAGCAGGAGGAATTAGAATAGATATCCCAGGGAAAGAAGTGGTAGATGCCTATGTACAGAGTTCTGAAAGGGCACCAAACGTTTGAGAATGATCATAAATTCAGAGCTTTCATAGCACTGTGTTTTTAGGCAGAAATGCCCAGTGAGGATAGAGAGATAAACTGGGGTGAAATTTATATGGGCTTTTTCTATGTCATGCATGCTAAAAAGTTGAACATACCACAGATAGTGGTGTACCAGAAAATATTTTTTTAAAATACAGCCACACTATTTTATATACATTTGTGTCGAAGCATATAAACATAAGATAATTTTTATTGGGGGGGGGATATATTTCTCTTTGTATGTCCTAAATGGGCAATATATATTGCTTATATTGATGTGCTTTACTATCACCATTCTTTAAACAAATCAGACTAGGCAAAATTGTACTAACACAAGTATGTAAACATGGTTACTATCTCTTTCTACCTTAGCAGTTAATGTCAGCTAAGTTTTTTATTCCAACCAAGATGAGCAAATTGCAAAGGAGGATTATGAAAATAGCCTGGAAAAGTCCATTGCATTTGTTACAGTGAATGCAATGGTGTCAGGAGAAAAAAAAAAAAAAACACAACAGATTAGATATAAATTAATGAACCACTCAGCTAAAGGGATAATAACACCAGGCATAATCTTTCTGGATAATTTGTGTAATTTTAACATTTACACCCAAATTTGAAAGTTGAGTAGCCAAAATATTTCTACTTTCATACCAGCCTATTAGAAAACTTTGGATAACACAGAAAAGATTCTCCAAGGATATCTTGTCACCATCTTTTGCAAAAGCTGCACTCACCATTGCCATCATTAATCTTGGCTTTCAGCACTTCAACACAAGAGATAAATAGACTATGTGAATTTAGAAGTAATGATTGATTAGACTAGCATCCTTGATAGGAAGACCTTGAAATGCAGTTGTGTATAGATGCCCTTTTCTCATATGTAACTTCTAAATTATCCACATACATTGTTCTGCCTGATTGACTTGTTTTGCCATCCAAAGAACAAGCCATTCACATGTGTGATTTGGAAAACATCAGAAATACTCCAGGGAATTGCATGTCAAAGTGGTTGTTCTGATAATTAACCACTCTCAGAGGCAGAATGGGATTCATTTAAAGCAGCCTTCCAACTAAAATTTAAAAATGTTGTCCAGGCTCCATAAAAGTTCTTCCATGAAAATTATACAATGAGAAAGTGTAGAAAGCAAAAGAAAATTTGTGAACCATAATGTAGAAAGGAAAATGTGTGTTTGGTTTAAATTCTTTATACTTCTTATTTCTGAAATTTCACTCAATGTGCTTTCCAAAAAACCTTAAAAGTCAAAAGAACTCAATGAAAACTGATCTGAAAAAGAAATGTGCAATATGAAATGGAGTCCATTGCTATTAGTAAATTGTTTTTTTTTTTTTTTATTAAAATCACAGGAAAATAACAGAGCCCAGGATTCCATACTAGTACTATTTGAGGTCCCATACCACCAAGGAAAAAGGGTAATAAACTTCGGCACAAGACCCACTACATATTCAAGGCAGAAGTTAGCTTTCTGCTGTGGAACAGGGGGCAAAAATGCTGAGAATGCTCATGGCTCAGAAACAGAGGGCATACCTAACATTCATGTCGGACCAGAAGAAAGCTGCTCCTGCCTCCCACCATCAGCCTAAAATTATTTGCCAAGAATTAGAGTAATTTACTACTCAGGAAAGGTGAAGAACAGAGAAAGAAATTCTTCTCAGAGATGTACAGTAATGGCTGAAAGGCAAGGGTGGGGCAGAAACACTGAGAACAACTCGACAATCACAGCCATCTTTACAAACACCAGGCATAATTAAGGGAATTTGAAGTCTGTGGTGCGCTGAAGGTAAACAGAACAGCAATGAAATTTACCCAGCTAAATTCCTGATGAGATTGACTCACAATTGAGAAGAGACAGGTGTCTTTTTACACACAAATACTGCATATGTTATTTTCTAATATACTTCATGGGATGTTACAATGTCTGTTGTTCAATTAAAAATTATAAGGCAAGAGAAAACAACAAAAATCCATTGTCAAGAGGGAATGTTTTATAAAAGGAGGAACCTGATTTAGAAATGACCTAGTACTCGGAACCATCAGACACTTTATAATTAATTTTTAGAGTTAGTGGAAAAGGTGAATAACATGCGTGCAGATGTAGGGAATTTCATCAAAGAAATGGAAACTAAAGTCAAATAAAATTCCTATTCATATAGGTACAAAATATACTGGGGAGAAAGAGTGTACAGAACACAGCATCCAAGATGATGAGGAGTAATATCACACATTGTAACATATGTAATTAGAATTCCAAATAGAGGAGAGTTACTGGAACAGAAAAAAAAAACTTTAAAAGAGACTGGGGGAAAAAATCTAAAACAAACAGAAGGACAGAAATAACAAAGGTAATAGCAAGAACCAATGAATAGAAAACAAATATAAAAATATAGAAAATCAACGAAACCAAAACCTTCTTTGGAAGGGTCAATATAATTGATAAGCATCTAGTCTTATGATTAAGACAGAAAACAGAAATTGTTAGTATGAGAAATGAGAGGAGATGTAACTACAGATTTTACTGACATTATAAAGAATTATAATGATCAACTGTGGAGAACTGACATCCTGAAAATATTGAGCATTCTTATATAAGAACATACCTCAATTTATTTACATTTTTGATTTCCTTCACCTGAATTTTATAGCTCCCTGCATATAAATATTGAACATTTTTTGCTGGATTTATACCTACATACAACTGATACTACTGAGGTTAGGGGTGTTAACCCCCTGCACAGTCACAAATCATGTATAAGTTTATTGTTGATTGGAAGACTTATTAATAAAATGAGTGGTTAACATATTTTTTATTTTGTATATTTAAATATATATATATAGTGTGTATGTATATATATACATATATATATATACACACGCTAAACTATATAGTATAGGATATACTATATTATACACTATAGTATATAGTATACACATATGAACTATATATATATACAGTATAAGTGTGTGTGTGTGTATATATATATATATATATATCAAACTCTTATGATAAAGTAAGCTAGACAAGAGAAAATGTTAAGGAAATTTTAAGGAAGAGAAAATACATTTCAAATACTGTGCTGTAAAACAATCTATGTAGAAGTGAAACTGTGAGGTTCAAACCCATGTTGTTCAAGGGTCAACTGTATACCTGAATATTTTTTGGAAAGAGATAATATAAAGAGTAAACCATCTTACATTTCAAAGTCTAATTGTGTATTGCTGGTACACAGGATGGCAATTAACTTTTCTGCAACTGTAATATAATCACTAATTTCCAGAGGATTCTTTGTTGTTGACTCTTTAGGATTTTGTACATAGACAATCATGATCCCTGTAAACAAAAAGTGTTTTATTTCTCCATTCATATTCTTTATAGTTTTTATTTATTTTTTGTCTTCTTGCATTAACTAGAACTTCTAGTATAATGTTGAATAGAAGTGTTGAGGATGGTTATCCTCTCCTAGTTCCTGATCTTAGTTGGAATACAACTTGTTTCTCATCATTGAGTATAATTTTAATTGTAGTTTCATTTGTAGATTTAAAAAATCAAGTTGAAGACATTTCCTTCTATTTCCAGTTTGCTGATAGTTTGATTATAAATGTCCATTAGATTTAAAAAAAATAGTTGCATATTTCTTAATTTTTTGTTTTGTTTTGTTCTTTGAGACAGAGACCAGGGGAGGGGCAGTGGGAGAGAGAAAGAAAGAGAATCACAAGCATCCATGGATACTGACAAGGGGCTCAATCTCAGGACCATGAGATCATGACCTGAGCTGAAATCAAGAGTCAGAAGGCCAACCAACTGAGCCACCCAGGTACTCCAAAATTTGCATTTTTGATATGCATATTATTTTCTTTAGCTTATAGATATGATAGATTGCATTAACCAATTTTAGAATGCTGGACCAGCTTTGTGTAATGGGGATAAATAATATTCGGTCACTGTATACAATTTTTATGCTAATATTTTGAGGATATTTAGGTCTGTGTTCATAAGTGTATTGACTTGTAATTTTCCTTTATTGTAATGTCTTTGGGTTTTAAGATAATGCCGTCTTCATAGATGGAATTAGGAATTGCTCCTTTTGTTTTTTTTTAATTTTTTTAATGTTTTATTTATTTTTGAGAGAGAGAGAGAGAGCATGAACGGGGGAGGGGCAGAGAAAGAGGGAGACACAGAATCAGAAGCAGGCTCCAGGCTCTGAGCCATCAGCCCAGAGCCTGAAGCAGGGCTCGAACTCACGGACCGCGAGATCGTGACCTGAGCTGAAGTCGGAGGCTTAACCGACTGAGCTACCCAGGCGCCCCTACTCCTTTTGTTTTTATTTTCTGGAACAGTATGGGAAAAATGGCTATCATTTTATTAAATATTTTATAGAATCTACCAGTTAATTCATCTGGGCTTAGCAGATTATTAATAATTGATCAAAATATATTTAATAGGTAGAAGTTTATTCAAGTTGCATATTTCTCTTTTTGTGTTTTGGTGCATTGCATCTTTCAAGGAATTGGTTTCACCTAGGTTATCAAATTCTAGAGCATAGATGTATTTATTATATATTTTTTTAATTATGTGCTATCATTTCAATGTCCATGGATTCAGTTGTGATGACTCCTTTTTATTTATGATACTAATAATTTGTATCTATGTCTGTTTTTTTTTTTATGGGTAGTGGAGACAACCTGGATAGAGGTTTTTCAATTTTATTGATTCTTTGAAAGAGCTGACATTTGATTTCACTGATTTCTTCTATTGATTTCCTCTTTCAATTTCATTGATTTTGCTCTAATTTTGTTTTTGTCTTATATTTGGTTTGATTTTCTCTTCATTTTCTAGTTTCCTAAGGTGGAAGCTGACATTATACACATAGACCTTTCTTCTTTCTAATAAACACATTCAGTGTCTTGAATTACACCTTAAGCACTGCTTTCAGTGTATCTCGAATGTTTTGATATGTTGTATTTTCTTTTATTTTAAAATATCTTAAAATTTATCTTGAGACTTCTTTGATCCCTGTATTATTTATAAGTATGCTGTTTAATTTCCAAATATTTTTGGGATTTTCCAGCTATCTTTATGTTACTGATTTCTAATTTTATTCCACTAATTTTTAGGTCTGAGGACATACTTCTTATGATGTATTTTCTTTTAAATTTGTTAAGATGTGTTTTATGGCCCAGATACTGATATAACTTGGTGAATTTTATGAAGGCTTGGGAAGAATGTGTATTCTGCTGTTATTGAATTGAATGTTCTATTAACATTAAATTAGACCCAGTTGATTGATGGTGGTGTTCAGCTCAACTGTGCCCTTATAGGTTTTCTGCCTGCTAGATACGTCAATTACTAATCAATGGGTGTTGTCTTCACCCCCAAGTATAATAGTGGATTTGCCTATTTCTCCTTGCAGTGCTATCACCTTTTGTCTCAGATATTTTGGTGTCCTGTTGTTAGGTGCATACACACTTAGAATTGCTATATTTTCTTGGAAAAGTGATTCAGTTTTCATTACGCAATTACCCTGTTTCCCTAATAAGTTTCCTTACTCTGAAGTCTACATTGTCTGAAATTAATAAGGTAACTTTAGCTTTCTTTTGATTTGTGTTATCGTGGTATATCTCTTTCCATCCCTTTCCTTTTAATTTATACGTGTCTTTATAGTAGTTTTTTAATCCACTTTGATTACATATTTAGACATCAATATTTACAGTTATTATATAGTTGGTTTAATATCTACCCTGTTGGTAACTGTTTTCTATTTGCCTTCATGTTTGTTTTTAATCTCTTTTTTTCTTTTTGGTCTTCTATTAGTTTTTTTGTTTGTTTTCTGCTCTTTTAGTTTATTTAAAAAGTTTTTTTAAAAAGTTTATTTATTTTGGGAGAGAGAGAGCAGGAATTGGGGACACAGAGAGAGGGAGAGAGAGAGAATTCCACTAAGAGTGCAGAGCCTGATGCAGGGCTCAATCTCACGAGACATCAGTTCATGACCTGAGCTGAAATCAACAGTCTGACACTTAACCAACTGAGTCACCCAGGTGCCACACTGTCTCTAGTTTTAACTGAGTATTTTTATGACTGTACTTTCATATTTTCTCTTTTTTCTTAGCATATAAATTGTATCTTTTTAGCAGTAGTTAAAAACAATGTATTGAGGTATGCTTGACATATAAAAAGTGATACATACGTAATCTATATAAATTGATGAGTTTGGAGATGAGAATACACTCCTAAAACCATCAGCACAATCAAGGTCATAAACATATCCATCACTTTCCAACGTTACCTCCTGTCTCCTTTGTTATTATTAGGGTGTGTATGGTAAGAACACTTAATGTAAGATCTACCCTCCTAGTTAACTTTAAATATGGTATTGTTTACTATAGGTACTATGCTGTATAGTAGACCTCCAGAACTTATTTATCTTAAATAATTAATGCTTTTTATACTTTAAATATCACTTCCTTATTTCCCTCTCTCATCATCTCATGATGACTAGAGTAAAGTCAGTCTTTATTCTCTGCTTATATGTATTTGACTAATTTATAATCTACATAAAACCAAAATCATGCAATAATTTTCTTTTTGTGTCTGGCTTGTTTCACTTAGCATAACACCTTCAGGATCCATCCTCATTGTTACAAATGGCAGGACTTCCTTATTTAAGTCTGAATAATATCCCACTCTGTATGTATGTATCACATTGTCTTTATCCATTTATCTGTCTATGGACACATAGCTTTTTCCATATCTTGACCATGGTAAACAATGTAATGAAGAAAAGAGTGTTGATATCTCTTTGAGATCCTTGTTTCAATTCCCTTGGATAAATATCCAGCAGTAAGGTTGCTGGATCATATGGTAGTTTTTAAAATTCTTTTTTTGAGTAATATCTATGCGTTTTATATAATGGCTTCCCTAATGTACATTCCTATGAACAATGTATAAGTTTCACTGTCTTTACCTCCTTGCCGAATTTGTTATTAATTTTTTAAATAATTGTCCTCCTCACAGGTGTGAGGTGATATCTCATTATCATTTTAATTTGCATTTCCCCACTGATTACTGATGTATTTCCATACATCTATTAGATAATACTTTGTCTTTTTTTGGAGAAGTGTCTGTGTAATTCCTTTTCCCATTTGGGAACTGGGTTATTTATTTATTAGTATTGTGTTGTATGAACTCCTTATATATTTTAATAATCTCTTGTCCACTTTATGGCTTATAAATAAGTGAAAGAAGCTGGATGCAAAAAAAAAAATTCCATAGGTTGCCTTTTCATTTTGTTGATTGTTTATATTTACTTTGGTGTATTTAGTTTGGTTGATTGTTTATATTTAGTTTGGTATAATCCAACTTGCTTATTTTTGCTTTTGTTGCCATTGCATCTGACATCATATTCAATCAATCATTGCCCAAATGTCAATGAGCTTTCCCTAGCTTACTTCTCAGAGTTCTAAGATTTTAGATCACACATTTAGTTCTTTAATTCATTTGACTTGATTTTTTTTGTATGGTTTAAGATAAGCATCCAGTTTCATGTTTTTGATATTTCTCCAACATCATTTATTGAAGAGCTAATCCTCTCCCCTATTGTGTAGTCTTGGTGCCCTTGTTGAAGAATAGTTGGCCATATACTTGGGTTTAATTCTAGGCTCTATATTCTGTTCCATTGGTTTATGTGTTTGTCTTTGTGCCATACCATACTGTTTTGATTACTTTAGCTTTCTAATATAATTTGAGATCAGGAAGTGTGGTGACTCCAGCTTTGTTTGTCTGCCTCACAATCACTTTGGCTATATGAGGTCTTTGTGGTTCCATGTAAGTTTTAGGGTTTGTTTTTCCCCTGTCTCTGTGAAAATGCCATTGGCACTTAATAGGCATTGCTTGAATATGTAGATTTCTTTCAGTGTTTTAGATATTTTAACCTTATTGATTCTCGAAATCCATGAACACAGGATACCTTTCTATTTATTTGTGTTTTCCATTTCTTTCATCAGTGTTTCATATTTTCAGTGTATAGGTCTTTCACCTCCTTGGTGAAATTTATTCCTAAGTATTTATTCTTTTTAATGGCATTTTCAATGGGGATGTTTGCTAATTTCTTTGTTTTTTGGACAGTTGATTATTTGTGTTTAGAAACACACTTATTTTTGTACATTGAATTTGTGTCCTCAACTGTATTGAACTTGTTTATCAGTTGCAATAGTTTTTGGGTGAACTATTTAGAGTTTTCTCTACATATGATTGTGTCATCTGCAATCAGAGACCATTTTACTTATTCCTTTCTGATTTGAATGCCTTTTATTTGTTTTTCTTGCCTAATTGCTCTGGCTAGGATTTTCAGTTCTATGTTGGAGAGAAGTGATGAGATTGGGCATTCTTGATTTATTGATGATCTTAGAAGAAAAACTTTTATCTTTTCATCATTGAGTATGATGTTAACTGTAGGCTTTTCACATATGGCCTATATTATGTGATGTTCATTCCTTCTATTCTTAATTTTTAAAGAGATTTTATCATGAAAAAATGTTGAATTTTCAAAACTTTGTGTAACTATTAAGATAACCATATGATTTTTATCCTACATTTTGTTAATGTGATATGCTTATTAACTTGCATATATTGAACCATCCTTGCATCCCAGGGATAATTCCCAGTTGATGATGCTGTATGATCCTCTTAATGTGCTGTTACATTCAGATTGCTAGTATTGTGTTGAGAATTTTGCATCTTTGTTCATAAGGTGTATCGGCTTATAATTTTCTTGTAGTGTCCTTTTATGGATTTGTATCAGGGTGGTGATGTCCTCATAAAATGAGTTTGTAAGTGTTCTCTCCAGTATTCCACTTTAATCATTGGATAGATCATCCTGACAGGAAATCAATAAGGAAACAGCAGACTGGAACAACACTATAGGCCAAATGGACCTAACAGATATAAATAGGATATTCCATTCTGCAGCAGCAGACTATGTATTCTTCTCTAGTACACATGAAACATTCTCCACAATAGATCATGTGTTAGGACACAAAACAAGAAAATTTAACACAAATACAAAACAAATATAAAAGGAATGAAATGTATCAGGTATCTTTTCTGGCCGTAAAGGTATAAACCTAGAAGTTAATAACAGGAGGATGATTTGAAAATTCATAAATACATGGTAATTAACACACATGGGTAATTCTCAAATGTATTAGACTAAGTGCAAGAAGCTGGATGCAAATGTCTACATACTACATGATTCAATGTATATGACAATTGAAAAAGCAAAGCTAGAGAGACAGAAAACTTACTATTCATTGTTAGGATTGGAGCTGGAAGTAGAAGATTAAGTATGAAAGCAAATGAAAGAACTTTTAGGGGTAATAGGAGTATTTATGTATTGATGGTGGTCATAGTTATAAAATTATGCATTAGTCAGAATTAATGAAATTGCTAAATTCTAAAAGCTAAACAAGTCCCTCACCATGTTTAGGACCAAAGAATGTATTTCTCAAGGACCGAGGGACCATGTCTTTCAAATGTAATCATCAAGGAAAATAGTTACCCCTAGGTCCCAGTTTCTGTGTGAAAGTAATAGCCAACATTTAGCAGCACTGATACCTTTATCTAAAACTATTTCTCGGGGCGCCTGGGTGGCGCAGTCGGTTAAGCGTCTGACTTCAGCCAGGTCACGATTTCGCGGTCCGTGAGTTCGAGACCCGCGTCAGGCTCTGGGCTAATGGCTCAGAGCCTGGAGCCTGTTTCCGATTCTGTGTCTCCCTCTCTCTCTGCCCCTCCCCCGTTCATGCTCTGTCTCTCTCTGTCCCAAAAATAAATAAACGTTGAAAAAATAAAATAAAATAAAACTATTTCTTGTCATAAAGATATGACAAGTTTGTTTACTTATTTTTGGAGAAAGCCATTTAGCTAACACAGGTAGGCACCCCAATTACCACATAGATCTACAATGAATGATGTGTGACAAACGGTGCTGGCAAGTTCTCTTACTTGAAACTAGTTATTATTTATCTTGAGAAGATGTATGTAATGGGTTATATCTGCTTGGCTATATAAAAGGATGTGACTTTTTGTGTCTTTGTAAATCTCCTTAGCAATTGCCTATGATGCACATCTGGCTTAATGCTCATTGAATAATAAAATTGTGTTCTTCCTTTTGGAAATCTCTTTGTCGGGAGGTTTTTATCTGTTTGGAGGAGATTTTGTTTCTAATTGTGTTCCAACACTGATTGCATCCCTCTTGTTTGTCAATAAAACCCCTTATTCTTCCTTTCCATTTTGGGAGAAATCACAGGCTGTTTCATTTAGCCCTATCCTGTGTCACCTTGGAAAAGGGGTAATGTTTGCAAAGGTATATATCTGCTAGAATTCACTACTGACACTATCTGAGCCTGAGGTTTTCTTAATAAGATTATTATTCTAAATGCAATGTTTTTGATAAAGAGAGGGTTATCCAAATTTCCTATTTCCTGTGACATTAGTTTTAACTTTTTGTGTTTCTCAAGAAATGTATCCATTTAACTTACTTTTTTTGATATACAGTTGTTCATAATGAACATTTTTATGCTTTTAATATTTATTGGATATTTCATCTTGGAAGGGGACACTGGGTAGTAAAGGAGAAAAATGGAGAAGGGAAAAAAGACACAGAAATCAGAATATGCACTTCAATCATTATAAACACTATATAAATAAATACATGAATACCCAAATAAATAATGAAGCGAACAAATTCATACATACATATAATAGAAAACCAGGTTAGGCAGAAAACAGCCCTCACACTCCTAGACCACACTCAACAAAACAAGTCGCTAAGAACATGTTTATTTTTCACTCCCTATTTGAGGTAGGAAGTGGGGAGGTGTGGAGGGGAGAATGATTCACAGAGTTGTAACAGTCACCTGATGCTTCTTAAAATGTGACCAAAACATAGTGAGAAAATAAATACACACTGATTTCAAAGACCCTCTATTTGAGAAAGCAGGTGTTTTCCTCTTTAAAAAGGATCTCTAAGGGCATTTTATTTTTTCTTTTCTTTATTGTCCTACCTCAGGAACTGTCCAGAGGATCATTGTTCTTGATTCCATCATTGGGAGGTGTGGGTTTTTAGCTATTGTACACTAGACTGTAAATTGCACTGCATCCAAAGTGTGGATTCCAATAAGAAAATAGTAAAATTCATGTGGATACTTCCTGGACAGTGTCCTTTTAGGAACCCCTAGAGGAAGTCAGTTTCTGGAGAAAAAGACATGATGAATCAATCCAAACTGTAAAAGAGTGCAGCTCACAGAGAAATGTGGGCAAATAAGACTTTAATTCAATAAAAATACTTTGTATTTATTTTAAGAACAGAAATATTAGATTACTTCTCTGAAGTTAACTCACTAAGATGAATGTTATTATCCGGAATATCTTGGAATTTTACCAACTGCAAATTAAAAAAGCAAAGATCTATAACAAAGCTATAATCTTATGAAAATAAAGTTAACATAAAAGTGAACAGTTTATTAAATAAAGAATACCAAATTGTAGAAACATTTCAAACATAGATTAATTAGGAGACTCACTTAAGCCTACACTGCACAGACTCTCACCCCAAATTCAGATGATTCTATCCTGAATACTGCCCTAAACAATTGCCTGGAGAGAAGTCCAGGCTTCTTGGGCTGTTCAAAGTCTCTCCACAACCTGATGTTTTAATTCAGCCTTATCTCTCAAACTGATGTACTCTATACCAGGGTTTCTCAAACTTTACCATATATCACAATCAACCTGGAGAGTTTGTCAAAACATAGATTTCTGACACCAACCTGTGTTTTTAACAATTCTCCTCCTCCTCCTTTCTCTTTCTCTGGGAGACAGAGAGAGGAGGGAGAGAAGGGAGAGAAGGGAAAGAGGGGCAAAGGAAGAGGGTGGGATAAAATTTCAAATAGGCTCCATGTTCAAGGTTCAGCAGAGAGCCCAATGCAGGGCTCGATCTCATGACCCTGGGATCATGCCTGAGACAAAATGAAGAGTTGGTCGCTCAACCGACTGAATCACCAGTCGTCCCCCTCTCCTTTTTTTTCTAATTTTTTTTCCTAACAAGTGCTTAAGTAATATAGCTTGGTTAAGTAATACAGGTCCTGCTATAGCTAACTTGTGGGATACTTGTTGTAACAATCGCCAAGTATGCCTTTTGTCTTTGCATTTTTGTCCCTGTGGCACCTTCTTCCCCATCTCCATGATATCATTTATACCCATCTTAGAGAAAATCTATACTTCTAATTCAATGTTCTCTTAACTCTATGTCATTATTCAGCAGACATTATTGAGACCTGCTGTGTGCAGTTTAGTGTTTCCTTGTTAATAGTGGCTTCAGTCCCAAAATAAAGCATACTCTAAACACCCCATTTTAAGAACTTAAAATATCCTAGAGTAAAATCAGCACTTATTGTTTTTTCTTCCCTGGAGTGTGAACCTAATAATATATAGTTCCTTTTATTAGAAAATTTATCTCTTAGTTGATATGATCCATTCATGGTTAATATTTTTCTTATTTTTTAATTCAATTCTTAGAGTAGGGCACTAGTGATATCCCTGTACTTAAGATACTAACTAAAGCTTGAATCTATAAGTTGTAATAGACAACTGCTGAATGTCACAATATTTAAAGAATTTCCAACAAATTCAAGGGGGGCCTGAATATTGGGCCAAGGTCTCAGTAGCTTATTGTCTATGTGTACTGATCTGCTAAGACCTCTTATTATTCTGGTGGGGGCAGGGGAGATAAGATTTAGTCTTAAGATTTGAATGAGTTTTGGAAAATATTTATTTTTTAAATGTTTATTTTTGGGAGAGAGCAAGAGGGGTAGGAGTAGAGAGAGAGAGACAGAGACAGAGGATCTGAAGCAGGCTGCACTGACAGCAGAGAGCCCGATGTGGGGCTCAAACTCATGAACCTTAAGATCATGAGTTGAGCTGAAGTCAGATGCTTAACTGACTGAGCCACTCAGGTGCCCCAGAAAATATTTCAAATCATTCAATAAATTCATCTGATATTAAGTTCCTAGACTGCCAGGCTTTGTCTAGATGCTAAAGATACAGCAGTAACACAAAGGTTAACTCTCTGTTATCACGGAGCTTACAGTTGTGTCAAAATATATCTTTTGGACTAGATGAAAACTGTTTTGAATCTGATTTTTCATGATTATGAAGATGTCATGACATCAGTGAAAAATTCCTTATATTACCCTCCACCTGGTTCTAATTTCTGAAAAGTGAGTCCTGATACCAGAAATAATTTCGCAGAGTGGATAGATTCATGAATGCACTAGATGCTTGGCACAACCATTCTTCCTTTCTTCCCTAATTTTTTGAAGAGGCCTCATCTCTCTTTAAATGGCAGCAAAATGCAAGGTAATTGATCAAAGCAGAGGGGAATGATCACAATCACATACTTGCCCTAAAGTTTCCTCCCTTGATTCAATGGCAGTCAGTTGGACAAAGTGAGACAAAGTGTACCCACCAACTCCTGATGTAATTACTTTGACTTCAGCTCATCAGTGGATGATATTAGAAATCTTTAGTGCCTCAAATATCTTGAGCTCATAGGCTCAATAAAACTACCTCAACTCCTAGCACAGTTGCAATCTTTCATTGCAATCTTACCCCATCACTTATTCATTGTACAACCACATCTTTTAGCTTACCAAAGAAGAAATAATGAGATCAGTGCTACTGAAACTTGAATGCATACAAATCTTAGGGAGATTATGACTCAATAGTTCCTCGGCTGGGGTCCAAACTTTTTAATTTCTAACATCTAGATAATGTCAACAGTGTTGGTTTGTAGACAACATTTTGAGTAGCACGTTCTAGACCATGTCTTACTTCTCCCCAATTTCAGTTTACTTAATTTGTTTCATATCTCATTATAACAAAATTAACATAAGAAGGTGTTTTTCATAACAAAGACCTTGTACATTATATCCAGGTCTTTGCTGAAACTTTTACTCCACTTGTTTAAATTCTATATATACTATTGACCTGCCTTGTTTTGGTAGTCATAGGAGTGTGAACACTTTATATTCCACCTCTCTTTACTTAGTCCATGGCTGTATATATCTACTGCGAAATTGGTGACCTCAGATGTTCTATTTTTAACAGCTATACCTGATAAATTACCTTTTTCAGCATATAAAATTTATTGTCTAATCAGTTCTACCCAGCATTTCTGCAAAAAGAAATACTTATCTGAATTCTCCTTTATCTTTTTTTCCTCTGGGAGTTTTCTTGAATAGCGTAAAGGATATCTTCTTCCATTTGTCCCTCTGTTCTTCTGTCTTATCCATACTGCTCTGTGCACTAGGCATGTGCCTAGATGTACTACATCAATATATTTTCTTGACTTCAAACTTGAGTCAATGGGGAGAAAAACAGGGGAATTGAGGAGTAAGGATAGACAAAAATAAACTTTGGGCATCTACTCCTCCAGTCTTTCTCTGCCCACTTGTTATGAAACAATATCTTACATATAGCTAAGCAATGTGAGTTAATTTTTGCTTCTTTCACTTGCCCAATGAGATGTAAGAACATGAATGTTTACCCAGATGATATTGGCACTGGGACATTATTCTACCCCTTGTTGACTTCATCATTCTCTGCTCATGACTTTATAAATAGCCCCTATGTTAAACTCTTCTCAAACATTGTATTTGAAATTGTCAGCAGTTTGTACTGCAATCCTAACCACTGTATTCAATAACATCTTTTCTCGGCATTTTTAGATAACATTATAGGAAAAACTCAAGCAGTATGGAATAAGGAGACAGTCTTCATAATAAGCCTCAAATCACTGTGAAATATCTAAACTCTTCCATGGTAAGAAAGGACCTTAAACACATTCTGGCACTGGATAAAGTTCCAGCATGCAGATGATAATTAACATGATTATATTGGAGCTAATAGAGGTCTGATAGTCTCAGCATTTGAGACGACCGACTTGACAGTTGCGAGTACTGATCTATGGGACTCACATACCTTGTAAACACACTAAATCTTAATGGGGACCAGAAATAAAATATAAAGAGTTAAGTTTCCAGTTGGAACTTAGGATATCAGAAATTTCTTTTAGTTCTAAGTTCAGACAAATCACCTCTACTATCTCCCCTCTAATTTGGGGAGGAAGGGTGGAGGCCTTTCAGTGGTAACTGCCTTCATTTCTGCTGATGAACTTTCAAACAAGTATGTAATTTACTCAGTCATGAAGTTATCTTTAATTCCTATAATATGCTATGGTATGCAAGACTTGGTTCCTGCTCCGAATGAATGAATGAATGAATGAATGAATGAATGAATAAATAAATAAATAAATAAATAAATAAATAAATAAATAAAATAATGCTATAGATGTGGTTTTGAGAATAGACAAAATATCTGGACAGAATTGTAGAAAGACCAAAGTGACTGGACTGTACATTACACAGAAACTTACATGTGTATCATTTAGTCTGATTTCCAGTGATGAAGGAATGGTACCCATTGTTCAAAATTGTATATACAAGTTAAAATAAAAATGCCTCTACTGATGACGCAACTTTCACTTCCAAGATAATAACATTTACTCTAGCACATATTTATCACAGGCTAATTATGAGCACAGATCTTCACATTTATGGACTCATTTTTTTTCTCACAACATTTTGACGATTTAGGGACCTTTGACATGGGAAGTTTATGGATGTGAAAACTGAGAGAAAATAAAGTGACCTGTCCAACAATATAACTAATAAACTTTAATGCTGAGATACAACCTGAGGCCCTTTGACCTTTAAAACCTTGTCACTTATTCATTTCACCAGAAAAGGCAAGGCATGCAAATGTCCATTGAAGTGTCTTTTATTTGGTTTCTGAGGTAGGTCCAACCTAGCTGTTTCCATGAAATGTAGTGTACTATAATTCTCTTCCATGTAACCATTATGCCTTACCCATTAACCAATCTAGCTTTGGGACAGCCCACATTGAGGAAAGATGTGAGTTCTCCCCAGCAGATTCTGAGTTCCTATCCCTTAGTGGTTCAAGGAAGAGAAGGAAAACAAGAGACTGAATCTTAAGTGCTCACTGCTTGAAAAGACATTAACTCTCCCCTATTGATAAAAGCATCACAGTATTCACCCACAAGTGGTAGTGATATGTGAAGTGAGTAGACATGGAATGCTAGGCCATGTGTGCTACTCCTGGAGAATGCCTGCACTTGGAAACATTGGTTTGGAGAATAAGACTTTCAACATTATTTGAGAATTACTCATTAACCAATTCCTACCTTTGAAGCATTTTAATAGAACATATGTGACTGCTAGTGTTGAGATTACAGTAAAAGCCACTTGGTAGCACTTAGGTGATTGTAGCACTATAATTCTCATGTCATTTTGGTTAGTAACGCATACTGATCTCTGAGATTGGGCTGAACCCGGATCGCATGACATACGCACAACAACCCGTGACTGCAGTCATTTAGCAACAAATAGCCTTTGGAAACTTTCTTTATGTTTATTCTTATTTTGGTTCCATTTGATGTTTCTTTTCTTTCTTTCTTTTTTTTTTTTTTTTTTTTTGGCCTATATTTTCATCATTGTAGGCAACAAAACCCCAAGGGAGAGTTCTAAAGAGCTTCATAAGGGAAAGAAAGCTTTCTAGTATACAGAAATTGGAGCTATACATCAGAAATTGTGGGTTCTCTGGATCGACCTGCCAGTAAATGGAGGTATTCCATTTGTCATCAATGTGCATTTAATGCAGATACAGCATTCAAAGGGAAACAGACTCCCCTGATAGAGCTCATGCATTTGTTCACTGATTTTATGTCTTTGTTCTCACTCTCTCCCACTCCTTCTGGGTAAATCTGCTTACAAGCTTTCTTTTTCCAAGAACTAGTTAGATCCATTGTACACCCAAGTGCTGGAATCTCTTTATTTCCATTTATTTCGATTTAAGAATATAGAATAGATAATGGTAGTGTTTGCTGCTATAAGACCACTATTTTACTCCACTGGACAGGGACAGTTAGTTATTCCTGCCCCTGCCCCCCATGACAAAAATGATACTGGTCAGTGGCGCAGTTTGGTATTCACAAGCCTACTGCTGCCCATTGAAGTTTGTCTCTTCCTCCCAAGAGTAAAATCCAGAGATTTTGTGGCTTATTCGTAAACTTTTGGAAGACTAGGGGTTATAGTGAAAAAAGGCTTTACAGGTTCTATGAGGAAAGCATCTGATTATAATGGTGTGCTTGGCAGGTTATGTGCCATTTCTAACATCTCCTGGTATATACTCATGAAAAATTCCAGATCTTTGACATGAAATTCAGTGCCGTTTATAACTACGTTTGTTCCTTCTTATTCTTCCTCACTTATTTTTCCCCCATCCATTCTTAGTGGATATACTTCACATTTCCCAAACACAGAAATTCATTTGACATCCCAGTGCATTTATGCCTATCCTATTCTATCCCAGAAAAATCTGAATCTCCTCTGCCACGTGTCCCTCTGGCAAACTGCAGCTTAATGTTCGATACCCAGTTCAGTGTTACCTCCTGTTTTCCTCCCTGTATAAAATCTCCCATTCTCCCTTACCTCCAGGCAAACTTGGTTTTTACCTCAGTTAGCTTTCCTGGAATTTATTATTTGGCTCTATTCTAGCTTTGCTTGTTTTATAAGAATGTATCTTTGATTTTTTCCATTAGATTGTGAGCTCTGTAAGGACAAGTCATGTCTTCTTAATCTCTTATCCTCAGAGACAAGCAGAGTTACTGGTGCACAGAATATATTCACTATAGATTTACTGAATTAAATCAAACACAAAAACCATAATGCCCTATAAAATGGATGCATGTACAGATGAATAATCATTGCTGAGATGCACAGATTTTTGAGTCACAGAGGGTCAGTCACTTCATGGAGACTACTCGGAAAAGTACTATATCAATCAGGGACCTGTTTTCAATTGGATGGTGACAGGTTTACTCTCTGGCTATATGGATATGAAACATGTTGTATGTATAATTTATTGTGTTTCATAAAAATGGAAGCTGAAATTCCCTGACAAAATAAGATACATTTGCAGAGCATCAGATGGACTAATATGAAGGATGCTTTCAAGGAAATATTTTTAATGCAGATAATGTCATTGGGAAGCTTTTGTCAGTTGAGAAATTCCAAATCTAACATAAATATATTTTTAGATTTGTCCAAAATCATAGAGATGAGAAAATGTATTGCTATTTAGGCTGGACAAAGCAACAATTATGTAGTACACCAATAAATAAAACCCAAGTTTCCCTATGGGGCACTCAAAATATGAAAATTTCTACATTGTGTAGAGGGAAAAAGTAGTAAATGTTTTTTTTTTTTTCACAAAGAGATACAATGAGGGAACACCATATAAAGCTTTTCATCGTTCTAATAGAACTTCTTTTGTCCCTTGCTCCTGCTCCTTGGATATCAAGCCGTTTTCCCCCAAGGGAGAAAATATACTTGAATGCACATCTTTGCCTCAGGTCCCACTTTGGAGGAACTTAGGCTAAGACACCTATGGAACAGCTGATTTAAAAAAAAATTACATTTCATCAGATGCTTTACTTGAATCTGTTCCCAACCTGTTCAGGAGATGTTTTCATTTTTTTTTTCTTAAACTACAGATCCCACAAAATTCTTACACGGGGGTGCTCTTACTCATGGTTGCATTCATCACTGACAGCGCACTAACAATTGTCTGCTTTCTTCCCCAAGACTAGACTCTAGTCAGGTTGCCATAGGGTGCTGTGATACTTGTGTACCAAGTTTGATTACTGCCCCAAGAGGAGTTTTAAGGAATTTCAACTTAGATCAGAAATTGTTATTCTCATCAAGTTCTTCCTAGTTACTGAGACATCAAAAATATTTTCTATACTATGATCCTTAAAACAGTGTAATAGTTAAAATCTATACCTTAGAACTCTTATATTTGAAATAAACATATAAGGCATCTAGTATATTGCCTTTATCCTCGGTGGAACTGTATTAAGGCACTCCAGACACCTTACATCCAAAGGCGAACTAGATCTCCAAAAGTGATAATTTCCACCTTCCTTATAAAATTATGTCTAAGGAAAGTCACATTATTTTAAAATGTAAATGTTTCTGTAGAAAAACATTAACATTCTATCTGGTTTTAATACAGCAGCACTTGCTGTTGTTACCATTGTCGTCCTTACCAAAAAAAAAAAAAAAAAAAACAAAAGCATTCTAAGGGCAGGGAAGGGGAAAGTACTCCCACTTCCACAAGCAAGATATCCAGTTTCCTTTCCTTCAAGAGGACTGAGATAAGGCATTGTGCTTTAAAGACTGAGTTCTTCCTAATCCTAAAATGAAAGAAAAAAAAAATCACTAGTGATTCAGGTTCCGGTGCAAATGAGCCGATTTTCAAAAGAAAAAAAATGGGTTTTTGTGCCGAGGATGAGATTGTGTAATTGGGAATATTAAAGTGAATTGGAGGAAAAAAGTTTTCAGCAAGTACATTTTAATTGGGCGTGGAGGGTATAGAAGGCTTATCTAAGATGACTGACCTCATCAGCAGCCACCTTACGAAGTGGCATATTGTTTTACAATCCCACGGACAGTGTATGAGGGTTTCTTTTGCTGTGGAGCAATTGCTTTTGAGCAATTCTTGCCAAAACTTGGTAACATTTGCATTCTTTTCCATTTTAGCCAGCATAATTGACTTGTAATTGTATCTTACAGTTTGAATTTGTATTTCTCTAATGACTACTTATGTTGAGTATCTTCTTTTCATGTGCTTATTTGCCAACCATATATCTTCTTTGGTGAAGTATCTGTTCAAATTATTTGCACATAATTTCCTTGGATTGTTTTCTTATTAAGTCTATGATTTCTTTTTAACGTTTATTTATTTTTGAGACAGAGAGAGACAGAGCATGAACGGGGGAGGGTCAGAGAGAGAGAGGGAGACACAGAATCCGAAACAGGCTCCAGGTTCTGAGCTGTCAGCACAGAGCCCTATGCAGGGCTTGAACTCACCAACCGCGAGATCATGACCTGAGCCTAAGTCGGACGCTTAACCAACTGAGCCACCCAGGCGCCCCAGAGTCTATGATTTCTTTATATATCCTAGATACAATTCCTTTGTCAGATAGACGTGTTGTTGTTGTTGTTGTTGTTGTTGCTACTGCTGCTGTCATTATTGTTTTTTGATGTAACTTGCTTTTTCATTTCCTTAACAGTGTTTATTATATTTGTGAAGGAAACACTGTGAAATATGATTAGGAACTGTAATATGTAAAGTTTAAGATAAAATATTAAGTCTACGTAGATTTTAATAAGTTGAAGATTCATATTGTTAGCTATAGAGTAATCACACACAAGAAAAGAAAAAAAAGAAAAAGGACAAAGAGAAATAAAATAGTAAGATGTAGACTTAAACCCATCTATGTTCATAATTATATTAAATGTTAATGAAAGAAAAATTATAATTGAGTAATTATAGGTAGAGGTTAGAAATTATTGAACTGAGTAAAAATAAAATGACAAAAAACAGACGTGTCTATAAGAGACACACTTTAGATAGAAAGATGCAGATAGGTTGTAAAAATAAAAAATCTGTATACCTGATAAAGCCATGCCAACTTCATAAGTGTACAAAGTTGGCATGGCTATATCGATATCTGACAAAATAGATTTCAGGACAAAAATTTGACTAATCATAATTAATAAAATTTCATAATTATAAGAGAAATCAGGATGATATAAGATCCTAATTGTATTCACATCTAATAACAGAGCTTCAAAGTAGTTGAAGAGAAACATGAAAGAAACTAACAGGAGAAATAACATTAAAAATTATAATGATTTTTAACTTCCCTCTCTCAGTAATTAATAAAATGACCAGAACAAATACCATAGTGAATACAGGAGAGATAAACGCTGACAAACAATGTGACCTAATTGACATTTACAGAACAAAATACTCAACAATTGTAGGATATAGAGATAATTTAAGTGTTCAAAGAACATTCACTGAAACAGTCCATATAATGAACCATAAAACAAATCTCTATAAATTCAAAAACTGCAACATTATGAAGTATTTTCTCCAACTAAAACTGTATAAAATTATAAATCAGAAGTAAATAAAATAGTACAAAATATCATAATTTTTTTAATTAACAGGTTTTTAAACAATGGATATAGGGAGAAAAAAATTTAAAAAACAATGTTTAAAACTGGATGATAATATAACACAGTAATATCAAAATTATAACTGAAACTAGAATAAAGCTGAAAGGGAAATTTACAGTCCCAAAGATGTATTTGAGAAAAACAAGACAGTGTAAAATCCATGATCTCTATTTTCTCCATGGGAAGCATAGAAAGAGGACCAAATGAAGTCCAAGATAAGTAGAATGCAAGGAATAATAAATATCATAAATCAATAAAATAATAACAGAAAAAAGTGTAGAGAAATTCTATATATTACTTTTTAAATATTACAAATTCACATCCACTATTTTCAAGAAAAAATAGAAAACTCAAAATTACATTATTGAGTTGGGAGAGGTGATATATATTCAGATCCAATAAATATTAAAAGTATAAAAGGTTCATAAACAACTTTATATAAAAGTAACTAAATAATTAAAAGGATAATTTAAATGGATAAAAAAGTAACTTAAATGGATACATTTCTTGAGAAACACAAATAATTAAAACTAATGTCACAGGAAATAGGAAATTTGAATAACCCTCTATCAAAAATTGTATTTAGAATAATAATCTTATTAAGAAAACCTCAGGCTCAGATAGTGTCAGCAGTGAATTCTAGCAGATATATGCCTTTACAAACATTACCCCTTCTCCGAGGTGACACAGGATAGAGCTAAGTGAGACAGCCTGTGATTTCTCCCACAATGGAAAGGAAGAACACGTGGATAAATGCCTATCTTCCCTAGCTATGTGGGATGATGTCAGAGAAACTCACTTGTCTTTCACAACATTCAGAGTGTTAAATCAGGAGCTCCATGACTAGGGGAGAAAGCAGATTGCAAGACCGGTGCATAAACTTCCCAGAGGGCATTAAAGGGATGTGGTTCTTGCTGACTGAAATCTGGGCTCTGTCAGGAAGTCCACCCACAAGATTTAGGGAAAATTTCACCTGTGGATCCTCTGAGAAGGACCTTGGGCACCTCCAGCATACTATGTACTAAACCCACAAAACTCTTACACAGGTAGTCTCCCTGTGTCCACTCCTATGAGTTGTGTTCAGAGCAAGACTTGGTAAAAGGCTAGGAAGCATATGCAGAAAACAAGGCAGAGTCTGTGGCAAAAGTGAATCCACAAACTTGAGATACGGTGTAACCTTCAGGAAACCAAGTGAGGGGCTATCAGCAGCCAGCCTGGTATGTTCTAGGATCAGGAGAAGACCTTTCTTCTATGAAAGACAGCAAGAAGCTTGGGAGAGTTGAATCCATACAAGGTCTGAGAAAGCCTCAGAATCTATAGCAGGACCCATGAATGTTACTTCTACCCTGAAGGTAGTTAGCAAAGATTGGATGAGGTGATTACTGCTCCAAGTGCAAACGAAACAAAATAAACAAACAAAAAACAAACCAGCAACATAAACATTCAAGGAACATGAAAAATCAAGGAAATCCTACATCACCAACAGAGTACAATAATCTTCCAGTAACTGAATTCAAAGACATGGAGAATCAGGATGAGAGGGAAGATGGCGGCGTAGGAGGACGCTGGGCTCACCGCGCGTCCTGCTGATCGCTTAGATTCCACCTACACCTGCCTAAATAACCCAGAAAACTGCCAGAGGATTAGCAGAACGGAGTCGCCGGAGCCAAGCGCAGACCAGAGGCCCACGGAAGAGGGTAGGAAGGGCGGCGAGGCGGTGCGCGCTCCACGGACTGGCGGGAGGGAGCCGGGGTGGAGGGGCGGCTCGCCGGCCAAGCAGAGCCCCCGAGTCTGGCTTGCAAAAAGCGGAGGGGCCTGACGGACTGTGTTCCGACAGCAAGCGCGACTTAGCGGCTGGGAGGTCATAAGTTAACAGCTCTGCTCAGAAAGCGGGAAGGCTGGAGGACAAAGGGAAGGAGAGCTGCTGAGCCCCCGGAAGACAGAGCTCAGTTTGGTGGGGAACAAAGGCGCTCGCCAGCGCCATCTCCCCCGCCCAACCCCCAGCCAAAATCCCAAAGAGAACCAGTTCCTGCCAGGGAACTTGCTCGCTCCGCGCAAACACCCAACTCTGCGCTTCTGCGGAGCCAAACCTCCGGCAGCGGATCTGACTCCCTCCTGCTGCCACAGGGCCCCTCCTGAAGTGGATCACCTAAGGAGAAGCAAGCTAAGCCTGCCCCTCCTGCCCCCGTGCACCTTGCCTACCCACCCCAGCTAAGACGCCAGATCCCCAGCATCACAAGCCTGGCAGTGTGCAAGTAGCCCAGACAGGCCACCCCACCCCACAGTGAATCCCGCCCCTAGGAGAGGGGAAGAGAAGGCACACACCAGTCTGACTGTGGACACAGCGGTGGGCTGGGGGCAGACATCAGGTCCGACTGCGGCTCCGCCCACCAACTCCAGTTATACACCACAGCACAGGGGAAGTGCCCTGCAGGTCCTCACCACGCCAGGGACTATCCAAAATGACCAAGCGGAAGAATTCCCCTCAGAAGAATCTCCAGGAAATAACAACAGCTAATGAGCTGATCAAAAAGGATTTAAATAATATAACAGAAAGTGAATTTAGAATAATAGTCATAAAATTAATCGCTGGGCTTGAAAACAGTATAGCTGACAGCAGAGAATCTCTTGCTACAGAGATCAAGGGACTAAGGAACAGTCACGAGGAGCTGAAAAACGCTTTAAACGAAATGCATAACAAAATGGAAACCACCACGGCTCGGATTGAAGAGGCAGAGGAGAGAATAGGTGAACTAGAAGATAAAGTTATGGAAAAAGAGGAAGCTGAGAAAAAGAGAGATAAAAAAATCCAGGAGTATGAGGGGAAAATTAGAGAACTAAGTGATACACTAAAAAGAAATAATATACGCATAATTGGTATCCCAGAGGAGGAAGAGAGAGGGAAAGGTGCTGAAGGGGTACTTGAAGAAATAATAGCTGAGAACTTCCCTGAACTGGGGAAGGAAAAAGGCATTGAAATCCAAGAGGCACAGAGAACTCCCTTCAGATGTAACTTGAATCGATCTTCTGCACGACATATCATAGTGAAACTGGCAAAATACAAGGATAAAGAGAAAATTCTGAAAGCAGCAAGGGGTAAACGTGCCCTCACATATAAAGGGAGACCTATAAGACTCGTGACTGATCTCTCTTTTGAAACTTGGCAGGCCAGAAAGAATTGGCACGAGATTTTCAGTGTGCTAGACAGAAAAAATATGCAGCCGAGAATCCTTTATCCAGCAAGTCTGTCATTTAGGATAGAAGGAGAGATAAAGGTCTTCCCAAACAAACAAAAACTGAAGGAATTTGTCACCACTAAACCAGCCCTACAAGAGATCCTAAGGGGGACCCTGTGAGACAAAGTACCAGAGACATCACTACAAGCATAAAACATACAGACATCATAATGACTCTAAACCCATATCTTTCTATAATAACACTGAATGTAAATGGACTAAATGCGCCAACCAAAAGACATAGGGTATCAGAATGGATAAAAAAACAAGACCCATCTATTTGCTGTCTACAAGAGACTCATTTTAGACCTGAGGACACCTTTAGATTGAGAGTGAGGGGATGGAGAACTATTTATCATGCTACTGGAAGCCAAAAGAAAGCTGGAGTAGCCATCCTTATATCAGACAAACTAGACTTTAAATTAAAGGCTGTAACAAGAGATGAAGAAGGACATTATATAATAGTGACAGGGTCTATCCATCAGGAAGAGCTAACAATTATAAATGTCTATGCGCCGAATACCGGAGCGCCCAAATATATAAAACAATTACTCATAAACATAAGCAACCTTATTGATAAGAATGTGGTAATTGCAGGGGACTTTAACACCCCACTTACAGAAATGGATAGATCATCTAGACACACGGTCAATAAAGAAACAAGGGCCCTGAATGAGACATTGGATCAGATGGACTTGACAGATATATTTAGAACTCTGCATCCCAAAGCAACAGAATATACTTTCTTCTTGAGTGCACATGGAACATTCTCCAAGATAGATCATATACTGGGTCACAAAACAGCCTTTCATAAGTTTACAAGAATTGAAATCATACCATGCATACTTTCAGACCACAATGCTATGAAGCTTGAAATCAACCACAGGAACAAGTCTGGAAAACCTCCAAAAGCATGGAGGTTAAAGAACACCCTACTAACGAATGAGTGGGTCAACCAGGCAATTAGAGAAGAAATTAAAAAATATATGGAAACAAACGAAAATGAAAATACAACAATCCAAATGCTTTGGGACGCAGCGAAGGCAGTCCTGAGAGGAAAATACATTGCAATCCAGGCCTATCTCAAGAAACAAGAAAAATCCCAAATACAAAATCTAACAGCACACCTAGAAAGCAGGAACTAGAAAGGAACTAGAAGCAGAACAGCAAAGGCAGCCTAAACCCAGCAGAAGAAGAGAAATAATAAAGATCAGAGCAGAAATAAACAATATAGAATCTAAAAAAACTGTAGAGCAGATCAACGAAACCAAGAGTTGGTTTTTTGAAAAAATAAACAAAATTGACAAACCTCTAGCCAGGCTTCTCAAAAAGAAAAGGGAGATGACCCAAATAGATAAAATCATGAATGAAAATGGAATGATTACAACCAATCCCTCAGAGATACAAACAATTATCAGGGAATACTATGAAAAATTATATGCCAACAAATTGGACAACCTGGAAGAAATGGACAAATTCCTGAACACCCACACTCTTCCAAAACTCAATCAGGAGGAAATAGAAAGCTTGAACAGACCCATCACCAGCGAAGAAATTGAATCGGTTATCAAAAATCTCCCAACAAATAAGAGTCCAGGACCAGATGGCTTCCCAGGGGAGTTCTACCAGACGTTTAAAGCAGAGATAATACCTATCCTTCTCAAGCTATTCCAAGAAATAGAAAGGGAAGGAAAACTTCCAGACTCATTCTATGAAGCCAGTATTACTTTGATTCCTAAACCAGACAGAGACCCAGTAAAAAAAGAGAACTACAGGCCAATATCCCTGATGAATATGGATGCAAAAATTCTCAATAAGATACTAGCAAATCGAATTCAACGGCATATAAAAGGAATTATTCACCATGATCAAGTGGGATTCATTCCTGGGATGCAGGGCTGGTTCAACATTCACAAATCAATCAACGTGATACATCACATTAACAAAAAAAAAAGAGAAGAACCATATGATCCTGTCAATCGATGCAGAAAAGGCCTTTGACAAAATCCAGCACCCTTTCTTAATAAAAACCCTTGAGAAAGTCGGGATAGAAGGAACATACTTAAAGATCATAAAAGCCATTTATGAAAAGCCCACAGCTAACATCATCCTCAACGGGGAAAAACTGAGAGCTTTTTCCCTGAGATCAGGAACACGACAGGGATGCCCACTCTCACCGCTGTTGTTCAACATAGTGCTGGAAGTTCTAGCATCAGCAATCAGACAACAAAAGGAAATCAAAGGCATCAAAATTGGCAAAGATGAAGTCAAGCTTTCGCTTTTTGCAGATGACATGATATTATACATGGAAAATCCGATAGACTCCACCAAAAGTCTACTAGAACTGATACATGAATTCAGCAAAGTTGCAGGATACAAAATCAATGTACAGAAATCAGTCGCATTCTTATACACTAACAATGAAGCAACAGAAAGACAAGTAAAGAAACTGATCCCATTCACAATTGCACCAAGAAGCATAAAATACCTAGGAATAAATCTAACCAAAGATGTAAAGGATCTGTATGCTGAAAACTATAGAAAGCTTATGAAGGTAATTGAAGAAGATTTAAAGAAATGGAAAGACATTCCCTGCTCATGGATTGGAAGAATAAATATTGTCAAAATGTCAATACTACCCAAAGCTATCTACACATTCAATGCAATCCCAATCAAAATTGCACCAGCATTCTTCTCAAAACTAGAACAAGCAATCCTAAAATTCATATGGAACCACAAAAGGCCCCGAATAGCCAAAGTAATTTTGAAGAAGAAGACCAAAGCAGGAGGCATCACAATCCCAGACTTTAGCCTCTACTACAAAGCTGTCATCATCAAGACAGCATGGTATTGGCACAAAAACAGACACATAGACCAATGGAATAGAATAGAAACCCCAGAACTAGACCCACAAACGTATGGCCAACTCATCTTTGACAAAGCAGGAAAGAACATCCAATGGAAAAAAGACAGTCTCTTTAACAAATGGTGCTGGGAGAACTGGACAGCAACATGCAGAAGGTTGAAACTAGACCACTTTCTCACACCATTCACAAAAATAAACTCAAAATGGATAAAGGACCTGAATGTGAGACAGGAAACCATCAAAACCTTAGAGGAGAAAGCAGGAAAAGACCTCTCTGACCTCAGCCGTAGCAATCTCTTACTCGACACCTCCCCAAAGGCAAGGGAATTAAAAGCAAAAGTGAATTACTGGGACCTTATGAAGATAAAAAGCGTCTGCACAGCAAAGGAAACAACCAACAAAACTAAAAGGCAACCAACGGAATGGGAAAAGATATTTGCAAATGACATATCGGACAAAGGGCTAGTATCCAAAATCTATAAAGAGCTCACCAAACTCCACACCCGAAAAGCAAATAACCCAGTGAAGAAATGGGCAGAAAACATGAATAGACACTTCTCTAAAGAAGACATCCGGATGGCCAACAGGCACATGAAAAGATGTTCAGCGTCGCTCCTTATCAGGGAAATACAAATCAAAACCACACTCAGGTATCACCTCACGCCAGTCAGAGTGGCCAAAATGAACAAATCAGGAGACTATAGATGCTGGAGAGGATGTGGAGAAACGGGAACCCTCTTGCACTGTTGGTGGGAATGCAAATTGGTGCAGCCGCTCTGGAAAGCAGTGTGGAGGTTCCTCAGAAAATTAAAAATAGACCTACCCTATGACCCAGCAATAGCACTGTTAGGAATTTATCCAAGAGACACAGGAGTACTGATGCATAGGGGCACTTGTACCCCAATGTTCATAGCAGCACTCTCAACAATAGCCAAATTATGGAAAGAGCCTAAATGTCCATCAACTGATGAATGGATAAAGAAATTGTGGTTTATATACACTATGGAATACTACGTGGCAATGAGAAAAAATGAAATATGGCCTTTTGTAGCAACGTGGATGGAACTGGAGAGTGTGATGCTAAGTGAAATAAGCCATACAGAGAAAGACAGATACCATATGGTTTCACTCTTATGTGGATCCTGAGAAACTTGACAGGAACCCATGGGGGAGGGGAAGGAAAAAAAAAGAGGTTAGAGTGGGAGAGAGCCAAAGCATAAGAGACTGTTGAGAACTGAGAGCAAACTGAGGGTTGATGGGGGGTGGGAGGGAGGAGAGGGTGGGTGATGGGTATTGAGGAGGGCACCTTTTGGGATGAGCACTGGGTGTTGTATGGAAACCAATTGGACAATAAATTTCATATATAAATAAAAAAAAAAAAAGACATGGAGAATCCAAAATTGCTGTTTTAGGGCAATTAATTGAGTTACAAGAAAACACAGAAAGACAATTCAAGGAAATCAGGAAAACAATATATAATCAAAATGAGGAATTAAACAAAGTTAAATAAATCAGAACCAAACAACTTCTAGAGCTGAAGTATTCGATAAATGAAGTGAAAAATGCTGTAGGGAACCTCAACAGCAGAACAAACCAATTGGAACAAAGAATCATTGAGATAGAAAATGGGAAACTTAAATAACCTAGTCAGTGGAAAACAAAGAAAAAAGAACAAAGATAGTTAAGATTTTCTGATCTATGAGACACTGTTAAAAAAGAAATCTGAATAATTATAGTTCCAGAAAGAGAAGAGAGGAAGAAGGGAAAAGAAAGATTATTAAAAGAAATAATATCTGAGAACTTCCCATACTTGGGGAAGAGATTTGAACATCCAAATTCATGAAGTTAATAGATATCCCTATTATGTGAATCCAAAATGATCTTCTCCAAGACATATTATAATAAAAGAGAAAAGAATATCGTAAGCTACAAAGGAACCCTCATTAGGGTATCAGCAGATTTCTCAGAAGAAACTTTATAGGCCTGGAGAGACTAGGATCATATATTCAAAGTGCTGAAAGAAAAAAAAAAAAAACAACAACCAAGAATATTCTGTCTGGCAAAGTTATCCTTGAGATATGAAGACTTTCCTACAAAAACAAAAGCTTAGGGAAATTACCACTACATCTGCCTTTCAAGAAATACTAAAATGAGATTTTCAAGCTGAAATGGAAAGACACTATTTAGTAACATGAAAATAAGAAAATAAACAAGGTACTGATAAAGGAAAATATAATAATCAAATTCAGAAAAATCTAGTACTTTAATATGATAGTGTGTTAAACAATTAGCTATAGCATAAAGGTTAAAGGACAAGAGCATCAAAAATAACCACAGCTACAACAGTTTGCTAATGAATTTATAGTATATAAAGAGGTAAAACCTATAGTAGCTTCATAAAAGAAAGCGATAAGAGAATTAGAGCATAGAATCTTAGGATATCACCAATTCACACAGGAAGAGAGCAAAAGAAGAAAAAAGGAACAATGGAACTATAAAACAGCCAGAAAACAATTAATTAGTTGGTATTAGTAAATCCTTACACATCAGTAATTTCTCTAAATACAAATGGATTCAATTCTCCACACCAAAGATATAGTGTGGCAGGTTCAAAACAAAACAAAGAACCAACTATATGCTGCTTACAAGAGACTCACTTCACTGTAAGGACACACGTAGGATCAAATTCAAAGGTTGAGCAAAGGTATTCCATGCAAGTGGAAACCAAAAGATAGCAGAGGTAGTTGTACTTCTGTCAGACAAAATATAACATAAACCACAAAATGTTAATAAGAGAGAAAGAAGGTCATCATATAAAAGAATCAACTCATCAGGAAGTTAGAACAACCATAAAAATACACTCAACCAAAATCAGAGCACTTAAATATATTAAGCAAATACTAACAGATCTGGAGAAATAGACGACACAATAATAGTAGGGAACAGCAACATAATACATTCAGCAGTGAATACATCATCTAGACAGAAAATCAAGTAATAAATGTTTTATTTAAAACATACTCCAGAAAAAATGACTCGATATATGTATAATACATTCCATTACAATAGCAAAAGAATGCACATTTCTTCTCAAGTACACGTGGAACACGCTCCAGGATATATCACATGTTAGGCCACAAGACAAGTCTTAGGAAATGTAAGAAGATTGATCAAACCAAATATCGTTTCCAAATACAATAGTTTTAATATAGAAATCAACAACAAAGGAAATTAAAAATATATATTAATATATGGAGGTTAAACAACATACTCCTGAACAATCAATGAATCAAGAAATCAGAAGGAATAATGATCTAAAACAAATAAAAATAGAAACAAAATATATCAAAACTAATAGGATGTGTCAAAAGCAGTTCTAAGAGCTAAGTTTACAGCAAGAAATAACTATATTAGTAAAGAACTAGATCTCCAATAAACAATCTGACTTTGAACCTCAAAGAACTAGAAAAAGAAGAATAAATGAAGCCCAGAATTAGCAGAAAGGAGGAACTAACAATAATCAGGGAAGAAATCTAGACCAGAAAAACAGTAGAAAAGATCATGAGACTAAGTTCTTCATTTGAAAAGGTTTTTACAAATGACCAACCCTTAGAAATGAGAGAGGAGACATTACAACTGGTACGGAAACACACAGGATCAGAAGGGAGCACTATGAACATTATATGCCAACAAATTGGATACCCAGAAGTAGGTAAATTCCTACAAATGATCAAGACTGAATCTTGAAGGAAGAGAAAATCTACACAGAATGATAATGAGTATGGAGATTGCATCAGTAATTGAGAATCTCCCAGCAAAGAAAAGTCCAGGACCAGTCAGTTTCAGTGGTGAATTCTAAACATTTAAAGATGACTTAATACCAATTTTTCTTTTTTTAAATTTTACTTATTTTAATAGAATGGGCATGAGTGGGGGAAGGGGAGAGAGACAGAGGGAGGGAGGGAGGGAGGGAGCGAGGGAGGGAGAAAGAGAAGGAAAATATCCCAGGAAGGCTTCATTCTCAGTACAGAGCCTGACACAGGGCTCAATCATATGATCATCCCATGACTGTGACCTCATGACCTGAGCTGAAATCAAGAGTCAGTCACCCAACTGACTGAGCCACTAGGCACCGCAATGCCAATTTTTCTTTCTCAAAAAGTTTAAAGAATTAAGAACACTCCCAAATTCATTGTACAAGGCCAGAATTTCCTCATGTCCAAAGCCAGATAAAGACACTACAGGAAAACTTGTTGAACAGTATCCCTGAGGAATATTCATATAAAAATTATCAATAAAACATTAGCAATTGAATTAAACAGCACATTAAAAGGTATATGAACACCATGATGAAGTGGGCTTTATCCCTAGGTTATAAGGATGGTTCAATATACACAAATAAATTAATGTGATATGCCATATTAATAGAATAAAAGAAAAATCATATGATCATCTCAATAGATGCAGAAAAAGAATTTGACAAAATACAATTTTTTTATGATAAGAACTTTGAACAAATTGATTATAGAAGGAATATAGTAAAGACTGGTTACAAGTCCACAGTTATACTCTGTGTTTAAAGTTTGAGAGCTTTCCTATATGATCAGGCACAAGACCAGGGTGTCAGCTCTCACTACTGTTATTCAACATAATACTGGAAATCCTAGCTAGGACAATCAGACTAGATAAAGAGATAAAATACATTCAAGTCATAGAGGAAGAAGTAAAGTTGTCTTTTTGTGGGTGATATGATCATATATAAAAAATCCTAGACTACACACACACACACACACACACACACACACACACACACACTATTAAGACAAATCAACAAATTCAAGTAAATTTGCAGAATATAAAATCAACAAACTGAAATTGGTTGTGTTCTCTTACACTAACAATGAAATACCTAAAAAGAAATAAAACAATCCCATTCATACTACCATGAAAAACGAAATACTTAAGAATAAATTTAACCAAGGTGAAATATCTATACACTGAAAACCATAAGATTCTACTGAAAGAAACTGAAGAAGACACAAACAAATGGAAGGTATCTTGTGTTCATGGATGGGAAGAATAAATAATGTTAAAATGTCTATACTACCCAGAATCATCTATAGATTCAATTCAAACCCTATCAAAATCCCAATTATATTTTTCACAGGAATAAAAAAAAATCATTTCTAGATTTTACAGAACCACCAAAGACCCTTACAAAGGTGACTTAGATAGAATAATACAGACATATCTCAGAGAACTAGCAAGTTCAGTTCTAGACCACTGCAATTAAGTGGGTCAAATGAATATTTTTGGCTTCCCAGTGCATGTAAAAGACAGGTTGATACTATACTGTAGCCTGTTAAGTGCACAGTAGCATTATGTCTTTTAAAAAAAAAGATATATTTTAAATACTTTCTTGCTTAAAAACGTTAACGATCATCATCTGAGATTTTAGTGAGTCATAATCACTTACCACAGATCACCATAAAATAATAATGAAAAAGTCTGAAATATTGTGAGAATTACCAAAATATGACCCAAAGACACAAAGTGAGGTAATGCTGTTGGAAAATGGCATCAATAAATGCTTGATGCAGGATTGCCAAAAACCTTCAATTTGTAAGAAACATAATATTCTCAGGGGCGCCTGGGTGGCGCAGTCGGTTAAGCGTCCGGCTTCAGCCAGGTCACGATCTCGCAGTCCGTGAGTTCGAGCCCCGCATCAGGCTCTGGGCTGATGGCTCAGAGCCTGGAGCCTGTTTCCGATTCTGTGTCTCCCTCTCTCTCTGCCCCTCCCCCGTTCATGCTCTGTCTCTCTCTGTCCCAAAACTAAATAAACGTTGAAAAAAAAAAATTTAAAAAAAAAAAGAAACATAATATTCTCAAAGTGCAATCAAGCAAGACACAATAAAACAAGGGGTGTCTGTCTGTATGAAATATTCATGGTTAGTAAAACAATGTTAGGATTTCCATTCTCCCCAAATTGGTCTATAGTTCTAAGACAATCCTACTCATAATCTGAGTAGGTATTTTGTAAGAAATTGACACACTACGTTTAAAATGCATATGAAAATGCAAAGGACCTAGAATAGTCAAAACAATTTTGAAAATAAAGAAAAAATTTGGAGAAGGAACACTACAAATTTCATGGTTTACTATAAAGCTACCATAATACAGAATGGCGTTGACACAGGGAATGCAGAAATAGACATGGATATATATGATTAAGGAAATTCAATGGGGAAACATAAACTTGGAGCAAATAGTACTAGATTATTGAATATCCATGCCAGAAAAAAAATATGAAATTCCACTTGTTCCACACAGCGTGTATGAAAGCTATTTGAAATGCATATTAAATATTAAAAATTATAAAATATCTTGTACAAAAGAAAATCTTTGCAATAAGAATTATTTTAATAATTTGTTTTTTGTAGTAAACAAAAATAGTAAAAGGTTTTACATAATATGTAAAACTTCAAAAATTCCTTTTCCCTTCCTGAATCTAAGATAACTCAGCTACTATTAAACCAAGAGTAAGATAAGTTCTTTAACATTAGAATATCCCATATTTCTCTACCGAGAATGCAATACATTTTACTTTGAACCTGATTCTGCCTCTATCTAACTATGATTTTGGGCACATTACTTAGCCTCTATCTGGTGCACTTTCCTAATTTTTAAATTGTATATAGTGTTTGCTCATTTTTTATGAGGTTTAGATAAGATAATATTTGCAAAGCCCATTTAGAACGGTGCTTGGTCTTGTTGACACATAACATACATCCAGTGCTGCTGTTGATGTTTTATTGATAATGAGAGTATTATTCCATTTATTATATTATGAAAAGCTGTATTATGTGTGAGTAGGAACACATAATTTGGAGCCAAAGTACTTTTGTCCAAATACCAACTTTGTCACTTACTAACTGTGTGACTCAGGGCAAGTAACCTTAAATCTTGCTGTCTCTATTTCTTCTTTTGTAAAATGAGAGTTCTGATTGTGAGTCCCTGGGGTCTGTGAGAGTTGATATTTATAAGTGCTTAGGAGAAAAGATTCTGCCACTGTAAGTGCTGCAATATTTGCTATTACTGTCATTGATAATTTTAATATTAAAACATCTCTGGGGGTGCCTGTGTGGCTCACTCGGTTGAGCCTCTGACTTTGGCTCAGGTCGTGATCTCACTGTCTGTGAGTTTGAGCCCCACATCAGGCTCTGTGCTGACAGCTCAGAGCCTGGAGCCTGCTTCAGATTCTGTATCTCCCTCTCTCTCTGACCCTCCCCCGTTCATGCTCTGTCTCTCTCTGTCTCAAAAATAAACAAACATTAAAAAATAAAAAAAAATAAATAAAACCTTTCTGTCTTCTGTAATGGAAGATTAATTCTAAAAGAGGGAATTTTTGCATTGCCATCAATAGATACTCTTCCCTATACCTGTGCTGCTATTCTGTTAATACCTGAGACTCTTAACTCTCATCCTACAGCTAAATTTAACCATGTACTTGAATAAAGTATCTCTAGAGTATACCTATACCTCTAGAGTATACCTCTAGCCACTTGGGTGTCTCTGTTGGTTGAACATCTGACTCTTACCTGCTAAGGTCATGATCTCACAGTTTGTGAGGTTGAGCCCTGTGTCGGGCTCTGTACTGACAGTGCAGAGACTGCTTGCAATTCTCTCTCTCTCTCTCTCTCTCTCTCTCTCTCTGCCCCTCCCCCACTCATTATCTTTCTCTTTCTCTCTCAAAATAAACAAACATTAAAAAATACATACATCTAGAAACTGGAAAACATAAATTACATTGCTTTTATGCAGTGGAGTTTAGATTTAAACCCATGTGGTTTTATGCTAGGTCTTATGCAGTTAAACTCTATACTTTGCTGCCCTCTATACTTATGCCTTACAACAGTCTTTCATGGACAACGGGCTTGTTTAACACATTTGAATTTTACTCTTTACAGGTCAGGCAGCGAAAGCTAAATGAGACAAATTGATTAGCTCAAAGTCAATCACCTGGTAAATGATACAGCCTGATAAAGATCAATGTACTTCACATGCTCCATTCTTTCCATTTGAGATACTGGAAATTAGAAAAAGCCTCTTGTTTCTCTGAGCTCAGATATGAATGTATCTGTCAAGGTATGTTTAATAGAGGTAATGGTCCCTACTCTGAGAAAATTAGACTTAAACTCCAACGCTTCTTCTCCAGTATAGTGACCAATATAAACAGACATTCTTGAGGATTGAAAAGCGTCCTTTTTCTTTTAGTTCAAATTACAGCGACCGTGTGTGTGTGTGTGTGTGTGTGTGTGTGTGTGTGTGTGTGCGCGCGCGCACGCGCACACGCTCACATTGGAATGAAAATAGCATGGATTCGTAAGTCCCGTGAAGAGTTATTGCTGCTTGCATCGTAAACCAGGGATCACTGTGAGCCTTTTAAGCCCTGCATTATCAGTCTGGATTCTTCCTCATGTATTAAAATCCCCTTTTAAGTAATGGCTATTATTTGTCAATTACAAGTCCCAGTACATCCTCAGTTTTCTTAGGAGTTTGTGAAAATAAAATTCTGACCATCTTACCATCCTCTGTAAATGTAGTTAAAGCAGATGCATTGGGAATTGTGTCACTTTGGGCAAGAAATACCAGGAATATCTTTAATATTTTAGTCTGTATTTGATGCTCTCTCTTTCTGAGCTATAGGCTATTTTGTAGGTTAAAAACTGGTAATCATTGCTTCAAGTGTCATGTCAACCACGCCATCCCAGTAGCTAGTTAGTCCTATCAGTTACAGCCGATAGATTTAGAGATTTTAAAGCTCCTCCCATCTCCTGGGCAGCAGCACCTTCTATTCTAGTTGAAACTTTCTCAAATTAGGTTTAATATGACATCCAAAGGGAATGAGGCTTAGCAGTAAACTTGGATATCATAGCATTGCACACCAACTCACGCATGCAACCAGTTCCAACGGGTTCCTTTTTCATTTCCAGAAGGAAGCTGTTGTCTTATAAACCACTGAGTTTCAACAGTTGTATTTTCCTCTACATTTGAGTCCATTTTTGTAATGTTTTTGAATCTCTATGAGAAAATCAGATCAAGCTCTCAGATTTCTGTGCTGGTCTGTGTGCACGGGTACATTGAAGCTTCCACGGATACTCAATTTATTCCTGACAGGAGATTTATTCAGTGTCATCAACTAAAACTGAACATATTTTGCCAGCCTTACCCAATTACATCAGTAATACTCCACTCCAAGCACTGAACAAATCTATTTTCTGATTTTGCAGAAAGGCATATGTCATTTAGAGACAAAAATTCATAAAACACTCAACTTTCCGAATCCAATTCAGTGTCTCTCTAAATTGCATTTGGGCAGTCTCTTGGGGAAAGCATACGTGTAAAAACAGACTTTGGAAATAGGGATTTTTACGGGCCCTTTCTGTCATTATGTTCTCTCCGTAATTATTTTGTTCTATGTTTTATTTCCACATTTCTATTCCTCACATAAAGTTCCCTAATTTAGGATTCTATGTGAATATGTGTACATAGTTGTTCAGCCTCAGAAGTGCAGTCTGGGGGCGCCTGGGTGGCTCAGTCGGTTAAGCCTCCGACTTCAGCTCAGGTCACGATCTTACCGTCCGTGAGTTCGAGCCCCACGTCGGGCTCTGGGCTGATGGCTCAGAGCCTGGAGCCTGCTTCCGATTCTTTGTCTCCCTCTCTCTCTCTGCCCTTCCCCCGTTCGTGCTCTGTCTCTGTCTCAAAAATAAATAAACGTTAAAAAAAAAATTAAAAAAAAAAAAAAAAGAAGTGCAGTCTGTAAGTAGACCAAGTCATAGATTGTTAGATGGGGTCCTGGAGACAAGTTGGTCAATCTCTGCTATTTCTGTGATGAGAAACAAAAGTCTAGACAATTAGGTAGACTCATCTAATGGGTACTGCAAAGATAAAAACAGAGCTGATATAATCTAAGTAGCACCCTAATAAAAGTAATGACCTTAAAGATTATAATATTTGCCGGGACTGATAACCATGTTATATATATGATTATTAAGTACTGTAATGTAGTTTCATTACTACTATTGTTATTTTACTTTAAACCTCACAATAATCCTATGAAAAAGATACTGTAAATGTGCCAAGTATGTAAATGGAGAATAAAATCCTGGAAGTTAAAAGGGCTATGGGATGTGCCCAAACCACATGAGTAGCGAGGCGAAGCAGGCAGTTGAAGCTTGGGCTGCATTCTTCCAAAGTCTAAGCTCTTAATCACTCTACCTGTTTCCTTCTTCTCTGCTCTAATTTTTCTTCCCTGTGTGTCCTCACAAGCCCTCCATTCCTGAGCAGTACCAAAGCCAAGACTGATTACTTTCCCTACCTTGATGTTTTTCTCCTATTCTTCTCACTTGCCCGAGTCCATTGAACCTTCAAGACGCCGTACATTTTCTGAATGAACTGCCTCCTTAGTCAAGGCTACACTGCGGGTTGCAGGAATCTCCTGTCTTCCTCCAGCGACTTGCAGGGTGCCTGTTTCCTATATCAGCTAGTACAGCCTTAGATCTCCAGAAATCCTTTACAAGCTAGATCATGATGTAATAATAAGTACTAGGGATGAACCAAGACATGGCACCATGGCAAACTTTCCCTCATGCCTGGAAAATAACCAATATTGTGGCAAGAGTTACTATGAGAATAAATTTTCCTGACTGGAATTGAGCTCGGCTTCATCTTTAATATCCTGTGCACTTCTCCATTTGGGCTAACTTATAGTCCTTGAGGACCTACGGGGCCCTCAGAGGCTGCGGGAATGTAACCTTGTTCTGTGGTTCCAGAAATTTGTCAGAGTGAGACTGCCTGCTTTTCATTTTGAGATGGTTGACACCATGAATGGTAGTATTGAAGAGAGGCTAGTATTTACTGAATTTATACATTTTGTGAATAAAACGTAAATTGTTTTAATCTTTCATATGTTAAAGAATACCTGTGGGGATAATACGACATCTCTCTCTTTCGTCATCTAAAGATAAATATCTTTAAAAATGTGTGTATCAAATGAAACGATAACTTTATTTTTCAAGATTTTTCTCCTGTCTAGATGCAAAGAAATACCATATTTCCCCTTTCAAATTATAGGGGATAATATCCTCTCTGTCAGCATGAATCATAAAAATGCTCTGTACTATTCTCTTAGAAGTAATTAATCTTTGACATTCACTTTTCAAAATTCACAATATTTCAAATGGATGGTTCCTCATGGGTCTCTACAGTGGGTCACCAGAAAAAAAAAAAAAAAGGCCTACTTTTATGTTTGACACCAAAAACTCGTTTGCCCAGCAAATGTTAACTTCTATATTGTGGCAATGCTGCTGAATGCGTTAATTTCTGTTCCTGTGAGACTATCAGCCCCATAATGCTGAATCAAATGGCTTCAGATAAAATATTCCAACTTGTATCTACAGACACCCCTCCTCCCCCCGCCCAAATTTCTGACTTGTGCCCATCACTAGTTGTAAAGCACCTATCACTTTTGATACATCGAGTTCATTTAAAGGCTAAATGCATTTGTTACTGTGCACACTTTACCCGGGGAAGTCAGAGGGGAGTTTTATTTCAAATATGCATGAAGGCACTATGTTTCCAATGATCATTATATGAACTATGAAAGAAATAAAATATGCAGGGCCCACAGACACGGTGTATTAATATTCCTTGTTTTTTTTATTCATGTTAAGCGTTTCCTTGGGGGATTTTAGGGTTTTTTTTTTTTCTGCCTAATGTAGGAGATCAATCAACTTCACCATAAGGCATTTAAAATTACTGTGGAAAACTTTATTTTTATGTCTCTGTAAATGAGGCTCAGTCCAAATGCTAATACTGAAGTTATTTTGATACTAACACATCTCTGATCAGCTAAAAGCTACCAGTTTTTCTCATGTTCCACATAGGTGACATAGACTGTGAGGGGAAATGTGATTCCATCACTATTGGCCTAATCATGACTGAACCAAGCCTTTCAGTATTTTTAAGAGTTCTTTCAGCACTTATCAAAGTAAACAGGAAAAAACTCTGAAACATAAATTATGATTGCTGTAAAAATAATCTTTTGATTTATCACTTGATATAAAACAGCTCTCTGTTGTCTCTCCCTGCTAAAAAAGAGCTTAAAATGAAAAATCATTATTTAAATAGGAAGCTGTAAGGGAGAGAATGGAGGTGCACTACCTGAACGTGTTTTTCATACCTTTTCTTATAAAAGTCATTTAGAAGCAGAGAGCCTTTGCTCTCCGGATTTTCTAGAGACTCTCAGTGTCTCTACCCTGCTTTCCTCAACCCCCTGTGCATACCTGTGTCTCAGATATTGTCACATCATGTTGTGATAGCACATGCACTTGTCTGTCTTCCCAGATGGGTTTCTTAGGAGACTAGAGTTTATTCAACTCTGGATCTCCAGAGCCCAGCACAGTATTTGGCATGGAGTATAAACTTGGCAAATATTGTGAGGAAGGAAAGAGGGGGAGGGAGATGAGAGGCATGAAAGAGGAAAAGACAGGAAGGAAAGGAAAAAAGGCAAGAGACAGAAGGAGAGAGACAATTATTTGACCATCTAAAAAATGGGAATTCTAGTCTTTAAGAAGAAATGAGAGGGAGGCAGACCATAAGAGACTCCTAAAAACAGAGAACAAACTGAAGGTTGATGAGGGGGTGGAGAAAATGGGTGATGGGCATTGAGGAGGGCACTTGTTGGGATGAGCACTGGGTGTTTTATGTAAAGGATGAATCATGGGAATCTACTCCTGAAGCCAAGAGCACACTGTATACATACACTGTTAGCTAACTTGACAATAAATTATATTTAAAAAGATAAATAAAAAGATTTGAAGTTCTACAAAAAAAAAGCCAAAAAATACCAACACTTCTGTAGTAAACTAATTTGAGAAAGATTATTTAATATGCAAATACATGTTTTCATGATGACAAAATAAAACCTTCAGGCTGATTCCAACACTAATATCGTGAGTACTGTCAGAATTGCCGACTTTAGATTTAATTATTAACTTTTAATAGTGAATGAGATGACTGCATGCATATAAATTAGCAATAAAAACTAAATTCTTAATTTGTTTTTGGGTAGTCTTAAATCAAGGCAAAAATATTACAAATATTCACTGACACATAAACGTTATGTTTTTTATCTTTTTTCCAGCTTATTCTATATTTTACAAACTACACAATATTACATGATCAGTGTAAGAAAACAGAAAATGTGATAGAAAAAAAATACCCGTAAGTTCACACTGTAATACAACCACTTGATATTTTACTGAAAAGCCTTCTAGATCTTTGTCTCCTTAGAAATATGAATGTTTATTCAGAATTTTTTAAAAACTATTTTAATATTTATTCATTTTTGAGAGATGGGGGGAGACAGAGCATGAGTGGGGGAGGGGAAGAGAGAGAGGGAGACACAGAATCCAAAGCAGACTCCTGGCTCCCAGCTGTCAGCACAGAGCCTGACGTGGGCTCAAACCCATGGACCACAAGATCATGACCTGAAGTCAGATGTCCAACTGACTGAGCCACCTGGGCACCCCTATTCAGAATTTTTTAAAGGCGTTATATATTGAACACTTTTGAGACACGCTTTTTAACGATATTTTGCTATCAAAAAGTATGTCACTGATTTCTCATAATGCTGGAATAGCTTAATTACACTCTCCCGCAGATAATTTTATATATAATTATATAATCTAGCCCAAAGCACAGCACACTGTCTGAAGGCAAAAAATGGAGTGGAGACTACCTTAGTCTACTTGGACCGCCATAACAAAATACCATAGAATGAATGGCTTTAACACTAGATATTTAAGGTAAGACAGGCATAGAATGGACAATACCATTCCAAAAAGGAAAAACAAGAAAGAAGAGGTGAGAGGTCTTCAGTAAGTCCAAAACTTGGCAAGGTCAATTCCACTGGATCTTAAGGTTCAAGAATAATTCTCTTAGGGGGTGGTGCCTGGGTGGCTCAGTCAGTTAAGCATCCAACTCTTGATTTTGGCTTAGGTCATGATTTCACAGTTTGTGGGTTCAAGCCCCATGTCAGGCTCTGCACTGACAATTCAGAACCTGCTTAGGATTCTCTTTCTCTCCCTCTCTCTCTACCCCTTCCCTGCTCTCTAACTCAAAATAAACAAACAAACAAAAAGAGAATAATCCTCTTTGGTCCAATGTTTTGTCCTACAGGCCTACTGAGTGGCAGTATTAAGGCTATGGCTTGGCATGGTAGGCCCATTCTTTAAGCTCTTGTGACCCTCTGCCAGACCTCTATCTCGTTTAGTCCCAGCTGTCAATGCTTTGTTAATATGATCCCATCTCTCTTTCTGACTTCTACTTAAAGAGCTGATTAAGTCCCTGTACCACACCCCAGAACTCTTTATTCAATGGTAGTTGACACACCTTTGAAATTCTCTTTCAAACATGCTTTCTTATTTGTTTTGCCATATGGGCAGGTTGAGAATTTTCCAAATATTTAACATCTGGTTCCCTTTTGCTTAAAATGGTTTTCATCCACTTCTCTCTCTCTCCTTGCACTTTTACTATAAGAAGTCAAGGGGAATCAAGTCTCTCCTTCAACCACTGTGCTCAGAAACCTCTTCCACCAAATACCCATTTTCATCACTCATAAGTTCTACTTTCCATAAAGCACAATAACACAGTGGGGGTCCTGGGTGGCTCAGTTGGTTAAGTGTCCCACTTTGGCTCAGGTCGTGGTCTTATGGTCCGTGAGTTGGAGCCCCGCGTCTAGCCCCACATTGGGCTCTGTGCTGACAGCTCAGAGCCTGGAGCCTGGTTTGGATTCTGTGTCTCCCTCTCTCTCTCTGACCCTCCCCTGTTCATGCTCTGTCTCTCTCTGTCTCAAAAGTAAATAAACGTTAAAAGAAAAAAAAAAAACACAATAACACAGTTTAGCCAACTTCTTTGCCACTTTTTATCTTTCCTTCACTTTCCAATAATGTGTTCCTCATCTCCATCTGAGCTAATAGCAGAATTACCCTTACTGTCCATATATCTAGCATGTGCCCCAAAACTCTTTCATCCCCTACTCTTTATATAGTTCCAAAGCTGTTTCCACAATTTTAGGTATTTGTTACAGTAGTATCCCACTTCTTGGTACCAAACGCTGCCTCAGTTTGCTTGGACTACCATAACAAAATACCACAGATTAGGTTGCTTTAGCAGTAGGATTTATTTTTCACAGTTTTGGAGGCTGGGAAGTCCTAGATCAAGGTGCCAGCAAGGTTCATTCTGAGGTCTCTTCTCTTGGCTTTTGTCTGGCTGCTATCTCATATGACCTCTTTGTGTGTGCTCAGGGAGAACATGTTCCAGTCTCTCTTTTCTTATAAGGACACTAACCCCATCATGGCGACACCATTCTATGACCTTATCTAAAACTGATTAACTCCCAAGAGCTCCACCTCCAAGTGCCATCACATTGAAGGTTAGGGCTTCAACATATGAATTTGGGGGAAATATAAGCATTCAGTCGGTAATAGTACCTTGGAAGACAGGAATTATGCCTGGTGAGTATTTCCTATTGGTGCTTTTTTGAGGAAATATCTCAGATTGAGGTGGCTTGAGGTAGCAGAAATCAGCACCCTAACTGACCTGAGATGTCAAAGGGCAGAGTTGATAGCTGGTATGGCAGACTAAAAGTTAGTTGCAGAGATCCTAGAAGGAAAGGAGACATAGAAGGGATATATATAAAATCTTCCCAAACTTGACTGCTGAACAACACAGGAGTCAGAAAGAACCCAAGAAGTCAGTTGAAGAAACTGAAGAAACTGTCTCCCAAACCCAGGAGACAGAATATGCAGTTTAATTCCCATTGTATTAATTACCTGCCAGAATGAAAATCACTCTTCAGGGGAGTATAATAATATCCAGAACCTCTGCAACTATGGTAGCTCTGTACAAGTAAGCTTAGCTAAACTGGGATTAATTTTCCAGAATCCTCTTCCCTATGTGGCTCTGAATTAGTGTTGGCTACAAAGCAATTTAATGAGATCTGGAAGGCAAAAGTGAAGGAGCAGCTACTTTATTGTCTGCAGGTCACAGTAAGGTAGGTGTTGTTGCAACTCAAACATGTTGTCACTGATCCTGTTGGCCCACCTTGTAGAGTGAGGCAGTGAGATGGGCTCAGAGTTCTCCAGCTACAATCAGATTTCTTCCTCACCTTATCTGAATCCTGGGGCAGGTATGTTCACACCTGTGGTGAAGGGTGCCTATTTCTCCTAGAGCTCATCACCCTCAGTGAGATTGAGGGAGTTGAATCTTCCTAGATTCTTTGTGTCTGGAATTCCCCACTTGATTTACATCTCCCCTTACTGACTGCTAGCCATGCTGACTTCAGCCTCAAGGAAAACAGACTTATAATGACCAGTTAATCAACTCCCACAGAAGAGTTATGTCTAAAATTGAAAAATTTCTGCTTTATGATAGGGATAAAATAGGAAGAATGATGTCTATGCTAGCTGATTCATAAGGTGGTTGCAACAATTAAATTCAACCACATTTATAGTCACCCAGCCTATGTTTTTCTTTTTTTTTTTTTTTTTAATTTTTTTTTTCAACGTTTATTTATTTTTGGGACAGAGAGAGACAGAGCATGAATGGGGGAGGGGCAGAGAGAGAGGAAGACACAGAATCGGAAACAGGCTCCAGGCTCTGAGCCATCAGCCCAGAGCCTGACACGGGGCTCGAACTCACGGACCGCGAGGTCGTGACCTGGCTGAAGTCGGACGCTTAACTGACTGCGCCACCCAGGCGCCCCCCCAGCCTACGTTTTTCAAGTTTATCTCCAGCTATACTCTGTCATACACCTTCCCATCACAATGGACTACTCACCCCTGTTGCCTACATGAAAATCGGGATCTCCTTCTTCTATGCCTTGGACATGCCCAGATATGATACATGGCATCCCAATGAAGTGAGAGACTATAGCAATGAGCTATCTATCATTTAAGGTTGGACTCAAATACCAAACCTTTCAGAGACATTTTCTTGAATGCTTCTTGGTTATACTCCATCTTTCTTTTCATGTAATTGCATAGCATCCTGGACAGAACTCCAAATTAATTATCTTGCATAATACTAGTCACTATAAAGAGCCTGAATTATACCTAACTTTGCTACTGCATTGTGTGGTCAATGAAGATAAGGATTTAATAATCCCTAATATTCAACACAGTGCCTAGCACTGTGTCTTTATCATCACTGACATTCCAGAAGTGTTTGACTTGAAGTAGGCTTATCACATCTGCAGAATCATTTTGATTGTATGAAACAATCTAAACAGCAAGGATTCTACTTTAAGTTCCCTTTTTATTTTTGTCCCAAGATTGAAAAACCTGAATATTCATGTTAAAATAAGGAAACTGTGTGGAAATAGACAAAGGACCACATTTAGATTTTTATATCAACTTGAGTTTCTTTGATTCTCTGATAGACAACTTTTATTGTGGGAACATAAGCTGTTAAAACCGAATCCTTGACAACTAATACATTTTCCTTTATTGACAAATAGACACTCTCCCCTTGCCTGGATTTTATTATCACTGCCATCTGCATGAATCCCAGAAACAGTTACCCTAAATTTCCTCTCATTCAGTAGAATCAGGACCCAAGGTGTGTTTGTGTGTATGTAATATTAAGCACATATTATATCAGTGAAGTCCTCTCTTAGGTGCTTGATGTTAACAGGAGTGTTCTGTATTCTTTGGGTACAAAAATAGTATAATAAGCCTCCTACTATAGCTGTCCTCCTCACAAGGAGTTGTGTCTCATAGTTTAATTCAGAAAACAATGGTGGTGCTGAAAACTTGAAGTTAACTCATATCCTCCTCTCAATATGTTTTCCTCAAGCTGGAGATGTCCTTAATGCACTCAACAAAAATTTCAGGATACCTTAATTTAGGATCTACAGCTCCTCCTGAAAGCCTGAAAAAGTCATTCCTCCCCTTCTCCCTCTCTTTCTCCCCCGCCTCCCTAATTTGTCATCCTGAATCTATTGAAATTACTTCTTGCTCTTTTTAATGCACAAATATGAAAGACAAGAAAGACCTTCTATTTTTCTGCAGATCTAAAAGCTAATTCTCTTCTATTACCTGATACTTTTTGGAGTATAATTAACTATAATTTAAGGTAAATTTTTTCCCCATTACTTGCCTAGGCTGAGTTTACTCCACCAGTGAGTTTAAATATTCTAAGTTTCTGCTTAGATTCACCATGCTACCACTGTATCTGGAAATAATTACTTTGATTCCAGCAAATCCTACAAAAGAGTAGTTAATCCCACCATGCAAGTATCCTATTGACATAACCTTAACCACACCATTACAAGAGACATGATAATAGCTCTCCCAGGGGAAGATTCTCCTAGGGAGAGTATGCATAATGGGCAGAGAAATGGAAAGACCTGAAAGGAAAAGCAAAGCTTTGAATCAAACAGAACTGAATAAACAATTTGGGGCAATATATACCAAAAGCAATTTAAAACAAGAGCTTTAACTGAATTTTATGGAAGCAAATTGAATAATGTAGTTAGAAAAATGGATATGGTGTTCAGAAAAAAGTGCATGTTGGCACAGATAAGTCAGGCTTGTCACATGTAGTTTCAATTTTTGATCTCTTGCTTACAGAGATAAGGTGTGACTTTTTCTTTTATATCTTAGATCACTACAGGGGAAGCAGGGAAGCCTAAATTGTGTGGTCACTAAAGGAAGGGGATATCTTTTAAACCTATATGCATAATGATATTAAAAGGGTTTAATGTTGGAGAAGGATCCTTAACATATTATAGAACCTCCAAATTTTAGTCCAGCCGGAGACTCACTGGCCCTAAGTCCCAGTACAAAGGTCACATCAGTGAATAGTATCAGAACTGGTCCTGCCTGAAAGTTAATGGTGAGTTAAACAAACAAGAGACCGAGTTTCACTAGTTTATCGCTGACTGGGATTGGAATGTGGAATTAGTGGGTTTCTTTGCAAGTGGCCAAGAAATTCCATTCATCAAGGAAGTGTTTTTTTTGGATGTGTGTTTTGTTTATCTTATTTTTGCCCTCACTTTTAGAAATTCACTTGGTTAGGAGTTAGCTCTAATGGGTCTTCTAAATCCATTTACCTCATGTGTGCAATTTTATGGTTGGGACTGAGAGATTTTAACAGTTTGGAAGATGATTCTGTTTCACCCCATGTGTACGAGTGGAATAGTGATTGAGTGTCAAGTGTGATATGCTGACCAGCAGGATCAGCATTCACCTGGAGTGTGTTAGAAGTGCATTCTCAGGACCCACCTTAGACCCACTGAATCAGAAACTCTGGGACTAAGGCCCGGCAATCTGGGTTTCAGCCCTCCATACGTTTCCGATACACCAACAACTTGAGAACCACTGACTTGCAGTAAGCATATAACTGAGCAGGTAAATCCAGCCCTGTCTCATTCTTAGTTGCCGTGTTCTCTCATTGGGAGCTGAATAAAAGTCTGCATCTGAAGACCAACTTTACATTTTCCCTGCAACATGGCTATTACATACAAACCAGCTACTTTGTAAGATATTTAAAGTGACGACAATGTGTTAAATGTTAGAGAAGGAAATAACTGTATATACTTACTTAGAAAAAGATAGGTTCAGTATTCTATCCAAAATTAGAAGAATTTCCAAGAGCAATTTTTGCCTTAGAAAGTGACTTTACAATTTACCACCATCGTGGGGCACCTGGGTGGCTCAGTCGCTTGAGCGTCCAACTTCAGCTCAGGTCATGATCTCACAGCTCGTGAGTTCGAGCCCAGCGTTGGGCTCTGTGCTGACAGCTCAGAGTCTGGAGCCTGCTTCAGATTCTGTGTCTCTCTCCCTCTCTCTGCCCCACCCCACTCCCACTCTGCCTCTCTCTCTGAAAAATAAAAAAAATAAAAAAATCTACCACCATCGTGCACCGAATAGGTAATTTCGTGTAACCGTTTCCTATATTTTTCTGGAGAAAATTCACAGCATGTTAGGAAGGGAGAGAAAATGGGAAAAAATGTGAAAACATTTTTGATGTTTTCATTCATGTGCTACTCCATATAGTCACTTAATAGGTCTCAGCTAATACTCCCAACAAGTATGCAAAATTGTTGCAGAGGGGAAAACTTAGTATTCAGAGAGCTTACACATAGATTTCAGAGGGTTTTTTGCTCTTTTTTATTGTATGAAAAAAATCACATAACATTTACCATCTTAACCCTGTTAAGTGCACAGTTAAGTATTGTTAATTACACTCACATTGTTGTGAAATGGTATTTTTTTTACACACTTGAAACTTTATGCCAATTAAACAAGTCTGTTATTCTCCCTTCCCTTATCCCCTGGTAACCACTGTTTTGTTTCTATGAATGTGACTGCTTCAGAGATGGAGATTATTTAATCAGATATGAATCTGAATCTTTCTGGTTCCAAGGTCTGTGTTTGTTGTCCTTCACGACATATTATTTGTCAAACTAAGTCAGAACATAGTCTTGGCATTTAAGTCTTCTTTCTTTCTTACTGCTCTGAACATGTATGTATATTCCACTCTATCAAGGCTATTCTTTTGACCATTTCGCATGAGAACGGGCTACTTTTTCCTCATTTCTCTCTTGGTGATCCTTAAAATGGCCTCAGTGTTCCGTTACACCCATGACAACTTTAACCTCCCTTTTAGTTTCTGCCCTCCCAATCTCTCCACAGTGGCTTCTCCCTTTCTTTGTTCTGAATTCCCCATAGAAATTAATGCTTCACTACACACCCTGTCAATAAGAATAATGGACCCTCTGTGCTTGTAAGGACCTTAAATTCCAGCTAAATCAACAATTCATCTGGTGCGTGAATCCCCTCAACAATACAGCATATAGGCTTATTCACCCCCAGAAATGTCTGGAGCCCATCCTATTTTTGTACATCTCTATTAGAAATGTCTTTCTTCTCTGGAGTTAAAATTTTGCACCTTAATAGTTTCCACTCATCCTTTTTGGTTCTGTTTCCTGAGGCCATATGGGGTGAGTCTAATGCCCTTTTCATATAATATCCCAAATATTATTTAATGCTTCCACAAATCTTTTCCTTAAGTTAAAGATTTTTCATATTAATAATTTTCAAAGGTTTTCTCTCTGTTCTGGTTACTAGCTTAAACATGGCCAATTTTTTTCTCTCTTTAAAAGTGGACACCACAGGCGCACTTGACAGATTCTCTTAAAATCTTGCTTGAGATTCTCTCTCTCCGTCTCTTCCCTTCCCCTGCTTGCACTCTCTCTCTCAAAATAAATAGATAAACTTAAAAAAAAACAAATGAACACCACAAACCAGTTCTGTAAGTATGTTCTACTACACAGTAGAGTTGAAACACATCACTTTCCTCATGTGTACATTTAATAAAACTAAGGCATTTATTGATTATTATTATTATTATTATTATTATTATTATTATTGGCAGCCACTCATCTGTGATGTCTGTCAGGTCACTTTTGCTATAAACTCATCATATCTCAAACTTGAAATTATGACAGATGAGGCCAATCCTGATTATATCCCTTTTTGTACAGTTTTTTCTTCATTTTACATGTGTCTGGGTACATGATCCTAATGAAATAAATGTGTCCTTGCCTGGTATAGAAGTAGAAAACACAATTTTTATAACTCCCTCAAGAGAATAAGGTTGAACATGCTTAATAAGCATCTGTGGAGGTGACTCTACACAAATTTTAATATTATTTTTAAATTGCCCTAGGTCCAGTACAAAGTTCCCAAGTCTCACGAAACTGACACAAGGCTCCCAGACTTTTTTTTTTTTAATCAAAACATAATAACTTTGGAAGTTTCTATGTAGTCCCGAAACCAGGTGGGTTTTAAAAACTACCCTAATTAACAGTTCTAGGAACCATGTCATTAAATGTATTTAAAAGCAGAAAGCTCTTTCTCATGATGAGAACCAGGAGGAGAGATGAAGCCTTGGTGTCTATTTCTGGCTCTGTCACTGACTCACCCTTCACTGCAGTGAAAAGCCAATTAACCTCCCCCAGTTTCTCCATTTGTGGAAAAAAAAAAATCACTAGGAGGTTGAGAAAATGAAGGTGGTGGAAATTTTCAGTATGTGTAAATAAAAGGTGCTTTATAAATGTAAAATCTAATTCTTTTAGTGATGGAGGTAGATTCAACTTGAGCAGAAATTACTGACAGCCGCCTAAGCCATTTTTAGCAGGAAGCTATTTGTACTTGTACTGAGCATTTATACTGAAAATTCCCAAAACAGTTTGTATTTACATCCTGTCATGATTCTTAATTCTTCCATAAAATGATGAAATGAGGTAAAAATTAGTTACTTAACATTCCTTGTAGATGTTTTCACAGCATAATGTCTGAAACCAGGTGAAATTCAGATCAAGGAATGGCGAGTAGTAAAGTGTTCCAATCTCCTCAGTTCAAGATCTTGGGAGTTCTGACAATGAACTAGCAAATTAACTTCACTGGCCTAAAGAGGAGAATATCATGGCCAAAGTTTCATTAGGAGGCATGGATAGAACTGTTTGTATAGCAGGGTCTGGTCAAATTTCCATCTTTCATTTTGTTCTTATTAAAAAGTTAAATTTTCTTTTTTTTTTTCTTTAAAAATTTTTTTAATGTTTATTTATTTTTGAGACAGAGAGAGACAGAGCATGAATGGGGGAGGTTCAGAAAGAGAAGGAGACACAGAATCTGAAACAGGCTCCAGGCTCTGGGCTGTCAGCACAGAGCCCAAAGCGGGGCTAGAACTCACAGACCCTGAGATCATGACCTGAGCTGAAGTTGGAAGCTCAACCGTCTGAGCCACCCAGGCGCCCCAAAGAGTTAAATTTTCAAGTTGAAAGTCATGGGACACTTCCTATGAGTTCTTTAATACTACTCCATTTCATAATTTTGTTGTTTTCAAGATTCCAGATTTGATAATATGGATTAACTGATCATTGGTCCTCATCAGTATTCAACTGAATGCTTCTTCATCCTTTCAAAAGTAAGCCCAACTCTTTAATCTTGTATCCCAGATTAGAATGATTCTACATATGTATGTGTCTCTTTAAAATACAACTTTAAAACTCCCGACGACCGGTTAAAATGTTTATTTACCTCTTAGTTGAAAGAAAATTATGAAATTAAATTCCATGAGTAGATAAAATGAAAAGTGATAAAACTAGAGGATTCATCCAATGTCCTTAATGTAGTGACATTTAAAAAAAAAGTCATTTTAATTCTAAGTTATTTGTATAATATCACATAAAAGTTCTAGTAAGTTTAATGATATTGGATTAGCCAACACCAAAGGAAACTACTGGAAAATTATGACGGTTTCTTATTTAAAGCAAATTTCTTTACAAAGAAAAAAAGATAGAACCAATAAAACTGTTTATAATTTTTTCTTAGGTCAGCATATATTTTCTCTGTCTCTGTGTGTCTCTCTTTGTCTCTTTCTCTGTCTCTCTGTCTCTCTCTCTCTCTCTCTCTCTCTCTCTCTCTCACACACACACACACACACACACACACACACACACACACATACACACACACACACACCTTCAAATGGAAAGTTCCAACTACCTCTGGAAATAAAATCACAGCACACATTAAATCCAAGGCAGTAGCTAATTAGAAATACACACTACTTACTGTTTTGTCCTGAGTAACATGAATTAGAATAGTTTGGGTACACAGATCCAAATGTTCTAGGAAAGTTTCAAACCTAGGAAATCCTACTTAAGCCTTGTCTCTTGAAAGTACACATAATGATTTACCACCCCCAGAGAGATTTTCTTTATTAATTTAGAATATGAGTAGAATTCACATCATATTGACTCATTAGTACTACAATTACTAAAAACTGTAAGGCATTTCATTGGAACATCAAGTAGTCATGGTTTCTGAACACTTATACAGCTTTACTTATATATTTTTCAGGAAGAGTATAAAATGTTGCCTTATACATCTCAGAAGCTTTATACATGTTTCCTGTCATAACTGATCTAAAGTCCTATTTTAACTTTTGTGGGGGGTCATGGGAATCTATTCTCACCCTAGATAAGGGATACACAGGAGACTATGGTTAAGCCCGATAGGTGAGAGTATGTTCTTTTTGATGGGGGAGGGGAGAGGCTTTGGGATGAACAGGAGTGATTGGGGGGGAGGGGGATACAATGGAAAGGGAAGTGAGAGTAAGAAAACATTTTGGGTCATTACTATTCAGAGTCTATGCTGAGTGTGGAATTAAGTGAAGCAAGAATTGAGATATTGCAATGCATTATTGAAAAAAAAATGGTAGAGTAGGAAAATATTGGTCTAGATTAAGTTAAAAAAAAGTGGGTGTGGGTGGAAACGGGTTGAAGGCTAGGAGAGTTAAAGATCCTCATTTCAGTTGAGAAGCCTGGAACAGACTTAAAATCCTTCTCCAAAGTATACTCCAAACAGCCATTACTGATTGATAGAAGTGTGCATTTGAAAAAAAATATTATTTGGTTTCCCTTTTTGGGTTTAGACACTTGGGTGGCAAAGTGTCCTGCCTTAGATGGCAATATCTCAAATGAATCATTTCTCGGCAATGGATGTCAAATAATGGCATTTAAGAATTTGAGTGATTATATCTCGGGGCGCCTGGGTGGCGCAGTCGGTTAAGCGTCCGACTTCAGCCAGGTCACGATCTCGCGGTCCGTGAGTTCGAGCCCCGCGTCAGGCTCTGGGCTGATGGCTCAGAGCCTGGAGCCTGTTTCCAATTCTGTGTCTCCCTCTCTCTCTGCCCCTCCCCCATTCATGCTCTGTCTCTCTCTGTCCCAAAAATAAATAAATGTTGAAAAAAAAATTAAAAAAAAAAAAAAAAAGAATTTGAGTGATTATATCTACATCAAATGGCAAATGAGAGAAAACAATACCACTATGGGATCCTTAAAACTCAAGACCATGGCATTAAGGGATCAGCATGAACGCACTACTTTGTGACAACATTTCATTTCACTGACAAGAACAGTTGTGTGTCTTAGGCACTGAAACACCAGCCTCTCTAGTTTCCATGAGAAAGAACCCTTTGGGCTGATGATTTAAGGTGACAGCTACACCATTGTATCCCACCTCAGTGTGTCAGCTAAAATGACAGGATTTGTTGGAACACAGCATGGGTCACCGTCAACCCCACCAACTACAAAGTATATGCCAAAGTTAATTAGAAACAGGTGCTGTTGTCTTAGTAAGCAGAACCTCTTAATTTGCATGGGCTGGCAGGCATATTCTCATTTGGGGCCATCCCTTGTAGTGATCTTCCAAAATGGTTGTCTTTAGAGTGGTAGGATATGCATTGGGACAATATTTAGATGCCTTTATTCAAAAAATACTTATTTACCATGTGAAATGCAGAGATGGTAGCTATAGGAGACGAAAAAAAATTAAAACCCACACAAAACATATAAAGTCTTTGAACAAATTCAAAATCAGTTAGGGGAAATGCTTGCATTTATTCATCCTTGATATCTCAAAACAAATGTGATTTCTTTAAGGTAAGTTTTCCCATTGTTTCTTTTATTATTGAAGTACAATTGACATAGTTTCAGGTATACAGCATAATGATATTTGTATACACTGTGAAATGATCACCACAGTAAATCTAGTGTTTTTTTGCCCATCACCAGATAGAGTTACATAGTATGAAATACAATGTTAACTCTAGTCATCATGCTATGCATTATATCTCCATGACTTATTTATGAATGGAAGTTTGTACCTCTTGACCTCCATTCCCAAATTTGCCCACCTTTCTTCCCTTCTGGTAACCACCAACCTATTCTCTGCATACATGAGTTTTGTTTCATTTGCTTGTTTTGTTAGATTCCACATATAAATGAAATCATAAGGAATTTGTCCTCTTTCTGGCTTATTTCATTTAGCATTCACAATGTCTATTCACATTGTCACAAATGGCAAGATTAATTTCTTTTTTAAAGTTAAACAGTATTCCTGTGTGTGTGTGTGTGTGTGTGTGTCTGTGTGTGTGTATACATACATAGAGATGTGTGTATATGTAGGTATATATATGTATACACACATATAAAGATATACATACCTATCTATATCCATAAATATCTATATCTATCTAGCATCTTCTTTACTCAATCACCCATTAGTGGACACTTTGGTTGTTTCCATATCTTGGCTAATGTGTATAATGCTGTAATGAACATAAGGGTGTATATATCTTTTTGAATTAGTGTTTTAAATTTCTTCAGATAAAGACCTAGAAGTGAAATTGCTGGATTATGTGGTAGTTCTATTTTTACTTTTTTGAGGAACAGCCATACTGTTTTCCATAGTAGCTGCACCAATTTGCATTTCTTTTTTTTTTTATGTTTTAAAACTTAATATTTATTTATTTTGAGAGAGAGAGAGAGAATGAGAGCATGAGCAGGGGAGGGGCAGAGACAGAGGGAGACACAGAATTCGAAGCAGGCTCCAGGCTCTGAGCTGTCAGCATAGAGCCCAATACAGGGCTCAAACTCATGAGCTCTGACATCATGACCTGAGCAGAAGTTGGGCGCTCAACCCACTGAAACAGGCGCCCCAATGCACCAATTTACATTTCTACCAACAGTGCACATGTCTTCCCTTTTCTTCACATCTTCACCAAAACTTGTTATAGCTTGTCTTTTTGATAATAGCCATTCTGTCAGGTGTGAGATTATATTTCCTTATGGTTTTGATTTGCATTTCCCTGATGTTAGTGATGTTGAACATCTTTTCATGTGTCGACCATCTGTATGCTGTCTTTGGAAAAATGTCTATTCAGATCTGCTTATTTTTTAATCAGACTTTTTTATTGAGTTGTATGAGTTCTTTAAATATTTTTGTAGTAACCCTTTATCAAATACAATTTCCAAATATCTTGTATCATCCAGTGGTTGCCTTTTTATTTTTGTTCATGGTTTCCTTTGCTATGTAGAAGCTTTTTAGTCTATTGTAGTCCTAATTGTTTTTAGTTTAGTTTTGGTTTGCTCTGGTGGTTTTGGTTTTGTTGCCATTGCCTTTGGAGTCAGATCCAAAAACAATATTCCCAAGAATGATGTCAAGAAGCTTATTTTCTATGATCTTTTCCTAAGAGTTATATGGTATACACTTAAGTCTTTAATCTATTTTGAGTGAACTCAAAATTGTGTGATGGTATAAGATAGGGGTACAGATTTCCCAGCAACATTTATTGAAGAAACTGTCCTGCTGCCATTGTATAATCTTAACTTCTTTGTTATAAATTATTTGGCCATATGTATGTTGGTTTATTCCTAGGTTCTCTATTCTTTTCCAATTAATTTATGTATTTGTTTTATGCCTATAGCATACATTTTGATTACCATAGTTTTATAATAAAATTTAAAGTTAGGGAATCCACAATGCCTCCAGATTTGTTCTTCTTTTTCAATATCGCTTTGGGTATTAAGGATCTTTTGTGGTTCCATACACATTTTTAGAATTGTTCTATTTCTGAGAAAGTGCCATCAGAATTTTAATCAGGATTACATTGAATCTGTAGATTACTTTTGGTAGTATGGACATTGTAACAATATTAATTCTTCCAATCAATAAACACAATACCTTTCCATTTATTTATGTCACCTTCAATTTCTTTCTTCAGTGTTTTACTATTTTAGCGTACAGATCTTTCACCTCCTTGGTTAAATTTATTCCTAAGTACTTTATTTTGATGCAATTATAAATAGGTGTATTCTTAATTTGCCTGTGCACAAGTTTATTGTCAATGTATAAAAATCAACAAATTTTTGTTATTGATTTTGTGTCATGCAAATGTATGAATTCATCTACTCTTACAGTTTTTTTTTATGTTGTCTTCAGGGTTTCCTATATATAAAATCATGTCATCCACAAGTAGTGACAGTTTTATTTATTCCTTTTGAGTTTATTTATTCTTTTTGAGAGAGAGGGAGGGAGTGAGAGAGAAAGAGAGGGAGAGATAATCACAAGCACGTTCCACACTGCCTGTGCAGAGCCTGACGCAGGGCTTGATTTCATGAAGCATGAGATCATGACCTCAGCCATATTCAAGAGTTGGACATTCAACTGACTGAGCCACCTAGCTGCCCCTACTTCTTCTTTTCAAATTAGAATGTATTTTATTTATTTTTGTTGCTTAATTTCTCTGGCTAGACTTCCAATACTATGTTTAATAAAAGTGGTGAGAAGGGATATTCTTGTTTTGTTCCTAATCTCAGAGGAAAAGATTCAGCTTTTCACCATTGAGTATGACGTCAGCTACTGGCTTGTCATATATGACCTTTATTATGTTGAGGTACATTCCCTCAATACCTGCTTTATTGCAGGTTTTTATCATATGTGGATGTTGAATTTTGTGAAATATTTTTTCTGTATCTATTAAGATAACATATGATTCCCATTTTTCATTTTGCTAATGCAGTGTATCAAATTGATTGATTTGCAAATGCTGAATGATCCTTGCATCCCTGGAATAATCCCACTTAATTATGGTGTATGCTCCTTTTAATTTATAATTGAATTCGGTCTGCCAATAGTGCACTGTGGATTTTTCCATCTGTGTTTATTAGGGATATTGGCATGTAATTTAAGTTTCTTCCTTCCTTTCATCCTTCCTTCTTCCCTTACTCCCTCCCCCCTCTTCCTCTTCCTCTTTCTCTTTATTTTTTTTAATTTTTTTTTATCATTTATTATCAAGTTGGTTTCCATACAACACCTAGTGCTCATCCCAACAGGTGCCCTCCTCAATGCCCATCACTGACTTTCCCCTCTCCTCCCATCAACCCTTAGTTTGTTCTCAATATTTAAGAGTCTCTTATGGTTTGCCTCCTTCCTTCTCTGTAACTTTTGTCCCCCCTTCCCCTCCCCAATGGTCTTCTGTTAAATTTCTCAGGATCCACATATGAGTGGAAACATATGGTATCTGTCTTTCTCTGCTTGACTTATTTCACTTAGCATAATACTCTCCAGTTCCATCCACGTTGCTACAAATGGCCAGATTTCATTCTTTCTCATTGCCAAGTGTACTACATTGTATACATACACAACATTTTCTTTATCCATACATCAGTTGATGGTCATTTAGGCTCTTTCCACAATTTGGCTATTGTTCAAAGTGCTGCTGTAAACATTGGGGTACAAGTGCCGCTAGGCATCAGCACTCTTGTATTGCTTGGGTAAATTCCTAGCAGTGCTATTACTGGGTCATAGGGTAGATCTATTTTTAATTTTTTGAGGAACCTCCACACTGTTTTCCAGAGCGGCTGTCTCTCTTTCTCTTTTCTCTTTTCTCTTCCTCTTCCTCTTCCTCTTTCCGTTTCCTTTTCTGTTTCCCTTTCCCTTTCCCTTTCTCTTTTCTTCCTTTTCTAGTTTTGGTATCAGGGTAATGCCAGCCTCATAAAGTGAGTTTGGAGGCATGACTTCCTCTTCAATTTTTTGGAAGAGTTTAGAAACTAGGTATTGAATCTTCTTTGAATGTTTGATCGAATTCACAAGTAAAGCCATCTGTCTGGATTTTTGTTTGTTGGACAGTTTTTTATTATTGATTCAATCACTTTGCTAGTAATTGTTCTGTTTAGATTTGCTATTTATTCATGATTCAGTCTTGGTAATTTGTATATATAGAAATATTTAGATGTCTTCTAGGTTGTCCAAGTTTTTGGTATTTAATTGTCCATAATGGTCTTTTATGATCCTTTGTTTTTCTTTGGTTTCAGTTGTAACTTGCCTCTTTCATTTCTGATGTTATTTATTTCAACCATCTCTCTTTTTTCTTAGTGAATCTAGCTAAAGAGTTAAAAATTCTGTCAATCTTTCAAAGAACTAGCTCTTACTTTTAATTTTTACTTCTTTTTAGTCTCTATATGCACACTGATCTTTATTATTTCCCTCCTTCCAGTAACTTTGGGCTTTGTTTGCTCCCTTTTTCTAGTTTTTGGTGTAAGTTTAGATTGAGGTTTTTCTATTTCTTGGGGTATGCCTATATCATTATGAATCACTTCCCTTTTAGAATTGTTTTTGCTGCATCCTATAGACTTTAGTATGTTGTATTTTTGTTTTCATTTATTTAAGATACTTTTTATTTTTTATTTCTCCTTCAATTTCTTCATTGGTCCATTTGCTATTGAGTAGCATGTTGTTTAATTTCCACATATTTGTGATTTTTTTTGTTTTCTTTTTGTGATTTCCAGTTTCATACCATTTTGTTCTGAAAAAAGTTGCTTCATATGATTTAACACTTCTTAAATTTATGATACTTATTTTGGGGCCTAATATGCAATCTATCCTGGAGAATTTTCAATGCACACTTTAGAAGAATGTGTGTTCTGCTCTTGGATGGAATATTCTGTGCAATCTATCGAGCCCATCTTCTTTAATGTGCTGTGAATATGTCCTTACATATTCATTGATGTGAGTGGGGTATTAAATTTCTACTATTATTGTATTACTGTCACTTTCTCCCTTTAGGTATGTTCATAATTGCTTTTTACAATTTAGGTGCTTCTGTGTTGGGTGCATAATATTTATAAATGTTACATTTTCTTGTTGGATTGACACCCTTTATCATTCTGTAATGCCCTTCATTACCTCTTACTGCAGTTTTTATTGTAAAGTATATTTTCCCTGATATAAGTATAGCTACCCCATCTTTCTTTGGTTTTTATTTACATGAAACATCTTTTTCCATTCCTTCGCTTTCACTCTATGAATGTCTTTAGGTTTGAAGTGAGTCTCTTATAGGCAGCATATTGAAGATTGTTGTTTTTTATCCATTAAGCCACCCTATCTTTTAGTTGAAGCATTTAGTCCAGTGACACTTAAAGCAATTATTGATAAGTATGTAGTTATTGCCATTTTGTTACTTGTTTCCTGGTTATTTTTGTAGTTCCCCTCTGCTCTTTTCTTCTTTTCTTCCCATCTTCCCTATGTTTTGGTTGTTTTAGTTAGTAGGATTCCTTTCTCTTTTAGTTTTGTATATCTATTTTAAGTGTATTCTTTTGTGATTACTGTGAACTTCACATATAACATCCTCTGTATATGAGTCTCTTTTAGGTTACTGAGTTAATTTTGAATACATTCCAAAGTTTTGTATCTTTACTACTCTCCCTTTCTATATTTTTGATGATACATTTTACATTTTATTTTGTGTACCTTTAATTATTATATATTTAATTAATTTTACCATTCTTTTACCAGTCTTTTACCATTCATACTTGCTTGGTAAATGGTTAATCCACTACTTTTTTTATTTACCTTTTCCAGTGAGCTTTTCACTTTTGTGTGTTTTGTATTGCCTTTTTAAAATCTTTGTAGAAGTCTCTTTAACATTCCTTCTAAGGCCAGTTTAGCAGTGGTGAACTCTTTGAGGTTTACCTTATCTGGAAGAACCTTCAATTCTGAATGATAGCCTTGCTGAGTAAAGAATTCTTGCTTGACTGTTTTTACCCTTCAGCACTTTGTATGTAGTCCAGAAAGGGGTAGCATGACAAAGTTCCCACTGAAAAATCAGCTGTTAGTTTTATTGGAGTTCCCTTGTATATAACAAGTGGTTTTTATCTTGCTGATTTTCAAATTCTCTAACTTTTGACATTTTAATTTTAATGTGCCTTGATGTAGATCTCTTTAGGTTTCTTGTATTTGGAACTCATGGGCTTCCTGGATCTGGGTGTCTGTTTCCTTTTCTGGGTTAAGGAAGTTTCTAGTCATTATTTCTTCAAATAAGTTTCTGTGCCTTTCTCTCTCTCTTCTCATTCTGGGACCCATATTTGAATATCTGTTTAATGTTGTCCTTAGGTTTCTTAAGGTATCTTCATTTTTTAAAAATTTACATTTTTTTTTCTTTTTGCTGCTCTGTTTGGGTGATTTCTACTGCCCTGTTGCTCATGTCATTTATCATTTCTCCTTTACCTACTCTTCTTTTGACCCCCGCTAGTACGTTTTTCAGCTCAATTATTCTATTTGGTACATTCTTACTTTTTCTATCTCTTTGTTGAAGTTTGGTCTCTATTCATCTCTTCTTCCCCTGAGATCAGTGAGCATGTTTGTGATCATGATTTTGAACTCTTTATCAGGTAAATTACTTATGTCCATTTCATTAAGGTGTTTAGTTTTAGTTTCTGGGTTTTTTTTGTTTGTTTGTTTGTTTTTTCCCACATCTGGGTTTTATCTTGTTCTTTCCTTTGGAACATAATCATTATTTCTTAATTTTGCTTGACTGTCTGTGTTTATGTTTTAGGCAAAACAGTTATCTCTCTGTCTTGAAAGAGTAGTCACAGGAAGATCAGGGGTTTGTTTCAGTCTGCTGTCTATATGGTGCCCTGGGGGTGGTAGCCTGCCCAGAACTATCTCTTCAGTTGTTTTAGTACCGTGGGGTCCAGAAGTGCAGGCCCCCCAACCACCTGTCTCATTAGTTCTTACATGCTTCTGTTCCTCACAAAACACATTGACAGTTCTACTAGCACTTTCCCACAGGTTTATAAACTTGATGTGTCCCACTCTGAGTCTATTTTACCATTTATAACCTTAGTATAGTCTGACACATAGCATGTATTCAATAAATAAAATGATTACAGAAAGAATCAGTAATAGCATGCTATGTTGGCACAAATTCAAAGTGGCATTGAAGTTTGGAGAAGAAATAAGTTGCCACTGAATATACAGATCATAAAGATTCTTTTTTTTTTTTTTTTAATTTTTTTTTCAACATTTATTTATTTTTGCGACAGAGAGAGACAGAGCATGAACGGGGGAGGGGCAGAGAGAGAGGGAGACACAGAATCGGAAACAGGCTCCAGGCTCTGAGCCATCAGCCCAGAGCCCGACGCGGGGCTCGAACTCACGGACCGCGAGATCGTGACCTGGCTGAAGTCGGACGCCCAACCAACTGCGCCACCCAGGCGCCCCATAAAGATTCTTATTAAGCATTTTAATGGACTATGAAAAGTAGAGACCATTTGGATGTGTACAGAAAAGATGAAAAGGTGAAAAATGGGTACAAAGTCAGATCTACTACTTTTGCCTTCCTCCTATCATGTATTCAAATGTAGGTTGAATAAGGCTAATGGAAGTAGAAACATAGAAATGATTATTGGTTCCCGGAATGGAAATATGTTGTAGAATGGGGATTGAAGAAATTTTTGTGCCTAGACATGGCCAGAGTAATCTGTCAGTTGTATTCAGTTATCAGTGGTATATAAAAAGTGAAGAGACTGAAGATTATGAATTAAGGTCAAGAACCATTGCTATAAAGACAGTGAAGATCTGGCAATGAAAATAGGGATAAAGAAAGCCCTCGCTCAAAAAATATTGTGAAGGGAATTTGAAGCTCTTATAAGTTAATTGGATGTGAAAATGGGGATGAAAGAACAGAGAGGAATAAAATAATGCTTTATTCAAGTGTCCAAATGGGCATTTAATATGTACCAAACAGTAGAGTTTTTTAGCTAGAGAGATAATGTATATGGTGGAGCAATTAATTTTAAAAATTTTTCCCATTTTATTGAGAAAGAACTGACATATGGCACTGTATAAAGTATAAAATAAAATGATGACATACATATCAAAAAATAAATACCACAATAAACTTAGTTAAAATCCATCATCTCCTACAGATACAAAAAACACGCAAAAAAAATAACATTTTTTTCTTTGTGATAAGTACTCTGTCTCAAAGAGTTGGCTGTCTTAGCAACTTTTGTATATATCCTATAAATGGAATTTTGTACCTTTGACCACCTTCATCCAATTTGATATCTTTTCCCATGACTTTTTTAAATTCCTTAAATAAGTGAAATCATAGAATATTTATATTTCTTTCTCTGACTTTTTTCACTTACCATCCATGTTGTCACAAATGACAGCATTTCCTCCTCCTTATTGCTGAATAATATTCCTGTGTGTGTGTATTATATATTTATTTAGTTATTCATCTACTAACAGACATTTATATTGTTTCCATGTTTGGAATACTGAAAATAATTTTTCTATGAACTGAAGGGTGCACATGTCCCTTCAATGTAGGTTTTCATTTCCTTTAAATATATTCCTGAAATTAAAATTGTTTGATCTGATAGCTTCCATATTTTTTTTTTTTTTTTGCAGAACCTCCATACTGTTTTCCATAGTGGCTGCACAAGTTTGCAATCCTATGAGCAATGCACATGTGTTCCCTTTTCTCTACATCCTTGCCAGCATTTGCTATTTTTTTTTTTCTTTTTGATGCTAGCCATTCTAACAGGCATAAAGTGATACTGTGGTTTTGATTTGCTTTTTTCTAATTATTAGTGATATTGAGTATCTTTTCATGTACCTATTGCCCATTTGTATATTTTCATTGGAAAATATATATGCAGGTGTCTTGCCCATTTTTTAAATTGGGTTGTTTATTTATTAATGTTCTGTATGGGTTCTTTGAATATTTTGGATATTATTTCCATATCAGGTTTGCCAATTTTTTAAATTAAATTGAAGTTAGTTAACATACACTGTAATAATGGTTTCAGGAGTAGAACCCAATGATTCATCATTTCCACATTATGTTCAGTGCTCATCCTAACAAGTTCCCTCCTTAATTCCTATCACCCAGTTAGCCCATACCTGCATCTACCTCCCCTCGAACAACCCTCAGTTTCTTTTCTGTATTTAAGAATCTGTTATGGTTTGCCTCCCTCTCTGTTTTTATCTTATTTTTCCTTCCCTTCCCCTATGTTCATCTATTATGTTTCTTAAATTAAACATATGGGTGAAATCATATGATATTTGTCTTTTCTGACTTATTTCACTTAGCATAACACATGCTAGTTCCATCCATGTTGTTGCAAATGGCAAGATTTCATTCATTTTGATCACTGAATAATATTCCAGAGTGTGTGTGTGTGTGTGTGTGTGTGTGTGTGTGTGTATCATATCTTCTTGGTCCATTCATTAGTTGATGGTCATTTGGGCTCTTCCCATAATTTGGCTATTGTTGATAGCCCTGCTGTAAACATAGGGGTGCATGTGCTCCTTTGAATCAGCATGTTTGTAACCTTTGGATAAATACATACTAGTGCATTTGCTGGGTTGTAGGGTGTCTCTATTTTATTTATGTATTTACTTATTTATTTACATTTATACTATGAAATGTATTGTCAAATTGGTTTCCATACAACACCCAGTGCTCATCCCAACAGGTGCCCTCCTCAATGCCCATCACCCACTTTCCTCTCCCTCCCACCACCCCATCAACCCTCAGTTTGTAGCAATGTGGATGGAACTAGAGAGTATTATGCTAAGTGAAATAAGTCATACAGAGAAAGACAGGTACCATATGTTTTCACTCTTATGTGGATCCTGAGAAACTTAACAGAAGACCATAGGGGAGGGGAAGGGGAAAAAAAGGGAGGGGGCCCAAACCATAAGGGTAACTCTATTTTTAATTTTTTGAGAAACCTCTATACTGTTTTCGAGTGGCTGCATCAGTTTGCATTTCCAACAACGGTGTAAAAGTGTTTCCCTTTTTCAACATCCTCACCAACATCTGCTCTTTCCTGAATTGTTAATTTTAGCCATTCTGACAGGTGTGAGTGGTATCTCATTGTATTTTTGATTTGTATTTCCCTGATGATGAGTGATTGAGCATCTTCTTATGTGTCTGTTAGCCATCTAGATGTCGTCTTTGGAAAAGTGTTCATTTCTTTTGCCCATTTCTTCACTGGGTTATTTGTTTTTTGGGTGTTGAGTTTGATAAGTTCTTTATAGATTTTGGATACTAGCCCTTTATCTGGTATATTATTTGCAAATGTCTTCTCCCATTCCATCGGTTGCTTTTTGGTTTTGTTGACTGTTTCCTTAGCTGTGAAGAAGCTGTTTTATCTTCATGAGGTCCCAATATTTCATTTTGGTTTTGTTTCCTTTGCCTCCAGAGGCATACTAGTAAAAATTTGCTACAGCCAAGGTAAAAGAAGTTGCTGGGTTTTTTTCTCCCTGTAGGATTTTGATCGTTTCCTGTCTCACATTTGAGTCTTTCATCCATTTTGAATTTACTTTTGTGTATGGTGTAAGAAAGTGGTCCAGGTTCATTGTTTCTCATGTTGCTGTCAAGTTTTCCCAGCATAATTTGCTAAAAAGACTATCTTTTTTCTATTGGATATTCTTTCCTGCTTTATCTAGAATTAGTTGGCCATACATTTGTGGGTCCATTTCTGGGTTTTCTACTCTGTTCCATTGATATATGTGTCTGTTTTTGTGCCAGGACCATACTGTCTTGATGATTATAGCTTTGTAGTAGAGCCTGAAGTCTGGAATTTTGATGCCTCCTGCTTTGCTTTTCTTTTTAAACATTACTTTGGCTGTAAGAAAGTCTCTTCTGGTTCCATACGAATTTCAGGACTGTTTGTTCTAGCTCTGTGCAGAATGCTGGTGTTATTTTGATAGGGATGGCATTGAATGTATAGATTGTTTTGGGTAGTATAGACACTTTACCATTTTTTCTTCCGAACCATGAGCATGGAATGTTTTCCATTTCTTTGTGTCTTCTTCAATGTCTTTCATAAACTTTCTATAGTTTTCAGCATACAGATCTTTTACCTCTTTGGTTAGGTTTATTCCTAGGTATCTTATGGGTTTTGGTGCAATTGTAAATGGGATTAATTCCTTGATTTCTCTTTTTGCTGTTTCCTCATTGGTGTATAGAAATGCAACCAATTTCTGTACATTGATTTTAGATCTTGTGACTTTGCTGAATTCATGTATCAGTTCTAGAAATTTTGGGGGCAGAGTCTTTCAGGTTTTCCAAGTAGGGTATTATGTCATCTGTGAAGAGTCAAAGTTTGATTTCTTCCTTGCCAATTTGTATGCTTTTTGTTCCTTTTTTTGTCTGATTGCTGAGACTAGGAGTTCTAATACCATGTTAAACAACAGTGGTGAGAGTGAACATCACTGTGATATTCCTGACCTTAGGGGAAGAGGTCTTAGTATTTCCCTGTTGAGGACTCTATTAGCTGTGTGTCTTTTGTATATGGCCTTTATGATGTAGAGGTATAGTCTTTCCATCCCTACATTATTGAGAGTTTTTATCAAGAAAGGATAATGTATTTTGTCAAATGCTTTTTCAACATTCTCTATTGAGAGAATCATATGGTTCTTTTCCTTTCTTTCATTAAGGTGTATCACATTGATTGATTTGCAAATATTGAACCAGGCCTGCAGCCCAGAAATAAAAATCACATGATTATGGTGAATAATTCTTTTAATGTACTGTTGAATTTGATTTGTTAACATCTTATGAGAAGTTTTGCATCCAGGTTCATTAGGGATATTAGCTTGTGATTCTTCTTTTTATTGGGATCTTTGGCTTGGGAATCAAGGTAATGCTGATAATGATAATAGAATAAGTTCTTAGGATTTTCTTATATTTGTATTTTTGGAACAGTTTGAGAAGAATAGGTAAAAACTGTTCTTTAAATGTCTGGTAGAATCCCCCTGGGAAGTCATCTGGCCCAGGATTCTTGTTTGTTTGGGAGATTTTTGATAACTGATTCAATTTCTTTGCTGCTTATGGGATGTTAAAATTTTATTTCTTCCTGTTTCAGTTTTGGTAGTGTGTGAGTTTGTAGGAATTTTTCCATTTCATCCAGATTGTCCAGTTTGTTGGCATATAATTTTTCATAGTATTCTCTAACAATTATTGGTATTTCTGTGGTGTTGGTTGTGATCTCCCATCTTACATTTATGATTTTATCTATTTGGGTCCTCTTTTCTTTTTGATAAGTCTGGCTAGAGTTTTATCAGGTTTTTTTTTTTTTTATTCTTTCAAAGAACCAGTGTTTAGTTTCATTGATCTGTTCCACTGTTCTTGTTGGTTTTTTTTGGTTTCTATATTGATTGTTTCCTCTCTAATCTTTTTTATTTCCTTTCTTCTGCTGGCTTTAGGCTTTATTTGCTGCTGTTTTTCTAGCTCTTTCAGGTGTAATGTTAGGTTGTGTATTTGGGACCTTTCTTGCTTCTTAGATAGGCCTGAATTCCAATGTACTTTCCTCTTAGAACTTCCTTTGCTGCATCCCAAAGTGTTTGGACTGTCATGTTTTCATTTTCATTTGCTTCCATGTATTTTTTTTCTTTATTCTTTAATTTCCTGGTTAGCCCCTTCATTATTTTTTTCTTTTTTTAAGTTTGTTTATTTTGAGAGAGAAATAGAGAGTAAGCAGGGGAATGGCAGAGAGAGAGGGAGACAGAATCCTAAGCAGACTCCACACTGTCAGCGCTGAGCCCAATGAGGGGCTCTGAGTTTGTGACCCAAACCAAACTCAAGAGGTAGATGCCTGACTGAGTCACTCAGGGACCCCACCCATTTATTCTTTAGTAATATGCTCTTTAACCTCCATGTATTTGAGGGTTCCCATTTTTTTTTTCTTGTGGTTGATTTTAAGGTTCATAGTGTTGTGATCTGAAAATATGCATGGTATGATCTCAATTCTTTTTGTACCTGTTGAGGGCTGATTTGTGACCCAGTATGTGATCTATTCTGGAGAATGTTCCATGTGCACTTAAGAAACATGTATTCTGTTGGTTTAGGATGAAATGTTCTGAATGTATCTGTTAAGTCCACCTGGTCCAGTGTGTCTTTCAAAGTCATTGTTTCCTTTTCGATTTTCTGCTTAGATGATGCGTACTTTGCCATAAATGGGGTATTAAAGTCCCCTACTATTATAGAATTATTATCAATAAGTTTCTGTTTGTGATTGATTTACATATTTGGATTCCTCCATGTTGGGGGCATAAATATTTATAATTGTTAGATTTTCTTGATGGATATACCCTTTAATTATAACGCCCTCTTCATCTCATGTTACAGTCTTTGCTTTAAATTCTAGTTTGTCTGATATATGTATGGTTACTCCAGCTTTCTTTTGATGTCCATTAGCATGATAGATGGTTCTCCATCCCCTCACTTTCAATCTGCAGGGTTCTTTAGGTCTAAAATGAGTCTACTGTAGGCAGCATATAGATGGGTCTTGTTGTTGTTGTTTATTCATTCTGATACTCTGTGTCTTTTGATTGGAGCATTTAGTCCATTTGTATTCAGAGTGGTTATTGAAAGATAGAAATTTAGTGTCATTATGTTACCTGTAGAGTTGGTGCTTCTTGTAATATTCTGTGGTCCTTTGTAGTCTTTGTTGCCTTGGTCTTCTTTTTTTTCTTCTTTTTTTCCTTCACTCTGAGAGTCTCCTGTAAAATTTCTTGCAAGGCTGGTTTAGTGGTCACGAAATCCTTCGGTTTTTGTTTGTCTGGGAAACCCCTCATCCCTCCTCTATTCTGAATGACAGTCTTGTTAGATAAAGAATTCTTGGCTACATATTTTTCCCATTCAGCACATTGAATATTTCCTGCCACTCTCTTCTGCCCTTCCAAGGTTCAGTGGACAGGTCTGCTGCTAAACTTATATGTCTACCCTTGTAGTTTAAGGACCTTTTGTCCCTATATGTTTTCATAATTCTCTCTTTATCTTTGTATTTTGCAAGTTTCATTATGATATGTTGTGGTTTTGACCTGTTTTTGATTTTTAGGGGGAGATCTCTCTGCCTCTTGGACTTTAATGCCTGTTTCCTTCCCCACATTACAGAAATTCTTAGCTATAATTTGTTCAAATAAACCTTCTGCCCCCTTTTCCCACTCTTCTTCTTCTGGGACTCCTATGACATTGGTATTGTTTCATTTTATGGAGTCACTAAATTCTCTAAGTCTCCCCTCATCATCTCGTATTTTTCTCTCCCTCTTTTTTTAACTTCATTATTTTCCATAATTTAATCTTCCATATTATCTATTCTTTCCTCTGCTTCTTTAATTCTTGTTGTGATTGTATCTAGTCAGTATTTCTTCTCAGTTATAGCATTTTTCATTTCAGCCTCACTAGTTTTAAAGTTTATTTATTTTGAGAGAGAAATAGAGATGGGGGAGAAAGAGAGAGAGAGTGCACATCAGGTGGGGGCAGAGAGAGAATTTCACTCTCTGTGAAAGACTTTCAAGCAGGCTCTGCACTGTCAGTGAGTAACCTAATGCAGGACTCAAACTGACTAGTTTTTAGGTCTTTGATCTCTGCAGGAAGAGTTTCTCTGGTGTGTTCTATGCTTTTTTTCTAGTTCAGCTATTAGTCTTATGACAGTTGCTCTAAATTCTTGTTCACATATACTATTTATATCTTTTATGAGCAAGTCCCTGGCTGTGATTTCTTCTTGACCTTTCTTTTGGGGAGAATTCTTCTGTCTTGTTATTTTAGCTAAGTTTCTGTCTTTTGCATGTTATAAAAACTTGTTATGTTTCCTGCACCTGAGAGTTCTGCTATCTTAAAAAAGAGTCATGAACTGTCCAAGGCATGGCACTTCAGGAAATGTTTCTGGTGTATGCTCTTTGTACTCTGCTGTTTCATTTTGGCTGCTCTCTCCCACTGGCCAGTCCTCCACAGAGCTCCTCCTTGCTTGTATGGGTGGAGCTTCTGGACCTTTAACTAGGTGTGCTTTGACCTGTTTGTTGAAGTAAGTCTTGCACCAGCCATGCTGTCTCCCTCCAACAGTGGAGATTCTTCTCACACTCTGCAGAAGTGTTCCACGTGATCTGACCTCTTTATAGCTGTATTTGAGGACCAGGAAAGCCCAGCATCCTCCTACTTCTCTGCCATCTTAATTCCTCTCTGGTTTTCAAATATTACTTCCCATTCAACAGATGGTCTTTTGATTTTGTTGAACATTTCTTTTGCTCTACAGAAATTTCTAGGTTGCTGTAATCACCCCTACCCATTTTTTTTCTTTTTACTTTTGATTTTATTCTTTGTACTTTAGGTATCATACCCAAAAAGTCCTTGTCAAGACCGATGCCAAAGAGTTTTTTTTTTTCCTATGTTTTCTAGAATTGATGATTTCCAGTCTTACATTTAAGTATTTATTTCAAGTTCATTATTTTTTAAATTTTAATTCCAGTATAGTTAACATAGAATGTTATAATAGTCTCAGATGTACATTATAGTGATTCAACAATTCCATATGGTACTCAGTGCTCATCATGATATGTGTACTCTTAATCCCCCTTACCTATTTCACCCATACTTCACCCATCTTCCCCCTGGAAGACATCAGTTCTCTGTAATTAAGAGTTAGTTTTTTTTGGTTTCTCTCTTTTTTCCTTTGCTCGTTTGTTTTTTAAATTACGTATATGAGTAAGAGCATATGCTGTTTTTTTCTGACTTATTTCACTCAGCATTCACCCTCTAGATCCATCCATGTTGTTGCAAATGGTAAGATGTCATTCTTTTTTGTGACTTTATATTTTCCATTTATATATATTTATATTCCATAATTTGGCTATTGTAAATAACCTACAATAAACACAGGAGTGCATTTCAATTTAGTATTCTTCTTTTCTTTGGGTAAATACCTAGTAGTGGAATAATTACATTGTATGTTATTTCCATTTTTAAATTTTTGAGGAACCCCCATACTGTTTTCCACAGTGGCTGCAACAGTTTGCATTCCCACCAGCACTGCATGAGGGTTCTTTTTCCTCCACATCCTTGCCAACACTTGATGTTTCTTGTGATTTTGATTTTAGCCATTTTGACAGGTGTAAGGTAATATGTGATTGTGATTTTGCTTTGTATTTCCATGATGATAAGTGTTGAGCATCTTTTCATGTTTCTGTTGGCCATCTGTTTGTTTTCTTTGTAGAAATGTCTGTTCAGTTCTTCTACCAATTTTTTAATTGGATTACTTTTTGTTGTTTTTGTTTCTGTTTTTGTTTTGTTTTTGTTTTTGGTGTTGAGTTGTAAAGTTCTTTATATAGTTTGGATGCTAACCCTTATTGGATATATCATTTGCAAATATCTTATCCCATTCCATAGGTTATCTTTTAGTTTTATTGATGGTTTTCTTTGCTGTACAGAAGCTTTTTATTTTGATGTAGTCCCAAGAGTTTATCTTTGCTTTTATTTCCCTTATCTTAAGAGACTTATTTAGAAAAATGTTGCTATAGGCAATATTATAGAAATTACTGCCTGTGCTCCTTTTTAGGATTTTTATGGTTGCTGGTCTCACATTTAGGTCCGTAATCCATTTTGAGTTTATTTTGGTGTACAGTATGAGAAATGGTCCAGTTCCATCCTTTTGCATGTAGTGTCCAGTTTTCCCAACAACATTTGTTGAAGAGACTTTTTCGCCATTGCATATTCTTGTATGTTTTGTCAAAGATTTATTGATATACGATCATGAGTTTATTTCTGGGCTCTCTATTCTGTTCTATTGATCTAGGTGTCTATTTTTGTTCCAGTGCCATACTTTTTTTGATTACTATAGTTTTATATATCAGGAAATCATTTAACTTCTATGTATTTGTGTTCTTTCTAGATTTTTTTCTTATGGTTGATTTCTAGTTTGATAGTGTGCTAAGAAAAGATGCATGGTATGACTTTGATTTTTTTTTAATTTGTTGAGACTGGTTTTGTGACGTAATACGTGACCTCTTCTAGAGAAAATTCCACGTACATTTGACAAGAATATGTATTCTGCTGTTTTAGGATAGAAGGTTCTACATATATCTGTTAGATACGTCTGGTCTAATGTGTCATTCAAATCCACTGTTTCCTTGTTAATTTTATTTGGATAATCTCTCCATTGATGTAAATGGGTTTTTAAAACCCCCTACTAATATTACTATTAATTACTTTGTTATTCATTTCTTTGTGTATGTTCCAAGTTAATTTTGTAAGTGATAAAAGATAGTTGTACAGTTTCATTCTCTTATATGTGAAAATACAATTTTTCTAATAATAGTGCTATTTATTGAAAAGACTATCTTTTCTGTTCCATTGTCAAATATTAGTTGAGTACATATGCTTGAGTTTGTTTCAGGGCTCTTGATTCTATTCCACTGGTCTGTTTTGCTGTTTTTATGCCAGTAATGTTGTTTTTATTGCTAAAGCTTAAACATAGCTTGAAATAAAATTGTAATACCTCCTGATTTGTTATTGTTTCCCACCCCCCTTAGGATTTCTTTGATAATTAGGAGTCTTTTGTGGTTCTGTATAAATAATTTTAGGATTTTTTTCTACTTGTGCAAAAAAATGCCATTAGAATTATGATAAGGATTGAATTTATACGTAGCTTTCTGTATCACAGATGTATTAACAATCTTAGTTCTTCCAATTCATGAACATTAAATACATTTCCATTTATTTGTGTCTTTGGTTTCTTTCATCAATGTCTTATAGTTGTCAGTGTATAGCACTCCCCTTCTTGGCTAAATGTTTTCAAAAATATTTTATTTTAAATTCTATTGTAAATGGAATCATTTTCTTATGTTTCAGAAACTTTGTTGTTACTGTATAACACTGCTATATTTATTATGTTAATTTTGTACCTGGCAACTACTAAATTCATTGATCTAATATTTTCAGTGTAAGTCTTTAGGTTTTTCTCTCTACGTATAACATCATGGTACTTGCCAATAGAGACCATTTTACTTCTCTCTTTCCAATTCTGATGCCTGCCCCCCCCCCCCCGCCCCCAGCTGATTGGTCAAGTTGAGACTCTAATACTCTTGTGTAGGAGTAGTGAGAGTGAGACCCTTATCTTGATACTGATCTTAGAGGGGAAGTTTTCATCCATTTATTATTGAAGATGATGTTAGCTGTGGGCTTGTCATAGATGGCCTTAATTGTGCTAAGGTATTTTCACTCTATACCTAATTTGTTAGAAGATTTTATCATTAATGGATACTAAATTTTGTCAAATGCTTTTTCTGGATCTATTGAGATGATAATGTGATTTTTTTTTCTTTCATTCTATTAATGTGATTTATTATATTGACTGATTTGTATATGTTGAACCATCTTTGAAACCCAGGGATAAATCGTAGTTGATCATGAAAATTTTTTTTAATTGCTAATAATTCAACTTCTTAGTATTGTATTGATATTTTTGTATCTGTATTCCTCATGCATACTGACCTATAGTTTTCTTTTCTAGTAGTGGTTTGTTTGTGTTTTTTTGTTTTGTTTTGTTTTTTTCGTCTTTTCCCCCCTGGCTTTGGTATCAGACAGTGCTGGCTTCATAAAATAAGTTCATTTGGAAGGGTTTCCTTCTTTTCAATTTTTCTGTAACATAAAGGAGGCTTGCCATTAATTCTTGTTTAAATGTTGCTAAAATTCACCTGTCAGTACATCTGTTTCTGGGCTTTTTTTCTTTCTTTTGTTTAATTTTTTTAATGTTTATTATTTTGAGAGAGGGAGGGAGGGAGGAAGAGAGAGAGAGAGAGAGAGAGAGAGAGAGAGAGAGAGAGAGAACACATGAGTGGGGGAGGAGAAGAGAGAGAGGGAGACAGAGAATCCGAAGCAGGCTCCGGGCTCAGAGCTGTCAGCACAGAGCCCAATGTGGGGCTCAAATCCACAAACCGTGAGATCATGCCCTAAGCTGAAGTCGGATGCTTAGCCGACCAAGCCACCCAGATGGCCCTGGGCTTTTTTCATTGGGAGATTTTTGATTACTTATTCAACCTGCTTACTAGTAACTGGTCTGTTCAAATTTCTTATTTTTTTCTGATTCATTGTTGGTAGTTTGCATGTTTCCAATAATTTTTCCATTTCTTCTAGTTTGTCTAGTTTGTTGATGTATAGTTGACCTTTTGTGATCTTTTTATTTCTATGGTATTAGTTGAAATGTCTCTTTTCATTTATAATTTTGTTGAATGTGTCCTTTTTTTCTTTCTTGATCTAAGTAAAAAGATTTGTGTTTTTGTTTATCTTTTCAATGAACCAACTCTTTTTTTGGTTAATCTGTTGTATTGTTTTCCAGTTTTCTATTTTTTTTCTATGATTTATTATTTCCTTCCTATTGATAACTTCAGGCTTAGTTTTTTTTTTTTTTTCTTTTGTTAGGCTCAGTTTTTTCCTTTTGTTCCTTAAGGTATAGACTTGTTTATTTGATATCTTTTGTTTTGTTTTTTTTTGTAGGCCTTTATTGCTATAAAATTCCCTCCCAAAACTAGTTGCTGGATAAGTTTTGGTGTGTTGGGTTTCCATTTTCATTTTTCTCAAGGTACTTTTAAATTTACCCTTTATTTTCTTTTTTTTTTGTTGTTGTTCACTAGCTGTTGAGAGTGCTGTTTAATTTCCTTATACATATTAACATTCCAGTTTTCTTCCTGTTTTGAATTTCTACTTTTCTACCATTGTGGTCAGAGAAGATACTTTAATCTTTTTTAACCTGCTAAAATGTGTTGTGTATTCCAGAAAATGTTCCGTGTGCAGTTGAGACAAATGTGTATTCCCCTGTTGTCTGATAAACATTATGTATATGTCTGACAGGTCTATTTTATCTATAGTGTTTTTCAAATGCACTATTTCCTTATTGATTCCCTGTATGATCTATTTATCCATTATTGACAGTAGGGTACTAACATCCCTACCTGCCATAATGCTGTTTATCCTTTTACTTCTGTTATTTTTTGCTCCATATATTTGTGTTCTGTGAGTTGAGTATATAAATATTTACAATCATTATGTTGTTGGTATATTGACCCCTTCATCACTATTTAATAATCTTCTTTCTCTCTGTATCTTAAGGTCTACTGTTTTTTCCTGATGTAAATATAGCTTCACTGCTTTTTTTTTTCTTTTGATACCACTTTCTTGAAATAACTTTTTCCATTCTCTTTCTCTAACTCTGTGTGTCTCTAAGGCTAATGTGAGTCTCTTGTAGGCATAATTTAAATTTTTTTTCATAATTTTACCTTTAAGGTATTCTTAAAGCTTTTGATTAGAGAATTTAATCCATTCATATTTAAAGTACTATTGATAAGTAAGGACTTACTATTGCTGTTTTTTTTTTCCTGACTGCTTTGTAGACTAGTTATTCCTTATATCCTCCTGTTGTGTGTGTATGTGTGTGTGTTGATATCTTTTGGTATCAGTAAGCTTTGACATTTTTTATCATGTTTATTTGTATATCTACTATAGATTTTTCCCTTGCAGTTCTCATAAGGTTTACATAAATATCTTAAAATTATAATACCCTATTTAAACTGATAACTTCACTGAATAGAATTCCTAAACTTTACAATTTAACTTCCCCTCATATTTTAGATTATTAATGTTCGTTTACATATTTTATATTGTGTAACTAATAACAGATTATTGTAGTTATGATAAATTTTAAACTACAATTGTAGATAAATTACACACCCAAATTACCATATTATAGAATCTACTTTTATGTATTCACCAATATCCATGAGCCTTATACTGCCTTCCTATGCTTTTACAATTTTAATTAACATCATTTTTCTGTTTTTATCTCTCCTTCATTTCTGAAAGACAACTTTGCCAAGTATAGAATACTTGGTTGAGAGTTTTATTTTTCAGTATTTTGAATATACCCTCTCATTTTCTCCCAGCCTGAAACATTTCTGTTGTGAAATCCACATGTAATTTCTCTTTTCTCTTGCTGTTTTAAAGATTCTTCCCTTTACTTTTGACAATTTAATGTGTCTCAGTGTAGTCCTATTCAGGTTCAACCTATTTGTGGTTTTTGAGTCCTCTGGATTTAAGAGTTCATTTTTCTCCCCAGTTTTGGAAAACTTTCAACCACCAACATTTAAAATATACTTTTGGTTCTTACTTTTTCTCTTCTAGAATTTACATAATGTGGATAATGTCAATTTGATTGTGTCCCATAAGTGTTATAGACTTCTTTACTTTTGTTCATTTCTTTTTGCTCCTCTAATTGGATAATTTTAAATGTCCTTTCTTATATTTGAGTGTTTTATTTTTTATTTTTTTTCCTTCCCATATTTGACTCTGCTTCTGGGGCTCTTTTCTGAAGTCTTCAGTATAGTCACTGTATTTTTTAGCTCTAGGATTTTTTATTTGTTGGTTTTTGATGGTTTCTATCCTTGCTGAAATTCTCATTTTGTTCATGTATTGTTTTCCTATTTTTGTTCAGTTTTTTGTCTGTTTTTATACTTCATTAAACATCAAGGGGAGGATTATTCTAAAATCTTTGTGTGGCAGTTCATATTTATCCATTTCTTTAGAGTCAAGCTTTATTAAATTCATTTGTCATGTCATGTTTACCAAATTTGTCATGATCTTTGATTCCTTACATTGTTATCTATGCATCTGAGTAAGTGGTCACCACTTCCAGCCTTTACAGGTTTGCTTTGACATAGACCATTCTTCTCTAGTCAGGTCAGTTGGTTTTCTAGATGCATCTTCTAGGCAGGTAGGACTTGCTATCAGGTTTATTTTGGGTCAAGGTCACTTTCTGAGCTTTGGAGTAGGAGGGTGCTGCCGGCTGAGAATAATTAGCTATGTTTGATGGCTTGGTTCCCTGCCTAGAAAAAAACTACTAGAGAGGTTCTGCAGTCACCTGGGTTTTCTGGTCAGGCTTATTATCAGTCAAGACTGGTACTATATTGAGCAGTGAGTGAGACTATGAATTAGCTTCTCTGCCCTGGCAAGTCAGCAAGAAGGGTCCCAGGGACTGCACAAATTTTTCTGGGGGACCTGAAACAGGCAAAACTATGCACTGAATTTTCTGACCAGATAGAGCCAGTGGTTTTGCTCTGCAAATGGAAAGAGACACAGGTTTTCTCTGTGTTTATATGCCACTATATGTATGGCTGTTGGATGGGCAGTGCAGCTTGCTGTGTGCTTTGGTTAGGTTCTTTGGTCAGGCAGGTTGAAATATTTTTTTCAGCAATAAGTGGGGCTACCCATTAGTTTCCCTGCCCAATGGCAGTAAAAGAACTTGCTTTAAGGCTGATAAAGTTTTTGTGCGTATTACTGAATCAAGGCAACCTTTGCCCCAATCTCCTTGGCCAAACAGCCATTGACTTTGCTTTGCAGACTATCACCTCTGCTGCCATTCTCTCTGCTCAGTGAAAAAGTTGGTCTACACAATGTTTTAGGTGTTCTGGCCAGGATTTCTGGTCATGTAAGGCTGGGAGCTTCAATTAGCAACAGGCAGGGCTATGACTTAACTCCAATGCCTGGACAGGGCAGAGCAGGCTCTGGAACTTGCAAATCTCCTTATGTGAGAACCTAAATTATACAGAATAGCACCCATCAGGTTACCTAGTCAGACTGTGCTGCTGATTCTACCGATAAGCAAAACTGCTGGTCAGGAATACTGTTTAGGTGCTATGGGTAGGAATTTGGTCTGCCAAGATCCAAATACTGGTTGTGGCAAATCTTTCCCCTCCTTCTCTGTTATAGTTAGATTTCTAGTGGTCAAGGCCCACAGATCCCCCTGCAATTCTTGTGGGGCAAGACCAGAGTGGGTACTTCCAATAAAGTGACCCACAATTCTGGGGGTCTGGAAGTGTACCCTGGGCTCTGTTTTCCCACTAGGAGAATAGCATGCTCAGTGGCATGATACTGTGCTAGCCTAGAGGAATGGGCAATGTGGTCAGTGTGTAGTCCCTCCTCTTACTCTTCCTATGTGGTCTCTCTTGGTCTGTGTGGTACAGAGATGTCGAAATTTTGTGGTGGAAACATTATAATATTTATTAATTATAATGTATAATTAGTATAATTATACATTATAATTATACATATTAAATTATACATATTCACACACATACATACATATATATACATACACATACATACACATATATGTATATACTACATATATGTATATGTAAACATATATATATGTAGTACATATATAATTTTAGAGTTTGACATGTTCAAGGAGCATTCACATTGAGCTATCTCCTGAAAAGGTGAAACAAGAACCTAGGAGAGGTCAGGACTAGGTATATTGCAGATTTGGGCAGAGATAGATTGTAAGGGGAAAATAACAAAATGTGAAGAGTGCTTAAGGACAAAAGAGGAAAATAAATAGGATTGGGGTGAAAAGATAGGAGTTTAGTAAGGGACCTTGTGATTTTCAGGCTCAAAAGAAGTGTAAGAATGGATTCACTGTAGGGTAAATGTTTTAGCTCAAGAGAGAGGTCAGAACCAAAGATATAAAGTCATTGTTATAGAGGCTATATCATAGAGCTATGTATGGAATGACTCAGAAAAAGACAAGACAGGGAAGGAAAGACTCCAGGAGAGCTCTGCCAAAAAGGAAATTGGAGAGAGGAATGCAGTGTACACTTATAGAAAGTGAGATAATAAAGAGAAAACATTAACTTTCTAGTGAAAGAAGAGAATTTCAAGAAAAAAAAATACATTGACATCAACAGTGTCCACTATCCTGTTAATGTCTAGATAAGTAAGGACTAGATTTTCCATTAAATTGGGTAGTTTAAAGGTCATTAGTATCCTTAGAAGACCATTCCTAATAGATAGATTCAACAATCCTATGACCTGAGATTTACAAGAAAACATTATAAAAAAATAACTAAAAAGGTTAATACTTCTTTACCGAATGTAGACATGCAGGAAAAATTGTTTGCCAAAATGGAAAATGTTGGGGTAATAAAGGGAAAAGTGAAGGCACAGGGGAGGAAAGAGAAAGAGACAGAAAGTCAAAATCACTGACCCCAAGGAAAACAGTGATGGAATTATTTGCACTTTTATTTGCATCTCTATTTATCTTTATTTCCTTTCTTCTTATCTTGAGGAAGAAAAAAAAAATGGCCGTTCCTGAGTTTTTAATGCAAGCTCTCAATTTTCTTTGTTAAGAAGAGACAATGGCATTGGCTGGCGGTGGGGGGGGGGGGGGGGTGGGGGGAGAGAAGCTTGATGAACAGAAAGATCTAAAATAACTTTATTATTTAAGATATATTATGGTACAATAGTTTAGAACATGATCATCTCAATAAGTGAAGAAAAACATATACTGTCTAAACACTGACACTGCTTATTTGTGGTGTAACACTATGTAAGTAACTCCCCAAACCCAAGCAGTCTGAAAAATTGGGATAATATTGTTACATGGTGAAAATTAAGAACTCACATTCATTGAGTGCTTCCAGTATTTCAGATTGTAGAGCAATATCTTGAAAGGTATTTCCATTTATATTTCTATATTTTAATTTTCTAACTTAATTGTAAGGATTCACAATGGTATGTACTATACCTGGTATTATTTTTGTATGTTTTTCTCTACTCAGCATGGAGAATGGTACACAGTGAGAGCTTTAAATGTGTTTGAATTCTCTAGAATTAAAAACATTTCTTTGGGTCAGTCTTGTGTCTCTTAACCACAATAGGCTTTTTAGAGTGGGAGACAATAGTACAAAGGAATTTTTCTAGAAGAGACCAGTAACTAACAACATATACTATGAATTAACATTTTTAGAGTAATGTAAAAAAAATCCCTTTGTTGTCTGTTACAGGTCTATTATAAGCTTATGGAGAGTTTGGACTTCTATCACTTCTATAATATTTCAGTGCTTAAAGACTTTCATTTTGACTTAATTTTCTACCTATTTGCATAAAATATGTCTTTATTTGCTCCCAATCTAAGTTCTCTCATTCTTATATTTTGTGTTATATTAGATATTTTGCTAATTTTATGGGTTCTAGTCTTATATATGAATATATTTTTTTCCATTCTTGGCACATGTATTATATAATTACATATCTATGAAGCCTTGGACATCTTAACCATTTTACCTATGTTTTGTGGAATCAACTCTATTCCTTTGGATATTTCTTTCTCTCCTCTAGGTATGGAAATTAATCTTACATTCTATTGCAATTATAAAATTTACCTCAGAATCCACTGACACTTGTAACAATAAATTTCTAAAAATAAGTGAAGTCATGTACAAATGACATATGATACAGTTCTATTGTTTCCTGGGATGATTTCATGTCAAACAAAATTAGAATAAGCTAAAGCTTTATATTTGTGAGAGAGATACAGCTTTGTTTTTCCTCTAATTAATATACTAAAGCATAGCCTATTGAAGATGTTGTTGATGGAAAAGATCTAAGAAAGCTTTTTGCCTAGGGTTTCTTAAAACAATTTTCTATAATATTTTATCAAATAAAACATTCATGGAATCTCAACAAATAAACCAAAGCAATTACACTTTGATATGTTACACGTGGGGGTCATAGCTCTTCTTTCCTTTTTCAGCTCTCTTGTGGATGTGAAGCAACATGGCACCTCCACAGCATAGTGCAGTAGTGAAGAGAATATATCTTCATCTTTGAGAGTATGGATGGACGTAAGCAAGTGAATGATCCTCCCTTTTAAACTGCGATGATCCAAGGTTTTGTTGTTGGTATTTGGAGCCTAATATATTCCTAACTTACAAGTAACAAATTCTACTTGAGGATGTTCTTGAGTTATCAATGCGTCCAGTTCTAGTGAGTTCTCTATAAGAAAAGAAAAAAACAGTGTACAGGCATACTTGAGACATTGCAGGTTTGATTCCAGACTACTGCAATTAAGTGAATATTACAACAAAGCAAGTCAAATTAATTTTTTGCTTTTCCACTGCATGTGAAAGTTATGTTTACACTGTATTTTAGAATACAATTGCATACTTAATAGGCTATCTAAAAAAAAAAACATATATACCTTAATTTAAAAATACCTTATTGCTAAAAAAAATTCCAGGTTGGAACTTTTTTGTTGGTGGAAGGTCTTGCCTCAATGTTGACGGCTGCTGACTGATCAGAGTGGTGGTTGCTGAAGGCTGGTGTGGCTATGGTAAGTTCTTAAAAGAAGACAACAATAAGGTTTACTGCATCAAGTGACTCTCATGAACAATTTCTCTGTAGCATGCAAGGCTATTTGATCGCATTTTACCAATAGAACTTTTTTTTTCAAATTTAGAGTTAGTGCTCTCAAACCCTGATGTGTTTTATCAACTAATTCTACATATATTCTATATCCTTTGTTGTTTTTCAAGAATCTTCACAGCATCTTCACCAGGAGTAGTTTCCATCTCATAAACCACTTTATCCATCCATTAGAAGCAACTCCTCATCTGTTCAAGTTTTATCATGAGAATGCCATAATTCTGTCCCATCTTTGGGCTTCACTTCTAATTCTAGTTCCCTTGCTATTTTCACCACATCTGCAGTTAGGCCCTCCACTGAAATCTTAAAGCCATCACAGTCATCCATCAAGTTTGGAATCAACTTCTACAAAACTGCTGGTAATGATGATGATTGACCTTTTCCCATAAATTGTGAGTGTTCTTAATGTGATCTAGAATGGTGAATATATTCCAGAATATGTTCAATGGGCTTTGCCCAGGTCACTATCTGTGGCAGCTATAGCCTTACGAAATGTAAAATTTGAATCCTTGATCCATGTGCTACAGAATGGATGTTGTGTTAGCAGCCATGGGGAAAAAACAAAACATTAATCTCATAGTACATCTACATCAGAACTCTTGGGTGGCCAGGTGCATTATCAATGAGCAGTAATATTTTGAAAGAATTTTTTTCCCAAACTGTAGGTCTTAAGATTGGGCTTAAAATAGTCAGTAACCCATGTTGTAAAGAGACGTGCTGTCACCCAGGCTTTTTTGTACCATTTATAGAGCAGAGGAAGAGATTTACTATAATTATAACAGCCCTAGGATTTACAGAATGGTAAATGGACATCAGCTTTAGCTTAAAGTCACTAGCTGCCACAGCTCCTAACAGAGTCCGCCTGCCTTTAAAAGGAGGCATTGGCTTCTCCTCTCTAGCTAAGACAGACCTAGGTAACACCTTCTTCCAATAGAAGGCTGTTTTGTCTATGTTGAAAATCTGTTGTGTGGTGTACTGCCTTCAATAATTATCTTAGCTACATCTTTTCATGAAGCTTCTACATCAGCACTTGCTGCTTCACCTTATACTTTTATGTTATGGAGATGGCTTCTTTCTTAATGAAGCAACAAACTCTTCCTCTGCAGTTTCCTCACATCTCCAGCCTTCACAGAATTTAAGTTAGAGTCTTGCTCTGTATTAATATTTAGCTAAAGGGGATGTTGTGGCTGGTTTGATCTTCCTTCCAGACCACTGAGACTTTCACCATAAAATTATTTCACCTACATATCATTCAACTGTCTTCCTTCAAGAACTTTTTCTGTATATTCACAACTTGGCTAATTCGTGCAAGAGGCCTGGCTTTTGGCATACTTTTCTCACTGAGCTTAAAAAGTAAGAGATGTGTGACTGTTCCTTTAGAGGCCATTATAGGATTAGCTAACGGACTTAAATTCAATATTGTGTCTCAGGGAATAGGGACACCTCAGGAAGAGGGCGAAGGATGGCTGCTGGAAAAATGGTGCTGATAGACTGGCTCAACAAAGGGTTGCCACACCCCTTCAGTTCGTGCAGGGGGAAAAAAAATCACAGTATCTGTGAAGTGCAATAAAGTGAAGCACAATAAAATGAGGTATGCCTGTATATTGTGTATACTTTATTTATTTTTTTTGAATCAAAACATAGTGTTCTGTGATCCAGAATCCATAATATATGCTGGGGACTTATTGCAGTCAAGAGGACACAGGCTAGGGAGTAATAGGGAGGAAGATATAGGAAGACATTGATACTATTTATTTGCATATTAACTACAATATTTGAGGAACATTTTTACAGTAATTTCTTTAAACTTTAAAACACTGGCATAGTAATTATATATATCTGCATCTATCTATCCACACACAGCATTTAGAGTTTTAACTAGTCAATTAGTAACACCAAATCTCACTTGCATCTATATTAAGTACATAATTAAAGTTTCCACACACAAATTTTATTGGTCAGATAAGCCAATTACTGATAGATCGATCTATATCTATCCATACATATCCTGTAATGGGAGTCAAGAAAATTTTATCTATTTCTTACGGGTTTATAATATGAAGGCTTGGCCAACATAATTTTTTAAGAAACCTTTTACACATATTCTTCTTTCACTGTGTTTAAGAAATCTGTCATTAATCTATCTTCCCTTAAAAAGTATTCCTAAGAATATTTCTAATTAAGAAAAACTCACTTTCTGAGCCAACTGTATTTCCATTCCCCATTAATTCATGATTGATATGTGACAAGTAAACCACTTTATTTGTTCAAGTGCTAATTTTGATGTGGACGACTCCCCATAGTCTATGCACCTTTGCTAGCAGAGACACCAAAGCGAAAATAATTTAGTAATAATGAAGATTAACTGTAAGTAGTTGCCTCAAAACTGACTGAATGTGGCTAAAGGAAGAAAAATGATTCATTTTTAACTTATTTATCCGGTAGTGACTTCCTGCTCTAAGTAATCATGCATGGGCATATTGTTATGAATATTCAAAAGGTTTTTTAACGGCTTAATAATTTTTCTTCCTTTGTTTCCAGGAACAGAAGTCATAACACACACTGAAATAGAGTATCACACTTGTCAGCAGCAGATAAAGTAATGTATCATTTGATGCTTTCTCTATCCTCCATGGCACCAACAAAGGCAGACCTGCCATCAAAGGAAAGCATCACTCCCATCTGGGTTTTAATGCAGAAATAACACATAGCTGACTTAGTCTGGGTTCCCTTGATTAAAGTTAGAATATCCAAAGTAAAAGTTTCACTCACCAAGAGTCCTCTCTATCAAAAGCGTGTCACAGATCTATTTGAAATAGATCATGTGTTAGCTCCAGGTTTTCTAAGCAGGATGTTTCTGCTCACTTCCTTCCTGAGTATATAGAAATTGGTAGTTGGCAAAGTCACCTGGAATAAAGAAGAAGAATCAAGTTTTGCTCATTTTTGCTTCACATCTAACAACTTGCTGCTTTTGCTGCGTAAGTTCCTTTTTACCTGGGGAACTTTTACTCTGGGACTCACCCTCTGCCCTTCTTTGCTCACTTTGTGCCCTGGGATACTTGCTTCCTTACCTTCTGGCTTCCAGCTGAGTTTGGTCAACAGGAGGCCCTGTTAGGAAGTGGAAGAGAGATTTATGTCTTCTCCTGTTTCACTGATTTGTCTATAGTGTTTGGTGAATGCACTCCATGTTTATTGGTCCTAGGGAAAGATTTTCTTTCAGAGCTTAACATTTTCTAAAGGCTTGTGTTGTACAGCCTCACTCTTTCCCTCCAACAGGCCTAGAAATGGTAATTGTTTGTTTGCCTCTGTTGCAGTGGTGTGCATCATCATTTTGTTGTGGTTTCATTAGCCCTATCCCAAATTCTGTGAAAGCTACTGTAGGTTTAGAACCCTTTCGATTGAGTCTATCATTAAGAGTCCCAGAAGGAAACAACATACTCAAAGGGTTTATCTAAGCAGCCTCAAGAACGCATAAAAGCCTTTTGCATTTGGCTTATCTTTAAGGTCAAGTATATATTCCTCAGGAAAGCATTATTGTCACTATTCTACCTCTCTTCCATTTTGCATTAGTGGAAGGCAAAAATATAACTTATAAGCAAGTGATTTCTAATCATTTTTTCATGCCTCTAGACATATACCACAAAATATTCACATGTTCAATTCGTTACTAGGCACAAGATAAGGTTGATACCTGCACAAGGTAAGATTTTGCCCTTTTCTGCTTAAGAAAGCCTGTCATAAAACAAGTGTGTGAGAATACAGTTGAGACAGGTGGAACACTGAAACTGTGCAATGTTAATTTTAAAGAAAAGTATTTTCAAACTTTGTTAGTAATAACTCATAATTTTCAAAATGCCACAGTTTATCGTGTGGGTCACCTATGCTTGAGTCATGAACAGCTTTTCCTGAGACACAGATGGACAGATAATTTTCTTTCAGGAACTTCCATCAGCAGGTGAGTGACAAAGTGTCCTACTTCTTCCACTAATTACAGTAGGCTGGCCCTTTAGGTATGACTCAGATGTGAATGGAATAACACTGCCACAAATGCAAATATGATAGATCATTCAAAACTCTTTGTTGTCATTATTTGCTATCTAGAATGGAACAAAACTGCAGAAACAAAGCAAACTGTTAGAAAAAAAAATGTGAGAGAAGACATGCCTTCTTGGCCAGTTACTACCAGGTTCCTTTCATTAGAACTACATAATGCTCATCAAGCATCTACTAAAGATTGCTTCAGAGTGAAATATGCATTATGAATACCCACTCAGAAAAAGACTGACAAGTTTGAGAAACTTAACAGAAGACCATAGGGGAAGGGAAGGGGAAAAAATAGTTTCAAACAGAGAGGGAGGCAAACCATAAGAGTCTCTTAAATACAAAGAACAAACTGAGGGTTGATGGGGGGAGCAGCAGAGTGGGGAAAATGGGTGATGGGCATTGAGGACGGTACTTGTTGGGATGAGCACTGAGTGCTGTATAAAGGCAACGAATCATGGGAATCTACTCCCCAGGCCAAGAGCACAGTGTATATACACTGTATGTTAGCTAACTTGACAATAAATTATCTTTTTAAAAAAACAGTACTCTTAGTTCTCTAAACATGGTTTTTGGTTCTCTGTTAAGAAAGGATCAAATTGATTCTATTAGAATTATCTTTGTTAATGGATAAACTCAAATGTTTTATAAGTTCAGTATTTCAATCTTTTAATGATATTTCTTACTTAAAATCACCACTTCCTGACATATTCACAAGTAGTAGTGTGCTTGCATATTTATATCCTTGGCTTCAGGTAACCATACAGATTTGCACATAGTTTTTTTCACCCACAAATTTAAATTTTGCCATATGTGAGCCATTTTATCACCCATTAGCAAAATCATTCCATACGGTATCTTCAACAACAGGAGACACTACAGAACTGGCTTTTCAAGTTAGTCTCCATTGTGAAAGGGAGTACCTTTATTAAAAAGCTTTCCTAGTTTTGACATTTCTTGCTTCCACTTTAGTGAAATATTAAATATTTTAAAGAAAAAATAGGTTGAATAAAATGTTTGTTTTTCCTGCCATGTTTCCCTCACTATAGCATATAAAACACCTCAAAGAAGTCCCAGCATCGAAAATGCCCTGAAACAATAAATGAAAGACACTAACATTAACCCCATTTTCAGGGAAGGCAGCTAACAGACTTGAAAGGTTTTCGTCTCTGTCTTGGGCACTTACTGTGCTAGTAAGTGACACAGTCGGGACTTGCAAGACTAGGTTCAATTCCCAAGCTCCTTCCAATGGACCAGCAGTGTCCTGGTGAAAATTATACCAGCAAAGGAATGGCAGAAGTGAGAGCATAGGCAAATCCTAAAAAATGATTTAATAGTCAGTGTCATCTTACCTTCAGAATAAAAGGAGCTAAAGTATGACTTTTTTATTAGCTTCAGGTAACTGCTTTGCCAAAGCCAATTAGTAAAATACTGTAGATTTCTTCACCCTGCTCCCGAGATTCCCATTGTGAGTCTGCAATACAACCCAGGAATTTGGATAGTGAGTGATCATACTGGATGATACAATACGAGGGCTCAAGGGCTATACTTTGAAAAATGTTGCCATAGAGAATATAAAGGTATAACTTAAGATTTATTACTGGTCATATAAATTTAAAAAAATGAGTTTTCTCAGTGTCCAAACAGATGGACTCATTTGCTTGCCATTGATACTTATTAAATCTAATTCTAAAAATATTTAATTAAAATTATATGTAGGAAAGATTGAGAAATTTGAGGATTTAATAAGCTGGTTCTTAGAACTAAATAATCTGGCATTACCAGTGAATATAGTCAAACTGATAAGAGATCACCAGTGTCTGGCAGAATTCTCCAGAATGTGGTGAAATAAAAATTAAATATTTCCTCAGGTTAGAGATTAGTTTTGAGTCTAAATGGATACAAGAACCATAGAGATGTTAAAAAAGATTCCTCGGAACTCTTTTGTACTCATGTGTTGTGGTTGCAAATTTCAATAAGTAATGTTCCTGACCCTAGAGATACCTCTATGAAGAGAGTAAGAATGACCTTTCAGATCTTCTCCCCACCTTCCACTCCCCTAGAACCAGCCCTCTGCTGTCACTAACTGGAAGGGACTCCTAGCAGAAGTGGGAGGAGCCTTTTTCCTGTACTTCACCTTTCACCTACTAGTCTCATAGCATAGAAAAGACCCCTAGTGCCCACTTATTTTACATAGTTTATTTCTTGGTTTTAAGTACAGGTAGTGAAGTGTAGATTACTCAAGCATGTGGGAAATAAAATACGGAACTAAACGACTTATAGAAAGGACAACTCCTTATTAGAGATCTATAGTCTGTGTGTGTGGAGGGGAGGCAACAGGTGTGGTGCACGAACCTGAATTTTAGTATTACAAAATAAAACCCAAGTCCTTTAAAGATAATCAAAGGCTAAGTTTGGTGTGAGCAGTGTTTATGAGCTTTGAAGGGCATTAATGGCAAGATCAGTAAAGCAATACTAGAGACTCCAGAAATGGTAACAGAATGAAGCTTAAAAATCTGTACAGGGGCTCCTGGGTGGCTCAATCAGTTGAGTGTCTAACTCTTGATTTCAGCTCAGGTCATGATCCCAGCCATGAACTCTGTGCTGAGCATGGACCCTGCTTAGGATTCTTTCTCTTGCTCTCCCCCATTCATGCTCTCTAAGATAAAAATTTAAAAATCTGCACAGTTACTAGGAAACCTTTGTGTTTGGTTTCAAATTGAGCTTCATATTTTTTTCAGATGTTACTGGAACAGCACATTTATAATTGAGTTTTCTCTTTTTTCTTAAATGTTACCAACCTTCTGTATGATCGTTGGATCATCTAAAAATGTTTAATCTGTGCAGTTTTATATTATTCTTTTTTGCATAAAGATACTTTTTAATAAAAGCAAAAAAATGATAAAGGAACAAATGTATTTTAGACAGACCTTGGAGTCGTGGTACTTTTTATTCACTGTCTTATCAAAACCATGTTAATAACATTTAAGGTTATTTTTCATCAAGAGGATCAAGCAAAGGTTGTCTACTTACCCTCAATAAATAAATTAAAATATAGACATGGATTTTACCTAAATTTGGCCAAAGGAAGTCAAAAGCCCCATAATTCCATCAGCTCCTACTTTCTGATAATGTTACTTAGATGCATGTAAAGAAAGTTGTTTTTTGTTTTTTAAAGCTTTACATTAGTGGTAAGTTTTTCATCATGCACATTTGAATCAATCTATAGCTAATATTTAACTTACTATTCAAAAATAACTCCCCTTCCCATATATGAAACCAGTAATGAAAGGTTTAATAGGACTACTAACTTTTCACCCACATCTCTTTGTTCTCAGGCTGTCTGCCACCATGTCTCTGTAAGATAACATTTATGCCTAGCACCATGATAATAAAATGTTGATTTAGTTGTTTTACAGGGACTTAAGCCTTCACAAAGACAGGACCACCAACCTTCTCTTTGACCATTGTGTGCATCAATGGCTGATGGATGTACTTGTGATGTAGAAGGGCCTAAAAATCCACCCTTCAATATGCCAAGAACTCCATGCTCTTGTCCTGTATGCCATGGCCATGTAAGCAGAAGATTTGCACCGGTACAAAGTGACTTTAACCTTCCTTTACTATTAAGTTTATCTGATTTTAAAGTCATATAGCCCCTTTCCTCTATACACACATCTTTCTTTCTTTTACCTTAAAAGGTCCTTGACTATCCCCTTTCCAGGAGGTGGATTTGCTCTCCTGGCTCATTGTTTGCCTGCCTCTCAAACCCTTTCTTTGCTGCATTCTTGTTGTCTCAGTGACTGGCTTTGCTTTGCATCAGGCAAACAAAGTTCCGTTTGATTAAAAATTTGGGGGCGCTTGGGTGGCTCAGTCGGTTAAGCGTCCGACTTCAGCTCAGGTCACGATCTCGCGGTCCGTGAGTTCGAGCCCCGCATCGGGCACTGGGCTGATGGCTCAGAGCCTGGAGCCTGCTTCCAATTCTGTGTCTCCCTCTCTTTCTGCCCCTCCCCTGTTCATGCTCTGTCTCTCTCTGTCTCAAAAATAAATAAAAAAGCGTTAAAAAAAAAATTTATAAAAAAAAAAAATTTGGTGAGCCCGCCAAAACCTCATTGCCCATGGTTCATTTGCCCCAGCCAATAATGGGAATCCAATGAGGAATCCAAGCAGCTTCCTAGACTCTGTCCTAGGGACAGTCCCCACGGCCCTACCCCAACTGGGCACCACTGTCCTTCGGTATTTAAGTTAACCCTTATGACAGGGATATGGTTTTTGGTTCCAATTTGAACAGACATCTCTTGGTGAGTATTTTGTGTGTGATGGTACATGAGCTTATTTCTTACTTTTCTGTCATTTGGCTTCTTTCTCCCTTCCTTTCATTTGCCTCCAAGTAGGGGTTTGGGTTTGTTGCCTTAGCCATTTGCTTGCTTAAGAAAGGCTGACTAGGAAGCCCTTTGGTTCAGTTGGTGAAGCCCCAACTTTTAGAGAGGAACTAACACCCACAGAGGTTCTCTGGGCTTCATTTGGTTTGTTTGTTGCTACAGCTTTGGGTATCTTTGGATAAAACCAGCCATGTTCTAAGTGGAAAATAGGAAATGACAATTCAATCCCCAAATGCAGCTCTTTTGACTGTATTCTCCAAAGTTGAGCAATGTTTAGTTATAAACCTATAAAAACAAAAAATATGACATTCTTTTGCAACACTTCTTGGCCACATATTTGTTAGACTCTGGAGAAAAATAGCCAATTAACACATCCGTAACTCATAATACCATGCTACAATGAGATTTGTTTTATAAAAGGGAAAAATAGGATGACATACCTTATGTTCCATCTTTTATGATTTCAGAATATCAGAATAAGCCAGCTCAGGAAAAATGTAAAGTTTTACTCCAATAGCACAATGACACTCTGAAGTATGTGCTACCCAATCCTAACCAGGGAAAAGAGGATGTTTTGATTAGTTTATTGAATTAAATCCCCGTATAGCTCCTCCACTCTATGGAGGTGACAGAGTGCCTGTCCCTCCCCAGCAGCCCTAGTCCTAAAAACTTGAGCCCCAACAAGGCCCTGCACCAGTACCTTCTACCTTGGGGGACCAAGCGGTAGGAATGGTCTTTTCTTCTCATTCCCTACAGGGTGCTCAATTTGATCAGCGAGCCACTCATTCCTAAGGAGGGCAATATACGCTAAGGTAAGTCCCACTTGGAGCTTTGATGGCAGGGGACAACCTTCAGGAAAGATTTAGATCCACTCTCCATTCTCTGCCTTGTATCTGTTTAATTGAATAAGCAATATGACTATTTATAGAAATGACTTCAAGAGGATGAAAAATTTGTTCTCATCTATTTTGCCACCCATGACCTCACTTGGGCAGATGTACAAAATTTATTAATCACTCTCCTTACTTCTGAGGAACACTATATGGTGCTAAAAAAGCTAGGGAAGAAGCAAATTGGCTGCTGCTGAAACTCCCAATCACCCCCTAAATGCTGATGCCATAATGGTTCTTCCTAACATGGATCTCAACAATGCAGACAAAGGGAAGCTCAAATACTATTGGGATTGTATTGAAGTTGGATTTTTAAAAAGGGGCCCCAAAACGAAGAACAAAAAAGTTTAAAAAGAAGCTCAAGAAGTTAAGCAAAAACTTCAGAATTTGAAAAAAAATTGAGATATCTGAGGCACCAGAAAATTTAAAAATGGGCAATGTTTATCAGGCAAGGTGACACAGACATTCAAAAGAAACTCCACAAGTTAGAGGATTCATTGGGAATGCCTGTATTACTGTTGGTTAAAATTGCTTTTAATGTTTTTGACAGCAGAAACCAAGTGCAACAAAGAAAAAATCACTGAAAAGTGAAACAGCAGCCTATTTTGTTAGCTGTTGCCCTAATTCAAGGGAATCCAAGACCAGGGTCACTACAAGGATGAGATCAACCCAAGGTAAGAAGTTTGGGGTCTCATCAGTGACCCTACTGTAAAGAAGAGACCCATTGAAAGACAGAATGCCCAAGCTCATGAGCTCTCTTGAGGAGACAGAGCCCTCAGCTGACCACCAGATGGTCGAAATGTCAATAGTGACCTGGAATGAAGGGGCCTAAGGGTTCCTGTATACCTTGCAAAATCTGCCATCAAAAGGAACCCCAGGCTATAGTGGCAAATAAGCTCATAGATGTTTTGGCTGATGCTAGGGATGCCTATTCAGTACTAAATACCTGGCCCTCCTGGTATTTCAAATCAAACTATGGATGTAATGGGAGTTTCAGGAGAAGTATTGACTAAAACCTTTTATAACCACCCTGTACTGACACATAGGTCACCTTAAACATAATTTTCTATATATGTTGAATGCCCTACCCCTTCACTAGGTTATGACTTATTAACTAAACTGAAATGCTGAAGTTACTTTTGTACCTGGGTATATGGATATAAAGGTACCATCAGAGCAAGCTTGAGCCTTTCAAGCAATGTTACTCCATCAAGGTGGAAAAGTCGTATCAGAGCTGCCTGAAGACGTCATTGAAAATGTAAGATTGGATATTTGGGCAGATAGCAAGCCAGCAAGAGCAAAACTGGCAATATCCATACATGTTAAATTTCATGATGGGCTTAAGATTCCAAACCTCAGACAGTGCCCCTTAAAGGTACAAGCTAAAATGAACATCAACCCATTCTCTCTCCCTTCTTGGAATTTGGTCTCACTTGTCCTTATCACTATACAATACACCTATTTTATCTGTACAAAAACAACGCACCCAAGACTTGATTTGTGCAAGATTTAAAAACCATTAACCAGGGGCGCCTGGGTGGCGCAGTCGGTTAAGCGTCCGACTTCAGCCAGGTCACGATCTCATGGTCTGTGAGTTCGAGCCCCGCATCAGGCTCTGGGCTGATGGCTCAGAGCCTGGAGCCTGTTTCCGAATCTGTGTCTCCCTCTCTCTCTGCCCCTCCCCCGTTCATGCTCTGTCTCTCTCTGTCCCAAAAATAAATAAAACGTTGAAAAAAAAAAAAAAACCAAAAAACAAAAAACCATTAACCAAATTGTAGTAGATATTCATATGGTGGTACCCACTCCACATACTATTAACAACTTTGGGGACATTCAGTGGTTCATTGGAGAGGATTTAAAAGATGCATTCTTTTGCATCCCTCTCAGTCCAGACACCCAAAACTAAGAATAAGCAGCAACATTGTGGGTCAACCTTTCCTCAAGGCTTTAAGAACTCCCCTCCAACACTGGGGGGAAATATTAGCCAAAGAGTAAAAGGGCCACCAGTTTCAATGAGGAACCCTTTTTACTTGGTTTTGGTTGCTATCAAGACTAGAAAATAGTCTCACCTCAAAACCTAATTTTGACCCCAAACTTTTGGTTACTGACTACCTATTCAGTGTTTTTTTTCCTCCAATATCTATCTGTTAAATAGCCGGGCTATGAAATGTCACAGAGAAAAATGAATCTTAAGGAAAGCATTACCACTACTCAAATACAGTCATGTACATTCTACTGTATCTCGATTCCCAATTTTGAACTCCTTGGTAAACCCCTGTATGAAGTAATTAGAGGTAGAGGAAATGGGCCTCTTAATTCTGAAGAATGCCATAGGCATTCCAAGTTACTGAAGAGAAGCTATTCAAAGCTTCCACTTTAGGCCTTCCAGAAAGTATTTTATTTGTCCATGAGAGGCAAGAGATCAATCTGGGAGTTCTAACTCAGAATTGGGAGAACATAAAAGTAACTATTGTGTATTTTTCAAAACAATTGTACCTAATAACTAAGGGATGGCCTATGTGTTTGAAAGCAATAGTGGCCCCTGTGAAGTATTATAAGCAGCAGAAAGATTTGCTTTAGGGTAGCCTGTCATACTGCAGACTCTACATTATGTACTGGCTCACTTCTGAAAGATAAGGCAAATATCAGGCTATCCTACTGAACAATCTCAATTTTAGTTTGAACGTAGTGACTTTGTTCCCTACTAACTCTGAGAGACCCACACATGACTGCATACAAGTAATTTAAAAAAGTTTCTTCCAGCCATTCCAATTTAATGGATCTACTTGTGGAAAAACCCTACCTTGCAATATTCTCAGATGGGAATTTTATTGAACAGGTACAATAAAAAATTAGCTATGCAGTAGTGACCCATCAACAGACACTGGAAGTTCAGAAGCCTTCCCTTCAGGTACCTCTGCTCAGAAAACTGAGATAGTATCTCTCATAAGAGCCCTCTATTTAGGTTCAGGACAAGAGAGTGACTATTTTTATTGACTCTATATGTGCTTTTTCAGTGGTTTACACACATGGATCCATCCAGAAGAAAATGGGTTAACTATAGAAAATAGAAAAATTATGCAAAAGAGATTTTACAATTATTGAAGGCTGTTTGAGAACCCAAGGAGGTAGCTATTGTCTACTGCTGAGGAGACCAGAAATCAAACTGCTTGGTTGTACCAGGAAACAGTGATGTAGATCAAGCTTCCAAGCTTAAACATCTTACAAAAGTGATAGTCATTCACCAAAGCACCCGTTATAGGTGAGATGCTACTCTCCAATGGATCCTAAAGTATACTGTGGGTCCCAATCTTCAGAAAATATTTAAGTGATAGTCCAAAATCTACTAAAAAACCTTTCTGCTAAAAAAACCAAAAATGTAAGTCTGGGCTCCCACCAATTCTAAAAGGTATACCCTCTACAGGCAGTGATTTTGTAACAACACTGGCAAACAGACTTTACCACAGTGCCAAAACAACAGGTAATTTTCAATATTTGCTAGTATTTGTAGATACTTTTGCAAGTTGGGGTGAAGCTTTCTCATGCATTTAGAGAAGGCCTCAAAAGTTGTCAAGAACAAAATTATTCCTAAATTGGATTACCACTAACAATGCAGAGTAACAATTGAGTGGCATTTGTGGTGAAAGTACAGTGCCTTGGATTTTCAATGGAAATTACACACTTCCTGGAGACCCCAACTGACTGGGAAAACAGAAAGTCCATACACTTAAAAAAGCTTTGGCACAATTAACTTGGAAAATGCCCTGCTTCTGGCTAGAGTAGCCCCTACAAGTAAGGTTGGTTTAAGATTTTATGGATTGTCAAAGGTTAGACCCTTTCTACAGTCTTTTCATGACATAGGAATTCTTGATGTGGCTTAAATTAGGAAACTGGATACTATCAGGTGCATTTAATCTTTAGGAAATACGCTAACTACTATATATAAATTTGCTTCCTATAGGTTGATATACCCTACAGATGTGCTCTTGCACCACTAAATCCCAGAGACTTGGTGTTATTGAAGATTGGGAAGAACAGGCACCCAGAAGAGCAACTCTAACCTCCTTGAACAGGACATTTTGAGGTGTCATTGACTACCTATTCAGTAAAACTCAAGAGTATTAAGCCATGGATTCACCACACCCAAGGTAAGCTGGATCCACAAGAATTCACAGGTCGCCTATACACCGTCAGCAAGGAAAACATTGGAAAGAACTGTGCTTGCACCAGAAAACTTCTGATGTACCTGAAATAGCTATTTAGTATAGCTGGTTGGAAAGGAGCAATCTATGGTAAGTAAAAAATAACCTTCTCATCTACGAATAACTTATACATTATGAAAGGTATTCTTTTTTTGCATTGCATTTTCCTATTGTTTACAAGTTCTCATGCTTGGGAAGATCTAGGATTTCTCAAACTTTGGCCAAGGCTGGCAATCCTCCTCACTGTTGGATATGTCACCCTAAGGCACAGTGTGTGACCACAGCAACCCAATAGTGATGCCTATCATCAACTTCTTTCTGGTCTCTAAGTTTTCAATACATCCAAATTGACAAACTACATTAGCATATAGGGTCAGATTAATTAAGTTAGCTTTCCTCACTGTTGCCATCTCTCATTTTAACTATCTCAAAATATTGGCTCCTCGCATTCAATAATTGGGATCCACCCCAAGAAGCTTGAAACAGTTAATAACTTCACCTCTTGTAAAAACAATTGAAACGTTTTTCCTTTCACCACCTTCCAGAGACTTTGTGGAAACACTCTTAACAAACGTTGCTCATCTGATTCTGCTCCTCTTGGTACAATACTGACAAATAAAAAACCTGGCCCCATGGGACCCCCACATCCTCTCCTCTCAGTTACGCAAAACTTAATCATACTTATTGGTTCCAAATGGTACCTTTAGTGATTTCACAGAACAAAAGTATTGAGCCCCCTGAATTAACAGAAACACTATGTGCACCTCAGGTTACTTTTATGACTAGGAATATAAACACTTCCCTTGGGAATATGAACTTTTAAATGGCTGGAGCATGGGAAGCACTTGTCTTTTAGGACTTTTGGTCACCCCTTTTAGATATTATAATTCTGATAAAGTCAGTCATTTGACTGTTTTTCTGAAACTGTTTTATAGGTTAAAGTGAGAATACTACAAAACATTCTCATTATTTTTCCAGCAATCAGGAGGAAAAAATTTGGTACATATTTGGGAGACCATTACTTCCATGGTGGAGAATTATATCACGTGAACATATAAGTAGAAACCTTTCAATAACTTTTGGAATCATAGTGAATAACGCTGCCCAAATCATACATGGAAGCACAACAAAAGGCCTTCGACTCTTTGGCTAGAGTAATTTTAAATAACAGAGTAACTTTTTATTTTACCAAAACAAGGAAGTTTTTGTGTAGTGGCTAATTCATCACAATGTACACGTACTAATATTCCCTCGGAATTTAAAATTCCTCTTGACAAAGTAAGACAAGTTACTTGGTTACAAAAATCTCCCCTAAAGTCCAAGAATAGACTTGGACTGGTTTTTAGGGATATTTTCCTGGATTCCCCCAAGAAATTAGGAATATTCACATGAAATAATCTTAGTAAAACTGACTTAACTCTCCTTCTTTGCAACTTAATCATAAAATGTGCTATAAAATATTGTACTGAAACTGTTAACCAAAGAATCAGTAATGCAAAATATTGGGTTTTAACCTAAAAATAAGGAATATTTCCTAATGAGTGCAAAAAGTCTCATTTATCTAAGTCTGATCTTTACCTTCTTTTAGCAGGAAGGAGCTAGAGCCACCATGATCCCAATTTCCTCAAGAATGAGGAATAACAAAAAGACAGTGGGGACTCAAATCAGTAACCAAAGAGTTAGTGGAACTAAGAAGTGCAACTACAACTTTTTACCAAAATCAGCTTGTTCTCAAAATGCTGTCTGCCACTGAAAGGGTGGGCCTACGCCGGCCAACTCCATCTTGTTCTGTGTCCTTCACCTTGACCACACCTCCTCCCCTTGAGCAACCTCCCCCTCACCTGCCTAACAGGACTCGGACCCTTCCCCAGCCAATTGGCTGAGGCCATAGCCATTACCTCACCAACTGCCCCTAGATCCCTATAAAACCTTTGTGCTTTTGAAACTTGCTCGCTCTCCCAGGTATCTCACCGCTGCGTCAGCGCAGGTAGGGGATTGAGCTCGAGCTAGCTCGAATAAAGGCTCTTTTGCTTTTACATCGGACTCGGCTCCCTGGCGGTATTTGGGGATCATGAATTCTGGGCATAACACCACCATGTTTCTGTAAGATAACAACATTCTTGCCTGACACCATGATAACAAAATAATGATTTAGTTGTTTTGCAGAGACTCAGGCCTTGACGAAGAAACTGGTCAGAACCAGTCAGGACTACCAATTTTTTCTTTGAGCATGTGTAAGTATCTCATGGATGGACTTCTGATGTATAGGAGCCTAAAAATCCACCCTTGGATCATGCCATGGATGCCATTTTCTGGTCATGGATCACATTGCAACGTATGCAGAATATCTGTGCAAACAGCGACAAAAAAATGACTTTGAACCTCTCTCAGTAACTTCCTTTATCTGATTTTATTGTTTATTTAGAGAGAAAATCTTAAACAGGATCCACACTCAGCACGAGCCTGATACGGGGCTTGATCCCATGACCTTGGGATCACAACCTAAGCCAAAATCAAGAGTCACATGCTTAACTGACTAAAAACAAATAAACGGAGGGGCACCTGAGTGGTTCAAAGTCTTGTAGCTCTTCTCTCCTGTACCCAGATTCTTTTGCCTTTAAATATCCCTTATTCTACCCCTATAGGGAAGCAGGTTTGGGGCTTGCTCTTCCATCTCCTCATTTGGCTGTCTCTCAAACCCTTTCCTTGCTGCACATTGGGCAACTAAAGTTGAGTTCAACTAAATATATAGTAGGCCCATGTGGAGAATAAGTTTAAGAATTCCCTGGGCTTACACCGATGAGTTAACAAGGAATAAAGAATTAGAAAGCCATAGGATGCTTACATCCAAGCTTGGGCAAACCAGATTAGGTAAATAAGTACAGATAGGTTGGGACAAAGGTATAGGAAGTAAACAAAATTAGGTATTCGGGGTAGAAATGCGCCCGTCCCCCCCAATTTAGTACAATAGCAGAAAGCTGCTTTCACAGGAAGAAAGGACCAAATTAGGTAAACAGGTAAATAGGGTTTATAGACCCCTTAGAGGTGAAGTCCAGAGCAGAGCTAATTAGCAAAAGAACCATACCTTGTTGACGCTGAGGTAGCATGCTCTTTCTTGTCCCCTAGGCCAGTTTAGGGAAACAGAGGTGGTGCCTCATATCTGCCATAAACAACCCTCTGCCAGGCACCAGGATTTTGTTTTGTATAAACCCAAACCCCTAAGACCACGTATCTTCAAAACCCCCTTTTCCTCATGCCCATGAAGTAATCTTCAGTTTCACTGTCTCTTTGTGCACGTCCATCACCATGTTTGTAAGCCTTCTGATCCTAATAAAAACAGAGCAAGGATCCTGGGGCTCATGTCTTCTTCCCGACATTAGCTATCTCTTGCATTTTAATCCTGCATCCCGCTTTCTTGCTGGACAAGAAAGAACTCTAGACCCAGTGTCTATGACAGCCCCAAATGTAAAGTGAAGAGGCTAAGACTTATTTTACAATTATGTAAAGAAAGTGAAGTGGCTTTCCCTCCACCCTGTGGAGGGTGGATGCCTTGAAATCCCACCAGTTCCTCTACTTGAGACACTTTCTCCAAAGTTACAGGATACAAATGCATATTATGAAAGGTAATTTATCACTCCAAAAACACCCAATACTTCTTTGAGTAATCAAGTAGAGTGGGAACCAGCAAAGGTGAATTCTAAATGACAGAATACTGGGAAGAAAAATGGAAACACCGATGTTCAGAGATTAGAGAGAGCAGGCATAAATGCTATATTTTTGTTACAGCATAAGCAAATCAGGTCACAGAGGATGAGGCCAGGGCTCTATGGAGAAAGGTGCCAAGAAAGAACATAAAGAGATGAAACCAACATTGAATACAAACAATGTACAATTTTGTAAGCAGCAAAACCATGTTATAGAAGAGCATCTCATAATCTGGGATTTTAATAAAGATGCATTAAGTGTAAAAAGTTGATATAAATGGAAAGTTTGTATGAAAGTATGGAGCAAGCTGTCAGGAGACCTTTGACAATTTGAATAAAAATTAATTGGATAAATATGTGTCTCTCCTTCATTTGAAATAGATATGTATAGAGATTTAAGCATTTATTTTTTTTCTGAGCTTTTTTGGTTTTAATCTCAGTATTGAGAGAGTCACAAGAAAGATGCATTAAGTGTAAAAAGTTGATATAAATGGAAAGTTTGTACGAAAGTATGAAGCAAGCTGTCAGGAGACCTTTGACAATTTGAATAAAAATTAATTGGATAAATATGTGTCTCTCCTTCATTTGAAATAGATATGTATAGAGATTTAAGCATTTATTTTTTTTTCTGAGCTTTTTTGGTTTTAATCTCAGTATTGAGAGAGTCACAAGAATGGAAGGTCCTCACTTGCAGAGATTAATGATTTACTACTGCTACAAGCGCAGTAAGAGTACCCATTCTCAAGAGCACTGCCTGATCCTGAATGATCATCTAGATCCCACGAGACTTTTTGGGCTCATAGAAGCTTTTTAGCTTTGTTTTTCCTGACATTAAAGAATTTTTAAGTATTCCTGTATGGCCAGATGATGGTGCTAAGGTTTCTTAACTTGACATAAACCCTCAAGTTGCTCTCTCCCCTCATTCCAAATTCCTGAGTGAATCTCTGGTTCATATACCAATGTCTTAACATTGATTTTGAATCAGTTACTCAGACTCTATAGATATATGGAATACAGATATAGAATATATAGACATATGATATGTAGATAAGTCTTACAGATGGAGAGACAGATCTCAGATAATTAAATAGCAAGTGTTGATAAGGACATGATACATTGAGAATTAGTAGGGAGAAATGTAAATCGGTCCAAAGACTTTGGAAACTAATTAGACATTACTTCCACTTTTGGGTATGTACATTCTGAATAAACTTGCATCGGTGCACCACCCCCCTCAAATACATGGAAACAAATGTTTGTAGCACACCATCTAAAAGAAAATTCTAGAAACCAAATTTCCAGTAAAAGGAGAATGTATACTAAACTGAAGTGTATTTTGAAAAAGTTTTGGGAATAAATCAAGTATAGCTACATGCATCAACATGAATAAATTGTGTCAACAATATTGCTTGAAAAAATTAAGTCACAATAGAATACAGAGTCTAACAGCATTTATATAAAGTTCAAAAACACTAATATATTTCATATGGAAATACTTAGATACGTTTCTTAAGAGAATGATAAACACATGCTCAAAATAGTGGTTATCCCTGTGGAGAATTGAGGAATATGATCAGGGAGGGACAAAATGTATCAATAGTATTCTGTTTTTAAGCTGTGGTGAGTACACATGTGGCCTTTTGATTATCTTTTATAATGTATAAATATGTTCCTATCTATAAATATGTCCCTATACTATAAATAAATATATGTATATATATGTGTGTATATATATATATATATATATATATATATATATATATATACACACACATATATCTATACATACACATATATATATAGTGTATTTCAAAAACAGATTTAGGAAATTAAAGTTAAAAATTTTTAAATTGTATCAGAAATCTCTGCCTTGACAGAAAACATGAATAGACACTTCTCTAAAGAAGACATCCAGATGGCCAACAGGCACATGAAAAGATGTTCAACGTCACTCCTCATCGGGGAAATACAAATCAAAACCACACTCAGCTATCACCTCACACAGAGTGGCCAAAATGAACAAATAAGGAGACTATAGATGCTGGAGAGGATGTGGAGAAACGGGAACCCTCTTGTACTGTTGGTGGGAATGCAAACTGGTGCAGCCACTCTGGAAAACAGTGTGGAGGTTCCTCAAAAAATTAAAAATAGACATACCCTATGACCCAGTAGTAGCACTGCTAGGAATTTACCCAAGGGATACAGGAGTACTGATGCATAGGGGCACTTGTACCCCAATGTTTATAGCAGCACTCTCAACAATAGCCTAATTATGGAAAGAGCCTAAATGTCCATCACCTGATGAATGGATAAAGAAATTGTGGTTTATATACACAATGGAGTACTACGTGGAAATGAGAAAGAATGAAATATGGCCCTTTGTAGCAATGTGGATGGAACTGGAAAGTGTTATGCTAAGTGAAATAAGCCATACAGAGAAAGATACCATATGTTTTCACTCTTATGTGGATCCTGAGAAACTTAACAGAAACCGATGGGGGAGGGGAAGAAAAAAAAAGAGGTTAGAGTGGTAGAGAGCCAAAGCATAAGAGACTCTTAGAACAAACTGGGGCGCCTGGTGGCTCAGTCGGTTAAGCGTCCGACTTCGGCTCAGGTCATGATCTCGCCGTATGTGAGTTCAAGCCCCGCATCGGGCTCTGTGCTGACTGCTCAGAGCCTGGAGCCTGTTTCAGATTCTGTGTCTCCCTCTCTCTCTGACCCTCCCCTGTTCATGCTCTCTGTCTCAAAAATAAATAAATGTTAAAAAAAAAAATTTAAAAAAAATAAAGAACAAACTGAGGGGATGAAGGGTGGGCGATGGATATTGAGGAGGGCACCTTTTGGGATGAGCACTTGGTGTTGTATGGAAACCAATTTGACAATAAATTTCATATATTGAAAAAAAATAGAAACCTCTGCCTTGAACTGAAAAAAATATATATATATAATGTGAATAATACACATATTTGACTAAAATGGTGCTATTGACAAAGAATACTGAATATGACATATCTAATGTGATAAAATACATAAAGTCATTTTCATCCATGGTAAACACTTAATATATGATAAACATTATCCTCCCCCTTTCCATCATCACAAAAAAAGCATTTAGCATTGGATAATAATAATGATTCAAGAGAACACAATGATTAAGAGTGGGAGTACATGTGTGTATGTGTATATGGGTATGCGCATGTTACTTAGAGGTCATGGGTTTGAATATAAGCTCTGGGTGTTATGTGAGTTGCCCAATTTGTCCTCTGTGCTGTTTATTTTTAAAATTGAGATAATAGATATTATATTATTGTGATGAGTAATTAAGATAAAACTAGGTGAACTATTTAATAATTTTCATGCATCAGGAACTGCGTTGAATTCTGTGTATAAATTAATACAAATATCAACATGACAACAGCACTAATTTCTTAGAATTATATTCATCTACTCATACTTTAATCCACCTATTGTTACTGAACTTAAGAGGTAACTAGAAAATCCCAAGGTTGGCAATATTTATAATTGTTCGAATGTCTCATCTCTTGTTTATAACCTACAATTGCTTTCTTTTTACTAAGAAAAAAGATTGAGTCTCTATTCTGATTTTTTAAAGAGGGAAAAAGCACAGAAGATTTTGAAGAAAGAATCACCAGAATGATCATATACACATTCCTTAAATTAAACAACCTGATTAAATGCCAGGCTGAATTTGATTTACCATATGTTAGAACGAGGAAAGATTATTTCGAGGCCAGCTTAAGGTCTAAGTATTCACTGCATCAGAAAATAGCAGTCTTCAGCTCAGAACTTAGATAGACCTAATTCAAAACAGGATTAGACATGCATAAAAAGTTCCACTCAATATAATTTTGTTTCTTCAAGTGAGTACACTTCTAAGTACCACCTTTATTTAGCATGACCTTTGGCAAACATTTCAATATGACTTTCTGACAGCTTCAGATTGAAAACAATTGTATTTGAAGAAACACATCTAATTGTAATATAACAGAGAAGCTTTTCTTAAATTTCCAGTTCAGATTCAATACATCTAGCCATCTATTAATAATGATAAAAAAAAAAAAGAAAAGAAAGTTCAAGGAATTACTCTGACTTCAAGACTTAGTGTAAAGCTATAGTAATCAGCACAATATAGTATTGGTGAAAGAATAGACACATAGATTAATAGACACTAAATAGAGCCCAGAAATATACCTTAATATAAATACAGTCAATTCACCACTGACAAAGGAAGAAAAGCTGCACAGTGGAACCAAGATGGTGTCTTCAACAAATGACACTGGAATAGCTGGATATCCATATGCAAAAATACCCACAAGACCTTGTGCTCATCACAGAAGTTAACTCAAAATGGATCATAGATCTAAATGTAAAATTAAAAAAAAAAAAAGGAACTCTAAAACTCCTGTAAGACAAACATGAGAAAGCCTACATGCCTCAGTTATGGTGATGCCTTTTTAGGTACAACAGCAAAGATACAATCCATGAAAAAAAAAATGTTAAACTGGAGTAGATTAAAATCGAAAAACTCTGCTCTGTGAAAGACTATATGAATAGAAGACAAGACACACTGGGAGAAACCCATCTGCTAAAGGTCTATTATCCAAAATATGTAAAGACCTCTTCAAACTCAACTAGAAAATAACACAATTTGAAAATGGGCCAAAAAACATTAATGCACTCACAAAAGAAGATATACAAATGACAAATAAGCTTATGAAAAGATGTTCCATATTGTACATCAGAGAAGTACTAAATAAAACAATGAGCTACAATTAAGCATCTATTAGAATAGCCAAAACCTCGGACAGTGACAATACCAAATGCTGACAAGGGTGTAGAACCATAGGAAGACTCATACTTTGCTGTGGGAATGCAAACTGGTACAGCCGTGTTACAAAGCAGTTGGAAGTTTCTTACAAAACTAAATACATTCAGCATATTAACTAGCAATTACTCCTTGGTATTTATCCAAAGGAATAGAAAACTATGTCACACACACACACACACACACACACACACACACACACACACAACCTGTACATGGATATTTATAGGTTTATTCAGAATTGCCCAAAGTGGAAAAAACCAAGATATCCTTCAATAGGTGAGTGGACAAATAAACTACATCTAGACAATGGAGTATTGTATTATTCAGTGCTAGAAAGTATGAGCTATCAAGCCAAAAAAAAAAAAAAAAAAAAAAAAAGGAGAGAGCTTAAGTACATATAAAAGTGGAAAAATCTTTAAGAGTTTGTTACCACTAGACCACCCTTACAATAAATGTTACAGTAAATGTTAAAGGGAGCTTAAAATGAAATAAAAGAAGGGTAATTTGTTACAGAAAACATTATCAAAGTATAAAAATCACTGGCAAAAGTAAATATATAATTAAATTTAGAATACTTTAACATAGTAATAGTGGAAAATACATCACTTTTATCTCTAGCAGAAATGCTAAATGATAAAATATTAATAACTACGTAATTTGTTAATAGATATATATTGTAAAAAGATGCAAATTGTGACATCAAAAATAAAATGGGGGAGAGAGTATAAAAATGTGGAGCTTTTATGTGTGTTTGAAGCTTAAAATAGAGTATTACAAATATATGTTTTATGTAAGATTGATGTTAATGACAAAGGAAAAGTTCACAGTAAATACATAAAAGAGAAATCAAAGCATACAACTACAGAAAACTATCAAATCAGAAAGGGAGAGAGCAAGAGAAGGAATAAAGGATTTACAGAACAAATGGAAAACAGTTAACAAAATGACAGTAGTAAATTCATACCTATCAATAATTACTTTAAGTGTAAATGGACTAATTTCTCCAATAAAAAGAGAACAAGTGACTGAATGGATAAAAACAAAAACAAAACAAAACAAAAAACCACTATGAAATGCCTACAAGGGACTCATCTCACTCTAGGGACACACTGGAAGTGAAGTGATAGAAGAGGATATTTCATGCAAATGGAAGCCAAAAGAAAATAGTAATAACTAGTATCCAACAAAATAGACTTTAAGCCAAATATTATAAGAAAGAAGGTAATTATATAATGATACAGGTGTCAATCCAAAAAGAGGACATATATTCAAATATTTGCCCAACATAGTGAGTATTGACATATTAAGTCAATACAAACAGCCCTAACATAAGACATAGACAGCAATAATATTAGAGGATTTAATACACCACTTTCAACAATGGATAGATCATCCAGGCAGAAAATCAACAAGTAAGCATTGGACTTAAAGGACACATTAGAACAAATGGACCTAATAGGCATTTTTGGAATATTCCATTCAGCAGCAGCAGAATACACATTCTTCTCAGGTGCACATGGAATCTTCTCCAAGATAGTTCATATGTTAGGTCACAAAACAGGTCTTAAAAAATAACATCATATCAAGCATCTCTTTTGATGGCAATGGTATGAAAGTAGAAATTAATTATAAGAAGCAAGTTGGAAATTTTATAGATATGGAGATTAAACCATAATTTCCAAAAAAAAAAGAAAGAAAAAAGAAAAGAAAACACAAACAATGACTCAGTAAAGAAACAAAAGGAAAACAAAAAAATATCTCGAGACAAATGAAAATGGAAATACAACATGTTAAATCTTCCTAGATGCAACAAAAGTAGTTCTAAGAGGGAAGTTCATCAAAATAATGCCTGGATTCAGAAAAAGTCATCTCAAGCCAGTTAACTTTGCACTTCAAGGAACAAGAAAAAAAGAACAAAGTAAACTCAAAGTTAGTATAATGAAGAAAATAAAAATGATCAGAGGAAATAAAATAGAGACCAAAAAGACAATAGATAAGATCAATAAAACTAAGTGCTAGATTTTTGAAATGATAAGCAAAATAGATGAAATTAGCTAGATTTATCCAGGAAACAAAAAGGAAAGAACTCATAATTCTCAATGAAAGAGAAGATATTACAGTGATACCACTATAACACAAAGGATCAGAAAAGACTACTTTGAAACATTATATGCTAACAAATTGGATAACCTCAAAGAATAGATTCCAGTAAACCTACAATCTACCAAAAGGGGATCATGAGGATACAGAAAATCCAAACAGAGCAGTTACTAATAAAGAGATTAAATCAGTAATCCAAAACCTCCCAACCAGGATCAGACTGCTACACCAGTAGATGTTCCTACCAAACATCTAAAGAACTAACGCCAAACCTTCTGAATCTTCCAAAAAAATAGAAAAAGAGGAACGCTTCCAAATTCATTTTGACACCAGAATTAATCTGATACTAAACCCAGATAAGGATACTATAAGAAAATTACATGCCGATTTCTGATGAACATAAATGCAAAAGTCATCCACAAAATATTAGCAAAGTGAATTCTACAGTGTATTAAAATGAAATACCATGATCATGGTCATAATCAAGTAAGATTTATTGATCCCATATTAACCATGTTAACAAAATGAGAAATAAAAATAGTATGGCCATCTCAAGAGGTGCAGAAAAAACATTTTATGCAATTCAACATAATCTTATGATAAAAATTGCCAACAAACTGGGAACAGACGGAATGTGCTGCAATATGATAAAAGCCATGTATGACAAGCCCACAGCTAACATCGTACTCAATGGTGAAGAGCTGAAAACTTTTCCTCTAAGATCAGGAACAAGACAAGAGTGCCCATATTCGCCATTTTTTTTTTCAACATAGCATTGGAAAGCCTAGCCAGAGCACAAAGAGAAGAAAAAATCAAATAAAATCATCTAAATTAGGAAGGAAGAAGTAAAATTGTCTCTCTTTACAGATGACATAATATATTAAAAAAAAAAAAAAACAACCCTAAAGATCTCAGAAAAAAATCTAGGACTAATAAGTTAACATTACAAGATACATAATCAGTGTACAAACAATTTGCATTTCTATACACCAGTGAACTGTAAGAAAGGTAATCTAAGAAAAACATTTTATTTATAATACCATCAAAAAGAATAATATACTTAGGAATACATTTAACCAAGGGAATAAAAGATCTGTACACTGAAAAGACTGGTGAAAAAAAAATTGAAGAGGTTATAAATATATAGAAAGATATCCGTGCTTATGTGTTGGAAAATTAATATGTTAAAATGTATATACTACCCAAGTGATCTACACATTTAATGCAATCCCTATCATAATTCCAATGGTATTTTTCACAGAAATAGAACAATCCCCAAGTTTTAATGGAACCAAACAGATCCCAAATAGCCAAAGCAATATCAAGAAAGAGCAACTAATTTAAAAGCATCATACTTCCTGTTCAAGTGGTAATACAATGCTATACCAATCAAAAGGTATGGTATTGGCATAACAGCAGACATTTAGATAAATGGAACAAAATTGAGAGCCCAGAAATAAACCCATGCATGTACATTTAGTTCATTTATAAGAAAGGAGCCCAGTACATACAATGAAGAAAGGATAGTCTCTTCAATGAATGGTGCTGGGAAAACTGGACAGACACATGCAAAAGAATGAAACTGGACCACTGTCTTACACCACTCACAAAAAATGACTCAAAAAGGATTTTATACTTCAGTGTAAGACCTGAAACCATAAAAGTCGTAAAGGAAAACATAGGCAATCACTCCTTGATATTGGTCTTGGCAGTGCCTTTTTGAACTTGACACCAAAAGCAAAAGCAGTTAAAGCAAAATTTAACAAGCAGATCATCAAACTAAAAAGCTTCTGCATAACAGAGGAAAACGTCAACAAAATGAAAAGGCAATCTATGAAATAGAAGAAATATTTGCAAACCATGTATCTAATAATGGATCAATATCTGAAATATAATAAGAATTCACACAACTCAATAGCAAAAAATAAAAATTTAAACATTTAAGAATTTTTAAATGGCCAAAGGATTTGAATAGGCACTTTTCCAAATAAGACATATAAATGGCCAACAGATACTCAATAGGTGCTCATTGTCACTAATCATCTGAGGAATACAAGTCAAAACCACAATGAGGTATCATAGTGGTTAGAATTTCTATTATCAAAAAGACAATAGATAACAAATGCTGTGGTGGATGTAGAGAAAAGAAAACATTTGTTCACTATTTGGGGGAATGTAAACTGGTATAGCCACTATGGAAAGATGTATGTATAGTTCTTTATTTCTTCAAGAAATTAAAAATAGAATTACCATATGATCTAACATTCCTATTTCTGCAGTTAAATATTCTTTTCAAAGGAAAATCTTTATTTCAAAGAGATAGCTGTACTCCCATATTTACTACAGCATTATTCATGACAACCAAGGCATAGAAACAATGTAAATGTCCATAGACAGATGAAAGGATGGAGAAAATGTGGAATGAATACATCTGTATCTCTTTATCATCTATCTATCTATAAAATACAATACTATCCAACATTTAAAAATAAAGAAATTCAGTCATTTGCATCAACTAGAATCACCCTGGAGGGCATTATGCTAAGTGAAATAAGCCAGAGATGATACTGCATATATGTAGATTATATTTTAAAAGTACAAACTCCTAAAATCAGGGTAGAAAAGTAGTTGTTGAAGGGTAGGGGAAACAAGGAAGGTTGGGAGAATGATACAAACTTTCATTTATCAAATGATAAGGTCTTAGGATCTAATGTATAACAAGGTGACTATAGTTGATAATACTGTATTATATACCTTAAATTAGCAGAGTCGAATTTAAATTCTGTCTCTGTCTCTCATGCACGCACGCGCGTGCGCACATTCGCGCGCGCACGTGCACACACACACACACAATGAAAAAGACAAATATGTGAGGTTATAGATTTGGTAATTAACTTGATATATGGAATTCTTTTCCAACGAATATGTATATAAAAACATCACATTGTATACTTTAAATATTTTATAATTACATTTATCAATTTACTTCAAAAAAGCTAAAAACAAAAAAAGATCAGCAGCTGGTAAGAACAAGGGGTGGGAGAGATAAATTGGCAGAGTGCATAGGATTTTTAGGGCAATGAAAATACTCTATTATAATGATGCATGTATGTCATTATACAATTGTCCAAACCAATAGAATACAAATAACGAACCCTAAGGTTCACCTGTGTGATGATGATTTGTCAAAGTAGGTTGGTATTTGATGAAAAATAAAATATACAATTCTGGTGCATAATGTTGATAAGAGGGGAAATCACTGTACCTCTTACTCAATGCTGGGGAAATTCACTATATGAGGTCAGGGGGGGAAATCACTGTACCTCTTAATTCTGCTGTAAGCCAAAACTGCTATTTAAAAAAGAAAAAAAAAAAAAAGCCTTTGAGCACCTGGGTGGCTCAGTTTGTTAAAGTCTCTGACTTCTGCTGAGGTCATGATCTACAGTTTGTGAGTTCAAGCCCCACATTGGGCTTTCTGCTGTCAGCACTTGGACCTCTTCGGATCCTATGTCCCCTCCCCCCCCCCCCTTTCTTTCTCTCTGCCCCTTCCACAAACTCTCTCTCTAAAATAAATAGGTTTTTAAAAATCTAAAAAAAAAATAAAGCCTTACAAAGAAAAAAGACAACAATAAAAACCCTACAAATCACCAAACTGAGTATGGTTCTATTCTTCAACAAGTACTATCATATGACTGTCACATTGACTAGCATATTGCCTGGATAGGAAGATGAAGTGTAGGTGTTTAAAAGAAGTCTATGTCTTTAAATAAAGTGTATGTCTTTTCATGAAAGTTTTGATCATTGGGTTATCTAAGGAATTGCCAAATCACTCTATTAAACACCTGATGCTAATATCACACTGTATGTTTACTAACTGGAATTAAAGTAAAAACTTAAAAAGTTTTGAATACAGCAACAGCATAGCTTGAGTAAATAGGAATGTCTCAAAGCAGCATTGACATAGATCTACTTATCAAGGATGTCATTTTGTGTATTTCCTTACGTCAATAGTCATCAGAGTCTAGAAAAAAAAAAGTTTAATACTATAAAAACACCACCAGTCTTCTTCCATTTCCATTCTTTTGTATTTGCTTCTTTAAGGAAAAATATAATTGACAGCTGCTTGTAAATTAAATACAACTTACAGTCTGCGAGGGCCATACACTCATTCTCTATCAAAACAATAGGCCCCAGCAGAATAATTCTATGTGTATCCCTACATTTACATGGTATGACTTGCCTCCTAGACCCAACTTAGACACTATAGCACATCAATACCACTGTCACATAACATAATGCTCCCAGTTAGTTTGGCTTCTTGAATTTAGAGTTCACTGTGGCATGGTGATTATGCCCACAACAGTGTAAGCCAAAGCAGCTTTCATAATCAAGCCTGAATGAACCACACCCATGGAAGTTATTTCATCCAATTCTAGATCAGAAGAGTAGCATGCCATTGAGAACTGACCTCCACTACACATATTCAGAGAAGCCTAGTGATATACTTGGAGATGCAGGAATTTAAAGCCCTATGGCTTTAGTTAATAATATTTGTTAATATAGTTTGTTAATATAATAACAAATTGTTAATTTGTTATTATACAAATTATTAATTATGCAAATTATTAATAATTTGTTAATAATAGTTAATAAGTGGCTACAGTTAATAATATTGAATTCTATATTTAAAGATTGCTAAGAGAGTTGGTCTCAAATATTCTCACCACGAAAAAGCAAAAAAAATGGTAACTATGTGATGTGATGGGAATGTTCATTAACCTCATTTTGGCAATCATTCCACAATTTATATGTGTATCAAATCATCACATGATACACCTTGAACTTACAAAATGTTACATGTCAATTATATCTCAATAAATCATGAAAAAAAAGAGATAAAATCTTAAAAGCAGTCACACAAAAAAAATGACACATCACACAGAAGAGAACAATAAAAATCAGGCTGACTTATCAGAAATGATAGAGACCCAAAGGAAAATGGAATATTTTTTTTCTTTCTGTGTTTTCAGTATCTAAACTGTTCACATTCTGTAACTTTCAAAAATATGAATGAATTCAAAGGCATTGAAAGCAGGAATTCAGATTACTTGTGTGCCAATGATCATTGCAACATTACTCACAATACCCAATAAGTGTAAACACAAATATCCATCAACGAATGAGTGGGTAAACAAATGTAGTATATCCACAGAATGGAGTATTATTCAGCCTTAAATAAAGTACTGATACTTGCTACATCATGGATAAACTTTGAAAATATATGCTAAATAAGGCAGACACAAAATGACAAATTATTGTATGATTCAATTTATATGACTTACTGCAAATAGGTAAATATATGGAAATAAAAGTAGAGAGACGGGGAGAGGAGAAGAGGAAAAATTGGGGAGTTATTCCTTATTACAAAGTTTCTGTATAAGATAATGAGAAATTTTGGAAATAGTGGCAAATGGCAACACAATGTTATGAATGTAGCTAAAGCCACTGAATTGTATATTTAAAATTATTAAAAAATAAATAAAATGGCAGGACACCTGGGTGGCTCAGTCAGTTGAGCATGTGACTTTGGCTCAGGTCAGGATCTCACAGTTTCTGAGTTGGAACCCCATTGTAGGGCTCTGTGCTGACAGCTCAGAGCCTGGAGCCTGCTTTGGATTCTGTCTCCTTTTCTCTTTGCCCCTCCCCCACTCACACTCTGTCTTTTTCTCTCTCAAAAATAAACATTAAAAAATAACAATAAAATAAAATGGCAAAATCTCTGTTACATATGTTTTACAATTTTTAAAAAATCAAGGTAATATACCCTAAACCCTTGAATTGTATGTTTTAAATGGGTGAATTTCATGTTGTAAATATCTTAATAAAGATGTTAAAAAATTAAAGGGAAAAAAGTCAAAAAAATGTTGACTAGAGAAAAGATAGGAAAGAAAAAACATCCTTCTACTTCTCAACAGATTCTTCTGAAGGTGAGTGGTAGGTGGTACAGGCTGTCCCAAGTTATCCCATGTGACTGAGAAGTCGTTGTGGTTTTGTGTTAAATTGTGGCCATCTTTACTTCTTTATTCCTAGGTACTAGGATTATACCACCTATACCATTCCCTCCCCCTGGCACACTGTTAATGTGTAAACCTTACTTCTGTGTTTTCAAGAGGGTCCTGGTTAAGACATAAATCAGGTATGTAGCAGATAAGTTTGTTGTTAGCATAATTTACGTTTCCTGGCCCAGTTTTGATTTCAGCCCCACTGTGGTTCAAAATTTCATGCATACTGAAAGATTCTTATTTATCTGTCCTTTTCAACCTCAGGGCACTTTCTGAATGTGGGAGAGTTGGCTTAGTTAATGTATTTTTTGCAAAGCTCTAAAGAGCATTGGAGTTAATACCCCTCAGGGACAACTCTCAGCTCGAAGAAGCTCCCCATGTTTATCGGACATTGAATACAAGGAGGCATTCCCTTTGCTTCACAGAAGGACCAGTGGAATCTAGCCCTCAACAACAACTTAAATCTCACCCTTAATTCAAATTGTTCTTCTTTTATCTTTCACCTATTCTATAATTCTTTATGGAACAACCTTTCAAATAAACTGCCTTTTAAAATTCTATTCTTCAAGCTCTACAATTGGCAAGACCTACACATTTTTTTTTTTCCGGAAGTAGTCTTAGAAAAAATATCCTTTAGGATAGAGTTTTGGAACCAGATTCCTTCCTGTCCAGATGTCAGTTATTGATGACAGTATATAGGGTGATGATAACCTGTGATGTGTGATGCAGTATCACAACCACCAATAATTTTACTTGTGGTGGAACTGAAATGACGTACAATAAGAGGAAACATCATGTATGCATTTGTTCTGGCACTTGAATGGTGTGAGGCAATGGTAATTATAAAGATTAGGAGGTAGCTGGCTTTTGTTACATTTCTTAAAAGACTTGAAAAAAGAGGATGGCATGGTTAGGTCTGCCAACTAGCAGACCATGACATAAAAGCCTGAAGACTGTGGCATAATTTAAAGAGACCCTTCAATAAAGCCAGTGCTGTGCTAAAAATTAAGCTCAGAATTTAATTGTTAGCAGAATAGCAAAGGAGATCATATACTATCTTGGCAGGTAGCCCAGGGTAAAGTCAGGGACTTCTGTAGGACCTTGGTATTTGTAATTAGTATGTAAATGCCTTAGTAGATTCCTGGGAACCTCCCATTTTGGCTGAAGCCTGACATCTCAACCGCACTCCTGGTTTAGTGGTGACTATCCTTTGTAGGCCAAAATTTGCATTACAGGATGCTGCCATGGAACTGAGCTCCCAAGTGACAATGGGCATAGAAGAAGCCAGGTAGTGACATTTATCAGATACAACAATGACTTTTTTTTTAACTGGAAGATGATAACAGAGCAGCAACCAGGCTGTGCTTTTGTCTACAGATTTGGTGGCAATGACTAACAGATGGGTTTCTTGGGTAAGATACTAAAGCAGTTGACAAGGATACTGCTTTTCTTCTTATAAAAGAAAAAAAATAAAAGAGCTAAGAAGGCTGACAGAAATCTTAAAAGTATTTCCCTCCCAGTTTTCAGATGCAGTTCCCACCAACTGAATGGGAGACCAATTTCTACTTGGGTAGGGCCTCTGAAATGTCATTACAAATGAATACAATCATCCTATCAGTCCTTCTCCAAAGAGAACTTCAGCCACGTATCCTATAAATGTATATGAGTGAGAACTTAAGAGGGGATACTAAATACTAAATGTCTGAGCAGACATTGATGCCAGAGAAGTCAAAATACCATCATGGACATCTTACATAACTGTTGTACATTCTCCATGAGCTTCCAAACACACTTTTATCTCACAGTAGAGGGAATGGGCCCTCAGATACACCTTATGGTTTTTTTCCATACATGACTTCAAATTTAGAAGTAAATTTAATATCCATTTATGCTAAAAACTTTCAGCAAGGTGGGTATAGAGGTAACAACATACCTCAACGTGACAAATGCCATATATGACAAGCCCACAGCTAATATCAACTGTGCAAAGCCAAAAGCTTTTCTTCTAAGATCACGAACAACATGCTTGCCACTTTTTTTTTTCACCATAGTACTGGAAGTCCTCACCAGAATCATTAAGCAAGAAACATACATGCAAGTTATTCAAATCAAGAAGGAAGAAGTAAAACTGTCATCATTTGCAGAAGCTATAATATGATATATATAAAATCCTAATGGCATCACAAAACCATTATATAAACTCAGTAAAGTTTCAGATTCAAAATCAATATACAAAAATCTGTTCAGTTTCCACACACTAGTAACAACTATCAAAAAGAGATTAAGAAAACAATCCCATTTACAACCGCATCAAAGAGAATAAAATAATAAAAAATAAATTTAACCAAGGAGATTAAAGATCTGTATGCTGAAACTAGAAGACATAGATGAAAGTAATTGAATAAGACACAAATGAAAAAAATATTTTATGTTTATGGACTGGAAGAATATTGTTAAAATGTTCATACTACCCAAATCAGATTCAATGTAATGTTGATCAAAACTCCAAGTGAATTTTTCATAGAAAGAGAACAGTATTGAACTTTGTATGGAACCACAAAAGACCCCAAATAGCCAAAGCGATATTGAGAAAGAGGAACAAATCTGGAGGCATCACATTTCCTGACTTCAAACTATATTACAATGTTATCACAATCACAATTGTATGGTATTGGCATAAAAACAGATATATACATCAGAGACATTTCAAGATGGCAGCAGAGTAGAAGGATTCAGAATTGCATTGACCCATGAACACAGCTAGATAACTACCAAATCATTCAAAATACCCCAGAAATTGACCTGAAGACTGACAGAACAAACTCCACAACTAAAGGAAGAGAAGAGACCACATCGAAGAAGGTAAGAAATGCAGAGCCATGGTTTAGGGGAGAAAGGATCATGGGTCCTATGCAGGGAAGGGAGTCATGGTTGCAGAGAAGGATGAGAAAGAGAGGAACACACAGGGGGACACACAAGGGGAATGTTTCCCCAAAGCCACTGGCTTGGAAAATGAGAAGCTGAATTTCTTGAGTTCTTGCAACCAGTGGTGTTAAAGCTGGAGTTTTAAAGTCAGCAAGCTTGGCTGGATAGAGCCCAGAGAGCACTCCACTGCACTTGGACAGAGGGCAGACAAACAATCCAGGGATGGATAGCGTAGAAATGGTGATCTGTGGAATGTCTGCAGCACACAGAGGGAGACTGTTCACTCTTCTCAGGATGTGTCTCTGAGAGGCCATTTTCTTGGAAACATCTCTCTGAAACAAAGACTTGCTGGCACCATTTCTCTCCCCCATCCTTCAGCATAAACATAGAGCCACCTGTGGGAAGCAACACAGCACTAACAATAACTACCTACATTGCTTAGACCAAGCCCCACCCATCCCACAATCTGATGGGGCTGCCTTTCTGAGTCAAGCTAGTCTCAGTCCCAGTGTGATGCTCCCCAGCTCCAAAGACCAGGACAAACTCCTGCCCATACAGGAGACTTCTGCAGGGCCTCAATTCTGGTGGAGTTAGTGTTTGGTCTTATTTCATAAGTGGACCAGAGCACACCTGGTTAAAACTTGCCACAGTCAGGCCAGGGACCACAAACTGCCCGCAGCAGGCAAGGAGAGCCTCTGCAATTGACTGGCTCAAGGACAGAGCAGCCAAAACACCACAGCATAGCACAAGTGGCACACTCCCTGGAGATAACTCCCTGAAGCACCAGGCCCTGGGCACTACTTGATCTCTTCTTAAGGCCATTAAGAGCAGGAGACCTAACTGGCTTTTCTAACACAGAGAAGAAAGCAGAGACTTATACAAAATGCCAAGATGGAGGATTTCATCCCAAATCAAAGAACAAAATAAGGCCACAGCCAGAAAGCTAAGCAAAACAGATATCAGTAGCATGCCTGGTGGAGAATTTAAAGCAAAAGTCAAAGGGATACGCCATAGGCTTGAGAAAAGAATAGAAGACATCACTGAGACCCTTACAACAAAGATAAAAGAGTTAAGGAAGAACCAGAGATTAAGAGTGCAATAAACAAGATTGGAAACAGGCTTGATGTAATAAACAGCAGTCTGGAAGAAGCAGAGAAATGAATTAGTGACCTAGAAAACAAAGTAATGGAAAATAATGAAGCTGAACAAGAGAGAAAGAATTATGGAATACAAGAATATATCTAGGGAACTCAGTAACTCCATTCAACATAATAACATTTCTATTATAGGAGTCCCAGAAGAAGATAGAGAAAGGGAGCCAGAAAACTTATTTCAAGAGATAATAACAGAAAACTTCCCTAATCTGGGGAAGAAAACCAACATCCAACTCCAGGAGGCACAGAGAACTCCCATCCAAATCAACAAAAGCAGGATAATACCAGGACATATTTTAATTGAATTTGCAAAATACAGTGATAAAGAAAAAATCTAAAAAGCACAAAGACAAAAGAAATCATTAATTTACATTACTTATCATTAATGCTAAGTGCAGGCTACTCAACAGAAACTTGGCAAGCCAGAAGGGAGTGGCATGATATAGTCAAAGTGCTGAAGGGGAAACACCTGCGGCCAAGAACTGTCCACCCAACAAGGCTATCATTAAGAATAAGAGAAATAAAAAGTTTGCCAAACAAAAACTAAGGGAGTTTGTGACCACTCAACCCACCCTGCAAGAAATATTAAAGGGGACTCTTTGAATGCAAAGAAGAGACCAAAAGTGACAAAGCCAAGAAAGGATCACAGAAAATCCCCAAAACAATGACAAATTAAGTAATGAAATGGTAATAGATACATATCAGTAATTAATTTGAATGTAAATGGATTAAATGCTCCAATTAGAATCTATAGGGTGTCAGAATGGGTAAAAAAACAAACAAAAAACACATCTATATGCCACCTCACTTTAGACCTAAAGCCACCTGCAGATTGAAAGTGAGGGGATGGTGAAAATTTATCATGCAAATGGTTATCAAAAGAAAGCTGGAGTAGCAGTACTTCTATCAGACAAACTAGATTTTAAAACAAGGAATGTAACAAGAGACAAAGAATGGCCTTATGTAATAAAGGAGACAATTCAACTCTTGTAAATATTTATGCACCGAACATTTCATAGAATTCAAAGAACATTCTAATTGACATACCATTTAAGAAACCCATTTCCACTGGGGTACCTGGGCAGCTCAGTCTCTTAAGTGTTGAACTCTTGATTTTGGCTCAGGTCATGTTCTCATGGTTTGTGAGACTGAGTTCTGTGTCAGGTTCTGGGCTGACAGCATGGAGCCTGCTTGGGATTCTCTCTTTCCCTCTCTCTCTGCCCCTCCCGTGTTCATGCCCACGCTCTTTCAAAATTAATGAGCTTAAAAAAAAAAAAAAAAAAAAAAAGACTTGTTTTCAGTTTATGACTGCAATGAGCCACATACTACTATCCTACTTGGAAAGTCACTGGTTTTCGTTTTCCAAAAGAAAATTTTCCTTCTACAATTTTGATTTGAATGTTTTCCTTGCCTTAAAAATGGAAATTAAAAAATTTTTTTTGAATGTTTACTTATTTTTGAGAGACAGAGTGTGAGCAAGGAAGGGGGCAGAGACAAAGGGAGACCCCGAATCTGAAGCAGGCTCCAGGCTCTGAGCTGTCAGCACAGAGCACGACACAGGGCAAGAACTCAGGAACCATGAGATCATGACCTGAGCTGAAGTTAGATGCTTAACCAACTGAGCCACTCAGGAGCCCCTTAAAAATGGAAATTTATAAACAAACCCATTAATGTATGTATTTTATACAAAATGTTTTCGAGATGCAATTCAAAATCTGTCTTAGAGATCATTTTTTCTTTAATAAGGTCAAATACATGTGTTATGTTTTCATGTCCTGATCTTATTTTTAAAATTTCTTTAGTTTTGAGGCAACTTGATCAGGTGTGAGTATAGACTGTTGTAGAATATGAATTAAAATATACCAATCAAAAATGTTACTTAGTGAACAAATTGGGTATTAGTAATAGAATTGACAGAAGGGTTTGATAATGGGTTTGGGAAAATTCTTTTAGAAAAATTAAAAATTTAAATATGCAAGAATATTCTACATACATATTAGACATAGTAAGCTAATTTACCTTTCCTATCTTGAATTTTGATATTTAAACATTTATGGCATTGATACTCAAATTGATTATTATTAAAATCAAATATTTTATATCATCTTAAATGTTTTATTAGTCAAGAAGCTATAGAGTTAGATATTTTATTTTCCTCCCTTTTTTATTTTGAATTTTAGTTAACATACAGTGTAATATTGATTTTAGGAGTAGAGTTCAGTGATTCATCACTTACATACAATACCAAGGGCTCATCACATCAAGCGCTCTCCTAAATACCCATCACCTATCTAGCCCATCCCCCGCCCACCTCCTTCCAGGCTCTGCACCTTGAGCACAGAGTCCAACATGTGGCTCAGTCTCACAAACTATGAGATGGTGACCTGAGCTGAGATCAAGAGTTAGTTAATGGACTGAGGTACCCAGGTGCCCCAGCTGAATAATATTCCACTATATATATATCCTACATCTTTATAAATTCATCAGTTGATGGACATTTGGGATCTCTCCAAAGTTTGGCAATTGTTGAAAATGCTGCTATAAATATTAGGGTTAAAGTATCCCTTCAAATCTGTATTATTGTATCCTTTGGGCAAATACCTAATAGTGCAATTGTGGGATTGTAGGGTAATTTTATTTTTAGTTTCTTGAGGAACTTCCATACTATTCTCCAGAATGGCTGCACCATGAGTAAGAGATTTTATTTTTTTAATAATATTTTGCAATAATTATATTATCTTCTCAGAAACAAGCTAAAAATAATAAAGAGAAAATTATGTTAGTAAATTCATTTTCAGGTAACATTTCCCTGAGATTTCTTCCATCTACTAAAACTGTTAGCTGCTCAGGGCACCTGAGTGGCTTAGTCGGTTGAGCATCTGACTGTTGGTTTTGGCTCATCAAGATCTCACAGTTCATTCGTGAGTTCTACCCCACTTCAGGCTCTGTGCTGACAGTCCAGAGCCTGCTTGGGATTTCTCTCTCTCCATTTCCCTCAAAAGAAGGATAAATAAACAACAACAACAACAACAACAAAACTGTTACTGCTTATTGGTAGGAAATAATGTGTTTGACTCTTAGTAGTATGAGTTTGTATATAATTTAAAAATATTCTTTGATTGAAGGTTACGTGAGGTCTTTTCTGGCAGTAACTCACTCTATGGAATAACACTGTACAGATGATGTTCTTAAAACAATGAGCTATTAAGTTTACACAAAAAAATATAGGAATCTCATCAAACAACCTATAAATAGCTGTTATTAAATATGGAATTTTGACTCCTTATTCCTAAGTGAATGAAAGAATAAAGAAAATATGGTGGGTGGACAACATGTAAGTTTTTTGTATGTCTTGCATCCATGAAATGCAGCCAGACCAACACTAAACCATCCTACAGACCTCAAAAACTGATTGGAGGATTAACACAATAATCTGCACAACCTGAACCACAGAATTATGCAATGTGAAATAAGTCAGACAAAGACAGGTGGGTAAATTGGGTGAAGGAGGTTAAAAGCTACAATCTTCCAGTTATAAAATAAATAAACATGAGCATGTATTATATACACCATGGTTGCTATGGTTAATACTATATTGCATCTTTCAAAGTTTATGAGGAAGTAGATCTTAGAAGTTCTCTTCGCAAGAAAAAAAAGTTGTAACTCTATATGACAGTAAATTTTAACTAGGCTTACTGTAGTGATCATTTTGTAATATATACACCTATCAAATCATATTGTACACCTGAAACTAATATTGCTATATGACACTTACACCTCAATTAAAATAAAACAAACAAAAAGATTAGCCTAGATCTGGCACAGATTTTGAATTAGCAGACAAGAACATGAAAACAGTTATTATAACCATAATATATGTGCATAAAGGTGATTATTGACATGGAAAATACTTAAAAATACCAAATATAATTTCTAATAGTGAAAACTACAATTATTATGAGAAAAACACCACTGGATAAGATTAACAGCAGATTAACATCACAGACAATAAGACTGGTGAACTTTATGACACAACAAGAAGAAAAATCTAAAATCAAAGAGAAAAAGACACATACAAAAAAATGAACAGAGCACCTATGAAAATGTGATACAACTTCAATCAGCTTAATGTACATGTAATTAGAAATATATCCAGAGGAGTAATTTCCAGATTCCCAAATTTGATGAAACTATAAATCTACATATCCAGGAGGCTTAATGAAACCCAAGCACAAGAAGCATAAAGAAAACTACACCAAGATGTATCATAATCAAATTACCCAAAACCAGTAATATAGAGAAAATCTTTTTTTTTTTCATTTCTTAAATGTTTATTTTTGAGAGAGGGAGGGAGGGAGAGAGAGAGAGAGAGAACATGCGCACATGCATGAGTGGGGGAGGGGCAGAGAGAGAGGGAGACACAGAATCCCAAGCAGGCTCCAGGCTCTGGCTCTCCGCACAGAGCCTGATGTGGGGTCGAAGTCACCGACCACAGATCATGACGTGAGCGGAAGTCGGAGGCTTAACCGACTGAGCCACCCAGGCACCCCAAGGGAACATCTTTTAGATGGCTGGAGAAAAGATGTATTACATACAAAGGAACAAAGATAAGGATGACAGCAGTTGTCTCGACATAAAAATAAGCCATAGACAGTAGAGCACTATCTTTTAATTTGGGAATGAAATGAGAAAGGGATTCTAAAGGAGCATAAAGTAAATTTTGAGGGTGATGGTATGTTCGTTATCTTGATTGTGATAATGGTTTCACTGGCCTATACAGATCAAAATTTCTTAAACGTTAGACATTAAATATGTACATTTTATCATAGGTCAATTATATGTCAATAGAAGTATTTAAAAAAATAAATGAAACCAAGTTCACCTTCACCAATAACTAAATAAATATGAATCAAAACAATGAGGTTTGTTCCTGTTTCATGTGTCTGAATACATGATTTTGACTGTAATGAGTAATGATCCCGATAGTCTAGGTAAAACAAGGCACTCAACTCAATGAGTTGAGAAACAACCCTTGGGAAACCAACTTGGAAGCCTCAGAAACTTTGAACCATTAATTCCATGCCTGATCATCTATATGGAGAAAATCATCCCAGTGATAGAAAATATTTCAACCCACAATTATTTTCAGTGTGACATTATCTGTAATAGTCCAAAAAATGGACCCAAGCTAAATTGCTCATGCATCAGTCCAGATAAGAAACTCTAGGCTACACTATGAAAATAAACAATACATTGGCTCTGCAGAAACAGAAGTTTATTTCTCACTCACACAAAGATGAAGGCCAAGGAGTCCTCCTCTACTCATTCACTGGTCAGAGATCCAGACTCACTCCATCTCATGCTTCTGCTTTCTCAAATGTGGCATTGTGTCAGGGGAAGGCAATATAACAAAATCATACCTTAATTGTTACCACATCATTTTACTCATAGTCCATTGGCCTAAACTAGCCACCTGTCTCCTAACCAGTAAAAGAAAGCCTGGTACATGTCATGGAACATATGGAATAGTACTACAAACTCTGCTATAACCCACAAGAAGGGAATTGGTTTTTAAAATATTGCCTGGCATAGATGAGACGTTGAATATCCACCAATAATATTATGTAGAAATTTAAAATCATGTTTAAAAAACTGGTAACATAAAAAATGCTCTTAGTATGTTTAAAAAATATAATTTTACACATGTGAAATTTAGGTAGTTATAGTTCCTTCCTAGGGTTGATGTGAAGGAAAAAACAAGAACAAAAATCAAACCCCAAACAGATATGCATGTTGAACTCTTGGGTCAGTGCCTAGATCTACAAGATGGTCAAGAAATAACTTTTCATATTTATTTTTGTCTGTTGCCCTCATTACCTAACTTGGTATATATATATATAAAATCATTTTCTATTCTTCTCAAAAGAGCAGGACTTTTGCTTGTTCAGTGATATATTTCTAGTGCCTAGAAAAAACAAATAGAACTGTGTAAGTAATTATATTAGTTGTTAGAGCACCTTTTTGTTGTTTTGTTTTAGTGGCTATCCTAGATTTACATACTTATTATTGTCTACCCTGAATTAGTATATTCACTACATCTAGAATAATCCAAGAAACTTTAATAATTTTATTAAACCCTTCCTGTGTTTTTGCCATCAGATAGTTTCCTTTGACATGTTTATGTAAGACACGGATATTGTTTTTCACACTTAGTACTCTTTCCTATTTACCCCCATGTTTTCTTTGTCTGTAATCCTTTATTCTTTCATGTAGTTCAAAGCTTCCATCTGAAATCATTTTTCTTCAGCCTAAAAAACTTCTTTTCAGATTTCATGCAGTGTGACTGTCTGGTAATAAATTCTTTCAACTCTTGTTTGTCTCAAAGAATCTTCACTCTGCCTTCACTATTGATGAATATTTTCACTAGGTATAGGATTCAAGACTGGAATTCTTTTTTTTTTTTTTAAGTACTTAAAAAAAACGTCATTTTTATTGTTTCCTGGATTTCATTGTTTCTGCTGAAAAGTCACACATCAGTTTATTGTTCCTCCTTTGAAAGTAATATTTCTATTTTCTCTAGCTGCTTTAAAGTTTATTCTTTAATTTCCAACAATCTGACGAGGAGATGTTTAAAGGTGACATTCTTTGCATTTCTTCTGTTCGGGTTTCACCAATCTGGGATTTGTGGGTTGTGATCTTTTACCAGGTTGGGGCAATTCTCAGTCATTAGGTCTTCAAGTTTTGTTTCTTCCTCATTCCCCCTCTCTCTTTTTTTTTTTTTATATATGTTTTTATTTATTCTTTTTTTTTAATTTTTTTTTTAACATTTATTTATTTTTGAGACAGAGAGAGACAGAGCATGAATGGGGGGAGGGCCAGAGAGAGAGGGAGACACAGAATCTGAAGCAGGCTCCAGGCTCTGAGCTGTCGGCACAGAGCCTGATGCGGGGCTCGAACTCACAGACCGTGAGATCGTGACCTGAGCGAAGTCGGACGCTCAACCGACTGAGCCACCCAGGCGCCCCCGTTTTTATTTATTCTTAAGAGAGACAGAGATACAGCATGAGCGGGTTAGGGGCTGAGAGAGGGGCACAGAATCCGAAGCAGGCTCCAGGCTCTGAGCTGTCAGTACAGAGCCTGATGCAGGGCTCAAACTCACAAGCCGTGAGATTATGACCTGAGCCCAACTGAGCCACCCAGCCGAACCCCCAACTCCTCTTTTTATGCGACTCCACTTCCATTGCATTAGGAGACATAACCATGTCTCATGTGTCTTTCGTACCCTCTTTTATTTTATTTTATTCCCATCTGTACTTCAGTTTAAATGCTTTTCTCTTGGGGCGCATGGGTGGCACAGTTGATTGAGCATCCAACTTCTTCTGCCCAGGTCATGATCTTGTGGTTCTCAAGTTCAAGCTCCGTGTTGAGCTTTGTGCTGACAGCTCAGAACCTGGACCCTGCTTCAGATTCTGTGTGTGTGTCTCTCTCTCTGTCCCTCCCCACCTCATGCTCTTTCTCTCAAAAAAAAAAAAAAAAAAATGAACAAAAAATTAGTAAAAAAAATTAATGCTTTTCTTTTGACTTATGGTTGAATCCCTTAATCCTGTTTTCTACTGTGTCCAGATAATTTTTATATTCACAAAACGGGTATTTAATATTGTATATTGGTTTTTAATAAAATAGCCAAGTTATTAATTTTACAAACAGTAATTCTGTATTGGAATTCTGAAGGTTTTCTTCCACTTTTAACCATCTTTCCCTCTATTTCAACACTTTTAAATACTTATTTTAAAATCATGTCTCAACTCTAATATCTAAATAAATTGTGATTAAGTTACTTCTATGTGTTTTCATAGTTTCCTATATACTAGTCCTTTAAAAAGTAATTATGTGCTTTCTTTAGGAGCACATATACAAAAAATAATTATGTGTCAGAGTTTTTGATTGGATGCCAGTTGTATGGCTTCTATAGAGTCCCTGAGAGATTATACATATATCTCCCCTAACATCATGATACATATAACTCCTCTCCATCCTGACAAAAAAAAACAAAAAAAAACAAACCTAAGCATTATAGTTTCTTACAATCCTTTGCAGAGATTAATTTCACTCTCAAAAATCTATGGAATTTACAAAAATCAAAGTATTGTTTTGGAGGACTAGTAAGTACATTTCAGTGATATCCACAATCCTAACTGTTCTGATACGTAAAGGACTATTTCCTGGACCTTGTATGTGGCTATTTGTATGAAAAGTATGTTCTTTTCAAACCCCACCCATAATGGAAATTTATTTCAGTTTGCTTTTACATGGGAAATAGAGCAATACACATTCAGTGTCTCAACCCAGGGTTAACTCTTTTGATTTCTGTCATGATACAGCCCACAGGAATGTGAAATAAACTTTATATTCATGCCTAAACTTTTTATTGTTCACATCAGGTCTAATCAGCAGCAATCTAGGATACAATGAAGATGATGCTTTGAAAATTGTGCCCAAGCAGGTCCAGAGAGTACAACTCAGTTTCACGAACAAAAACGACAGACCTATTCTCCTTACTTATATTGCACCAATGGTCATGGCTGTGGTCTTGTGTGTCATTCCCTCCAGCAAGATGGATGAGGAAGAGAAAACTCAGGCCTGCTGTGCAAAAGCCTTGTCCAGCCAATAAATAAAGCTGAAATGTTATTCTGCCATTCTACCACTTGTCTGAGGATTAGCCCTAAAAGAAAGTGGTGAGAGGAAATTGTAGAAATACACTTGTTTGATTTTTTTTTTTGGGGGGGGGTGGGTGGGAGGCAAAAGAGGTCTGAGGTAAGGATATACATAACTCATGAAAAATTACAATTATCTTGGCTGGCTGGTCAGGTGACTGGAAAAAAATTGGGGAATCAAATCCAAGAAGTTGTGGGAGTAGATGCATCTTCATGGATCCATGCTAGTGAGCACCAAGGACATGAATATCTGGGTATCATATCAATAAACACAAAGAAGACCCACTGCAAAGGAGGCACACAATAACTAGTGGACAGAATGGCTCATCCAATGGGTGTTAGCCAGCTTCTATATTCTGTCCATCTCTGCTTGTGCTACAGGCTCAGAAGAGGTATATCCATTTTATATGGGTGTCTATGCATGATCCCAACAGGAAAAGCCCATCTAAGTAAAGCTAATTTATCTACTAAAACAGCTGAACAGCAGACACATCATCAACACAATTCCATTCTGAGACCCCAGTGGAATAAAGTCCTTTGAGGAGATTGGTTTACCATTTTCTATCTAGTTGAAGACATTGGATCCCTTCTACCCTGTAGGGGGCAATTTTATATCCTTATTAGATTTGAAACTTACTCTAGATATGTTTCCCTTCCCTTCTCAAAGAGCTTATTACAGCAGCACTATTAGAGTACGTATAGAATGTCTACTACACTGGCATAGACTATTGTATAACATCACCTGAGACCAACTGGCCAAGTTTGCAGTGAAGGTGGAGTAGCAATTATTGCATTATCACTTAACTCACTTTACCACACAGTGCATCACATGGAAGTAATCAGTCTAACAGAATGTTAGAGTGACCCATTAAAGGCTCCACTAAGGTTCTAGGGTAACATTCTGTCCTCCAGAATGGAATATATACAACGAACCAATAGCCCATATATGCTGCGTCTCCAGTAGCCAGATCACACAGGTCTGGGAGCTGAGTTGCAGAAGGACTGATCCCTCCCACCATCACTTCCTTGTACTTCTTGTACTCCTTTAGATAAGAGGTCTTGGTTCCAGTGGGGAGGTGTATTTTCACCAGAGGGCATAGTCAATGTTTTCTCAAAACTAAAATTACAGCTACCACCTGTTCACTCTCGATTATTCATGTTTTTTTTAATTTTTTTTTTCAACGTTTATTTATTTTTTTTGGGACAGAGAGAGACAGAGCATGAACGGGGGAGGGGCAGAAAGAGAGGGAGACACAGAATCGGAAACAGGCTCCAGGCTCTGAGCCATCAGCCCAGAGCCCGACGCGGGGCTCGAACTCACGGACCGCGAGATCGTGACCTGGCAGAAGTCGGACGCTTAACCGACTGCGCCACCCAGGCGCCCCTCGATTATTCATGTTTTTATTGTTACTTTAACTAAAGAACTATGGTTACTGCTATATAATGGCAGGGGTGGGGTGGAGGATACAGTTTCTGGAATCAACAGAGTCATTGGGAGCTCTTCTTGGTACTCATTAGGTAACTATGGCCTAACAAGGGCAGAATTCCTCAGGAACAAGGCTGAGTCACATCAGCAGGCAAGAACTAGAAAACACTGAAGGGCTGACAAAAGATGTAGGGATGTAGAATCAGTGATGGAGGAGGAAATTGAGGATTTCACATGGTGTAAGCACCATCTGCAGCAGTAGGTTGTGTAATATATTATTTTAATTCTTTTTAATGTTTATGTGTTTTTGAGACAGAGAGTGAATGGGCAAAGGGCAGAGAGAGAGGGAGACACAGAATCTGAAGCAGGTTTCAGACTCTGAGCTGTCAGCACAGAGCCCCACATGGGGCTCAAACTCATTAACTGTGAGACCATGACCTGAGCCAAAGTTGAATGCTTAACCAACTGAACCACCCGGGTGCCCTGGGCCTGTAGTATATATTTAGTGAATTCTTCCCACATATAAGCTTTTGAAGAGATTTTTTTCTGGCCCTCATCTTCAAGAATCAGTAAGACATTATATCTATATCTCTATATCTCTGTATCTCTATATCTATCTATATATATAGAGAGAGAATGAATCCTAAGCAGGCTCCATGCTCAGCATGAAGTCCAATGCAGGGCTTGATCCCACGCCCCTGACCTCATGACCTGAGCCGAAACTAAGAGTCAGACACACAGCTAAGTGAACCACCAAAGTAGCCCCAAGATGGAGATAATATTGAGCAAAAGTGGATCTGAGTCATGCAAGGGAAGGTCTATACTGATACATTTTCTTTTCTTTCTTTCTTTTATTTATTTTTTTTTTTTTGGACAAATTCTGATATCTGATCAGCAGTGATAAACATTTTCAGGCAGACAGCACCCCAACTTAAATGCATACTGTGTGTCTTTTTTCTGATTTTATGTGTCAGGGCCTTCCTCAAAGCCATGGGATTCTAGTCAGCCAACATAAAAATGCAGTGCAGATACAAGAGACTTGACTCTCTCAGAAGCCATCCTCAACTAGTGGGGAAAAGGAATCGAGTCATCATTGCCCACAGAAGCAACCATAATAATGCACTTTTATATTGCTTATCTTTGTTTTTTTTTCCCCTCTCCTTCTTGGTCTCACTTTACTTTCCCCCTCACCCTCTCTATCATTTCACTGAGATTCTGAAGCTCTGTTTCCAGAGTCTGGTGTATAGAAACCAAAGTCAGGAGAACTCTATATACTTTCTACCTTCCATCCCTTCCCTGAGTCAATAAATACAGAACAGTAAGAGGTGGGAGGAATTCTAGGAGAAAGAGGAAAAAAAAAATACTTACAAACATAGATTAAATCTAAAAGGTTCTATGTGAAACACTCATCACTATTTTCATTTTTTTGTGTCCTCATTGAAACCTAATCATAAAGAAAAGAAAAATAGTAATTTTGTCTATTTTCCCAAAGTTTTTAGTCACCATTCCAAATACAAATTATATTGTGGTTAGACAAGAGCTGTGTGCCTGTGCATGCGTATGCACAACTCTGTCAATGTTGGGAGGGAAGTAAGGAATGCCTTTCATTTATAATCTACTTGGCCTCTGTTCACATAATCTCAAACCAACCTGCTAATTCAGAAAAGTCATCATGTTCCATAATACCCAGTTATCTTTATTTTTACTTTTCAAACTTCTTCTAGAATGATATAGACAGATCCTTTGTTCTCTATTTTCATCTTCTATATAGTACATATTTTTATCTCTGCCAAAATTTCTTTGTACCTGAAAAATCGATTTTCATCACAGGGTGAGTCCTGAAGATGCCTGGAAAATAAATTCCACCTCATAAGCAGAATTCCAGCATATTCTGTGGTTCTCTTTCATGGAACCCTAAAGTTATTCTCAGTGACTTCCTCCATCTGAGCATTCATCTGTATGCGTCTTTTAGATGACTGAATTCACCACTCATTCATCTGGCTTGGGGTACTGCAACCCTGTCCGTAGGTGGCATTTTCAGTATTTTGAGATAAGAAAAGGAACAAATCTTCAAGCTTACCAGAAGGAAAAAGTCCAGGAAATTGGACCCTGCTATACACTCCTGTACTCAAGGCCCAATTATGAGCACAAAAATGATAAAAAGAAATAATACCCCAAAATGTTAAGACAAACAGATTTCATTACATGTGGGACCTTAGCAGCAGGAACTGCAAAAGAGTGTGAGAAAGGTTCAGGTAATTAGGATTAAATGCAAAATAGTCTAAAACATTAACGACACCCTGAGAAGCACTGATAAAATTACTTGAAAAACAATAGTGCTATGATATGACAATTAACACCTATTTCAACTCCGTATGGTAGGTGTTCACAGCATGAGTAGAGGTTTGAGGGATTTTTCCCCCCTGAATGGGAACAAACAGTTTGCAGCACAAAAGAGAAAACAGTGCTATTTGAATTGCAAATTTCTGCTGCAATCATTTGTTTCCCCTAATATTTTTTAGACTGGCTTGAAATTTGGACTATTCAGCCATTTCCAGTTGAAATACATTGTCCTTAGTCATAAGCACCTTGAAACAGTTTACAAGATCTTCATAATCTCTGCCTTAGAATTGTAAGCAAGCATACGTTAAGAAAAAAAAAGGTTAGATTTCATTTCTGATTGCCCTTTTGTCACTATCTACCACTTCTCTCATTAATATGTTCATTTAAATACAGAATCAATCTGACAATTTGCCATTATGTTTTTACCACTGAGCTGGAATCTCTCAAGTGGAATGAGATCCAGGATATGCTAGAAGCCTGATATTTCAGGATCTAGTTTTTCAAAAGGCAGTGCATTCTTTCTACTAAAAGAGAAAAAAAAAAAAAAAAAAAAAAGTAAGGGGGGGCATATCAATGTTATCAATATTCTTAACTATTTACTAGGTTATCCAATTTTAAGTGGCCACCAGAAAGAGAAAAAATCTTTTGTCTGAAACAGTGCAACAGAAATAAATGGGAATTAATTGAAAGCCAATGAATGGCTAAGGAAAACAACCTGCATCCACTTAGTTTGAAGCTATTCATCAGTGTTTTCAACTGCTCTCTGAACTACTGGATTCTTATAACTATGATAAGAACACTCTACATACTCTAAGAAAAGTAGCAGCTTGAGTAAAGAACCAACTACTTTTAATTAGGTAGTAATTTAAAAGAGCTCCCAGGTACACACTTGGTAAATACATTGTAATCATCTATTCCAGCTGACAGTAGTTTCCTGCTCTCTAATTTCATTTCATATTGTATGCTGGCTGGACAGCATGGAGTATATTGAACAACCTGTCAAAGTAAATGTTCATTTATATATAGCCAGTTAAGGATATCTATTAACTTCTGTAATAATGTAATATCCAAACCAAAATGTTTAAGGAGTTTTCCCTACACCCCCTTTGGTGGTTCAAAGGAGATCATTCTCTTTGGTGGTGGGTGGTGGGAAGGAAAGGGCACAGCCATGTTTTGGAAAATGATTTGTATTCTAGAATTACCTCCCCAGAATCTTTGATATTTCCATTTGTAATAACAAGGATGAATTTCACTTGTAGATTTCTTTGTACCTGGCTATCTCAAAACAGTTCACAGATGTCTCATTCTTACTGACTTACCATCAGGTATAAGGAACCAGGCAGAGCCTGCCATGTGTAATTTGTCATCTGTACTTTGTCTTCATAAGACAAGTCATCTGGGGTAGAACACAATAGGCCAGACCCTGACAGGAAGAGTGTCTTTTCACCACCAGTGGATCAACCAGGTGGGTGTAGATTTTCTTTAATAGGTATTTTTGGGTCGACACTTTGGTAACTTGAGTCGAGTCACTAAAAACAGAATAATAAAGCATACATCCAAATTGAAGTTAAATTTTGTGTCTCTGACAGTCACAAAGTTCTCTGGTACAACAGGAAAGCACTCAAAACCCTTGAGGAGCATAGAAGTGCTTTTGGAAAAGCATTTGTTTATCAAGGTTTTTGGAAACAAAATATTAATAAAAAATTTCACACCATTCTGACAAAGACAAAAGCTCACTAGTAAGGGCTGTATCTAAGTAGCTTAGAACAAAAAAGTGGAACTGAAAGCAGTCACAAGAAAAAAGCCTCTCACTGAGACACAATAGACATTTTTAAGGTGGTGGTAGTATTTTTAAATAATGGTCTATGTTTCAACATGAACTATATTAATTTACAAAGCCAAGAATATCCCATTCCTCCTGGATGGAATAGTCACACACAGCATTTGAAAGTAATAGATGCTAAAATATTATTACATCCATTCTAAGAAATTACAGTGCCCAACACGCTCCTAGGACCTCATGCAAAAGCCACCACATCAAAGGATAGCAACCGTCCCATATTGCGTTGCTGCAAGGATTGCCTTCTCTGCATGAAAATTAAGCAATGCAGACTGATACTCATTATGGAAACTGCACGAAAAAAGATGAAGAGCTTGGATATAAAGAGCCATGAAGTAATAACAAAGACATTAGGGTCATTTAAAGGGCATGCAATTCATTCATTAATTAATTAAAAAATGTGGTTTCTACTGTCATGGTTCATTGGTCAGTGGCCCCATTATCCTGTATCAAGTAAAGTGCTGGTTTCTCTTCTGTTTTATACCACATTACTGATAGACTTTCTACTGTTGCCACTAAAAACACAATTTGCAGGCACCATGTTGATCAATGAGATAGTTTGGCCAACGTATTAAGATTGCCTGTTGGTGGACCTCAATCTTCCAACCTTATCTACTTATTTGTTTCTCCATATCTTCACACTTTTAATTATCTCATTTCTAATTCAAACTTTCTTCTCTCAGACTAACACTTTTATTTATCTATGCAGGTCAGCCTTCCACAATCTTTTTTTTTTTTTTTATGGCTTCTTAATCCCTTCGTATTTAAAATGCGTGCACCATCATTGAAAATGGGAAATGCAGAATATTTTAATATGCACAAATAGATTTTTGTTAGATCTTAAAGACCCTCTGCTGAGCACACAGCTAACTGGAATTTTTAGACTTTCTTATTACATGAATATCTGTAGTCATTTTAAATTTGGGGTAAAGGCATTTGGATGAAGTTTGAAATACAGTTGATCCTTGAACAACATGGATTTGAACTGCATGGGTCCACTTAGACACGTACAGGCTTTTTTTGTGTGATAAATACAGTATGGTACTGTAAATTTATTTTCTCTCCCTTATGATTTTAATGATATTGTGTTTCCCTAGCTTACTTTATTGTAGAGACACACAGTATACAATACACACCAAATATGTGTCAATGTACTGTTAATGTTATTAGTATGGCTTCTGGTCAAGTTAAGTTTTGGGGAAGTCTATCTTTATACATGGATTTTCAACTGTGGGAAGAGTCAGTGTCCCTAACCCTTGCAAAACTGTAGTATTCAGTAGGCTATCAGTACTATAAATTGGGTAAATGAATTGTGTGTCCCCACCTCATTGGCATTTTTTATTTATCTTCTTTGGATGCAAACACACCCATTTATATAAATTCCGTCTAAAGATTAGAAAGAGATGGCAATACACAGAGATACCCTAACAATTTTCCATGAATTTAGAATCTACTGGGGCTTTAAGTGAACTGTAAGTATGAAAGAACAGTCCACTTCTCATGCCTCAATGTATTTCTCTGGCTATGACAACTGTTCAGTAAGGAGTTCAGATGGAGTAAATGCCAGTGGGCATTATAATTCTTTCAGATGTGCTATATAATGAGGTATCAACATTGGGTCTATCTGTCCAAAGACAGAGATGTGAAAGTCTAGGGAACTGAGAAAATCCATATTGTGGCATTAAGAAAATATTTTTAAAAAATCAAAATAGAGTCTAAGACATGAAGAGTCATGGCAATAATACGGTCCTAGAGATCAAATATAATCCTCGTCCACTTCTGAGAGCTTTGTGAGGGTTAAAAGTTATTAAAATTACTTAGTAATGTTATTCATGCAAAAAAGGAAAAGAGATATTTTTGTACAGATAAAAATATGAGTGGCGAGTGAATTAAGTATCTGGAACATCAGCCTACACCCTGCAAAGAGAGAACCAAGCTTTCACATAATCACCTAAGGTTGACTTCGAGTTCTCCTCTGCAAATGTTTCCTATCTTGATATCCTGGGTCATCCTTCCCTTTATAATTCCACAATTCAGAGGTTTGGCTGATTAGCCCTGCTCAGACTGGACTCACCCAGATGGGGAAACATCACAGTACCAGAGAATACTACAACACCCACCAAAGTCTGTGCTTTGAGGCAAGAATGACACTAGGGCTTACCCAGCAGTCTATGCAAACATGAGATGTTTGGCCATTACTGCTGTGGCTGCTGGTGTGGTTCCACTGCTCGTGGGTTAGCCAGCTCATCTTAACTTCTTCCCCTTTGCTGATGGAGACAGATCTGATGGCCCCAACCTGAGAGGCCAAGACTGTTACACTGACATTCAAGAAGTGATAGCATCTTCCTTTCTGGACTTTTTGACTGTCAGTTGCAACAACAGGGTTCACAATATGCTGAGATGCCATCTGCCTTACAAAGAGGTAGTATCATTATTGACAGCATTTTGTCACCTCTATCAAGTCCACAGAGTATTGTCTGCTCTGTCCAGTGCTTTCCTGTGGATTGCAAGGAAGTCTGTTGTGTGATATTGGAGGAGAAGTCGTACTTCTATATCCCTTAAGTCAGGTCAGCACACTGACATTTCTTTGAAGTTTCAGAATTCGTACAGCAATTCCAAGTGTGTTCCTTATACTCACAAAATTTCTAGGACTCAGACTAGGTACAACTGCTTCAAAATCCAAGTTCCCGTTATTACAACAACGTATAAACAAATATGATCCTGCAGAATAGATGCTCTCACCCTCCAGCTAGACTGTAAGCACCATGAAAATAATATTCTTGTTTAATTTTGCCAATATATCATCGCATCGAACAGATACCTATGTAATAATTGTAGGTGATCTCCAGCCTTATATAAACTGCATTCCTGACAGTTTTATCCTTATATATATATGTTTTTTCAATTCAAGCCATTACTTTACCTGGGAAGACCTTTCATATCAGGATTAAGTCTTACATTTTTCTTTTAAACAAGGTCATATTCTATCTTATCCCAGTTGTCTTCCCAGCAGCTCCACTCAGAATTTTAACCTTTCTCCTACTCCCTTAATATAGTGATGGAAATCTGATCACTTATCCTCTCCACTAACTAGCAGTGCCATTTATGTAGCTTTCTCTGTCATTCACTAGATCATAGGCATCTATAGGCTAAGACATTAATGTTTGAGTTCAAGAGTCTAACCAGTAGCTGACAGTAGGTATTCAATAAATGTTGGATTAATACAATTTATACAATTTGTCATTTTAAAAAATAATGTCATATAACAAAGAAAGAATCATGTATTAGATCATACTCCCCTCTAGGCCAAACACTACATATACATATACATATACATATTCATATACATACACATACACACACACATATATATACATATACATACTTATGATTTTAATAAGGCAACAGCATAGTGCCTTTCCTAGAGCAGGTCTCAATAAGTATATTAATTACATAACTACAAATGCAATGAAAGTATTCATGATGCTTAAATTATTAAAGGACTAGGTGAGCATATCTGTCCATTTTATTATGCTATTGATATTATGTACTGAAGAAAAGTGATGGGGTTAAGGAGTCCTTATCCAAAAAGAACAGCTGCAGGGCAGAAAAATGCCAGCATTTAAAAAAAAATGCCCTTTGTCATCATCTGTCTGGCAGTGCACTGAGAGAGTGTCACCGATTAAGAAAACTACCTTGTGGCTTTCCCTTAATAATACATCACATTTCTCACCACATCTGTTGTTCGTCTACAACATACACTCCCACACTCATTGGGGAACTTGTAATTATTTGACTAGTATCCAGTTTAGGTAATACCAGGGGAGCCATAAATCGTAATTAGAGGTTTCTAGAAAGGCTTTTTAATTTGTTACTCCACATTTTATTTACGTTCTATGCTATATGTCACTGAAAATATACCAATGATACAGGGACTGGATAGGGAACATTATGCACATCATCACATGTGTTATAAAAATGTACTTTTTCCTCCTCACTAAGGTTGCTGTAAAAAGTAAGAAGCTAAGGGCTCTAAAGCCACAAAGCATCAGATAGAAAAATGTGCAGTTGTTCTAAGACTGTGTGGGGTGCATATGTGGGTTTTAGAGGACTGAGGTTGGGCTTTGGTACCTAATTGAAGCAATTCTATAGACTCCAGGTGAGCATGAAAATCTGCACAACCCCAACTGCAACAGCAAAACAGAAAAAAACAGAATGTTTGACTGATTCCCCTTCCTTTCCTCAAACCATAATGAGAAGATAATTAGTTTTGGGGGGTTTTTTGTTTTTTACATTTTTTTAAGATCATGTTTTCCTTAGGGGACTGCCCATGTTCCCACTTCCCCAGTGGAAAAATACAACTTGCAAACAAAACAAAAAAAATGTCTTAAATATATTTTTTTCCAAATCACTGGGACTTTGACTTAATAGTGGATCTATGGCTTCATGAGTGCTTTTATTGTACAAACCTGCAGAGGTAAAAAATGGCTGTGTATCCTAAAGCCAAAGTGGTTTTTCCATCCACATGTAAGGAAAGGGGTTTTCAAATCCTCCATTTTCAGATTCTAAAAAAATCTGCACTCTTTCCATGAATCCTTATGATGATTTGACTGACCTTCATTCTCTTGCTTAAATTTAGATCTGTACCTTCTTCACTAGTAGCTGATGATGTCAGTGCTTCCTTGATTACATCCACGTCTCATAAATCATTATTTTTTAATTAAAATCTAAGCAGCTCCTGAAGATGGGACTTCTTCAATTCCATGGTATGTATAAATTTGTTATTTCAATTTCGCTGCAATGGATCCTTGGCTATTTTTCTCCAAAGCTGCACATGTGTTATTATGTGCTTGATATCTGCCTGAAAATCTTGCATTTTTCTTAGTATTGCGAACAAGAAGCTTGATTTACAAATCTTTCACTCTCTACGGTGCCTGCAAAGCTGATTTTTTGGTGAAAGATCTTTTAGAATATGGTGACATTTTTATGCAAAGATATAATCAAAGGACAAGTGAGTAAACTATCAAAAGCTGCAATTGTACCCCCTACTTTAATTAGCTTAGATGGCAAGCAGAATAATTTTTTTCAAGATTTTAAGATTTCAGACACGACTTAAGACTTTTCACCAGGTTTAGAGATAAGCTCATATTGTTCTAACAGAAGACTGACTGGGAAAATGCCAGATTTCTGGTTTAATTTGTTCCTAAAAGACAGCAAACAACCATTTAAGTATGCTTTTTATTTGCTTCCAGTGAAGCTCTAAAAATTAAGGTTCAGATCTTGAAAGTCTGTGTACTATTTACTCAAATTATGTAAATAACACAGTATTATATGTTTTAATAAGTGTTTTTATATTTTAATTTAAAACTGAAGACTAAAAATATTGCAGATGTTCTTTTTTGTGAGCTTTTTAACAGGAACCGAATGCCCTGATGAGGCTTTTTAAACCTTAGGTTTAGTAAACTTTGCACTGAATGTTTGTCTTTTTTTTTTTTTTTTATTCTAGTAAAGATTCCTTTACTAAAGCTTTCTTTAAGAGTTGAAGGTAGAGATTGACAACAAGAAGACTGCAGGCCAAATCTACCCATCCACCTGCTTCTGGAGATAAAGGCTTACTGGAACATGGCCATGCCCTTTTGTTTACATACAGTCTAGGAACACTTTCACTCTGTACAGGCTGAATTGCATAGATGCAACAGAAATCCTAGGGCCCACACAGGTTAAAATTAGGTGCCAGCCCTTTCCAGAAAGACATGTCAACTTCCGATTTAAATAACTTCATTCAAAGTAGGTCCATCTGCCTGAAAAACTGTCAGTTTCCTTCAAGTATCTGTCAATACCACCAAATGCTTCAGAAAACATGTGCTGAACAACAGCATACTTTCTCTTCGTCTTGTCCTCTCAGTTTGCCCAATGCAGGGGAGCAAGGCAAATCAACAGATCTCTGATAGAATCAGAGGAGGATGAACAGGAGGAAGTCTTTCCTTGACTCCCTTATAAAACTTTTCTTTTTTCTTTTTTTTTTTTTTTTTTTTTTTTTTTTGGGGCCAGTATAGCTTTGCAAATGTATCAATTTCCAGAATGTCTTTACACTTCTTGCAGAAAATGCCTTTCCTCTACAATTATTTCAATGATTTTTTAATGAGAATTCTTTTCCACTGGCACTTACAACCTACTCCTGTCCTCAGAAATTATATCAAGGTATCTTCCTGAGTCATGTGCTATGTGTCAAAAACACTCCTCTGACTTTCCCCTCTAAGCGTGTTAACCTCTAAAAAGGCAGACATTGTCTTAGCCAGAATTCATTCTCGATTCAGAGGGATGATTCCGGGCACAGCAAAAGTTTTTCTTCTCAAGTGTTCAATTACATGAAACTCCTGCTTTGCAAAACATTCTATTTTTTCCTTGTAAGTTAGAAATTGTGTGTAGAGTGAAATTTTTGATTTAGAGGCTAGCTCACTTTCATGAAGGAATTTGGTGGACTCGACATACTTTATGTACAGATATATGAGACATTCTATGTGTCATTGTTTCATTTTTTAGTTATGATGAATTTCTAAATTTGAAAAAAAAAAAAAAATACCCCAAGATGAAAGGGTCATGTTAGACAGGTCTTTCCCCTGATCCTATGTACAGACTTGGTCAGCCATGTTAACTCCCACCTCACCCTCCTATGAGGGTTGTCAATGGACCTGTTGCAGTGGGGTCAGCTGTCAGCTGTTCATCAATAAAAATCACAGCCATTAAAGAGGGGCGCCTGGGTGGCGCAGTCGGTTAAGCGTCCGACTTCAGCCAGGTCACGATCTCGCGGTCCGGGAGTTCGAGCCCCGCGTCGGGCTCTGGGCTGATGGCTCAGAGCCTGGAGCCTGTTTCCGATTCTGTGTCTCCCTCTCTCTCTGCCCCTCCCCCGTTCATGCTCTGTCTCTCTCTGTCCCAAAAATAAATAAACGTTGAAAAAAAAATTAAAAAAAAAATATTATCAAAGAAGAGCAATGTTGTAGGTCAAAACATCTTGCGGCTTAAAATTTTCTTTCATTTATTTTAACCATTATACTATTTTTAACATTTATTTACTTTAGAGAGCCAGAGCGCAAATGGGGAGAAGGTCAGAGAGAAGGAGAAACCGAGAGGATCCTAAGCAGAATCCACGCTATCAGGGCAGAGCTGATGTGGGGCTCAAACTCACAAACCAGGAGATCATGACCTGAGCTAAAATCAAGAGTCAGATACTTAACTGACTGAGCCACCCAGACATCCCAACAATTATATCTTAGACAAAAATTTTAGTATCATTATCTTCTATGGGTAGTCATCATTAAATATGCAATATAAAAATGTAAGAAAATTAAGAATCCAGAAGCCTCCTTGGTAGGAGGATAAAGGAAAGGAAACAAAGGCTAAAAAGATAAAAGAGATCAGGCTCAACAGAAAACATTACGTTCATTCTCCCACTCATATTCTCCTATTGAAATCTCTCAGTCTGGTGAAAATTAACTCTCCATGTTCTCTAACATACAAAAAGAATTAAGAGTAACCACCTATGCTGTGGGGTGAACAATGGAATGGCATGCAGGCACATTTACTGAAATGGGTAAGGGTAGAAAAACACATTTCTGTGGAAAATTGGGAAACCTATCACTCTGAGATGTTTCAATGTCTTAGCACTTTAGTCTCCATTTCAGTGTCCAAGTCTAGAGCTCAAGGGAAAGTGCATGATTGAATTCAAAGCTGAGCGTCATCAGAAACACAGTATTTCAAGCTTCTTGGAGGTAGAGATAGATACAGTGTATCTGAGAAGATTCAACTTTCCAGTATCCAAGAGCAGGTAGAGAAGGAACAGCTGTGAGGGTAAAAAGAGAAAGAAGAGATACCTAAGCCTAATTTACATGATCCCACAATCCAAGAAGGTCTGCATTAAGAGGCTGAGAGACACAACATGTCCCCATAACACAGAACGGTGTGCTAACTGCTGCTGCTGAGATGTTAAAGCAAGGTCCATACAGAGAAACAGTCCCTTGATTTGACCACTTAAAAGAGCAGTTTAGTTGGAGGTGCGGACAGAATGGAGCAAACTGAAGAGTAGCTAGTAAATAAAGACGATAGAACATAATGAGTAGGGCTCTGTCAGGGGATATCTACTTTTTGCAGATGAGTTTTGCAGCATCAGTGTGATGAACTCAGATCCCCCTCTCACCCTGATTGATAAATAATCAAACAAGGGGGGGGAAACACACTATAAATGATATAGTTGATTGTTTCAATTAATATTATTAAGGCATCTGGGTGATGTCTGAACCCACCAAAGCCATTTTGGCAGGAGGCTAAAGAGAGAGGACAGCATGTTAGAGTAGGACATGACCTGCTAACATGAACTTTGCCTGCTTGTCAAGGTGAGATACCTTGCTGTGGCCATGTATGGGGAGCTGCTTATAAATTTATGGTCAACACTGAATCTATGATGATACAGTGTCATGTTCCATTCAATAGAAAAATTGGGGAGGATGAAATTTATTAGAGGAAAATTTTTTTAAAAAAGTCTTTGTCCAAATGAATAACATAGGATATACAAGCATGAGGGTTACATCTGAAAATGACATGCTGAGACTTTTTCTACATCATTTTGTTGGACTAACAGTGTAGGGCCTGACTCAAGAAAGCCCCTCAATTCAGACTTGCAGTTGTGGAAACAAGACAGTATACCTTTCTAAAGCTTTATAATGATACATTTAGACTAGAGCCATAGACCTTGTGAGGGTGAGGGTGAGGGTGAAAGGAAGGGGATTCAAAAGCAGGATACAAACTTACGGATTAAGGTACTGCAAGGAAGTACCAACGGGTAAAAGGAATTATTGACAATGGTTGTAACGTGCAGTAATTCAATTTACTCTGCTGGATTCTGCCAAGGGAGATGTGTGGGTGAGACCAGTAAACGACCTGCAGAACACAGCCATTTGAGTTGAACTGTTGTCTATTGTTGCTACATCAGAAGTCTAGAGAGAATAATCTGTTTATTTACTAAATAAAGTACCTGGATTACAAAAATGTGTGAAACAAACTGAATTTATAAACTTGTTTACAAATTTATAAATTTGTTTAGAGTGGAGACCCATTTTTCACAGAGTAGGTACAATACAAGGACGTTACCATTCCAGAATATTCATTAGGAATGCATTATTCCCTGGGTCTTTTAGGAGGGTAAATCTGTTTTGTGTCTGTAAATGAATTGGAACTTGTTGCATACATTCTCTTCCTGCAAGTCGTCCATCAATTCCGTAAATAAAATTCCTGATTTGAGGTTATGGATTGTGAAGCTGACTGGAACCAGGTAGAAAACAGACAAATCTAGTAGTAAGGTATCTTTGTGGTCCATGGTGAGAGTGCAGGGGTACTATTTCTTTGCTGATTGAAGCACACATTTCAAAACATTTTGTGCCTTTATTAATCACGAACATGATAGCCAAGTTTATGATGATGGTACTGAACTGTTATCCTTTTAAAAAAGGAAAGATTAATTCAAGAGTGATTTAGAATAATGCGTTCTTGCAGCAAATCTTACCTGTGACTTGAAACACACTAAACTTTTACTGTATCACTACATTTTTTTTTTCCCAGATAAGCCTTTGACAGAACTCTCCACAGAGGAACCAGCCAGTTTATATGGAGAAACTTTTCTGACATGATCAGAATAATAGCATCAGAGTAACAGATAACAATTACTGATTGTTTACTCATCCCCACCATGGGCATGCCTATATACCTTTAATCGGTAAAAATAGCCCATGAAATAGGTACCTTCCTTATCTTTAATTTACAGATGAGGACAGTGAAGGTTAACTAGATTGAGCGATTTACTCAAAGTTGTACCATTTACAGTAGACTCTGGAATGGGGCGGCGGGGAAGGGAGGGGTTTTACTCCAGAGCCTGTGTTTTTAAATTCACTTGTCATACTGTATAGCCATGAGACCTTCAGGTTTTGAACCAAGACTATGAAGGTTTGAATCCCAGCTTGGCTCTATGGACAAAGTACCCTATTTTCTTGTCATGTCAGTCTTCTTACTGGTGGAGGATAAATAAAGGAACTGTGGTAAAGACAAAATGAAACAATGTATGTAAAATATTTATAATTATCTCTGGTACTTAGTAAATACTTAGTATACAATAGGTCTTAACCACACCAAGAGCACAATAATACTACTGCATAACTTAAAAATATTTGTCAATCATTGAAAAATGGGTGTTGATTAGCAAAAAGTTACAGAAAGACATTTCAAGTTTGGGAGTTAGTGACATGAATTATGAAGCTCAAACTAGAACTTTTTGGTGGATCTTCCTACTATCCTGCTAAATTAATAATTTTAAAGGGACAAACGAATTTTCCAAATTCAGCATTGTCACCATGTGCTTTTCTAGCTTATGAGTGACTTTGGCTGAAACCCTTCTAAAAGGATTAAACTTGTCAACTGTAAAACAGATGGAGTGACCATGGTTCTTTCTCTGAATACATTTTGAAGGGGGAACGAAATTGGAATTCTGTCAGCGCAAACCAAGTTTACATTCCAAACTCAGCCTTAATCCAAATGAGTCCGTTTGTTTGGTCATGCAACCAAATGAAACTCCAACCCGTTGTTTCTCTAAAACCACCATCTTGGACTCTAATCTTTAAAAAGTTCATTGTCAACCAACACTGAAAGGGTGGGAAACAATCCAGGGTGCATTTTCTTCTCTCATTCTCATCATAAATTTGAAAGCAACTTCTACCTGTCAAATTGACTTTGACTCATATGAACAGAACAAGTTCACCCAGTGAACCATTCAGCAGTAACAAGAGGTAACACATTCTTCACAGATGCCTTAACTCACTGCACACTTCGGAGACTAGAGGAGAGTGTGGAATGGCGGGGTCAATTTAACAGGCTGGATTTCATTGTCAGGAGGTTAAGAACAAAGAGGATTATCCTTAAAGGGTCACACTAGACGAAGTGCCGAATTTCCTATAGAAATTTGTAACAGATATCACTTACGTGTTTATCTAGTATCATGTACTATCTCATACGTGAATCAATTGCAGTGAGGGAGTTTTCAAGGTCAAATGATTATTTGCCTGAACACAGTAGGAAATTTAACAAGATATAATGGCCCATACTGTGAAATATTCAAAGAAATGGTCAGTGGCACACCATTAAAATTTAATTTTTTAAAAATGTTTTTTAATTTATTTTTGAGAGATAGACAGAGTGCAGGTAGGAGAGGGGCAGAGAGAGAGGGAAATACAGAATCTGAAGCAGGTCCGAGGCTCTGAGCTGTCAGAACAGAGCTGGATGTGGGGCTCAAACCTGTGAACCGTGAGATCATGACCTGAGCTGTAGGGGGCTGCTCAACCGACTGAGCCACCCAGGCGCCCCACACCATTAAAATTTAAAACGGAACTCTATGGGCAAACAAGTTGAATCTCTGCATATTATAGATCCCTCATGGGGATTCATAATACACATTAGCAAATATAAATGCTTTCAATACACGTGCAATTAAAAGAATCTATTTAGCTTTTTCTACACACAAGTCATCCCAAAATGTATTTACCAGGGAATCCTATCCTGGGCTGTCTTTTCCAGATGAAAAGAATAGCACAGTTAGGAGCTAGAGAAGTAAACATAGAGCACATAATGGAAACTCTCAGTTTTCTGTACCAAATACTGTTTCCTAAGTACTAAAGTGCGAGGCTAGAAAAATAGGTTGCTGGAAGAGTGGATATGAAATAAAATAGGCTTGAGTGCTAAGCAAAGGAGTTAGTTGTTGCTAAAATTTAAAATATAATATTAATAAAAACTATCACTCTTATAAAAATAAAATGCATTCAAATATATTTGAAAAATAAAACATAATAGGAAAAAATCACTTATAATTGAACCAAAATCATTTATAAAATATAAAAGTGGGAAAAACACAGACTTATAAAATGTCATGAAATTTTTATTGATTTAAATAATTCATACATTCATATGTTCTATAAATATTTTGAGCACCTATTTTGTAAAACACACTTTTCCAGCTACTGAGGATACAGCAGTGACTAAGACAAATTTTCTAACCATGATGGATCTTGAATTCTGGAGGGAGAGAAAGAATAAATATTTTAACAAATAAATATGTAATGTGAAGTAGTGATATAACAATAAATAATCCACATTCTTGTGGAATCCTAGGGGGAAAGACTGAAAGGAGACCAACCAGTAGTGCAATGTAGTGTCAGATAACATTCAGAATAATTAAAGGAATAAAATAGGATAAGAAGATGGAGATTGGAGTTGACAGAGACAAATAATTTTAATACGGTGGTCAAGAAAGGTATTTCTGAAGAGGATACTTTAGAGCAAAGACATGAGGGAGTTAAGAAGGAAATCATTTGCTCCCTGTTCATAGAAATATGGGTTAATTTTAATTTTTTTGCTAATACAAAAAAATAATGATCAACTACTTTGGTATCCTTTTGCACACACAATGAAGAGTCTCTTTGGGGTATATGATGAAAAACAGGATTCAAGGGCTGTTTATATTCTAGTTTGCCTGATACGGTCTTGTACGTGGCACACCAAAATGGCTGTTCAAATGTTCATCCACCTAGTAGTACATAAACTTAAAGGGATGAAAGTCTTCCTCTCCTATCAGAGGATCTGTGGTCCCAAGAGGGTGAAGAAAATCCCAGTTGTGTTTTTTTCTTGTCCTCCCGTTGGCCAAAAAGCTAGAGCTTCAGTTATTCTGTTCTATTATGTTCCTGATGCTGGCCAAGTCATAGGAAGTACATGGCAAATTCAGTAGCTCAAGTCCCACATTTGTGGCCAGGGCACAGAAGAGGGAACCCCAGTGTACTGGATAGTATCGCAGAAAATTTGGAGAGGGAGTAGCTCAGGAATGCACGCCCCTATGGTTGCTTGTGGACTAATGGGCTCTAAATGATCTAAATCACTACTCACAGTAAGAGATCGGCAAATAGGTTTAAAAAAGTGACTCATCTGTGTGCTATCTACAAGAAACTCATGTCAAATGCAAGGTTATATTTGGGTGAAAATTAAGTGGATGGAAAAATATTTCCCACACCAACACTAATCCTGAGAAACCTGGAATGGATATATTAATTTCAAAGCAGACTTCAGAGTAAAGAAAATTACCAGAAATTAAGGGAGTAATTATATAATGACAAAATGTAATGGCATCATGACAAAAGGTTAAACCCAAAAAGAAGCCAAAATAGCTTGAAATGTATATAAACATTAGAAGAGAACTTGGGAATATGAAGCAGAAACTGAATAAAGAAAAAAAAAAGAAACTAATATAGCTGTGGATGTCCTAATCAATCATAAATAGAACTACTAGACACAAAACCAGCAGATATGAAAGAAGTGAACAATATCATCAACCAATGGATTCTAACTTATATTTACAGAATATTCCACTCCAAGAAGCAAAATACACATTGTTTTCAATTGTGCATACTTTAACCAAGATAAATGTATTCTGGTTCATAAAACAAAGTTTAAAAATATAAAATTAAAGTCCTAAAAAACGTGTCCTCTGACCATACTGAAATTAAAATATAAACCAGAAAGATAACAGGTAAATCTCCCAATACTTAGAAATTAGACAAAATAGGGGCACGTGGGCGGCTCAGTTGGTTACGCATCAGACTGTTGATTTCAGCTCAGGTCATGATCTCACGGTTCATGGGATGGAACCCCACATTGGGCTCCGCACTGATAGCATGGAGCCTTCTTAGGATTCTCTCTCTTCTTCTCTCTCTGCCCTTCCCCTGCTTGTTCTTTCTCTCTCTCTCCCTCTCTCTCTTTTGCTCTCAAAATAAATAATGAAAACATTTAAACAATTAAAGAAATTAAACACAATGCTTCTAAATCATCTGTGAGTAAAGGAGAAAGTCCTAAAGGAAATTAGAATATATTTTAACTGAATGAAAATGAAAACATAATATATGAAAATTTGAGGGATGCTAATCAGTATTTAGTGGTAAATGGGTAAGAGTAAATGCTTATTTTAGAAATCAAGTCTCAATTAAAAGTAGTACAACCATTTTGGAAAAAGAGTTGGTCAGTTTCCTATGAAGTTAAACACTATCTTGCCCAACAATTCTGTTCCTAGATCTTTACCACAGAGAAATGAAACATTTCCACACAAAGAACACTTGAAAATGTATATTGCTCCTGTATTTACTATAGCAAAAATAACTGGAAACAATCCAAATGGCCACAAATTCATGACTACATAATCAAATTATGCCATATCCACCCAATGAACAAACTTTTGATGTAGGAAACATTGTGCATGAATCTTAAAAGCATTATGCTAAATGAATGAGGTCAGGCACAAAAATGTTTTCAGAGTAGATGGCCTTGATTTTATCCCAAACTCAGGGGACAGCATTCATTATTTATTTAACCATGAAAAAACATCATCTGATGCCTTCGCATTGAAATCCTTTAATGTATTAAGAAAGTTTTCTTCTCCAAATATATTGCAAGTATTTATGTTTGTTTAATTCTATTGATTTTTTTTCTTTATTGAGAAGAATTATTTCTCTTTATAATAGATTTTTAAATCTTAAAATCTTCACTGGGGGAAGACTCACTTGGTCATGTTATATGCATTACAAGATTAAATTTGCTAATCATTTTCTATTTTTGTGTTCATTCTCAGGAGATAATTCTCTTTCCTTACTATTATTTAGGTACTGTTATAATGGATTATGATAGCTTTATAAAAAGGAGAAAAGGTTTTCTTTTTTTCCTGGAATCACCTTTCCTGCTCTAAATGTTTGTTCATCACAAAGTCACTGGAGCTTAGATGATTTTTAATTATGAATTCCTTATTTTTAAACAGATGAAGGCAGGTCATTTTAACATTTTTTCTTCTCTAACTTTAATTTTGCAAAACAAAATACTAGCTTCATCAAAGTTGTTAAATTTATTGCCATGAAGTTGCTCATAATATCCTTACAATTATTTTAATGAGTATAGGCTCTGGAGAAATGTCTCTATTCTTCAACACTGTCCAAAATTCAGCATAAATGTCTTTTAAAGAATAAAATCAGCTAATTTTTTACTTTTACAGTAAAAAAATTCTACAGGTTCAATTCCCTAAGTGGTCCACAAAAAGCCAAGAACAGCTCTGCTCATTTCTTTCATGCTGCAGGAGAATACTTTGCCCATCTATACCAAAAATATACAAGTGCCCACAGTAGGAAACCGGCATATTGCTCCTTCTACTTCATAGAAGGTACTATTTGTAATGTTGTCCTTTTAGGTTTCTTTGCATCCCTTGCTTTCTACTGGATTAAAAAAAAATGGAACACACCTAACATCCAGATCTTAGTTTCAAATACAATGTTCTAATAAAAGTAATTGGCTGATTCTTTTTTTTTTTTTTCAACGTTTATTTTATTTTTGGGACAGAGAGAGACAGAGCATGAACGGGGGAGGGGCAGAGAGAGAGGGAGACACAGAATCGGAAACAGGCTCCAGGCTCTGAGCCATCAGCCCAGAGCCTGACACGGGGCTCGAACTCACGGACTGCGAGATCGTGACCTGGCTGAAGTCGGACGCTTAACCGACTGCGCCACCCAGGCGCCCCTAATTGGCTGATTCTTAACCGGAGAAGGAAATACACAAGATCAGCTAGAGCATCTTATAATAACAGAAAGAAGTACTAAAAAAATGCCACAAAGGGGATATCACAAAGAGATACAAGAGCCAACTAAAAGAGTAATGGACACAACTAGAACAATTTGAACAAAGTAAGACAGTATTGGATGACTACCCAAAGTATAAAATAAACATGCTTGAGTCTCCAGTGATATATGACTATGACTGAATAAATAAATCAATGAGGGACAAGAGACACATCTCTTATGCAGAATAAATCCAGGTAATTTATGCAGATACTCCACCCTCAAGGAGGAGGAGATAATTTTCCACTCCTTAAGTATGAGCTGTGCATAGTGACATCCTTGCAAAAACTTTAGTATAGAGGGTAAAGAGAGGAAATTTAGAATGGAGAACTCAACCAGTATTGCCTCATCCAGTTGATCTAGATCAACATCAAGAGTGAGGTTGATACTACTTACTCTTGATATAATGTTACAAAATGAAACTTAAAATCTGTGCTTTTCCTACAAAAACAACAAAAATCAAAACTAAAACCATCACCATAATATAATCATGGGGGAAAACATCAGAAAAATTCCAATGGGAGCTATTTTACAAAACACCTGACTAGTACTCCTCAAAACTCTTGAAGTCATCAAAAACATGGAACATTGGAGAAGCTGTCACAGCCAAAAAGAGGCTAAAGAAATAGGACAGCTAACTGTACTGTGACATATTTGATGGAATCCTGTAACAGAAAAAGGCCATTTGATTTAAAAAAAATCAAGGAATTATAGCCTATGAATGTGAAATACTAGCAATGTATCAATATTGTTTTATTGGTTGTTACAAGTGTACCCTGCTAATGTCAGTTGTACACAGGAAACTGGGTACATGAGTATATGGAAACATCATGCACTACCTTCTCAAATTTTTCCAGTAATTTTGAAATTGTTCTTAAAAATAAATTCTATATAAAATTTTTAAGAATAATTAAATAAATGATTCTGTAGTTCATCTTTTTGGGGTGTTCGGGGGGGTTTTTTGTTTGTTGTTGTTTTTTTTTTTTTTTTTTGGTGAGTGAGGTGCTGTTAAGATATCTGTATCTAAATCATTTTGGAATGTGTTCATGTTCATTTGTTCTGTTATCTTGCTGTTTGTTTATTAACATTTAGCCAGTTTTCTTCACACTATTAATTTATACTTGCTTTCCATGATCTTTTTTTTTTAATCACACATTAAATTCTTATGTAATTAAATCAATCAAACAGGACTTCTAGTGATCTTTAAGCAACTTCTCTAGCTACCCATTCTGGGACCTATTCTGTTGGACTTTTAACTGTTTATTTAAAGGTAATTTACTTTAAAAAGTTATCTTTGGTCTTCACTCACACATCTCTCCACCCAAAGGGAGCAATGACTCCAATTCCACTATCCCCAAAACTAAATCACTTTAATATTCCTCATTAGAAAAACTGAGTGTTTCCAAAACTCATTGGCTCACAGAACATTTTTATTTTAAGCCATTTGTCAGACTTTGTGTTTCATAAAACAACTACTCATACATCACTGACATAAACAAAGTTAATTAAAATTCAACAAATATATGTATCTTCTAAACTCAGCTAATAATCATTAATTCTTTTCATCTTTATCCATGTATTTACTCATGACTTCTTTGAAAGAAAAAGTACAAAAATTGTAGTTAGTATTGTACCTAAAAATCATCTTTAAATCCTCATTTCAAAACATAGACTACAGATCAAGTGAGAAGACATGTACATAAATTTTAAGATATTGTTTGTCACATATTGATATAATGGTTGTAGAAAATGTTTCAGTCTTTGGATGGTAGACTCACTAAGAAGCTCTTGCAACAGTATATTGATTCCTTAATGCTTTCATTTCCTTTAAATCTACTCGTCTTGATCTGGCTCTTTACTGTAAAAACTTAATCACAGTAGTTATTGGTTCACCACTTTGTGGTCTTTTAAAATTTTCAAGTATCTCTGATTACCATCTGAGATTAAATAAGGTAACCACTGACCTTGGCAGGTAGATGAAAGAACAGAGCAGTCATATTTCCTTACATAAACAGTGTTCTCAGAATTTTTTTTTTTTGGTTCTGCAGTCTCAAATGTTTTCCCAAGGATGCCAAGCAACATTGATATGAAGATATTTCCCCACTAGTTTCTATAAGGACTGTATTGTGCATTACATTATGAGACTCTAGAATATCTTCCCCCAACTCTTAGAGTATCCCCTTTCAAACCTGCATTCGTACGAACGTGTTTTATTCTTCCTAACTCTAATTTTATCTGTGTATCATATAGGATGAAGACAATGAATTCATCCTTATCTGTATTTAATGTGATGATAAGCACAAGACTGAGGTATAGAGTTAGGAATTACAGGATTACTGTAAAATAAGGAGAGTCTTTGAAATCCCACAAAATCTGCCCACACTAGCTAGTTATCCAAATTCTGCCACTCACCTGTTAGATAGGAAACCGTGATTGATGAAGTAGCTATAGGATATCATTACCCTTAACACACGAGTATGATCATGTTTGGATTTTCTGCAATCACGTTATAGGGATGATAGAATTTTTTCAATACTCAATGTTAAAAAAAAAAAAAACAAAAACAAAAAAACAGGATGACATTCTGAATTCTGGAGATATGAAGATGTTATTAGTATCCCTTCACACAAAGTTCCCAAAGAATCTGTGTATGTATGTGTTTGTGTTTATGTGTGTATAAAATGAGATTAAATTTTGTATTATTATTTTTTAATCTGTGGCTTAGGTTTGAAATATCAAAGGAAAATTTCTTTCACAAACTGGCCTAGGCCAGCTAATGAACTTGTTTGCCTCAGGTAGCTTGGTTTAAGAGCTGTAGTGGAATAGAACAAGTTTGAGAACTGCTCTGTTCTGGGACTACTCAAACCTATGAATTACACTCCACGTTAGCATATGAAGGAAGATCAAACACACACATCCTCAAACGGGGACAAAGGGAACAACCACAGACAGGTGGAGACTAAAGAACATTTAATGGGGAAAATGCCAAAGCAATACAAGAGTCAACGGAGAGAGCTCCTGAGGACCAAAACTGAAGCAATCAGAGGAACTGAAATTAATACAGAAGTATTAAATTTCCACTCAAAGCATAAAATACACATGAGCCCACAATGATACAAATCATCCACACAACCACACACATAAAAATATTTTTTCTTTATTCCACACAAATCCAGACTTTTCCACAGTGCCTATAGTTTGGATTAGAACCGTATTTTAATATTTTTCCAGTTGTCATCATCTATTCAAAGGGCTTAAGAATGTGTGATGGACTCCAACTGGACTTGAAGTAAAATGTTGATGGTACCCCACTGATCCTATTTCCTATGGGAACAAAAACCCTCATTGCCCTGGGATAGACTACAAACCCTCCTTTGCTGATCTTAGAGCTATGCTATCCTGTTCCTCCAGGAGTACTTCTTGCTCAAAATGACCCTTCTGATTCTGGTAACTATATGAGAACTGTCTTAGCATCTTAGAGTGCAGCAGATACGGGAAAGCAAGGGAGATGGCACTCATTTCATTCAATTCCGTTTTGGTTAACCTGCTGCTTTCCTGTGCTTCAGTCCTCTGTGGTAGGCAAGGGACTTTGGAGCTGTGTTGGCCACAGTCTGCAAGGATTGGTAGAAAGATCATGCAGGTAATAACAGATTACCTTCAAGTTTTGCACAAAACTAGACCCAGGAACTTAGTTTTCCATTAAAAAATGGATTCACAAATGGATGCCATGTTTGTTTCCATCCACCATCTCAACAACTTCTATATCAAACTTAGTAACAACACAAGAATAGAAGATCTGTGCCTCTTGATCAAAGTCATCATAGATTTTGAAGAGCCCACAGACAAATAATTGTACATGGTCCTAGAGAAACCATCAAAGCCAGTGGAAAAGTCTGTGTAAAATGAAGGCAGGGATGGGGCGCCTGGGTGGCTCAGTCAGTTAGGCGCCCGACTTCGGCTCAGGTCATGATCTCACGGTCCGTGAGTTCGAGCCCCGCGTCGGGCTCTGTGCTGACAGCTCAGAGCCTGGAGCCTGCTTCAGATTCTGTGTCTCCCTCTCTCTCTGACCCTCCCCCATTCATGTTCTGTCTCTCTCTGTCTCAAAAATAAATAAACATTAAAAAAATTAAAAAAAAAATAAAATGAAGGCAGGGGCTGGTGCCATGGCTGATTATGTCATTGAGGTGACTCTGCCCTCACTTGGTCCTGTGTTCCTGGACTGCTTGGGCCCTGAGGACCTCCATATACCTTTAGGAAAAACTACCAGCTTTTCCACTAAGATATCCTGTACTAGGATCCAAGGCAAAATGCAGGTCATAAAAGATAGTCCACAGCTTTTAACCAAGTACAATACACATTTGTTTGATATGGGAAAGTTAGCCTCGAGATTAAAGACACACTGCGGACTTAATTTTTAAACAGGGAAAACCGAAGGAAATAGCTTTAGTCAGGTCTTTAAAGTTAGACAAGAAATTACATCATGATAGAATCAAAATCCCAGGGTGGATAGAACAAGTTTCCCTCAGGGTTGTCTGTGAATGATTTACTCTCAAAGTGGGGATTGGAGATCTTTAAGTCCCTGAACTCTGCCCACTCTCCTGCTTACTTCTTGTCTCCCTGGGAGCCATACAAGAAGCTTTAGAAGACTTGAAGCATAGTCCTCAGAGCAAACCTGTCTGGAACTCCCTAGAGAAAGGGTATCTGGCTATGGGCAGAAGCACCAGCCTAAGGTTCTAACATTAACAGAAGAGAACAGTTATAGAGTGGGACATTAAAATAGCTAATAGCTGAACCAGAAAAGCAAAACTTCCCATGGCATGTTCAGAAGTTACAAGGTACCTTCAGAATATGTAAACAATGATGAATACGTGTCAATATTGCATTGCTATGGACACACACACTCTGAAAGGGAAATTTAACTCCATATTCAACAGAACTCCAGAATGGAAGCAGAGTCTCACATATCAAAACTCAACTTACAAAGAGTTCTTAAGGGTTTACTTCCTTAAAACAAAGAGGACACAATGTTTGTGTTTATCAATTCTGAGTATTTCACTTCTGTGAACAAAAGTTTTCTTTTTATCCAAAAAATTTTCCTGGAGAAATGCCATGATCCTTTAAAATGCATATCATTAGTTCCATTTTCCAAATGGCTAATTTCTAACAATAAAGTTTTATTTCCGCTTCCCTGCTGAGTGTCATGTTTTCTTATATACTGAGAGTCAAGAGAATCCTCTGCCCTGCAGACCACAAGGCAATTCTTGGAGAAGGTATTCATACGCATCCTTCCTCCAATGTAATTCTTACTGGCAAAGTAATGATTTTGGATTGTGAAACTGCAGCCCTTTTTTCCCCATAACAAAATTCACGTGATTCCACATAAATGTTGAAATGGATGTAATAGCATGTGTTTGTTTAATCCAAGAACATGCATGAATGGTATAGAGAGCAAGTTCCCTTATTTGCATGCCTGAATTGTTGGTCCTTGGTTTATAACTTGGCTCTGAAGGTTTAAGGATTTCCCAAACACTTTGCAGGGGCATAGCAAGTCTTGGTACTTGAGGTGATAAGTTTAAGAAGACGCTTATAGTGACTCCTGCACTGGGACAGGAGCAAAACAGAGAGTCATAACTGCTACTTTCAGTTGTTTCAACCATGGATGATGCTCAGTCCAGATTCTTATGATATAACCAGTTGAACTTTTGAATTAAATGAAAAGGTCATGCCTTAGGACATTGGAAAATCCAGTGGTACATGAGTCATTTGCACATAGCATTGCTCAAATATTGCATAGAGATTGGTCACAGTATATTTAGGAACTATAACTTCATGGACTCTTGCAGCCATTGAATTTTATTTAGAGTAGTTGTTTACTAAGAATCAGAGCCTCTATGTCTCTATTACTGAAATATTCTGTAATCACTACCCTTTGTAAATTTTAGTAACGCTATATTTTGCCAAGACAATCTCCATTGCCTCAACCATGTTTATCTAAGTTCATTCCTTATAATACATAAAAACATGTTTTCTTAAATCTGTAGTATCATTGTTAAAGAATTAACTGAGTATATACATGAATTCATACAAACACACATCAAACAAGCAAGCAAGCAAGCAAGCAAGCAAGCAGAAAAAGGATATAAGTGGAACCTGGGAGGAAGTGTTCAGTTTTTGATGAGGAAGACAGAGGAAATATCTCTGAAAAACTAATTTGAGTAGTAGGATCCAGTAAAAGGAATTGTGAAGGTGACTCACGTGAATTCCTTGAGGGGGAATGCTCCTGGCAAAGAAAAGGAAAAATAAAGATCCAGAGGGAGAAGTCCATTTGACATGGATAGAGGTCAAAGACAACATGACTAGAGTAGAACAAAAGAAGTAGAACGTGTGTTCTATTTCCAGAAGAGCCTGATTGCATGGGCTCTTACAGGCCACTCCAAGAACCTTCCCTTTTAGATTCAATAAACAGGTATTTTTACTCTAAACATATCAAGATGAAATTGAAGCTCATTCTATCTTTGACACTCCTTGTAGTTAATTCGCTAGGTGTTATTTTTCTAGTAATGAGAGTCAAGCCATCCACTACTTCTCACATAATCCTCTTTATTGGCAGTAGTCTTGAGATTAGAGACTATAGCTATGAAATAAATAAAAGGAGCCACAATCCTTACTGATTTCATATGGAATATAAATACTCCTCATTAATTAATTAATTCATAAGAATATTCTATGTGCTCAGTTCTACTCTAGAAACCCAATGGTGAACTCTAGGAGGAATGGGGCATGATTGTTTCATACTTTTTTTTCTTCACGATGTGCACAGCTTCTAGTTAGGTACACACATATTCAGCAGTACGTGCTGAATAAATAAATTATTAACATGGGGACGCAACAAGGAAGTGTATATACTTGGAGCCTAAATTTATGAAATTTACTGTCAAGTAAAAGCGATTATTAAATCAGTGATTATATTAGTCATAAGCGTGATGGAAGAAGGGTAGTTCAGAGTGATCAGTGATTAATCGCTGTGACTTTTTTTAATTTTTAAAAAATGTTTAGTGTTTATATATATATATTTTAATTTCTTTTAACGTTTATTTATTTTTGAGACAGAGAGAAACAGAGCAAGAATGGGAGAGGGTCAGAGAGAGAGAGAGACACAGAATCTGAAACAGGCTCCAGGCTCTGAGCAGTCAGCACAGAGCCCGATGCGGGGCTCGAACTCAGGGACCGCGAGATCATGACCTGAGCCGAAGTCAGACGCTTAACCGACTGAGCCACCCAGGCGCCCCTAGTGTTTATATATTTTTGAGAGAGACAGAGACAGAATGCGATTGGTTAGGGGCAGAGAGAGAGGGAGACACAGAAGCAGAAGCAGGCTCCAGGCTCTGAGCTGTCAGTACAGAGCCCGACACAGGGCTGGAACTCACCAGCTGTGAGATGATGACCAGACGCTCAGCCGACTGAGCCACTCAGGCACCCCATTGCTGCGACATTTTTTAATGGGATGACTATTATCCAACAAAATAACAATAACAAGTCATTGAAACACTGATTGATGTTCCTGGAGAAAATTGAAAGGCAAAGATTCAGAATACAATTTGCAGATACTCATTACTTGTTTAAAACATGATTAGTCAAAGTGTTGAAAGGCACCTAACAATATTAAGTCAAACTTATAAATGGTGCCAGGATGTTTAGTGGATTTGTTTGGAAGTTTCTGAAAAACAAAAATAATACAAGACTTTGCCAATTTCCTGCAAAGTTAATTCTATAACTATATGCACATAAGAACAAATCTATCAACTCACCATCTTGACTAAGAACAAGAGTAGGCACAAAAACTTTTAAGAGTCATTTCAAAGCAGATGTTGATTTCCCTCCTATTCTTCTCATAGATAATTCATTAAAAGCTTGCAAATGTCAATTCACAAATCAAAGACACATTTGTATCTTCAGGTTCTTACATGTAAAAGGAGAAATGCATTCATGTTTATGTAGGATATGCCATTTCAATTTATAATTACCTGTCAGCTTTAAGGGAAAATGAATATTCAAGGACACAGGAAGAATCACCCATGCAACAAAAACCAAAACCTCATTGATTGTTTTGGAAAGCATTAAGTTGTCTATGTACAAACCTTAGTATGAATCTAAAATTATCTCAAGTTTTTCCTATAGATCGTTTAAAAAAAGGAATAGAATCTAACCAACAGTATCTTGACTGCAAGAAGTGATGTTTATCCTCTCTAAAGCAGCATTTGGCAAACTTTTTCTGCAAAGGGTCAGACTGTAAATATTTCCAGTTGCACAGGGCAAACATTCTGTTACAGCTAGTCAAACTCTGCCCTAGCATGAAAAGAGCCTAAGCCAACAAATGAGTGTGACTGATAAAACTTTAGTTACAAAAGCTGGAGGCAGACCAGGTTTGGATCTAGGGTTTTACTTCGCAAACACTATTCTAGAAGATACTAGTATTAAAGAAGTTCAGAGCTGGGGCGCCTGGGTGGCGCAGTCGGTTAAGCGTCCGACTTCAGCCAGGTCACGATCTCGCGGTCCGTGAGTTCGAGCCCCGCGTCGGGCTCTGGGCTGATGGCTCAGAGCCTGGAGCCTGTTTCCGATTCTGTGTCTCCCTCTCTCTCTGCCCCTCCCCTGTTCATGCTCTGTCTCTCTCTGTCCCAAAAATAAATAAATGTTGAAAAAAAAAAAATTAAAAAAAAAAAAAAAAAAAAGAAGTTCAGGGCTGCTTAACACAAATTATCACAACCAGGTACATTCCAAATTCTTCAATGCTATGGTGTCTCAGGTGATATCAAACCTGGTAAATAAATCCCATTTATGTTAATGAATTCAATACTCAAATGAAAACACCTGAACTTGACTGTAGGTGATACATTCAGGCAAACACCGGAAATTTTTATTAAAAAAAAAAAAATTAACCCATAAAATGAAGTTTGAGCAAAAGGGATGCATAAATCAAGTGCCTAAAATCTTTTCCAAGGGACTCACCTGCAATTCATGAAAGCAGAAAACACATTAAACTACAAGTCAAGATGTCTGAATTCTCTTACTGGCTTTGCTACTAAGATACATATATACAGTACACTTCAATTTCACTAACCCTAAAATATAACAAAAAAAATAAAAATATGTGAACTCAATTAACTGTGAAATTATCTCCAACTAGAAAAGCTGCTGGTCTTATGAATGAAATGGCCTGTTTGAGGGTATTTCCAATAGCAGGGAGTCACTGCAGAGACAGCCAATGACAATCCAGAGGGTATATGCTCCATCAATCAGATCTTCTTCCATCAATGAAAACTGAGTTTCCAGGGACAATTACAATTAATGACAATTACAATAAGATGTTGGAATACCTTACTGCATACATCCCATGCATTACAGAAAGAGTCTGTTCAACCTTCAGATAACCAAGTAAATAAATGTATTACCAGTAAGCCAATATATTTAATTGCTTGCAAACTCGAAGTCTGGTTTACCTGAGAATATATGGATCATAGCCTCCTCTACAATGTGTGTTAGTACCCTCACATTTCTTTTTCTAAAAATCAATTTGTACTTTGTATTTGATTACTTAACATGCTGCATTTAACTGTGAATTTTAGATAGCCTCAATCCAAGTAGTTTTCAAAAAATATAATCTCAAATTCCCAGAAGCTCAGCTTTCAAAACTCAACAGAGAAAAATATTGGAGATGCCTGAAGAATATACTGCCTATTGATTAGATGGGATTCCTTAAAATCTGTCTTTCCATTAAGCCAAATCAGCAGAAAAGCAAACCTCTAACATGCATTTGTTGTCCAACCCAACCCTCTCACCTGCTCATCATACAACTGTTTTACAGAATTATACTTTGCTGTGATGCTATAGATATTAACTTATGATACTAGTATACAAAGAGGCTATGTACTCTGGTTTGCTTGTGACAATCCCAGCTTATTACTGTGGTCCTGGAGCAATGACAAATAATGCCCTTCTAAGCATATTTTTTTCCCTAAATGACCAAGATTTAAACAATTAACACCTTTTCAATAATCGCAGGGAAAAGAAAACAAAAACAAAAACAACCTTCAATGCTCTTATTTTCCCTAAGCCAAGTGAGAAGAAAGGGAAGGATCAACCAACAGATGTCATTGTTCTAGTAAATGTATGGCAAATATTGATGTTCAAGCAGGAAGACTAGTGGCTTTCTACTTCTTGGTTACCAACGAAGCCAGATCGTGACTTCTGCAATCACAAGAGCAGGGATCAGTAGAAGAATGCTGGCCGTATAGACCAGACAGGTGCCTCTCCTCTTGCCTGAGGCTGCCTTGGGCAGACGACCACAGAGGTCTCACTTTTGAAGGACTTGCTCTCTTTGCAAGTAGTCAAACACTTGGGGCCTAGAATGGCTAAGCAAAAACAAATCACAATCCTTCTAAAAATACTTTGAGGGAAATAACGCTATTTCCCTCACAGTCCCACTTGGACCTGAATTCAGACAGCTAGAGGATATTCAAGTTTTATCAGTTCACTATATATTTTTTTATTTTTTTAATTTAATTTAATTATCTTTTCTCACTGTATTTTTTAAATACACAAATTTCAACTACTATCTGGGACAGCAAATGATTACGTGGGGAGAACATTTATTTTGAAGGGCCTACTTCCCAAAATGTTATTGTCTAAATCCCCTCATTCTCTTCTGTAGTTTACATTTATTATAGCTACTTGCCTGTATTTTTATGTCATTGTAAATCTTTGCTCGAACAAGGCAACTTATAAATAAATGAGTAGAAAAATATCAATGAATGGGGATATGGCATGACATTTCTGTGGCTTCTGCAAAACATGCTGAGATTTTCCAAAGACGGATGATACTTGTTCGTCTAACAATTATTAAGTATTAGCAGTATGCACTAAATTAGGGATGATAACACTGTATCACCCCCATGTAATTATATGTAATTTATTTCTTTTCCTTTCTTTCTCGAGCAGTAGAGTGTAGCTGTATACAGTGAACTCCTCTCTGCTGCCCATTTCTCTTTATGAAGAGCACACATTTACTCAAAGGAGCAGCCTGAAGAATGGGAGGCAATGGAGGATTTTGTCCTACCCACTGATGTATTTAAAATCCTTTGGCCTCTCATGCATCCTGCATGAAGTATAATACTTCATGAAGGAAGATAACCCAAACATAACTTTTTAAAGAAACATGGCTATTAAAGGAAATGGGGTAGTAGTGTTGTGGGTCAAACTATGTTCCCCCAAAAGATGAGGTGAAGTCCTAACACTCAGTTCCTGTAAATGGGACCCTATTTGGTAACAGAGCCTTTGCAGATGTGAATAATCAGGAAGAGGCTGTATTGGATTATGGTAAGCCCCAAGTCCAATGACTTAGCCTTTAAAAAAGTCCATATCAAGACACAGACACACAGACACAGAAGGAAGAAGGCCATGTGACAATGGAAGCAGGAAGTGGAGTGATCCAAAGCTGTGTACATGCTTGCAGCTGCACCTGCCCTATTTTTTTTTTTTTTGATTATTTAAAATGTTTTTATTTTTGAGAGATAGAGTGAGACAGAGCATGAGCTGGGCAGGGGAAGAGAGAGGGAGACACAGAATGTGAAGCAGGATCCAGGCTCTGAGCTGTTAGCACAGAGCCCTACTTGGGGCTCAAACTCACAAACCATGAGATCATGACCTGAGCTGAAGTCAGATGCTCAACTGATTGAGCCACACAAGTGCCCCTGGACACTGCCCTATTAATTTTATCATCATATCCTCCAGGTAAAAAACCTATTCATATGCCATATATTCCCCTTCAACCTTGCATCTGCTGAAATCATACTTCTGGTTCATTCGAACCAGAATTCTAAATGAATTCTAAATGAAGAACTAGCAGATACCTAATCAGTATAATGGTTCCCATTAAATGAACATATTCTATATGTCAGATACAATGCCAAGTGTTTACAGAATATCACTAACCCAACCTGTCGACACATAGAAAGCATTCAATGATGTCTGTTCAATAAATAAATGGGTAAACACGAGTAACACATCAGTGACCCACAAACTTAATACAGGCAACAAATTGTAGAGAAAGTATCTGAAATTTTCTATTACAACAAAGGTAAGGAGCCATTTTGTGGATTAATGTTACCATTGAGAAAGTATGTTTTAAAATTAGGCTTCTGTAACATTATCTTGTACTTCAGTTTTACTGAAATCTATTTTTAACCAGAGTATCAGAAATCACATTCTTACTGTTTATGTTGTTGTGTTGTTCTAGTCTCCATCTTCTGGCTCAGAGCTGGTCCTCCATGATCTCACATCTCAAGGGAAGGTACCGCTCCAACAGCCAGAGAGACCAACATTCTTCTTTGGAGTAGGTCTTGCTGCTCACATGGAGACTTTGGGCACTTGTCAGATCCTCTCCTCTGAGTTTTGCTTGTTTGTTTGCTCATAAATAGCACAAGTAATAAACCCTTTTTCTGTAGATCAATGATTATGAGCTTAAACCCTGGAGTCAGACAGCCTGGATTTACCATTCACACCACTTAAAATCTGTTTGAACTTGGCAACTCATTTCCACTCCCTGAGCCTATTTCTGCATCTATAGAATACGCTTAAAATAGCACCGAACTCAAAGTTTTATTCTAATGGTAACATTGGGAAGTGGAAACTCACAGCACAGTGCCTGGTACATCGTGAGCATTTAACAACTAAAAGATTAAAGCATAGTGATCATCAAAATGTACACTGCCTTTCCCTTTCTCCTTACCTACTACAGACCACACTCCCACAACTCTCCTCCATTACCTTACACAAACATACTCTGAAAACGTGCTGGTGTTTGAGAATCCTGCATGCTTATGAAGGGTGTGGACATGAAGGATGCCCATAGCACCGAAACCTGTGTGCAGATACAGCAGCCTAACATCGGTCTCTTACTTGGTTTCTATTTTTTTTTTTTAGCATTTATTTATTTTTTTGAGAGAAACAGAGCACGAAGAAGAGAGGAAGATGCAGAATCCAAAGCAGGCTTCAGGCTCTGAGCTGTCAGCACAGAGTCTGATGCAGGGCTTGAACCCACCAATTGAGAGATCATGACCTGAGCTGAAGTCGGTCACTCAACCAACTGAGCCACCCGGGCACCCCTCTTATTAGGGTTCTGTATCTTATGCAGTTATAGGATTCACTGCAGCTTTAGGATTTCTCTAGGTCTGTGGTGGAGATGGTGTGTGTGTGTGGGGGGGGGGAATCATGGGCAGAGAGAGTCCCAGAATTCAAGAACAGAACATTAAAACTGGAAGAGACATTCTAGATCAAGATACCTATTAAATAAAGACATGAATCCAGAGAAGTGGCATGTCTGACTGAAATCTGGATTCACTGAAATCCTTGGCTTCTGCCTCTCTCTGTGATCCATATTCCTGTCCCATTCTATCTCCCCAGAAACTTTAGTAATGCCAACAACAAAGTAGCAGAGAAGAGATTCACTACCATGGGGCCCAATTTGCAAGAAAAGGATGATTCTATATCATTAATTGATTAAATGAAGCAGATTCCAATGTATCATTTCCTTTCTCTCTGCCACTCCTTGGAGGATAATTTTAGGAAGAGTGAACAAAACTACTCATCAATTAAGTGTTAAGTATTCCAATAATCTATCTGTAACAGATGATTTTAGTATTTTAAGTTAGAAAGAGCCTGTCTTAAAATGAGAATCTACATTCACTTTGTTATTTTAACTTTTGCTTAGCTACACTATAACAATATTGCACTTATATAAATTTAAATCATTTAGTTTGGAGAGATGTTCCAAGAGCTTTCCAGAGTACGGGGATGGAATGACTCATGAGGAGAGGGATTTTACATGCCTAAGGATCCTCCAAGGTATCTGATGATAATCGTCAAGTGAGGGCAGGCTGATGTATCAGGTCTTCATTTAACACATGTATATGGATTGGGTACCATGCCAGGTATCACATCAGCTACCAAGTATATGAAAATAAGATTTTGACCTTGTTCTCAAGAAGCATATAATCTAATAGCAGATCCTAACATGTTATTTATTAGAATAAGTGGCAGTGAATATAAAGCTATATATAGGTAAGCCCTATATACTACATTAATCTTAAAAGTGGTCCCTCAATCATACTGGAGCTAAAAAGAAAGACCTATCATTGCAGAATGGGCTCTTGATGGCCAAATTGATTGGGAAAGAGAAACTCTTTGAATGAAGGAATAATGGAGGTTTAGAAGCTTTGGTTTTAAGTTACCAGGTATCTGGTAAAATCTGATCCAGCATCATCTCACTCTCCATTTAATAGCTATTAAAATCATACAAATAATTTTAGACCGGAGATACTAATTGAAAGCTTGTAAGATTCTGTGGGGAATTGTCATTAATTAAAGCCCAGGTATAGTCTTATGGCCAAATATGTAGAGAACACTGAGAGATGGTGTTTGTTTTTTTCTTTTGTTTTGTTTTTTTTACATCAATTGCCTGCTCCTATCCCAGTGACAAGATCTCTGGTCATAAAAGTCAGGAACACTGGATACGCTTGGGGCCCTGAGTTGATCTTTCCAATAGTGCTGGACTTCCTATCTTCTTCCCAGGTCACGGTCTTCGTAATTAGCAAATTAAGCTATCTATGTATGTGAGTTCACCTTTCCCTTTCATGGATTTGGGAAAAGAGTAATCTACTTCACAATTCAACAATGGGATATTATTTTTATTGTAAAGGACACTTGTTTCATTACAAATACCATAAATCTTGGCAAAGATAAAGTTTGAGATGTAGTGCATTTTTACAAAGTCATGGTCTCACAGAGCACCCTCTACCCTTGCCATTGTCCTACACTTACAGATGTCAAATTTAATCTCCAGGATTCCATCATGAAAGGGGATTCAGGGGCTAGGCCTCTGACTTGAAATTAGGATTTGGAATTTTAGCCTGATTCCAGAGCCCACAACCAATTTCTTGTTTAAGATCAGTTTAATAGTTTAATGCAGTCATTCAACAGTTATTTACTGAACATTCACTCCATGCCAGGCAGTATTTTATGTGCTAGAATATACCAGTAAATAAGACAACTAGAACTGCCTACACACTGTGATTGTTTTTGTGGAACTGGAAAACTGTCCGTCAAAATGGAATAAAAGCACTTACTTATCAGTCCAATTACTTGTCAGTTCTATTGCTCCTCAACAACATTAGTGAATTCAACTGCTGTTTCATATTCATGAAATAGGAGAAGTTTGAAATTGGTCATTTCCATTACAACAATGACTGGTGTAACAAATGGACAAGAGAGGGAGGAAGTTAAGATCATGAGGAGATATAATGTTTAAGTACAGAACATTCTTACTCATTAACATTCGCTGTGCTGCCTATTTAAAACCTTATTTTAAAAGATGAATTACAATATGTGCACAGATCATAAGTGTACATCCCCTGATGATTTGCATATTATTTTAATTTCTTCTTGCAGGGGCGCCTGAGTGGCTCAGTCGGTGTAGCATCCAATTTCTGCTCAGGCCATGATCTCGTGGTTTGTGAGTTCAAGCCCTGCATCAGGCCCTGTGCTGACATCTTGGAGCCTGGAGCCTGCTTTGGATCTCCATTTCCCTCTCTCTCTGCCCCTCCCCTGGCACGCTCTGTCTTTCCCTCTTTCAAAAATAAACATTAAAAAATAATAATTTATTACAAATACAACCTCTGATATTCATGAGACTCAGTTGACGCATAACCCCCAATATCATACATAGAAATTGATAAATACCCATTGAAATATAATTAATTCCATATTTAAAATATAAAAGGTGAATTGAAGGAAAATCCTAGGACTAGAAACAAAGAACAATCTGAAAAAAGCAATAATCCTTTAAGCTGGCACCATGGAAATCTAGTTTAATATGGTGATAATGGTCAGTTCTGCATATAAACCCATATTGCTGTAGTTGTGAAATCTTGACTTAACATGGCAAGAGAACTAAAAAAGCAATGCCCCCACAAACACACATTCATGCACACACACATACACGCACAGAACCTTGAATTTAAAATTAAACAAAATACGAGCACTTTGAATTAGAATTGGGATCCAAATTTCTACCACACACACTGTGAATTGTGTGATGACAATTATTGCTGACATAGGCCCAGGTTTATTAAGCTTTACATGCTTTTGTCAAAAATATAACTCCAGGTTTCACTCATTATACAGAAACCACTATGACCATGACCAGTATAAACAAAACTCCTATTTTATTTCAATGGTAATCTGCCATCAAAAATTAGCAAACAAATGAGGAAGTGATCCTACCTAATAGACAGTCAATTGGCACAACATCAAAAAATTAGTATCCAAGAACTTGATGTAATGGAGTAATCTGAAAGAAGTTTTAAAATATGTTAAAATGAGATAAGGGAGGTTTGAAAATAAAGAAAATAAACCATAATGAAAGAATGAGAGTCTATGATTAATCAGCTAAGAGTTTAATAAAAAATAGAATTTTTATAAATAAAGATTAGTCCTTGAAATTTAAACTACAGAAAATGAGCTAAATAACAAATTAGACACTGCTGAAGAGAGACTTGTAAACAGAAAGACAATCTGAGGAAATCATTTGAAGTTCAGAAAAGAGATAAAAGAACTAGAGAAGCAGATCTCAAAGTATCGTCTCTGGATCAAAAGTATCACGGGGTGATGGGGTGGCTCAGTTGGCTAAGCATCCAACTTCGGCTCAGGTCGTTATCTCTTGATTCATGAGTTCAAGCCCTGTGTCAGGCTCTGTTGGAGCCTGCATCGTATTCTGTGTCTCCATCTCTCTCTACTCCTCCCCCATTCACACTCTGCATCTCTCTCTCAAAAATAAACAAACTTAAAAAAAAAAAGTATTGGCATCACCTAAAATTTTGTTAGAAATAAAATTTTTGAGTCCTGCCCTGGATTTATTGAATCAGAAATTCTGGGAGGATAGACCAGCAATCTATCTTTTAATAAATTCTCCAGGTAATTCAGATACTTACTATATTTGAGGATATCTTAACTAGAAAAGATGAAAAATAGATTTGGAGGTATGGAGATGTGGAAGTTCTTCAACATACCTGAAATAGTAGGGGGTGGGGAGAGGAATAGAATAAATTTAAAAAAAAGATTCACTGTTATAAACCATGGTTGCTGTACTACCAAATTGAAGATTAAAAAAAAGAAGGAGGAGAGTTTTAAGGTTTACAGAGAAAATTATCCACTAGAGTAATAAATGCAAACAAATCAAATTTATACATCATGGTGAAACGGCAGAATATCAAAGATAAGATATTATCTTAAAAGGGGCGCCTGGGTGGCTCAGTCGTTGGGCATCCGACTTCGGCTCAGGTCATGATCTCATGGTCCGTGGGTTCGAGCCCCACGTCGGGCTCTGTGCTGACAGCTCAGAGCCTGGAGCCTATTTCAGATTCTGTGTCTCCCTCTCTCTCTGACCCTCCCCCGTTCATGCTGTCTCTCCCTGTCTCAAAATTAAATAAACGTTAAAAAAAAAAATTAAAAAAAAAAAGTAACCAGTGAGATTGACTTTCAAAATGGCAGTGTAAGGACTCTTTTCCAGTCAGACAAAGACTTTAAGTCTTTAGAAATTGTCTTAAGTGTATATAGCACACGGATAACCATCTAGTCAAGACCATCTACTACATCTAGATAAAAACAGCAAGAACCTGTGGCATTTAAATCATGATTCACTATAATTCCCTACCCTGTTCCCCTCCACCTCCAGCTCAATGTGATGTGAGTTCTACTTCAGGCATTTGAGGTCAAGCAGATAGGTCTTCCCATCTACTAGCTCTCAGTCTAGGGCCACAGTAGGACCTAGGAGGGTACTCTACTCCCACCTCAACTCTGAATTTAATAAACCCTACTCTGGGAACTGCTTCCAAGAAGATTGATCTCTTCTTCACCCTGTCCCCACTCATATGGCTAAAGCTCTATTTCAAGTACAACGGGCCATGGAAGCCTGAACCCAAATAGCCCTACTCAGGTAACTTGTAGGGCAGAGGTTCCATCCCAAAAAGGTCAAGTTCAGAAGTCCAGGGGCTACTTATCTGCACAGAGTCCCACTTGCTGAATAGAGTGTCACTCTAGAAGAAGTAGGTGAGTGTTTTCTACCCTCAGTGGCACAGAGGTTCTGTCCAGTAGGAGAGGCAAACAGTAAGCATAGAGTTCACTCCTTCGCCTAACTAATCTTCACTGAATTTGGAAGAGATCGTGAGCATTTTCAAACATAGAGATTACCAAATGAGAAATTTAGAGCAGATTGATAACTCTCTAAATCTAATTGCAAAAGTCAAAACGGTAAACAGTAAAGAATTTTAACTGAGAAAACCAGGGAAAGAGACAATTAAGGAGAGCCTTCAGGGAGTTTGAACAACCACAAAGACTGTTAAGACTCTGTACCTATAGAGGGGCCTTACTTTAGTTGTATCAGATTGTGGGACAATGTATGCCTCAGGATAGTATTGCAAAAAACACAGCAATCCGTTAGTACTTAGTGAAAGCTAATAAACGGGTCTGAGTAGAGGCTGACCATCTCAGGTGCTCAGGTGGATCGAACATGTCCAAGCCGCACACTCCCAAAAGAAATATCAGAGACTTCACATTACCGGAGAAATCAAATTCATTAAACTAGTCAAATTATCGAACAACTAAACATACAAACAGTAAGAAGTCCCAAAAGGTGGAGGCGATAAGGATCCAGAGTTGCTGGAATCTATTGCCTAAAACACCAGTTTCCCGGAAAAAAAAATTATGAATCGTGCAAGGAAATAATAAAGTACAACTCATACACAGGAATAAAAGCAAGTCATAGAATACGTCTGTGGGAAGGCCAAAAATATCAGAGACAATAATAACAACAAAAAAGTTCAAAGCATCAATTAGAGAAAATCTACTTTCAAATTAATAAAAACCAATATACTTATGTTGTAAAGAAATTCTGAGAACCCCGGTGAAATTTCTCTTGCTTTCAGGTCCCCCATATCCAACATGTTTCTCAAATGCTTCAAAAAGTTCCTCATTTCCAAAATCCCAAAGAAATAAAAATATTTGCAAGAGATGAGGGATCAGTTTTTTCTTCTAGAACATTTGAAGGTTTATCTGTTTATTTAGTTTAACTCTGAGCTTAATCCTCAACAGCTTCTTGGGAGAGGGGGTTTCTGACCATATTCATATATCACAATCTGATGAGACCTTCCACTCTTGGACTGTTCTCAATTATAAGATGTTTTTCTCTATATTGTGCTGAAATCAACCACATTATCACTTTTCCACCTAGTTCTGAAAGTGTCCTCCAGAGCAATGTAGAATAAAGTGATACAGCCTTCATCTTTGGATATTTACAGTACTTGCCCTTAATCTTCATCTTGCACATGACATGTCTTATGTTGTGGCATTTTGAACATCTCCCTGCAATGTTACTCCCATACCACCAATCCAGATTTGATTATGCTGCTGTATCCTAACTGTAGTAACTTGGGACATCTCATAAAATCAAGTGCTTCTTTAAGGGTTTTCACACAGAATCATCAAGTAATAATAGGCATTGCCAATATCTTTATTTTTTTAAACTTTTAAAAATGTTTGTTTGTTTATTTATTTATTTATTTATTTATTTATTTATTTATTTGAGAGACAGACATATGGAGTGTGAGCAGAGGAGGGCAGAGAGAGGGAGACATAGAATCAGAAGCAGGCTCCAGACTCTGAGCTGTCAGCACAGAGCCCGACATGGGAATTGAACTCACATGCCCTAAGATCATGACCTGAGCACAGTTGGATGCTTAACAGACTGAGTCACCCAGGTGCCCCAACATTGCCAGTATCTAATTCAAGGTATTTTCTTACTTTTCACTTTTCATCCCTTGTGTACTTGATTAACTACCATACCCTGATATATTCAGGACTTCTGACTCCTAGAGCCATCACATGTGATTTCCTGCAACAGCAGGCAGGATCAGAGAAGCTTGTTGTCCAAAGTTTGCCAAGTAAAGACCATTTTGTCAGCCATTTCACAACATCCTGACTTATTGCTGTGGTTCACTAATCCTCACTCTGTGCTTCAGTATGAGTTACTATGGGTCTGGGTTTCTGCAAGGTAGCGATATGTTTTCAATTGCTAGTTATTTTCCAGGAATGTCGTTTCTTGTCATGTATTCAATTAGTCATTAAAAAAAAAAAACCACATTTATCGCTATAAAGCAAGGCTAGGATTAATGCTGACCTATTTCTTTCCCCTGAATTAGTGCATTTTTTTCTCCTATTTGTGCCTTAGTACATGAACCCTATGTTCTCTTATTAAGGAAAAAAAAATGTTTATAAAAATGTTTATTGGCCAACTTCACGGCATTTTGCTCAATGCCATTTATTCCAAAGATTCAATGTGTGTTCTAACCAACGCTGTTAATATCTAAAATGGCCATCATAGTATTTAATAAGTGACTTATTTAATAAGTCATTTTCTACTCCATTTGTGATCTCCTTGGTCTAGACACTATAACATATTTAAAATTTTGTTTTAATTATTAATTTGTATAGTGTTGGACCTGAGATTTAGAAGTGGTATTCTTAGACAATAGTATTTTCTTTTTGTTTTTAATTAATTTATTTATTTATTTTTGTTTTACATTTATTTATTCTTGAGAGACAGAGCACAAGTTGGGGAGGAGCAGAGAGAGTGGGAGACACAGAATCCGAAGCAGGCTCCAGGCTCTGAGCTGTCAGCACAGAGCCCAACGCAGGGCCCGAACTCACGAACTACAAGATCATGACTTGAGCCTAAGTCGCACACTCAACTGACTGAGCCACCAGGCGCCCCTTAGTTTATTTTTAAATATAATTTATTGTCAATCAGCTAACATACAGTGTATACAGTGTGCTCTTGGCTTTGGGGGTAGATTCCCATGATTCATCACTTACATACAACACCCACTGCTCATCCCAACAAGTGCCCTCCTCAATGCCCAGCACCTATTTTCCCCTTCTCCCACCCCAATCAACCCTTGGTGTGTTCTCTGTATTCAAGAGTCTCATGGTTTGCCTCCCTCCCTCTTCCAAACTATTTTTTTCCCCTTCCCTTCCCTCATTGTCTTCTGTTAAGTTTCTCAAATTCCACCTATGAACTAAAAGGCAACTGATGCAATGGGAGGAGATATTTGCAAGTGACATATTGGATCAAGGGCTCCTATCCAAAATCTACGAAGAACTTACCAAACTCAACACCTAAAAAACAAAGTATCCAGTGAAGAAAAGGGCAGAAGACGTGAATAGACACTTTTCCAAAGAAGACATCCAGATGGTCAACAGACACGTGACAAGATGGCCAATGGTGTTTTCAAACAAATTATAGCTTATGGTAAAAAAGACAAGGTTACTTCCCAAGCTGGTACTTCGAGATGGCTTTATGATGCGAAGAAGAAGATGCATATTGTGTTTAGGGTAGACTACACTATTTCCTGTGGAATCAGTTTGTTTTTTTACCTCTCATGAGGAACGAAATTGAACAGTCTCATAGCTGGCAGATTGGCCCATGTGTGGTATGGGGCTGTTGCTAAAATAAAAACTGCTTGAGCCCACACTAGCTATATGCTATTCCCTTTAACCTATGTACAGCAGCTGAGAGATAACAGCTGCTTCAGTGAACATCAAAACTTGCCCAGAGGAACATATGCATTGCTCCTTCTGTATATATAGAAATTTCTCTTGATTCCCTACCCATGCACATCTGCTGGAGTATCACAACTTACAATGATGACAACTCTTACTGAACACCATGGGAGTGATTTTGAGATGTTTTTGCATTCAGAATCCTTGCTCTGGATTAAAAACAAAGGAATAGAACCTCATGAGAGACCCCTGCCAAGGAAAATCAGATGCTAATAACAACCTCTTACATTTGTAAAGCACCTTACAGCCGTATGAATGGGGATTCACAGATGTCATCACTTTTTAATTCCAACTCCATCACATGATGTAAAATACTAGACTTTTTTAGTAACCTCCTCAGAATCCACCTCAATATTAACCTTTTGCAAAAGTTCCACTTTCTGTTAGATAAATTATATGTATCTTAAGAAGCCACTTCCTTTCATAGATCTAGGGTAAAACCCCTGAATCACCCTAAGCCAGCCAGCAACTCCCCTGGTCATACTGATTGCCACCAGTGTGGACATAAAACCCATGCTGACATTTTCTAAGCATGCTGGGATGAAAATATTACCTCTTTCATACTACATGTAAATGACAAAATATCTGACTCTGGAAGCCACTCAAACCCATCTTGAGGCTATGAAGAAAATCAACCAGAGGATGAGCAGATACATTGGAGGACAAGAATAGTAATGGAGAAAAAGCAAATCTTTGGAATATGGTAAAAAAATAATGCAGGGATCAAGATGCACATGAAACTATTCCTTCTTTTGGAAATTTTGCTTGCCTAAAGCAGTAAAACCTCTTGTTGTCCCATCAGTTTTTATTTGGTAACTGAAAGCAATGGATAAAGAGAGTGGCCTTCAGTGAACTCCCCTGGAAACAGAGCTTGAAGGACTTGGGTACAGGTTGTCTATTTAAGATAAAATTCTAAGTAAGATGATGAGAGGAAGAGATAGTGGAGAGAAAAAGGCAAGGAAGGATACAAGTCAATAGGGGAATGTTATCAAGTTGGTCACTGCTGGGGCAATTGGGGTGCAAATTCTGGAGATCCTGAGGTATCAATGTAAAATGTGCCTTGGGGTTGTTTCTCTGAAGGACAGGAAGCTGCAAGTTCATTCACCAGCCCCCACGTCCCATTGATTGAGAGTAAGTGCTAATGCTCCTGTACCTCCAGGTTGCACGTCAGGTTGAATGGCTTCCAGCTGCAGGAAAGCCTTAAGGCAGAAAATTGACTTTGCAGTGGCCTCAGGCTGTGTATCAGCCAGTCCACTGACCTGTCTACAACAGCAGTACGGATATCAGAAGTGGTTAAAGGGATGGATTTTAAGCAAAAAAAGTAGAGAAGGGAGGGAGGGAGGGAGAGGGAGGGAAGGAAGAAAGAAAGAAAGGGCACGTGCTATAGTAGGCCGATCAGGAATTGCCACCATTTTTTGTATACATCTCTTTTAGAGGATTACAGTATATCTTCACAGTCAAGAATTAATAAGCAGGAATTGTGACACAACAGTCCAGAAAACTGGTATTTGTTGAAATTTTACTATTAACAAGACACCGTGTTATGTTCTTTTCATGTGTTATCACATTTAAACTTTCAAATCGTCTCTTGAGAAAAGGGAACCCTTGTGCACTGTTGGTAAAGATATAAACTGGTACAACTACTATGGAAAACAGTAGAGAGGTTCCTCAAAAAATTAAAACTAGGACTACCAAATGACCCAGCAATTCCACTAATATTTACACAAGGAAAACAAAAACACTAATTCAAAAAAATATATGGTTCCCTACTTTTATTGCAGCATTATTTATCATAGCCAGGATATGGAAACAACTTAAGCGTTCATCAATATATAAGTGGATAAAGAACATGTGATATGCACACACAGAATATTATGCAACCATAAAAAGAATGAAATGTTGCCATTTGTGACAACATGGATGGACCTAGAGAGTATTATGCTACAAGAGTTAAGCGAGATAAAGACAAGTACCATATGATTTCCCTTATATGTGGAATCTAAAGCCACACACGGCCATAAATAGAGAACAAACTGGAGGTTGGTTACGAGAGAGGAAATAGATAGAAGGATGGGTGAAACAGATGAAGGGGATTAAGAGGTACAAACTTCCAATTATAAAATAAATAAGTTGTGGAGAATGCAAGGTATAGCGTAAGGAAGGCAGTCAATCATATTGTATTAAGGTACGGTGACAGACGGTGGCTGCACTTATCATAGTGAGCGTTGAGTAATATATAAAATTATGGAATCAATATCAGTTGTACACCTGAAACTAATATAACAATGTATGTCAATTATACTTCAATTAAAATCTAAAAAATTAAACATCCCTAAAATGAATTGATGAATTAATGAGCCTCTTGAGATAATGTTAACATCCAATTTATAGAAAAAGAACTCGGGTTTAGAAAATTGTGCAACAGACTCCATGTCCCATGTGGAACATGCCTGAATTAGATCTCAGGTTCAGATCTTCCTGACTTCACTACCCACACGACACTGCCTTATCCTCAGCCACAATACGTAAGCAAGGGAGGGAATGAACAACATAGATACTCTCATTACTCAAAGAAATGTTTATGTGGATTGTCTGGATTTCCTTGGCAAATTTAAAATTTTTTTAATGTTTATTTATTTCTGAGACAATGCAAGAGACAGAATGCAAGCAGCGGAGGGGCAGACAGAGGAGACACCGAATCCAAAGTGGGCCCCAGGCTCCGAGCTGTCAGCCCAGAGCCCGACACAGGGCTCAAACTCACGAAGGGCGAGATCATAATCTGAACCAAAGTCGGACACTTAACCGACTGAGCCCCTGAGGCGCCCCAAAATATTATTTAATTTTAAAGTAAGGATGTCCTCATTTCTCAAACATTCACTTTATCCTTGAAACATGCAAGAGTCAGGCAATATTATCTCTAAGGACCCTAGTAAATCCTAGATTATATAATTGTCTGGCATAAGCATTTACAAAAATTCACTACAATTAAGCTTTACACTATTGTCAGATGTAAGTACATCTGAGAATATGTTTTTTATTTTATTTTTTTTTAATTTTTTTTCAACTTTTTTTTTTTTTAATTTATTTTTGGGACAGAGAGAGACAGAGCATGAACGGGGGAGGGGCAGAGAGAGAGGGAGACACAGAATCGGAAACAGGCTCCAGGCTCTGAGCCATCAGCCTAGAGCCCAACGCGGGGCTCGAACTCACAGACCGCGAGATCGTGACCTGGCTGAAGTCGGACACTTAACCGACTGCGCCACCCAGGCGCCCCAAGAGAATATGTTTTTTAAAAGTTCAATGTGCTTTTGGGTTTTGGGGGGGGCTGAGGGAAAACAAGTGTTATTCATGGAACCATCAGATGTTAATACAGGTTAATAATATTTAGCCATTCAAGGATATTGGAGTACCTGATTTGGGGAGATGTTATTTAGTGGTTTAAAGTAAGGGGGGATGAAAAGATACCAAAGAGTTGATGGCAACAAATTGCAGGCCACCAGAGTTTTCTTTTTTTTCTGGAGTGGGATGAGGATAGTATAGACTGATATCAGAAAAAGAACAGGGGCACCTGTTCTGAGCACCTGGGTGGCTCAGTCGGTTAAGCGTCCGACTTCAGCTCAGGTCATGATTTCACAGTTCCTGAGTTGGAGCCCCTTGTCGGGCTCTGGGCTGACAGCTCAGAGCCTGGAGCCTGCTTCAGATGCTGTGTCTCCCTCTCTCTCTCTGCCGCTCCCTCAAGTTTGTTCTCTCTCTGTTTCTGTCTCAAATGTAAACATTAAGAAAAATAAAAAGAATAATAAATAATATAATCTGCATCTCATTTTCTTCCCATATATTGAAGCTGGTTAGGGACTTGTCTAAGAGATAAAAATTTATATAAACCTATATATGTCTGTGCAAGCAAACACACACACACGCACACCTATAATGTGATTGTTTCCCACTATGGTTCTCCATAAGGAGGCAACATAACCTGGAAGAAAGAGCACCGATTTGGAAATTAGGTTGATTTTAGAGTGAACCTCAGCTGAGCCATTTTCTAACTGATAAGTCACTGCCTCTCTGATCTAGAATGTTCCCATCTTTTGAGTGATTTGTTGAAACTGCCAATCTGTTGGTTCATGCATATGCAGTGCCTGATACAGGTACTCAAACAGAGGAATAATAACAGCAGCCACTGTTCATTGAGTAGCATTTTAGCAATCATTTAACATATGGGTTTTGAGGGGCACCTGGGTGGCTTAGTCGGTTTAGCGGTCAACTCGGTTTCAGCTCAGGTCATGGTGTGTGGGTTCAAGTCCCTCTCATTGGGCTCCATGCTAACAGTTCAGAGCCTGCTTGGGATTCTCTCTCCCTCTCTCTCTGCCCCTCCTCTGCTCATGCTCTCTCTCTCTCAAAAAAAAACAAAAAACAAAAAAAACAAATAAACTTTAAAAATATATATATATGTGAGTTTTGAAAAACAATTTCCTTGAAAATATAACTTCTTCAGCCTAAAATCACAAAGTGAATTATGTTTTTTAAAACATTTTAAATTTTTTTTTTCAACGTTTATTTATTTATTTTTTTTGGGACAGAGAGAGACAGAGCATGAACGGGGGAGGGGCAGAGAGAGAGGGAGACACAGAATCGGAAACAGGCTCCAGGCTCCGAGCCATCAGCCCAGAGCCTGACGCGGGGCTCGAACTCACGGACCGCGAGATCGTGACCTGGCTGAAGTCGGACGCTCAACCGACTGCGCCACCCAGGCGCCCCTAAAACATTTTAAATGTCATGAATGATTGTACATAATTAACAACCATTGACAATTAAAAAAAAAAAATCTAATATGGGATTCTCCCTGGGAATCCAAAAGTTAATTTAAAATATACTGGTAGTGAAATTAAATTCTTTTAAGTGTAGGGATTGTTTTTCTATTTTAGCAGACTTCTCCTTTGTTTTCATCACATAAAGATTTAAAAGCAAAGGACTTTGAAAGCTTATTCTTCTGAGCTAATCATCCCTGATATCAAAGACTGAAGCGTGAATTTTGGAAAATCATAGATACCGAAGCAAAGTCATCCATAGGTTTGTATCACTTTACCTTACATGGTGTTAATTTAATTCAACATTTTAATTAGCTGTTCCATATAGCAAGAAAATGTTTTTAAATATAAGCAGTCCCCATCAACCACATTAACAGTTAATGATTAATAATTCTCATTACCAGAATTCAAGTAGTTGTACCGGATAAAAATTTGTCCAAGAAATGGATTTGAATGATCAAATTGGTCCCTTTAATGTTGGTGAAGATCTTCAGATACAGTCATGTGATTTATCTATAATTCTTCATATATTATATTGTGCTATTTTTGTCATTTATTAATATTTGCATTAAAATCTAAGCTATCTTAGGTGCTGACATCTTTCCTCCCCAGTAAGATTGTAAGATTATTGGTAAGATTATTATTATCCTCACATGAGGATGAGCATGAGCAGAGGAGGGGCAGAGAGAGAGGGAGAGAGAATCCCAATAACAGCCTTAGGCAGTTCCTCTTGTAGCCCCTGAGGTCATGTGCCACATATGCTTTATGCACAGCAAGAGCCAGTGTATAATTTGGTGTTTGGCTGATTAGTTCACTCATCTCTGCACACATCTCCAGCTCTTCATGCTGATTTGTTTCTGCCCTGCAACCTCTGTTCTCCAATTTGACCTCTGCATCATCATCCCCATTTTATCAAATTTCCTCATTTTAAATCAAATCAAGTCTTTCTGTTTACTTTCCACTGACATTGCTACCTGCAAACGTCTATCAGGTACACTTACGCCTAGCTTATTGATGCTGGGGCTGTAATGCATTTCACAGCACCGTATGCATCAACGAGGCTTCCCAGAACAAAAACCCTTTCCCCTTTTATCACATCCACCCAATTTCGCACAACTATGACTCCTTCCAGTTGTCATTTCCATAATAGGGCCAGGGAGGACAGTGAAGTATGAAGATCTTATAAGATGCCTCCCTGTCTAGGCCATTTTTTAGTTAATCAGTTTATTTTTTTTTTTCCTCCCAGTCCCTGATAATCACCACCCACTCTATATTCTTCCATATTTGAGAATTTCTACAGGCTACTCCTCGTTTAATTCACATTCAGTTCATTTCAGACATGAGCTTCTCATGGACATTTCAATCAGCTTCTCTATGTACCAAAAAAGATGTGTTGAAACATAAGCAGGCTTCATCACCCACATTAACAAAATGTAGGATCTGTCACTGGTTTTATTTGCACCTAAATAACTGACAAAGAATACAGAGGTAGATTGTAACTAACCTGTTACGTTACATTGTTTGTTCTATTACATCAGCCTGTTTCAGTGAAAACAATTACAGTGTAACTTTGCTAATCTCTGATCCTCACTAGATCTGTTTCCTTTCCTATACAGAAGGGAGAGGGGGAAGGGCTAGAAGGCCCCTGACATCCTCATTTGAAAACACTATCCAGTGTCTGCCTTGTTAGTTGCGTGATGTAGAAAATATATTGTTTTCTCTATTGTAAATCTGTTTATTTCATAATTGTTCAATGGTAAGGGGAGACATGATAAAATTCTGAATAGAAGGATCAGACCACAGAGCAATGACATTTTTTTTTTTTTGGCAGGGGTGGGGGGGGGGGCTTTAATTTCTGAGAGTCTAATATCAGAGTATCTCAAGCCAGGGGTTAAGGTGTATCTCTTTGCCAAGGCAGGTATACGAGAGGTAGCAAAACCTGACAGGGAGGACTTGTTCCTTACGTCTCGCTGCTAGAGCCACATCTTCACACCATATTCTAGCCCATGAACAAGACGTCTCCCAGGGTAAATAGCAAACTTAAATTAGGACTGAGCGTCTGTTGTCACACTCTTGACAGAAGCCAGGTACCCATGGTTGAAAGGTAAATCAAGACTGCCTTTAAAAATAATCTATTTTCAAGTCTGAAATGTGGAACATAAACTATAGAAATATAAATAACCATATAGAATAATCAAGATCAACATTTTAAAGTCATTTTTGTCTTGACAAATTTGGGATATATGGTCACTGCAGTCAAAGTGGACAAGTCCCTTCTCTTTCCATAAACTCCACCCTGTGAAAAGTACACGTGGATTTCCTAAGAAGCAACCAGAAACAGAGAGACTTCAGAACTAATCAGATTTCGTAGGGACAATCTGCTTTCCTGTTCATACCTGGGGGAGCGGGGGTGGGGGGGTGGGGGAGCTGCAGTTCAGACCTAAATGGACTGATCTAGAATTAAAGACTTTACCCATTAACAATATAAACAAAGACACCTTGTTACTGATATATGTGACACATTTAACCATGTTTTTTTCCAAACTGCATTAGATTTACTCGGCTTTTGGGGAAGGCTTTTAACAATGGAGGCTGGTTGGGTAAGATTTCGGTTTTGATGCATCTTTATTAAAAAGGCTTGAATTTAGACGTATCTAGAGAGTGCCACCTTGTGGACAAAAGGCAGTAGAGGTAGGTGGAGGAAAACCCACACATATGACATGTAAACCTTACTATTTGTACCTGATTGCTATTTTATGCGAACTTTGATAATCCCAATGTTTCTTCAATTATACACAGATATTATTATCTAAGAGAATGGTACAGATTGACCTAAAGATTATAGCTAAACCATTCCCTCCACACTGTTTATTCCATGTTTTTACGTAAAGAAAAACATAGTGCATTACATAAAAAAAAGAATCACAGATGTACATGCATTTATACAAAATGTCACTTTGGTGGAGTTCATAAAAACACACAGAAAAAAAGTCAGCAAATCTTATTTAATATGTAAATATTAAATTTAACAACTACCTTCACATTTTGGTTAGTCAGCTCATCCTCAATCCCATGTAATTATTAATTTCAAGTATTTAGATTCTAAAACTCAGCATAAATATTGCATTATTTTTTATTGAAGAAGAATGTGGTTATAAAGAGGAAAAATACAGTAGTGCAGTGGATTTCTAATGGTGGCAACCTCTCATTCAATATATCATGTTAACATTATGCAAATTTAATGCTAAAAACAAACACATCTCAGTTCTGGGGGTAACTAATTTCATCCAGATTTTTATAATCTGCAAACACTATACTGTCTTTGATTATAGAAAGATAAACTGGAAAGATATCAAATAAAATCAAATCCTTCCAAAGAAACCTTAATATTATCGTATATATCTATAGCTGTTTATGTTTTTTATTATCTCAAATTCACCTCTAAATACAGAACTCCTTTGAGCTCTTCAAAGGAAAGAACTTGGATATGAGGACTTTTTAGTACTTATTATAAAGAAATCAATTTCTTTCTGATTTACCAAGTATTTTATGGATCCTGAATAAAAAAAAAAAAAAATAGTACATAATAGCTGAACTCTAGTCTAATCTCAGACCAAAACAAAAACAAACAAACAAAAAACCTGGAGATGTAGTAGGTTGACTTGTCTCCTAAAAAAACATCTTATTTTTCTTTGAAACGTGCATACTTGCTGTCCTCTCTTCCCAAATATCCAAACTCTGAGCCATTGTACATCCATGTCTCCACCTGTCCTGGCCAAGTCCCAGAAGTGCATGTTGCAAGGCAAAGAGTCAGAGAGGGGGGTTTAGTTAGGAATCACTTTCCAATGGGCTCGCCATTTCCCCTTTCTTTCCATCTCCTCCATGAAGCCACCCTTGACTTCTTCATCAGCAATTTCCATTCCTTCCAGTCTCTATACATCTTCACCACACCATTAAAGTCTTAATTATATAACGTCATGTTCTGCCCTCTAATTGTTTTACAAAGGCTGATCTTGATTCACTGCTACCTGGCACACAACTTGGGAAGAGAGATCTCATATATATATATATATATATATATATATATATATATATATATATATATATATATACATATATATATATATATTTTTTTTTTTTTTTCTAAATCCTGCACAGCATCCATCATAGGACTGAGCACAGCGAGTGCTCCATAAATATTTTAAGTAGAATGAATTTGGACTATGGCAAGGCCTTGGCCTTGTCCTGTTGAATATTTGGGGAAATGACTTCGAAGACCTAGAAGAAAAGCCTTTCAAGTTTGTGGATGTCTTCAGGTTGCGAATGAGAACTCAGTCTCACAGGGAAGACAGATATGCATGCAATTAACATATCATCCATAGGCCAATATTACAGATATGAAAAAATACTGTGGGGAAATTTAGGATGGAGAAACTAAGTGCGTGAGTCCATAAATACAGAGAGAGGACATCTGAGCTGGGAGAGAAGGGCATTCTGAACACAAGTGGCAATGTACAAAGCAAAAGAACAGAGAGTGATCCAGAATTATTTACAGAATTGTGTTATTTGAATTACAGCAATGTTTGTGGATAAGTGGGCCTTGAAATAGGCTACTCTGGGAGAGATCAATTAAATCCGGGTTGTAAAAAACCTTATTTACCTCACAAAATGCTAGAATTGAACCCGTGGATTCTGTCCATCTCAGTCTTCCTATTTCCAACACCACCCCTCTGAAGTTCCTCTTTGTCTCTTGAAATATTAGAATAACCACTTAATTGTTCTCCCCATCCCCAGGTTTTTGTTTTTGTTTTGTTTTGTTTTTTTAATATATAAATGAAACTTCCAACCAGTCTTATAGTATCAAGCCACTTGTGGTTTGGTTCCTACCAAATTGAGAATAACCTCTCCTGCAGTAAGTGTTCTCTGATGTAGGACCATGACCTAAATATCCTGCACCATCTACACCAGTACTCAGGAGACAGTCAAATCCAATTTGCCCTGGCACCCAAACATATTTCAGTATTTGGAAATTATTCATGCTTTCCAATTACTCATGTCTTTCATTTTGCTTTAAGCGCCCCATCTGCTTACTAAATTCTACCTCCTTCAAGTCCCACCTTGAGTGATAAATTCTACATAAATTATCCCCAGCAACTCACTAAACCATCCTTTGAATATTTCAATCCTTTGTTTTAAGTCTGACAACTTAACACATATTTTCTGTCCTAAGAGCTATCTGTGTTCTTGCCATCACATGATCACCTTATCAATCCCACCTTGTTCTCTCCTTGAAGGAAAATATGCGGATCATGGTCATATATGCAGACCTCAAAGCAGTAGGTACATTTGACAAAAGTATAAAATTGTGTTTGTTTTTGTTTTGCTCTTGGTCATGGTGTGATGTCCTAACACAAAGGATGTGTTGCCATATCATACGCAGAGTTGTATTTTCTAAATTGGATTAAATGGAAAGCAGTTGTTGGGGACAAACCACCACAATCAAGACTACATAGTCTCATCTCAAATTTACCTCAAGATGATTTCTGGTGTGCAGAATACTTCTACCTAATGTTTCTCCTCTTGTTATTCTGGAAACATCACCAAAGTAGGCATATAATGGAAACATCCATTGATGGGGTGTGTGTATGCTCTTCTGTGGTGAAATAACTTTGTTCATCCAATTACCTTCAAAGACAACAAACTCAAAGCAGAGACCTCCCTGAAGAGACAGTGCACCTCATTCCCACATCAAGCATCAGCTGCTTTTCCAAGATGGGCCATAGACAGGCAGGCAAAGGAGCAATTGCCGAAGAAACCAATGGAGAAGTGAAAATTTGTTCTTCTTGACACAAGCTTCGTCTCCAGAAAGCAGCACACCCAAGAGGCATAGGGTGGGCTTTGATTCAGCCATCCCTCAGGTCTAGTCCAGGAGCTGGTTCCTTATCTACATCTGTGTCTCATTCATTAAAGTAAAGTTGTTAATATCCACTTGGAATAATCAGTGTGGAGTTCGCAAATTAATAACAACAATAAATTTACCCTTAAAATTGATAATGGTAACATAATAATGAATACGCTGGCTCAGAGTCTGCCAACAGATGATTTTTTTTTTTTTTTTTTTGGTAAAATGAAATTTCAGTTCTATCTGCACGTGGATGCTCAAGAAGCAAATTTATAGATGGAAGGGGGTCAAAAAAAGGTTAAAGAAAGACACAACCTCAAACTTATCTTAGTAATGGATTTTATGATTCCCTTAGAGCCCTAATATATAATCCTGTATATGTCAGATAAAGATATATAAATGTAGATGTATAGATATGAAGCTATGTATAAATATAAAATCGAGCAGTTAGCCACAAGCCAAAAATATGTAGTAAGTGTTTTATTGTGTCATTTCATTTAGCAACCAAAGGAAACTATTGTACCCTTCACTCTCTGATGAAGAAAATGAATTCTGCATTTGCCATTGACCTTACAGCTAGCCTATCTAAAAACTAAAGACCATGCTCTCATAGTCCTGCTGCTGTTGACGCTACCGTTACCAGTAATAGTGCTGATGCTGTATTTACTATTAACAATATCATTATCATTTATTTCATACTTAGCATCTATTCATTGAGTGTTTGCATTATGTGTTAAGCAACTGCTAGGTTAGATACATGTAGTTTTTAACTTTGTGGTACTTCCGTGACTCAGGTCTACTGGACATCTCTTGCTTGGTGTTGTTTTTCTTTTCTTTGGCAAAGTTCCCCTTCCCTAGTCCATGAGATTTTTTTTTTTTTAACATTTATTTACTTTTGAGAGACTGACAGAGACAGAGCACAAGCAGGGGAGGGGCAGACAAAGGGAGACAGAATCTGAAGCAGGCTCCAGGCTCCGAGCTGTCAGCACAGAGCCAGACACAGAGCTGGAACCCATGAACCGTGAGATCATGACCTGAGCTGAAGTCAGATGCTCAACCAACTGAGCCACTCATGTGCCCCTTACCTAGTCCATGAGATTGTTGTGGGGCTGAAAGGGACTTGCTCCCCCTGCTACAAAGACATGTGGTGAGACCCAAACTAACACCACCGGTTTCTCTCCTCCAGAAATTGGAACAACGTACACATGGAGAGGAAACAGACGTGGAGCCCAGGCATTTGTTCAGAAACACCCAGCTCTGCTTTAAGGTCATGCTCTTTCCAACAACACTCAATTGCTCAGTCCTTCCTGTGATTTGGGGGCTCTACACTCAAGTTATTTTTATTGTATCCTTTCAATGAAGTGATTTGACAAACACAAAGTGAGTCACTTTGACTCCTGTTCCTTGAATTCACATTCAAATTACCACCTCATTCACAAATGAGACCACTGAAATTCAGCTATAAAACTGTGATGGCAAGACATGGAAAGGGCCACTAGAGATGTTCCCCCAATCAGCAAGTAGGATTTGAACACAGCTCAGGCTGACCCCCAAGTCTGCACCCAGTTGTGCAGCTTTGCCCCCCAACAGGGTCCCCATTCCTTTAGCAGAGGCCTTCTAAGGAATCTAAAAGATTTGCAAAGTTAGGGGAGACTCAAAGGCACTGGACGATGTTCTCCCTTTTGGTTAAGCAGGACCGTCATTCATAATATTTAGCCTTTGTCAGCACAGGCACTGAGCAGACACAACTGTTGTTGCCCACCTGCTCAGACAGAGATCTGCAGGCTACCTCCCAGGTTCAACGCCAACCTGCATTGAACTCACAGAAAAGTCTGTGAGTTCCAAGAAGAAACCAGAGTGGTCAGGGCAGCTGAGGAAACGAGGGGGCTTAGGGAAAAGCTCTTTCACCAAACCGTATGGAAATATTTCATTTTTTGTTTCGTTTTGGTTTTTTTAATTTTTTTTATGTTTTTATTTTTGAGAGAGAGACACAGTGAGAGCAGGGGAGAGGCTGAGAGAGACGGAGACAGAATCTGAAGCAAGCTCCAGGCACCGAGTTGTTAGCTCAGTGCCCGACACGGGGCTTGAACTCAGACTGCTAGATTATGACCTGAGCCGAAATCGGACATCCAACCGAGCCACCAAGATGCCCCTGTTTTTTTGTTTTTTTTTTTTTTAAATCACACATATGTTTATTCCAGCATGCATGGGCTGAATTTCAGACCTGGATAAAAGATCATCTTTGAAGATACCCAAAAAGCCTATCTTGAGACTTTGTTCTCTCCAGCTGAACTTGAAGTAACGAAGAGGCTGTTAAGGATGTACGGAAGCTCAAGCTATCCCTTCCAGAGGCAAATTTCCATGGGTGCCCGACCCCCCACAAGGGTGTGTCTAGTAGAGAAACAGCATTTTACTTCCTGCTTGAAACTATTTCCATAGGCTACACATACCCTTTTGGGCTACACTAACCCCTGTGAAATGGAGTATGTCTCCATGTGTTTGCCTTTAACGTAGATATAGTTCTAACACTACAAGGTGTTTCCATTGTCCACCTAGAAGTTCTGCTGCTTTGCAGAGTGGCTGTACCAGTTTGCATTCCCACCAGCACATGTACCCTAATGTTTATAGCAGCACTTTCAACAATAGCCAAATTATGGAAAGGGCCTAAATGTCCATCAACTGATGAATGGATAAAGAAGATATGGTTTATGTATACAATGCAATAATACTTGGCAATGAGAAAGAATGAAATCTGGCCATTTGCAGCGACATGGATGGAAATGGAGAGTATTAAGTGAAATAAGCCAGGCAGAGAAAGACAGATACCATGCATTTTCACTCATATATGGATCTTGAGAAACTTAGAAGACCATGGGGGAGGCAAAGGAGGAAAAAAAGAAAAGTTACTGAGAGAGAGCGAGGCAAACCATAAGAGACTCTTAAGGACTGAGAACAAACTAAGGGTAGGTGGGGGGTGGGGGAGAGGGGAAAGTGGGTGATGGGTAGGGAGGTGGGCACTTGTTGGAATGAGCACTGGGTGTTGTATGGAAACCAATTTGAAAATAAATTATATTGGGCCGCCTGGGTGGCGCAGTTGGTTAAGCGTCCGACTTCAGCCAGGTCACGATCTCACGGTCTGTGAGTTCGAGCCCCGCATCAGGCTCTGGGCTGATGGCTCAGAGCCTGGAGCCTGTTTCCGATTCTGTGTCTCCCTCTCTCTCTGCCCGTCCCCCGTTCATGCTCTGTCTCTCTCTGTCCCAAGAATAAATAAAAAACGTTGAAAAAAAAAATTAAAAAAAAAAAGAAAATAAATTATATTAAAAAAAAGAAACTAGAAGAAACCTAAAAAAAATGAAAAATGACAAATAAAATACTGATTTTTCTCCAGAGGAAAAAAAGTTCTGCTGCTGGCTGAAGCTCATTAAGAGGCCTATTTAAAATACACAGCTCTTGGGGCGCCTGGGTGGCTCAGTGGGTTGAGCATCCGACTTCCGCTCAGGTCAAGATCTCACAGTTCATAGAATTTGGACCCCTCGTCAGGCTCTGTGCTGACAGCTCAGAGCCTGGAGCCTGCTTCCTATTCTGTGTCTCCCTCTCTCTCTTCCCCTCTCCCATTCATGCTCTCTCAAAAATAAACATTAAAAAAAATTTAAATAAATGAAATAAAATAAAATAACACAGCTCTTGCTTGAAACAGGGAAGGCAGGCTCACACCTTCACTCTTCTCCTCACTCATTTCTCTCTTGAAAATAGCAAGTAACTTGTTCCTCCCTGAGGCTCTGCATGAGTTCTCACTCTCCTATGTGGTTTTCCTCCATAAAACTGTGAACTGGAGTCAGAAACTAAAGCAGATCAATAGCGCCTGAGGGGATGGCATACAATGTGTTGTGCTCCCAGACATCTTCATTACTTTAATTACCTAAAAAACGGGGCGCCTGGGTGGCGCAGTCGGTTAAGCGTCCGACTTCAGCCAGGTCACGATCTCGCGGTCCGCGAGTTCGAGCCCCGCGAGTTCGAGCTCCGCGTCGGGCTCTGGGCTGATGGCTCAGAGCCTGGAGCCTGTTTCCGATTCTGTGTCTCCCTCTCTCTCTCTGCCCCTCCCCCGTTCATGCTCTGTCTCTCTCTGTCCCAAAAATAAATAAATGTTGAAAAAAAAAAATTAAAAAACATATTAATAGTTTGGCAGGGCAGCAATCGTATTCCTCAGCCTCAATGAGTACAGTGGCTGGGAGAGATGGTTCCAAAGACTTTCACTTTGAGATTTCAAAAATAAATAAATAAGCAAACAAATAAATAAATTCACACACACATACTCCATATATATGTGCATGTTTAGGTATTTCTGGGGGCAGACCCTATGACTTTGATGTGTGTATGATATGGGTCCTTGAAAGTGGCTTAGGGGCTAGGCTTTGGACCACCTGAGAAATTGGGAAAGTTAACAGCAAATGGTATTTACTACAGGTCTACCACATGTTGTTATTTTCTTCTTTAAATAGTTAATGTAGCTACTCTGTGGCAGGCAGTATTCTAGGCACCGGGAATCCAACAGTGGAAAGACAGTCCCATTTCTTGCTCTCCTGAAGTTTACGTTCCCGCTGGGGTAGGAGGAACAGGAGAAAGTGATCAAAAACAGAGACATGGACTATTTCTAGATGATGAAAAATAGAGAAATGTGACAATCTGGGGGCAGCCCATTTCAGAAAGATAAAAGAATGTAAAAGGTCCTAAGGTCAGGGAGCCAGCATGGCACAGCCAAGAATGGCAGATAAGATGGGCTGAGCAGATTGGGTTCGGATCTTATTTTTGACAGCCTAGCTCTGCCACTTACTAGCCATGTGAATTTAAAACAATCACTTCACATCGATCACTTTCAGTTCCTCCATCATTATATGTGGTTAATAATGCTTCTCTTACAAGGTTTTATAAAGTTAAGTTACAGGATGGAAATTGACCACTTAGTGCTTGGTAAATATAAAGATCACAATAAATGACATTGCCTCTGACGTTGTTATTAATTTGTAACACCACTCCTTCTCTTCTATAGTATCCTAAACTCCAAAGTGAATCATTATTCTCTAAACGTGCTATTTTTTCTGATGTGTCAACCCTCATCCTGAATGCCATACACAAAACACTCCCCATTGCCACCTTGCCATCAGCCTGCTGTAAAGCTCTGTCTTTCTTGATGGCTTTTGAGAGGTTCTCTCTTCACATCTGGCAATCAGTTAATGAGATACATATACAGATCTCAGCTCAAATGCTTATTGTCTTACCAATGTTTAGACACATCAGGGCACATCTCAAGGTTTTGCAGGGTCAGAGCGCCCAAGGTCTTTTTGCATGGGACTAGGGTAGGAAAGTAATGTCCATTCCAGGTAAATAGTAGAATCTTAATACACAGGGCTAGTTACAAAGGTGTAGGAAGTCAACATACCAAACAGTAGACAACTCAGAAATGGGCCCAACCAGAAAGACATATCACCCTTGGGCTGTAGGGATAAGGGGAGGAAATGGAATTGCTAGAGTCCAGAAACTGGTTACCCTCAAGGGGGCAGAAACGGTAGGAGGTGGGGCCACAGAGAGAGGAGGCATCCAGCAAGAGCAGAATGTGGTCCTGACTAGGAACAGTGCCAAAACCAGAGTAAAACATAGCAGAGATTCTCCTTTTCTCCTCAAGTTCAAGCTCTGGTCAGTGTTTGCCACTGGCCAAAGCTAGCTGCAGGCCAGATGAAAGAAAGGTAGTCTGGGAAATACAGTTTGTAGAGGTCCGTCTCCTGTGATATGGAGTGGAGACACCGATGGGTAGGTCCAGCCCTTTGCATACAAACAAACCAATGGATGGCATAGACACAGACCCCAGGGTGGTCCCGCCATACACCACACGTTACAGCCCGAGTATTCAGCTACGGCATTTATGCAGCACACGTAGGCACCTTGGAAGGAGAACAGATACCTAGGAAACCATTCATTCTCAAACAAGAGTCGGACACCCTTATCTGCTGAAGGGGAGAAGCAATCTGTGAGGACTGCACGTGGCAGGACATTCCGTTTCTCCCAGCCTGTGCTTAACCCCAGGATAGAAGCCTGAGCCTTAGGAAGGCTAGTCTACAAACCAAACCTGAAAGAGCTCATTCATTAAATCTGTGAAGTATAAAGACTCTGAAGTGGTGCTGGCGTTAAGTTGTGAGTAACAACATGGTACAATGTGCATCAGTGAGATTGGCTCCGTGTTAGCAGTAAGTCGTTTTTAGCATAATGAGCACTAATCCCTCTTACAGTAAAGGAAATTAGTGCTCTCCATAGATACCTCAACGCCCCAGACCTTGACTGCTGAACTGCCCAGGTCCCAGCAACAGCAGCGGCAGCACAAGCCGTTTTATTAGATTCCAGCTGTAGCGCTCACATAATTACACAAACCAGACCTAAATGTCAAATCATCACACTGAACCGGAGCAAGAAGAAAAAACAGGGGTGCCTGCGTGGCTCAGTTGGTTAAGTGTCTGACACTGCTTTTCAGCTCAGGTCATGATCTCACAGTTTGTGAGTTTGAGCTGCACATAGGGCTCTGGGCTGACAGCACAGAGTCGGCTTGGGATTCTCTCTCACTCGCTCTCTCTCACTCGCTCTCTCTCTCACTCGCTCTCTCTCTCACTCGCTCTCTCTCTCACTCGCTCTCTCTCTCACTCTCACTCTGTGTGTCCCTGGCCTGCTCATTCTTTCTCTCTCTCAAAATAAGTAAAGATTATCAAAACTAGAAAGAAAAAACAGATAATATGCAGGTAGCTGATCAAGGCTGTTCATGAACCTATGATAATACATATTATCATAAATGTTACCTGAATACCTTATAAATGCATATACACATATTACATAAATATGCATTTTATAGAATTCTCCTTCATTGAATTTGAGACATTGTATGTTTGATTCATATTCCAGCTCAGAGATGTTTAGAAAAATCCATCTCAGAGTCAATGAAACATGTAATATTACATACAAAGATCTATAATAAATGACGATTGAGGTTTCCATCAGGCACTATACACCGAGTGTTTTTACCTTAGTTGATCTTTATAGAAAATCTGGCAGGGAGAGTAAATAATTCGCCCCCACTTTTCCGATGATGAAAGTAAGGTTAAAGAACTTGTCCCAGGTTACCACGCTATCAAATAGTAGGGATAAAATTCAAATTCCAAACCTGTGCTTACATCCATTTGCTTACACTGCTTCTATGGGAGACACTTCTTGAGAGCTTCCAAAACTTTGGGGTCTGAGAGAGAATTTGAGAGGAGGATCTAAATCTGAAAAGACACTGAGCTACTTGGGCTGTTTTGTTATTGTGAATTCGTAGCTACGTCCCCGGGACCTATGCATGCATATACACACAGACACCACACACATGTTGACACAGTAATGTAGTCTAGGGAAAGTTGGATTTCATGCATGTGTTTAATCATTATGAGGTCTACACTTTGTTGGTGGCCCTGGAGTATGTATCTCTCATCACCATATACCTCACGACGCCTATTCCTCCATCAACAACTCAAGAAATGCTTTCTCAGTGAGTGAAAAGTAAGTTAAACTGTTGTGTGCATGTGGTGGTTAGGGGTACGGCGATGCTGGGCACAGAGGGTCAGAGAGACCATTCCTATCTCATTCAGAACCTCATCAATGATGCCAATTGGAGGGTTAGATCTCTTTTAATTATACTGGGACACTGGCAAAGAGGGGCTGGCTCATACATTTTTCACTTGCTCAAACAATAAAATATTGATTCAGGACTCACAATCCTTACAAACCAACCGGGCTTTTAATAATTCAGTCCCATCTCTCAGTGGTCTTGTTTGTTCCCTCCCCATAGTTGAGGAGAAATTGCTTTCTGAAAAGATGGGGACCATTTTTACCCAAGAGCATCAGTTCAGATTCCTGTAATTACACATCATGGTAAATATTAACTCACTCTAAGTGCTTTGCCTCATTCCCAAAACATTTTTTTTTAAAGCAGAAACTCGGGCTATTCTTTTCCTTCTATACCCACTTGAAATCCATTTTCTTTTGTATGTTCATTGGATGCCTTCTTGTTAGGACTTCTAATTAGCTTTGAAGCCTTCTGAGTTACAAGATACACTATAACTTTGAGGATGTAGATATAAAATTACATGTGGATGGTCTCTCAAAGAGCTGTGGATAGCGTTAACTAGAAATGTAAAGCCTGACTCTGTCACAATCAACCTGCTTTGAGAATGTAAGTCTCCTTTGAAGGCCTCAGTTTCTTCATGTGTAAAATTTAAGACCCAAGGCTCCTTTTGATTTAAACAACTTGCTTGAATCTAAGTCCTATAATGTTATGAATTCAGGTACTTATAGTTGAGACAAATTCTGTAGAGTTCACAAAGTAGAGACAACATCTTACTCAATAAAAATAATTAATCTCAGTAGAAAAGATGCCAGATGTGGGGTCTTTCAATTCCTAAAGACTTTTCTTTCTGTGATATGGGGTTTACTCTGCTTCCAAAGTAAACAAATTCCCATTTTAGCCATATGCTCAGTATGTTCTGTTGATATAATGATCATTTCAAATATATACATGTTAATTTTTTCTTCTGTTTTTATATTCTACAGGTCTTAGTTGGCAGACTTATCTTTGATTCAAAAGGTAAAAATACAGATTGTCATGTAATTTTTGGTGCTTTTTAATCCCTATACAAGTGTGTCCATTGCATAGATACAGTCTTAGAGGGAAGAAAAGATAGAAATTTCAGATGAGGTCTCCAGATACAAGAGTTAAAATATTTTAAATTAAGCAGATAGGATACTCTGCCTCTGTCTCCCTAATCTTCTCTAAACTTCTGCAGTTTCTTTTCTTCTTTCCCTAATTACATTATTTTCTCCTATTTGTTGCTTCCATTTTCCTGCTCTGACAACTGCAATATCCAGTGATGAGGCAAGGTGGCTAGAATGGAAACTTAAACTTGGTTCTTCCTTTTACCTAAGGAAGGTCCAAGTTGAGGTTCAGCTTGAGTAATGATAGACTCTTCCAGGCTGACAATCTACATTATTACTTTCTCTTTTGCCTTGATCCATTAAATTCACCAACGAGCCTGATTTGTTTTGGCTTTCTTTTCTTATATATATGCAAATATCTATCTTGCTGTAAGTCACCTCAAATCCTTTGTGGAATAAAAAAAAAAAGCAAGTATAGTAGTAAGTGTTGTGAGCCATTTTCTTAGGTAAACTATAGTTTCAAGTAATGTACTTACAAAAAAAGACAACTGGGAAAAAACTGGGAAAAGTTTCAGATATAGTAATTATGTGCATCAGTTTCCTCGATTAAATACCAATGCATTTAAATAATTATATTGTATACATCAGATTTAAACTACTAAGAAAATCTTCCTCCATCTCTGACATCAGCATTATGATTGTCCTATTGTTAAGGCTAAAAATGAAGAAAAATGATATTAACTTGTCCTATTGTGGGGAATGGGTTCTATGTGGGGTGGGTGGGGGAGGTGTTTCTTTGATGCTCCAAGCAGGATGGAATGCTAGATTTCTATCTTTGTCTTGTATTCTTTCCCTAGTTCAGTGCTTCCCAAACTGTATTCCACTAGAGATAATATTCTGTAATATACTGATCATGTTTTATGTTAGATATCCCTCTTGGAGAAGTACTACAAGAAATAAACTTAAGATTATGTACCCCAGATTTGTCATGAATCCTACCCTTCCTCCTACTCACACAGAACCAGCCCCCGACCCAACACCTAGGAACATCTTGCAGAAACATTCAGATCTCGTGAGTATAAATGCAGGACACCACATGAGATGATCATCAGAGCACTACAGGATGGTAGTCGTGGTCGTGACAGTTTTCCAGGGTACCAAATTGCTCACAAGGCCTGACATACACAGGCTTGGCCAACTTATTCTGGTATATTAAATTCCCAATGTTTGCTTCTTCATTAGTAAATTGAGGATAATGAAAATCTTATGTATTTGTTTTGCAAATCAAAAGAGTATGTGAAGCTCGACTGAGTAATAACACAGCTGGTAATTATGATTGTTACTGCTACTAAGATCATTACTTCTATCTGGGCCTGGCCCAGTGTTGCCAGTATTGCCGCCCTCTACTGGAATTGGAGACTATTTTGCCTCTTCCAACAAATGCAGTTCATTGATCTTTTCATGAAACCTCTCAAATTCATGACAGCCTTTCACCCAATACTGGTTTTCTCAGCAGTGGATACAGTGACCTTGCAGGTGCTAAGAAAGGGATAATTAGCCGTGCTCTTAAGTCATCCAAATCATCTTACCAGTCACTTTAATGTAAGGTGATAAAATCTGTAATTTTTATGACGCTTACCCTGCAGATCCTAACTATAAAATGTGCCACGGAAAGATAGGGGATAATGGGAGGAACCACTACCTGAAGTTTAAAATACACCCCGAATGAACACTGCTCACCTCCACCAGCCATGCTTCAGAATCACAGAGAATGGGTACCGGCGACAACAAAAACGTCGATAGAAAGAGGTCTCCTTTACCCCTGCTTTCTTCTTGCCCTTATTTATAATTTAAAACTCTCTTAAAGTAGCCTCACACAAATACAATCAAAGTCTAGAGGTTTTCAATGGGTAAGACAGAGTGTGTATCCCAACAGTTTTCTCTTGATAACCATTTTCTTGAAAAGCCATTTTCTCTTAATAATGGAGAGAACCCATCAACAGCTCCTATCCGTTTTTATGAGTGTGGGCTACAGCACAGACCTAAGACATCCATACCCCTACTTGTATTTTCCTCGTATTTTCACCCTTGCTATCACAGACCTTCCTCTCCCCCCACAAAGTAGATCTTTTCACTTGTCTGCTCACAATTTAATCATCAACCATCACCAGACAAATTTGTGCTATTTCCTCTCTCTGCATCACCTAGGAATTCAAATTTGCCTTATTGATTCTCTATCATCAAATCTGTACTACAAACTATTCGTTCAAAACAGAGCAGCAGTCATTAGTAAGCAAAACACATTGGCAAAGGCAAAGTAAATAGTGAAGATGAGTTATGGGAAAAAAGTAACCAATGTGCTAATCCAAATTGTGTCACATTGGTGAAAAAAAAAAATATTCCCTTACCTTTTCTTCTGATAACAGCTGTGTGGCTGTCCGTGGGTCTCAAGGGTTAAAATGCTGGTGACTTCCTTTTAGAACAAACATACTGTGACCGGAGCCTGGTAATAGAAGATTTTCACGATTTCAGATTCTTTTTGAATTGCCAAAACCTAACAAATATTTCTACCTGAGGTGATTTCTCAGCTGTGAAGGGCCCCTGAAGCCGAGTTCTTTTTCTGTGTAAACTGATACAAAGGATCTCAAGAAAATTCCCTAGAAACTAAAAGTTACAAGATATCTCAAGACCAACACAACCAATCCAGTTACCTACCTTCTTGCAAACAGAGTGCCTTTCCAGAAGAAACCCACTCCTCCTCGTGTCGGGGTCAGCTTTTTCCTCCTGAGTCCTGATTGCTTATGACCATGATTCACAACTAAGTATTCACAGTAGAAACACCTTTTCCCCCAGATGAATTCCATCAAGATCTAGTCTAGATGTCTGTTGTTCCAAATGAGGTCCATGAATCAGTAGCATCAGCATCACCTGAGAGCTAACCAGAAATACAGACTCTCAAACCCTAGCCCAGGCAAAATCAGAATCTGCATTTTAACAGTATTTCAGCTGATTTGTATTCATGTTAAAAAATACACATCAGAGATTCTCATTTGTTTTGAAATGGGGCTTGAACAGCAGTTCTCAAAGTGCAAACCCTGGATCAGCATTATCATCATCACCTGGGAAAGTGTTAAATACAAAAAGGTTAACATACAAATTATTGGGTCCCAGACCTACCCATTTAGAAACTCTAGAAGAGATACCCAGTAATCTGTTTTAACAAGTAATGTAGATGATTCTAATGCATGCTAAAAATGGAAAACTCTTGCTCAGGGGGTATGCCAAATTTATAGTATATTCATAGTCTATTTTCCAGATTATGGGTCAGAGATGGGTTTATAACACAGATTTACATGGTCAGCACATTCAGGAAAGGTTTGAGACTGAAAGTGTGCACTTTAATGAAGCTGAGATTTTTTTTGTCCAAATTCAAATCAAGATTTATGCAACTTGAAGTCAATGTGAGTGAAGCCAGGTTGAAAAACAGAACCATATCCTGGTGACAGGGGTACATGAACTTTGAGGTCTTAACTACTTCTGAAGCATGCCCTATTTTCTGACTTCCATTCATCTAAACTAATGAGTTCCCTTATATGTTGAGCTCATTTGTGTTGGATTACCTCTTCTTTCAAACATGGAAAATCCTGGTGTTAAGGATCTCCCACATCCAAGAGGAAAATCAGAAAAGGACAATATCTTTGACAAGAAGTGCTCAACCTGTATTTTCAAATGTCTAATGATCAGAAATTTACCTACTTCAGTGATAATCCACCCCAACTTAAAAGTCAATTATTAAAAATGCCCCTTTTGGAGAACCTGGGTGGTTCAGTTGGTTAAGCATCCAATTCTTTGTATCAGCTCAGGTCATAATCTCACTGTTCGTGGGATTGAGCCCTGTGTTGGGCTCTGCAATGACAATGTGGACCCTGCTTAGGATCCTCTCTCTCCCTCTCTCTCTGCCCTCTCCTGCTCATGTTCTATCTCTCTCAAGAAAAAAAATGCCCTTATATTAAGCTGAACTTTGAAAAAAGTTATATTTACAACAACCCCAAACATTTTCTCCAAGTAATCCAAATCCGATTTTCTCCAAGTAATAAGTCTTTAAACATTTGAAGGGCACATCTCATGCTCCCCTCTCTTCTTTAAATAAGAATCCAGATTTCTTTTCCATCATAAAATGATTGTGAATGCCCTCACCATACTAATTGCTTGACCCTGAATACTTGACACTTTATCAATTTCTCTTAATTAGTGCCTTGCAAATAGATGCTATATTATAAGTATTATCTAACCCATGGAGAAAAGACACCAAATATTCTCTTTCTTGGAATAGTGGTTTGAATCATCATTATTGGAAGTTCACTCTTCATGTTGCTGCCAACTCATATTTGTGAGGCAGAGATCCTCAATTAGGTACGGGAAAGAGACAGAGACAGAGAGAGAAAGAGAGAGAGAGACAGACAGAGACAGAACCAAAATCCCTTGGGGAAATTTTTAATTTTTTTTTAATGTTTATTCATTTTGGAGAAACAGAGAGCGCTAGTGGGGGAGGGGCAGAGAGAGAAGGAGACACAGAATCCGAAGCAGGCTCCAGGCTCTGAGCTGTCAGCACAGAGTCCGATGCGGGGCTTGAACTCACAAACCCTGAGATCATGACGTGAGCTGAAGCCGGACGCTCAACTGACTGAGCCACCCAGGCACCCCTCCTTAGGGAAATTTTGTACACCTCTGTCACTCCTCACAATTACTATTCTTTGATTAAAAACCAAAGAAATTTCCATCTATTTCTGGATCAAATCTAGATCTGACACTATCACTCTTCTGTTCCAATTGTTTCATTGATTCAGTCTCTTTGTGGTTATTTGCAGCTTCTTAGCAAGTTAATTCAAACTTCCCTTCTCTACTTAATCTTAGCTATTGTACTTTTTTAAGGCTTAGTTTCTACATTTATAATATGTGAATAGCAATCCTTTTTATTTTATGATATTGCAAAGATTAAATGAGATATATTATACATAAACTGATTCGTTACAAAGTCCGGCATACATACAGTGCTCAATCAATCTTGACTTAAAAATAATACCATACAGGGCTTTCATGAACTGATTTATATCTATCTTCCAACCTCACGAACTTTTAGTTCTGTTGTGCTAAATTCCAACCATTATCAATGATGTATAATTTCTATGGCATGCATATTTTCTTACTGCCTTAGTTTGCAGTCAAATGCAATACTTTCCTTTCTCACATATTCATATATTTTCTATTTTCACATATATTTTTATTCTATAACATAATTCTATTATGCACTTGGGCTTCAGTTTCTGCAGACTAAAACGTAGCACTTTTCGATAATCAAAATTCAATTTCACCTCATCAGATGAGACACATTCCTCCAATATTAATATTTTGATCCTAGCTCTGTCATGTAACTTATTAATTATATCTTTTCTGCCATCACTCTTTAAGCCCTAAGTAAATAGGACCCTGACAGAATAAAGTTTCTCCTATTTAGAAGCTTATCCTCTCAGAAATACACAACATAGTCAAAGAATGATGGAAAAATAACACCCTAACAAGGTAAAGCGTATATACATGATAGAATGAATATATTAAAATGGCTAGATAGGCACCACATGGAAATCTGGATAAAAGAATTATCAGAGTAGGAAAATCTTGGAAGGGAACTTGGAGAAAACAAGTTTTGAGATAGAACTTAAAAAGTGACCCCTCAACTTGGACTAACGTATTGGAGAGGAGAGGAGGGAATTATCGCAGGAAGATGTGTGGAAATGGTTGGAGGCAGGGATGAACAAGTTTTATATTATGGAATTAAAGTTGAGACAAGTCTTTATTTTCCTAAAGCAAATAAACATTTTCATTTTGATTCTCTGCCTGTGTTTGCCTAAACAGGGGTTGTGAAAACATAACACAAATTCATAGGTGAACCTTTAGCGTATGCTAACCATTTAGAGATGTCTGGCCTGGAATGATATGTGATTGGTCCACACTAGGAATTTGCATTCCAAAGAAAAATACTGCCAAGGAAGGGAAATATTTTATCCAAATCTTTGAGGTGAAGAAAGGAGAGAATTAAAATTATGATTAAAAAAGACATTTACATGTTTTTCTCTTTTGATTAATCTTCTCTGTATTGTATGAATACCCACAATATGCAATGTACCATCTGGAAAACCAAACACAGGAAAGCTGCAGGGCTAATGTTTTATAAATCTCTGGATTCCAACATTCTCTGGTCTCCAAAGTATTATAAAATAGACATAGAATCAGCGGACTATCTTCTCTTTTCCAACTTTCTGACTCATATAAACTAGTTTCTGTTATGAAACTTGGACCGTATCTGCAATTCCCGAAAACACCCAGATTGAAATATTTTTAAGCAATTACTTAAATATGGTACAAAATGATAGGAAATCTTTTCATATTCAACATGTTTCTTATTAAAAAATCATAAAGGGTAACTAATTTGCACAAAGCTCTACTAATTGCCAGTGCAAATTTATAATGCATCAAGGGTGCTAAAACATGTACACTATTATCAAAAATGCATGTCAGTACTGGATAAGAGATAAGAAATTCAATTTCCAATCACTGTCGTTAAGGAAATCGTTGAGAAAGAGGTGAAATTTGAATTGTGACTAGGTAGAAGAAATAGTATGACTGAAGTTGAGGAGGCCTTGCCAGGCAATGAAAATGGCAAGATGCTATCTTGTTAACTGTGAAACATTTTTGTGCATTCCTAGCAGAGTGAATTCAGATAAGCTAGGTAGGTCCTCAAATATCAGATAGTCAGACCTGGCAATAGACCATTTACCTTCTGGCTTTGCATTTAGAGTGTGCGTTCTGTTTGGCAAGGGACTTTATCTGTCTTTTGAATGACATCTATTTCAGAAGAGCAGGATTATGTCATTGTTTTCTTGACCCCATAAAGTATCTATGCCAATTATGCTGTAAAATTAGATTAGGTACATAAATATCTAAAAAAACAAATTTAAGGGGCGCCTGGGTGGCTCAGTCAGTTAAGCGTCCGACTTCAGCTCAGGTCACGATCTCACGGTCCGTGAGTTCGAGCCCCGCGTCGGGCTCTGGGCCGATGGCTCAGAGCCTGGAGCCTGCTTCCGATTCTGTGTCTCCCTCTCTGCCTCTCCCCCGTTCATGCTCTGTCTCTCTCTGTCTCAAAAATAAATAAACGTTAAAAAAAATTAAAAAAAAAATTTAAAAATGTATTCTTATAATAAAATAGTAAAAGCTTCACTTAACAGAAAAGATAAGGATTATTACAGATTAAAAATTCTAATAACTTGTAACAAAATTTCACTCAACTTTCTCTGTTGCTACATAACCATTTTAGATGGAGACATAAACTAAGTGTACTCAGCACTCCTAATTTAGAAAGCAATTTCTTGAGATAGAACTCATGGAAGCACAATTCCCAATTCAGGGTTTTTTTGTGTGTGTTTTGTTTTTCTGAATTAAACTTTGACCGATCTACTGCCAAAACCATCGATTAAGTTGTTAAAATAATTATATCAGTTAATTAAGGCATAAGTACACAATGATCAGAGGGCTCTAAATTGGTAACTGATCTTAATGCACAGTAGAAAGTGTGGTAACAGGGCAGTCATACAGGAAGCTGGTTCTATATAAGTAGGAACACTCTTTTTTTGCAAGTTTCAGATATTTAGACAATACCCAGGATTTGACTCAGGGATGTTAACAATGAGCAATTGTGTGTGTGTGTGTGTGTGTGTGTGTGTAAAGAGAATATTAAAATATCTGTAAATGTTAAATGATATTTTGTGTAGCTTTCTATTTTTGTTCTTTATTTTTATTTCAAAGTATTTTCTTTTTAAATGAATCGTTTGTGATAGTTTTTATATGCATAACTCTTTATTATCTCCAAATTCCCTTCTTCATTCCCAACATACTGATATAGTTAATATTATTTAGTACATATCCTTCCATAGTTTTTATGTCCCCATACATTCATAAGTGTGTTTTTCCCTTTCTTGTTTGTTCTTTTTGTTTGTTCGTTTTTTGAGATAGAGAGCGAGAGAGAGAGCAAGCGGGGGAGGGGGAAGAGCAAGAGAGGGAGAAAGAATCCTCAGGAGGCCCCATGCTCAGCACAGAACTCAAAGTAGGCCTTGATCCCATGACCCTGGGATCATGACCTGAGCCAAAACCAAGAGTTAGAGGTTCAACCGACTGAGCTACCCTAGCACCCCTCTTTCTTGTTTTTTGATCAAATAAAATTATGCAATATATACTCTTTTGTATATTTTCTCCTTGTTAACAGATCAATACATGCAGATATAACCTGTTTTTATTTGTCTCATACTGTTTCATAAAATAAATGCTTACAACCTCTTCAAACTTTTCTGCTATGATGCACTTTTTTTTACTCAAGTATTTGGTGTCACAGTACAGTAATAAGAATCTTTATAAACATTTTCTTTGATACTGATATTTCTATCTCTCTATAGTAGATGACTATTTAGGGGATTGCAGAAGCAAAGCAAGGCATGTTTGAGTTTAAGATCATAGATAAGGCCATTTTACCATCCAAGAATATGGTCATAGAAATTTACACTCACAGCAGTAATCTATGATGGTGCTTTCATTACTGTACTTTTTCATCACTGAATGAAATCAATATTCTCCATTTTGCCAATGGGGGAAAAATGACACGTTATTATTTTAATTTGTGATTGACCAGCTACTAGTGAAATGGAACACCTTTTCATAAGCTTATTTCACATGAGAATTTAATTTCTTGTGAGTTTTTCATTCAAATTTATTGTCCATTTTTCTACCAGATTCTCTTGAGAAATCTGCAGATCTTTGTATGTTAAAGATATTAATATTAATATTTTGTCTGTTATATGCATGCTTTTTCTATATTTAAAAAAGTTTTTTTTTATTTTTTTAAAAATTTAGCCACATAAAGATCCTAACTATAATGTCATCTAACCTTTCAGAGTTTTTTTGTTTACTTGTGCTTTTGTTTTTGTTTTTTAAGAGAGAGAGTGCCAGCAGGGTAGAGGGGCAGAGGGAGAGAGAGAATGAGAAAGAGAGAATCCTCAGCAGGCTCCATGCCTACTGCAGAACCCAATGGGGAGCTTAGTCCCATGAAAGGTGAAATCATCACCTGAGCCAAAATCAAGAATCAGACGCTTGACTGAGCCACCCAGGTGCTGCTGCTTGTTTTGCTTTATGGTTTCTGAGTTTTATGCTTCCTCCCACAAAATTATTCAAATATTTTCTTCAAATGTTTTATAGTATATACATTCTATTTAAAGCTGTAATATATTAGGAGGGTGGGCAGTGTGTGTGTGTGTTGCCTGTGATATGAGATGAGGTATACTTTTACATCCTTCAAACTGAATAACTCTATCAATTAGGATCCTGGCTGGCATGAAAACAATGGCAACAGGGTAAATTAGAAGACTTAATAAAGAAACTATTTATAAAGGTGAGGCAAGATTGGGGAAACCAATAGTGAAGCACCTTTCCTTTCTTCTACTTGGAGCAGGAAGGGCAGAAAAAGCAGGAGGACAGAGTGGTTACCAGAACTCAGCAGGAGAGGGATGAAACCAACTCAGCCCAGCAGGGAGGTACATGGAGGAATAAATGCACCAATACTCCAATTAATACTCCTTTCACTCTAAGTTTCTCTCCTTGGTGTTTTCTTTGGCTGAACTCTACAAGAATTCATAGAACAAAGGGGTCTGATGAGTGCAGTTCACAGCATTGATCTCATCAATTGGAGAAGCTGGAGAGAGAGACAGGATCCAATATGGCAGCCAGTAGTTATATGCTGCTCCTGAGTAGTTAAAATATGCTAGTCTAAATAGATGTGCTGTCTGTGTAAAATGGATACTGGTGTCAAAGAATTAGTAGAAAAAACAAACAGAAAAGAATATATATTTAATAATTGCTTATAATCATTGTGTATTGAAATGGTAATAGATTGGATTAAATAAAATATATTAAAATGAATTTGGTCTATTTCTTTTTACTTCTTAAATATGGCTCCTAGTTTAAAATTACATATATGACTTGCAACAATGATATAGATAAATAAATGGAAAGAATCCAATTATTCTTATAAAAAAATCTCTTTTCCACAAAATTCAAGTGCTATTCTTCACATATATTAAGTTTCCCTACAAAATAAAATTTGTTCTTGAACTCTATATTCTGTTTAGCTTATCCTTATCCATTTGCCTATCTCTGTTCTAATAACATACTGTTAAGATTAAAGAAATGTTATGGAAAATACTAATGTGAAGGAGGTACAAATGCTTCCTTACTATCAGCTTTGTTTTTTTTTCTTCTTCTTCCTCTTTTCTTACCAATTTCCATATATATATTAGTTTATGTAAAACTGAAATTGGCCTAGTATTTCCTTCTCCCAAAAATATCAGTTGGTAATCTGAATCAAAGTATACTTTAAAAAACTCACATCAAAGTTTATATCTACATTTGGAAGGAAATGGCATTTTTAAGCTGCTAATTTATACCATCTAGTGAAATGGTCTGTTACTTCATTTCTCAAGATCTTGTTTAATGTTCTTCTGTAACATTTTATAGATGTCTTCATGTTTTATATTACATATTTCTTATTAAATTCACATCTAGGTATTTCATACTTTTTGGTCACTATAATTTTTTTTCCAGTTTTCATTCTCAACAATAACTATTGGGATTAATAAATTTATTTTGTAATCAAATGACTTACTAATTCCTATGTATTAGATTTACTTGACTATTTTTAAAGCACAGGCATGTTATCTATATTTCAAGTTTATTTTCTTTTACTCATGTTTTTATCTATTTTAAATTATATCAATTAGATAAAACATCAACTACAATATTGATTAGTAGTAGTGGCAGAATTCATCCCTGTTCTGATCAACATTTCAATGAGAATTATCATTTCACTTTTAAGATGATGTTTGCTTTTAGTTTTGAGTAAAGAAATAGGATTCTGTACAGGCAGTTTCCTACTATTTCTGTTTAATTCACATTAGATATTTTTCACAATGAATTTTTGTTTGCCTTTAACTTATTGATATATTTAATACGTGGTAGATGTTATGTTTAACTTTAATTTAAATATAATATTCATATTTTGAGAGATTACCTAACATTGAACAATGTTGGCATTCCTAGAAAAATCCCAACTTTCTCAAGGCATGCTGTTCTTTTAATATATAATTTATTAACATTTATGCAGAACATTCACACCTGTATTTAAAAATTAAGTTTGTCTATAGTTCTTGTACTGTATTTTTCTTGTTTGACTGAGACAATTTGTGATTACTTATAAAATTATCTGAGGAAATCTCCAGATTTTTCTTTGGTATAGGATTATGAGAATTATAAATTAATTTTAAATTCAATTCTTATGTCAACCCTTGAGGAACCTATAACTCCTAAGCCCATCTGAATTTGGCACCTTTCAAGTTGTAATTTCTTAAAAAAAAAACTTTTCAGATTTTCTAATGATTATCTGTTGTTATATCATAAGTCTTCTTAATCAAAATGATATTTATTTTTTATCACAAAATCATTCATTTTTCCCAAAGTTTTAATATATTTTCCAAGAGTTACTCACAACATTACCCTGTAACTTTCTGTAGCTTTACATAATTCAGGTTAGATTTCATACCTATTGTTGTATGTGTTTGTTTTCCTTCTTTCCTTACCCAAACCAACCAGCATCTCAAAGAGTAGCTATTCATTGTATATACTATTACCAGTTTCTTATTTCACTAATTTCTATTTTGGTCTTTATTAAAAAGTTTCTTTCAATTTTGGGGATTAGTTTTAGTTTCATTTTACTTGTTATTAATAATAATTCACTCACAACTTTCTTTTTTAATTAAAAAATACTTTAAGCTACAAATAATATTCTGAGTCTAGCTTTAAGTTAAGCTCATGTTTTACTATGACTTGTTACTTTCATAATTTCTAGATAGTTTTTTTTATGTTTTATTTTATTTTTGAGACAGAGAGAGATGGAGCATGAATGGGGGAGGGGCAGAGAGAGAGGGAGACACAGAATCTGAAACAGGCTCCAGGCTCTGAGCTGTCAGCACAAAGCCCTACGTGGGGCCCTAACGCACAGACCCTGAGATCATGACCTGAGCCAAAGTCGGAAGCTCAACCGACTGAGCCACCCAGGTGCCCCTAGATAGTTTTTAATGCTGAGTTTATCACCACTATGGTTAGAAAATACTTACAAAAACTGTTTCTTAATTTTTAAGGAGTAAAATTTGTTCTCTTTTTTTTAATATTTTGAATTTGTGTGTTTATTTGTTATTGTTGTACAGTCTTATTGGACTATGATAAAAGAATTTGGCCTATGATGTACCTAGTATTTAGAAATTTAGGTTTTCTTTGTTGTTAGCTATATTAGGGAATTTTTCTGTAAATATTCTATTGATTTAAGAAAAGAATATGTATGTATGTGATCTCTTTGGTAATGCTTGATTATATTATTCAAATTTCTGTTTGATTTTTGGCTACTGGAATTATCAATTTCTGTAAAAGACAAATAAACACCTCCCTTTGTGTATTTTTCTGCCATAAGATTGGTACAAGACAGTAACGACTGATGCTATTACTGTAGATTGTTTACTTTAAGACAGAAAGCTGTATCTTTTCCTTTAGCTTAATGTAGTTAGTATTAAATGGACCATCGATATTAATAAAGCCAATTCTTTTTTAGCATTTACATTATGTAGATAAAGTAAATACAAAATACATACTAGAAATGTATGCTTGTCTGTGGGCATGTTTTTACGATTGACTGACTGATTTTAAACATGATGGCATTTTTTTTTCTAAGTTTATTTATCTATTCAGAGAGAGAGGGAGAGAGAGAATCCCAAGCAGGCTCCATCCTGGCAGCACAGAACCTAACATGAGTGAGGCTTGAACTCACAGACTGTGACATCATGACCCGAGCCAAAACCAAGAGTCATACACTTAACCAACTGAGCCACCCAGGCCCCCCCAGACATGTTTTTATTTAAAGTACACTTTTTCAACAGCTTTATAGAGATCTAATGCTTAACAACTGCACGTATTTAATTGTATACAATTTGATGAGTTAGTACATATGAAAACACTTGTTATAACATCACCACAATGAAGATAATAAATGTATTCAACACTTTCCAGAGTACCCTTGTTTTTCTTTCTTTTCTGGTTTTTGTGGAAAGAACACAACCTGAGATCTATTCTCTTAGAAATTTTGAAGTGCACAATACTGTGTTGTTACTATAGCCTTCATGCTGTACGGTCGACCTCTAGAATTTATTCATCTAGTATAACTGAAACTTTACACTGTTTAAGAACCACTCCCAAATCCCCCCATCCCCAGCTCCTGGTACTAGATCCCTCATACAAGTGGCAGAGGACTTGACAGATGTTTTGCCAAAGGAAACATACAAATGGCTAACAGGTTTATGAAAATATTTTCAGCATTATGATTTTAAGTAAACTTTTAATCAAAACATAACTTTCATAAAGGGCCCAAATCATAAGTGCACAGCTTGCTAAGTCATGATGGAGTGATTATACTTTTATAGCCACCAATGAAATGAAGAAATATAGTATTACCAGTATCTCAAAAAACACCCTCGTTTCTGGTTCCAGTTATTTCCCTTTAAATGAACATCTTTATGTATGTACTTGGCAGGCAGACTATAAGGTACCTTTGCCACCCCCCTCCATTCCCTTAACCAATGATCTTGACTTGCTTCTAACCAAAAGAAGGAGTAAACGTGATGAAATGTCACTATGTGCTTGTTATCTGTGCCTTCATCTTGCCAGTGAATTGGCTCTGTGGACTCCTTCCTGAACTGACAGAGCAAGTGACTATGTTGGGAAAACCCACATGGCAAGGAGTTAAGGGCAGCCTCTAGGAACTGCGGGAAGTCTCTGTCAGCTGACAGCCAGACAGAAGCCATGTCTCTTATTCTTACAAGGAAATCAATTCTACCAGCAAACTGAATCACTTTGGAAACAGATTCTTCCCCAGACACACTTTCAAAAGACGATGAACTGAGCAAATGTCTTGACTGCTTCTTTGTGATAACTGAGGCAGAGAATCCAGCTAAGCCATGCTCGACCTCGGAACCCAAGAACGCTTGAAATAATAAATAAATGCGTGTTGTTTTAATTCTCTAAATTTGTGAGAATTTGTTATGCAGTGGTACGTGACTAATATACCCCTATTCTGGATTCTATCACCATACTTTTCCCTGGTTAGAATTTTACATCAATAATTTAGTGCGTGGTCACTTGTATCTGGCTTCATTTGCTCAGTGTTATGTTCCTTTGGCAGCTCTTTGATGCCTTAATGTATATAACTTTAGATTGTACTCGCATTTTCTTTTTGTTTTTATGGGAACATTGGCCTGTATATGTGGCTCTCCACTAGGTATCTATAGGCAGTCATCATTGCTTTACTAGTCAGAGTACAAGCAGGTGACCCAAAGTACACATGAGGAACACCTATTTAATTGGCCATCTTTCCTGATTTCCCTCCATTTTAGTTTATTACTAAATTATAGTATAGGCCTTTTATCTCTGAATTTTTGAAAGTATGCACACAAATTTATCTGTAATTCAATTCACAATTTTAATATTTTCGCAAGTTATTTTGAGTGAATGCCACTTAGAAAATGCTGGTTATAAAAAGAGTTTTATTTTGCCACTAGCTAATATGGAGTGTTCTCATAGAGCTGTAAATGAGCTCAATATTCATTATGCAAATGAATAGAACCAGACAAAATTAAATGGGTTCGGCTTTGTGGCATCATTTCAGGGATCTAATTCAGGGGTTTCAGGCCTCTGGGCTAAGAGAGTCATGTTAAGTTGCTCTTGAGAAATAATAAAACATTTCAAAGAGAAATTTCATTGAGAGGGGTCTGACCTAAAGAGAGGTGGGGTTGCAGGGAGGTGACACCAGGACTGGATGATAACTCCATCATACCCTGATCCATGCCTGAAGGCAACTTTCCTGGTCCATTCTGCTGTATTTGCTTTGGTGATCAACTTTTAGCCCTCAGTTTTAAAGGACCAGTTACCTATTTTTTTACCAGCTGCTTCCTGATGAACTGGAAGATACATATTCTCATCTATTTAACTTTTTGAGAGTTGGATCAAACAGAAGAATATTCCTAATATACCTAGCACCAAACTAAATCTAGGTACTGTTTCTGGCTCTGCCACCAAAAAGCTGTATATCTTTGAGTAAATAAACTTCATCTTCCTGGTTCTTCATTTCTTCCTTGATTAAAATACTATTATCATACTACTATTAGTAATAATAATGAAAGAGGAGAGATGGATGGACAAGATAATCTTACAGGCAACTAAAACCTCAGATTCTAAGATCTAAAGAGTGTTGAGCACAATCTGATTCGCAGACTTGATGCGTGCAAGGATGGAACCTGTCCTAGGTAAGGTAAAGTAACATCTCATGGGACTAGCTACTGACTCCATTCCAGGTTCCTTGATTCAATTCCTGATTTTTTTTTTTTTTTTAGTATGATACTCTAATTTCTAAGTGCATTTAGGTTTCAAAATATATACATGGCTCAACATTCTTTTCTAGACAACATAAAATATGCAAAACGATCTCCAAGATAACTGAAAGCTATATTGGAAAAAAAAAAACATCTGGGATTCTTTGGGTGAATAAAACAAGTTAATCAAAAAATAAACATTTCTGGATTATGGACAATATGTGGAGAATTCTATATACTCTGTTCTGTTTTTAAGTTTTTTATTTACTGTCAGACAGAGAGAGAGAGAGCAAGCACATGCGCTTGGGGAGAGGCAGAGAGTGAGGGAGAGAGAGAATCCCAAGTAGGCTCTGTGCCCTGTCAGTGCAGAGGCCCACACAGAACTTGAGCTCACAAACTGTGAGATCATGACCTGAGCCAAAATCGAGTCCAATGCTTAACCAACTGAGCCACTCAGGTGTCCCTATAAATTCTATTTTCTTATTCAACAATGTCGTACCATTAAGAGAGACATTTACTTCAGCACCCCAAGGAAATATGTAAGGATAAATTATGACATAATAATCCTAAATATGGCTTAACACATAAAAATTATTATGATGAGGAGTGCCTCTTTACCAAATTCAAAGAAACTAATAATTTTTACCAACTATTTTCTTACTTAAGAAACAAGTGAATGAGTGGGGCACCTGGGTGGTGCAGTCGGTTAAGCGTCCGACTTCAGCTCAGGTCACGATCTCACGGTCCGTGAGTTCGAGCCCCGCGTCGGGCTCTGGGCTGATGGCTCAGGGTCTGGATCCTGCTTCCGATTCTGTGTCTCCTTCTCTCTCTGTCCCTCCCCCCTTCATGCTCTGTCTCTCTCTGTCTCAAAAATAAATAAAAACGTTAAAAAAAAAAAAAGAAACAAGTGAATGAGTAAAAATATAATAAAATTAGACTTTATTTTATGCTTATGGACCTGCTTTAATATGCAATATCACTTGATTTATTTATCATTTTATTATTATTGCCAGATATAAAATTCATCTGCATTTCTCAGATGGAATTTTGCCTCTATTTTTTTAGTATCACCAAGAAAAACAGGGTGCCCCCTATAATTGTTTCAGAACATCCAAATAAGGCCAACTCTTTAGAGAGAGCTGTAATTACTTTGATGAGGTTGTCTAAACAACCAGCCATAATGTCTTTGCAGGGCTAGATGCAAAAGAAGCAGTCATTTCTCTAATGCCTTCTGCTAATCTCAAGGAATTGTTTTCAAATGGGAGGAGAAAGTTAGTCATTTTTCTTGCAAGCTGTTTTATAAGTATTATTATCAAAATAATTGCAATTTCAAACTAATCAAGGACATATTTTAGTAGAACGAGCAAATGCTGAACCCTAGCATTTCATCGGGTGCTCTAAGAATTTTGTATGAGCTCACACCTTCCATCAGTATCCCTTCATGCCTCATTCCTCCCAAACTCATCCAGAAAAATCTCCCTTTTGCTGCTGCATGTCGAGACCCCAAGATAAATCCAAACAACGTAAACTGCTGGTATGAGCTAATGGCAGGACCCCGGGGAAGCCTGCCAGGTCCCACCACAGGTAGTTTCCTAATAAATAGCCATGTTCACTATGTCATGCCTTACATGACATCTTCAGCAATGTTGGTGTGTGTTGAACCGTTCCACCCATAAGACAACAGTATTGTTTTGAGAGTTTTTCCCCAGCTTCAGTGACAGTGTTCAAGTGTCTTTTACAAGGATCCTGGGCAGTTGCTTTGAAGACAAATTGGAGAAAACGAAGTGACTATAAATCAGAGTAGAGTTTGGTAGAACATTACGAAGAACATCTTATTTGCCTGAGATGAAAACAGAAACAAGTGACTGATGAAGGCTGAAAATCTTCCAGAAAAAAAAAACAAAAACAAAAACAAAAACTACAAGCAACAAGCTCCATTTCTGAGTGAGCCTGAAGGCAGGGCTTCTATCAAATGTTCTCTTCAACTTTTAATCTGAGAAGATATAGTTCATCTCAGAGCACAGGTAAGGAACACAGGAACACACACTCAGAAAAGAGCCTAATGGGTGGATTGTTTACTTAATACATTGGAAAGTCAACTTCACTGCTTTTATGGAATTTCTAATCTTGTTTTCAAGTGCACCCCCAAAATTTAGCCTACCCCAGGTATTCAAAAGATATTAGTTGAATAAAAGTGTAAGGGAATTAACCACTGTCCCTTATTTCATGGTAGAAGTATCTCAGTTCTAAAAAGGTAAAATGGGGGCGCCTGGGTGGCTCAGTCGGTTAAGCGTCCGACTTCAGCTCAGGTCACGATCTCACGGTCTGTGAGTCCGTGAGTTCGAGCCCCACGTCGGGCTCTGGGATGATGGCTCAGAGCCTGGAGCCTGCTTCCGATTCTGTGTCTCCCTCTCTCTCTGCCCTTCCCCCGTTCATGCTCTGTCTCTCTCTGTCTCAAAAATAAATAAACGTTAAAAAAAGAAAAAATTAAAAAATAAAATAAAATAAAAAGGTAAAATGATTCATCCAAGGCCACACAGTAAGCCTTGAAGCTCACTCCAATTAAAAAAAAAAAAATCATGATCAGAATGATTGATCAGAATACTGTATGGAGGACAAAGGAGAAAGTCTTCTTGGAAGTCTCCACATCAGACCCCCTATAATTCAAGTCTGGGGTGTAAAGATCAACTCTACTTCTTCTTTTGTTTGGGGAATTTCTAACATGGCAATGCAGCAAAACCTGACATTGGCAATAATTCCTTCCTGAACCCTCTTTAATTGAGGCCCAACATCTCATTAACTTATCAACTTGGTCACTCACCTTCACTAATTAAGGTGTTTTTTTTCCTTTTACCCTAAAGAAATAACCAGCTCCTTATTTGCACTTCTTATGAAAAATCTTTTGCTTAAACACCAACTTGCTGTATGTGAAGTGCTTATATTTTCGAACCTGAGAGGTAATCATCACCCAATTATCATCTTAGGTGTTACTTGAGAACTTTGTTTTTCTTGTTTTCTATACACCTGATTGATCATGAAGAGCAAGTTTGTATAAGGGGATTGAGTATGCTGTTATCATGTATTTATCAAGATAATAATAGTATCCTGATGGACTTAAGGGAGGGATACAAAACAGGCAGATAGTTAATAGATTAAGAAAATAAATAAATATTTGGACCTCTTGAGGCATTGAGTCCCAGATGGAAAAGACTCTAAAGGTCATCTCATCCCTCTGTAACAACACCAGTCACTTGGTCACTCTATGTACGCATGAAAACACCAACTTCCAGTCTCTGCTATCCGTTCAATTCAAGACTCTGCCACAATCTTGGCCAACACGTCAACTTATCACAATAGTTTGCCTGATGGGATGACCCAGGCCCTTATTCCTGATATATTTTTGCTCTTAATTTATTCTTGTAATGTCAAGGTTTTGCAAGTGCTCATTCACTCTTATTGCTGGGCATAGAAGCACAAATGCCACAATGAATGCCCTAGTTCAGGATATCCCCTCCATCATCTACTACTATGTAGAACCAACTCCACCTCATTCTGATAATCTAGACCTGCTACTCCCATCAGTATATTGACTCTTTCTTCTGCCTGTTCCTCTGGCATAAGAAAAGCCAAACAACAAGAAAGCAGTTATGGATTAAAATTCAACAGAACTCTTGGGGGTGCCTGGGTGGCTCAGTTGGTTGAGCATCCAACTTTGGCTCAGGTCATGATCTCACAGTCTGTGACTTTGAGCCCCACGTGTCAGGCTCTGTGCTGACACCTCGGAGCCTGGAGCCTGCTTTGGATTCTGTGTCTCCCTCTCTCTCTTTCTGCCCCTCCCCCACCTCTCAAAAATGAATAAACATTAAATTTATTTTTTTTCTTAATTCAACAGAACTCTTGATATTTCTAGCAAAAGACTCTTTCTCCCAAGATCTATTTGGGAAAGCCTAAAGTCTGAGGAAGAGAAATCACTAATTCCATAAGCACAACACCAGGAGTAAGGTGAGAAGAGCCCATCCTACTTCCACTGCTTGGTTCCCAGACCCATATATACAAGCTATTATGGACATTGTTGGTCCGCCAAACAGACTTCATTCTAGTGATCAGTGCCCTATTTTCCAGGATGTTGTTCCTGAATTGCCTTATTAGTTGTACTTTTAACAGTGCATTCTACTATTCTGTCTGGATGATGCAGTTTATGGTAAGACCAATTTATCTGTTATCATGCATTTATTGTCATAGTTCCTTTGCTATGAAAGGTCGCTTGCTTTGAAAAAAATGCTATGTAGGCTATGATGATAATAAATTAAGCATTTTGTAAGTTCTTAAGCATTTTGTAAGTTCTTAAGTGGTGATGGTGGGTGCAGTGCTGGCAGGGAAGGAAAATCCATATAGGTAGTAGAAGTCAATTCTTTCCCTTTCTGAGTGGAAGGAATCCAATTTAACTGACCTACCACCACGTGCATAACTGGTTTTCTGGAGGAATTATGCCATATGGAGGGATCATCCTTACAATGGACCTAATTTTCTGTGCAGTCTGTGCTGTGGCTTCAGAAGACGAAAATCTCCTTAATAGCTGCCCCAGAGGCTTTCTGGCTTTAGTGTATTTTGAGATAGCAGTTGGCTGCCCTGAAGCTATCATCATCTTATTTCAAGTTTTCCCATAAAGAACCAAATGAATTCACATTCTTTATAATTATCATTTCCCCCATGTCATTCAAGCCCTCAGCTACTGCACAGCCATTGCCTTACCTTCCACCTACACTTCATTCTGATTACTTGCAACATAAGCCCCAATGGTAATGACACCATTATCACCAGTAATGAGATCCTCATTATCATCAGATCAGACAGTAATCCAGCTCCAAATCCCCATCTCCTTTGTAGAGCCAACCCTCAATTCCACTGTCTTAGTCTTCCTTCCTATACAACACAGGATCCAATATGACGAGGTATAAGTTACTGTTTTATCCAGAATACTATCCCAGAGAGCAATGGTTGAGTTAAAGAAATTGAGGTAGGAAGGAAGGAAGAGACAATATGAGGATGTGTTCTGGAGTCAGGTTTCTATAACAAAAGTCTTCTCCTTGACCATAGTCATATGGCTCATAGTTGAATTCTTGACTTCTTCAAAACCTCTCCTCCACTCCAACCATTTTCCTACTGGGTATAATACGTAAATAAAATGTGGTCTGTAGTTGGAAAGAATATAGCAGAAGCTTGGAATGAAACAAAGACAAACGATGGAGACAGATAGATGCCTTTTTCTTTATGGCAACCTGATCCCGCATTCCAAACTGTCCCTAAAGTCTAGACTACGAGATAGCTAGTTCTTTCAATTAATTATATTTTATAGTTTAAGCTAACTTTAATGATACTGTGATACAAGAGAAAAAATAAAAAGCCGTCAACAACTATTCACTATTCATATCTGAAGCTTGTTCCCCAGAAAACGCCAGAGCTTGGCCCTCTACAAGATACTGGTGAATGAGGACAGGTGAAAGAGTCAGGCATTTGAAACTATTTTATGCACCTTGTATGGAGTTGTCTTGTTTCCATTTTGCAAAGTGTAAGAAAAATTTTTAAGTTGACCTCCATGATTCATGCCTTCTGGTATCTGTGTCTTGTGAAATCCCCTCACTTGAGTGAGAGGTGAACCTGGAACTTGCTTTTAACGAATGAAATGTGGCATAGCTTAAGGTGATTATATAAGTAGTACCCGATTTGCTACAGTGTCTAGTGCTCCAACTTTGGACTTGAAAGAGCAAGTTGCCATGTTGTAAGAGGGGCTACGGTGAAGGCCATCTGACAATGCAATTGACCTCTAGTTGCTGAAAGCAGCCTCAGGTCAAAATTCAGCAAAAAGCCTGGGATGTACATCCTTCAACTGCATGGAAATGAATCCTTCCAAAAACCTATGTAGGGTTGGAGTCAGTTTCTTCTCCAGTCTAGACTCCAGGTGAGATTGCAGCATGAGTACGTACCAATTTTAGCTTTATGAGACTCTGAGAACCTTGCTAAGCTGTGCCAAGACTCCTAACCCACAAAACTGTGAGATACTTACTATATTAAGCTTCTAAATGTCCAGTAATTTGTTGCACAACAATAGAAAATAAATATATATAAGAAAAGACTAATCATTGAACCCAGAATCTCAGAATATGGCTATGACCTGGGTCATTGCAGAGGGATAGGAAAAAGAGTATTAGGGTCAGGGTCCTGACTTACTATGTTTCCTTGAATTGTTCCTTATGACTAATGCTAGGTGTCAAGGTGGAGATTTATTTTTTTATTTTTATTTTTTTTTTAATTTTTAATGTTTATTTATTTTTGAGAGAGAGAGCCAGAGACAGAGTGCAAGCAGGGGAGGAGCAGAGAGAGAGGGAGACACAGAATCCGAAGCAGGCTCCAGGCTCCAAGCTGTGAGCATGGAGCCTGATGCAGGGCTCAAACTCACTAACTGTGAGATCATGACCTGAGCCGAAGTCAGACGCTTAACTGACTGAGCCACCCAGGCGCCCCTCCAGGTGGAGATTTAGAGCCACAGTGAAGTTCTTAAAGAAGAATATTTGTTCATCATAACTCTGATACTTTTCTTCTGGGGACTCCTTCAACAAGTGTGAGTTTTATTTATTTATTTATTTTTTTCCAACGTTTTTATTTATTTTTGGGACAGAGAGAGACAGAGCATGAACGGGGGAGGGGCAGAGAGAGAGGGAGACACAGAATCGGAAACAGGCTCCAGGCTCTGAGCCATCAGCCCAGAGCCTGACGCGGGGCTCGAACTCACGGACCGCGAGATCGTGACCTGGCTGAAGTCGGACGCTTAACCGACTGCGCCACCCAGGCGCCCCAAGTGTGAGTTTTAAAACAAACAAACAAACAAACAAACAAACAAACAAACACACATCTGGTTCTTCTTAGAATGTGGAACAGTAACTAACTTGAAAGGTAAATCACCAGGCCTGGTTAGATGGTTCGTAAACAATAGCAGTGACAAAAGATGCAAAAGTACCAAACTGTCCATGTAAGTGTCCACTCACTCAGTGGATCCCGATGGTGTCACTTTCAATTTGTCAGAAGCAGAAATGTTCTAGGAGATCAGTCTTAAACTTTGATGACTCTTTAAACTGAGAATAAGGAAAAGAGCAACTTACTTTTTTCTAGGGGTCTTCATTGTATCAGAAGATGAAATGACAATTGCAGTCTTTGTGTGCTTCTTATTAGAAGTGAGGCTGGTCCCACAGATGTGGGTTACAATTTCAGCTTCATTCTTCATTAACTGTGGGAAACTGAATGGACCATTTAATTTCCTTAATCACTTAACATACCCCTGTGTTGGTAACAATTCATTCATTCATTCATTTATTTACTTACTTACTTACTTATTCACTCATTCACTCACTCACTCACTCACTCACTCACTTATTCATTCATTATTATTTCTGGTAACAATTTTTATATCATGATCTTGTGACAAAGCTTGAAAGTGAGGTTATAAACTAATTAAGACCAGGACTTTTGACATCAGGCAATCCTGTATCTAATATAAAGCTCTAACTTTTCTGAGTTCGTGCCCATGAGTGACTGCCTTAATCAAACTAAGTCTCAACTTGCCACGTGTTAACATGAGTATTCTAATTCCTACTCTATTCAATTGTTATTAAGATTAAATGTCATAGTGCACAAAAGAACTTGATTTAGGATGTTATATATAGCAAATGTTCAATAAATGTTATCTAACATATTGGGTAAGATATAGCATGTCATGCACTCAATACTTACTTCCTTTTTCAATATACTTTTATCACCCTTTCCTGTGTGTCAATCTTCCTTAATGTTCAGAGATAATTCTTCCAGAGGTCCTGGTATACTATAAAGTTGTAAGAGACTAAAAAAGAAAAAGATGTTCAATCAAACATTCTCTGAAAACATAACCCTATTGAAATCTGAAAGAACGGTCCCAAACTTCAAGCTGCTTGGAGAAATGAAGTGCAGTATTTAAATTTCTTCTTGCACTTTGTCTGACAATATGAATACCTATATTCCAATCCATATTAAGTGTCTATGATGTGTTTGTCACTCTCCCAAGTACCATGTGTAATTTAAAAAATAGAGTCTGTTTCCTGACACAATTTTATTTTCAATGTAGTTGAAGAAGAGATTTATGTACTATCTCAAAGGACATTTTTTAAAGTTTCTTTTTTAATGTTTATTTATTTTTGAGAGAGAGAGGGAGAAAGAGCAAGTGGGGGAGGGGTTGAAAAAGAGGAAGACACAGAATCTGAAGCAGGCTCCAGGCTCTGAGCCGTCAGCACAGAGCCTGATGTGGGGCTTGAACTCATGAACCATGAGATCTTGACCTGAGCTAAAGTCAGACACTTACCCAACTGAGCCCCCCCCATGTGCCTCTCAAAGGACATTTTAAATGCCTAATAAAATTATAGGTGAGGAGAACAAATATTCTGTTTGGATTTTGTTCACTTGTTTGTCTTAAAAATTTCAGAGCTCTGAAAAAAAAAAAGCCTCCACAAACATAAATACATGTAGACCTCCCACTATTTTTTAGAGGTCTGGAAAAAATTGAGGATAGGAAATAGGGATAAACTAATATAATATTAATGTAGAAACTGAAAACTTGCCATAGATTTTTAAAGATTTATGGTGGGGATAATGGAAATAGGCTTTATTGTATTGACTGAAAATAGAATAAAATGCCAATATTCCAGATAGATAAGACAGTGAATTGTGAACACTTGATTAAGAAGTACATTACCACCAACCTCCTACTTTCATTTGAGAAGAAAAATGATGTGAATCATATAGCAAAGGCAAATTTTGAATGTCTCATGGAACATCTGTGGCTAAACATTTTTCATGTTCTTCATCAAGACATAAGATATATAAAAGTATTCTTAAATAAGAATTTTTTAATTAGAAACCTTCAAAATGTTTTTCACATATATGAAAATTATAGCATTTCAAAACAAAGTAGTAAACTAAAACATTATCTTTTAGATAGTTGAAGAAGAAGGAAATAAAAGAAGAAGGTAAGCTCACAATCTATTAAATCACTAGGTGGCTGGCTGACTTTATTGGGCCATGGTAACAGATGCTTCCCTCCCTCCCCCCACCTCATGCAACACATTTTTCTCTCTCTGTTCTTCTGGTAACTCACACAGTACTTTTGGTCACATAGATTGGCAGGTGAGCCAGATCTGTAGAATCATAGCACCCCCTCTTCCTGGTAAGAGTGAATAGGATATGGGATAGTCATAGCAAACTCCTTTTGTTAGAGCTGCTAAACTGGGGCTAACAATGGTTATCCAACCATAATGTTAAGAAACTGTTGCTCTAAGTAAAATGAAATGACACCAACACATTGAGAAGTTGGAAAACGCAGAAATGAACTACAGGTGGAGTCAAAGACAGAGAGAGATTCTTCTGGAATAGCATCTCAGATTTCAATATCTTAGACCCTAGTTCCTACAGAACCTTCTTCATTCTACTAATTTCTCAGTATCTTTCTCAACTTCATGAGCCAATAAAAATCTTTCTTCATTAAGCTACTATGAATTGGGTTTCTGTTTCTTGGAACAGAAAAAGTCTTGACTGCTACAAGAATGTAGTTTAAGAAAGGATTCTATTAATCTCTTTAACAATGAAGAATTTCATTTTATTCCGGGATGAAAAAACCAAACAGAAGTGTGATTTACAGTACGAAAGAAGTTAGAAATTTTGAAAATGTTTCTAATAAAGTTCTAAAATTTTAGTGCATGTCTCACATTTATACCATTATACTATTCCTCAGAATATGTTTTTTCCCTCTCTCTCACTAATTAAAAAAGTAGAAACTTATATATAATTATATTTAGATGTTTGGACTGATGGTTAAAAATAAGACAGACTTGGAAGGGGCCAAGATGGCAAACATCATGCACTTTTTTTTTTCCATCCCTCATTCCTGAAATGCAGCCAGATCAACACCAAACCACCTTGCACACCTAGAAAACTGATTTGAGGATTAACACAACCATCCACACAACCTGAAGCACATAACTTGGCAGGTAGGTGGCGAGGAGAGGTGAACTGGGGGAGAGAGAAGACCCAGAGGGCAGGGAGCTGTTTTTGCTTGAGGAAAGAGGATGGAGGCAAGGGGAGAGTATGGGAAAAGCATGCCCCCCCCCAACAAAAACAGCTGGAGAGAAAGAGGAAGAGTGGAAACAGCCACAAGGGACTGAAAAAAAAAAGGGGGGGAGAAAAGAGAAAGGAGAAAGGAGAGGGTTTAAATTCCATTAAGACTACATAAACAGGGGGAGTGCAGAGTCTGAAACTTTACAGTTTGATACCTAGCTGTGCTCTGGTAGGAAGGCAAATCTCCAAGAGCAGAGAGGGAGGTCTGAGGGGTCCTTGGGCCACATGGGGAGAGGTGGGTTCCCCAGCTGGGAGGACATTTGGTACAGGCAGTGTGGTCTCCCCATAGACAAAGATCCCAGACAACCCAGAAGATCAACTACATTTGCTAAAGTTGGAACAAGGACGTTAAAGGTGAAGCCTGGTGCCACATATGTGTTGTGAGTTACCATAATCATTGAAATGTTGCTGCTACAGGATCGCACAAACCTTTTCTGGGGCATGCTGGCACCTGGTTGTAGCTTCTGGACATTAGCCGCAGTGCAGTTGCACAAACGTTCCTGGGGGATGGCCAGCACCCAGCCATTGCTCCTTGAGACCCATCCCCAGAGGGGCTAAGCTGGTCAAAGCTGCAGTCCCTCAGAAGTGAGGGGTTGGGAAACACAGCTCCATCTGAGATAAAAATCAAGAGGGAGGTGACATCTGGCAGCCTGATAGCTTGGTCACGGACAGTGTAGAAGCAGGGAGTAGATGGAAGCCAGAGACAAAGGAGGGGTGCTTGATTGCTGATCAGGGAGAGCACAGATTTCTGAAGATAGAGACTGGGTAGCTGGGTGAAGCCATTTTCATTGCTCCCATGCATGCACATACAAGCTTATACATACCACAACAATCCACCCCAATAAGCTAAGTAGGGCCATCTAGTGGAGAGCAGAGCCATTACACTAAATCCCACTCAACTGAGCCAACCATGCTCTTGAGGAACACCACAAGTCTCTCTGCCTGCTTAGTTTATGGATTGGAAAGTGCTTCATAGTTTGACTTCTAGGGGAAACTGTATGTAATTTCAATCGTGTTTCATTCTGTTCACTGGTCCATCTATTTAATTTCTTTCCTTTTTCTTTTCTTATTCTTGAATAGCGAAAGAGAAAAAATAACTTTTATTTTCCATTTTTATAAAAAAGATTTTTCTTTAAATTTTTTCTACTATATTCTTCACTTTTTTGTAAATTTTTAAATTCTATTTTACTTTCATCATTTCATTTTATTCTATCTTATTGTATTCATTTTTCCAAAATTTTCAAACATTTTCCTTTTTTCTTTTTCTTTCCTTTTCTTTCCTTTTTCTTCTCTATTGTATCAAGTTTCTTTCAACAACCAGAGCAAAGCAGGATATAGCATTCTTTATTTGATTTTTTTGTGTTGTTTTTAATTTTTAACTTTTTTTTCACTTTATTAATTCCTTTTCTTCCTTCAAAATGATGAAATGAAGTAATTTACCCCAAAATAAAGAACAGGAATAAATTAAAACCAGGGACTTGGGGCGCCTGGGTGGCTCAGTAGGTTAAGCGGCCAACTTCGGCTCAGGTCATGATTTCGTGGTCCGTGAGTTCAAGCCCCGCATCAGGCTCTGTGCTGACAGCTTACAGTCTGGAGGCTGTTTCAGATTCTGTGTCTCCCTCTCTCTGACCCTCCCCTGTTCATGCTCTGTCTCTCTCTGTCATGCTCTTTAAATGTTAAAAAAAACATTTAAAAAAAAATAAAACCAGGGACTTAACATGGATACAAGCAAGAAGTCTGAAACAGAATTTAGAATAACGTTAATATTTGCTGGGGTTGAAAATAGACTGGAATCCCTCTCTGTGTAGATAAAACAAGTAAAAGTTAGTCAGGATGAAATTAAAAATGTTATAATTGACCTGCAATCTTGAAAGGATGCCACAGTGGCAAGGATGGATGAAACAGAGCAGTGAATCAGTGATATGGAAGACAAACTTATGGAGAATAATGAAACAAAGAAAAAGAGGGAGACTAAGACAAAAGAGTATGATATAATAATTAGAGAACTTAGTGACTCATTAAAAAGGAATAACATCAGAATCATAGGGGTCCCAGAAGATTAAGAGAGAAAAAAAGAGGTAGAAGGGTTATGTGAGCAAATCATAGTGGAAAACTTTCTTAGAAAGGACCAGAAAACACCACAAGAAACTTCAACACTACAGAAAACACAATGTCAATAAATTCATATCTTTCAGTACTCACTCTAAATGTCAATGGACTAAATGCTTCAATCAAAAGACATAGGATAATAGAATGGATAAGAAAACAAGATCCATCCATATGCTGTTTACAAGAACCCAGTTTAGACCTAAAGATACCTTCAGATTGAAAGTAAGGGGATGGAGAACCATCCATCATAATAATGGTCACCGAAAGAAAACCGGAGTAGCCATACTTATATCAGACAATCTAGATTTTAAAATAAGGACTGTAACAATAGATAAATAAGGGTATTATATCATAATTAAGGTGTCTACTTCCAAGAAGAACTAACAATTGTAAACATTTATGCCCTAAAAGTGGAAGTACCCATATAAATTGATTAATCACAGACATAAACAAACTCATGGATAATAATACTATAATAGTAGGGGACTACAACACCCCACTTACAGCAATGTACATATCATCTAAACAGAATATCAACAAGGAAACAATGGCTTTGAATGGCACACTGGACCAGATGGATTTAACAGATATATGCAGAACATTTCATCCCAAAGCAGCAGAATACACATTCTTCTCAAGTGCACTTGGAACATTCTCCAGAATCAATCACATACTGGGACATAAATCAGCCCTCAACAAGTACAAAAAGAACAAGATTATACCATGCATATTTTCATACTACAATGCTATGAAACTCAAAATCAATCAGAAGAAAATTCTGGAAAGATAGCAAATACTTGGAGACTAAAGAATACCCTATTAAAGAATGAATGGGTCAACCAATAGGTTAAAGAGGAAATTAAAAAGTACATGGATGCCAATGAAAATGATAACACCATAGCCCAAAACCTCTGGGATGCAGCAAAGGTAATCACAAGAAGGAAGTATATAGCAATCCAGACCTTCCTAAAGAAGGAAGAAAGATCTCAGATACACAACCTAACCATAACCTTAAAAAGCTGGAAAAAGAATAGCAAATAAAACCCCAAACAAGCAGAAGACAGGAACTAATAAACATTAGAGCATGAATAAATGCTATTGAAACCAAAACAAAAAACAAAAAAACAAAAAAACACAAAAAACAAAACAAAAAAATCCAGTAGAACAGATCAATGAAACCAGGAACTGGTTCTTTGAAAGAATTAACAAAATTGATAAACCACTAGCCAGTTTGATCAAAAAGAAAAAGGAAATGACTCAAATAAATAAAATCAAGAATGAAAGAGGAGAGATCTCAAACAACATAGCAGAAATATAGACAATAGTAAGAAAATACTATGAGCAATTATACACCAATAAAATCGGCAATCTGGAAGAAACAGAAATTCCTAGAAACATATAAACTACCAAAACTGAAACAAGAAGAAATAGAAAATTTGAATAGATTCATAACCAGTAAAGAAATCTAATTAGTAATCAAAATCTCCCAAAAAACAAGAGACCAGGGCCAGATGACTTTCCAGGGGAATTCTACCAAACATTTAAGGAAGAGTTAGTACCTATTCTCTTGAAGCTCTTCCAAAAAATAGAAATGGAAGGAAAACTTCCAAACTCCTTCTATGAAGCCAGCATTACCTTGTTTCCAAATCCAGACAAAGATCCCACTAAAAAGGAGAACTATAGACCAATTTCCCTGATGAATATGGATGCAAAAATCCTCAACAAGATATTAGCCAACCAGATCCAATAATACATTAAGAAAATTATTCACCACAACCACATGGGATTTATACCTGGAATGCAGGACTGGTTCAGTATCCACAAAACAATCAATGTGATTTACTTCATCAATAAAAGAAAGGATGGGAACCACATGATTCTTTCAATAGACACAGAAAAAAGCATTTGACAAAATACAGCATTGTTTCTTGATAAAAAAACAAAAACAAACAAACAAAAAAAACTCTTAAGAAAGTAGGGAGAGAAGGATCAGACCTCAAGATCATAAAAGGCAAAGATCATGAAAGATCCAACACTAATATCATTCTCAATGGGGAAAAAACAGAGTTTTGCCCCCTAAGGTCAGGAACATTACAGGGATGTCCACTTTCACCACTGTTATTCAACATAGTATTGGAAGTCTCAGCCTCAGTAGTCAGACAACACAAAGGAATAAAAGGCATCCAAATCAGCAAGGAGGAAGTCAAACTTTCATACTTCACAGATGACAAGATACTCTATATGGAAAACCCAAAAGATTCCCCCAAACAACTGCTAGAGCTGATCCATGAATTCAGCAATGTCACAGGATATAAAGCCAATGCACAAAAATCAGTTGCATTCCTATACACCAATAATGAAGCAACAGAAAGAGAAATCAAGGAATCTACCCCATTTACAGTTACACCAAAAACCATGAAATACCTAGGAATAAACCTAACCAAAGAGGTGAAATATCTATACCCTGAAAACTATAGAAAGCTTATGAAAAAAATTGCAGAAGACACACACACACACACAAGGAAAAATATTCCATGCTCCTTGACTGGAAGGACAAATATTGTTAAAATGTTGATACTATTCAAAGAAATTTACATATTCAATCCAATCCCCATCAAAGTAACACTAGCATTCTTCACAGAGCTAGAACAAACAATTCTAAAATTTGAATGGAATCAGAAAAGACACCTACTAGCCAAAACAATCCTGAAAAAGAAAACCAAAGCTGGAGGCATCACAATCCTGCACTTCAAGGTGTATTACAGGGGTGCCTGGGTGTCTCAGTCAGATAAGCATCTGACTTTAGCTTAGGTCATGATCTCATGGTTGGTGAGTTTGAGCCCCACATCACGTTCTGTGCTGACAGCTCAGATCCTGGAGCCTGCTTCAGATTCTGTGTCTCCCTCTCTCTCTGCCCCTCCCTTGCTCATACTCTGTCTCTCTCAAAAACAACAAATAAAAACATTTAAATAATTTTAAAAATATGTAGCACAAACTGTAATCATCAAGACAGTATGGTACTGGCACAAAAACCGACACTCAGATAATAGAACAGAATAGAGAACCCAAAAATGGACCCACAAGTATACAGCCAACTAATCTTTGACAAAGCAGGAAAGAACATCCAATGGAATAAACAGAGTCTCTTCAGCAAATGGTGCTGGGAATACTGGACAGTGACATGCAGAAAAATGAACCTGGACCACTTTCTTACACCATACACAAAAATTAACTCAAAATGGATGAAAGACCTGAATGTAAGATAGGAAGCCATGAAAATCCTAGAGAAGAAATAAGGAAAAAACCTCTTTGACCTCAGCTGCAGCAATTTCTTACTCAACACATCTCTGGAGGCAAGGGAAACAGAAGCAAAAATGAACTACTGGGACCTCATCAAAATAAAAAGTTTCTGCACAGTGAAGGAAATAATCAACAAAACTAAAAGGCAACCAGCAGAATGGGAGAAGACCTTTGCAAAGGACATATCAGATAAAGGGTTAGTATCCAAAATCTATAAAGAAGTTGTAAAACTCAATACCCAAAAAGCAAATAATCCAGAAGAAATGGGCAAAAGACATGAATAGGCACTTCTCTAGAGAAGACATCCAGATGGCTAATAGATGCATGAAAAAATGCTCAATATCACTCATCATCAGGGAAATACAAATTAAAACCACAATGAGATACCACCTCACACTTGTCAGAATGGCTAACATTACCAACTCAGGCAACAACAGATGTTGGCAAGGATGCAGAGAAAGAGGATCTCTTTTGCACTGCTGGTGGGAATGCAAACTGGTACAGCCACTCCAGAAAACAGTGTAGAGGTTCCTTAAAAAATTAAAAATAGAATTACCCTATGACCTAGCAGTTGCACTATTAGGTATTTATCTAAAGGATATAAGTGTGTTGTTTCCAAGGGGCACATGCACCCCAAAGTTTATAGCAGCGCTATCAACAATAGCCAAAGTATAGAGAGAGCCCAAATGTCCATCGATGGATGAATGGATAAAGAAGATGTGGTATACACACACACACACATATATATACACATACATACATACACAGTGGAACATTACTTGGCAATCAAAAAGAATGAAATCTTGCCATTTACAACTACGTGGATAGAACTAGACAGTATTGTACTAAGTGAAATTAGTCAGAGAAAGACAAATGTCATATGACTTCACTCATATGAGGAGTTTAAGACACAAAACAGATGAACATAAGGGAAGGGAAGCAAAAATAATATAAAAACAGGGAAGGGGACAAAACACAAAACATAAGAGACTCTTAAATATGGAGAACAAACAGGGTTGCTGGAGGTGTTGTGGGAGGGGGATGGGTAAGGGGCATTAAGGAAGACGCTTGTTGGAATGAGCACTGGTTGTTATACATAGGGGATGAATCACTGGAATCTACTCCTGAAATCATTGTTGCATTTAATGCTAACTGGGATGTAAATTTAAAAAAATAATAATTAATTAAAAAAAAAGAAACAAAGCAAATGAAAAAGAAAAAAAGACACAAATAAACAAACAAACAAAAAAAGATGCTGGTGGTTGCCAGAGGGCAGGTGGTTGGGGGAAATGGGTGAAATAGGTGAAGGGGACTAAGAGTACATTTAGAAGAGCACTGGGGCGCCTGGGTGGCGCAGTCGGTTAAGCGTCCGACTTCAGCCAGGTCACGATCTCGCGATCCGTGAGTTCGAGCCCCGCGTCGGGCTCTGGGCTGATGGCTCAGAGCCTGGAGCCTGTTTCCGATTCTGGGTCTCCCTCTCTCTCTGCCCCTCTCCCGTTCATGCTCTGTCTCTCTCTGTCCCAAAAATAAATAAACGTTGAAAAAAAAAAAAATCTTAAAAAAAAAAAAAAAGAAGAGCACTGAGAAATGTATCGAATTGCTGAATGATTACATTGTACACTTGAAATTAATATAACACTGTATGTTAATTATACTTGAATAAAAAAAAAACACCTTAAAAAAAAGAAAAGAAAAAGTCATCCACTGATTAAAAAAAAAAAAAGACGAAGACAGAATTAACTTTTAAAATACTTACTGATTCAGAAAATGCAGCCATTCTATTCACAAGAAAACTCCCTCAACTGGTAATTTATATCCATGGGAGATGAAAGGGATCACACTAGTTCCATGGCTACTATAGTTCTCAAATTAAACTATATGAAGACATAAAAGTGAGAGTCAAGGAAAGGGAAGAATAACTTCAGAAACAGAGCCACACTCTGTGTCTTGGTTTCCATGGAAGGATAAGAAAGTTAATCCTTAGGTGGCATGTTGTTATGAATCAGAATACAGTTTGTGGGGAAAGACTCTGGGTTTAAATTTTGGCTCTGCTGCTCCTGAGATATGTGACCCATATGCAAACCACCTTAGTCACTTGCCTTGCTGTAAAACAGGGCTAATATCTGCCTATGCGAAGTGATCATCGAGAGGATTCAAACCACTATCTACAGAATCACTAGATCCTGTAGTCTACCTTCCCTTACTCCTCTGTTCTCCCACCTTGGTGTCTGGGAGGCAAATCTTTGTACCCTGAGCAGCAAGTCTCCTCCTCTGACGTCCAGTTAAGTTTGTCATCTACACCACAGATCTGCAGGAGACCGGTGGACACAGGAAAGTGAGGTCTACATACATTTGTTCCAGTAGCAGCCCCCAACCAGGCCACAAATAGGTCACACTGCAGTCCTCTACCAAAAGCCAAGTTGGTACAGGGTGGCCCTCTTCCACAGCCACTGTTTGGCCAAGTTCTGGTAACCTTACCCAAGTCTTGTTGCTTAGGAGGAGTAACAGCTTCCCTCTGATGCTGAGTCTGGAATACTTTACCAGGCCCTGTTGTTTTCCTTTAATCCTGTGTGTGTGTGTGTGTGTGTGTGTGTGTGTGTATTTTTTTTTGGTAAATAGTCCCTTAATTAAACTCTCTAGGAATTCCTTTGGGGTATGCTGTCTCCTTCCTGCTGGATCCCCGAGCATCATACACTTAGAATGATGTCCATCATGCAGTGATATTAAATAAATGCTACCTAATATTTGAGAGACTTCACAGGTAAAAGTAGTGCTGTTTCTGATAAGTTGAAAAATCATTGTAAGAACAAAGAGCAAGATTATAATTCAAAGATTTAAGCACATAGATCCTTCTCAAGCAAGATTATAATTCAAAATGTGAAGAGGACCAGAACTCCTTCATTCTAGATGCAGTATGGGGAAGATTGCTGCTTGTAAAAAAGCAAGGCAAACAACAAAAAGTAAGATATGCAGCCAAGGAGAATATATGGGTGAAAAAATATAAGTACTTTGTTATTGTTAGAGTTTTAAAATACCGCATTCTTCTATTCCAATAAAACAAAGTACGTAAGGAACAAAAACATAGAGTAACTAAGAACTGTCTTGAAAAAATAATATGCTAAATTATTTTAGATACAGGCACACTGGAGTAGTGTTAATTATTATTTATTTATTTATTTATTTATTTATTTATTACTACACAGACATGGTTGAATATTCAGCTATAGCACTCTGCAGTAATCTTAGAGGAAATACACAAATACAGAGTAGGTCTGAAATCTGGACTCAGCATGTGGGGACAAGATTGTGCCAATTTACCTTAGAGATCATATCAAGAGAAAGGATTATGGAAATAAATGGTTGCAGAGGATTGCATCTTTCTTCTTTAAGAAATGGAGGGAAGTGCATGCAATGAATGGTGACATTGCTGTTTGTACAGGAAATAACAAGTGACCATGAAAATACCATCAGGATTCATGTACCACTCTTATACTTGGTATATTTAAATGGTGATTCATACCATATGATTGTATAAATACTGGAATTTTAATGTATTAGGATTTTTAATTCCTTATAAGTAAAGAAAAAGATGCTAGTCCTTTGAACGTCTTGCCATCTATTTTTAAAAGTTGGATTGTCAGTTATCAGTATCTTACTTCACGAAAATTTCTCATAAGTAGAAATAAATGCAAAATGAAACATCAGTGCTGGTTTGTTCCTGTATGTCTGTCAAAATTATGTATTTACAAATAGAATATATCCTATTATTACTTTTTTTTAGTATTACTGTAAGACTTCAATGATTTTCATTTAATAGGAAAAAAAAACCCAAAAACCAAAGAAAGGCACGCAAAACCTTCTCATTCCTAGAGAATTGTTTCTTCAGAAGACGAAAAAAAGAGAAAGACTGAGAGAGACTGAAGAAGAGACCATGCTCTTCTCAGCAGAAATCATTGCCAGGGTGAAAAGGTAATATATTTCATCTCCCAGTTTGTTACAGTTTAAAAGGTTTCATGATTTCTTTCTTTTTTTTTTTTTTTTTCTCTACATGCTTCTCTCTTCCAGCTGCCAGTTTTGTTACCAGCCCTTCTGCATTGACCAGATGCCATTGTTATTATTCTGTCCTGTTAACAGTGAGAGATGTTTCTAGCATATTTGCTTTTGCTCTTTCTGTTTTGGCAAAGGCAATTCTAACAGCCTCTCTCTAATCAAATAAAGTTTAAGGTAAAATGGGGACAAGGTTCTACGTGCATAGGCAATGGGGGTAAGCAGAATGGGATAGATTGAAGGTAGCATTTAAACTTACAGAGACTGGTTTTTATAGGGCTGTTCAATGAACTGGTAAGCTATTTGTGTGCTAAGCATCCTGTGAACTAAAGTGGCCTTTTCTTATTATGCTCAAGTGGGGAAAAATAACTATATATTCAATGCTAACTATATAATACAACCTAATAGAATCTTCCTCTGCAAAGTACTAAAACTAGATATTGGGTGCCGATGGAAAAAAAAAAAAATCTAGAACTATTTCAGGTCAAAATGCTACTTTAATAAAACAGGAGGAAGAAGCTTTTAGCAGGATATTAATTTAGAAACCATGTTTGCTCATAGGGGCCTGGCTAATGCTTCTCCGTGACCAATCTCTATTCTATTAGATTCAGATCATTTTCTCTGTGTTTGATATTGAAACTGAGCTTAGGCTCAGGGTAATCAAGGAAAGGAAGACATGAACTTGAAGCTTTTCTCCATGAAAGCTGGATGGCATTTTCTATATAAACACTTACAATGAAAAATGACAAGTAACATAGTGTTGGCATTAGAATTAGCAGGATTCAGTTTGCACAACTTGCCGGAACAGAGGAAGATAAAGGTTTGATAATAGATTGGGGCATCTTAAAACAGAGAAACCAGTGATTCGAGGTTCTGTCTGGCACCTCACTCTCCTGCCTTGTGGCCCATGAAGAGGTATAGTTGTAAGGAGCCCCACAGATGTGGTGGAAACTATGACTGAATTTCAATGTCATTGGGCTGTGGGTCCATATTCCCATGTTATCTCCTGCCTCTCACACCTTCAGGGAAGAGGGAATTGATTTTTGTTGGAGACTTAGTGCAGTAAAAGACCTTCAAAACCAGCCAATATCTGATTCTTTTAAGACCACTTTATTAAACACATATTTTCCTCTTATGAGCACCAATCTTTCCTTGTATACAGGCTAAGGCCTGTACAGCTCTTCAATTGAATGGAATTAAAGGTTACTGATGGTGATCTCCATTTGAAAGGCATTTGACTGGACACTGTATCCCTCAGTATTTGTCCATTTGACTAAGCTTCCAACAGAGGAAGTCTAATCCAGAGGAAATGCAACTTCCCCTGTGAGGAGAATTCTCTCAACTTTGTAGGAGCTTTTAGTTCATTGGAGCAGAGATCTAAAAGCATGCAGCCTGGGGCATGGGCCATGGGATAGGCCATGGGTGGAGAGTTGGTGAAAAGGAGAATGGGGAATACAAAACAGAAGTATGGAGAAACATCCATTTGTTCCACATTCCGTATACACACACTGAGCTGCTAGTGTGTCGATGCTCCACAGGACATTGAGACAGAGGAGGGGTACTCGATAAGTATTCAGGCCCCTGTCCTCACTGAGCTTTCATTTTGGTGAGAGGAGACAAACAAATAGTAAGTAAATGAGATAATATCAGTGAGAAATGATGAGAAGGAACTAAGAGAATAGCACTGTGGAGAATTCTAGAGGTGGAGCCGGAAGCTACTCTCAATGACAGGATCAGACATAACCTTTCTGATGAGGGTGAATTTGAACCGAAATTTTAAGGAAGAGAAAGAACCACTCTTGAAAACTACTAGGGAAAGAAAGTTCCAGTCAGACAACCTTCAAATGATGTTTTTTTCTCCTACAAACTCAGAATATCAAAGGAATCCAAGATGGTGTGCATGGAATTTAGGGGGGAGAACAGCAGGAGATAAGCATGGACATGTAGATAAAGCCAGATACAGGGTTTCAGACATTATGTTAAAAACATTGATTTTATGCTGAAATAAATGGTGAGTGATAGGAGACTTCTGCACAGGGTGTATTGGTCAGCTCAGGCTGTCAGAACCGAATACCACAGACTGGAGGCTAAAACAGCAGAAATTTATTTTCTCACAGTTTTGGAGGCTGGAATTCTAAGATCAGAGTGCCAGTGGAGTTGGTTGCTGGTGAAGTTTCCCTTCCAAGGCTTCCAAATGGCCTCCTTCTAATTGTGCCCTCACACAGCCTTTCCTCTGTACATACACACTCCTGGTGTCTCTTCCTCTTCTTAGAAGGACACCAGTCCTATTGGATTAGGGTGCTTCCCCCATGACCTCTTTTACCTTTAATTACCCCTTTAAAGACCCTATCTTCAAATAAATTGAGGGTTAGGGCTTCAACATATGAATTTGTCGGGGGACATAAGTAAGTCCATAACATGGGGGCTGGGTAACGTTATCTTATACTTGTAAAATATACCTCTGGCTGCAATGTAGAGCTTAGATAGGGGAAAGGGTCATAGCAGTGTAGAAACCAAAACAGTCTTCTTCTGTACTTTATGCTAATGCCCCTCAAAAGCCTCGCCATTGTCAGAAATAGGTAAAAAAGCAGAAAAAGTTATTAGTGGTTCATGTTTGACATGAAGGTCAAGGTTCAATCCAGAGAAAAGAACCTTGGATATATTCAAACAAAAACCACAAAATTCTTTTGTCAGTTTATTTTCCTCCTGTGGTAGGGATTGTAAGGTCATGGTTTTTCTTTCTATAAATTCCAAGAAAGGCCCTTTGGATCATCAGCAACAATATCAACATTGTAAAAGCCCTCCAAGATCCTGCCTCCTGCACCAGGCAGTGTGTGTGGCCATTCTATTAACCAAGGAGTGATCTGTTGTCTGAGCCTCGCTTACCGTGGTCCTTACAGAGCTGGGATGATGTATCCTACACATATCGAAACGGGTCATTGTTTTCCCAAACCACACCCAACGGGGGCAGAAAATGAGAGAAATGGGATAGAAATAACAGCTATAATTTGAGAGCTTTTAATAAATCCCACTAAGTGCTTCAAAACATCATCTCCTTGAATCCCGAGGACAAATGTATGAAGTAGGTAGTACTAACCCATTTTAGAAATGAAGAAAATGAGACTTACAGACATGAAGCAACTTGTCCAAAAACACAAGATAAGTCAGTGCAGAGCCAAGTCTTGACCCGGATATACCTCAAAAGCCTTGCTTCGAAGCCAATCACAATGGTATACACGCTGCACACCGCTAGGGTTTCACTTCAGAAGTTAGCCAAGGTGGCAAACGCTAGCAAAGTTCTCCTAGCCTGGGAGTAATCAAAACTGCAAGTCCAGATGTGCAGGCCATGACCCGCAAGTTCTTGTCTACCCTGATTAAAAAAATACATAAGCATCTTTTATGTGTACATATTGGTTCACAGCTTATGGAGTACTTCAACATACATAACCTCACTTGACCCTCACAGTACTTCTGTGCATGTTAAATATTGCTTGTGCTGGTTTGCATCGAACAGATGAAGGACTCCAAGAGTCTAAGCGTCTAGTTTACAGTCATAGTGCAGCAAATGGAAGGGTCGGAGCAAAACCAGGATCCTATCTTACTTTTAGGCCAATGTGTTTTGCACTGATCATATTCTCCATCTGGTAGCAGCTCCCCATGCCCTGACCAACCATAGTCGTCTCTCCGTGACTGCTAATTATGAACCACAGACAGCTTGCCAACACTGAGCAGTGCAAGAGTGAAGCCCAGGGAACAAGACAGTATTGTTTGAAATCCTCCTGCCCCAGTAACCTCTTTTGTGACCTTGGTCCTTTACTTAATTTAAATTACTTAACTGTAGAGGCGCCTGGCTGGCTCAATGAGAAGAGCGTGCAATTCATGATCTCGGGTCATGAGATCGGCATCATGAGTGCTACACCCACATTGAGTGTAGAGATTAAGTAAATAAATAAATTCTAAAAGTTTCAAATATTAGTAAGTTCCACCTTCTCCAGAAAGCGGTTTTTCATTTTTGTTGTATTCGACCACAAAAAGTCATTTGCTGGCTCTGTGCATTTGCCTGGATCCTAGCGGTTATGTTGGAACAAGGAAGTTTAGACTGCATTAAGGAGGGTAAGAACATTTATTTTATAGTTGATTGTGTATTCACATAGAAGGATGTGCATGATGAATAGAAGGCATGGCATGATCCTAATTCTGTTTTTAAAAAGTGCATATAATCTCATAGATTGATTAAATGGGATTCCAGGTGCAATAAGAAGATATGAGATTCCTCTCCCACATTTGAAGCCCTCCCCCCACCGTGAGGCTAGTTATACCTCTCTTTCAAATTATAATGTTGAACAGGATCCATAGCTCATTCAATTACTCTCAGAGAAAATGCTAGTTATTTATTGCCAGAAAAATCTCATTTAAGTAATTAAAATGTCCAATGTCATGTAGTGGTCAAATTTTGAAATTCACTTAGGTTGGCACTTCTCCCCTCTGCAAATGGAACTATCCCAGTGAGGAAGCCTGCACTGGGAAATGCTAGGAGAGGCATTCTCTTCTCTCTTTGCTGGAAACCCTTCTCTCTTCTACCTCTACTTCTAGAAGGAGGCAGGAAAGCAGGAGGGTAGGTGGGACCAGCAAAGGTCTTACTGACCAGCATTGATAAAGTACCATTTGTTATCTCTGAACCAGGTACACATGCAAAGCTAATTCTTTGCTCCCTGGGGTCCTCTGTATCTTCTTCAGAAACACCTACCACAGAAGATCTACAGTTCTGTCATCTCACAGAAATGTACCTCTACCGGTAGAGTTGTGCTTCGGGGCACACTCTCCCCTGTTTCTTTCAGCGGAGAGCTCCTTGCCCCTCCCCATAACTCTGTCAGACATTACCAGGCCCACTCTCTTCTCACATGTAGTTCAGATCTCATCAAGTGGAAACTTACACATTTGCCCTGCCACTTAAAAGAATGTGATTGCTTCTCAAACACAGCTTCTGCAAATCTCCACAGGGGGCATTTTTGATTTTCTCCTTGAAAGGAGTCTTGAGGTGAGAACAGATTAACCCCTCCACCCTTCAAGGCATGGATAGAAGGAACTCACAGAGCCAACAATTTTCTCCAAAGAAATACCTTCTCTAAACTCCAGCATCCCTTTCTTTGGCCTCTCCAAAGTCTGAGAGGATGGAAATGGGTGGTCAACCACTGAACTGTCACGACCAGCTAACTCTTGTTCACCTCTTCCAAGTTCTCATTGTTGGTCTAGAGACTCACTTTGAAATGTGAAGCATTGACTCTTAGGGCCACAGATGAGTCAGAATATTTATGGCCATAGACTATACTGACAAAGATATATAGCACACTGTGAACAAAGGTTATATATCTGGGGAGTAGATTTAGACGGAAGGAGATTTTATGCATCATTTACATTTCTTCCCATTGAGGATTTATTATTTTATAATTATAAAATGAGACATTTTTATTAAAATAGTTTCTACCTGGAGAGTTGTTGTGAGTACTTATAAAGGGGCTTAGCACAGACTAAATCTTGGTTAAATGATGGCCATTATTACTATAACTATTGGTGTTATAATTTATGCATTTAGCAGATATTTATTGAGCACTTCTTCTGTGCAAGGCACTGTGTAAATTTCTGGGAATATAATAGTAAACAAGACAAACCTATTTCTTGCCCTCATTTCTGCTAAGGAGACCAAGGAAAACCAAATACACAGATAAACAAATGCAATGATTACAACTCTTAATTAGTGTTATAGAAAAAGAAAAAAGAGAAAAAAGAAAAGAAAAGAAAAGAAAAGAAAAGAAACAATGAGGGACTGAGAGAGAATTCAAATGATCGGGGTGATCATTTGCTTTACCTAGGATGGTCACAGCAGGTCTCTCTGGGCACACAGATTTAAACTAAGACCCCAAAGTAGGTAAGTATGGGGAGAAAAGCCCAGGGAGAAACATACTCTTAGAAAGAGGAGCATTTCCCAAGGCAGGAGGTAACTTTCTATGTTTGAGAAACTAATGCAAGACCATGGTGGCTGGCAAATAATGAGCACGGGAGACTCTGGTATGAAATGATAATGAGAGAAAGGGCCACGCAAGGCACAGCCCCACAAGCTGGGGTCTGGTCTGGATTTCATCCTAAGCACAATAATGGTTTTCTTTGGTAGTCCATTACAGCATATCACACAACATAAACCTGGGGGTGACCCACTGAAAGAATTCCTGTCCTTCAAAATCATAAAGATTTATGTTCTTCATCCTTTAACCAATAAGCCTTGTAATGACAAAGATGGTCACTGTCTTGTTGACGGTTCTATCCTGAGAACTTAGAAAATGATATGGGATAAATTAATGCTTTAATAAATGTGTCCTGAATGAATAAATGATATCAATACTACATAGCAGCTAAATGCTTGAGCTGGGGAATCTCACAGACCTGTATGTGAATCCTGATTTGGCCAATTTATTGCATGTGTAGACTTGGACGGATACATTTAACACTTGAGAGGTAAAGGCTAAGGGAACGATGGGTTCCCTGAAGGAAGGCCCCCCAGAGAAGGAGCTGGTCTCTGACAGGACAGGACCAGTTGAGAATGCAAACCTGCTCACGGAAGCTGGACACTGCTGGGAGTAGTAGGCAAATGACCACGACCACGGCTGGGAGGCATCACGTCGAAGCCATATGGCCATATCACAAAGGGGAGGGACGTGAGCCTCCCACCAAGAACCAGGGACAGGGTGCCCGTGACCACACCTCTGCAAGCAATGCTTCAACTTCTGCTCCTTGACATGCCGGCGGAGGGGCCAGAGCCCCAGCAGTCCTGCCTGCTGAGATGAAGAAATAGGGCTTGGAGACCACAGATCCAGAACCTCATAACAAGACCACCTCTTCCTCACCATCAGCTGAAAAGCTCCACAACCTGTGACCACAGCTCCTCTCCGCAACTGATAGCCAGTCCTACTCAGATCCCCATGCACTACTCAGAGCACAAGGGAAAGTGGGTGGCACACATCTGCGTTTGAACTAATATCCCAGCAAACACTAATCCCAACCTGGGGGGGGCAAGCTGGCACATCATTCTTCCTCCTTTCCCTCTTCACTGATGGCGTATAACAATAATGCCATCTTTATATGGTTGTTTGGGTATTAAACCAGACAATGTAGGCAAAAGGCCTTAGCGTCTTACTACTGAACTTGTCTTTATTTAATATTTTGATATTTTTCAAATGGAATTCTTTTCATCAATTTTGATTTTAAACTCTTGCTTTAAAATATTATTTATCTTGGGGCGCCTGGGTGGCTCAGTCAGTTAAGCATCCAACTCTTGATTTCAGCTTGGATCATGATCTCGTGGTTCATGAGTTCGAGCCCCTCATCAGGCTCTGTGCCGACAGTACAAAGCCTGATTGGGATTCTCTCTCTTTCCCTCTCTCTCTGTTCCTCCCCTGCTTGTGCTCTCACTCTCTCTCTCTCTCTCAATAAATAAACTTAAACATAGATTATTTATCTTGATTGTTTTGAGGGCATTTTCTTAAATTTTGCTTCTGAATTAAGTACCACACTTGCCTCCCCTTGTGTCAACCGTGCCTTACCTGATACATATTAAATACTAAATAAGTATTACACATTATTTTGTGTTGCTGTTGTTACATTCTATTAGTAGTTTTTATGTCTCTCCTTCTCTCTGGCTCTCACTCTTAACTGTTATCCTCCTTGCCCACCTCTCTCTCAACCTCTCTCTCTTTCAGTCTCTCTGTTTTGTTCTCCTTTCCTTCGTACACACACATGCACAGCACAGTGCAAAAGGCTGCCATTACAGATGCGTGGTTATTTATTGACATAGAGCTTCATTTCCAAAAAATGAAAAATATATAGAACATTCATCATAGACAGCTTTTCATTTTTAATTACTCCCTATCACAACATGCAGACACCTTGTTTTATAAAGGGCTCGATGCCAAAACTGCTGTATAATGAGGCTTTATCTGGCACTAACGTGCGCTGTTGCTAAAAGCCATGCTTCCATCTAATCTGATCAACAGTTTCAACAATTCTCAGATTGTGTTTTAGAAAACAGGCACAGAGTTAGAGCTCACCATAAGCTTGTGTAATGCCCAACATGAAAAAGTAGCCACAGAGAGGTGTCTTGAGCTTCACTGGCGTTCTTGAAGGAGGACAGTGACTGGATTAGGGGGGATGTGCTTTAGGGAAGGAACTGTAAACAGCAGCTCTTATGCAATAATAATAAAAAAAAATGTACAGACAGGTAAGAAAATGATCATTTATTTATTACCATGGATTTTATTAATTTTTCCTACATGATTTTAAAAAAGATAAAAAATTAATAGCATTACTTCAGCTGTTATGAGGTTATGTTCTCCACTACAATTGCATGCTAACGTTTCTTGTCATGCTCCAAACCTCATTTTTGGTAACTGTGGTTATTGTGATAACAACAGTGAGGGGGAGGTATAGGAGAAGGAAGCAAGAGGAGACATGTAGGGAGGAAATACAGGAATGTGGAGGTAGAAGGGGGCACTTATAAATTAGCAGAACATTTGAAAATTGGTTTTAACTTTACACAGAAGAAATCTACTCCTAAAATAAATCTGGGAGCATTCAAGCCAATATCGTAACAAAAATGAAATGTGAAAACCACGCTCTAATGCAAACGATTGTCCCTGGATTTTCATGGTTCCTGCCTGCAAAGGGGTGTTCACCGATTGATCATAGAATCTGAATACTGGCTGAAATCTGATTTAAAAAAAAAATCTGGAAAGCATTAGGATTAGGGCAAAACAAAAGACGTGTGTGAACACTTTCAGTTAAATGACCTTCTGAAGAGCAAGAAACAAGAGTCTTACATAGCACAGCAAAACATCCTGATCATCTTAAACTAGGTGCAGTCTTGAGAGCAGATGGAATTTATGAAGTCTCTCACTAGATGCTGTAAAATACATCTTTCTATTATCAGCTTCTATAGAATTGGAGAGTACCAGAGGGAAGAGGGGTGTTGGTGAATGATTAAATAATCAAAGGAAATAAAATGAAGATGAACTACTAGCAAACCCAGGAGGGTCATATTATGGGCATAATAAAAGCAACTTGATATAAAATCCTTGGGAGTAGTTGCCATTTGGGTTTACAGATAAGCAGGGGAAAGAATTAATGCAATTCCTGGTGTAGCTGACTTTCTCCGGACTTTGCATATGGCCAGTCTCTCCTAGGACCGTCCTCTCTTTGTGTTTGTAGTCTATTCAGAATGGACTCCTCTAAGCTCAGGATACCTAGTCTTTCTAAAATGAATGAAACTTCAGATTTCACTGGTGAAGAAAACATTTCCAGTTTCATTCTGGGGAAATGTTAAATACAGGAGGGGCGCAAGGGGATTTTATTGTTAAAAAAGTACGTTTCGCCTTTTGTTCACCATCCATAATTTATATGTATCTTCCCTGACCCCAAGGTGACATACTATGTAATGTTTACTTTCTAATAACTAACCCATAAAAGGCATCATGTGGTTTGGCACACTTCTAATAAAAAATAATTGTCCATAGATAAGAGTAAATCTTAGATGTACATTTTAATAGAAAATTAATTCTAACAATTTGAATTTCAGATAGTTTTAACATAGCATTTTTTTTTAATTTTTTTTTTCAACGTTTATTTATTTTTGGGACAGAGAGAGACAGAGCATGAACGGGGGAGGAGCAGAGAGAGAGGGAGACACAGAATCGGAAACAGGCTCCAGGCTCCGAGCCATCAGCCCAGAGCCTGATGCGGGGCTCGAACCCACGGACCGCGAGATCGTGACCTGGCTGAAGTCGGACGCTTAACCGACTGCGCCACCCAGGCGCCCCTAACATAGATAGCATTTTTTAATTGAATGTTCTAATAAAAGCAACAGCTGGCCAAAGCTATAATAGGCTATTTTTTTTTTTTTAATATTGGGAGGCACTATATTGTACAGAAAATTAAACATTTTTTATGGCCTACATTCTTGGGATATTTTGTGTTACAATCACTTAAGAGATTTAGATCATCTCCAAATTTACCAGTGAATAGTCCTGAAGGAAAAAACAAACATATACCACCTCTTGATTATTGTTTAAAGTAGAATAGAGAACCATTAATGACTCATATTTAGGCTGCCAGTAAAATGTTGCTCATGAGACAGTCACTAAATCTAATGCCCAGCTATCAGTATTAGGAACCACCTCCATAGCTGCCATGTAAATGAGAAAGAATAAACACAATTTTGTATGCTCATTATTATTGGTTTGCTTTTGAGTGAACCCCCAGAGCCTTATTTAGTATCAGTAAAACACTTTAAGTTGATTCTTCCTAATATTTACCAAGAAAAGCCATGTAGAGACAATGTAGCCTCTGGATTAAGAGGAGAATGTTGTAAGCCTGATGTCGGGAGGAAAGATATCCCAGTCATTTGGAGAGGGACCAATTCTGACGCTGGTTGTAAACTTTATTACTCCACTGTTTGTAGAGATAGATACTCATTGTAGAGCAGTTTTTCTTCATCTGGTGCCACAAACATTTTATCAGAGATCAAAGACATCTTTTGATTCAGGACCCACTGGCATTTGGATAACATTATGATGGAATAGCTCCAGAAAGACATGAAAATGAGGAGCTGTTATATATATTTTTTTCCTGCTTTTTTTCTGAGACCTTCAAATCAAAGTGAAAATGGATGGGTAAAACCATATCCTCACATTCATTCTAGAGCCATTTGCTTGGATCCTCCCACCTCCAGGATTTTTTCTATATCAAAAGAGAGAGGTTAGGTTTTGTTAGGGTGGACTTGAAGGTAGGCAGAGGGCAAAATGCAAGTTTAAAGAGTAGTTTCTTGCTCTATCTAAGAGGCAGTGTCTAAGCTACTCTGCCCCAGGGGCGTAGGCTTATCAAGGTGATAAACAGAGTGCAATGTAGTAACACAAGAAGCAATGTTTATCATGGCTTACTGATGTGCAGAGCTGGGTGCTCTGGCTTAACTAAAGGAATGGAGAAGTCTAATGTATCTTAGGAGCTGGGTGGCAGGAGGGGTGTAGTGAAGGAGCAAAAAATTAACCAAGAGGATTAACCTAGAAAAGTCAACCTTGAAAATGAACCAGTCATCACAATTAAAATTTCCTTCCCTCAAATTTCCAGGTCCTTTAGTGATTGCAACCAAGGACTTCAGTCAATCTGACAACGCTGGACAATTAAAATTTACAAAGTAACACTCTGAGTGCGTCACTATTTTGCTCAGAAAACTTCAACGCTGACTCCGCCATTTGACTATTATTCAAATGCTTGGTTTGACATTCAAAGCCTTGAACAAACTGTTTAAACTACATTTCTACTCTTGATTTGCTTCCCTTTACTACTACAAGCTCCAGCTTTACTACTCTTTCTATAGTTTTCACTTTTCATTCTATTTATATATGTTGCACCTTGGCCTATAATAGCCAGCTCTGCTTTTCTTTGCCATATTGCACTAAGCTGTCTCAGCATGAATGTTACCTCTACCATAGACTCCACAAGATTTCCTCCAGCAAGAAGCACATTTTCCTCTTTTGCTGCTTCCTTCATATGCTCTAGGAGAGTCTGCATGATGGAGAAAGAGAAACATAGGCTGTTGAGTTATACTGAAGTGACGTGTGATGGGGCTTGGGGTGTTGGTAGAATTCATGTTCAGAACCAACAGCCAAGCAAGAATTCTTGAAGATGTCTCTGTGAGAAAAAAAAAAAAAAAAAAAAAAAAAAAAAGGTGATTTTATTAAGGAAGGGGGACAGGACCTGTGGGCAGAAAGAGCTGCACTGAGGTTGTGCAGAGTGACTGCTTATATACTGTGGAGTTTGGGGGGAGGTAAAGTCAAGAGGAAGTTTCTTAAAGGGATTTCCATATGCTAAAGAGAATTTACAGATTACTGGAGGCCTAGCTATTGTCAAGCTAAGATTGTTTTTCTCTCTAGCAAAGCATTATCATTAAGATAGTAGGGAATTCCTGGGGATTAGTCTATTGAGATATTTGTAAACTGCTGGAGAACTATCACTTTAACCATTTGTTTTCTGTCCTTTCCTTTGCTCTTGGGTAGACAGGAGTACCTGAAGAATATCACACATATCCCACCTTAGGGTTGGGGGGGGGGGTGATGGGGTGTGCGTGGCACGATGTCAGCCTACCTTGTGCTCCCTCATCAGCATGGACTTCACAAGCTACTGACTGTGTCATCTTTGAATTTCAGTCTGGCTTCATTTGCATTTCCCCATCTCTACCATGGGAGTAAGAGGAGTTACCAATCTCCCAGAGCCGTTGTGAGGACTAGGTGGAGGACGATGGCAAGGAGGCCAGCCTAGTGTGTCCTCTGCTCTTTCCCCCCTTTTCCCTTCCCATGTAAATTCCCCTCCTGGAAGAGATATAATGAAGCTTACCCTGTGTATTTAGTTCGTCTCCATGTTCAATCTCTGTCTCTATCCCTAGTTCTAAGCCAGGATCCTCCAATGAACTTCACATTCAATATGCCCCAAATCAAATCCATCACCTCTCCATTGCCTTCCTCCAAATCTGTACATCATTTTGCACACCTCATTTCCTAGGGTTCTGACAAAAGTAGAATCCTAGATTATCAGTTAATTGGCGAATAAGGAAACTGAGGCTCAGAGAGGAAAACTGACCTCTTGAAGAAAATTTAGTGAGTAGAATCAGAGCCTATTGAATATCCACTCATTGAAATAAAAGGCCTTATTTTTCTTCTTGAGGGCTGCATGTTTATGTTACAGGGCTGATACAGTACTCAGTATATTTCAGGTGCTCAGTAAAAGTTTTTAAATAAATGAATGGGGGAGGAAGGACTCCAGATCCCTTGGCTCATTATCTGGTGGTGTTTCTATTATATTATGCTATTAGACTTCTCAATTGCTATGTTCTGGTTATGTTCTTTTCTCTGGGCATCTCTGGATAGATGAAGGCAGGTGTTGGCACTGTTTGTAGACACCCTTTCAGTCATGAAGTCTACTCTTTTGGAGTGCCTCCTTGCAGTACCAGCATTCTGACATGCTCACTTTTTTACTGGTCATACATCAGTGGGTTTAATTAACTTTTTTTAAATGGCACTAAATTTTGCTTCCTCAGGACAGAATGTGGACTCCAGTGGTCCACCACAAAATCAATGTCTGTGTCTAGATATTTTATAAAATATATAGCCCCTAACATTGTCTTTCAGTGAGTGATGCAAATGACTTCCTTTAAGTCTTTAATCATCTCAGGATGACAGAACCTCTTAATCTAGCCATTGCTGAAGCTCTGCTCACTAAAGAAACTGGTTGTGCAAAGAATTGTCCCCCATGGGGATGAAGAAAAATCTTCCTTATATTAAAAGACAAAATGCAGTAGCTGTATACAAATGGGATACCAATTATTCAGTGGAAATTACATACAAAATGTTTTATTATCAATGTTTTAAGTTTGTAATGCAAATACTTTGTTATTTTGATAGCATCTCCCCTTCCAAGTGAGGTAGGGAACTCTCCCAAAATATTCCTCGGCCATTTCTGGGGGTCCACAATGGGATGTTTCCAGTGTGCCTATCAACCTTTCTTTTATCTACAGTCACCAGGAGGCTGAATACATTCCTAATCTATGGAAGGACACAGACATCAAAATCCAAGAAGCACAGAGAACTCCCATCAAATTCAACAAAAGCTGACTATCACCAAGGCATATCATCGTCAATTCACAGAATACACAGACAAGGAAAGAATCCAGAAAGCAGCCAGAGGAAAAAAAAAAAAGTCCTCAAACTACCATAAGACAGATCAGGTTTGCAGTAGATTTATCCACAAATTTGGCAGGCCGGAGAGAGCATATTCAACATGCTGAATGGGAAAAATATGCAACCAAGAATACTCTACCCAGCAAACTTGTCATTCAGAAGAGAGAGACAGAGAGAATTTCCCAGACCAAAAAAAAAACAAACAAACAAAAAAACAAACAAACAAAAAAAAAACTAAAGGAACTCATGACCACTAAACTAGCCCTGCAACAAATATTATAGGGGAATCTTTGGGGGAAAAAAAGAGAAAAATGGGATATTTTCCCTAGGCCAAGTAGGAGCTAGAGGTATCTGGTTTTCCAAAGCATAAGAAACAACTTCTCCATTCTGGACATCAGTCCAGTGTGATGGTGAAACACTGAGAGGAAAAAGCTTGGCAAACTTAGGGAGGCCATTCTGTGGCCCCTGGTTTTTTGTGATGTAGTAAAGCACCATATGCCAACATATGGCATGGGATCCATGAGCCAGTATTCTTCCAGGAAGCATGTGAACTTGAATGATAAGGCCAGCAGAAACAAGCTTGAGAGACCAGAGATTGATTAGAACTTGCTGGATAAGTCCCAGAAGCAACAAACCTTCCATGGATGAGTGAGAAAAAATTCCCTACCCGTGTTCTCTTGCAGACTTGAGTTTGGGAAGTAAGTCACATTCACCACATACATTTCTCCAACAAAAGTAAATATTGATTTGCAGCTCTGTGAATGAGAAAAAAAATATTTGCAAAGGGAGCTATATGGACTTAGAGACAAGGAAAATAAAATCCTGCTGACAGATTTATCTCTAGTTGTTACAGAGGAGCATACACTGGACCCAAACCACTTCAGGGAACAGGAGCTTTCTCATCTCATTTTATCTCTGACCCGTTGTCAGACATCATTTCATTTCCACAAAAATGGGGAGAGTTTTATTTGCTACTATAAAGTTTCCCTAAAGCCATTCTTCTTTAATCAGAACCACAGAATAGGGAGAAAGGTCAGAGGATGATTTGGATCTATGTAGTCCAGTCAGCCCAATGCACAAAGGCGTGATTTTAAGCAACAGTCTCACTTTGGAAGTGTGTACACAGCTCTGAATCACTGAAATAAAAAGTTTTTAAAAGTCCATTGGATTTTGGTATTTTCCTCTAAACTAAGAAATGTCAGATACATACTATATACCTTGGTTACCCCTCAGTCAAAATAAGGGGAAAAAAATGTTGTCTTATCAACCCATATTTTAAGGTATGTTCTTCATTCATTTTTTACACAAAGGACTGTCTGGGGAATACACATTAGTTTGAAGAGATCTCAAACAATATGATTTCTAATAACTATAAATTTTTATGGCAGGGCAATTTTTAAAGGAGACAAATGAACTTAGGATTGATTATTGATCATTATTTTCAATTGTGAGTGGATATTTTTTGATAAAAACCCTGTTGAAGACGACTTTAAAAACAAACAGTAAGTAGTTCCATAATTCAGCCAAACTTTTCTACTTAATTTCAAGCAGAATTAAAAAGAAATGTTCTAACTTTCAATGATTTAGTCCAAAGTCTAAGAATAAAACTTAAGGGGCAGACTCATGGACAAATACAAAAGTACTATATCATAAATAATTTAAAGAGAAATAAAGACAACCTTGTTAGATGATCCAAAAAGTGACTAATGATAATGAAAACACAGATGGCAAAAGTGATTTATTCAAATAATGCTGGTTTATGGAATGTGCAAAAAAGTCATTATAACATGTTATTTTAAACATGCACTGATAAACATGAATTAATGAATCAGTAGGCTTCTTTAGCATGTATAAACTTTAAATATTCATGGTTGCAAAAAAAGGGAAATCTTTTAAAGAATACTTTTTATTTAAAAATTTTTTATTATGTTTATATATTTATTTTTTGAGAGAGAGAGGAAGCCAGAGAGGGGCAGAGTGAGAAGGAGAGAGAAAGCCCAAGCAGGCTCCATACTGTCACCACAGAGCCCATTGGGGGGGGGGGGGAGGCTCAACATCAAAAACTGTGAAATCATGACCTGAACCAAAACCAAGATGGAGCTACAAAGGCACCCCAAAAGAATATCTTTTATTGAGAAAAACTTCTGGATATGATTTTACATAGACATACCTTTCTCCCCCCCGCCATCCATCCACACACATATGACTATTGTATGTATATTACATATAGTATATATTTATGTGCAGATACAAGTAAAATTAAATATATAGTGTTATTATGTGTGCTATGGCATTGTAAAAATTTTATTTATTTATTTATTTATTTAGCACAAGTGGAGGAAGAATAAAGAGAGGGAGAAAGAGAATCCCAGGTGGGCTCAATGTTATCAGCATGGATCTCAGTGCAGAGCTCAATGTGGGGCTCAGGGTGGGGCTCATTCTTAGGAACCGAACTGTGAGATCATGACATGAGCCAAAATCAAGTCAGACACTCAATCAACTGAGCCACTCATGCCCATTTGCTATGCATTCTTATAGAACATAACAGCACAGAGCAAAAATTTTGTTTTCAAAATTTTTACAATCTTATCATAACTGAGATTCTTTTTTCTCTAGTTTTTCTTTTAAAAAATTTTTAATGTTTATTTATTTTTGAGACAATGCAAGAGACAGAGTGCAAGAAGTGGAGGGGCAAACAGAGGAAGACACAGAATCTGAAGTGGGCTCCAGGCTCTGAGCTGTCAGTCCAGAGCCCAATAGGGGGCTCAAATTCATGAACTGTGAGATCATGACCTGAGCCAAAGTTGGATGCTCAACCAACTGAGCCACTCAGGCGCCCCTCTAGCTTTTTCTTTTAAAAATAACTTTAGGGGTGGTGGAATAATAACTTTAGAAAGAAATAGCTTGTATTGTACAAAGTAATACTACTATTCACACGGTTTCTCCTAATATTAACATCTAACATAACCACAATGAAATTATAGAAATCAGGAAATTAATACATAAAATTATGAGCTAACCTTAAGAACTTTGTTAAGTCTCAGTTTTTCCATAATGTAATTTTTCTGGTCTAGGATCCCATCCAGGGTCTCACGTTGCACTTAGATGTCATACCTCCTTAGGCTCATCTAATCATGACCTTTCTCAATCTTTGTCTTTCATGACCTTGACACTTGTAACAGTGACCACTTTTTGTAAAATATCCTTCAACTGAGTTTGGTGTCTTCTCACAATTAAAGTTGCATTAGTTTTAATACAAGTAACACAGAAGTTATGTTGTGTGCTTCTTAGTATATCCTAGGAGGACATCCATGATGTTCATATATCTTATTATTGGTAATGTTAACATGATCACTTGATTAAGGTGGTATCTCCCAGGTTTCTCCATTGTCAAGTTGCTAATTTCTCTTCTATAATTAATAAGTGTATTGTGAGGAGACACTTTGAGACACTGCACATTTCCTATTTCTCGTACTTTCTGCCACTAGTTTTAATGTCAATCAATGGTTCCTTCTAGTAATTATTAGTGTGGCATTGCCTATGGTGGATTCATTTATTGCTTCCATGTAATTTAATTTTTTTCAGAGATTATGTTAATATTATTATTATTGCTCCTTTTTTGCCAGTCTCCTATTTATACTAATTTTCCTTTGACCAATTTTTAGTTGTTTCTTTACCTCATTTGCTTTTTCTTGGTTGATTCCATATCTCTCTTCAAAACCACGTATGACATTTTCGGGGCACCTGGGTGGCTCAGTTGGTCAAGTGTCCAACTTCGGCTCAGGTGATGATCTCACCTTCAGAGTTTGAACCCTATGTCAGGCTCTGTGCTGACAGCTCAGAGCCTAGATCCTATTTTGGATCCTGTGTCTCCCTCTCTCTCTCTGCCCCTCCCCTGCTTGCTCTCTCTCTCTCCAAAATTAATAAATAAAAAAAAAATTTAAAAAAAACACGAAATTTTCATTTCAGTCTATTCTCCATGGACACACTGTTATTTATTATTATTATTTATTATTATTATTGTTATTATTTCTGAGATAATTGTCGTTTTTTTCTTCTAGGTCTTTCTTGTTGTTGTTGTTTTAAGCTTTTATTTAAATTCCAGTTCACTAACATATAGTGTAATATTAGTCTCTGGAGTAGAATTTAGTGATTCACACTTATATATTGCACCCAGTGCTCATCACAACAAGTACACTCATTTAACTCATCCCCCTGCCCACCTCCCCTCCATCAACCCTCAGTTTGTTCTCTATAGTTAAGGGTCTGTTTTATGCATCTTACAGGTTTTTCTTGAGCCCAACCAGTCTCTTCATTTCTCCCTTTTTGGCCTTTTCTAGTTTTGTGTTTTTAGTTCTCAGTCAAGGTGTTTTTCATATCTCCCAATGCTTGTTTCAGTGTATTTAATTCTCTTTCAGTGTTGACTTGCAGTTTTCTTCTGCTTCCTGACTGTTTTACTGGAGAATTATCCACAGTTGATGTGTTGGAATTTTGTTTTCAAAATTTTTATGATAGATATATTGTAAAAATATATACACATTTATTTCCCCCTTTTGCTGTTCTGTATTGTTTTGGTAGGAAATATTAAGATAGGCAGATAAGTAACTTTGTCTTCTCTACCTAGACAGTTTTGTTTTTCTTTTAATTATTTGTTATCTTTCTTTTCCTTCCCAACTTCTTCCTTCAGGTTCTATTGTGGGATTAAAATATAAGTCTTGATATTCATGATAGAACTATTTATTCTTGGATTTCTCTTATCAAAACAGGCAAAGCAATTTTGCTATAAGAAAGAATAATAGTTTGCCTAAGCCATGTGACAGTTTTTATTCTCGACAGAAGACGGTAGGAATCAGCCTAATTTATCATTGGACATTTTGTTAAATAAGGAAGGCATGCCATGGCACTGGTTTTTTTTACTTATTTATTTTATATAAAAGTATGTGTTTATGTACTTTGAATCGAAGAATGCAAGATCATCAGATACTCTGTATTTTTACATATTTAGATCACTTGTTTAGATCATTTGCAGCATACGGCCAAAACATGAAACTATTTAATGGGATCATTTTTCTCACCTCACTTCAATATGTGGTGCATCTCCTTTAGTGTTTATAGTTCCCTCAATTTTTCACAATCTGTCATCAGAAATAAGAGAAAATATTTAGGCATTTTACACATTAGGAATATTTGCGTTTTTAGTCTTTCTTCATTGCATGGCACCACTCTTGCAAATGGTGTCTGTTTTGTAGTTCACTATCTTTTGACCTTTCTCTTCCATGTTTATCTGATACATCATACATCCAATTGTCAAAGTCAGGCCCTGGTGGCGACAACTCCCACACCACTGTAGTTGGCAGGGTAACATTGACAGTGAAGGAAACATGCATCAAGAAAAGTGAAAGCAGCAGCCTCATAAAGCACTGCTCTGGATCCCAGAGTGATAAGGCTGGAATTAAGGTACACACAGCTAAGGAAGGTCAGAGACAGAAAAAGTCAGGAGATAAGGACCGACTGGAGAGAAGATTGGAGGCAATAGTCAGAATTCCTCAAAAGATCCTGAAGCCAGAGCTGCTTCTAGTCCAACCACAAGCTTCATTTTTATTTTAATACTTCTTATTTTTTTTATTTTTTGAGCGAGAGAGAGAGAGAGAAAGAAAGAAAGAAAGAAAGAGAGAGAGAGACTGAGTAGGGGAGGGGCAGATAGAGAGGAGAGAGAGAATTCCAAACAGGCTCCACAGTCAACGCAGAGCCCCAGATGGGGCTGGAACTCATGAACCGTGAGATCATGACCTGAGCCAAAATCAAAAGGCGGATGCTCAATCAACTGAGCCACTCAGGCACCCCAGTCAAAAGTTTCTTTATTGTTTCCAGTTATAGCAGGATCTTATACTGAGTTGGGGTTGGCAAACAGGTTTAAACCTGCATGCTAACTGTAATCAACTAGCACTGAATTACAGGACTTTTAGGAGTGGAAAACACTACGTCCCATTTTGTCTAGGACATTTCCCATTTGGTGTTTTTATTCAAGCATGTTTATTAATACCTATCACTTTGACTTTCACAGGAGTCCTAGGTTCAACAATAAATTATGTTTTCACCTCATCTATGAGGAAGAAGTTGAGTCTTCCTAAAACACACTGATTTATTTGTGTTATCTCCTCAGAAAGTTAAGAGTAGTTTAAAAAGCTGGGATAGTCAGCAGCTTAGCAAATGTACCTTGTATTTACCATATCCATGTTAATGCATGAGCTGGATACAAATACTTTAACTAGAAGAATAAGCATAAAAGGAGTAGTGGTGTCTGGGCAGTTCATTCAGTTAAGCATCCGACTTCAGCTCAGGTCATGATCTCATGGTTTGTGGGTTCGAGCCCCGTGTCGGGCTCTGTACTGACAGCTCCAAGCCTGGAGCCTGCTTTGGATTCCATGTCTCCCTCTCTCTCTGTTCCTCCCTCGCTTGCACTCTGTTTCTCTCTCTCTAGAAAATAAAGAAAGATTTAAAAAAACCTTTTTTTTTAAAGCATAAAAGAGAGACAAGTTGACAACATATTCTATATTGGCATTTATAAATAATATTTTCAAATGGTGATATAGTAGTAAGAGTAAGTGCTCAGAAAAACTTTAATATCATTTTATGATTTCACTGATTTTAAGATGCACATTTTTCACATTTTAACTCCATTAACATCAGGAAACATCTTACAATTGATGAACTATTATAGTTTAATTACCATAATATTTGCTCTTAGTGCAACATAAAATTGTAGTGCATTGTACCTGTTCTGAGTGACTTTCTCTTTCAACAGCACCACCCACTTAGGCTAGGAGTACCTATAAAATTACTTCTCCCTGGAGTGGCCTTTAAGGAACGGTTCAGAACTGAGTTTCTATTCCTTAGTTTCCCTGCAGGACATTTTCTGAGATCACACCTTTATTTGGCATCCTCCCTATGCGAGGAAGAATAAAAACTTCCCAAAGATGTTCATATCCTAAACCTGCAAATAACCTAAGTCTCAGGGAAAAGGAAAATTAAGGTTGTAGATGGGATTAAGGTTTTCACATTGATAACTGGGTGACCTTAGATAGGGACGTTATCCTGGAGGACTGAGGTGGGTTTATTACAATGACAAGAAAAAGTGAGAGAGGCGGATGAGGAGGTCGGGGTGATGAGATCTGAAAAGGACTCCACCTGCTATGGCTGGATTTGAAGGAAGAAGAGTGGGACCATAAGCCAATGAATGTGGGCAGCCTCTAAGCTTCAAAAAGGCAAAATCCTTCTCTAGAACATTGAGCAGGAAGGACAGCCCTGTCAACACTTTGATTCTGACCAGTGAGACCTGTGTTACATTTCTAATGTAGAGAAGTATAAAATAAAATATTTGTGTTGTTTCAAGCCACTAAGTTTGTGGTGATTGGTGGCAACCGAAAACGAATACACTTTTCTTTCTTTCCTCTACCGCTTAAAACCTTCAGTGGCTACCATTGCATTTAAGCAAAGTCTAACACCTGATTTGGCTTCCAAGATGCTGCACTAATTAGCCTATGTCCAATGTCTGCCAACACACCCACCCCCGCCTTTGGGTCTCTGCTCCCATTTCTTTTAGATGCTCCTGAAAACCAAGTTCCTGCCCTCTCATAGCTGTTGCACCACTGTTACCTCTCCCTGGAACACAAGTCCCTCTTTGGTCTTCCCCTGTTTCTATTCACTTTGAAGTTCTTGTTTCATATTCTAATTTTCCGTAGGAAAGATTATCATGATTTCCAGACTTCTGAGCAGTTCACTAAACCTGGTAAAAAGTTAAGAGATCATTCTATGTGACTTTATGTATTAAGTCTCTCTCCCCTGCTAGATGATAAATTCCATGAGACCACAACCATGTTCATTTTGTTCATTCTTGTGAACCTAGGCCTCGTACAACACCCAGCGCAAAAAAACATGTTTCCTAATTGAATGATAAATTCTGTGAGGCAGACACAGATGAGATAAACTTGAGGGTCAAGAAGCTAACTTGCCCCAAGAGCACACAGCTGGTAAGGGGCAGACATAGGATGCAAGGTAAGGGTTTTTTGTTGTTGTTGTCAAAGTTTGAATGCTTCCCAGAAACCACTTTATTATAGCTCTTCATATAGACTTTTAAAAATTAACTTCTGAGCATAAAAAAAATGTATGCACAGAAATGTGTAAAGTATAGGGTAGGGCCAGGTATACAGAAGATATTTAATAGGTAAGCAAAGAACGCATAGAAAACAAAAGCTAAGAAGTACAAGTGCTAATAGAAAAAAAAATACATGGGTGAAAGCGATGACAGCACGATCATGAGAAAATGGCACTCTGTCCTCACTAGAAATGCCAGAATTTTAATCAAGTGGAAACAATTGTTGATTAAATTGCTGATGGTCTCTCTGATTTCAAGATGCCTTCTCACTATAAACAATAACATCAATAGTGCATTGACCTGATTTTGCAGGCCCCATGCCCTGCTATGGTTTTATTAAATGCTACTAAGAAAGTTAATTTCCCTAAATTATTCAAGTTCAACTCCTGTCCCTGAAAACAAAGTTATCCTGCCTAACCATTAATAAATTGGATGAATGTTAAATAGCACTTTAATTTTGTTTCATTAATGTTCATTAAACAACCAAAAAAGGAAGGAAGTTGATTATGTCAAGCTCGCAGGTTTTAATTAAAATGGAACGAAGCAGGAGCTCCTAATTTGCAAACACAGAGCTTCAGACAGCAAACAGATAAAGTTTACTGTGCACACCCGGGAAGAAAAAAATTAGCGGTTAATTAAAACTTTAGTCATTTAAAATGTCTCTACCGCAAACACAAATTGCTACTTTGCATCTTCCCATAAACCACCAAACTCTATGGAATGTTTCATATGAAGCATCTTAAATATTGATGATGCATATTGTTATTGTACTTTGAAGCATATGTACTTGAATACCTTATAGAGGCAGCACAGTAGTAGAAACTGTACTTGCTAGGAATCAGAAAATGTGGCTCTCGTTCCTATTTGACTTTTATCTGATTCATGGTGTGATCTGGAATAATAATGCCACTAAAGCTTCCTGTGCCTCAGTTTCCTTTGCCAGTAAAATGAAATAATACTTGCCCCTAAAAGAGCAGTTGTTTTTATTATTTGATTTTTATTTGCTTGTCTGTACATTTCGACAAATAGATGCTGGGGCTGCATTACAACGGGGTCCCTCCTCCAAGCCAATTCGACATCAGGAAAGAAAATTCATAGACTAGCTCACTTTGTCAGCCTGACCCTTGAAGAATCTGATTCAGATTCAAGGTGTCAGCCTGTCAACTCAAGAGCTGTCTAAAAACCACAGACTTCCTTTTATCTTTGCTGCCTGAACAGACAGAGAAAATATGCAAACTTTTCAGTCCTGTTTCACCCGGCCAAGGAAGAACTGAAAAGTTAGGATTCCCCTCAAAGTAACTACTTTTGAGAGCACGACAGGTGAAAATACTTAAGTTACAGATGCGTTCATGGGAAAAATAGTATATAATTTGAATCCTATTTCTTTTTTTTTTTTTTTTTAATTTTTTTTTTCAACGTTTTTTATTTTATTTTTTGGGACAGAAAAAGACAGAGCATGAACGGGGGAGGGGCAGAGAGAGAGGGAGACACAGAATCAGAAACCGGCTCCAGGCTCTGAGCCATCAGCCCAGAGCCTGATGCGGGGCTCGAACTCACAGACCGTGAGATCGTGACCTGGCTGAAGTCGGACGCTCAACCGACTGCACCACCCAGGCGCCCCTTGAACCCTATTTCAAAAGTACTTGGAGAACTTGCTATTTAAGAAAGCCTTGCAAGGAACACGTAAAAATATAATTTTTTTACACGTATATCGCATAGTCAATTTTACTTTTCATCTTTTAATTTTATCTGCACCTTAGGTGCACAGAATTAAATTAAATTAAATTATTGACCAGTCACCACTAGCCCTGGCAAAATCCCTCTTCTCCTTTATTGCATTATTTTCTCTTCATTTCTCATCCCTATTGCTCTTGCCCTCCGTTTTAAAGGTACTCACACTAGTGTTTTTATTTTTTATTTTTTATTTTTTTAATTTTTTTTTTTCAACGTTTATTTATTTTTGGGACAGAGAGAGACAGAGCATGAACGGGGGAGGGGCAGAGAGAGAGGGAGACACAGAATCGGAAACAGGCTCCAGGCTCTGAGCCATCATCCCAGAGCCCGACGCGGGGCTCGAACTCACGGACCGCGAGATCGTGACCTGGCTGAAGTCGGACGCTTAACCGACTGCGCCACCCAGGCGCCCCCACACTAGTGTTTTTAATATATATCTTTCCAATCTCCCTTCTGTGTACCTATTTAGATATATGTGTATCTTTCAAAAATATATGGTGTTAACGTGCAGTTTTAATTTACATAAATGGTGCTATAAATCTTATTCTCGCTTTCTTTTCTTATTAACATGTTTGTGAGATGTAGCCTAATTGCAATAAATCTGGCTCTTTGCTTCTGACTCTGCATCATATTTTGTTTTATGCATATACCATATTTTATTTAATCATTCCCCTGGGAATGGGCATGTAGGTTGCTTTCCACTACTCACAACCACCATCAAAAAAGAAAGTTGCTGTGAAAGTTTTTGTACATGTCTTTTTATAAATTTGCACAGGCTTATTTCGGATAGAAACCTGGGAATAAAAGTTCTTGATCTTAATGAAATTATATATATATATATATATATATATATATATATATATATATATACATATACATACAGCTAGTCTGTTCTTCACAAGGAATGGACAGCTTAATCACCTACCAGCTATTCCCAAGAGCTTTTATAGTCTCAGCTGTTCGCCAACATTTGCCAACTTTGTAATTTTGCCATTTCTAGAGTCAAAGGAATTGTCTTTTGTTCGAAATTGTCTATTTTTATCAGAGTCATATAACACATGATCATATTTAGGCACATTTTGAGATTTCTGCAGATTTTATGGGTATTTCTCACCTGTAGTTCATTATTAACTATGGTTCTATTTTTCTAATGTTAAAACATGATTACATTTCTGGAAAAAAAAAACTATTCATTGATGACGTATTATTTTCAACATATTATTTCTTCAACTGAATTAATTTTGAATTTTTATATCTATACTTAAAAATGAAGTCGGTCTTGGGGCGCCTGGGTGGCTCAGTCGGTTGAGCGTCCGACTTCAGCTCAGGTCACGATCTCACGGTCCGTGAGTTGGAGCCCCCACGTCGGGCTCTGGGCTGATGGCTCAGAGCCTGGAGCCTGCTTCCCATTCTGTGTCTCCCTCTCTCTCTGCCCCTCCCCCGTTCATGCTCTATCTCTCTCTGTCTCAAAAATAAATAAACGTTAAAAAAAAAAAAAAATGAAGTCGGCCTACGATTTCTGTTCTTGTACTACCTTTAACTAATTTGGATATCAAGACTATTGTTAATCTTATGAAAAATTAAATTACTTCCTTCTTTACTTATTTTACTTTTCAAAACCTCTTATTAAGATTGGGATTATTTATTTCTTGAAAATTTAGTGTAACTCATCTTTCAGCCCGATTTGGGCTTTTTGATGAAAATGGAGTCAGAAGTTTCATTACTAATTAATGTTTTTGTTGTTTTTATCATGTTATTCATGTTTTTATTCTGTATTTAGCCAATTTTGGCATTTTATGTTTCTTGAAATGTATCAAATTCACCTAGATTTCCACGTTTATTGATATTATGTAAATTAATAAAAGTACTATTTTATTTTAAAAGTTTATATTATAAACTTCTTCTTATAAAAGAAGAAAATGCAAATATACAGAAAAAAAGGAGAAATTAATGAAGGACTGTATATTCCCATGTATGTTGACTGTAAAGTTCTAGCACATGATTTTCAAATCTCCTACGTGTTTACTTATTTGTCTTTGCTTGATCTATCACTTTTAGAAGATGGTATTTTTAATTATCGGACTAGAATTGTTCATTCATTTTTATTCTCATATAGTTCTTTCAACTATGAATTTTAAAATATTGTTCAATACATATACATTATTTTTAACTTTCTTTTATTTTTCTCTTTCACCTACTCTTATATTAAATTTGGTTTGCTATTAAAATTTCTAGCCTGTATTTTTGGGGGCTTATACATTATATTCAAATAAATTAAAAATATTTTCTTTATTTTTAATTATTTTTTGTCACTTTTAATTATTTTTAATTATTTTTAATTTTCATATATATTTGAGAAAGAGAGAGAGAGCGCAAGTCAGGGAGGGGAAGAGAGAGAGGGAGACACAGAATCAAAGCAGGCTCCAGGCTCTGAGCTGTCAGCAAAGAGCCCCACACAGGCCTCAAACTCACAAGCTGTGAGATCATGAACAGAGCTGAAGTTAGACACTTAACCAAATGAGCCACGCAAGTGCCCCAAATAATTGTTTTAAATGAAACTTTTGTATAACTATTCACTTAGAAGTCTACCATTTGACCAATGAGTTGAGCCTATTTATAATTACTGATATATTTGGACTTATTTCTGAATCTTATTTTGCATTTCCCACTTGCATTATCCTTTTCTATCTTTCCAAATCTGTCCCTTCTCTACCTTTTAAAAATAGACATAAATATTTTTTCTGCAGATATGTTACTCTTCAATTACTTTTCTTTAGGTGATTCCTCTTACAAACAACAAAAAAATGTCCCTTATTAATGTTCTAAGCTCAAAAATATTTGTTTCCAAACTATAATTATAACCATGACCCTAACATACTCACCCCTCTCGTTCCTTCATCCCTAATACCTTCTCCCCACAACACCACATATAGAACTTTAGTAAAATGTGATCTGTTATGCATTGAATTGTTCCTCCCTGCCATTAGAGTTGGTCCTACCCATTATGAGGCATGTGAATTTGGACCAGAAAATTAAATGTACCAGGCTGAGTGTCATCATTTGTAAAGTGTAACATTTTACTGATGTATCTACTTCATAAGACTTTTTGGTGAATCATAAGATGCCAAAGGAGGGAAGAGGATTTGTGTACAGTGATACACCATATGCAGGTAGGGTTTGATGCCCAAGGCCATATGTTAGCTGGTAATATGGATTGACCGACTAGCTTCTGCAAGAAGAGAACAGTCACTTGCCACACACAGCAAAAAATATATTTGATGACTATGCTTGGCACTTTAACCCTAGGGCACTACTCTAGAAGGGAAGGGTTTGATCAGGCCGTTGTGGCTGTGGAAGGCGATTGGGCCCTTTGAGTTTGGACAGCACCAAAAAGTTCACCTAGTTCACATTTTTTCCATAAAGAACATATTAGCTTTTCATTATACTTTAAACATACCATGAAAACAAAAACATGATATCTGAGAGCCTCTAAATCTTTGTAGACTTGTCATACTTTATGATACCAAATAATTCTAAATAGACTGCTCTAGACATTTGAGGAGTGCTAAAAACCAAGAGTATACATGAATTGTTCTCACACTCCTCCTTCACCCCAGACCTAGCTGGCAGGTATACAGACCCATCTACATGGCCAGGTTCCATTCACACATGCCCTAGGGTCAGTGGTTATGCTCACTAACTGGGCACTCTGCCCACTACAAGACAGACTTGACAAGAGGTCCTCAAAGCGCTTGCAACAGACCAGAGACAGGTTGAGCTGAGAAATTTTTGGATCCCAGGTGATGGAACATGGTCTAGATGGGAGCATAAATGCATACATTATTGGCAGACATATCTTATTAGCTCTGTGGAATCCTCATCTCAGAGAAGGGGGTGGGGCACAGCTAGGGAAGGGCAAGAGCAGATACTATAAAGCATGGTGGCCAAGACAGGTGCCCCCATATCTCAGATGTAAGGGTATTATTCATTTTATGTTTCCCTGGTGTCATATTAGTCAGTAACTCCAAGAGGAATCCTCTCCAAAATCATTAAGGTTTTATTGCCTGTGAGGTAGCTTAGTGAAGCAGCTCCCATGTGTAGCATAAGAGAATAACCTAAGGTGTTTTGTTTTGTTCATTTGTTGGTACATGATTTTTTTTTTTGACATGATGTCTGAAAATTTTGATTCACTGGTTCTTACAGTTGGATACATATATTTTTAAAATCTCGTAGAGTGTTCTTTCTTTAAAAAAAATAAAAACCTGTATTGACGAGATTGCCACACCAAAAAGCTGTACATATTTAATGCATAAAACTGATGAGCATGAAGATAAGTATACACCCATGAAATCATCACCTTAAATTATGCCATAAAATATCCACCACCACTAAAAGTTTCCTCTTGCCTTATTTATTGATGATAAGAACACTTAACATATGATCTACCACCTTAGGAATTTGCAGTATACAATACAGTATTGTTAAAGGAGACTCCAATCTTTCTAAAGGAGATGTTAGTTGGATACTTAAAGATTCATTAAGAGGGTAGATTTCATGGTAAGTGTTCCTTTCACACACACACACACACACACACACACACACACACACACACAAGAGAATGGACACAAGCGATCTTTTGGAGGTGATAAATATGGTTGTTTCTTTGATTGTGGCGATGGTGTTATAGATGTATGCATAGATAACTCATCAAAATTAAATATGGGCAACTCATCAAAATATGTACACTGAGTATGTGCAAATTGTGTATTTTATGTATACCTCAATAAACTTAAAAAATTATAATAAGAGCATATGGCTACCCTCAAAGGCTAATTCAATCGTCAACAAATTTTTAAATGATTACAGGTGGTCAGAAAGGTAGTACACATCATGGAACTCAGTACCTCATCAGATTAGCACATGTAAACTTATAAATTGTGGGGAGCCATATAATATTACATAGGTTTAAAAAAAGCCAGTAGGTTATGTTGACAGTGAGATTAAGCGCAAAGACAAAAGGATATTGAACCAAGGGCCAGAAGGTTCAAACTAGATTCTAGCCAGAAAATAACTTCTAGCTTTTGGCTTTTCTAGGGAGCTCAACACACTTTCTGCACCAACTTCCTTCTGTGAAATGAGAGATTACAATTAGATCATCATTCTTCTTTTATTCCTAAAATCTATATAATGAGTGAATAAAAGTCTGCAATCCATATCAAATCAAAGGCAAGCGCCCATTCTTAAGCCATCCAGCCAATTGCTGGAATCTGCACCTAGGTTATGACAAAAAAAAAAAAAAGACATCACCTTCAAGTAGTCTACTTGATGGGACTGAAAAGGAGTAAAAACTAGTCTCAAACATGGTATTTTCCAAGGGAGAAAGTCTAATTATATTTTAATTGATCTGTGAACCACCTCAAATATGTTTTTTTTTAATTTTTTTAACATTTATTTATTATTGAGAGACAGAGAGACACAGCGTGAGCAGGGGAGGGGTAGAGAGAGGGGGAGACACAGAATCTGAAGTAGGCTCCAGGCTCTGAGCTGTCAGCACAGAGTCCTACGCGGGGCTCGAACTCACCAACTGTGAGATCATAACCTGGGCCGAAGTTGCTCGCCCAACCAACTGAGCCACCCAGGCACCCCTCAATTATGTGTGTTTAAAGTCAAAAGACACCAAGAAGCACACATGTAGGAATTTCGGCACACTGTCCCACTCCAGTGTCTTCGAGTAGAATTCCATTAGAATTCTGAATTGGACTTTGGATTTCACAAGGAAAGATGGAGTCGTGAAAATGACACCTGTGAGTCAGGAGGCTTGGCTTACACTGTTCCTTGCTGCTTGGTGGACAAAGGAAGTTACTCTGTCTAGGCTTCTGTGTCCTGTGTTTAAGGAAATAATGGCAATCATATTTGTAAGAAAAGAGGTCCTCACAGAAGATGTAATGATAAATAAAGAGAAAATGGTTTTAAATTATTTTTTAAAGCTATAGATATTTATGCACTAATGATGTCATTTTGAAACCTGGGGATAGTGATGCTTTAAACCATCCTGGGCTGTCTGGGTGAGGTCTTGCACACATGTCTGTAGGGAAAGGAGTGTAGGAAAAGCAGAAAGAGAAACAATATGATGGTGCTCATTATAGCTAACAGGAAGACTGTAGAAAGAAGTCACCATGATTTAAAAAATAAAGGCATGAGATCATGAATGGGCTGTTTTTACGTGTTTCTAAAACATCTCTGTTTTCTTTTCTACCTTTTTCAATCATTAAATATGATGCTTTCTCTCCTTTCATTTCTATGAAGCTCTACTCCAATAGAGTACTACTGCATGTATAAAGCAAAAGGATTCATGTTACTATGCAATTTAGATAACATTAACCAGTTTTATATAATATATATAATCGGTAATATATTACATAAAACTGCACATTTTATATAATATATAATAGGTAATATATTATATAAAATTGCATGTATATATAAAACACACATACAATAACTGATAGCACATTAAATCAAAATTAAATCTGAGTCACATGAAAGTAAAATTCTAACAAGAAAATTAGAGGTATAGAACAGGCATGTGTTTTAAATATAAAGGCACTGTGAGGGATGGAGAGAAAAATATTTTTCTTTAATTTATTTTTTGAGAGAGAAACAGAGACAGAGAATGAGCAGGGGAAGGGGGGGGGCAGAGAGGGAGGGAGACACAGAATCTGAAACCAGCTCCCAGGCTCTGAGCTGTCAGCACAGAGCCTGATGTGGGGCTTGAACTCTTGAGCCCTGAGATCATGACCTGAACCAAAGTCAGACATTTAACCTACTGAGCCACCCAGGTGCCTCAAGAGAAAAATAATTGTTGTTAAACATTTACTATTTGGGGCACCTGGGTGCCTCAGTCAGTTAAGCATCGGACTCTTGATTTCAGCTTAGGTCATGATCTCACGTTTCTTGAGATCGAGCCCCATGTTGGTTTCTGCACTCAGTGCAGAGACTGCTTGTGATTCGCTCTGTCTCCCTCTCTTCTGCCCCTCCCCCCTCTCAAAATAAATAGATATACTTAAAAAATTACTATTTAATAATCATTAAATCACTATGCCTGATGCATTTTATACATTATTTCATTTTATCCTGCCAACAAATATATATTTCTAGATGATTCTTAGATGGGCTTAAGGTCACAGGACTATTCTACTACATTCTACTACATCTGAGATTTGAACCCGAGTTCATCTGAAGTCGAGGGTCAGAATTTTTTTATCCTGCTATCTTGCACAAACTGTATGTCAGTTATCTTCAGTTGTTGATGGCCAAACAGCCTCCCTTTGCCTTTTCCTCAACCATCTCTAAGGAGAAGGTATTGAGGAAGAACGTTGTCCATTCCAGTTAACTCCCTTTACACACATTTTGATCTTTACCCTTTAATTTACCGTGATGTTTATCATCACAGACAAGTGATTTGCCCATGTTTCTGCTTCTTGTCATCATAAGTAGAAAATTTTTGTGACAATTAGGACATTAAGCCACCGAACTTTCATTCCCTGTGAATCATACATTAATTAGTGTCAGACTGGATACAAATTGTCAGAGTAACCAGATGAATTGCACAGATACCAAGGCTAATCAACACCTTATTTTACCCGCAATCTATTGAACAATGAGATTAACCATGTGCCATCAAAATTTACTAGATTGAGAAATGTACCTATTTAATGTAGCTGTTGAACCTGTCATCTCATATTCTAAAGAAAGCCATTCTTCATCTTTCCGAAAACATTTATGCTTCAAATGAGCAATAGGGGCAGGCACCCCTCTTTCCCCTTCATATTAGACACAATTCATAAAGTTATATGGGGCACCCGGTGACTCAGTCGGTTGAGCATCCGACTTCAGCTCAGGTCATGATCTTGCAGTCTGTGAGTCCAAGCCCCCTGTCAGGCTCTGTGCTGACAGCTCAGAGCCTGGAGCCTGCTTTGGATTCTGTGCCTCCCTCTCTCTCTGCTCCTCCCCTACTCATTCTCTCTCTCTCTCTCTCTCTCTCTCTGTCAAAAATAAATAAACATCAAAAAATTTTTTTTTAAGTTATATCTTTTGGCTCTGGGTACTTTGTTGAAGGACATCTCTGTTCTGATTATCTAGACCGAGAGCTCTGGATTCTATTCTATATCAGAGCCATTAGGTAGATGAATTTTTCCCAGAATTATGAAAAGTATGAAAAAATCACCTCACTGACAGCTATAAAACAACTTTTTTTTTACAAAAGTAGAAAATAGTACCACTCTCAGAACATGTTGTTCTTTCTCTTTTTCTCAATAACCTAGTAAATGCAAGTCAAATAATTAACTCTTCATTTAAACATGTAAGTATACACATTTTTACCCCATATATCAAATTAGACTAAAGAAAATGGATATGCAGTGGACACTCACGGGCAATTATGAGATTCCTTCAAAGTTAAGACTCTAGGTTGGGGATACATATTGATTATGGATAAAATGGACCTTACTTGGGAGCAATGAGATGAAATTGACTTGCATTACAAAAGGATGTCTTATAATGCAGATTTAGGGGGAAAAACTGCCACGACCCCACCTGTCAAAACAGAATGGCAATGTGAGAGAGCCACTTCACACATTTTCCCATTTGGGGTGACAGCTGATTTCTTCTACAGATGGCAATACTTCCTTCATGTATAAAGTCATCAGCCACTCTTGCTACAAGGGAGGCACCTGCCATTTTTTTCTAGTAGCACTGACTTCTCCATATGCTGCAGAAAAGAATTCACAGACTTTCTTAATGTGGCCCAGTGGCTCCCTAGCCTGATGAAGGCAGGGAGTTAAGCAGCTGAAGTTGACACAAAGTTGATGTCATCATAAGAGGTACTGGCAGGGGGCGTGGGGGAAAGAGGGAGCCAGTGGAATCAAAACAGGTATAAGGTAAAAAAAAAAAAAAACAGGTTCGGGGCGCCTGGGTGGCGCAGTCGGTTAAGCGTCCGACTTCAGCCAGGTCACGATCTCGTGGTCCGTGAGTTCAAGCCCCGCGTCAGGCTCTGGGCTGATGGCTCAGAGCCTGGAGCCTGTTTCCGATTCTGTGTCTCCCTCTCTCTCTGCCCCTCCCCCGTTCATGCTCTGTCTTTCTCTGTCCCAAAAATAAATAAACATTGAAAAAACAAAAAAATTAAAAAAAAAAAAAAAACAGGTTATACTTTTTATTCTACACTTCCATTTCCAATATCAACATTTGTCAAAAACAACTTTATGAAACAATAATTCCAGAAGATACTCAGTTAGAAAACAATTAACTAAACTTGTAGCTATGGAGAACACTCAAAATATATAGTTCTTTTGTGAACAAATTCACATGACACTCTAGCCTATTAAAGGTACTGAGAATTCCAGAGATTTAAGAAAAATATCTGTTTAAATTTTGCTACCACTCATTAAATGTTTTTGAACACAGGACTTAAAAAAAAGCCTGTAGAATCATTTTCTACCAAAGACAGTTGAAGAAATTGTCCCATACAATACAAGTATTATAAGTTATTTCCATATAAAAATCTCACGTTATTCATGTGAGGACATTTGATCCTGCCTTAATTGTATAGATACCTTGTTTTCAAATAAGCTCCATGATAACAGAGATTTCTGTGAGTTTTTTTCTTTCTCTATTCATTCTATCTTTAATGCCTAGTGGAATTTCCAACACATCATAGGCACATCACAAACATTTATTGAATGCATTTATTGAATCCATTTTATCCATAACCAATATGTATCCCCAACCTAGAGTCTTAACTTTGAGGGAATCTCATAATGCATTCAATTGGTCTTCTATTGCCATTGGTTCTGTTTATTCTCATCCCCTTTATCTTCCCCTTCAACATCTAAAGCTCTCTTGGTCTAAGTCAATTTGCCTGGCTCTTAGCTCTCTCACTTGCCTGAGTTTACTTTGGGGTCTTCTCTGTAAGTCATCTAATGGATGCTGACCCATTGTTTGCCCTGACTCTATTCTGACCCACTGCCTTACCCAACTCATGTTCTATTCTGACCCCTGAAACCTGTGTCATCTCTCTGCATCCTGCATCTTGTGTTGTAGTTCTGACTTCTGTCTTGATATCTCCCTCCCTGTCAGTTGTGAATACACCTAACAGTGTGAAAGTCAGCACAAGAATAAAGCCAACCCAAAGAAGACGGGCCAGATGGACTGGGAGACACAGCTAGGCGTGCTGTGGATCAGAAATTTCCCGAGCAGTGCGCAATTTAGGAGCAACAACTGGGGCTTACTGAGCAGTGGGTCAAGCACCGGAATTAAACGAATGTCAATGTGCAAGGAGTATGAACATAAGATAATATTTAAGATAGGAAACATATCCAGAGAAAAGAAACTAATTTCAATTGAAATGAAAATTAGCTTTTACCTACCACGTGTAAACTTGTTAGGAGAGCCTACGTGAGTAACAAAGGGGCACAGGTACGGAGATAACGTATCGCTTAAGCTTGGAAGTGTCTTGAAGGATTGCTCCTTTCAGAACAGGAAAAATCTCTTCTCATGTAGCAGTTTGTTGGCCTGGATGTATAGCTCTAGCACCTTAACTCAATCAAGTAGAAAAGCCTGACGGGCCTCTTTGTTCTTTTAATTTTCTTTTTTTTAAATTTTCTTTTCACAATAAGAAAATCCATTTACCAAAAATCCACAGGGGCCCCACTCTATTCCCAGCATACCCACAGAGACTCTCAGTGTAAGCCAGTGCCAGCTACTACTGCAGATAACAGTGTGTTTACAGAAACATGCTGGACCACTGCTAGGGGAAGGACGTGCAGTCAGGGTAGGATAGAGCCTTGATAGCTTTTCTATCCTTCTATAATTCAGGCAAACTAGATGGTGAAACATAATTAAGGTTCAGCCTCATTTCTGTTCCCTTACAGAATCGAGCTGCAATGAGAGACATAGAAGCAAGAATAGAAAGGATGATTGGTACCCTGAGGTGACATGAATATAATGAATTACTTTCCCCACAGCATTCTTATGACTAAACGTGCCACGCTGAATGTGGTGAGTCTGCGAACAAATGCCAGTCATTCTACTGCCGCCCCAGCTCTTTCATTATGTTTAAAATAGAGTAACTCCCATGTGCACAAAGACATATGTATGAGGATGTTGATTGCTTTATTGGCTTTAGTAGCAAAGGATCACAAACAACCTAAACGTGTAGCAGTAGACGATAGGTAAATGAACAATGGTACATAAACAGAATACTCTGCAATATTAAGCATCATTGAGGACATCTGTGATATAGTGTTACTGAGAGAGAAAAAAGGGAAGGCATAGCACAGTCTGCGAAATGTGCAAGTGTTTTTGTATTTTTAGTGTATACCTGTGTGTATAATACATATGCATATATATAAACATATATTTATGCATGGATAGTGTTATCTCTTGGCATATACAAAAGAAACTGAAAGTTGTAACCTCTGAGAGAAGGCGAATTTTCTCTGTGTAACCTTTGGTACCTTCCTGTATTAAGAAAAATAACCCACCCTATTTAGACACCAACATGAACATTCCCTCTCAAAACCAAGAGGAGAAAGAAGGACCATATGTCACACTTCCATTATAGAATGTCTAATATTTGCTATCATTATAATGAATCCATTTTATATTCTACAGAGTGGGAGTCCTAAGCCTGGAGTGCAGGCCAACAAAGGATTCATGAAAACTAAGTGAAAAAGAATTGAGTGTCTCTGCTTATATCCGTTTTTTCTCAGGAGACGGTTTTTAGCTTTCATCACATTCTCCAAAGAATCTAAGAACTAAAAACATGTTAAATACTGGTCACCTTAGGCAGGCTTTAAAGAAGGCTTTTGTCCATTTCTGTCAAATTTTGCCAATTCCTTAAATTTCATATGATGCTATTTGATAAAACAGCCATGTGGCACCTTTTCTTGAGAGTGTGATAAATCTTCATCTATTTTAATGAATACTATTTGTTGTAATTCGATCCCACAGTTCTGGAATATGCATTTATAGCAATGCTACCTTGCTCTGTGCTTTTTAAAGGAGAAATCACAGATCTCTATGGTAATTGCCAGCTGGCTAGAGATTCCTTGAGGCCACAGAACAAACAGAATGCCCTTTTGGGCAGCATCCATTCTACTCAGGAATTATGAAATTTTATTTTATAGGACAACACTGTTAGCTTGATTATGTAATATTTAATCCTATTATTAAGATAACACTTGAGATTAAAACCATTTATGTACCAGGGGAAGAGTACAATTCTTGGCTGTAGCCTCTACACTCCTAGAATTTGTGTTCCTCTGCAGTAGTTTGATGAAAGCATTTGAGAAGGCCTGCCTTACATTTATTAATGTCTTACTGTTTACAGGGCATTTATATTCCTTTAATTCTGTCCTTCTTTTCATCATTCGACCCTTGGGTTGATGCCAGCCACAAACATACAAAGTTTTTGCCTTCTTGAAGCTACTATTCTAATCTAGACATATCATTTCCTTGTAGCAACCATACAAAGTACATTAGAGTAAATCTTTCAATAACTGTCCTCACCTAAACAGTAATTGAAAATAAACAAAAGACAAAACTTGGTCAATTTTTACTGGTCTGTAACCTAATAAGGCCTGAGACATGCTATTCCTATATTTATTGGAATTTATAATTTCTTAAATTGTATTCTTCTGATTGTCTATTCCTTTAACCTCATTAATCAAAATGTTAGGAGGAGAGGAAGAATTCCAGCCCAGCATGTTAGAAGTCACTGCTATATCCTAACAACAAGAGCTTAACAAACTGAAGTATCAACAGCTCTTCATAGATCCACCAGAGAAGCGAGGTCACAGGGCAAACCGATGCCCCCAAAACTAAGGAGATACAGTTGCACACAGAGAATCACAACATAACCACGGTAGAAATCCACAGACAGAAATCCTTCTGGGAATAAATGCTGAGATAAGAAAACCTAACTATAATTGACAAATTGCTGGAGGTTCAATGTGGACAATTCTGAAAGTTAAAAACTCCAGGGGGAACCAGTCACATGGGATGTGGGGCGGGGGGGGGGGGGGGGTGGCTCACAGTTTTGTGAGTTTTACTTCCAGGAGCTACCAGGTCCTAAAAGCAAAATCAGACAAAAATCTCCTTATGCTTCTGGCAAGGGGGAATAAAAAGGAACCATTTTGTAATATGCCAGAGAATTCTATTTTTCTAATAAGGCCTGACCTCAAAAAAAAATGAAATAAAATAAAATACAAAACTGAACAAAAGAAATGGAAACAACAAAATCCCACTGTATTATTAGATACTAACCCATTATCACTTACATTAGCATTTATTGTACTAAATACTTAGGTACAAATCTTAAAACATGCACAAGATCTATATAAGGAAAACTGTAAAACTTTGATGAACAATACCAATGAATAACTAAATAAATGGAGATAGTCCAGGCTCATGATGAAGAAAACAGTATTGTCAAGATGTCAGTCTTTCCCAGCTTGATCTAGATTCAGTGCAATCCCAATTAGAATCCCCTCAAGTTATTTCTTGCATATTTAAAAACTGATTCTAAAGTTACATGGGGAGGAAAAAGATCCAGAATAACTAAAGCAACACCGAAGGAGAAGAACAAGTTGGAGGACTTATGCCACCCAACTTCAAGACTTAGTATGAAGCTGCATTAACTAAGATGGTGTGGTATCAGTGGAAGAAGAGACACATAGATCAATGGAACAACATAGAGATCCAAGAAATAGGCTCACGTAAATAAAGTCAACCGATTCTTGACAAAGGCAACAGAATAAAGATAGTCTTTTCACCAAATGGTGCTGGAACAACTAGACATCCTATCCTTAGGTGAAAGACGGAGAGAGGAAGGAAGGAAGGAAGGAAAGAAACCTAGACACAGACCTTATATCCTTCACAGAAACTAATTCAGACTAGATCACAGAACTAAATATAACACATAAAACTCCTAGAAGATGACATGGGAGAAAACCTGCATTTATACAACCTTGTGTATGGCGATGACTTTTTAGATCCACCACCAAAGGCAAGATCCATGAAAGAAAACTTGATAAGCTGTACTTGATTGAAATTAAAAACTTCTGCTCTACAAAAGACAATGTTAAGAGAATGAGAAGACAGGCCACAAACTGGGAGAATTTATTTGCAAAAATATGTATGATAAGGGACTGTTATCCAAAATATATAAGGAACTCTTAAAAATAATAAAATAAGTGGGGCGCCTGGGTGGCGCAGTCGGTTAAGCGTCCGACTTCAGCCAGGTCACGATCTCGCGGTCCGTGAGTTCGAGCCCCGCGTCGGGCTCTGGGCTGATGGCTCAGAGACTGGAGCCTGTTTCCGATTCTGTGTCTCCCTCTCTCTCTGCCCCTCGCCCGTTCATGCTCTGTCTCTCTCTGTCCCAAAAATAAATAAACGTTGGAAAAAAAAAATTAAAAAAAAAATAATAAAACAAGTACTCAATTTAAAACATGGGCAATTGCCCTGAACAGATATCTCACCAAGGAAGATATACAGATGGAAAATAAGTGTATGAAAAGATGTTCAACATCATATATCATCAGGGAATTGCAAATTAAAACAACGAGATACCACCACACATTATGAGAATGAACAAAATCTAAAACACTGACAGCTTCAAATACTGGCAAGGATGTAGAGCAATAGGAAAACTCTCATTTATTGCTGGTAGAAATGCAAAATAGTACAGCCGTTTTGAAGACAGTTTGGCTGTTTCTTGCAAAACTAAATACAGTCATACACTAAGATCCAGCAATTACTGCTTGCTATTTACCCAAATGAATTGAAAACTTATGTCCACACAAAAACCTGCACATGGATGTTTATAGCAATTTTATTCATATTTACCCAAACTGGGAAGCAACCAAGTTTTCCTTCAGTAGGTGTATGGATAAATAAATGGTGGTATGCAGACAATGGCATATTATTCAGGGCTAAAGATATATGACATCTCAAGCTATGAAAGGACACAGAGGGACCTCAACACATATTATTAAGTGGAAGAAGCCAATATGAAAAGACTACATACTGTATTATTACAACTATATGACATTCTGGAAAAGGCAAAACTATGGACATGGTAAAAAAAAAAAAAAAAAAAAAAAAATAGAAGTTTCCAGGGGTAAATAAGGCAGGGATAAATAGGCAGAGCAAAGAGGATTTTAAGGCAGTGACTATATTGTATACTATACTACCATAGTAGATACATGTTATTATTCATTTGCCCCAATGCATAGAATGCATAACATCCAGTGAACTCTAATTTGAACTATGACTTTGGGTGATAATAATGTATCAGTGTAGCTCATCAACTATAACAAATACATCATTCTGATGTGGGATGTTGATAATGGGGGAGGTTGTACTTGTGTGAGAACAGGGGACATGTGACAACTTTGTACTTTACACTGTTTTGCTGTGAACCTAAGAAAGGTTATTAATTTTTTTTTTAATTTTTTTTTCAACGTTTATTTATTTTTGGGACAGAGAGAGACAGAGCATGAACAGGGGAGGGGCAGAGAGAGAGGGAGACACAGAATCGGAAACAGGCTCCAGGCTCTGAGCCATCAGCCCAGAGCCCGACGCGGGGCTCGAACTCACGGACCGCGAGATCGTGACCTGGCTGAAGTCGGACGCTTAACCGACTGCGCCACCCAGGCGCCCCGATTTTTAAAGATGAAATATGGAAACTGCTCTCAAGTAGGAGCCCAACCAGAGCGCCTGGGTGGCTTAGTCGGTTGGGGGACCGACTTCGGCCCACGTCATGATCTCACAGTTTGTGAGTTTGAGCCCCGCCTTGGGCTCTGTGCTGACAGCTCAGAGCCTGTGGCCTGCTTCGGATTCTGTATCTCCACCTATCTCTGCCCCTCCCCTGCTCATGCTCTGTCTCACTCTGTCTCTCAATAATAAATAAAACATTAAAAAAAATTTTTTAAAAAAAGGAGCCCAACCAATTTTTACATGGGTATATCTGATTTTAATATATAGACAGATAAAATAGCCCTTTCAATCAAAGAGTTTCTAGTGGAACAAAAACATTTGGTTAATCATATACAACTTGTTCAAAAGTACATTCATTGGTACAAAGTTTTTACTGCTTGCTATAAACACAGAGAATCTAGTTAATTATATGCAAATAAGCCTCACTAACAAACACCTAAATAACTCAGCCTTGTCTTCATTAAGCTAGAAGATATAGTACATTTCTCAGGAAATTAGACAAGGAATATTAATCAAAGATGCTTGTAAGTGCTAATGAGTTTATTGATTGTTGACCTTGATGCTACCTCCAGAGGCAGAAATCTAAATGACAAGTTCTTTAAGTAAGCAAATCTGATCTTCAAAATTGAGAATAAAATTCGTGGTTCATATTTGTGATATCCTGCCCAACACTTTTTATGCAAACTTTCCTTGTGGAGAGAAAACCTGCATTTAACGTTGTCCCTGTCCACTTTATACCAAAAATCATGAGCAATTTCTATTTTGCAGCAATCTGGAGAGTGTTTGTGGCTAGGAGAGCTGGAAGTTACTCCGTGTGCTAAGGGCAGAGAAAAAAGGTCAGGCAGCAAATAAAAGGCAAAGGACTGAGAAGCAAAACTGAACTTCTTCATTGCTAGCAGTTGACCTTGAAGCTGACTTCTCCCTTACTCCTGTATTCTCAGAATTCAATAGCTTCTTTTCACTTCCCCTTGGCTAAGTGGGTAGAGAGTATATCCTGTCACTAATTGGGCTTAATGTTAGCTAAGTGCTTCCAACACCGACAGCAACTGCTGAAACATGGTGGCCTTTCTGTACAGTAGTTGCTTGGTTACTTTTCTGTAATAAAACACTCTGTTCTCTACCAGCTGATGACTTGATCGAAAGTTTTAAAGCATACTTTAGCCCTTGTTATCTTCCATTTTGAATTTCTCCAATTGTGCCTTTATCCCATTCCTTGATACTATTGATTCATCTCAATTAAGACTCCCCAAGTTCAAGCACCACAATTAGCTGCTGTCGCTATTGATTCCCAACCCCAGGTATTTGTACATGGTTTCAAAGTTGACCACTGACAGTTTAGCACCAGTCCATTAAAGCTGAATGGACAAAAAGAAAAAGAAAAAAAAAAAAAGCTAAATGAAAAGTGAAGGCAACGAGAATCTTCTAGCAAAGAACTTGTTAAAAGTAGTGTTAAAAGTAGAAGCTATGGAAAAAGTGTTTATAGTGTAGTGGACATTATTCTGTGAACTTTATATATATTAACTGTTTTTATTCTCACAATAATCTAGTAAGAAGTTACTCTCATTTTCCTCATTCTGCCAGGAAGGAAACTGTAAAGAGGTCAACTGCTAATTAATGGATGCAGTAAGTGATAGAGCCAGGATCCAAACAAAAGTTATCTGGCCTTAGAATTTCTATTTTTTACCAGTACAATCTATAGCTCCTATAGTTATATTGGATGTATGACAACATTATGATTAAAAATGGCTGTCTTTCCTGATAAAATAAGCCTTTTTCATAGTTATCACCTGGCACTACAATTCTATGGTTCTTTATTTGTTCCAAGCTTTGAAAGTGAACTGACTGGTGGCGATCATATATGTAGTAAATGGGAGAATCAGAACCAGAACTCAGATTCTCTTTGTGCTTTTCTCAATGTTCTTTCTACTGCATCACTCTTACTGGGCATGTAGAGGTTGGACTATGATGCTATTTGACTATTCTTGGTCTCCATGACAGTAATTTTCTTATGATTCAATCTAATGTGACGATGACGGTAGAGTAGCTCTTTTTTTCCCTGTAAAGAGATGGCATTCGCTGTCAAAAGAATAAGGAATGACTCATTTGGAATAAATGTTCCTTTGAGGAGTTACCATCTTGGGCAAAGGAAAACTCCACATCATCAAACTTCTTACAAAACATGTCACATGCAGTGTGTGAATGCCAGAAACTATAGATCTGAACCTGCTCGTGCAGCTCAAACCTACAGCACACCAGTCCAGAGGCAAAGGTGCTATCTTTCTAAGTTATTGACTTCTTAAATAATACACTTTCCATGGGACTAACTGGTCACCAGGTAGTTGCAAGGAGTTTGCTTTTATAATTGCCAACCCACATAATGAAGCAATGTGATGTAGATCTATGTGCCGCAGCTCAACCAATGTTTACAAGACAGTTGTAGGACGGAGTTTATGGCAGGCAGCTCTCACCTCCGCTTCCTCAACTCACAACCAGTTCTTCCCCTGATTTCTCTTAGTGTCATCTTTTACCCCCCCCCCCAACCATGCACTCCTTTCCAAATTCTTTCTTTTCTATGTATGTGGTTTTCTGACACCCTCATAGCCTCTCAATCTGCACTGTGGCTGTAGCCTGCCAACTGTTCCTGTGCAGCCCAACACTCAACGGTTCTCCACTGATTCCCAATGCAAATGACATTCAGGCCCATCTATTCTCTAGTCACTACCTTCTTCCCACTTTCATTTTCCTTAATTGCCTACATGGACCAGATTGCTCATCGTAGCCCTGGTGTGCCTGTACTTCCTCGTCTCTATGATTTTGCTTATGCTTCTGTCCTAACCTATTGACATTATACTTACTTTGCAAGGCTTCCGTCAAGCGCTGTGTGCCAAAGCGTTAAGAAAGCCATCCACTTGACCTCTTGCTTGGGAGTGATTATCCCCTCCTCTGAAATCCATGCATCCTACCCCTCTGTTTCAGAAGTTCTCACGCTTTTTATAACTTCCACATGTCTGAATTTTCTTAAAAAGACTGACTGTGCCATTAATCTTGGAATTCCCACATGTAGGGGATGATACACAGTTGACAACAATAAATAGCATGAGATGGAGTGTGCACAGGCATAGTCACCCCAATAAAGTTTCAAGCCTCCTTTAAGAACTCCTATGCTATGGGTCTTCCTTTCTGAATTTTTCGAAGTTTTCATACTAAACACTATAATACATGAGATTCAGCTGTGTTCACTATATTGCCAAGAGAAACCACAGTAATGGAATATTCACATTAAAGATTGGGCTCCAAGCAGTGAATACCTGTTTTTAGTTTACACTCAAAATGGTTTGGCCATCTCTTTAGTTAGTACGAAAATGAGGACTTAAATTCAGGATGGAGGATAAGTATAAAACTGGCTAGTCTTGGGGTGCATGGGTGGCTCAGTTGGTTGAACGTCCAACTTCGGCTCAGGTCATGATCTCATTGCTCATGAGTTCAAGCCTCACGTCGGGCTCTGTGCTGACAGGTCAGAGCCTGGAGCCTGCTTCGGATTCTCCCTCTCTCTTTACCTCTCTCCTGCTCATGCTCTGTCTCTCAAAAATAAATAAACATTCAAAAAAAAAATTAAAAAAAAAGAAAAGATAAGACTGACTGGTGTTGTCCTCAGAGCAAATCCCTGAGCCAAGTAAGAGGAAGGCTTTCACTTAAAAAGGCATTACATCTTTACTTGGTTAAATGCAACTGGAATTTTCCGTAACCAAACATGACAGAAAACCCATGTGATGTGTCCAAAATGTTGAAAGATTCATCACAACATGGGTAAACAAAATGCTGGGAGTAAAACTGCTTCAAGTTTGTACTTAAGTTGATATCTTTTCATATATTGACTTGCTAGGACACTGTGATCAAACATGGCCAAACATTTATGCCCAATTTCTAAGAAATATTAACATGTTTAGTTTATTAAATAATATAATATAAACCAATATTCTGACATATGTAAGAACAATTGTGAGCATCTCTCTCACAGGACAAACACAGAATACCTTCCTGTCTTTTTCAATTCCTACTTTAACTTTTGAAGGAGGGCAAACACATAATTGCTCCCTGAAAGTTTATGCGATGAATAATAATTTATTAAAACTCACTTGGCAGAAGTGTTACAGGGTGGATTTTATGAGCTATTTTTAAAACCCATACTCATTTTTTTTTGTGCTTTTCAGCTCTGCATAAAAGGCTTACAGTAACTCCACAAACCTTGTCCTCTGTCTACAATAAAAGTGGTTGCTATTGAGAAGGTCAAAGTTACAGTGGCATTTGAGACTGTTTTGCAGAAAAACTTCTTTTAGAGATACGGGCATGTTTTGCTTTTATTCATCTGTTTTTTGTGCTCCTTACTCATATCCATAAAATATAAATATATATACATAATATATATTTATATATTTGAAATATATATACAATATATATTTATATATTTGAAAGATATATTTATATATTTGAAAGATATATATTATATATAATTATGATTATATATGTCATTATATATATGTATATATATATGTATATATATGTGTGTGTGTATATATATATATATATATATGTGTGTGTGTGTGTGTATATATATATATATATATATATATATATATATATATATATATCTTTCAAATTCAGGCCAAAGACTATTGGTAATTGCAGGTCTAAAAGTGAAAGAGAGAGCAATATGCTGTTTCCTCAAGAGAATAACTACCTGAATACTCTCTTTACCGGGTCATTATCTACCAACATGGTACATATAGCAGAGGGATTATAAACTTCAATTTGCCAATTATGACCTCTTAATCTTAAATTTCAAGTCATGTTTATTGTCCCTTAAACTAAATGTTTATATGTTTAATAAAGAAACCCATAATTTTTTACTTCTTTAATTTGGCTAGAATTCTTCTGCATTTCATAAAGGAAACACAGGATAGATTAAAGGGCCAAATACCTTGAGAACAAAAATGAAGATGGTTGCTTCTGTTTTGGTGAAAAGGGTATAGAACAGTGGTGATGACGGGCCCCATGGTCAGATTCACCCTGATTTCAAGTCCTAGTCATTGGGCTTAATCCATTGAGACACTGGGAAGAACGTCAAAATCTCCTAAGCCTCTGTAGAAAGAGGGTAATGACAGTATCTACCTCAGTGTGTGGCCATGCAGTTCAAATGATGCAGCCCTTGTAAAGTGTTTAGCAGAGTGCCTGGCACAAAAGAAATGATCAACAGATGTTAACAACCGTTATGTTACCTGACACTAGGTAAGAGTGCACACATCAGGCCAGAAATAATGGTGTTCTCATCACTCTTAATAACCTCAGGGGAATGAAAGAACTTCGACCATATTCCATCTTCCATTCCTATGGGTCAATTTGCCCATCTCCTCCTCCACAGCCTTCTCAGTTGCATGACAGCCAATACTCAAGATGCTCCAAGTCACGTTCATGTTTCTGATTTACTCTTCAATGTTTTAATGGATCATGCCAGATGCATAGTTAGAATAACCGATCATTATATGTTTAACATATATTCCGTATGCTGTTAAAATTTTCACACATACAGCTGCACTTAGTCTTAAGAACATTTTAAAATTAAACAGTATTAATCTCATTTCACAGATGAGGAAATTAATGTGTAAAATGCTTAAGTATTTGCCTCAGGCCACAGAGCAAGTACATGGACTTCTAATACAGTTCTATGTTGTAACGACATTGAATTTAGCACTATCTTTGAGTCCTTACAAACATCAGCTTCTTTGGAAATATTACCCAAATTTATTGGAAGAATTCCTCAATTAATCTGGAAATTAGTATATAATATCAACAAGCATTTAAAAGCCGAATAGTCTGAAGGCAGAATGCTAAAGATTTAAATACAATGAAGGCAGCATGTCTATCCCAAGAGATTCTTATTCTTTTACATTCATTATTTAACATACGTGTAATTTTTTAAAAAAATTAATGAGAATGGAATACATAGTCTATGTATTATAACAGGGGATTATAACATTGCTGATAACATTGGGATTATTATTAATAATCACCAACCTTTTATAATATGTCCTATAAATTAAGTTCTTTACAAAAATTATGCCATGCCATGTAATTCTCACACCTAACCTATCTTACTGAGTAGACACTACTACCATCTCTTTTTTATAATTAAAAAAAATCATCATGAGGGCTTCAATATGTTAAGAAACTTGCCTAAGGTCCTACAGTTAATAGGTAGCAAAATCAAGAGTTCAGGGTGATACATGGAGTTTTAATTACAAGCTTATATTGCATTGAACTAAAATCCTAACAGAACTTAAATGCTTTAGGACCCAGATCACGATGTATTTTTATTTGTACTTCCACATCTCCCAGTATAGTATGTTATACATTACAAATATTCAACAAGTATTTGTTGGAAGAACAATGAGTAACTATAAACTGATCTCTGATGACCCCAGGGTGAATTCTGAGAAAGCTGTGGAACAAATAAACCATCTGTGTCACTGAAAAATAATTTAATTGAAAACAAATCAAGGGATTTAATGGGCAATGAATGATAATATAGCATGATAGAACTTTTCACAAATCCTCAAGCCGACTATACGTTTATAAGTTTATAAACTGTAGTGATAAATTGCCCATAATTATCAATCATCAACCCATACCTTTCATTTGTGGAATCAAATGTCTATGTCCTCCATTTAACCGGAAACAATGGTAGATGTAAGATGTTTTTTATCCCAAGAAGCATGCTATTGCTGCATTTCACATTCGTCCTTGAAAAACAGACACACTTCCTCAGAAAAAAATTAACACAATCCATCCCAACATAGGATTACGTGACTGTACCCAGCATACGCTGGCACAACCCAATTCAGTTGAGAACAGCATAGCCTACACCAGCTGAGCCTATCCCAGGCCACTCACAGCACAGAATGGCCCAAACCACCTCAATCACAGGACTGGACACCCCCTTCTAACTCCATCCAAGAAGAACATTGGCAATACTAATATCACAGTATCCATGATTCCCATAGTGAGTATATTCCCCACCCCACCACCAAATTAAATCAAGTGCCAGTTCAGCTGAAGGATATGCCATGTGAAATCTGGGCTTTTGAAATCTAAAATCATGAACTAATCTAAAATCTGATCAGGATAAGATTCCATCATATGATACATTTTCCTTCTATCTCATTCAGGGTGAAGTTAAATAACAATAGCCAAACTTGGACTCCTCTCCTTTGACAATGATAGGAAAGTCATCCTGAAATTCTCAGCAAACTTGCCTTTTGATTCCATCTAAAAATTTAAAAAATGACCATGTTGGTGGCAGCAGCCTGCATACAGAAGAGGGGACAAGAGAGGTTATCTCTAGGAGCTGCATCTGAAAGCCTTCTAACCCTTCTGCGTCCCAACCCAGTTAAAGGGAGTGAGCTGGTGGTCATATAGCCACTTGGTATTCGCAATGTCCTTGTTGAGAGTTTTGAAAAATGACAGGTTATATAAATTTATATGAAAGAACATAGTGTGTGTGTGTGTGTGTGTGTGTGTGTGTGTGTGTGTGTGGCTGCCTACCCATTTGGTGTAATTCAGAAGTTGAGCCTGACATTGAGTTGAAAGAACTAGCATTGTTAATAAAAGACAGTTAAAGTATGAAAAAAAAATTCTATTGTTTGGTATTCTATGATGTTGATGATTCAGGGAAGTAGACAAAAACCCAAAGAGGGAATTTCTATACCTGTGTTGTTATATGGTGAATGCTGCAGGTAACAAATAAGGACTGGCTGTTAGCCCACCTGTAACCTGAAGAAATGTGCGCGCGCGCACACACACACACACACAAAACAAACAAACAACCAAAAACCTAAAACACCAATTACTAGGAGTCCTAATGCACAAATGAAGGGAACTCCTGCAGGGAGATATTACTGGTGAGGGACTGACTCCCTCTGGTGTGTTTGCATGTCGTTCTTACATATGGATCCAGGGCTTAAATGGTGAAGGTTTCCTAGTGCTACGACTCTATGTTTGGCCTCTTTTGTGTACAGGGAGGAGTTGGGAGGGTAGCCTCATCTGAAGACAAAGATCACTCTTGGGTGCAGTCAGCCTGGGAGACAGAGCCCTAAGGTACCTGGATGATTGAACCTACTCTCTTTTCTTCTTGGGAACACTGAAAGCGTCCCCATATGGGGAAAGTCTGCCACATAGTGTGAAATAAGATGTTGAATCCCTTCATGGAAAAATCTGACAAGCTGAGAGGGGGTGGGGTCTAGGAAGATGTCCAATGTACCAGCCATTTGGTAGCAAACAGTGTGGTGGAAGGCAAGGGATCTGGCCTGAGCCTTACTGTCACAAAATCCTTCTAAGATTTATGCTTTTGATCCTACCTTCATAAGACACTGATATTTATAAAAAGTGCCAACTTCCTGAATGTAAAATTGGTTCAGTGGAAAATGTAAAGCATCAATGTATTAACTGGGAAATTTAAAAACACCTCAAGTTGCATACACTTTTCTCATCTTATAACATGACAGAAGATTAAAAAAAAAAAAAAAAAAACCAGAAAGTCTGCACCTTGGTTTATCTTGACCAGGAGATGGTGACTGTAGGATTTGTCAACGTCCTTTGCAAACTTGTATCAGCAGTCTCTATTTTCTGTAAATGCTTTTCTCGATGGTGAACAAAATTCTTTCCTAATGCCAATATCTCAGGGTTTCTGAAGACAATTGGCTCAAAGATTCCCATTCATTCTTAGGCTAGCAAGTCAGGATTGGTGCCAGTGAGAGGGAGAACCAAAGAACCAGGATATGTCAATCACAGGATCAAATGTGGGGACACTCCCAACAGCGCCTTTGCCAACTCAAATTTAGGTGACCCTGCGTGTCTGCTGCCATGAGGAAGGCTGCTACCGTACAGCTTCATCCTCCCACAGCTCTGCCTCCACAAGACTAAATCCATCCGTTCCATCTGGCAGATGAGACTGTATCTAAGCCATCCCCGCTTCGGGTTGACCATAGGGAGCTCAAGCCAGGGTCGCAACCTGCTCTGTGTTCCTCTGGCTGCCTTGCAATTAGATAACCTAAAAATCTCCTCAATCCACTCATAGGCAAGTAGGAAAAGCAGCGCAATTTTCTATTTTCCTTCTCTTGGCCTGTCACAGAACCACGGCACTGGAAAAAGACCAAATCTGCATAATATCACACCTATTACTTGGTACCTCCAAAGAAAGTTTGCAAAGAGTGTTTCTTTTAGAGGGCCCCTAAAAGGTATACGCACATTGACATCTGGAGGAGATGGGCTGCATCAGTAAAGAGATGCGGCCTGGCTTTGGGGAGACATTTGTCACAGACAACACCACTGGAACTAAAGCTTACACGCTGATCCTCTGACAAGCCAAGCAAGGAGAAGCTCCCTATCTCTACACCTACCCCGCAGACTAGCTTTCTGGCATAAAGCACGAGGCTCTTACTGCTTCAGGATAAAGCAGATCAGATGCTAATGCTTCTTGTCTGTGCACAGTGTCTCAGAGCATGTTCCTACAGAAGGGAGGCAGCTTTCAGCTCAGAGAAATCCGGCTTTATCTGCTTGGCTGCAGAGTGCCATTAAGTAAGTGTCCTTACTAAGGTTCCGAAGGAAGGAGGTGAGGAAGAGAGGGCGTAGAAGAGATGCAAACTGATGAATGAACACTGAGCTCTCAGACTCAGTACGCAGAACCTGCCTATAGTCAAATGAGGTTTTAAGAGTAGGGAGGACAGGCAGCAGCCCACTGGGATAAATCCTTTAGGAGGATAAACAACTCTTCACCCCCAAGCCATCACTGACAGTTAAAAGACTCTCAAATATGTACAGGTGATCCTTGAACAACGCCGATTTGAAAAGTACAATTCCATTTATATGTGGTTTTTATTCAATAAATATAATAGTGTTGTAAATGCATTTTCTCTTATGATTTGAATAACATTTTCTTTTCTCTAGCTTACTATATTGTGAGAATACAATATATAATCCATACAACATACACAATATACGTTAAATGACTTTATCTGTAAGGCCTCTGGTCCACAGTAGGCTATTACTAATTAAGTTTTGGTGGGAGTCTAAAGTTATATTGGATGTGGATTTTTGACTATATAGGGGGCTAAAGTCCCAGTCCTGCCATGTCACCCAAGGGTCAACTGTATTTGAAAGGATCTGAACTCAACTCTTTAATATTTATTGAGGGATTGCAGATTCCTTAATTCAGCTGCCTTTAAAATCAGTATATTTGAAATGAACACTCCTAGATGAACAACTCCACCAGAACTACCTGGACTTTAATTCAGCTATACAAATCATAATCTCTGGGGTAGAGCCCATACGTAAACCCCCTACCCAGGCACCCAGTCCTGGGGGATTAGACATTCTAATGCTGGAGATCTATTGCCCAAGAACTCCCAGAAAGGGGATTTATCCCTAAAAAACTATCTGGATTCTCCCTCATCTTTTGCCATTCATACCTTGCATTCTCCCTAGTTCCCTATCACCTGGTATCATTTCCATAATTTTTGTATCTTGAAAATGCTTATTTAGATATGAGTATTTTCTTTTTTCCTGATGTTTTCCACCCTGTGTTTCCAACTGCATCATTAACTCCAAGGTTACCAGATAAGTTTCAGGTCTATCCTCATGGTGTCCAGGCCACACTCCATAGGAGCTTTAAATAGGATTATGTTCACAGCCTGCCTGACTTGGCACTATTATTCCTTTCAGCCTTAAAAGAAGTTTCAGTATCAAGAGTACCTCTATTCCTACTAGAAAGACATTCTTGGGCACCTGGGGGGCTCAGTCAGTTAAGCATCCAACTTCAGCTCAGGTCATGATCTCATGGTTCGTGAGTTCAAGCCCCACGTTGGGCTCTGTGCAGACAGCTCAGAGCCTGGAGCCTTCTTCAGATTCTGTGTCTCCCTCTCTCTCTGCCCCTCCCCACTTGCACTCTGTCTCTGTCTCTCTCAAAGATAAATAAATAAATAATAATAATAATAATAATAATAATAATAAAATTTTATTAATATTTAAATGCCTTTGCCATGTAATATGAGGTACAATTTTTTTAAGCAATGTTAAATCTGATCATTTAGTTTGGGTTCTATGACTTTTGTTCCCAAAGTTAACTGTGTCTTTGAAAAAATGAGAGTAACAGGGGCACCTGGGTAGCTCAGTCAATTAAGCCTCTGACTCTTGATTTTGGCTCAGATCACAATCTCACAATCCTGAGATTGAGCTCCACGTAGAGCTCTGTGCTGACAGTGAGGAGGCTGCTTGGGATTCCCTCTCTGTCTCTCTCTCTCTTCCTCCACCCCTCCTCCACTCATGCATGTTCTCTCTCTCTCTCTCTCTCTCTCTCTCTCTCTCTCTCAAAAATAAATAAATAAACTTTAAAAAATGAGAATAAGAGAAACTGAGGGAAAAAAAGGAAGGAAGGAGAAAGAGAAAAAGAAAAGAAAGGAAAAAAAAACATTAAAATTTAGAATGGGCGGTGGGACGAAGAAAAGAGAGCAAAGAACTAAAACTAAATAAATGAAACTATTAAAAAATAAAGTAGGTAGAATATGATTCCAAAAGTTCATTAAACAGGCTGTCACTCAGCCCCCACCAGCCGGCTCCAGAACGTTCTAACCTAGGCATAATTCATCAGGGACTCAGTGAAATCACTGGCCTACCTACTGGCCATGAAAGAACTCTAAACTGTCAGCATTGACAAAGGCAGTGGAATTTTAGAAAAGAAATTCTAAAAAAAAAAAGAAATAAAAAAAGATAAGGCAATAATGCAGTTTTTGGTTCTTGCCAAATAAAAGCAGGCTTTCCCCTGACCAAACACCCTAGTGTAAACATGGCTGCAGGAGATAAATTAGATAAATAACTCTAGAGAATCCATCTATGAAAATGAGTCTTAGACCACAAATTGAGAGATACAAAAAATAGAACATTCTTTAATTTTCTGTATTGCACTAAATTTCTATTTCAACCCCTCCTCTGCCAAGGTATAGGAATACTAGATCTATTTCAATTTATCTGCCCTTCACAGCTTTTTCTCTGTACACTGACTCTGAATACCAAGTCATGAGGCCTCATCATGCTGTTAGTTCAGCTTGTCATTGTTAAGTCATCTTTTGTGCCCATCCACAAAGCCCTTTTATATTAACCAGCTCTTTCTATTAATTTTGTGTCATTCATGGGTACAAAGGAATCTTCCAGACACTTCTGGGTCTTGCTAAGTCCTGGAAATATCTGCAAGAGTGCCTAAAGCCCCATTTGTCTAGGCATATCACATAGCAATTCCCTTTTTATGGTATCTTACAACCTCTTGGTAAATTCTTTTCTTTCCTATATCCATGAATTTGCAGTGTAACTTTATCTTTCAGTCCCTCGATTCTGGCCTCATAATGTGTTATAGCCGACATATATGTGGCAAACTAGATATAAGGAGAGACTTGGAAAATGCTTGTGCCCTGAGCCTTGTGTCTGTTACTTTACTTGGATGCTTGAGACTATCACGAGGACAAAATAATCGTGGGCTAGTTTTCTGGAGGCATGTGTCCCCTTTACTGTTCATCTCAGAGGCTGTTGTGGACATGTTAATTAATGGAATAGAAAAAGAAGCGATATTCGACAAAAGGTGTTAAGGAAAGTCAATGAATGGTCTTTTCAAAAAAGATGCTAGTACAATTGTGTAGCCACATTCAAAGAGAAAAAGAAAAACAACCTTAGACCACTGTGACAAATAACTCAATAACTCAAAGACCTAGTATAAGAGCTAAAAACATAATAGTTACACAAGAAAACATAGAACAAATTTTGCACTTTACTTCATCAAAATTTTAAAAATTTGCCCTTCAACAACCATTTGAAATGAGAAGATAAGCCACAGACAAGAACACTTTTGTGGAACATAGAATCCGTGTTAACTCTACCATAGTAAAACAAAAACCCAATTTAAAAAATATTGACACAGGATTTAAATAGACATTTCACCAAAGAAGATGTACCAATGGCTCATAAGCACAAGAAGAGAAACTCAACATCATTAGTCATGAGGGCAATGCAAATTAAAATCATGGTGAGACACTACAAGAGTGGAGACTGTGGTGATAGCTCCCTGTAGTTTTGATTTGCATTTCAACGACACTGACAGTACTATGTGTCAGTGAGAGCATGGAGTACAGGAAATTCTCCTACACTGCAATTTTGGGAAAGTATGGTAGTTCCCTAAGAAAAGGAAACATGTACTTCCCATACTGCATGACCACAATTCCACCCCTACATCTCTTTTCAAAGATATGAAGGCCTATGTTTGCACAAACGTTCATAGTAATGATTTGTAATCACTAAAAACCAAACTTCGAAAAATGCTTGTCAATAAATGAATAAATAAAATTTAGGACAGCGTCATAAGGAAATAGTAGTGAAAAAAGAACTCCCTATTTTTACAAGCAACAGGAATGTGTCTGAAAAAATGTTCTGTAAAGTGAAAGAAGCCAGATGACATGATGTGATTCTGGTCATGTGAAATTTCTTGAAAAGGCAAAACTAGAGGAACAAAAAGCATATTCCTTTTTCCTTGGGGCTGGGAGTGGGTGAGGAAATGACCTCAGACACATGAGGGGGAGCTCTTGGGTAATGAAACTCCTTAAGCAAACAAACCAACAAACAAACAACAAAGCAGGTACAATTAACATAAGTGTACCAAAAAATAAATTATCTGTACACTTACAATGTATAAATAATTTAGATAAAATGGACAAATTTTTAGGAAGACCCAACCTACTTAAACTAACTCAAGGACAGAGAAAATTTGAATAGATCTGTAAGAAATAAAGTGCCTGAGTTAGTATACAAAAGAAAAAAAAATTCTCCAAAGAAAAACCCAGGAACAGATAGTATCACTGGCAGACTCTATCAAATGTTTAATTAATTAATTAATTAATACCAATACTTTACAAATTCTTCCATAAAGCAATATAGGGAATTCTTCCTAATTCATTCTCTGAGGCCAAGTATTACCCTGATGTAAAATCCAGGCAAAAACATCATAAGAAAATAAAAGAGATCAATATTCCTGTGATTGTTAATTTTATGTGTCAACTTGGCTAAGATGTGGTACCCAGATATTTAGTCAAACACTATTCTAGAAAGTGTTTCACTATTTTTGTGAAAGTATTTTTTACCCAAATTTAACATCTAAATCAGCAGGCTTTGAGTAAAGCAAATTGCCCTCCATAAAGTGAATGGGTCTACCCAATCAGTTGTAGGCCTCCCCTGAAGAAGAGGAAATTCTGCCAGCAGAATGCCTTTAGACTTAAATGTCAAGTCTTGCCTGAGTCTCCAGGGTGCTGACCTGCTTTGCAGTTTGGACTCACCAGCCTCACAATTATGTGAGCCAAATCCTTAAATCAATCTCTCTCTCTCATATACGTCATATATATATATATGTGTGTGGTGTGTGTGTGTGTGTGTGTATACACATACGCACATACACACACAGACACATGATATATTTATATACACACATACATAATAGTATAAGTACATTTGTTTGTACATGTGTGTATTTATCCTATCATCTCTTTTTCTGAAAAACCTTGAGTAACACAATCTCTTGTGAATGTAGATGAAAAAATCCCCAACAAGTGCTAGCTAAATAGATCCAGCTATATATAAAATGTTTACATAGCATGACCAAGTTGAATTTATCCTAGGAATGCAAGGTTGGTTCAATATATGTAAATCAATCAATGTAATACACCATATTAAAAAAGGAGAAAAACCCACAATCATCTCAACAGATGTAAAAAAAAATAATTTCACAAAAATCAATACTCTTTCATTATAAATACACTCAACAAACTAAAAGTAGGAGAGAACTTCCTCAACACAATAAAGAACATGTATGAATAAATCCATAATTTACCTATTTAATGGTTTAATGAAACCTTTTTCCATAAGATCGGGAATCTCACCATTCTGTTCAACATTGTCGCGGAGCACTGTTAGTATCCAGACAGAAAATAAAGAGGTAAAATTGTGTCTATTCACAGACGATGTGATATTGTATATGGAAAATCCTGAAGACACTACACACAAAAGAAGCTATTCAAGCTAATAAATGCATTCAGCAAGGCTGTAGGTTAACGTATAGAGAGAGACAGACTGGAAAAAGTGATGCTGCAAGGGCGCCAAGGGGTAGTAGCAGGAATGAAGTTGTTGAGTAAACCAAGCAATGGAACTTAGAGCCTGAGTGTCAGATCTGGCAGGTGACAGCAGCGGAGATACTCCACACGTGGCAATGAGAAGGAATGCCAAGAGTGTGAATGTGGTTGCACATACATTGGCAGATTTGATGGTGGAAGACTATGTTTCTCATTCTTCACAACATCACTGTAAATGCAATGTTCTCGTGGAAGATACAAGATTAGAAGAAAGAAGACAAGTAAAACATTCTGGAAAGAGGGAAAGTGATCTGACTAGGGAAATTTAGAAGAGTATTTGGACACTTCTGAAAAGTTCTGAGTCCTCACTTTAGGTTTGCTATTACAAATTTAAATTAAATCTTAGCAGTACAGTTACGTGGATTCTCTAGACACTGCTTTGCAGGTGCAAGAACAGAGAAGAGAGAGTGTTAGGTTTAAGAAAAATTGAACTTTTGTGAGATTTATGGTGGTGGTAGGGAGAGGTGCAAGGGAATTGAAAGTATGTTAAAAACAAGTGACAATGACGATGGACTATGGAACCTAAGGTGGGTAAGAGGGGGAAATTAGTACATACATCAGGAGAGAGTGGAAAAATGGTATGAAAAAGATGGGTTAGGAGCTCACATGGAGTCAAGCCATTGTCATGGAAGGAATGAAATAAATGAGCATAAAATATAGGAGGCTGTGGTCAGAGACTTTTAAAATTTTTAAGAGAGTACAGTTATTACCAGTGATGTATAAGCAATGAATATAGGACTGGATAGCCAAAGTAGAGTGTAAAAATATAAGAGCCCAGGGCATACAACAGATCATCCCATTACTGTTAATGCCACCAAGAATTATTCCAAATTAGGAAAAAAAAAAAAACAAAAAACAAAACAGTGAGTCTGGTGCTAAAATTGGAATGTTGGTAAATGACAGTAATGAGAAGGAACAGTAGGTAGTCAAGTGTGATGTCAAGTCCTTTAAAGAAACAGGAGTTTTTGAAGGAGAAAGGTCTGGAAATGACAATGACAATCAGAAGCAATCCTATATCTGGGACTTGTGGTGCAAGAAGTATACATGTAAAAATACAATGACAACTGCATAGAGCTGCAAGCGAAGCCATGGTTTCAGGACAGGGACATCGTCTCATTCACAACAAGAAAATGAGACAATAACTGAAGAAGTTAAAGAGGTGGAGGGTTTCCATGCTGACAGATTATGAGATGCTGAGGGTTTTGAGTGTTTGGGAGAAATAAGGTAAAGTGTGCAATGGGATCAAATTGGGGCATACACATATTCATAAGGGAAATAATCTATCTACATATTGAAACAGGGAGTTTTAGACTTTCAGTGGTGACTGATGCAAGCAAGGGATATTAAAAAAAATGGTTTATTTCCAAATAATTTACCAGAGAAAGATGGAAATGTTCTAATGATAGCCTCTCCTAAAGATTAGCTGAAATAATGAATCACAGTCCCTGTGGCATGGCATGGATTAGTGGTTTACCAAGAAGAAGAACTAAGGAAATACCTTGTTTCTTACTAAATGATAGATGATATCCAGGAAGAACAGGTGGAGTTTTAAAGCTCCTGTTTAAATCTAGAATCTATTTGTTTTCAGTAAATCACCTTCTGTTGGCCTTTCAGAAGTGAATCTGTGGCCATTGTAGTTACAAAACCACCTTGGATTTTGCAGAAGAACTCCGAGTCTTGATGATTTGATCAGCAGTCCCTTAATTGGGAAAGACTTGGTTTTACTCCTTCTCCATTTTTTGATGAGTCTTTTCCCTTGCATCTGGGTATTGCAGAAGGAACAAACTGAACATTAGCACAGCTTTTTAGCAAAACAGTTCTGGTGTGCTTAGGGCAGTCTATGAAATTTAAAGAGGACCTAGGTAATTGGGCTGTGGAGTCCAAACATTTCCTCCTCTTCTCCTACTGTAACACATTCATTTTCAAATGTCAATGTTAATACTTTTCCACTTGAAGCCAATGGTGCAGGAGGATTATAACCTTATCAATAAAGTCAGAATAAACACACACACACACACACACACACACACACACACACACTGCAAGATTTAATTTTCAGATTCCATGAATTTCTATTGATTTGGGAGTACACAGTCAAGAGTAGTGAGAAAGTAATCTGCAATTTGTATCAAGGATGCCTATTTCAAATGCTTTTGTGTTCTCAAGCTGTTACATTGCAGAAAAATGGTAACCCTGCTGATGGGAAAACTCATGAGAATCTTCCTAGATATTGTGTTTTCCTAAAATTAGTTTTAAATGTGAGAATAAGAGGTAGTGATAGCCTAGTAATGCTATAAATACATATATATTTTTTAAAACTGTAAGTGAAGCTGTGAAGATTAAAAAAAAATCACATTCAAAATGACCTTACAAGAAAACTTACATGAGGGGGAAAGGTTTTCTTGTAATTTTATCTTAGAATTCACCCTTCAGGCTTGAAAACAGCCAATTATTAGAATTAAATAAAAACAACTAAAAAACATAACCACCAAAAAAAAAAAGAATTTTGCCTACAGATATGGCATTGTTTATTTTCACATGTGTCTGATTTTTCAAGTTGAACTAGAATAAAAGCAGATGAATAAATTTAGAGAATCAAACAAGTGAAAATCACACAAATAGTTACTTCAAACATAGTGTTTACTCAGCTTCCTTTACAAAGCTAATTTGGGCACTTTTCCTTTTAGATCAAGGGGAAGTAGAACAAAGGGTGGAAGCAAGTGAACAGTCATGCTTTCTTCCTCATGAGATTCACACATTGGGAAGAACACACAGGCAGCAAAAACATGGTCTCTGCCAGCAGAGCACTTATCCTCCACCTGCAGAGACAACTTATGTAAAATGTATATACAGAAATCTAAAAGTTGCTCAGAAGAGTTCTTAGAGTTCAATACTGCTCAGGGTGAATTGGAAGAGGCTGTGGTCTAGAAGAGAGTGAACAAGTGAAGGGGCATGGTCTAGAGAGGAGGTCGTTTTGAATGTAGGAATTTGGAGAAAGCACAACCAGATAATGAAAACCCCAAGTACATAGGATATATCCCTGGGTTTGCTCAAACAGCAGGTTTACCTCAAATTATACAAAGGTATGCCTGGATTTGACAAAATGGAAACATGTTCTTGCTGATTTAATAAGTTAGTTTGAAAACACAATGTTATTTATTTATTTTTTTTTCATTTCAGTTGCTATATCATACTAAGGAAATCAACACTTCTCTGGAATCTCTCTTAAAAAAAAATGTCTATAAATTTTTTGTTCTGACAACTATTTGGTTTATAGAGTCCTTTGATCTCCAAAATGCAAAAACACACACATCCAAAATGAATTTTGCATACATTTCTGGACAGTTATGGATTCCCCAAATTGTTCTTGGATCAATACCCCAGGTTAAAAGTCTGTATGCTGCTACTCTGTAGTACATAGTTTCTATAAAAAATGAAAGCAAATATTCACAATGAAATACACAATTTTCTCTCTCTAAAAACATGTTAGGTTTTATGAAGGAATATTTATATTGATTAATATATTGGTTTTTCCTCTAGTATTTTCCAAGTATCTTTTATAAAGAATGTGAAACAAATACAAAAATATATTATATATGAATACCCATACACGCTTCACCCAGCTTCAGCAGTTATGAACTCATGAACTCATCGTGAACTACGTTGAATCGATGCCCCATCTATTATATCATCTCCCATATTATGTTGAAGCAAATTTCATCTACTATACACAATTTCATTCATAAATATTTCACCACACATCTCTAAAAGATAAGGACCATTTTCAGATCTAAGAACAATACCACTGTCAACACCAAAAATAATTTATTATTTCTTAATATAATCAAAGTACAAGTAGGGTTCAAATTTCCAGTTATCTTACAGAACCCTTACTTATTTTTACCATTTATTGGAATCAGCATTCAAATAATACCCACACATTGGGATTAGTTGAAATATGTTTCAAATCTTTTTTACTCCAGATTTTCTTTCCCTTTTCTCTGTCTCTGTCCTACAATTTATTAATCAAATAACAGGGTCATTTTTTCTGTGGAGTATTATAAAATTAAGATTTTGTTGACTACACTCCCTGGTATAGTTCATCCTGCTCTTTCATTATCTGTATTTCTTACAAATTGGAAATTGCGTCTAGAAGCTTGATCAAATTTAGATGAGATTTTACGTCTTTTTAAAGACTACTTTATAAATGAGGTATTTTTCCATCAGAGAGCAGAAAAATATCTGGTTCTCTCCCTCTCTCTCATTCTTTTGATGTAGGCAGTCTTTGATGTTGAATGTCTAGACTCATTTCTTGATGAGAGGTTGAAAATGATGGTATTTTAACATTAATATTCCTTTTTGTTCATTACTTCTCTTCATCTGTTTGGTTTCTCAATTACACAATAGTATAGCAAAAGCAGAATCAACACTTGACTCTCTTCCTTTTTTAGCAATTTCCAAAAATTAACTGGTTTCTACTGTCCTTTGGTGATAGTAATTTTTAAAATTAACACCTTCTATTTAATCATCAGGGAAATGCATATCAAAACCACAATAAGATAGCACCTTATACCTTTCAGAATGGCTAGTATAAAAAATGCAAGAAATAGCAAGTGTTGGTAAGAATGGGGAGAAACAGGAACCCTTGTGCACCTTGGATGGTATGTAAATTGGTACAACCAATTTGAGGAAGACAGAGTTTCCTCAAAAAACTAAAAATAAAAATATCCTATAAACCAGTAATTCCAGTACTGGATATTTACCCAAAGAAACCAAAACCCTAACTGAAAAAGATAAATTCACTTTTCTGTTTATTGCAGGTATATTGACAATAGCCAGGATATGGAAGCAACCTAAAGTGTCCAGTGATAGATAAATAGGTAAAGAAGATGTGGTATAGACATGCAATGGAGTATTACTCAGCTATAAAAAAAAATGAGATCTTGCTATTTGCAACAACATAGATCGCCTTTTACTAAGTGAAATAAGTCAGAGAAGAACAAATACCATATAATTTCACTTACATGTGGATTCAAAAAACAAAACAAATGAATAAACAAAACAAGTGAACAAACAAAAAGAATTAGGAATATAGAGAACTAGTGTTTCCCAGAGTGGAGGGGACTGGGGCAAAGGGAAATCTAAAAAAGAAGCTTTAGAGGTATAAATTTCCAGTTATACAATAAATAAGCCATAGGGATGAAAGGTACAGCATGGAATATAGGCAATAATATTGTACAAACATTATACAGTGACAGATGGTATCTATACTTATGGTGAGCATAGTATAATGTGTAGAACTCTCCACTCACTATACGGTACACCTGAAACTAACAGAGTATGTCAACTATATACTTCAGTTAAAAGAAAGAGATTTCAGTTTAAACACATTTGGTATGCTTTAATTTATTTCTGTTATTGTCTTTATATATTTCTTAAATGTTTTAAATGTTTATTTATTTTGAAAGAGAGACAGAGAGTGAGCAGGGGAGGGGCAGAGAGAGGGAGACACAGAATCTGAAGTGGGCTCTGGTCTCTGAGCTGTCAGCACAGAGCCCAATGCAGGGCTCAAATTCATGGACCCTGAGATCATGACCTGAGCCAAAGTCGGACACTTAACCGACTGAGCCACCCAGATGTCCCTCTGTTATTGTCTTTATACATGACCACATCATCAGCGAGTGAGGGTGTTTTTAAGTTGACTTCTGGGTGATTGTAACTTGATTCTTGCTAGTTAGTATAAAAATATTTTCACATAATAGGAACCTAATGAATAAACAAAGAAAGGAAAGCTAGTCATCAATCAGTAGTCACTAATTGACACTACTTGTAAGCTTAAATTTAAGGACATTATAGAAGAATATGAAGACACAGTCCTTGACACTTTGAATGGAAAATAAATGTGGAAACAAAACATACATACATGGATTATATAAAAGATGATGCCTCCTTGAACTGAAAGATCAGTGCCCATGAGAGGCACAGATACCATGAACTCAAATACAGAGAAAGTTTCCAAAGCACTAGAGTACAGAGTTGTTGTTGAGGTTCAAACTATATCCGAAACAATCAAGGAGCCACTTGACAGGATGATAAATGTGAGGTTCAGCTTTTGCTGAGAACTTCTTTCCTGCTTGGTTAAAGTCCAACTCTGTGTATGATTTCTGTGATCAAAGAATATAAAATATGTAGCAATTTCCTCCCTGTTTCATCTCATTCTCTACAAGGTTTTGTTCCCCTGTATATGTTCCCTGAACCTATGACTTTGTATGCTATCTAGTAATTAACAATGGTTCATTTCTCTTCTGTAGTAATTCCACCTCTGATTAAGCAATGTTTATTCCAGAAAGGCTCAAGCCAATCAATGTTGCCAACTCAAATGACAGTAGAAATATGCCAGTATGGGAGAGAGAACTACTGATCTAATATTATTAAATAATATATGTTTTAATGCAGCAGGAATTTAAAACTAGACTCTGTCTCATCTTTGGCTGATTACCCAAAGGCCTAGACTAATACAATAAATGTTAATCATCCTTGTGTGGAGAAATCAGGTGCTAGACCTGCTAGTCAGGATATAGAAAGAGATTATGTAAAAATGTCCACACAGCCTTTACCTTATATCCACCTCAAGAGTATAAAAGGCTTCAGGTGAGAAGGCTAGAAGGGAAAGGATAGTGTTTGAAGAAAGGCGTTAATGTTAACTTACTCTGTGTTCTTTTTCTCCATAGAGGAGGGGATTGGAGGGCTTTTCAAACACCCCATGTCCACCCAGACAGGCTTCAAAGGGAGTCTTCAGAGCATTTGCCGAAATTCCTCTGGAGTATGGGGATCAGTGGCTTGGATTCTGACGTACTCCTGACAGCTGTGGAGGGGACAGCCTAGCCAACAGGAACAGAAAGATGGAGAGAGGATTCATTTAGATAAAGCAGTCACTATGTTATTTATATTGCCAACCATGAAGAAAAGTAGACACAGGTTTCCTCAATTCAAATTAAGACAGATGGATTGCAGAGGACCATTCAGTGATCCTGAGAGATATCATCTAGAATATAAGGACCACGGTTACTAGCATTTACCTCACACTTGAGTGTCTAAAGGTGATAGTCTATGGCTACAAGTGCCCCTGCCTGAACTGTGGAGTATGGAGGGCTATGCTGAAAGTCAAAAGCAGCCTTTTCCCTCCACATTTTGTAAGTTAAAACCTGCATAGTTTCTGGAATTTGATGGGGATCACTGGAAAGTGAAGTGAGGTCTTCTTAAATTCCTGTGGAGAAGACCACAGAGAGAGACAAAGGGACTCTAATTATAGCACGTTGAAGGTGAGGCGTAACTGACCACCTAAAGGAGAAGCAATAGCCAGAAGAAATCTTCAAGCTACAAGATATTTAGAGACCCTTCAAAAAAAAATGTCCCTGAAGAAAAGTCGTCTTTGGTCAACTCATGCCTAGACAACACTGATACCAGACTTCATCTGTGCTACCATTCTCCTCCTAATCTCTGCCTCCCAGGCCCAATCCTGGAGGGGTACAGATCAGCAGCTAGCCAATGGGAGAGGTGGTGAATGAAGAAAGGAAAGAAACCAACCAAGACCCCTTTCTTCACTACAGTCTTCCAATTTTGAAGCAGGCTGGATTATGGAGAGGAGGAAAGCTTTAACTATGAATGATTTTATTCAAATTTTTTTTCTTCCAATATTTTATTTAAAGTCAGGTTAGTTAACATATAGTGTAGTATTGGTTTCAGGAGGAGAATTTATTGATTCATCACTTACATATAACACCCAGTGCTCATCCCAACAAGTGTCCCCCTTAATGTCCATCACCCATTTAGCCCACCCCCATACCCACCACCCCTCCAGCAACCCTCCATTTGTTATCTAGATTTATGAGTCTCTTATGGTTTGCTTCCATCTCTGTTTTTATCTTGTTTTATTTTTCCTTCCCTTTCCCCATGATCATCTGTTTTGTTCGATGTGGATGGAACTAGAGTGTATTATGCTAAAAGAAAAAATACCGGGTGACTTCACTCATGGGTGGAATTAAGTAACTTTGAATGGTTTTAGAGTTGTGACATCACATCACTAATGCTTGAACACAAACAAAGTTCTTTTTATTGTCTCATAATAACTGCGATAGCCAAGTGGTCTGCCTGAGATTAATCCAGGTATTGAGGAAAAGAGGAAATATAAGGCAAGTTGAGTGGAAAAAGGTGAGAAAGAGTAATGTTTTCAGATGGCAACTTATTAAGTTTAGCTCTTTCCAAAATCTGGATATGTTCAACTCTTTTACCAAACGGGTGAGGAATAAAAGATGAGCCCATGGAGAAAACATAGTGCCTAGTATATGGCACTAACTGTTCCCAGAAATTCCTAATTTAGGCCACTTGTAGCATTGATAATTTATTAGACATATAATCATTCAAACTTTGATCATCTACTGTGTGCCAGGTACTGCTTTGAGATCTGGGGATATGACAATAAATAAGACAGACAGGCCTCTCTTTTAATAAAGCTTAAATCTTAGGAAGTGGAAATATAATAAATTTAAAAACAATCAAAAATTATGAATTTTAAATTGTGGTAAATGTTACAGAAAAATAACACAAAGAAATGTGACAGAGAGTGATGGTATGTGTTTGTGGGGAGAGAGGCTAAATAGGGCTAATCATGGAAAATCTCTCAGTTGAATACTGAGAAAAATCAGACACAGAAAATCTGGAGGATGGGGGCTTCCGGTAAAAATAATGTCAGATGCACAAGGCCCCAAGACAGGGAAAAACAGAATATGTTCAAGGGGTGAAAAGAAACCAATAAGGCTGGAGCAGAGGAATTAGAAGGACAGTGAAATAAGATTGAGAAAGGCAAAAACGTACATAAGATCTCGGAGACCACAATAATGCTACACTGAGTACTTTTGAGATGTCAGAGTTAGGGGTCATTGTGCAGCCCAGTTATAGAGATTAAAATTGCTTCAAATCACAAGATGGCACCACACTTGTGTCAGCTTTTTTTGAATTAGAATAGACCGTGAAACATGCCCTAGTAAATCTATGAAGAAACAATTGCTTGTTGCACCAAGCACCATGTGACTCAAAATGCCCCCATTTTTATGCTATAATTGCCACTGAACACAATTCAAAGTACATCACCATGCATCTATGTGTCACGGGCTTGTTGAAGCATGAACTCCAACTAGAAAGAAAACCATCTATCTTAGACATACTCTCCCCTTCTATCACACAAGTTAATTTCTGACTGTAGCTGTGAGGAGATGAGTTTCCAAGGTATCGCAGACTAGCTACTGGATATAGTTGTCTAGACAATGAGGGCTGATGAGGTTCTAAAGCAGTCAAAGCAGCCTCTCCATCTAAGCAAGATAATTGCTCTGTTTAAGAGCATTGCCTCCCTATCAGAGCTTTTTGCTGGGGCTGTGTTAAATGATCTGTCATGGAAGGATACAATATTATTTTATTTTACATAATCTCAGATTCTATGCATCTTAATTGCAAAGTAAATATTTTTTAAAAATTTTCAATAATATTCAAAATCTCTCTCATTTATATGTATCTATATGATATATGTGTGTATATATATTTTTATTAATTGTATATATTTCTATAAAATATGTTGTATATACTTATATATACATTGCCCTTGCACAACTACAAAATGCTCTTCAAAGCTCATTATGGGAAAGAATCAAGATTGACCTTACTATGTCTTACCTTAGGCAGACATACAGGATCTGCCCTACTGTGTAAATCTCTATTGAAGGATGAAATGCAAAAAGACCATACAGCATTAGCTGGGAATGGCAATATGCCTTCTAAGAAAAAAAGGTTAAGATTGAAAATAAACCACGATGAAGAAGTAAGCAAAATTCTCCTAAAGCCCAGACTGGTGTCTGACAAGGTTAGTGGTTAGAAAGGTCTTTGGACTCAGTCTATTGTATTTCACACAGAAGTAGCCTCAAGAGATCTAGAGATCTCTCTTGTAACATCTCAACCTACTTGAAAACTTAATCCCCCATCCTCACCCAAGTCCCAATAAATTTCCTAGGAGAGTCAGCCAGGGGAAAAAAATCTTTTGGAATGTAGACTTCTTTAATACTAGAACCTTATACCCCAAACTCCTCAAATTTTACACTGACCAGTCAATAATAGCTCAAGAAATGTACAGAACCTAATGCCATGGATCCCTTTACAAAGAATGGTGAGGGATCATTTCAAGTTTACTACGTATGAAATCTGTGTGGGCAACTTCACCAGTTGTTTGTTTGTTTTAACATCCTCTTAATTCTTTGTTTTCTTTTTGGCATTCACTAAAATCTCATCAGTGCAGGAGACTGTATGGACATTTGCATATCCAGGTGGTAGTCCGTGGGTGCTTTTCAGTAGCCAGTGAAGATGATTCTATTCTTGTTTTTCCAAGCAAGCTAATTGAGCCCATGGCCCCCTAGGGCCAGGGAGATGCATGAGTGCATTGTGAATCGTGCCGGTTCTCACCAATTTCCTCTGTGACCTTATCCTTGGTTTCCTTTTGTGTAAAATAAGGAGTACAGAGAGTAGATGCTCATTGAAAGTGTGTCTCCTCCCCCTTTCCTGAGATCTTTCTACTTCTGGGAGTTTCTGATTAGAATGCCAGGATGGGCACTAGTGAGGGACTGGCGCTGATGGCTACACTTAGAACTGGGGGCAGATTTGCTATGGGAAGGAGTCAGCAGCTTTGCACATGCCTGCATGGTAGTTACCCCATCACTACCTACTGAGGAAACACATGAACGGAGTATTTAGACCGTTGGTACCATTTTACACACACAGTACTTTCTAGAAAAATATATAATCCTCTGGATGTGTGCTTCAAAATTAAAATTACACATCGAATGTTTAATGAATCCAGCTCAACAAGCATTCGTTAAATGAACAGAGATATTGTAAGCCACAGATAAGACCTAAGTGTAACTCTCACAGAATCCGAAGCTATGTCAGGAGACAGAAGTGTAAATAAAATGTGTAATGTGGTAGGATGCACACCACTATAGAGATGGCACAGTAGCAGAATGAAGAGGGAAATTTCAGCTTGTGAGGCTCAGGGAAGAAAGGGGTAAGTATCCAACAGGCAGATCAATGTTGGGGCAAAGGCACTGTGGTCATAGGGAATGCATGTGTCAAAGCACAGAGGCATGACAGTATGACACATTTGAAGATTCTAAGTAGTTTACTATGAGTGAAGAACTGAGAGGCATTGTTTTCTTTGTTTTTAATGAAGATGAAAAAATAGAGGCTAGGACATAAAGTTCCTTACATAAAGAGTTTGGAGTTGATCTTAGAGAAAATGAGGGACCGTTGAAGGTTTTTTAAGCCGGACTAAGACATTGCTAGATTTGGGATTTACAAAAATAATCCGGTAACTAAATATACATTAGAGGTGGTTAGACAGGAGTTTGAGAAATTAGTTGCAAAACTATGGGTGAGCTTAGGGTAATATATAAACTTGTCAAATCACTAAGTTGAATACCTAAAATTATACAGGGTGGCTCAGTCAGTTAAGTGTCTTGACTCTTAATCTCAGTTTGAGATTAAGTCTCTAATCAAGACTCTTCATCTCAGCTCAGGTCATGACCTCAAGGTTCTTGAGATCCAGCCCTATGTTGGGCTCTGAGTTGACCGCATGGAGCCTACATGGGATTCTCTCTCTCCTTTTCTCCCTCTCTCTCTGCCTGTCTCCCACTTGTGCGTGCACTCTTTTTCTCTCTCTTTCTCTTAAAATAAATAAATAGATTAAAAAAAAACTTGGTGGGGGGGGGGGAGGCACCTGAGTGGCTCAATCAGTTAAGCGTCCCACTTTGGCTCAGGTCATGATCTTGCAGTTCCTGAGTTCAAGCCCTGTGTTTGGTTCTGTGCTGACAGTGCAGAGTCCGGAGCCTGCTTCAGATTCTGTGTCTCCCCCTCTCTCTGACCCTTCCCCATTCACTCTGTCTCTGCCTCTTTTTCAAAAATAAATAAACATTAAATTTTTAAATTTTTTTTTAACTATATGGGATGTAATTATTTTAGTGCAACTTCACCTAAAACACTTTTTATTTTTTGTATATGTTGCCATATAATTTGTAATCCTAGAGGATGCTTTTCGGAGTGAAATCGGGTGCCATTAGTAATAATTCCAAGAAAAACAGAAATAAACCAGAATTGTCCCAACAAACCGGGACACGGGGCGATCTTAAATTTAGAGTCTCTCAGGTACTCAAATGACAGCTTTTCTTGATGGTACATATTCCCATATTTTTCATGTATTGCATTTCTTGTCTATATCCCTTACTTAACTCTATGATCACTAAAGACAGAGACTCTTTCATTTCATTTCTAGTCCCTAACACTGTACCAGCCAATGGGAGGCTCCCAATAAATTTGATTGAAGATGACTGACAATGAATGAATTAGAATTCATTTCTAACTGGAATTAGAAGAGTTGATATTGGATTGCATCAGACTGAAAGAATTTTTCATATTAGGTTATTTACATTCTTACTTTTGACTACAACATCTATTCAATAAATGGCCTTAACTTCTCTGAGACATTAGTTTCTAGTCTGTAAAATTATGATAGGTATTTCTGACATTCCATGTAATGCAGACTATTAGATAAGACAACAGATGGGAGAATGCTTTGTACATATGAGGGTTAAGTAGTTTTTTGCATCCACTATGTTCTTAGAATGTTGTTTCTTTGTTCTACTCTCCATAGCCATTTGCACAAATGTAGCAATGACTTAAAATTTTAAAAAGTCATAAAAGACTTGGGGAACATTTTTTTTCCTCAAATTTGTCTTTCAGCCCCCTATCAATTTTATACTTTGCTAACATAGCCAGAATGTCTCCAATTTTCTTAAAGCTTTGGAAAACATTAATTCTAAAAACTCCAGCAGCTGAGTTTTCCTTCCATCAGCATGTATTCAACCCAAACTACAAACTAACAGCCATTATTGCTTTGTCTCACCAGAATTCTGCATAGACTTTTCCTTCACAAATAAAGTGTTTGATTTGCAAGGAAGACTATCTATGCTAATTCTGCTGTGTTCTCATATGTTAGGAAACAAGGGTCCCTTGGGGTGGCTGGGTGGCTCATGCAGTTAAGTGTCTGACTCTTGATTTTGGCTCAGGTCATGATCTCATGGCTCATAGCCTGTGTCAGGCTCTTTGCTGATAGCACAAAGACTACTTAGGATTCTCTCTCTCTCTCTCTCTCTCTCTCGGTCTGTCTAAAATAAATAAACATTAAAAAATTTTTAAAAAGAAACAAGGGTCCCTAATTAAGCCAGCTAGTTATTTTTTCTTTAAGAGAACAAAGAACATTTTTTTTTGTTTTATGTTAGTTTGAGGCTATAACAAGATCCATAAAACCCTAATGCAGCTTGAATCGGATGGGCTTGACAATATTAGTTTTAATTTTAAAACTGTTCCATACAGGGATGGAGAGGAAAAGAAAGAAAGAAAGAAAGAAAGAAAGAAAGAAAGAAAGTCAGTCTGTATTCACTTAAAGAACAACACCAATACAGAAATTAGGGTTACCTTTTAAAATATCTCCATTTGACTTTTTTTTTATCATGGCCTAAGATTATTTTAAGTAATAGGTTTTCCTACCATATTTGACAATCTTCAATGATAGATATTTTGCTTATTTTTTGTTATTAAATTTCTTTAAATGGCCAGGCATGCATTCACATTTCATGAGTCAATGAATGATGTTCTCAAAACTGGAAAAAAAAAAAAAAATTCTTTCGGTGGTGTTAATTCTTTTCAATAATAGCTTTTCCTATTTGCTTAGATTTTGGCCTCTGTTCATATTTAGCAACTAACTACATTTTCAATCTAGTTTGACCAGCTGAAAATGATACCCCAACAATATTATACCCCATATTATACTCCTTCTTTCACATGACCATGCTTTTGTTGTGATGGAATTGTAGAAGAATTGGTCAGTTACCCCTAGAAAAGCAAAAAATTAATGTTTAGTAGGAAAGAGATGAAGTTGGAAATCCTGTCCAATTTTTTTTTTTTTTTAATGACAACAAAATTGTCTTGAGATTATTGCCAATTAGATTACTAGCTCTTAACATCCAAATACTGCTGTTCTGCCAAGCTGTTACTTAACTGAAGACAAAAGGTTGGCTCAAAGAAGTTTTATAAACTTAAAGACAAGACTGATCTTTGCCTGGTTGGTTTTACACCACTGGAGATGAGAGTTAGGTCCTCAAACCTGCCTTCACTCACAGAACCAAAATTAGTAAAAATGCCAAAATCCTCTGACATCTCACAGTAAGGATGGGGAGAGGAAAGGAAAAGGAGTGAGAGACAATTTCAAAAGCATCCCCTCAAAAGTAAATTTAAACCCCACCACTCAGATGTTCTCTTCTAAGCACTATCATTTCTTTCCCATTATCTTATGGGCAGGGGTTATAAGGGAGGGTGGTAGAAACTCCAGTCCTCAGGAGCTGATGTTCTTCCTTACTGAACAGCAAGGTCTGAACATCCATAGTGAAGGAAGCCTTGTACTATCTGGGAAGAATCATATGAGATGAAATACTCATCTCTAACCTCATAAAGTTTATGATAATTTGGAAGAAGCACATATAAACATTTAAGACTTGTATAAGCCATGGGGCCTGGGTGGCTCAGTTGGTTGAGTGGTTGCCTCTTGATTTCAGCTCAAATCATGATCCCAGGGTGGTATGATTGAACCCCACATCAGGTCTAGGCTGGGCATGGAGGCTGCTTAAGATTCTCTCCCCCCTGCCCCTCTCCCTCATGCGTGCTCTCTTTGCATTCTCCCTCTCTAACATAGATAGATAGATAGATAGATAGATAGATAGATAAACAAATGAACAAACAAATAAATAAGTAGGCTTTTGTAAACCTCTACTTTGTTAAAGGCAGAAATTAATTCATGGTCAGTTGTTTTATATTTAAATTATTTGCATTAACTGGGGTATAAGTGGGGAAAATCACTACTTTTTCCAGCTAGCAAAGCACTAACAATGATAGGTGCTAATTCCAAATGTGGGGATGCAAACTGATTTTGAAATATATTGACACAGACTCTGAGATCCTGGAGATCTTGATTCTAGTCTGGACTTTGTCCCAAAAGAGCAGTGTGACCTTGAGCCAAGCCACTTCTCTCCCTTGGCCCAAGATGATCTCCTACAGAGATACAGATTACAAATTACTTTTTCGAATTCCAAAAGTCTGTGATTTGTGGTGCCAGATGACAGTGAGCATCAGTCAATATCCAGGCTACGACATCTCGTTAAGGTCCTTCTGGGCCATTGATACACTACTTGCCCACATCAGGGTTGTTTGCACAAGGTAGACTACTCAACAGTTCAGATACAATTTAGGATCCCCTTGTGTTACACAATATTCCTGGGTGATTAAATTTTAATTAATGTTAATGTATAAAATTCTAGGTGTCAGAATAATAGGACAAATATATCAAAATTTAGTCCTCATTACTTCTTTAGGCGAATCATAGGTAAGAGGTCCCAAAGGAACAGCTGACCTTCAACTTCATCTCTGCATATACAACATTTCAATATTTTGAATATATCCAAAATGCCAGCAGAAAGAGTATTTTCATCTTCCATTACTATGTGTGAAACCAGACACCTCTTTAAATAGAAAAACTACTTTGGAATTCTGTTTGCTGGCTGTGGATACTGATTAGCTCTCTGTGGAAGAATTTTGTTTCAAGCATAAGAAGAAAAACGTTTGCAGCCGCTAATGAGTGCTCCCATATGGGAATGATAAAAATCCCTATTATATTTGGTGCATAGGCTGCCCAAAGTCTGGGCTATGCCCTCTGAAGTTTGAGGCTGAGATCCCAGGCTGAGGCCTGTGGTAATTTAGACAAAGCATTGGAAATGATCTCAGCCATGCTAATACAAATGGATTTAATTGAAACATTTGGTTTAAGGGCCAAAGCAAATCAAATATTGCGAGATGTTTCTATTATAGTGATTGGTTCTCTTGAAAGAAAGGTTTCATATGCAATAATTTCATTCTATGTTCCATTTGCTTCTCTGAGCTCTTAGGAAACCCATTCGATGGCAAGTTTCCTTGCTATCATGATGGGTAATTAGATCTTACTGTGGTGTGGATGACAAGTACCATTTTACTGCAGCACATTTACCTGAGTTATGCATGTGGGCAGTGGCACTAATTTTGTCTTCAACCTGAGTTGTGCAAGATAGTTCGCTGGAGAAAATATTAAAACGTATTAGTGCAGTATTTATTGTTCATCAAAAAATAAAAAGGTAAGTATTACTAGTATTTATATTCCTTCTGTGGTTGCTGTTTTGGTTACTGTTGTGCTTACTCAGCGTATGTAGTAAGAGAGGTCCTGATAGGAAAGGTGATTTAAAGTCAAAAGGTCTAAACTACTGAGTATTTACCCAAAGAATGCAAAAACACAAATTCCAAGACATATATACCCCTGTGTTTATTGCAGCATTATTAACAATAGCCAAATTACGGAACCAGCTCCAGTGTCCAGCAATATATGCATGGAGAAAGAAGATGTAGTGTGGATACACGATGGAATATTTTCAGCCATAAAAAGAATGAAATCTTGCCATTTGCAACAACACGGATGGGTCTAGAAAGTATAATGCTAAGTGAAATAAGTTAGAGAGAGGCAAAGACCATATGATTTCACTCATATGTGGAATTTCAGAAACAAAACAAATGAGCAAAGGGGAAGAAAAAGAAAGAGAGGTAAACCAAGAAACAGACTCTTAACTTTAGAGAACAAACTGATGGTTACCAGAGGGGAGGAGGGTGGTTATAATGAGCAGTGAGTAACGTATAGAATTGTTGAATCACTATATTGTACACCTGAAACTAACATAACACTGTATGTTAACTCTACTGTAATTTAAAAAAAAAGTCAAAGGATTTAATAAAGACACTCTTAAATCCTTGTTTATTTTCAGCATTTGCAACTTAATTCATTTATGCTTTTCCAGTTGAGACAAATAAGAGAGAAATTAACTAGTTTACTAACTCTCACAAAAATGTTAATGTGGCTTGAAAAAGTCATAGAAAGGCATTGCAGATTACATAAAATGTTTATAGGGGAGCCTGGGTGGCGCAGTCGGTTGGGCGTCCGACTTCAGCTCAGGTCACGATCTCGCGGTCCGTGAGTTCGAGCCCCGCGTCAGGCTCTGGGCTGATGGCTCAGAGCCTGAAGCCTGCTTCGGATTCTGTGTCTCCCTCTCTCTCTGCCCCTCCCGCATTCATGCTCTGTCTCTCTCTGTCCCAAAAATAAATAAACGTTGAAAAAAATTAAAAAAAAATGCTTATAGTGTAAGCACAAGCAGACAAGAAAATGGCAAAGGACACTTCTCTTAGAATTAATGTAAGTCCCTTCCCCTCCACTTCTGTATTTGTACCTAAGTCTGAAAAACTTTACCTTATTCTCTACTATTCCAAATCAAAATTGTCTTTGACACCCACTTCAAGTTCCGTTCTGTCCATGATGTCTAAACTTCTGATGACAGATGTCCATGGACTGACATCAGCTCAGCTGAACTTAGGGCAGAAACCGTCATTCTTATGCCTTTGATAATTAAATATGCATGACCTTATGATTGCTCTTCTATTAATTAACATCAAGTATTTGTGTCTTCTTTCTCCAGTTGCTATGGAGGATATAAGTTTTATTTTCTTAATGGAGGACTTTCTGTCTAATAAAACTTTCTGCAATGAGCAAATGTTTTAAGTCTGCACTGTCCTATGTAGTCACCACTGGTCACAGGTGGCTTACTGAACTTGAAAAATCATTAGTGCAACTGAGCTTTTATTTTATTTAATTTTAAATAATTTCAGTGTAAATAGATTCATTTGTCTAGTACCTATCACATTAGATACTCTAGCTCTAAAACATCTGACATCTTCCGAATATATTAAGTGTTAATTTCTACTCCTTTGCTCCAAAGACATGAAAAGACTCACCCAGTTGCTCCAAGTCACTGAGAGTTTAGGAACCAGTCTTCATTTGTCATAAAGACTCTACCACATTTATCTATCCATTTTTCAATATATAAAGGATTCGTGAGAAAATAGTTAATTCTAAACTCTCCCTTCACTCTTAATCTTGACCTGGCCTTTTTCATATATTACCCCTGCAAAAACATTTTAATATCTACCTCATTAAAATGCTTAATTGGAAATAAAAATGTGGATCAGCTACACGCACACAGTATTTCTTATTATGTCATGACTCAGTTCAGAATATTTGTGCCTTTTCTCAGAATAAAAATGACTGCTACATTAACATTCCCATACCAACTGACTATTATCAAACTATAAGTTCACATACCAGTGAAATGAGATAGTAAAGAGAAAGACCTCAAGCAAGAGGAGGTAAAAAGGAACTTAATATCTTATCATTTTTTCAAAAAGTGAAAACACAGATATATATATATATATATATATATATATATATATATATATATATATATCTCGACACAGGAAAATCTGGAAGTATATAAATGAAAATGTTAATGGTGGTTTTATGTGGAGGGTAGAATTTCAGTGGTTCTTTTATCTTTTTTTTTTTTTTTTTCAACGTTTATTTATTTTTGGGACAGAGAGAGACAGAGCATGAATGGGCGAGGGGCAGAGAGAGAGGGAGACACAGAATCGGAAACAGGCTCCAGGCTCTGAGCCATCAGCCCAGAGCCCGACGCGGGGCTCGAACTCACGGACCGCGAGATCGTGACCTGGCTGAAGTCGGACGCTTAACCGACTGCGCCACCCAGGCGCCCCTCAGTGGTTCTTTTAAAATGTTCATGTATTTCAAGTGTACCAACTTATAAAAATTGAACATAACTTTCATGTGTAATGAAAACACTAAAAAAATTAAATCATGTATATATACACATTTTGTAGTCTGGTATTTAGAGTATATATCAACATATCAGAAATTCAGTTATCTGATACTTGGCATTTTATTCTCTGATTTCAGAGGTCCTATCTCTGGACACATACTTCCATCAACCTCAGGGAAGCTCACACACGTTCACAACACATCTGTGTTGGCCTTCTGATTTGAGCATATTGGTAAAGCAGCCGTGTCCGCCACTGCTTTTTGCTGTATGACAGAGTCACCATTTTCTAAACCCTTCACTAAACTCTACTAGTCTCGCAAGTCTTTGAATCTCGGTCTCTGGTCATTCATCTCAAACAGTTTTCTCTACACCTGTGCCTTGTATTCAATCACTTAGCCCCACATTGTCAACTGCTTGACCTTCTGAGGTCCTTCATTTGGTCTCCTAGGCATCTCCTTCATTAGCAGGGAGGACTGAAAGAAAACCACCATCCAAGACAAACTGTTGCAGTCAGCTGGAACAGGGAAACTAGGGATTCTGAGTGCTGGTACCAGCTATGCCATTACCACATTCATTCATCAGGTCATCCCCTACGGTACTGTCTACAAAGTACATGTTATGTACCAGGCATATGCTCCGTCCATACCTGCGGTGTGATAGTGAGAGGGAAAGATCATGTCTCTGCCCCACTGTTTGATACTGAGTAAGCCATTGCACTTCTCTCCATTTGTGCTCTTTCTTCTATTATGTAGGGCTTGGGAGGGTCTCAAAGTTCCTCTTCAGCTCTATGTCCTGTGGATTTAGAGCTTCTTTCCTCTCCAATAACTCAGAAACAGAAGACTATGCTCCTTCCCACCCTAAAACAAACACACAGGATTTTGGAGAAAAGAGAAAGGGAAGAGGAATGTGAATTGAGAAGTTTTCAGTACTGCAGTGTGCCCTGTGAGAGTCCTCTATCTTCTCTAGAAATAAATGCAGCAATGGTAATGACATTTTCTGTTAATAACCTCGTAAATACTTTTACTACCTTGTCTTGAAATCCTAGCCATTATTGAGTCAAGTTAAAAGAAAATGAAATCATCACATGCTATTTGGTGTCTAGCTAGGATAATGGCCAATGGTGTCTAAGACCATGACCACTTGCAATGTACTGCTTTTGTGTACCCTTGTATTCTAGAGTACAATGGCTTCAGTACAACGCAGACACCTAAAACTGTGTATCTTTTGTTCACACACTTAGATACAGCCTTCAATTTCTATTGCTCAGAATGTCTATGTGATTGAAAGTATGGTTCCCACACAGGTCATTAAATGAATTTCTCCTTGCTGAGGAAATCATTAACAGACCTACATTGCCAGTGTGGCAGTGTTAAAAAGTTCATGGTCATGTACATATATCTCAAGGGATCAAGTTAATGATCTGAGATGTTATGGCATTGAGCAAGGTGAGAAATGAGGGGTTTGAATCACAAAAAACAAAAAACCAAAACCAAAAACAAAAACAAAAAAAAAAAAAGAGAAAGAGAAATATTGAATATTCTATGGTCAGGCAATCTATTCTCCTTAAAAATAAACTATAGTAAGTACACATTCATATTTGGAAATGCATTGAGGAAAATCTTCCTATGCCTCATCTGTAATTAATTGGTGGGTGACACTTTCATGCAGTGTGGAAAGTATTGAAGGACCTGCCATCTCTAAACAGTGTGATTATCAGAGCCTGGTCTGCGGACTGGGGTCTTTAGTTAGCAGAATCACACCTTACTTACAAGGCAGCTGTTTCATGGTGGACATAACTTTAGGGATGTTACTGCATACAAAGGATTTTCAAGACATTTTGCTTTGTGCTGTGTTGTGTAATTGCTCTTTGATACCCCCTTAAGAAAATCTTCAGTAAAGATGTATATGATTTTTTCAAACCTTTGGAAGTTGTTATGTGGCCATTTGTTCAGATTGCTGTGCTGAGACCAGCCTGTTTTTATGTTGAGAGCAGAATGAGCCAGTTTTATTTAGATTACCCATTAATGTTGGTGAGGTAGAACAATGAGGTAGAAATTGCAGTATTGACTTTTAAGTCTAATATGCAAAACTTACAAAATATCTTTTCTATGGCCCTCTGAACAGTAATGATTTCTGATCTGAAATTATATGCAAACAATTCAAAAGACTGATTTTATTATTACCATCTGTTCCTATAGTGTACTGGAGACTCTTTCTGTGCTCCAAATCCAAGGATTTCAAATCATTCCTGACCACCTTACATGTTCCTTTCCTCTCCAATCCATGGAGGGTCAAAGTGTTATTATTATTATTATTATTATTGCTGCTATTGTTATTACGGTTATTATTAATTTTAATAGCATGAAATTAAAATGAAATTAATGTAAAGGATAGCAATTAAGAATTTTTAATTTTAAGGAAAGGCAAATCTATTTCAATTTTGATAAAATGACTTAAGCATTTGATGTTTCAGACTTCCTTTCTCTATTAAGTACATCATTCTTTTTGACTCATTGAAAATTGATTTTTCAAAATTATTTTTTGAAGTGATCTGCTTTATGGCCCTTCATATCAAATGTCTTTACCTGGAAACTTCTGACAGACTACCCATCAAAACTTGTGTCTTAGGAAGATATGACATAATGGAAAGTGGCCTTTGGAGTTTTAGAGACCTGAGTTTGAATTCTGATTTTAATTTTAAAATATCAATCTCCTTATCTTTTTAACTATGTGAATCAAGGCATACTGCTTAACTTCTCTGAGTTCCACTTATCTATAAAATAATATTTGGAGAGTATTAAGTATATAAATTTACATGTCTGTCTAGACGTATTTCTCAAAAATAGTTTTTTGCTTCTAAGATCACATTTTAAAATTCTAAGTACTTCTTGTTTATAGAAAATATAATTTTGATTCACTCTTTACCTGCTTTTTTGACAGCATTGCTCTAATCAAATGATCTTCTTTACAATTTGGGTAATACTTTTCTTTTAATTAAGAAGAATTTGGAGGAATTTTTTTCTTTTGTGAAAAAACTGTTATCCTCTCTGGGTCGCCTGGGTGGCTCAGTCGGTTAAGCATCCGACTTCCACTCAAGTCACGATCTCAAGGTCTGTGAGTTGGAGCCCCGCGTTGGGCTCCCCGCGTTGGGCTCCGTGCGACAGCTCAGAGCCTGGAGCCTGCTTCCGATTCTGTGTCTCCCTCTCTCTCTCTCTGCCCCTCCCCTGCTCACGCTCTGTCTCTCTCTGTCTCAAAAACAAATAAAAACGTTAATTTTTTTTTTTAAATTGTTATCCTCTCAAATAGGAGACTGCATTGATTTTGATAATCCTATACTTTACATTAGCCAATATCCTCTATTCTGAATTAGCAGTTGAGTTACTCTCAATTTTTATTTAGCTCAAGATGAAGTTGCCTGTAATTTTGTGGAGCCACTTTCCACAGTAACATAAAAATGTATATTCACTAACTGTATGCACTTGAGGCTCTGAGCATGCGCCTAATCTTTCCTTGGGGGCATTTTATGATTGTATTATTTAATTGATCCAGGGTCAACATACACCATGATCAGTAAATGAGATGATGTTACAAATGTCTGCTCCCCCTATTCATACAATGTGGGGGTTCCTAGTCCATAATAATCTGGATCTGAGTAACGAAGAGTTAAAATAAGGATGGGAGGAGGGAAGCAAGTGAAGAGGTAAGCCATGAGAGTGAGAAAATGAAAGTAACTTATGATACCTTGGAAGCAAGGGCTGGAAGAAATGGAGAATAAGATAAATTCCCCGAGGCAAACAGTTTCATATTTATGATGGCTTTTATTTCACAGATGTCTATAATCTTGTAGTCTCACAAAAAAAATTTAAAGAACCTTCATGAAACACATATAGACATGACAGAGCAAAGGGGTCCCTTCCAACTTCCTCATGATATTCACCAAGCACGCCTTCTTTCCAAGTCTACTTACTGCACATGACTGCGGGTCTCTTTTCTTAGCAAAGCTAGACCCAGTAACATAAACACACTTATATATCCACTTCACCAGAGTATGCAGGGGACCACTAACTGCTTTGAAAGAAAAGCCACAATACAATCAGTCTGAGATTATGAAGAAACCATCTCTCTTCACAACACAGGGTATAAAAATGTAGCTCAGTGATGGAGCCTTGCTCCATGGAACTCTTGAGATAAAATAAGTCTCCTATGCCTTTTAGATAAAGATGACAAATAGGTAGCTCAGCCGCAGAGCAGGTCACGGGGGGTGCCTCAGATCACCCCAGGCCATAATCTTTTTTTTTCCATGTTTTATAATGTTTTTTTTTTTACTTTTGAGAGAAAGAGAGAGAGACAGAGTACAAGTGGGGGAGGGGTAGAGAGAGAAGGAGACACAGAATCTGAAGCAGGCTCCAGGTTCCAAGCTGTCAGCACTGAGCCCCATGCGGGGCTTGAACCCACGGACCGCGAGATCATGACCTGAGCCAAAGTCGCTCAATCATCTGAGCCACCCAGGCGCCCCCTTCCCAGGCTATATTCTTAAAGTCAAAAAAGATATGTCAATCAGATCTTCGTTCCTGGCCTGCCTAAAAACAACTGGTTAAGTGCTTTCTTTAGAAGTCTTAAACTGCTTCCTCTGATTTTTTTCTTTGTAAACTCAACAATGAAAATATCTCATGTATTTTCCAAAACAATTTGGGTCTACATAGATGCAAGTGTAGTAATTATTCCCCTTGCTTCTAGAGGGACTAAGGGAGAAAACTTTAGAAAGCAGATAATCAAACATAAATAAATAATTTTAGGGGTCCCAGGGTGGCTCAGTTGGTTAAGCAGTTAAGCGGTCCGACTTTGGCTCAGGTCATGATCTCATGGTTTGTGAGTTCAAGCCCTGCATCAGGCTTTCTGCTGACAGCTCAGGGCCTGGAGCAGGTTCAGATTGTGTGTCTCCCTCTCTCTCTGCTCCTCCTTCACTCATGCTCTGCCCCTCTCTCTCCTTCAAAAATAATAAACATAAAAAATATTTTAAAAAATGATGTTTGTATTAAAAAGACAATAGTGGTGTTCATGGTATAAATTACAAAAAGTAAAATTTAACAAAATGTGTATGGCTGGGGAAAGAGGCAGATTTTACTTTTCCCTGCTAGATGGTGGAGGGTTGTATCATAATCTGGAGGAAAGCAGAGTTCTTTTTCACCTTGAGGTAGATTGGATTAAGAAAATAATCCTGTTACAGGGTAGCAAGCAGGAGAAGAATGTTTGCTTGTTGTTTAGTAACCCAGTGATAAGCATGCAAGTCTCAAGAAAGTACAAATGTTTGTCTGGTGAAGAGATGGCCTCTGGACTCCACCATTAAATTAAAACCACACTCAGGGCATCATCTGAGAAGCTACCGGCTTCTTATGAGGCTTTAGCTAATTGGGCGACAGTTCTTTGTTCCATCAATGAATCACCCTGGATAAAAAAAAGAAGAGCCAAAGGTAATTTTTAGACTGCCAGAGAGTGAATTTTAGTCGTTGTAGAGGTTTTGCTTTAGGATTTAAGAACTCCTTCTCTGCTGAATGGTGTGCTTGAGCTTGTTAGCGTCAAAGAGGCTGATGGACAGCCCACGTGTTTCGTACCTTTCACCTGGCTTTATCGTTACACCTGTCTTATTCCAACCACTACCAGATAACAAATGAACAGTGCTCAAACTTCTAATATCTTATTATTTTTCTAGAAGACGAAGATAACAATGCCTTCCTCAAAGATATGTAATCGGACATGTTGCAAGAGGACTTCAACTACTTCCATTTTGACCTCAGTCTGTACTTCTAATTAAGTTCTTCTTTCCAGTTTATCTCTTAATTTAGGCCAAAGCCCCTGTGGGCAAAGCATCTCCTGATGGGTACTAAAACTACTCCCTCAAGCAATAAAAACTTTAGCCAGCAAGACTCTGCCCAGATTTGACTTCAAGATGATGGATGATCAACTTGACCTTCGCTACCTACCTGCTGTACCTACTGACCTTCGTCCCACATTTTCCTTATATAAACCTAGAAGTATTTTTGGTACCTCAGAGATAGTATTTGAGATGCCAGTCGGCTGCCTTCCCGGTGTTGGCCTCACTGGAATAAATACCTTTCTTATTTCACAGCACCCATCTCTCTGCCTTTGGATTTTGTCAGGGGCAAGTGGCTGACTCTAGTCTGTTTGGGACCCCGGGGGCTAGGGGCTCATCCGCCCTTGTGCCCCAGTTAACAATGTGATAGAAAATGTAACTTTGTCCATCTAGAAAATGGCTTGCTACATTCCAACAGCTAAATGTGTTCCCTAGTATTGCATTTAAACAACTCTTGTAGACTAAAAATATGTTAATTGGTTTTAAGAATACCTATTTAGACCAGAGACACTAAGGATTGAAGATATGGCTGGGGGGGGGGGGGGGGGGGTAGGGGGGCGGGGCTGGAGAGAACTAGCTGGAAAAACCAGTGATGTCAGTTTTTATCATTTTTTGGTTGATGTTTTTTAAGCTACCTGGGCAAAGAACAAAATTCAAACTTACATGGGGTTTTAGGCCAAAACAATAAATTTTGAAAAGATTCTGTTTGTGATAAGTTTTGGAGAAAGAGAACTCATTTGGGCAATAGCCAGGAGAACTGCAGTAGAAATTCATGGAAAGTAGAAGCAGAGAAATAGAAACTAAACAATTTCAATTTTACAAAGAAACAGAGCGAGAAGAATAGCAGAATAACAATAAACGGCATAGCTAAAAAATAGGTTTTATCAAACATTTAAAAAGGTGACTTTTGAGTTAAAACAATAACAAATAGATTCATCTAAATTTCTGGGAGCTTTTCCAAGCTACTGTGCAATTCAGAATTGGGGGCATTTTACTCCTTACACACTTTTTTTAATAAGTTGTTAGTAATGAAGATAATATGTTATCGTTATTTTTAATCTCAAAATGAGTCACTTAGAATTAGTTCTCCAAAAATAGGTTCTATTGCCTCACATTAAACAAACTCTGACAGTTATTATTTTGAGAACCTACATGCGCTCTTGTACTGACTGTTCTGTTACAGAAAAAAAATATATATATATTTAAATTTAGGATATGAAATAATTTTTTTTGGAGCCAGGTGGCTTCTCGTATAAAAATGAAACCAGTGTCCAATGCCGCTTGGAGAATTACAGAAGAGAAACACAGGATGTTACTTTATTTTATTTATTTTTCAATGTTTATTTTTGAGACAATGCGAGAGACAGAGTACAAGTGGCAGAAGGGCAGAGGGAGACACAGAATCTGAAGTGGGCTCCAGGCTCTGAGGGGTCAGCACAGAGCACCACAGGGGGCTTTAACTCATGACCCGTGAGGTCATGACCCATGAGATTATGACCCCTGAGATCATGATCCAAGCCGAAGTAGGAGGCTTAACCCACTGAGCCACTGAGGCGCCCCAACAGGATGTTAGTTTAAAAGAGATCTTGGCCACCTGTGTTTTACAGATGAGGTCACTGAGGCCCAAAGAGATCAACTGTCTTCCAATACGGGTACTTAGAAAAAAAGAGAGTAGCGAAGTAATTGCGAATCAATTTCAAGAAAACAAATTTGAATCAAAGACAAAGCTGAGACCAGAAGGAAACTGTCAAAACTATTAACAAAATCAGCCTTTAGAAGTCAGAACCATATCTATGCAAATATGTGGCTGAGTAAGGGTGGTGGGCATTATAGATTGAGTAGAAATATTAGCTTCTCTGCATGGCTCCAAGCAGAAATGAAAGAAACACAGATTTTTTTCCATAAGTGTAGAATATGTTTGACTAATCTCTGATTACTATTTTGCCCCCATGGTCCTACTTATTATTAAGTTTCCTGGCAAATCAGATTCTTTCATTTGCCGTAGCTATAATCATATGAATTATAGGTTTCATTTAGACTCATTTCACCTCTCCCAGTGGGAAATATCCTTCTGTCATTTTCACCAGACAAAAATAACATTTGCCAATATGAATAAGGAATCAAATATGCTCAATTACACAGTCGATCTTTGTGAACATCCGAGAACCTTGTGCCTTACCCAGAGCTGTGTCCTGATGGAAAAATGTCTGATGCATATTTATCTCTAGAATGTCCTTTTGGGTAATACACACTTTGATAGTTATCAAGACCTGTTATAACCTGTATTCTGTCTGTTATCAGAAACTACACCTTTGCCTCCCTAGGCTATTAATCTTCCTGAGACCTCAAAATTGCTCAACAGTGTTCAAACTTGAAAATAGACTATTGGTTTTGCAAGAAGTTTCATTTCCCATTTATTCTGACATTTCCATTTCAACCCTGCATTCTAAATGTCTACACAAGAAGCTTAAGGAAAATGCCTTTAGAAACTAGCCAGAAAGGTGAACACACCTGTACAGGTATAGGACATACCTGTTAAATCATTGTGAGGATGAAGAGGAGAGAGGGAAATTGACCCTCTCTGTACATTGCTCTGTACAATATACCATCAGGTGGGTCTTAATGCCATTTTAACAGGTGAAGTATTTCAGTGACTTGTCTGAAGCCCTATAAATTAGGACCCTACTTATGTATCTCCTCCTCCAAAACACTCTCCCAAATACTTTATTTATATCCCTAAGCTGCAAACTAGATTGGGTGCTTCTGTTGTTACCTGTTCTTTCCTAAAAATAATATTAAAACTACATTGTGAAAGAAAAGAGTTCATCTATAATGAGCACGTTTCACCTCTCATCTTAAATATTCCATAGAGCACACTATCAAAATTGTGTGTTGCCTCCGTTTATATATGAGGAAGGTGAGGTGTTGAGAAGTAGTATTCCCAAGATCACAAAACTAGAAAATTACATATTCTTTCAAAGCAGAGCCTCCCTCCCACCTATTTGTGTATTGTTCAGAGCCTGCGAAAAGACTGTCCCCTATCATGTGCTTAAAGAAATGTTTGTTTTCCACACCACACACCTTCTAAAATAGGCTTTAGAGTAATCTTTCAAAATGTAAAGTTCTATTTAAAAATAATAAAGTAGCAGTAGAAGCTAGCCCACTCAGGCAAAGGGATGCTCTTGGGTTGGGTTATATTTGAAACTTTTCCTTTCTGTATCACCATAGAAAAGTCAAATTCTAAATAATTATTTAAGGGACAGAGCTCTAAGGATGGCTGCTCCATATGTAGCAGATTAGGCAAAAAGAAGTATGTATTTTCTTAAAAAAAAAAAAAAAAGAAATGTTTAATTTATTTTTTTAATCATCTCTATATTGGGGTGCCTGGGTGGCTCAGTTAGTTGAGTGTCCGACTTCGGCTCAGGTCATGATCTCACAGCTCGTGAGTTTGAGCCCTGCGTCGGGCTCTGTGCTGACAGCTCATGGCCTGGAGCCTGCTTCGGATTGTCTCCCACTCTCTCTGCCCCTAACCCACTCGCATTCTCTGTGTCTCCCAAAAATAAATAAACATTAAAAAAATTTTTAAATAATCTCTCCATCCAACATGGGGCTTAAACTCATGACCATGAGATCAAGAGTTGCACACTCTATGCACTGAGCCAGCCAGGTGCCCCCAAAAGAAACACTTGGAGTAGGGTAGCGGTAGAAGGGAAAGTATCGTGGGGGAAAAATGATACTTCAGAAACTAGGAATAAGGTAGCTTCTTCTCGTTATGCAAGCTACTGCTTATTTTATTAAATGTGTGTGTTCTATAATATGAAGTAGCTCACACAAGTTTTTAAATAGCCCAAGGATTTAAACATTTAATGACAGAGAATTGTTAACCTAAGCCATAATCTAAAACCAAAGAGAATGGTTCCTTTCACTTCTAAGAATTTGGAAGCAGTGAGAGCTGAACCCTACAGGAAAGTAATGAGGTTCACATTTTGTGCATGTATTTTTACAGATATCCGTAAGGCATGAGAATTTATCCTTTCACCAGAGACTATAATTAATATTTCAAGGCTGAATTAGACCTGCTCACCAAAGATGGAACAGAAGACCCCAAGGAAAACACTGTCGGGAGAAGGGTATATAAAAAAGGCAAGATACTGTCTGAAAATGTACCTTAAAAAAAGTATGGGAAACTTCAACCAGAAAGGAAAATGCTGCCAACTTTTTCCTGAGAAAACATAATAGAAATTTCTGTCCAGGTCCCTTCTGCCTGAGGTAAATATTTAAAATCTAGATGCAGTATATTCCTTTTGGAGATGGACTATCAAATCACTTGAGAGTCTTTGAATATAAAACACAGAACCAAACAAACCAAAGAATAATTTAAAAGACAGTCTTCCTCTACAGCCCAAGTTAGTCTTCCCAGACCTCCTACTTAACCTAATTCCCCAGCCCATAAATAGAAAATCAGATGTCCAAATACTGATTCACAAGGAGAAAAATCAATCCCCTATAGGCCAATTCTACCCTGTAGATAGTTGATTCTTGAATAGAGTTCTTATATTTAATAACCACTTCAGAAATACCTTCAGATAGAGAAAGATCCAATTAGAACCCAGGCATCTAGGAATAAGGATAACCTTCTCATTTAAAATTGAGTATACTGAAACTAACCTAAGTCTTGCTTAAGCCCTTTTCATTGGCACCGATGTATTTGGCTCTAAGCTCGTGGCACTTCTATAAGTGGCAGACTACGACCCACAGGCCAGATCTGGCCTGCTGACTGCTTTTGTGTGACCCATGAATGAAAGATGGTTTTCACATCTTTAAATGGTGGATAAATATTTAAAAGAAGAATACTATTTTACAGCAAGTGAAAATTATGAGAAATTCAAATAGTATACCTAAATAAAGTTTTATTGAAACAGTCATGCTCGTTCATTTATATATTATGCATGATTGCTTCACCCCTACAATAGCCAAGCTGAGTAGTTGTAACGAAGAGTGTATGACCCACATAGCCTACTGTAGTTGCTACCTTGCCCTTCACAAAAAGTTTGATGATCCTTGATCTATAATTCTCATCTTCTAGAACAGAACTAATTTTCAATGTTATCTTCTTTGTGAATGCATGTGTCCTAATTGTTTCATGAAACATGTGCTAACTATAAATCTTCATCTGAATAGTATGAAATGATTTGACTCTCAAAATAATCAAATATATGACATTAAGTAGGCACTCAGAATGGGAGTTTGTTATTCCCTGAGTCCTTGTATCATATTTATCTAACACCAAATGGCCAGGAATCATTCATAGTACAACATCCCTAGGGATGACATGGGAGTCAATTAATTCAACAGCTTTATACCTGATGTGAGCCAATGGCTGTGTTTAGGAAGTCATCCAGGTTCTTATAAGTGCAGGGCTTTAGTAATCCAGAGAAGAATATGACTGTTTCTACAATCAAAAAACTTCCAACGTGTAGAAGAACATGTAAGGTGAGAAATCACAAGATGTGTCTGGGGAATAAACTGACTCTATGGTTTATACACCATTAAGGGAGTTCTTTACAGGTTGTTGCCCAAATGAGGAAAGCAAGCACATGATTGTGAGTGTTTTATGAAAACAGGTGGGTCCAATTTAAAAACAGCCATTTATTCCAAATTTGTAATCTTTATAATTTTTTAAACTTAAAAGTCTTTATTTTATGAAATAATGAAGATAGAATTACAGTAGTTGGTATTTTTACTTTTTGTTAATCTTCTATGTTATAATTTTATATATTAAGGGTATGTCCAAAGCCCAAAATCAAAATAGTAATTATAATAACAACAATATAAAAATCCATGAAATCCCAAAGTCTGGAAACTACTGGTCTAGTTGGCAAGACTAGAGCATCCAGGTAGTGGAACAGTTTGGTTCAAAAGTGAGGTTGGTGCATTCAAATTACCCAGAATCATGATAGCCAAATAGAAAACTTAACATTTAATTTAGGATCCAAAAGGAAGGCATTCACTTTTCGCACTAGAGAATGACATAATGAAAGCTGTGCTTCAGGGTGATGAATTTGGCAGCAGGGAGGATGGGTGAGGAAGACACTGGAAGCAGAGGATCACTTAGGAGAAGCCTGTCCAAATGAGATGTAGTGAAGTCCTGAAACTGATAGTGACCATGGAGTAGAAAGAGAAGAACAGATGGAAGATACTTGTAGAGTCAGACTTGACAGGACCTTGCGACTAACTGGAGAGAGGAAATGAAATAAAAAAGTCAAAGAAGGTACCATGGCTTAGGGTTAGGCAACTGGCAGACTTGGGTGGCATCATTAGAAACAGAAAATGGTAAAAAAAAAAAAAAAAAAAGTAACAGATTTGGGAGAAACTGCAAACACAATAGAGATTCTACAATGAAGGACAAAAGCTAGTCTCGATTTAAGTCTCGATTTAAGGCAAATCTATTATTTATTGACTAAATAAATGCTGCAACATGGTTGTGACTTGTTCATTATAATTTCTGCCACAGGAACAGAAACCTGTATTTCCAGAAGACTATGGAATTTACAAATTTAAGTAAACAAACACAATGAAGGCTCTTCCTCCTTAATTGATAAAGTACCCTAGAGGAAAAGTAGATCATGAAAATTGAACATCTTTACATTTTCCTTAGTGTTCCGGACATGATAACAGCTCTTTAAATTCCCACAAGAAACCAGCACTTTCTGTGTATATGCTGCCTGGCTTCATCAGCTATCCATTTGGCTCAGGGAAACAGTCAGTGTGCTGCGGTGTAGAATTATCACTCCCACTGCCTAGTTACCAGCACCTAAGACCACGGATCATAAATAATTCTAACAATTCTAAACTTCAAGAATGTAATGAATTATGAGCTTTTCATCAGAAGACACGAGGATCAATAGAAGCAGAAGGTTTCTAGATAAGCACATTCCATAATTACTGCTTAGGACTGAATAAATCAATTTAACACCACACTTCAGAAAAGTTTTCAAAATGTATTTTCCCCCAGATTTATTAGAGTAATGGTGTGTTGGTTCATGGTTCCATCCCATCTCCTTCTTAATACAACCTTTTAAGGAAATTTAATTTCTACTTCAAAAGGAGTTACATAAAACATCAATTCTCTGTAACTGGATTTGACACATTTCTGTTTTATATATTTTTTCCCCTGGAGGAGAGGAATCAATCATCCACTTACTTCTCAATTTATCTTATTTTTTTCAGTGTGCCGCTAACTTAAATTTATCAGGCTTATTTAGCAATTAGATAATAAATAGGTATTTAAATATTCTTTACTTACGATCTAATCACCCAGGTAATGAGGCTGAAATAGACTGCATGATGCATGACAGGCTAGCCACTTCTTTTACATTTCATAAACCTTTTGTAGAATAATTAAAAATGCATACTTGCTGATCACCTAAACAGTCTACGAAACTGTAAATAATTGAACATTTTAATGCTCAGTGCCAATAGTTGTAAAAAATCATTTGGGTTACTATTTCTGTCGTAAGAAGCACATTAAAGATGAGTAGGGACCATACTACATATGTATATATTTGTTTTTGGTGTGTGTGTGTGTGTGTGTGTGTATCATAATATATATCATTAAAAATTCACTGGTCTTCTAAAGAATTGTCCGCGGTACCTAAAATAGGATTGTTTAACAGCTCAACACTGCAAAATGCTGCAAAGTTTAGATAACTGATGAAGTTTTCAAAGTGGAAAAAAATGATAAAACTAGTGCCATCTAAATCTTCAAGGCTTTCTTATTGTTCTTGTCAAATGAATATTGTATTCATTAGTTTTAAGTGTGCACAAGTTTTTAAAAAATATTCTATAAGAAAATAAACCTATGCCTATACAAAAAAAAAATAATAAATAAATAAATCAGGGTAAATATCAGTAAGCTCTTACAGAAGAGATTTTAGTTGTAAAATCAAGTTGTCAATAAGGCCCACAGAAGTTATTTTGCTACTGAATTAGAAAGTAAAGGTCTATTAGCCAAAGAAGGCCAAGAATTCACAGTGAAAAGGAAAAATAACAGACCGTGGTACTCATGAAAACTCCTTCTTCTTACCTGAAGATGTGAAAAGGAAGGAGGGGCAAGCCAAGGTCCTCTCTGCCCTCCTCCCTTAAGTCAAAGGGCCCCAAAGAGGGACACCTGGGTAGCTCATTCAGTTAAGTGACCAACTCTTGCTATCGACTCAGGTCATGATCTCATCACAGGTGGTGAGATCTACTTCTGCTGTCAGTGCAGAGCCTGCTTGGGATATTCTCTCTCTCTCTCTCTCTCAAAATAAATAAATAAACTTTAAAAAATCTTTCTTTTCTAAATCATATACTGAATAAAATAGGACCCTGGAATTGGAGTGTGATTCTTCATTTTTTATGAAATATTTCTAATAAACAGAGAATTTGGTATCAAGAATACGTCCTGGGGTGCCTGACTGATTCAGTGGGAAGAGCATGACTCTTGATCTCAGGGTTGTTGAGTTCAAGTCCCACTTTGTGTGTAGAACTTACTAAAAACATATATATATATATATATATATATATATATATATATATATATGTATATATACATATACATATATATATATATATATTTTTTTTTTTTTTAAAGAGAAAAGGTCCTTGAGCAAAGCCAAGTCATAGAATAAGAATTTGGTCTAACCTTGGAAGTATTAGCCAAAATCCTGAATTTTGCTTGATATAAAAAAAAACAGGTTAGTCCCCCAAAGCACTTTACATATGACTTTAGAAATAACTTGAATTAAACAATTAGTTACTCATAGAAGTTATAACCACAAAGTAGCAGATCCATATACATTCCAGTATTCAGTCTCTCTCTTTAATACTAAATATTAGAGGAGCACCGGGGTGGCTCAGTTAGTTAAGCGACCGACATTTGATTTTGGCTCAGGTCACGGTATTGTGGTTTGTGGGTTTGAAACCTGAGTGGGCCTCTACTCTCATGTTTCGGAGTCTGCTTGAGATTCTCTCTCTCTCCCTCTCTCTCTGCCCCTCTCCTGCCCTTCCTCTTTCTCAAAATAATAAATAAATAAACTTAAAAATATATATATATTGAACATTAAATGTGATGATTATGTTAATTTCTGAGAATGACACTTAGGAAAATACCTGAGGGCAAACAAATAGAAAAAGATGGCTTTGAGTTATCAATGTTCTAGTGATTAAGGTTGTAACTGGAGTTAAGGACTAATTTCTACCTTGAAACACTTACTAAAATTATTTGCTTGTCTTGAAAATGCTTCAAAGCATGAATTAAACTGGGGGTTTCTTTTTCAGAGACTCAGTTGGCATTTGAGTTTCCCTCCCCTTGTCTAGGCTCTTCTACCAAAGCATAGTTATTTCAGGATGACTTTTCTGGCAATGTTACAAGTGCAACTAATCTTACCAAAGGAAAGATTTCTGTGAAACCTTTTCACTAAATCTGGTGTCTCTACCTACAACATCCTTCTCAGCCATAGTAAACAATCTTCCCAAGGATAGGGAAGGCAGAGATAGAAACAGGAACATCGTAGAGGATGGTTCCTGCACTGTAGACACACAGGTCCTTGTGCGTGGCTGCTTCTGACTGTGCACTTCATTTAAGACCTCTGGAGGAGTCAGGGTGATGAAAGCTCAGTACACAAGGCAGCCCAGTAAATGAAACATGTTGTAACTGGTAAACACGAAAAGCTTTATAAATAGTAAACACTTAAAGAGACAAGCAGGAAGACAATACATTCTGAATTCCAGACACCATGATGAATTTACCTCTGGTATATCAAAAGTAGAATCACACCCCTTTAGGGAACAGACTATAACTTGAATAATCCTTGTTTGGAAAGGACACCTACAATATCTCTGATTATGAAAGAAGAAAGAGAGAAAGAAGAGAAGAGAAAAGAAGAGAAAAGAAAAGAAAAGAAAAGAAAAGAAAAGAAAAGAAAAGAAAAAAGAAAAATGAAAAGAAAGGAAGGAATGAAGGAAGGAAAGAAGGGGAAAGGTGGGAGAGCAGGAGAGAAGAGAGGAGGTAGATTCCAAAGAAGGCACACGGGTCAAAAAAAATTTCAAATGATTAACACACAGAATATTCTTTCTTAAGTAGGTTTTAGGATACTGTCAATGGAAAATGCCAATCTGACCATAATAGCACCCAAATGCATTTTATCTTGTACTCAATATATATTTGGATGTCAGGTTCTACAAAAACAAACAAACAAATTTAAATGAGTCTGAATTGTTCTAATTATTTTATAATAAAAGTATTACTTTATGATATTTTCTGTTATCTGTGATATCAAACACATTCATATACTTTGTGTTCCTTTTCTACATAGTCTTACCACTACTTTAATGAGGAAGGGAAGTGCAGTGCAATAATTAAAAGTATTACCTTTAAAGTCAGAAAAGCATCAGTCTGATGACCAAATCTCCTATTTCTGGATATGCAATCTTAGGAAGGCATCTTAGGAAGGCTTTTTTATGTCTCAGTTTTCTCATTTATAAAATGATAGTAATAACAGCTATCTAAAAAATAAAAAAATAATAATTGTGTGTATTAAGTGAGATAATGTGGATACTTCCTGAAATGGATGTGTCCACTGATACTTGTAATTCTTATTATAATATTGATAGGATTTTTATTGTTGAAAACTTTTTACGTTACCCATAAGAAGTTGATCTACTCCCTAGGGTAAGTATATTATACTATCTAAAGAAAATAGAGATATCTTCAGCTTCAGGCTCACACACCATAATGATCTTAATATTTTCCTCTTCCATCTTGGTTAAAAAAGGGAATACTGGCATTTGGGGAGAGAATTTCTGTACTATGACTGCCTTTCCTTATCTGCATCAGAGCACTTTTAATTATATCTTTCAGTGAAATGGAAGAATAAAATGAGGAATATTCAAATTAAATTCATCAGGGAGAGGATTAGTGAAAAACTCTCAGACCAAGTGATATCAACTGCAAACATGTGAGTGGCAACTTGACCTTCCTGAGACAGGAACAAGTGAGAGAAAAACAAAAGGCTCATTTTAAATAAAGTGCTGTGAGATCTCAGTAAGGAGTCTCTTTACAAACAGTGCATTTCTGCTTGTACTACAAAAAAATATTTTATTCATAGTGCAAAGGCACCATAAAAATCAAAAATCCTCAAATCTGAGAAGGTCTTTGTCCAACCTTGAAAGGACATTAAGAATAAATCAATGTCTGTTCTTACAATTTTATTTAAATTGCAAATTCAAATCTCTCTTCACTATGGGGTTTTTCTTCTATTTGTTAATGTTATCCTTGCTCTAGAAGGAGAATTCATGAGTCAAAACGCTCTACCTGACAGGTAGACAGACCTCTCCAGAGGTTACTTGAAACAGAGGCAGTGCAGAATAAATCTGGAAGCAATCCACTTGTGGAAAAGATTTGGAGAAACATCTAAAGATTTAGTGTTTGCATGGTCAAGTTCAGATCACTTCCATTTCAAAGCTTGTGCTTGATTGGCAGGGTAGCTACCTGTAAACATTTTCATCTCAGAAAGGATAAGTGACCTTAAGGAATCCATCAAGGCTGCTGTTACTATTCGTGCTGCAGAACGGGAGACCTGAATAAGTTTCAAGCAGTAAATCCCAAGTGTTGCAGAAGAGACCCATCTACTACTCTTCAGTTCTGCCAGTCAAGTCCACGGTGCAGAGGCAAAAGAATCTATAGCCCATCACAGACACTGAGAGCTTTAATTTCTCCCCAATCTCATTTGGTAGATTAGGTAACAGCAGAGAGAAATGGACCACAAAGGACTTTTTTTTTGTTTAATTTTTTTTTTTTTAACGTTTTATTTATTTTTGAGACAGGGAGAGACAGAGCATGAACAGGGGAGGGCCAGAGAGAGGGAGACACAGAATCTGAAACAGGCTCCAGGCTCTGAGCTGTCAGCACAGAGCCCGACGCAGGGCTCGAACTCACGGACCGAGAGATCATGACCTGAGCCAAAGTCCACTGCTTAACCAACTGAGCCATCCAGGCGCCCCACACAAAGGACTTCTTAATGATACACAAGAGGAATTGAAATACAGTCATTCAGTCCTCCCCCACCCACCTGACATTTATTGAAGACACATGACATATACGGCACCCACAGAGTTTATAATCTACTAGAAGACACACTTATAAACATCCAATTATAATGTAAGAAAGGTTTTTGGAAGTGTGGTTATTAATTGCTGCCTAGGGCTGTGGTGATGGCTTCTAATAAAAAAATTACATTCACATTCACACCAAAAACAATAAAAATAAGGTACCCAGGAATAAACCTAACAAAAAATGCACAAGCTTTTACACAGAAAATTGGAAAATTACTTTCCTAATTAAATTATTTAATTAATTAAATAATTAATTAATTAATTAAAGTTACTAATTAAAGTTACCTAATTAATTAAAGTTACTTTCCTAATTAAATTATTTAATTAAACCAATGCAAATTATATTAAAATCAAAATAGGGTATTTCATGTATCTTGATGAATCTATCTATCCAGTGACCTATTTACCTGACTATCCAGCACCACAAGACCAATAATAATAAAGGCAATTTTGAAGAATAAGGGTGGAGGAGAAAATTTACTATATATCAGCACTTAGAACATCATTTTATTTTATGTTTTTATTTCAAAATGAAAAGTTTATTTTTTAAATGTTTTATTATATATATTCTCTTTTTTAATGGTGAATGATTTTTTAAATATGAAATTTATAGTCAAATTGGTTTCCATATAACACCCAGTGCTCATCCCAACAGGTGCCCTCCTCAATACCCATCATCCACCGTCCCCTCCCTCCCACCGCCCATCAACCCTCAGTTTGTTCTCAGTTTTTAAGAGTCTCTTATGCTTTGGCTCCCTCCCTCTCTAAACTTTTTTTTTTTTTTTTTTTTTTTTTTTTTTTGCTTCCCCTCCCTCATGGGTTTCTGTTAAGTGTCTCAGGATCCACATAGGAGTGAAAACATATGGTATCTGTCTTTCTCTGTATGGCTTATTTCACTTAGCATAACACTTTCCAATTCCATCCACGTTGCTACAAAAGGCCATATTTCATTCTTTCTCATTGCCACGTAGTACTCCATTGTGTATATAAACCACAATTTCTTTATCCATTCATCAGTTGATGGACATTTAGGCTCTTTCCATAATTTGGCTATTGTTGAAAGTGCTGCTATAAACATTGGGGTACAAGTGACCCTATGCATCAGCACTCCTGTATCCCTTGGGTAAATTCTTTTTTTTAATTATTTTTTAAAATTTACATCCAAATTAGTTAGCATATAGTGCAACAATGACGTCATTTTAATTAAAATACAAAATGATATTAGCAGAGAGACAAATTGACTAGTAACTAGACTAGCAATCACAGAAAAGAAAACCTCATGAATGTGTTAGCGATATTTTTATTTGATATTTTCTTAATATAATATAATATAATATAATATAATATAATATTTAATTATTATTGAGAGGCAGCACTATTTAATAAATGATGCTGGCATAATTACTTATATGGATCTGTACTCTTATTTTATTAAAAGATTTTGTTAATGTTTATTTTTGAGAGAGACAGAGACAGAGCGCAAGGGGGGAGAGGAAGAGAGAGGCAGAGAAGACACAGAATCTGAAGCAGGCTCCAGATTCTCAGCTGTCAGCACAGAGGCTGATGCAGAGCTTGAACCCATGAGCTACGAGATCATGACCTGAGCCAAAGTCGGCCACTTAACCAACTGAGCCATTCAGGTGCCTCAGGGTCTGTACTCTAAATGGTACACAAAATAATTTCCAGACATATTAAACATCTACAGGTAATAACAAAAAAATTCTTTTCAAAGGAAAATATAGGAACACATTTAATGGCCAGAACATTGAGAATGACTTAGAAAGACATAAAAAGTATAAACTACAGGAGTAAAGATTGATACACTAAAAATAATTATGCAAAAATAAAACTTTTATATAATAAATAAAAAACTATAATCAGTTTCGAGATAATATCAGCAATACACAAGACTGACATTGTTTTCTGTTTAAAATATACAAACTTCTCTCTCCATCATATCCTATAAATCAATAATAAATAAATAAAATAGGCAAAGAATATCAATAGACAATTCACATAGGAGAAAACACAAATGACCAAGAAAAATGAACATACACTCTATTTCACTAGAAGTCTAAGAAATAAAAATATAAATAATATATCATGAACAAACGTCTTCCAGTTTTTTCTTAAATCTGAAAATGCCAAGTGTTGCCCAAAACAGAGGAACTTGAATTCTCATACTCTCCTGGGGAGGAGTATAAATTGGTATAACTATTACTAAAAAGTAATCTAGCAATATTATGTAGAGCAGAAGATACAGAACTTCCATCTACAGGCAATTCCTTTCTTCTTTTTTTAAAATATAATTTATTGTCAAATTGGTTTCCATACAACACCCAGTGCTCATCCCAATAGATGCCCTCCTCCCTGCTCATCACCTGCTTTCCCCTGTCCCCCACCCCCCATCCACTCTTAGTTTGTTCTCATTCCCTAAGAGTCTCTTATGGTTTGCCTCCCTCCCTCTCTGTAACTTTTTTTTCCCCTTCCCCTCCCCCATGGTCTTCTGTTAAGTTTCTCAAGATCCACATATGAGTGAAAACATAGGGTATCTGTCTTTCCCTGCCTGGCTTATTTCACTTAGCATAATACCCTCCAGTTCCATCCACATTGCTGCCAATGGCCACATGTATGAAAAATATTTTTCACATCATTGTTTTTAATAGTGAAACATTAGAAAAAGCCCAAATATCCATCACAGGAAAATGGATAAATATGTTGTGATAAAGCCTTACAATGGAGTACCATAAACATCAATGCAAATGACCTAAATCTTTATTTTTTTTTTTTTATAAATTTTTTTTTTCAACGTTTATTTATTTTTGGGACAGAGAGAGACAGAGCATGAACGGGGGAGGGGCAGAGAGAGAGGGAGACACAGAATCGGAAACAGGCTCCAGGCTCTGAGCCATCAGCCCAGAGCCTGACGCGGGTAGACCTAAATCTTTATTGATACCTGCACCTACCTATATCATTACCTACTGGCCTAGATAAGTCTTAAAAAAAGCAGTTTTAAGTAAATAAAGGTGTAGATTGAAAATATACTGTGATATTATTCAAAGAAAGTGTAATAATGTGGAGAATATATTATTATACTACACATTTTATATAATAAGTATTAAAATGTTTATATATTTTGTTCCAAATAATAAAATGATAAAAATATTTGTGAAGAAGATAAACAACAAATCCAAAACAGTGACTACCTTTGGAGTAAAAAAGAAAACATTGGGAAAACACACAAAGATGGAACCAACTGTAGCTATAAAGAGAGAACAAGAATAAAAAGCAAATGTGAAAGCTAAATTTAAAATGGCAAAATATAAGATTTGTTAAAAATTGGGTGATAGGCACAGGTTCTGGTAATATTCTCCATAATTTTCCTTATATTTGAGATAATTCACTAAAATTATTTAAACAGCTGACTCAAAATTATTAAGAACTTCCAGCGAAAATATGTAACTGGAACTACTTAATGGGAAACTCATGAAGGTTTTTAAATTATAGAGTAGCTAAATAAAGACCCCAATTTCCTCAGCTTAGCAGTAAAAAGTTTTCACTTCCTGCAAATAATTATGATCAGCCCTGACCTATTTTCTGAACTCACATATAGAACTGTATTCTTTACATCTGTACCTGCATGTTCTACCCAAATGTCCCAGATAGGGTTCCTGGACTTCCTTCTAAATTGTGATGCTTCTATAGTCTTCTCATATTCAAATAATGGCAATTCCATCATTTGAGTTGCTTTATAAGCCTTGGAATTATCCATCACACTTCCGTTCATTTGCCCTATCTTCAAATTCTACTGGTTCTGCATCAAAATATGCTTGGTTTCTTACCATTTCTTAGCATTTCTATTACTAGTATGTTTATCCAAACCACCATCTCTCTTGCCCTGATTATTGTAATGACCTCTACAGATGTCCCTCTATTTCTATTCCTAATGTCTTATATATTAATACAGATCCAGAATGAGGCTTATGAGAAAAGTAAGTTAATTTCAACACTTTGTTCAAAAAATCACCAATACCTCCCTGAACTGAATGCCAAAGGTGTCACTCAGATATCTATTCTCATGCAATAAAAGGACATTTATTTCCCCAGTCACTGGGAATGTGGGCTGGTAAGAACTTATTGGCTGAGTGTCTTTCCAGTAATTGTCCTTGGCCAAAGCAAGTCGCCTCTCCCAAGATTGGACTCCCTTCCCAGAAGCAGCTCCCATCTAATGGCTGGTTAATGCTTGAGTACAAAGGTGTAGCCTCCTTGCCTCAATTTGCAACAACTCTGAAGGATCCACTCAGCCCCAAACCTCCTCACATGATTTTCAGAGTTTTTATTGCAATTAGTTACATCATGGTTCCACTTCTTCCTTTGCTAAATCCTACTTCTCTCACTTCCTTCAGGTTTTGTTCCTCAGAGCACTCCCTAGTCAACCTCCTGTTCATCTCTGCCTTTAAATCCCTACACTATTTGCTTTCCTTCTACCCCCTTACTTCTTTTCTTTTACTCTCTCCCTCGCTCCTGCTCCAGACCACTGGTCTCCTGGCTGTTTCTGAGAGGTACAAGGCACATCCTTACCTCAGAACATTTCCACTCAGGCTTACGTTTGCCAGGAATACTTCCAAAATACATTTCTCTTCCCTTATTTTTCAGCTCCATGTGTTTAAAATGTACCCTTTTCTACGCATGTAATTTAATAATTGTAATCCTCCTCCACTGCCCCACTCCCATATCCTGTGCCCATTACTTTGCTTGATTTTTTGTCTACATTGCACTCATCTCCATCTTATATCAATATATCTTATTTAGTGTCTATGTTCTCCACCTGGAACAAAGCTCCACGAAGGCAGGGATTTTGTTGTTGCTCTATTTTCTAGGGCATAGAACATGACTTAACACACATTGGATGAACCAATGGATTAAAGTGCATTCAGGACCAAATTAAAGAAGATAATTTCCATTCCAAAGAAACTTCCAAAGGATTTTATTTCTGTCCCAAATGTCTCCATTCCTCCTCAAATGAATGGCTCTCTGAAGTAATACCCTTACCCCAAGGTAAACTAATGCTCTTGCCAAGACATTAATTGGTACCCACCTGGTCAAATGTAAGTAAATTTTCAGCAATCATCGATTCCCAAATGGGATTTTTCACTTTCTTTAATCTGAATTTTCATAATAAATAAGAGTATTCCCCTTACCTCCCCAAATAAGGGGGTGGGGTAGGGGAGAGGCAGAGGGAGGGTTGATTTTAAAAGAGGTCCCAGATTACAGCCTTAGGGACAAGGACTGAAGCAAACAAGATGGCAGAAGTTTCAAGGCTATAAAAGTGTAATGAAAGCAGATATCCAAACTTGCTCCCTAATAATGTATGGCTTATAGGACACAAGGTCATGAAAACTTACATTGCTTACCTAGCATTGATTTATATATTCCTTAGAAGAAAAAAAATATATATATCCCCAGAGACTCTTTGGTAATATTAGTATTCTGCATTTTGAATACATTTAATACATGTCTACAATGATTTTATATCCATTATCTCATGTCATTTTCACACAAAGCCACTAGCAAAATCAATACAACCAACCAACCTTATTCCCATGTGGCATAAAAGGACAGTCAAACACAAAAGCTTCGTTAAATGTTTAAGGTCACACTAAATTCATCAAGGACTTTGAATCTTTCTACTAAATATATTGCTCCTTACTGTTTCCTGTTAGAAACTGCTGAGCTTTGAAAAGGGGACTAAGGGGGCGCCTGGGTGGCGCAGTCGGTTAAGCGTCCGACTTCAGCCAGGTCACGATCTCGCGGTCCGTGAGTTCGAGCCCCGCATCAGGCTCTGGGCTGATGGCTCGGAGCCTGGAGCCTGTTTCCGATTCTGTGTCTCCCTCTCTCTCTGCCCCTCCCCCGTTCATGCTCTGTCTCTCTCTGTCCCAAAAATAAATAAAAAACGTTGAAAAAAAAAATAAAAAAAAAAAAAAAAGAAAAGGGGACTAAGAAGCTTCAATAGATAATTATGAATCTCAGATCAAAAGGTGTTTTCAGGTTTGTGTCAGAAAAGATCTGTTAAGAAAATGCAAACTATAAAGACATTAAAGAACCACATAAGAAAAACCATAAGCTCACAGTAGGAAGGAAAAAAAAAAAAAAAGGACTTTCTTGAAAGGAGATAATTTAGTACAAGTAAAATTGTAGTTTATTGCACATTAAAAAAACATATCCCCTTTGTTTTGTTTCCAAATTACAAGTAGCATCAATCACTCGAGAGAAAAGAAGCAAGACAGAGTATCTAAAATCCCCTAGGTTCAATAAAATCCTTAATTGGTATAATTCAGAGTACCCTCCCCTTAGATTTCTTAGAATCTCATTTTATTATAATTGAAATTTAATCAATATGCAGTTCAGATTACTTATACTCGTGAACAAGTTATTAAGACAGTGCTTACAGGATACCATAACTACCAGTTGATTAAGTAAAGGGGGAAGAAAAGGCAAACTCAGTGCTCTGGAGACAAAAATAACAGTGGATTGATTCAGAATTTCATTTTTAATGACTGTGTGTAGGTAGAGTTTAAATCATTTCTCAATTATCTTCACTCATCTGCCTAAGATATAAAAAGCTATAATTTCTTTGCCCTACATGCACTCCACAAAATGAGTGTAAGTTTGTGACATAGTGTGTAGCATGAGCCAGATTAACAGTGAAAGATACCTAGTACTATCTCACCAAATAGTCCATGATTCTTGTTACCGTTATTATGATTGTATATGTGTTTGGCAGGCCCCTAAGTTCTTGAATAATTAGATTTTTAATGTTTATTTACTTTCGAGAAAGACAGAGAAAGCTCATGAACAGGGGAGGGGCAGAAGAGAGAAGGAGACAGAGACTCCCAAGGAGGCTCCACACTGTCAGTGCAGAGCCCCACGCAGGGTTTGAACTCACGTCCCGAAATCAAGACCTGAGCTGAAAACAAGAGCCAGACACTTAACCAACGGAGCCGTCAGGGCACCTCTTGAATAATTAATTTTTAAAAATTAAGGAACACCGTTAACAGTCCACCCTGTGTACATATAGACATTCTGTATAAAAATAAAACAAACACTGTAAAGAGAGAAGAAAAAAAAATATGATGGACAAGGGCAGGCTAGACATTAGCTGTGCCACTGTGGCTTTTAAACACAGGCTACCACATTCTTGACCTACTGGGAAATTAGTATGCAAGTGGGTCCCTAATTTCTACCTCTAGTCTCAAGCCATTTATGGTAAAGGAAAATGGTTCCTTTGTCTTCCCTTTCAAATCCACCATTGATGGATATTTTTGTAAAACACAGTAAATATAGATTACTAGAAAAATGAAATAAAAAGCTAGAAGCGTGTAAAACATAGCCCTTTGTCATTGGATTCAATAGACACAAAATTACTCTGGCAAAGTGCCATAAAATTATTTAAGTGCTTACTCTCAATTTTGGTACTTCTCATGGACTAGTAACAGTTTGAAGACTGACAACCATCTGAGGAACACCTACCAAATGACTTTATAGGTCATGATGAGAATGTTAACGGAAATGGTTAAGGATCATGAAAGTCTTACTGTATGTGAGGCATTGTCGCTAAATTATTTCTATACATTATCTTATTTAGTCCTCACAGAATTCCTGTGAATTCTTTATTTTTTTTTGATCAAATTTAATTATTTATTTTGAGAGAGACAGCCTGAGCAGAGGAGGGGCAGAGAAAGAGGGAGGAAGAGAATCCCAAGCAGGCTCCGCACAGTGCAGAGCCTGATGGGGAGCTCAGACTCACAAACCAGGAGATCATGACCTAAGCCAAAATCAAGAGTTGGCTGCCTAACTGAATGAGCCACCTAGGCGCCCCCCTATAAAGTCTTTCTACATTTTAGCCTCATTTTACACATGAATAAACTGAGGCTCAGTCTTTAAGTTTTTATTGAAATTCCAGTTAACATACAGTGTAATATTAGTTTCAGGTGTGCAGTATAGTGATTCCACACTTCCATACAACATCCGGTGCTCATCAGAGTAAGTGCCCTCCTAACCCCCGTCACCTATTTCCCCCATCTCCCCTCCCACCTGCCCTCTGGTGACTATCAGTTTGTTCTCTGCAGTTAAGAGTCTGTTCCTTGGTTTGCCTCTCTTTTTCTCTTTGCTCATTTGTTTTGGTTCTTAAGTTCCGCGTATGTGAAATCACATGGTATTTGTGTTTCTCTGACTTATTTCACTTGGCATTTTACTCTCTAGCTCCATTCGTATCCCTGCAAATGGCAAGATTTAATTCTTTTTTATAGCTGAGTAATATTCCATTACACACACACACACACACACTATATATATATATATATATATATATATATATATATATACACATACACACACACACACACACCACCTCTTCTTTATCCATTCATCAGTTGACGGACACTTCCATAGTTGGGCTATTGTAGATAATGCTCCAATAAACATAGGAGTGCCTCTATCTTTTCAGAATTAATATTTTTGTCTCACCCTCACCTTTAATGTCTAAATCCTTGGCCTACTTTTAGCAAGAATCTTGTTCAATTCAGAAAGTATCTTCCCAAGCTTAAGGTCTCCTCTTAGTCATTTTCCATCCACTGAGCCTCTCACCCTGCTGTCTATAAGCTCCCAGCTATCTTCCTGTTATCCAGATTTGAGCCTGATCTCTCCCCCGTATTGTGATAGATTTGAACGAAGTCTTCCTTACCGTTTTAACAAGTGTCACAATGATTTTTTTTCTTTAAATGTAGGCAAACCCTTCTTATTCATAAAACCCAACAAACAGTCTTGGAAGGAAGAACTACAGAATGTGTATCTTAAGTGAACCACAGAAGAGACCATTTACATAACTCATGTAATTGTTTCTGACAATCAGGGACCATTTTCTTAATTCTAGGAAGTAGACCATAGCGGTTAAGAGCATGAGCATTGAAGAAAACTTTTGTTTGGATCCTGGCTCTTCCATTTACTGGCTGTAGGACTTTGGGCAATTATATAGAGAGAGCACCTCTACTCTTCAATCATCAGTAAAACGGGAGTGTGGCACTCCATAACACTATTAGATGTTAATATGTATAAAATGCGTATAAGATTGCCTATCACAGAGTAAATGTTTGAGTTAATTATTTTTATTCTTGTCATATTCCTACTCCATACTCACACTCCAGTAAGGGTTTTGGATATCAGATATGAAACGTGATATTCTTGAAAAGTTTGGGTTTTTTTAGTTGTGTAAAATCTTGTCCCATCCCAGGTGGATTAATAATTGGGTTCACTCAACTGGATTAGGATAAAATAGCAAACATTTTTTGAATGTCCAGCATCCTATTGGTATAGTTCATGAAAGGAGCTTTTCGGATTATCATGATAACAAAATGATGTAGTTATCACAACTAACACCTTTAAAGTGGCTCAAAGTCTTTCCCCCACTTCTCATTATCCAAGAATTTGACTGATGAATTCTCAGGTGCTCTAAAGATCACCAATGATGCTTTATCATTTATTTCAGGGCTTGGCTAAGGACATTGGATTTTTAACCGATTCTTGATTTTTTTTTACTGGGTATAAACTCAGACATTTTCCCTTTTGCTGTATTCCCATAAAGAAAACCAAGTATCAGAAAATAAAGCTTGCTTCAAATCATTATAATATGATGGTCCTTGAAATATTTCATACTACATTTTAGTTTTTGGCAACATCGCTTAATTTTCTGACTAGAAGGGTAATTTGCAAACTTCAAATCCCTGTCAGTTATGGGTGAGAGGAAAATATACCACATAATTACCACTGACCATGAAATAAATTAATTCACACAAATAAGCAACTTATATGTATTTTTATTCCTTGTCATTACAGAGTCACATGAGTACTAAAGTTGTAATGGTCAAAAAGGAAAGCGTCTCTACCCATAAATCTCCCAGGATATTATCTGAGATCCTGCAATAGATGCTAACTACCCTTTTAGAGAAAGAAAGAGTGTCAAGAAGTTTGTCAAGCTTCCGTGGCCACTGAACCAGATGAATGTATGACACAGTCTATCATTTGGGCAGCCAGAGGCATCTCATGAGGTCCAGGTGTAAATAGAGATATCTTAACCACACTTGGTACCTTTTGTGAGTGGGAAATAGAGGCCTATTTTTCATGGGACTTGTTCCTTCCTTCCTTAAGAGATTTTTGGCACAGAGAAGAAACTAGTTTCACTCTGAAAAAGTCTTCATGGGACCAGTACCACAAATTCATGTACATAGCATTACGCTTTCTGACTCATCCTCCAGTATACAGACTCATTTTTGTACCTCTAGTAATGAATTGATCAGGGCAAGCCTTATCTCAGAATTAATTATGTCTTTAGCATTTTCTAAATGATATTTATTTCCAGGATGGCAGAAATAACCTTTCCTTTAGCTGTGCATCAACCACATTATCAAATCCTGATGCTTATTTTCTTTCTTTCTTTCTTTCTTTCTTTCTTTCTTTCTTTCTTTCTATTAATTTAGCTGATTATTGTTCATCTCTATAGCTAGAAATAATGTGTTTATTTAGGGAAAAGAGGGCTTTAATGACTTAAAATCCTGAGATAAAATGTTATTTTGTTATTCCAGTCATCATGGCTCTGTGAATACAGTTACACAGAGATAGAGTTAACATAATCAAGGACAAGACATAATTGTCTTAATCCAAAATGCCAACATTTTGCAAATTATGTCAAAAAACTCACCATAGAAGCATGTTTGTGTTTTTTTTTTTTTTCCTTCAAGAACAATTTAAAGGAGGAAGAATACTGTTCACTTTCAATAATGAAAGTGGGTAGAATTTGTCCTTAAAAGTCATGCTGGAATTGTTTTTAAGGTTTGCATGACTGTAATTACCCTGGGGCTGAATGTGGTAAATACAACCTATAAAACAAACAGACAAACAAAAAGGAAATAAAATTAGCCTCACTCCTTAAATGATTATGGCTTCTGATCATAGGGGGGAGGAGAGCATTATTTTTAAAAAGTACATTCTTCTTTGGATTGCTGAAGAGAATAGGTCATTAGAAGTACTTCTCCTAAACAGCAATATGAACATCTTTGGGTGGCTTCCTATTTAAATAAAATAAACATTGCAAATAAATAATTCAATGAATTTTTAAAATGCTGATCAGAGAAAGAAAATTAAAATATTGAGTTCCTAATACATTTTTGTGATATTTAAGATTTAACCCATTATCAAAAATAAATAAACAAAAATAATAAGGTTTAACCCATATCCAAATGATTTGCTTTTGCTAAGGCTTTCTGTATGTATATATGTACCATAAGTCACCACCAACAAAGCATGTCTTTGTGCTATCAACTGTGTGAGAGAAATGATGGACTCTACTGAGCTAACCAAATAGCCTACCAGTCCCCACTCTCACCTTATGAGACCATCTTCATAAATCTTAGCAACTCTGACCCATGCAAAGTTGGGCTAGTTTCTGGTTATGCTACTGTAGCACACAAGTAGGCTAAGTCACAGGTACCTATGGAAATGGAGAGGACTTTGCCCTCCTCAAAACAGAGGTCAGAAACCAGAGTCTAATACCAGCAGTGGATTTGAGTGAAGCGATCCTACCTCACCCAAAGATCTTGGAAATATCATTACATACTGATGAGAGTTAGGGAAGACATACTGGCACAGAAATGATAAAGTAAATGATTTTGTTTTCTGTGGGCAGCGAATACAAATGGTTAAAAACGCTATGCCAGTACCAGAAGTTCTAAAATCTATTGTCCTGGGCAACTTAGCCCAACCTCGTAGTCCTCCTATCCACCCACTCCCATATGTATATCAATTCTATTATATTCAACCATCATCTTATAAATATTTATTGTGCACCTACTCTTTACCAGACACTGTGAATCACAGAGAATAAAATGGTCTTCACTCAGAATCTAATGGTAACATATCTAAGAAAAATAATTGTAGTAATAAAAAAATTTATAATAGAGGCATACATAAGTGAGTAGCAATTCTTCACTGAAAGCCCATGGAAGACTTCCAACAGTCAATCAACCAAACAATGTATATATTTATAACTTGAAGAAGAGAAGAAGGAGGGTTTGTGAAACTTAAGAGTGTAACTCTCCAGCTTTAAGCCATCCATGGCTTCCCATTGCTCTGAGGACTGACTTTAAAGTCTGCCAGTAAGATCTTTATGGTCCATAGGATTTGTCTTCTCACTGGATTTTGTCCACTATAGTTTAAGAATACACACTGGCAAGTATTTATTATGCTTCCACAATGACCCAGGCATTGTGTTAGGCTCTGGGAGCACAATTATGAATCAAAGAGACATACTGATAGAATGGCATTTAAAGTCTAGTGGGGAGGGCAGCTCACTTGGTCGAGTGTCCAATTTCAGCTCAGGTCATGATCTCACAGTTCTTTGAGTTTGAGCCCTGCATCAGGCTGTCTGCTCAATGTAGAGCCCACTTCGGATTCTCTGTCCCCGCCCCCCTCTCTACACCTCCTATGCTCATTCATTCTCTCTCAAAAATAAGTAAACATTAAACAAAATAAAATAATAAAGTTGAGTGGCAAAAATATAATAAGTAAGTACCCAAATAAAACCATGGCATATAGTAGGTGAGACAGAATAAAGAAGCTGTGGCAACAGAATGATGAAGTGGGAGTTAGTCCAGGGAAAGGAACAGGTCTCATTGAGTAAATGATACTTAAGGGGAGATTTGAAGTTTAAGAAGAAACCTGCCTTGCAAGAGCCTGAAAAATATTTTTCCAGGCCTAGGGAACTGTTAATACAAAGGTCATGAGATAGAAATTAGTTTGTTGTATCAAAAAAAAAAAAAAAAAGTAATATTAGTCAGGAGGGGTGAGCTCAATGACACAGAGCTTTGTAAGTCCCTAACAGCATGGGTTTTATTCAACGCACAAAATAGTATGCACTGTATTTCTTACTCACACCATATGTGGTCCCCTCTACCTGATCTGATCTCCCCCTACCTTCTTTACCTACTGTTAGTCCCTAATATCAGAAACCACGTCTGAATTCATTTTTGCTTCTTCAAAGCTGGTTTATAATAGCTGTTTGATGACTGAAGAATGGAAATATGGAAAACATTCTCTTGCTTAATATGACTTTTGTAACATTGTAGAAAAATCTCTTCAGAATTTCACTGAGAACATAGTAAATGATATTAAGATCTGATGGAATAGGAGGGGATTAACTCAAGTTTGAGGAAGAAATCCATCTGCCATCTTTGAAGAATATACACATAGTATATATTCTTTATCTTTGAATTAGGAAAGTCTAATTTGGTACCTTTTGCACTTGGTATTTTAAAATCAATATTTTCATCCTGATTTATCCCATCCCTTTTGCAAATATATATAGATATAGGTATATTTTAGTTTTATAATGTGAAAATAAAGAACACTTTTTCATGAAGTCACCAAGCATATTGAAGAACACCAATGAAGATAGTTATAGTGAACACTCAGGCCTTCTCTCCTTTGTGAAAATGATTTTTTAAATTATTAATGGGTCATTGGTTATTACAGAGTGTAGTCTATAGGATGCATGTTACCAACTAATGATACTTCTAATGATGCTATCATGGATCTCATGGATCTCAAAGATACACTGAGAATGTATCTAACAGTGCTGTTGTTGTCAAGGATATCTTTAACACATTCCACAAGGAATTTCTTAGCTCAAGGGTCATCTTCATAGAGCAAATTTCCAGTAATAACTGGTGACCAGAAGCATCGCCCTTTTTCAATTCAGATAGCTCCTGTTGTGCAAAGTGAAAAAGAACCAGTTGCCACGAATAATTAGGACTAACTAGGAAAATTTTGACAAGGGTATAATTTCAATTCGTGATTCTCAGCACTGAGATAATTTCATGCTTTGTGAAAACCATTTGGTGAAAAGTTAATTCAAATCTAAACTTTAGTTTTGCAGGAATTCAGTGAAATTGATTTGACATTGGCTAATGGTTTTATAACAAGCAATCAAGATGAGAGGCCTTTAGGGAAAAATTTTTAAATCCCCCTTTTTCTTGGTTGGCCTCCCTTTTTCCACTATGATTGTTTGATTCTTAATAAGAGAAAACAAACTGATAGTGACTAGAGGGAGGGAGGGCGGGGTGATGGGCTAAATGGGTGATGGGGATTAAGGAGTGCACTTGTCCTAATGAGCACCAGCTGTTGTATGGAAGAATGGAGTCACTAAATTGTACACCTGAACTCACATTTCACTGTATGTTAACTGGAATTACGTAAAAACTTAAAAAATAGCCCTCTTTTCCCCCTATGTCCTATGCGCTATCTTGGCAGTATAAGAAAGACTTTAGCTGCTATCAATGTATGGAAAAGTATATAACTCAATCTTGGCTAGGTGGGTGTGGGAAAAAGAAGCGTGTACATTTATTTTATCATATTCACTGTTCCACAAGCAGCACACCTGTAAACATTCATTTGATTTAACTTATGTATTTTAACATCTCAATTTGCCATATTTAAGACTGTCTTTGAATCCCAAAGTGTGAAATAGATGAACCTCTTTACAAAATTTGGCATCCAAAAGTAATATCAAATTCTATACAAATTCTTTGCTTGAGATATTTGAAGGGAATTGTACCTTCAAAAATTGGTCCAGCTAATGTAATTCTTCTTCCCTTTGTAGCATCTATTTTCAATGTCAAACATATCATTTAAAATCCTTTGATGCAATGAGGATTGTGTTGAACATTAAAAAATTTCACAATTCCACAATATGACTCATATTCTATGTAGTAAAATAAATACCCTGTAATAAGTGTTCTAATCAATTAAGTAAAGAAATACTGTAAGATCTATTCATGTCCTAGTGGAGCAGGAATCAGCAAACATATTCCATAAATGTCCAGAAAGTAAAGATTTCAGACATTGTGGGCCATACAGTCTCCATCATAACTATTCAATGCTGCAATTAGAGTTCCAAGCAACCACAGATAATATGTAAAGTGGTGTGTCTGTGTTTTAATAAAACTTTATTTACAAAAACAGGCCACAAGCTGAATTTGACCCATAGGCCAAAATTTACCAACGTCTACTCTACAGGAGTAAGAGGTAGTTCATATTAAAATGTTTTCAAGGCTGTTTTCTAAATCATGTGGAAACTGTCAGTTTTTATTCAAGCTTCAGAAAGGGCCAAATACTAAATGATATTTTATAGAAATATTTCATATATTTATGAAAGCAGGTGTCAAAGAAATTAGTAGCACTCTGTAGCCATTTGTGCTAACACACAGTAAAAATATTTCTTTCAAGTTATTCCATATTTGGGAAATTTAATAATTTAGACCATTCCTTGTGCACCATAACCCAGATGCACTGCCAAATACCATAAATTCTACTTTCTCATTTAAATCTATTCACTCATCTCTATCCCTGAACCTGCTCACGTCAGCATCATCTCTTTTCTTGACCACAGCAACAGCTTCCTAACTTATATCCCTGAAGTCAGTTACCCATCTTGTTCCACAAGCCCCTGTCCAAATCTCCATTTAGTTGTAAGAATTATCTGTGATAAAGGAAAATCTACTCATATCCTCTTCTCTCTTCTGTTTAAACCTTCCAAACTTCTATGTTTAGGATAAAATCTAATCTTAATGTGACCTGCAAAGTCTTGGCTTGATTTTGCCTGTCCACTTCTGTACTGCTATTCTCTCTTTCAACTCATTGTGTTCCTTTTGCTTAAAGACATGTGCACATATGATTTGCTTTGCCTGGAATTCATTGGTAAACAATTATCTCCCCACCAGGTTCCATGAGGGGAAGCGTGATAATGTATATTTCAGCACTTGACCCAGGGTTGACATAGAATAGATAGCTGATATAATAAGTGCTCAAGAAATATGTGTAAGGCATGAATAACTGAATGAATTGGTCTCCTAGATGTATTTAGATATTTGTTGAAAATACATCATGTTCCAGGGACGGAAATGGGACAAAGCCATTCATATTGCTTTTATCAGTGGTTAACTATATGTATACGTATATGTATAGCTATATGTATAGCTTTCTAGTTTATAATGTTTTCTTCTATAAAGCCCTGTAAGAGTTCTTCCCTGTGCACCACCCACCCCCACCGCCCATATAATATTTCAATCAGCTTTCACCAAATCCAATTGAGATTTTGTAACTTTTTTTTTTCAGATCACTAATACTAATTATCAAGTAGGATCTTTCATCCCCTTAAAGCATTCCCAATCTGAGACCCCTGCAGAGATTTCAGAATAACGGAGAGCTGGAAACATTCCCAGGTCTTACATTCAACTCGCTGACAGGTTAAGGTTATAAACTATTCAGAGAAGCAAAGCTGTTAGATCAATTTGTCTTGTAGAAGTTCTAAGACAGTTGGTTCATGAACACTTTCTGATATGTTCAGCAGTCTACAGTTCTTCTGCTGAGTAGACAAGAGACGTGACTTCCCAGATGTTAAAACAGCTGTCATATTCACCCCTAAGGGATCACAACAATTGCTAAATTTTTTGTTTTTTTGTTTTTATTTTTCCTTCTGGATAAAATTGGCAAAATGTTTGAAACTTTGTCCTGTGCTGCTACAAAGCCTCCTATGCATTTGTGAGCTGTGCAGGTGCAGGACCAGCTGTGGAATGAGAGTAGAAAGGTCATAAAGGAACTTGGGATAGGATTTGTAGGGGTGACGCTTATTTCTTGATGCAGTAGACTGAAGAGTATCTTCATTTCAAAACTCAGTTAAAAGGCCCAGTGTTTAAAGAAAGTTCACTGGGGCAGGTGGCTGGCTCAGTCAGTGGAGCATATGATTTTTTTAATCTCAGGATTGTGAGTTCAAGCCTCACATTGGTGTAGAGATTACTTAAAAATATTTTGTTTAAAGTAAGTAAATAAAGAAGGCCCATTGGAAAGAAACATGGAGTACCAGAAAGATACCAACATGTATTTGGCTCAATGTATCCCCAAAACCCTATGAATTGTCTGAATATATGCAATTACAAGTTAAATATTCTTGATTAGGAATCTAAATGCATTCAATTATTTTTAATGGCTTTTAACAGCATTTTTTATAAGAGGAGAGGAAAACTAATTCAAAGACACACTAATTCATAGTAGTTATATGTATTGTGTGTTTGTGTGTGTGTGTGTGTGTGTGTGTGTGTGTGTGTATGTGTGTATGCATATATATGTTCACAAATCTTTTTGGAGAAACCAGAAATCATATCATCAAAATACCTTATTCTGTAGATAAACAACTTAAATAAAAACATGAAATGTTAAATCACTTGCCCAATATCACAGAAATAGTGGCACAATATAAACTAGCATCTAAATATGCAAGATATTTTCCATTACATCATACAGATTGTTGTTTTAAAAGAAAAAAAAACCCTCAATCCTATCATTCTACAAATAAATTTCTAGTTTAATTAAGATTCATGAGGATTTATTTTTTTTTTAATTTTTTTTTTCAACGTTTTATTTATTTTTGGGACAGAGAGAGACAGAGCATTAACGGGGGAGGGGCAGAGAGAGAGGGAGACACAGAATCGGAAACAGGCTCCAGGCTCTGAGCCATCAGCCCAGAGCCCGACGCGGGGCTCGAACTCCCGGACCGCGAGATCGTGACCTGGCTGAAGTCGGACGCCTAACCGACTGCGCCACCCAGGCGCCCCGAGGATTTATTTTTTAACTGTACTTTAAAATTTACAACTCTAAATCTCATGCAACTAAGACTTTCCCCCTCTCGTCTTAAGAAACTGAATAAGATTCACACATCAACTTATACTAATTAGATGCATTTGACATCCAAAGGAATAGAAGCTTTCAAGAAATAAAGAAAATAATAAAACAAGAAAAATAATTCTACATACTTAAAGAACATTCATATATTCTTTTCAGAAAGATTTTTGTGCTAAACCAGAGTTGAACAAATTGCAAAATAACAGCCTGAGGCTTATTTACTATAACTAATACTTTATCTTCAAATGCGGTTTGAGCCATTCCTGCCTTCTGCTCTCCTCAAATTAGGATGGGTTACTTACAGTAAACCACCTGGATAGTTCCAAAAGCCCCCGCCCTTTTCTTTATATGTATAAGGTAAGCATAAACTCCCCCCTTGGATATTGAAAAAAGAACATTATTTTCTGGTAAAGATTTAAAGCGACAAATGAACATCAGCAAGTTTTACATACATAAAGGAGAAAGGTTTTAACACAAGCGGCAGGGCGGGGGGGTGGTGACTGACATCATCCCTCCTGCTAGCAATTGTAGTAATAACACTAGTACTTCTGGTAAGCGTGGCTACAGTGTTTTCCATTTTGCCCTAAACAGAAAGAAGTCTTGATAGATCTACTTGTTTGTTACACCGCTTCTGTGCAATGAAGTAGCTGGAGAGGATCCTTGACCTAAAGGGGGATATGTATTATACTTTGTCACACAATTATGCAGTCATGTACTGATTCACGTCCTGAGCCAGAGGAAGTCAACTACAGACACAACATTAGCTTATGAAATCTCCTGGGATAAGAACTCAGTCCAAAAGAGCATTCAGGATTGCATACTGAGCACTTAACCCCACCCTGTTAAGAGCTTCCTCTTAGGGCATGTGAAGTCAAGATGGCAGAGTTGCTCACAAAGCTCAGGACACGGTAACTGGTACAGAATGAATACTAATCATAAAACTTGTATTCTGAGTTGCTATAGGATCAGCCTAAGGGAGAAGACAAGCTGAATGATGAGAATGACTCATTGTTAGAGCTGCTTGTGGGTTATAGGGACGTTCTGCATGAAAAGTTGTCTCTCTGATGACTTACTGAGGTACCTCCTGAGCTTTCAGACCTCCTTTATTTCTGAAAAACTAGTCCCACCTCCTTACTTGATCTCTGTTCTCACCACCTCAAAGAGCCTACCTGTGTAGAAGGTACCTTGAATGCATTATCATATGTCAGAGAAGACATTTAAAATGCTTGGGAAGAGGGAATATTATTACGCTGTCAACTTTCTGTCCCTTAATCTTACTTAGTGAACATGTAAGTCACTTTGATAGAAGTAAATGGACTTTTCTTCATAAATATCTAATATTCCGAAGTATACCTTGTTTAAGGAGTCAGTATAGCCTCATGAACCTGCCACTTTTCCAGTTTGTCTGAATTGCCAAGAAATATTTTGAGAGAAAACTCAAGACTTAAGAAACATGAAAACTCAAAACTTTACAAACTGATTGGTTCTTTAAGGATGTACTTAGAAATGACTGTTGCATTGTTTTGTTTTGTTTTTTCTTTTGATATTTGTGGACAAAGCTGAAAGAAATAATTAGTTATGGTCAATGAATCATCCTGTGCCAATAGTTCCTGTAATTGAGAAAAGCAGCATAATACCATTTGAAGGCAGTACCATATTATAAAATGTATCCAAACTGCAGAATGTCATAACAGCACCAGAGAAGAGCACCGCATTGTGATTCTTATCTTTGATAATAGTATGAAGACAATAGAATATCTGCTTTCTTTTTACCTTGAAAAAAAAGTTGGACTAGAAAAGATCTAGGAACATAAAACAATCCATATTTCTGGATACAACACTTATAATGAAGAGGTTTCAAGTAGAAACTCTAAGGAGGGGAAAGAGCTAGGACAGACTTAATTGAGGGATTTAACCTTGTGAAGGTCACAAACTAAAATGGGTTCTATGTATGCTTACTCTCCCTCTCTCACTCTCTGATTCTACACCCATGGACTAAAAATTACTCTCTCAAATTAAAATCCTAACATTCAGGGAAGCTGAACTGAAGAATTTCTGTAAGCAGTATGTATTTCAGAGTTAGTTTTGGTAGATGACCTTGGGGATATGGTAGATATTCAGTAAGTATTTCCCGATTTGCAATGCTTAATTTTAGAACCTGAAGGGACTTCAGATAATTATCATTTATCAAGCACAGATGATGAGCTAGGCATTTTATTTAGATTATTTCATTTTATCCTCACATCAACCCCCAAGTAGGGACTATTATTATTTCTATTTTAAGGACAAGATATACAAGGTTTGGAGAGGTCAAGTGATTTATTCAAGAAAATATCAGTGACTGGTGGAATTGAACTCCACATTGAGGCTTCAAAGCCTGCACTTCTAGCTTTAAGTATCACTTATTCTAATGTCTATTCTTTCCACCAGGAACAAAAACAATTTTTTTCTTTCAAAACTGAGATTTTGAAAGACTAAGTAAATGACTAAGGTGATATGACAAGTTCATGACAGAGCTGAAGTGGAAATTAGTCTCAGTGCTATTAGTTCAGAACTCTATCCTTCCAGTCACTCGATGTTATGGCTGTAGTTTAAAGAATGCTGATGCTGGCCCGGAGGTCACGTGGCAAAAGTCTGCAACTTGCTAGGTGATCTTAGATAAGTAATTTCATCTTTCTGTGTCCCATTTACTTCATGTTTGATATGAGGACATTATGCTATCAACCAAGACTCTTTTCATTTCTAAAATGTGACACTTCTATGTTTCTGTAGCCTATAATGCTATTGCCAATCTATTTAGCAAATACCTCAGCTATAATTTCAATTTGTTTTTTGATCAAGATGTTCAGGATAGTGTGATTTCTGAGATGATAGTCATGATCTAAGGAACCCAAAAACCTAGGTTTGAAACCCAGAACTGTTGTCTAATTATGAGAACTTGGGGAATTTCCTTAACAGTTCTGAATCTCTCAGATCTCTCCTTTGTAAAACAAAATATAATATCATCCCTACCTTAGAGGGTGGTAATGATAAATGAGATGTGTGGCATAAATTCTGAAGAACTGCCACCCAACAAGTAGCCAATGATGATCTAATGATGGGGACAATAACGGCAATGAGGTTGGTGGCATTGGGATGTGTCCTATGGTTACAAGGCTTTCAAATCTGTTTTTGTGCTGTTAAGTGCAACATAAATATCTTCCCAGTATGGACATAATCTTTGGTAGTGATATTACACAAAGGCAAATAGAACAAAAATTATAGATGGGGATGTATGATTGCTGTTATAATTAAGGCCCATAAAGCCAGAAGTCACAGCACAAATAGGACTAGTTTCTTTGTCTCTGCCCCCCATATCTCTCCCTTCCTCCATATCCTGTCTTTTCTCTACCTTCCTCCCTTCTTTGTTCTCTGACTTAAATGGATGATTTCCCTAACAAGATAATAGTAATAAATTTATAAGGATATAAAATTACATATAGGATATGTAAAATTATTACAAAATATGTAAATTACATACACACTTATGAATATATATACATATGTATTCATTTGCATAAAAATTCCCTCAAATGTTAACATATATGGATTGTGGAATTATTGGTGATTTGAACTTTTTTCTTTACAAATTTCTGCCTTTCACAAATAAGTGTGCATTACTCCTAGTTTAAGAGGGAGACTTTAAGTCAATAAAAGAGCAAACAAGACCATAAGGAATCAAAGTCTCTTAACAAAGGCTATTTCTAGGTGGCAGGTTTAAAGGTGGTGTTCATTTTACTCTCTCATCTACAATTTTCTAAATTTTCTAATTGAGTGTACATCCTTTCAAAATTGCTTTTAAAGTGTTCAAAACCACATATAAATACTCTATAATGATGTGGTAGAGAAGTTTCTACCAGTATCGAACCACTTGATTTATGAGCTGAAACAGCTCCCCCCGTACACAGGTACATCTTCACACCTCAAAAGGTCTCCACTCATTTGACAGTAAGCAAATTATGTATGTCTCCCTTTCTCTTCCTCGGTAATGGAAGACAAACACATCCCTTTCAGAGCGATCATGAGGATTAACTGGGAAAGTATACATGGAGTGCTTGTAACAATGCTTGTCACTTAACCAACCGCAAAGCATCATCACTGCCCCTGATCCAGCATGCTCTCTGACCCCTGCTGATGTTTGCAGAAAGAAGATGGAGGCCTCCTGCCCAACAAATCACTGAACTCAACCTTCCCTGGAGTCTCTAGTACATCCCTGCACTCCCATCCCATTGTAAACTGTTAAGAGTTCTGCAGAAGATTATAACCATTAGGGTGACACCACATAATCGAAGAATTACTATGTACTTTAACAAAGCTGGTGTAAATGTCTTCAAAAGGAACAAATACAGGGTTGAATTATGATCCTGAAGCAAAGAATTATTTACCATAGTGCTTGTTTCCAGGCTTAAGTGCAGGACAATTTGTCCACTCAGAGTGGTCTCAATGCAGTTTTTCTCATCAGCACTGGTGCCCTTCAGTGATGTGGGTTTGAAAGGAATTGCTTTGGATTAAAAAAATATCACTTCAATTCACCATGAATTTAAATCTCCTGTTGTGTTTTCACAGCCTCTGCCACACACATTCTACCACTCCATGTTTACTGACAAACCAAACGGCAGAATAAACTTAGAGGAAACTTAGAGTTAGCTCCTCAGTGTGAGCTAACCTTGAGATGTGGGGAGTGTCATCTCACATGGATGCCAGTGTCTGTCTGATCAGAGAAGATTTATCACACACTTCTTGCTGGCAAAGATAGTGTTACTAAATCAGGAACTGCAGTAATTATTTTGCTGGGCCAAAGGCAAAACAGACCGTTTCCCCATGGCCGATTATCATGGGCTGCATGAGAGGTCCTGGTACATAGTAGGCATTTGATAAGTGTTTATTTGGATGCGTCAGAAAATACATAAATAATTAATAGTGACTTAAATCTCATTTGGATTTTAGTTTCTTGAATAGTGAACATAAGTATTATTAACCATCTACTTTATCAAACATCTGAGCTTGATATCCTTAAATCCATAGTTCCTATTTAGGTGGAAGTGAGGCTGGGTGCATGGGGTGCTGCAGAGAAGTACAAAACCCATAGTACAAAACCCAGTCATAATGGAAAAAATCTGAATTGAAGAAGTATTTTCAAGAACAATGTATTAAATCTGCAATGTACTGTTTATTATAAATCAAGCATTTTAGTATTTTATTATTTCATTTAGTCTTCCCACACAATTGTCTTCCATTTATGACTACTGTTTCCATTCTGCACATGATGGAACAGTTTTTTGTTGCTAAACAAACTATTCTGATATTCAGTGGCTTGAAACTATAACCATTTTATTATTCCAGACATTATTCCAAGTGTTCCAGACATCAAGGCAGAAGCTGCATCATCTTTTATGACTAAGCTTTGGGAGCCACACAGAGCCTTTGCTTTTGGTTGAAGAATCACAAGCCACCCAGAGCCAACGGGAAGATACATAGTCCCTGCAACTTGGTGGAAGAAGGGTTAAAGAATTTGGAAGCTGTAAGACTTAAAGGGATGAAGAAATATGACAAGGTTTCAGACCTAGAATTGGGACCTAGGTCTTTTGAATTCAATGCACAGGCCATTATGTCTCTTATTCAGATGGCCAATTAAGGTTTTCATGGAGGACATTTTTGGGGGATCAGTTCCAACAACAAACAGAAAAAGTAGGGGAAATATTGCAATCAACTTAATTTATCATTCAAGAGGGTTTAGTTTATAAGGTAAAATATTCCCCTATAAACTTTCTTTTATTATGTACATCTTCCAACAAATTCTTACAGAAAAACAAACAAACCAACCAACAATAATGGTATATTACAGCCCAGTCAGCCTGAATTATAACAAATATCAAGTTAATGAGGTCTGAACTAATCAAATTTAATGCAGCAATAATTGTGCAGTCCCAGTGAGAGAAAGGAGAATGGTTATTTAGGCTTTATTCGGCTTTAGAAGAATAGATTCTAGCTTTCAAGGTACTTGCTAAGTGACTGAGCATGTGCACATGCAAACCTCTCAATCCAGTGTTTGTCAGGAATATAAATGCGTCATATTCTGGAAGACTTTCACTGACGAATTGCACAGACCAGAGCTCTAATTAATATAAGAATCCATTCAAGACTTGTGGGTTATTTTAATTGCTGAGAGACCTAGTCCAGGGTAGGCAATTTTGTTTTATAATGGATGAATAGCAAATATTTTTCACTTTATGAGACATCTAGTCTCTGTTGCAACTACATAACTCACCTGTCATCACCCAAAAGCTGCCACAGACAATCCATAAATGAACAGGCATGTCTGCATTTAGTAACACTTTATTTACCAAGACTTGCAATAAGCCAGATTTGGCCTTTGGGCTATAAGTTTCTGACCTTTGTCCAAACCTTTCAGTTTATAAGCAAGAAGACTGAGGCCCAAAGAGCACAGTTTATTTTTCCATGTGAACCTTACAACAATGCGATGAAACATAAAAGATCTAGAAAAATTCCAATAACATAAACACATATGTTGGATATCCCGATTTTCATCATCATCAATGAATATTTATTGAATATCCCCTGAGTGTAAAGTTCTTTACATTGCTTTTGGCTTCTCAAGTGTCTCTTTAGCTAGGTTACATTCACTGTACTGTTTTGTTTTGTTTTTTTTTTCTGTTTTCTTGCCAAAGATATTCAAAACCTCTCCAAATTTCATAAGTTTCAGTATGCATGTTTGAATGTATTCAGTTTTATTTTACTGAAGCTTCAAACATTCTTTGAATTTCTCCATCTATGCTTTATTAGAGGGCTCAAACAATGATAGCAGCCTGTTAATGATGTCTTATCTCCTAGCTAAGAGCAGTTAATATTTTTCTGCTCCTATCAAGCATCAAACATCTCCATCTGAGCAACTAAAAATAAATATGTTTGCACTGGCCATGGAATGGCCATCTATTTCAGCGCTCTGGCCAATGCCTGTTTGCCTAAGAATCAACATGTGAAAACACAACAACCTTCCAGGTGCATGGGGATACTCTGTGCAAGTGAACCTCACAGAAGAGGGGATGACGTGTAGTTTTGCATCAACTCATAAGGAAATATATCTATCCCAGCTAATTAGTGAAAAAAAAAGATGACTACATAGAAGAATGTGGCAAAGATGACATACAGATGATCAACAGACCCATGAAAAGATGCTCAACAACATCACTCATCATCAGGGAAATGCAGATCAAAACTACAATGAGGTATCACCTCACATCGGTTAGAATGGCTAAAATTAAAAACCCAAGAAAAAACAAGTGTTGGTGAGAATATGAAAAAAAAAAAAAAAGAAAAAAGAAAAAAAAGAAACCTTCACGTACTGTTGGTAGGAATGAAAACTGGTGCAACCAATGTGGAAAACACTGTGGAGGTTCTTCAAACAATTAAAAATAGCACTACCGGGGGCACCTAGGTGGCTCAGTCAGTTAAGCTTCCAACTTTGGCTCAGGTCATGATTTCACAGTTGGTGAGTCTGAGCCCCGCATCAGGTTCTCCACTCTCAGCATGGAGCCCACTTCAGATCTTGTGAACTACCGCAAGACCCAATAATTCCACTGCTAGCTGTTTACTATCCCCCCCTCAAAAAACACACTAATTTGAAACAATCTATGCACTCCTGTGTTTATTGCCAATATGGAAGCAACCCAACTATCCATTGGTAGATGAATAGATAAAGAAGACGTGGTAGAGATATACAATGAAATATTACTCAGCCATAAAAAAGATGAGGCACCTGGGTGGCGCAGTCGGTTAAGCGTCCGACTTCAGCCAGGTCACCATCTCGCGGTCCGGGAGTTCGAGCCCCACGTCAGGCTCTGGGCTGATGGCTCAGAGCCTGGAGCCTGTTTCCGATTCTGTGTCTCCCTCTCTCTCTGCCCCTCTCCCGTTCATGCTCTGTCTCTCTCTGTCCCAAAAATAAATAAACGTTGAAAAAATAAAAAAAAAATTAAAAAAAAAAAAAAAAAGAATGGCATCCTCCCATTTGCAACAACGTGAGTGGATCTAAAGTGTGTACTGCTAAATGAATTCAGCTAGAGAAAAATATCATATGATTTAATTCACATGTGGAATTTAAGGAGCAAAACAAATGAACAAAGACAAAAAGATATAAATGAAAAATAGATTCTTAAATACAGAGAACAAAGTGGTGGTTGACAGAGAGGGTGGGGCAGGGATGGGTGAAGTAAGTTAAAGGGTTTAAGAGTACACTTATGGTGACGAGGGCTGAATAATATATAGAATTGTTGAATCATGATATTGTACACCTGAAACTAATATAATACTCTATGCTAATTATACTTGAATAAATAGAATGTGACACTTTAGAGTAAGTCATCTTTTTCCATCTTCAGGGATATATTGCTTTTCTTAAGTCTGGCTGAGATGCATAGAAAATTTTATCTGTAAGATATAATTGAATGAATACCTGCATCATGTTATGCAGGCTCTGGGGCCAAAGAGGACATATGCATCTGCAGATTAATTGCTATTACTTCTGATAACCTACTTATATCCCATCTACTGAAAAGAGGAAATGACCAAAACTCATGGATTTGGCATTCAAGGTACCCAACATTTTTACTTTAGTCTCTCTTCTCAGCCTTATTATTTCGAATTTTCCTTTGTCAATTCTACATGTAACATAAGCTTTATACCCAAGCAGCTTTTTCAGCTTCAATGTACCATTTCCCTTGTCTGTAATTCTGTTCCTCCCTGCCCAATACCCCTTAAACTTTTACCCTTCCTGGAGGATCATCCAAATATCTATTTCATCATGGCATCCTTCTTAATGCATCCAGCTAACTTCTTACATATTTAACTCAGAAATCATATAAATAACTATCTTTGTTATGACATTCAGCATCTGCTGTTTCATATTGTAATTGTTTATACATACCCTTCTTCAAGATTTTTGTTTTATGTACCTCTGCATCTTACTCAACACAAACAGGTTTCCCCCCCTCATGTAGACATTTATGAATTGGTTAAGGACCCTGGATTATAATTTATATTCTATAAAAATGTGTTCAGTCATGCCTAATGACAAAAAATTAAATTTTGATGAATTTTATCTTTTTCCTTTCACACAACATATCATCCTAGTTACTCCTTTTTCTTTTTTATATGGTCAACTTTAAATACACTCAAATTCCTTGAGAAACTGGTTCATTTATAATAATAAATAATACTGTTTCTCTCATTATTTAGGAATAATATTTTGAAGATATTTTATATCTGATCTAGTAGAATCCATGTATTTTTATAAGGCCAACCAAATACTGTAAATTTGTTGGAGTTCAACTAGATTTCAATGGCCATGTCACCACATAATATCTTCTTCTTGTCCTTAACCAAAGCTAAGTCCATGTCCTTATCAGCCTTGGATATTCTTTATTTTTTTTTTCAGTGTTTATTTAGTTTTGAGAGGCAGACAGAGTCCAAGCAGGGGAGGGGCAGACAGAGAGGGAAACACAAAATCTGAAGCAGGTTCCAGGCTCTGAGCTGTCAGCACAGAGCCTGACACGGGGCTCAAACACACAAACCATGAGATCATGACCTGAGCTGAAGTCAGATCCTCAACTTAATGAGCCAACCAGGCACCCCTCAGCTTTGGGTATTCTTAAATACCAGAAGGAAGTTTAGTTTTAATGCCCACAAATTGTAAATTACTCTGAATCCACCTGTCCCCAAGGAAGTTTACAATACGAATTTTGTTTTTTATTACTAATCAAGAGAATTGAGAATGTCAGGGTATAAAAAATCGTGGGTTTTTTATGTTGAAGACAATTAGAAAAGTTCAAAAACTGGAAGAGAGAAGACAAATGCAAGCATCCTTGGAAACAAATTCTTGCTAAAGAAGCTTGGATTTTGGAGGCAGTTTTGTCTGAATGATGTACAGGGTATTAGCTGACTATTGGCTAGTGAAATGGAGAATACTCTTTATTTTTTATACTAAATAATGATGGTAAGTAGACACATTCTCAGATTGTCTGCCAGAGCCACAGCCCCCTTCTATGTAAACTGTCTCTTCCACAGCTACCATTTTTTCTTTGCAAAAATCTATGCACAGGCTGTATGACCCTGTCATATACCCAAGGATGATGGGATTCTAGGACAGTAATACTCCACAACAGTAAACTTTCAGGTTGGCCAGTTGAAGTGTTACAGCCTGAAAAAATAACGGACTGGATCAAATAGGGTCTCAAGAATTCAAGCAAAAAACATAATAAAAAAAATAAGAAAATTAGCTGAATCAAAGGGTGCCCTAAAACAGAATTTGATCCATAAAAGTCCTCATATGTCAAAGCTGTGAGTGAACCCAAGTTATAAGCAGCACCATAAAGGGAAAAATGATCGACAGGATATAGAAAGGGAAAAATACCAAAAAAGGAGAGAGGTCAAATATTTAAGTGGTCCCAGAATTTCTGAGTTTCCTTCCTTCTGGTTGGTCTGGCTTATCAGTTGTGTCACATTGTACTCAGAGTTTAGATTCTATAGTGACTGCATACAACAGACATTGAAGATAGTCATCATTTCCCTTGAAAATCCTTTGGGAAAATGTCACTACAAAAACTAAAGTATCTTTTTTTTCCCCCTTCTTTTCCTTCTAGCTTCGGAGCAAATCATGGTTTCTTTCACTGAGTACCAGATGAAGTGACTGTCTTGCTTTTGGGAGAAATTTTAAGCGAAAAATATGCTTCTTTAAACATTATAATCTCCTTAGGGTTTCCTGTGATGTTCTTGCTATGACAGAAATGCCCATCTTCCAGCTCATGCTCATTCCTGGGTGTATATTTATTAAATGAAATAGTCACAGGAATGCCCCACACATTTTAAATGTTCCACTCCTCTTCCCTTTCAGAAAAGCAAGTATGGTGGAAATTGCACAAATTAACAATGCCTACCTTAAGATGTGCCCTGGGTTATAATACATGTGTAACTTCCTAAAAAAAAAAAAAAAAAAAAAAAAAAAAAAAAAAAAAAAATCCTGGTGCTTTAAGTCAGTGAGAAAGCCTCAGTCCCTTGCAACCAAAAGAATTCAATAGAATGGGAAAACCATGGTTTTTTATCACTTTATCTTCTTACAGAGAAATAGACAATCAAAATACATAAATTTAGACCAGTTCAAAAATCAAGGAGATTTGGAAAATGTGTAGCCTACAAAAATGTTATACTTCTGAGCTGCAAAATCGATAAGTTAGCTCATGGTTTTATTAAAAACAACCCCTTCTTGGGGCACGTGGGTGGCTCAGTCGGTTAGGCGTCCGACTTCGGCTCAGGTCACCATCTCACGGTCCGTGAGTTCGAGCCCCACGTCAGGCTCTGGGCTGATGGCCCAGAGCCTGGAGCCTGCTTCCGATTCTGTGTCTCCCTCTCTCTCTGCTCCTCCCCCGTTCATGCTCTGTCTCTCTCTGTCTCAAAAATAAATAAACTTTAAAAAAATAAATAAAAAAAAAAATAACCCCTTCTTAGGGCACCTGGCTGGCTCCATCAGTTAAACGTCCAACTCTTGATCTCAGCTCAGGTCATGATCTCACAGTTCGTGGGATTGAGTCCCCTGCCATTGGGATCTGCACTGAAAGCACTGAGTCTGCTTGGGATTCTCTCTCTCCCTCTCTCTTTGCCTCTCTCTCTCTCTCTCTCTCAATAAGTAAATAAATAAACTTAAAAAAAAAAAAAACCTTCTTTCCAAGATGGATTTGCCCATCATTTCATAGACACCTCTCTTCCACTTCACTTAGCCTACTTTATCAAACACACCATGTGCTCCCCACCACCCTCCTTTGGTCCACTTTTTATTCCAGCCACTGCTGTAGCAACCAGACTCTTACAGATGTAACTGAAGAGCATCTCACACGGAGTGTCATTGCTCTGACTCTGTGCCATTCTACCTCTCTGGCTTTGCAATGCTGGTGCTGTTGGATAGCTTCTGGAAACCAACTAGCACTCACACATATGCAGACCAGAAGGGAGAAGGAGTTAACAACCCAATTAGGAGGGGTGGAGCAAAGGGCCCCAAGATCAATTCCCCTTACTTCTGTTCTTCTGGTGAGTAATCTCGAGGCACATTCAATGTGTTCCTCAGGCCACATCTGAACAAAAGCTTTCCCTCTTTTCCCAATTCCCTCTCTCCAGCCTTCCGCTCCTGTTTCCTGAGATCACTCCCAAAATACACGACCCACGTGCAAGCTCTTGGTGAAGCTTTGTTATCCAAGAGTCTTCAAAGTAAGACATACCGCAAAGTAAGAGAGAGGACCCTGAAGACAACTGCTATTTACTGAAAATATTCTATTCCCGGGGTTCTCTGCATGTATTATTTCATGTAATATTCCTCCAAACCTTATTAGTTGGCTCTACGACTCATTTGTTTCACCTGAGACAGCTTTGATTCTCAAAGGTAATGGGATTTGTGGAGGTCACAGAGTTAATTAGAGATAAAAGAAGGACTTCAAATCCTTATCTATGATTCCAAACTCAAATTCTTTCCACCATATATTGTTATGTTAGATAAAGCAGTTATGTAAATGAGCCAGGGTTGACCTCTGTGTATTTGCCTATTCATGGTTTAATGCCTTGGTGGACTGAGACCAAACAGTTCCACAGCCCGCAAGCACCAAACTCCTTTTTAAATATGTTGTTGTTTTAAATATAAGCCAAAGAAGCAGATTTTTAGGTATTTAGAGACTGCCTACTTTGCATACCTATGAAGCTCTGCTTAATGTGTGCTAGCTATAGATAAGCCCTAGGGCTGTGCATACCTCAAGCTGCTGTCTGCCCTTTGCAGCTCTGTGACCCAGAGACTTCCCACTGTGCTGCTGAGCAATATCACCTAGATATTAGGCCTCTTCTCTGATCCTCCTCTTCCTGGGAGTTCCCTACCCTCTTTCCCTTCTCAGTGGTGTTCCCCTCTCCTGTAACTTCTATGTGTCCTCAGGCTATGAGGGATTTCTTCACCTGCAAACCTGTCACAGGGTCGCCAAAATAAACCTTGTGTGGGCTATTGCCACCTAGTGGCCAGATCTTTTTCTTTGTTCAGTTTCCAAATCCCTCAACCCCCGTACTCTGTGCTCTCCAGCTTGACTACTCTTTCAGTTCCTGTGACACTATGATAAAAGTTCTTCCTTAAAGTCAAGAGAATTGTGGGCTGATAACAGCAACACTTATTTGAGAGAAAAAGGAATAAATCTACAAAATGTATTACCACAATAGGCGACCCACACTGAAAACATAAACCTATATCAAGAAAAATTAAAAGATGACAAGACAGTATTGTCTTATTAAGACTGTGATTACCATATACTCTTAATCTCTGAGACTTAATGAGGCTAAAAAGTTGAAAAAGAGGGACTTTTATTACACAGGCTTTCTCCATACCTACCTAGCACAATTCTTAGTAACAATACTTAATGGATGCTCATTAAGAAGAAACCAATGATTTTTCACAGCCCATTCTTCAGTGTTTCTACCAGAGAAAGATTCTGATTCTGTGACTAGAGGCACTTGAGGCTGGACCGGGGGACAATTTTAAGATTTTGGGGTCCAATTTTGGTCCAAATCTAAAGCATTTGATTCTATGTAATGTATTTTACTAATTTTCATAAGGCTTATGTGCTATCCAAGAATTAACCCATTCAATTCAAGGCCATCAGCTGGAACAATTTAAGATCTTCAATACTTTAATCGCTATCAAATTGTCCAAAGTATGCTGACATGCTCTAAAATTTTTATGACGTGACTTGAGTCACGATAATCCTCAAATTACTTATTACAAATAACAATGATTAATATATGGATTTAGAATAGGGGGCATTAAGGAAGTTTGGAGTATGTTTTGGTTTATCACAATGAATGGGGTTATGACTGGAATCCAGTGGTTGAGTGGCAGAGATGCTAAATGTCCTACAATGCATGATTGTATTACCCAATAAAGAATTTTTCTACATCTTGCATGACTTTTAGATACAACTTACTTGCAAAGACTTAATGCTGTCTCATTTCTCCACTTCTAGATTTTCTAATTTCTCCTTGCATGTTATCTCTATTTCACGTAAGCATTATCTTTCCTTCTTGTGCTCTACTCAAATCTAGTTGACTCATACTTAATCTGACATTAGTTTTTCTTCTAGTGTCTGCTCATATAATTTTATTTCAAATTCCTGAGTGTGTTGTGTAGAAAAGCTTGTGATCTTTTACATCTAAATTAATTAATTACAGGTGGGTGCTACTTTTAGAATTATAATTTAATACAATCGTGCACAAGTATTTATATATAAACACATTTTTCTCTTATATTCTTTCCTCTTATTTTTTCTTCATATTACAGGGTTTTATATGAATTGTTTTATTATGTATTTAAGTAGGTTATTTATGAGTATCATCTTGTGACACTAGATGAGACATAAAAATATTTGTAACAAAAAAGGAAGTGGCTAGGTCTGACAGGTCTGAAAACCACTTTTAGAGTCTGTTAGAAAAAAGATCATCTTACCTCTTATGACTGTTGCTTAATGACTATGCGCTCTATATGTTAGGTTTGATCCCTTAATCTTAGATTTTTTTTAAAGATTACTTATTTATTTTGAGAGAGAGCAAAACTGTGCACAAGTGGGGGGAGGGGCAGAGAGCTAGGCAGAGAGTGAATTCCAAGCAGGCTCCATGTTGAGCTTGTGGACCTTGATCCCACAACCATGAGATCATGACTTGAACCAAAATCAAGAGTTGGACTCTCAACTGACTGAGCCATCCACGTGCCCCTTATCTTAGATTTTGTATATGTAAAAATAAAATCATGATACCTGCCTTATCAGAATAAGTTTAGGCTGAAATGAAATAATACATTCCAGAGTCCCTGGAACATATAGATCATCCTTCCTACACTGCAGTCTCAAATTCTACATTAAAAAAGATGTTTCCTCCAAAATAAGAACACAAATGACTCAATTTTTAAAAACAGTCAAGAGATCTAAACACATATCTTACCAAAGAAGATACACAAATGGGAAATAAGCATATCAGAAGATTCTCAACATTACTTGTCATTAGGGAAATCAAATTAAAAAATGACAGATCACTGTAGACCTATTAGAATGGCTCAAATAAAAACAAAGACAAAAACAAAAAACTGACACCACCAACTGCTGATGATGATGCCGAGCAATGGGAACTTTCCTTTATTGGTGGTGGGAATGCAAAATGGTACATCCTCTTTGGAGAACATCTTGACAGTTTCTTACAAAGCTCAACATGATCTTACCTTATAACCCAGCAATTGTAGTTATAATTATTTACCTAATTTGAACCTGTAGCCACACAAATATCTGCAGGGGTTTAAAACTTACAGAAGCTTAATTCAAAATTACCTAAACTGGAAGCAACCACAAGATGTCCTTTGATAGGTGAATGGATAAGCAAATAGCAGTACATCCACTCAATGGAATATTATTAAATTAATAGAAGAGTTCTCAAGCTACCAAACACATGGATGAAACTCAAAAGCACATCACTAAACAGAAGCAGCTGGGAGGAAAGGACTTCATCGTTTGATTTCATTTAGATGACACTCTGGAAAAGGCAAAATTATAGAGACAATAAGTAGATCAGTAGTTGACAGACATTGGATGGGAGAAGTTTGAAGACAGGTTGTTTTTTTGAGGAGGTGAAACTATTCTGGATGATACTGTAGTGGTGGGACATAACATTATGCCCAGTCCAAGACCTACGGAACTTTACAGCACAAAGAGTAAACTTTAATTTATGAAAATTTAAAAAAATTATTTAAGAAGGCAGGGGATCTGAGACCTTGATCTCACAGTTCATGAGTTCAAGCCCCACATCAGGCTCTGCACTGACAGCATGAAGCGCTTGGGATTCTCTCTCAGCCCCTTCCCTACTCTTTCTCTCTCAAAATAAATAAACTTAAAAAAAAAAGTCAGAATGCAGAATATGAAAAAAATCTAACTGTATTGGAGATGTATGAAACAATGTCATTGAAGAGGATGGAAGGAAAAATGTTGATATATTTGGGAAATGAGAGGACTCTGTAAGACTAAAGACAAAAGAAATTGTACATAAGAACTGTACTCCAGTTGAAAAGTTGTTTCCAGTGGGGATATAGGCTAACAATTCTGAAACCACTGTTGTAAATGGGTTGAACTATATCCCTCCAAATAAGTTCTGTTGAAGTTCTAGCCCCCAGTACCTGTGCATATGACTTTATGTGGAAACACGGTTGCTACAGATGGAATCAAGTTAAGATGAGGTCATTTGAATGGGCCTTAATCCAGTATGACCAGGGTACCCATAAGAAGAGATGAGACAGGGAGAAGAAAGTGAAGGGAGCCTCATGAAGAAAGAAGCAGAGATTGGAGCTATGCTGTCCCAAACCAAAGAATACTTGAGAGACAAGAAAGGATCCTCCTCTAGAGGCTTTCAAAAGAGTATGTTCTTGTCAACATCTGGATTTCAGACTTGCAGCAACAAAGTAGTAATAGATTACAACCCAACGTGTAAAATAAATATCCATAACATATACTAATATAAATAAATACATAGAGGAAACAATGAAGAGACAAATTTCCCATGAAGAAGAATTCCAAATAATTTATCTAGATAATTAATTTGGATACTTTATCCAAATAATGTATCCATCCTTAAGGAGGTGTAGTGCAACTCCCCATTCTATAAGTGTGGGCTATCATAGTAACATTAAAGAAAACCTTAGGAGGAGCGCCTGCGTGGCTTGGTCACTTGAGTGTCCAACTTTGGCTCAGGTCATGAGCTCACAGTCTTTGATTCTGAGCCCACATCAGGCTCTGTGCTGACAGCTCAGAGCCTGGAGTCTGCTCTGGATTCTGTGTCTTCCTCTCGCTCTGCCTTTCCCCCACTCATGCTCTGTCTCTCTCTTTCTCTCTCTCAAAAATAAACAAACATTAAAAAATTAAAAAAAAAGAAAATAGTAGGAAACCTGAAAATAGGCTGGAATGAACAGTAATGTTTCAATATTGATTAATAGTGAATACAACTTAGTAACGTAAAATAATAATAGGGGAATCTTGGTGTGGGGTATATGGGAAATCTATTACTTATTATTGTAAAATTAAAGTATACTACAAAAATAAACCGTTGTTTAACTCTCAGTTTAAATCTTGTTCCAGCCCTTCTCTATATGTGATGGGCAAGAGTTCAGTTTTGTATCTTTAATATGCTATGATCCCTAAGCTAGAAGACTGGTAAGGATTAATAAATTAACCAATATGAAGGGTCTACCTGCTAAATTCTAACATAATGCCTTGAAGGACTCTTAAACATTTAAATATCATTTTTCTTTTGTCTTTCTAAATATATTTTCAGACCTAGAGTAGCCAATTAATTAGTAGGAAAGGGGAATAATATAGTTAATTGTGATTTCAAAGCTAGGCATCCCAAACTATGTTTCAGTTTGATGTGAATTTGGTCACGGATGAATTTCTTGTTGGTTTAAGTAGGAGTCTACTGGAAGTTGAATTTCTCTTGGATGAAACACAAGGTCAAGCTGTCTCCTACATCTTGGCTACTGGCTGCCCTTCGTCAATGTTTGTGGCTTAAAGTGATGATATCATGAGGCCTACAGATGAAATGAAAATGTCTTCTCACAGAACGTTCAAGTCACTTAAGAGTAAAGATGGAATTGTACTCCAAATCTAAACTTACTGAAGAGCTATTATCCAGTAAAATGGTATTTGCAATCAATATTTCCCACACAGAACCTCTTACAAACAATCTATATATAATCCTCAAAATAATAGAGAAAGGTTTTGTTTAAACCAGCCAGCCCAACTCGATAGTTTTGTAGACAAACATCAATTAATGTAATAGAAGTCTTGTCCTTATTTATCATCATCTCTGCCTACCCACATGGGTAATTATAACAGCATTATTTCAGTTTGAAAGAATTGTGCAATATGGAAAAAAAATCAAAGAGTCATTATGAGTCTGTGTACTTTTGTTTCCAATACTATCTGGACAAGCTCTAGTAATGAACATTTTCAAACTATGTAGTCTCCAAAATACATACCATCATCAATGCCCTTAAGTGTACAATAACATAACCAAACAAAAGTTAGTAATATATGAGTGCTTCAAGTTCTGCCTTCCTTTGTCCATTAAAAATAATTTCGGCTTGGCTCTCTCACGGTCCTTCTTCATGTCCCTATCCCTAACATTTCAAGAATGGGGGTGGGGATAAAGATAGGAGACTGACTCGTGGGATGGGCTTTGGGAAATTATCGTTGCAGTACAGATTCTCTCACATGGTACTCCAAAACCCAAGGTAAGAACTTGAGTCATGTTCATATTATCCTTGGTTTCTAAATTGTTTTATTTTGAAACCCTTGCATCACCGAGAAGGATCTAAGTAGCCAAGATGAGACCTTTACTGGGTAGCAGACTCTCAGTTTCACGTGTCACTGGTTACAAAGCCTGCCCTACTTCCACTACATTAAACATTATGGTGAGCTCATGTTGGAACTCACCTGGCAGTATTTGGTTCCCAGCCCTTTCACTACTCGGGATTTAGATCCCAACTTTCTGGCCCTTGGTGAAATTGTTTCACATCTCATTATCTCACATTCCTCTAGTGTAAAATGGAGAGAAGAGTAGCGCATAGCTGGTAGGATTAGTAGTAAGAAGTAAACCTTGGGGCACCTGGGTGGCGCAGTCGGTTAAGCGTCCGACTTCAGCCAGGTCACGATCTCGCGGTTCGTGAGTTCGAGCCCCGCGTCAGGCTCTGGGCTGATGGCTCGGAGCCTGGAGCCTGTTTCCGATTCTGTGTCTCCCTCTCTCTCTGCCCCTCCCCCGTTCATGCTCTGTCTCTCTCTGTCCCAAAAATAAATTAAAAAAACGTTGAAAAAAAAAATAAAAATAAAAATAAAAAAAAAAGAAGTAAACCTTATAACCAGTGTAGAAACAACATAACAGAGATGGAATAGTAAGTACTCAAGAAATGTTAGCCAAGGTTACATTTTCCTTTGTATCACTTCTCCCTGACTATCTCCATCTTGTTGTTTTGTTAAAGCTTTTTAGTTTTAAAGAAATAAGATATTGGGGCGCCTGGGTGGCGCAGTCGGTTAAGCGTCCGACTTCAGCCAGGTCACGATCTCGCGGTCCGGGAGTTCGAGCCCCGCGTCAGGCTCTGGGCTGATGGCTCGGAGCCTGGAGCCTGTTTCCGATTCTGTGTCTCCCTCTCTCTCTGCCCCTCCCCCGTTCATGCTCTGTCTCTCTCTGTCCCAAAAATAAATAAACGTTGAAAAAAAAGAAAAAAAAAAAAAAGAAATAAGATATTTACATTAAACAGATATGCATTAATTTTCATTTTGTTGGGATTAATTTTCATTTATTGGGACAGCTAAGTTTTAAAAGTGTAGTTAAGACATTCAACCCGGTGACTGTGTGATTTTGTTCATTCCTGCTCCTGAATATTTTGTATTCAGTGAATGTAAAATGTAAAATAACCAATTTTCTGAGCATCACAATTTTTTTAATGTTTATTTTTGAGAGTGCAAACAAGGGAGGAGTAGATACAAGAGGGAGACATAGAATCCAAAGCAGACTCCAGGCTCCGAACTGTCAGCACACAGCCAGACACAGGGCTCGAACCCACGGACCTTGAGATCATGTCCTAAGCTGAAGTTGGACGCCTAACTGACTGAGTCACCCAGGGGCCCCCTGAGTACCACCATTTTAAGACATGTGTCTTAATTTAAATAAAGTGCTTTCTAATTTTCCAGGCTTTGATGAATGGTGCCCCTATCAAGTTGAACTATGATACTTAGTCTTTCTGATGCAGGTTGGCCATTGACACAAAAAGAAAATCAGCCACAATGGAGCTATCACAAATGGTTCACCCAGCAGCAAGAATACTTTATGAGCTGAAAAATCAGCCAATAGGGAAAACATACAACAACAATAAAAAGATCTCTCATCATTTAGATCTTTTTAAAAAATTATTAACTTTACAGAAGCAGCTGAACCACATTTTACACCCAATTGCTGATACTTTTTGCTAACCACATTGAGAATCCTTTCTCCCCAAGATATGTTTTTGCATCTTAATGCTTTTGGGAACCAATGGACTAAAAACAATATTATTTATGTTAATTTTGCTGTGAACTGCATTAATAAAAGAGTTTTAAAAACATTTGTGATATTATGCATTTAAATTCTGTCTGTATCTTCACCCTTCGGTGACAGCAGCATTTGCGCAAATGGTAGAGGACTGAAAATAAATTCATTTTTTGTGACAAGCTTGCAAATGTGAAGGCGAATATTAATGGCAAGGCATGGACAAATGGAAAGCACTGAATTTTCACAAAAGAGAATTTTGAGTTGCAATGCACCCAAGAACAGAGTTAAACAACTCATTCGTGTGAATTCCTATAAATCAGGACTATGGTAATACACCTGCCCTTGCTAAAATGAAGGGACATACTGAATGTTACTAAGGAGATCAACTATCAATCTCTTCTTAACTCAAATAAAGAGATATGGATTCAAAAGCTCTAAGTGAAGAATCTGTCTAAGGTGGATGTATAATTAATGGTAGGTCACAGGGAGTAGAGGAGAACTCATTAACACTTCATATTTCCACTTAAATAGCTACCATATTATAGTTGTTATTGGCTTCCGTGTACTAGGTGTGATAGTTATTAATTAAAATGATATCAATTTAATCTTATAATAATCCATTATGTAAGAAGGGCAAATATTACCTTTCTGGAGATGAGGACACAGAACAAAGAAGTTGTGACTTGAGCAAGTTGAAAGGCAACTATTGTTCTGCATTCATACAATCAACTTTGTGAGAACAAACTCTTTCAGAGAAATGCATAGATACTGCTAAATCAACTCTCAGGTTGAATTTTTAGTCTTCCATGCATTTACTGACTGGTAACATTTAATCTGTTTGAATAGCGATCCTTTCTGCCATACAAAGTACATTTTTGGCAACATCAATACACTGTTGTATTGATCTAATCTTGCATAACATTATCACCACAAACTTAGAGGTTAAAAAAACACACATTCACTATCTCCCAGTGTCTGTGTGTCAAGAATCTGAATATGGCTAAACTGGATCTTCTGTGTACAGTCTCACAAAGGCTGCAATAAAGGCTAATTTGTCAGGGGTTGATCCCCAGGATCAACTGGGGAAGTTTCTGCTTCCCAAGCTCACTCATGCTGTTGGAAGAATTCAATCTCTTGCAATTATAGAACTGAGGGCTTCAATTTCTTGCTGACTATTGACTAGAGACATTCTCAGCTCCTAGAGGTCACCCACAATTCCTTGCCATGTAGGACTCCCCAGGTAGGACCACTTACTTCCTCAAAGCAAGCAAGAGATGGAAAAAGTCTAGCAAGAAGAGCATTACAAGCTTGTGTAAATCATGTAATCACATATGAATAATCTTGCACATCCTATTACCATATTCTAATATAAAAAAATCATAGGTGTGGTCCACATTCAGGATCCCCACATAGGGGATCACATATCAGTATGAATAGCAGGAAATAGGAATCATTAGAGCTACCTTAAGAGCCTATTTGCCACGATCACTATCAACTTATGCAATGATATGAATAATTCATTGTATTTTGCCCTCATGAAAAGATTAAAGAAATATATATGTGCACTGATGTTACTGATAACAACTATTAGGTTTATCAGTTCAATATAAAGCTAGAAATTGTTACATAAAAATTTAGTCTGACAGATGCTATAATTCAAATTGAAATGAAGAAAAAAAGAAATTAAATAACGTACAAAATTCTAAATATATATTGACATAGTAACTGAAAGAAAACTGGTGAATTTATCATTTGTTGAATCTCTTTTAGAACTGTTCTTATGAGGTGTAAGGACACAGTTTAATTTTTGCACAAATTTTACACAACTACACATACATTCACTGGATATGAAAGCATTGCCCCTAGTTAATAAGTGGCCAAGAACTCAAAAGTAGATTCTATAATACTTACTGGAGTTTTCCACTAAAAGTTTACCTGTCACAGATTAGATCTAATTATGGCAACAGTGTTTAAAGTTGTCAAAAACTTTCTGTTGCACATAAAATAAAAATCCTTAACAGGGCCACAAAGAAATGTGATTTGGTTTCTGCTCACCCTTCCAAGCATTCTCCCTACACTCTTACCTCAATGCTGTTGGCTTCTCATATCCTTTGTATATACCACTCTGGCAGCAATGAATGTTCCTTCATCACTCTCTTCTTCATTTATCACTTTACTAAGCCAAGTTATTACTTTCTTGTTTAAGAATGATGCTCCTTTTCTTCATACAGTTTATCTCAGTTCATAATTATGTATTCATTTAAAAAATATAATGCCTTTATATTGCCTATGATATATCCCTATGATGAATGCCTCTCCAGCCATTGGTAAAGGCAAACTTCACCAAGTCAAATAATGTGCATTATTGTTTGCTTAGTGCTTGGGACCATGCTCAGGACACAGATGATCAGTAACTATGTTCAAAGATGAATCAATATCCAAATGAGCAATCAATGACTACCAGTGTTTTTACCCCTTCCCATCTCTTAATTCAATCTCTTTAATTTTTTGCCCCCTTTAAATCATTGATTCTTCTATGTACTTTTAGAAGTAAACCATATCCATTTTCAAGAGGTAGAGTTAAACAGGATTTTTTTTTAATTTGGAGATAAAAGGACACAATTGTAACTTCTGAGAATAAAAAGGGGCTTTAGATTTTTCTTTGCTGTATTTTCAATGAAGGTAATGGCATTAAGCTTCTACAATGAGTGGTGGCTTTTCTAGTATTAGTTTCATCATGGGCAAGTGGGACCTAATCGCTCTTATGTAGCTTCCAAGAAAGAACTGCTGGAATCAGGAGGTGGATTTTGTTTAGATTCTTTATTTTCTTTTCCATTTTTTGAATTGCAGTGAAGTAACAAAATACGTTGTTTTTTTTAAGAAATAAGGGAAATTTCCTGAAAACTAAATATAGGAAGCAGTCCTCATGGAAGCTAAATGACCAAAGAGAATCCATTTTTAAACTAAAAAGCTAAAAGGCAAGTAAAAGGTTTTTTTTTTTTTTTTTTTAAATCATGGTCTCATATTTAATCAGCAATTATGTTCGAAATCAGAGAGAATAAAGAAGTTCACAGTGATTCTGGGATAGGTCTGCATGATTTACCCATTGTTATTTCATGCCAGGTTTGACATGGAGTTAAATTTTATGTAATTCTCTTAGCATAAAAGCTGATTATAAACAGATCTTGGGTAACTGCCCCCTTCCTCCTACATTATATAACTATTTCAGCTAAGAAGTTTTCCACTTGCTGGCTCTATAAGCGAACTGTATAGGTTCTGCCATTGCAAATTGTTTTGTTGGCCAGACTTAATCAAATATGTATTAAAATCAAGTGAGTATATCACATGTGAATTTTTGTATATCCCCTAATTTTTGTATATCCCCTAATATCCCAGAATTTCTAAGGAAATTCTGCAGAGACAATTTGGTTAAACTATCTCCATTAACCCTGGAGTGGATGTTGGGATCAAAATCACAGAGTAAACACATCTGCTATATAAAGGAAGCAATAGTATCTGGAATCAGCTATCCTTTTCTCCTACTTCTGCTGCACAGAAAACTAGAGCAAGACACACTTTTCCCCAAAGCATTAATGCTACATTTAATCCAAAGAAAGAAGGCTCTTAAAACTTCAAATTGATTTTAACATTTCCTCTACACATAGCATCTCTGCTAAATTCCCCCCATCGTAACAAGATATTTGAGTGCCTCAAACCATTTTTTATATAATTGTTCAAATCTTAGATTATCAGTATTATTTGAAGTGAATGCCTAGATTTTAATGGGAAATGATGCAATTATGGCTGAGGTTTTTAATATTTTTGTAAGTAGTTGAGGTTTAAAGAAATCTAGACACTTTTCATGAGGAAACAGAAGATTTGTCTTCAGAGAGATCAATAGGGCAGAGTTTTCAAGCTCCCTCTAGTTATGAAACAGAAAGAAGCGTGAAGGCCATTTATCCCTAGCATTTGTTCCAAGCTGGGTCAATCAAGCCCCAAGCACCTGTTTTCTCTATTAGCACACACAGTGCCTGAATTACCCTGATTATTGTCTCAATTCTTCCTTTTACCTTGCCTGTGGGGACAGTCTGCCAACATTCAGGGCTTCAACCAAGAATGACAAAAACCCACAGGAGGCTCCATTTGGCTCTTGCTAGCCAAGAAGAGAACTAGAGCAGAAATAGGAGGTACTCCTTTGATTTTCCCAGTTGATTTCAGCCTTTGTTTGTCCTTCTAAAAATAACAGAAGGTATTTTTCAAATGTATATTACAGATCAGATCACATCCTTCACTTGGGGCTCTCTCTCTATCCCCTCTTTCGCTCAGACTATTTTAAATGGCACCCAAATTTCCAAGCAAATGAGGATTTGTTGAATCAAAGTTGCCAAATCTATCAATAAGGTGTTGCCAGTTTGAGGATGGAAAAGATCAATTGAGCCTCAACAAGACGTGCATCATCAGACCTGTTTTGGTAGATTCCAAAGAATCTGAGTGTGGGCTGAGGAATGCTGGGGCTGAATACTGCACAGTTCAACAACATCACTTCCATTTCTATATCCAAGTGGTTAAGAAGAGCCCATTCTACCCAAGGAGTAGAAGAGGCACTGCCGAAGACAGGACATACGTGGCTGGCTCAGTCAGTAGAACATGTGACTCTTGATCTCAGGGTTGTGTGTGTGAGCTCCATGTTGGGTGTCGCATTACTTAAAAAATAAAATCTCTTTGGGGCACCTGGGTGGCTCAGTCGGTTAAGCGTCTGACTTCGTCTCAGGTCATGATCTCACGGTTCGTGAGTTTGAGCCCCGCGTCAGGCTCTGTGCTGATAGCTCAGAGCCAGGAGCTTGCTTTGGATTCTGTGTCTCCCTCTCTCTCTGCCCCTCCCTGCTCATGCTCTGTCTCTCTCTGTCTCAAAAATAAATAAAACATTAAAAAAATTATAAAATAAAATCTCTTTTAAAAAAAGACATAAAAAAGGCATTAATGACTTTATTTCTGCCCCTGTCTCCAACCTAGAAGAATATAATTTGATTATGAAAGGAAGGGTACATATACAATTGCTAAGTAAAGGATTGACTAAAAAGAAGTTCTAAAAGCAGATCAAGGAAAATGGTTTACATATGGAAGGAAGAAGAGAACATTTCTGACGGTGTCATGTGGCAAAGTAAGAAATCTAAAAGATTTCAGAGAAATAAGTATATGCTTGAAGAATAAATTAGAAAGAAAAAGGGGACACATCATGAGCAAGGTCTTCAAAAAATCTGCACATCTTTGAACGTGATCATCTTTATTTGGTTATAGTAACTCAAATAAGTAATTTTTTAAGAAAAGCCTGTACTTAGTCAATACAAGGAATTTGGCATTCTTAAAGGATGCAATCCTGCACCAATAAAACAAGGATCTTTGCACAAGAATAGAGTGATTACATTTAATCGTTGTGGGAAAGACTAAGTAGGACAAAGTCAAGAAAGAACACATGTCTGAACTCCAAAGAACTGATACACTCATTTCCTTATGCTGTTTAACAAGTTATCACAAAGCTAGTAGCTTCAAACAACACATACGCATTTTATTACAGTGTTAGGAATCCTGGTTCCATGTAAATGGGTTCTCAGCTCAGTGTATTTATTATAAGGCTATAATGATGGTGTCAACTAGTCTGTGATCTTTTTTAAAGCTAGGGGTCATCTTCCAAGTTCATGTACTCATTGGCAAAATTTAGTTCCTTATGGTTGTAGGACTGAGACGTTCTCAAGGGCTTACCCAGTTCCTCGCCATGTGCACATCTCCATAGGTGATTAACACAGCAGTTTGCTTCTTCAAGACTAGCAGAACAATCTCTCTGTCCAACTTCCCAAGATTGAGTCTTATGCAAGCATTCCATCATCTTTGACATACAACCAATGATGTCCAATTATGTTTGCAATATTCTATTGGTTAGAGGTAAATTACAGATCCCATCCATACTCAAGGAGAGAGCTTTATGCCCCTTGGAGGGGGGCACCTGATATACCCAATCCTACAAATGGAAATAACATAAATGGAATGATGGGGGAAAGTTCGTCCATGATAGTGAGCAAGATGTACAAATTGGGCACTTGTCTTTGCCTAAGTATGGACTACCATAATTCATTTTATCTTTCTTTGTGTATATAAAAAGAATAAAATTTACACACAATAACAACCTTAGACTCGGGCAACTGGGCCACTGTCCAGGGTCTTACGCTGTTGAGTTCCCTGCTATAGCACTCTTCTAGCTGTATCCCGCCATGCAGGAAAAGGGCTTTGTGAGGCCAAAAAAAAAATAAATAAATAAGCCCAACTTCAGCCCACATACCTACTTTATGCTGCCCTCTGGATACTTAAGTCTGCAGAACTCCCTATCTGAATAACCCCAAGCCTGCTTCCTGCAGCATATAGTTCTTTCCCTCAGCCTGTATTCCTAAATGCAGAGCATGACAATGAAGTACCTTTAAATCCTAGGAGTCAAGAGGCAGCTCTTTTCAAGAAGGCACTGAATGACAGAACTGGGACTTATGGTCTGAGGTCTTCACAAACATGCTCCTGGCTCTTCACAGTACAGCCTGGAATGAGGGAAGATAATTGAAAATGTAGGTACTAGATGAAACACTCTCCATTTGTCCTCTTTCCCCAAGCCTCGCAAGTGGTATCAGTGGGCCTGTCTACCTACAGAAAGCAGAAATCCCACTTTTAGTATGTAATTTCATTCATGCTCATGATGTGAATTGACAGCCGACTTACATATTTTCACTCTTTGCTGAGTGAAGAATGGTCTCTTGAGAAGTTAGAATAAAAATGGTACCTCATCAATAAAAGCAAACACATGGAAAACAAACAAAGTTTCACAACCATTTGGCAGGTGGGGAAATTCCCATAGGGTAAATGATACTTACATGTTTTATACTATGCATATTTTTTAAGGAGGCAAAAGGATGTGTGAGGATTAGTTTAGACTCTCATCATATAAAGCATGAGAGATACAATAAAATATTGAATGTAAAACTCAAAAGAGATATTGGGGAAAAAGAAATTTCTCACAAAAACACATTAATTGGTAATACTGTTCAGAGTTGAAAAAGACATCTCCGACTTGGGGTTTTAGTACTGAGCATACGTGCTTTTGTGCATCCTCTATTACTAGAAGAACATAAGAGAATCAGGTATTAATGCTACCCCTTGGAGGCTGTCCTGCCTGTTTACAATATGGCATTGGAGAGGTTTTAGAACTCAATAGCTCCCTTCCAAGTTTTCAGCTTCCAACTTCATGGCCATTCCAGATAAACATCTGTGCTTCATATCGTGTGCTGGGCATATTGCTACTGATGCGATATCAAATAGCTTTCCCTCCATCTGTTGCCTGCTGATATAACACTTGATTAAAGATTTTTTAAAAGCAGTTGAGTCAGATCTGCACTTCCACCACGTTTGACCCCTAAGAGGTCAGAATATCTGAACAAGAACACATTTAACACCAATAGCAAAACGAATTTGCATAGATTGGACTTACTGTAAGTTATTATCATTTAAGCATCTTGGAAGGTACATATCACAATTGGCCATGGTTTTCACTTAGCGTATGCATCATCATGCTTAAACTTTCGTGGCAGAAAATATGTTTGATAATAAGGCCACAGGAGTAGTGTGGGTGTGTATGGATGATGTTACACAGTTATTAATTCACTCTCCTTGGTCTAGACCCATTTTTTTCTTTTACCATAAGCATCTTCTTGGAATATAGCTGGGTCACACCGAAAGTATACTGACAGTCAAGAAGATAAAGTCCAACGATGTTTTAATTTTCCACTTTAGTTGCATCAGTACTGACTTCACTACCAGTTCAGCTTGCCAAACATTTTTTTTTTATTTTTAGAACTATTTTACTTTATTTTATTTCTTTAAATTTACATCCAGATTAGTTAGCATAGAGTACAACAATGATTTCAGGAGTAGATTCTTTAATGCCTCTAACCCATTTAGCCCATTCCCCTCCCACAACCCCTTTGGTAACCTTCTGTTTGTTCTCATATTTAAGAATCTCTTATGTTTTGTCCCCCCTCCCTGTTTTTATATTATTTTTGTCTCCCTTCCCTCATGTTCATCTGTTTTGTCTCTTGAAGTCCTCATATGAGTGAAGTCATATGATATTTGTCTTTCTCTAATTTCGCTTAGCATAAGATCTTCCAGTTCCATCCACGCAGCCGAAAATGGCAAGATTTCATTCTTTGTGATTGCTGAGTAATACTCCATTGTGAATATATACCACATCTTCTTTACCCATTCATTCATCCATGGACATTTGGGCTCTTTCCGTACTTTGGCTATTGTTGATAGGGCTGCTATCAACATTGGGGTGAATATGTCCCTTCAAAACAGCACACCTGTATCCCTTGGATAAATACCTAGTAGTGCAATTCCTGGGTCGTAGGGTAGTTCTATTTTTAACTTTTTGAGGAATCTCCATACTGTTTTCCAGAGTGGCTGCACCAGCTTGCATTCCCTCCAACAACACAAAAGAGATCCTCTTTCTCTGCATCCTCGCCAACATCTGTTGTTGCCTGAGTTGTTAACATTAGCCATTCTGACAGGAGTGAGGTGGTATCTCATTGTGGTTTTGATTTGTATTTCCCTGATGATGAGTGATGTGGAGCATTTTTTCATGCGTTGGTTGGCCATCTGGATGCCTTCTTTGGAGAAGTGTCTATTCATGTCTTTTGCCCATTTATTCACTGGATGATTTGTTGTTTGGGTATTGAATTCAATAAGTTCTTTATATATTTTGGATATTGACCCTTTATCTGATATGTATTTGCAAATATCTTCTCCCACTCTGTCAGTTATCTTTTAGTTTTGCTGATGGTTTCCTTCACTCTGCAGAAGCATTTTATTTTGATGAGGTCCCAGTAGTTCATTTTTGCTTCTGTTTCCCTTGCCTCCAGAGATGTGTTGAATAAGAAATTGCTGCAGCTGAGGTCAAAGAGGTTTTTTCCTACTTTCTCCTTGAGGATTTTGATGGCTTCCTGTCTGACACTTAGGTCTTTCATCCATTTTGAGTTTATTTTTGTGTATGGTGTAAGAAAGTAGTCCAGGTTCATTTTTCTGCATGTTGCTGTCCAGTTTTCCCAGCACCGCTTGCTGAAGAGACTGTCTTTATTCCACTGGGAATTATTTCCTGCTTTGTCAAAGATTAGTTGGCCACACGTTTGTGGTTCCATTGCTGGGTTCTCTATTCTGTTGCATTGATCTAAGTGTCTGTTCTTGTGCCAGTACCATACCGTCTTGATTACAGCTTTGTAGTACAGCCTGAAGTCTGGGATTGTGATACCTCCTGCTTTGGTTTTCTTTTTCAAGATTGCTTTGGCTATTTGGGGTCTTTTCTGGTTCCATACAAATTTTAGGATTATTTGTTCTAGCTCTGTGAAGAATGCTGGTGTTATTTTGATAGGGATTGCATTGAATATGTAGATTGCTTTGGGTAGTATCGACATTTTAACAATATTTGTTCTTCCTATCCAGGAGCATGGAATCTTTTCCCATTTTTTTGTGTGTTCTTCAATTTCTTTCATAAGCTTTCTATAGTTTTCAGTGTATAGATTTTTCACCTCTTTGGTTAGATTTATTCCTAGATATTTTATGGTTTTTGGTGCAATTGTAAATGGGATCAATACCTTGATTTCTCTTTCTGTTGCTTCACTGTTGGTGAATAGGAATGCAACCGATTTCTGTGCATTGATTTTATATCCTGCAACTTTGCTGAATTCATGAATAAGTTCTAGCAGTTTTTTGGTGGAATCTTTTGGTTTTCCATATAGAGTATCATGACATCTGAAAAGAGTGAAAGTTTGACCTCCTCCTGGCTGATTTGGATGTCTTTTATTTCTTTGTGTTGCCTGATTGTAGAGGCTAAGACTTCCAATATTATGTTGAATAACAGCGGTGAGAGTGGACATCCCTGTCTTGTTCCTGACCTTTGGGGGAAAGCCTCAGTTTTTCCCCATCGCGGATGATATTAGTGTTGGGTTGTCATATATGGCTTTTATGACCTCGAAGTATGATCCTTCTATTCATACTTTCTTGAGGGTTTTTATTAAGAAAGATGCTGAATTTTGTCAAATGCTTTCTCTGCATCTATTGAAAGGATCATATGGTTCTTGTCCTTTCTTTTATTGATGTGATGAATCACGTTAATTGTTTTATGGATATTGAACCAGCCCTGCATCCCAGGTATAAATCCCACTTGGTCGTGGTGAATAATTTTTTTAATGTATTGTTGGAGTCAGTTGGCTAATATCTTGTTGAGGATTTTTGCATCCATGTTCATCAGTGAAATTGGTCTATAGTTCTCCTTTTTAGTTGGGTCTCTGTCTGGTTTTGGAATCAAGGTAATGCTGGCTTCATAGAAAGAGTTTGGAAGTTTTCCTTCCATTTCTATTTTTTGGAACAACTTCAAGAGAATAGGTGTTAAGTCTTCCTTAAATGTTTGCTAGAATTCCCCTGGAAAGCCATCTGGCCCTGGACTCTTGTTTTTTGGCAGATTTTTTATTACTAATTTGATTTCCTTACTGGTTATGGGTCTGTTCTATTTTCCATTTCTTCCTGTTTCAGTTTTGGTAGTGTATATGTTTCTAGGAATTTGTCCATTTCTTCCAGATTGTCCATTTTATTGGCATGTAATTGCTTATAATATTCTCTTATTATTGTTTTTATTTCTGCTGTGTTGGTTGTGATCTCTCCTCTTTCATTCTTGATTTTATTTATTTGGGTCCTTTCCTTTTTCTTTTTGATCAAACTGGCTAATCAATTTTGTTAATTCTTTCAAAGAACCCGCTTCCGGTTTCATTGATCTGTTCTACTGGGTTTTGTTTGTTTGTTTGTTTGTTTGTTTTGATAGCATTAACTTCTGCTCTAATCTTTATTATTTCCTGACTTCTGCTGGTTTGGGGTTTTATTTGCTGCTCTTTTTCCAGCACTTTAAGGCATAAGGTTAGGTTGTGTATCTGAGATCTTTCTTCCTTCTTTAGGAAGGTCTGGATTGCTAAATACTTTCCTCTTATGACCATGTTTTCTGTGTCCCAGAGGTTTTGGGTTGTGGTGTTATCATTTTCATTGTCTTCCATGTATTTTTTTAATTTCCTCTTTAACTTTTTGGTTAGCCCATTCATTCTTTAGTAGGATGTTCTTTAGTCTCCAGTTACCCTTAGTAACTCTTTAGTTACCTTTCCAAATTTTTTCTTGTGGTTGATTTTGAGTTTCATGGTGTTGTGGTCTGAAAATATGCACGGTATGATCTCGATCTTTTCACACTTGCTGAGAGCTTATTTGTGTCCCAGTATGTGGTCTCTTCTGGAGAACGTTCCATGTGCACTGGAGAAGAATATGTATTCTGGTGCTTTAGGATGAAATGTTCTGAATATATCTGTTAAGTCTATCTGTTCCAGTGTGTCATTCAAGCCATTGTTTCCTTATTGATTTTTTTATTAGATATCTGCCCATTGCTGTGAGTTGGGGTGTTGAGGTCTCCTACTATTATGGTATTACTATCAATGAGTTTATGTTTGCGATTAATTGATTTATATATTTGGGTGCCTCCACATTTGGCACATACATGTGTACAACTGTTATGTCTTCTTGATGGATAGACCCCTTAATTATGATATAATGCCCTTCTTCATGTCTTGATACAGCTTTATTTTAAAGTCTAGATTGTGTGATAAGTATGGCTATGCCAGCTTACTTTTGTTGACTATTAGCCTGATAGATCGTTCTCCACCCCCTTACTTACCACCTGAAGGTGTCTTTAGGTCTAAAGTGGGTGTCTTGTAAATGGCATATAGATGGATCTTGTTTTCTTATCCATTGTTACCCTATGTCTTTTTATTGGAGCATTGAGTCCATTGATGGTAAGAGTGAGTACTGAAAGATATGAATTTATTGTCATTATGTTGCTTGTAGAGTTGGAGTTTCTGGTACTGTTCTCTGATCCTATCTAATCTTTGCTGCTTTTGATATTTATTTATTTATTTATTTATTCATCTTTTCTCCCCTCAGAGAGTCCCCCTTAAAATTTCTTGCAGGGCTAGTTTAGTGTCATGAACTCCTTTAATTTTTGTTTGAGAAACTTTTTATCTCTCCTTCTATTTTGAATGACAGCGTTGCTGGATGAAGAATTATTGGATTCATATTTTTCTGATTCAGCACATTGAATATATTCTGCCACTCCTTTTTGGCCTGTCAAGTTTCTGTGGATAGGTCTACTACAAACCTGATCTGTTTTCCCTTGTGGGTTAAGGACTTTTTTTTCCCTTGCTGCTTTCATGATTCTCTCTTTGCCTGAGTATTTTGTGAATTTGACTATGATATGCCTTGTTGATGGTTGGTTTTTGTTGAATATAATGGGAGTCCTTTGTGCTTCTTGGATTTTGAGGTCTGTGTCTTTCCCCAGGTTAGTAAAGTTTTCTGCTATGATTTGCTCACATAACCCTTCTACCCCTATTTCTCTCTCTTCCTGTTCTGGGACCCCTAAGATTCTGATGTTGTTCTTTTTTAATGAGTTGCTGATTTCTCTAATTCTTTTTTTTAAATTTTTTTTAAGTTTATTCATTTTTCAGAGACAGTGAGACAAAGCATGAGTGGAGGAGGGGCAGAGAGAGAGGGAGACACGGAATCCGAAACAGGCTTCAGGCTCTGAGCTGTCAGCACAGAGCACAGTGCGGGGCTCAAACTCATGAACCATGAGGTCATGACCTGAGCCCAAGGCAGATGCCCAACCGACTGAGACACCCAGGTGCCCCAGCATTTATTTATTCTTAATATCTCCATTGTTTATTACAAAGGCATATGTATTGCTAATCAACATGATTCATATGTATGAAACAATCACTGGTGACTGGAATCAAGGTAAAGAGAGAACAAAATTATTTGTCTTTCAATTATCCATATCTTAGATTTTGAAATATGTAAGAGACAATCAACTCTTGTCAATCTTGGATCAAAGATTAGGAAGAGCATCCACTTCTAAGAGTTTCATCACTGTGAAATAAAGAAAATTAAACAATGTAGTGAGTTTTTCATTCTATCACATGTCTACTTTAAAGTAAGACTTTAGCATGAACACAATATCTATTGTGATATGATATTCTTTCTACTTCTGCTAACAACATTGTTTTCTTATTACCTAATGTTGATAGCAAAAGTTTTTTGTCTCCTCCTTTTTCTTCCCTCCCACTCCCACTTTACTACTGCTGGACTCTGGTGTCTATTCTTAGCTCAAATTCTTCATAGATAATTTAATTAACCAACTTATGAATTGATGCCAACCCTAAATCAGCTCTCCATTTATGTTCCAATCAGTAATGGCCACTGAAGAGATCACATGTTACATGCATGTTTCCTGTATACCATTACAATTTTTTAAGCAAGTTACAAAAATCACATGTTAAGAATACAAATCAGTGTGGACGTAATGATCACTGCTTTTTAAACAAATAGAATTGTAGAATAAATTAGGAGAGAAAGGAGCTCCATCCTCGCATCACCCACAAGAGAAAGGTAGCTTCTGATCTCCCTGAGTCTAGTTCCAGGGTACTAGGCAGTCACTAAGATAAATAAAAATTGATTAACACTTGACAATTTACTATAATTGTAGACACTGCTCTTGCCTTATGTCATGCTATAGCATCAGTACTTCAGTATTCTGACACTAGTCATTACTGGTGGTTTGAGCTCTGCAGAGGTATGTGTTGGAAAAGGGTTAACAGGGGAAATCAAGCATGAGAAGGACCAAAAGGACAATATTTGTTGTTTAAGCTTAAAAAAAAAAAGAGGTTAGGGTGGAAGAGAGCCAAAGCATAAGAGATTCTTAAAAACTGAGAACTGAGGGTTGATGGGGGGTGGGAGGGAGGGGAGGGTGGGTGATGGGTATTGAGGAGGGCACCTTTTGGGATGAGCACTGGGTGTTGTATGGAAACCAATTTGACAATAAACTTCATATATTGGAAAAAATAAAAAAAATAAAAATAAATAAAAAATAAAGGCAAAATTTGTAACTGATTTGTATAAGAAGTAGTTTTATGTTAATCTAACATCAAAGAGCCATTTATCATACATTCAGAAATGAACACAATTCTCCATTATATATCCCTGGCTCCTTTGTCATAATCAATCAAATATATATGGGTATATTTCTGGGTTTTCTATTCTGTTTTATTGGTCTACATGTGTATTTTTATGCCAGTACCACACTGTTTTGATTACTATAGATTTGTAATATAGTCTCAAACAGGATATGTGCTGACTTCAGCTTTGCTCTTCTGACTCAAAATGGCTTTGGGTATTTTGTATCTTCATGGTTCCATATAAATTCTAGGATTTTTTTTTAATATCTGTGAAGAATGCCATTGGAATTTTGATAGCAATTGAATTGAATCTGTAGATCACGTTTGGTTGTATTGGCATTTTAACAAAATGAATTCTCCCAATACATGAACACGGGGTATCTTCACATTTATTTTGTCTTTTTTCAATTTAATTCATAATTTTTGGTGTACTCCTTGGGTAAATTTATGCCTAAGTATTTTATTATTTTTGATGCTTTTGTAAATTAGATTGTTGTGGGTTTTTTTGCATAGTTTTTTCTATGTTATAAAAATGCAACTGATGTTTGTATATTGACTTGGTGTCCTGAAAATTTATTTAGTTTATTAGTTCTAATAGTTTTTTTTTTTTTTTTTTTTTTTTTTTTTTTGGTAGAGTCCATAGGACTTTTTATACACAAAATGTCATCTGCAGAGACAATTTACTTTTCTGATTTGGATGTATTTCATATTTTCTTGACTAATTGTTCTAGTTAGAATTTCCAGTACTATGTTTAATAGAAGTGGTGAAAGTGGGTATATGTGTCTTTTTACTGATCCTTATAAAAAAGGTTTCAGCTTTTTACCACTGAGTATGAGGTTAAATCTTGGCTTGTCATTCATGGCCTTTATTATGTTTATGTACATCCCTTATTTTTTAATCAGAATATTTCAAAAGTTAACACTTTAGAAAAAATAATCTCAAGTATGAAGAACTAATCATACAATAAGAGACAGTTACAAAATTAAGCAACTCAAGGTACATCATTCTCTGAATTTGATTATTCTCTATTACAAACCTAGTCTTTAAAATATCATCTATTGGGCGACTGTAGATAATATTTTTTAAAAGAAAAGAAGAAAGTTTATTTTGCACCAGTGATATTGAGGCATATTCAATCTATCTTTAACCAGCTCCAGAGCAATCTTTAAATCAGCGCAAGTGAGGTCAATAGATTGCATGTTACATATGATAGAAACAATTATTCCCTTTGGGGGAACCTTGTTATTTATAAGTTCTACACCCATTCTTCATGAAGGCCTGGCAGCACACTACTGATACCCACTTAACCTTTGGCATGTAAGTCAACACTCATGTTGTTGGAGGAATCCAGTTCCTTGTACTTGTCAGAAACACCTCCACGGGTTGCTGGCAATTCCTTGTTATGTAAGATACCCCAAAATAGCCACTTGCTTCCTCACAGTCAGGGTGAGAAATATTTCAGCAAGAGAGACACTACCATTTTGTGAGATATGATTATGTACATCCCATTCCCTTTGCTACATTCTATTGTTTAGAAGCAAGTCACAGGTTCTTCCTACATGGAAGCACACGAGATCATGTAATAGTGTGACCACCAGGAAGTGAGGACAATGGAGACCACCTTAATTTCTGTCTGTCACCTAGGGACAGAGCAAATGTTTGTTGAAGTGAATAAATGGTCCCCCAAACTACTCTGCCATTACCAATTAGTCCTCCAATGCAAAATCAAAATGGGGTAAGAAGTGTTCTAGACATTACATGCAAAGTTAGGGAAGTGAGGGGTGAGGAGAGGATGAAAACATTCAACAAAACATGTAATTAGAACTTAGGTTTGATCTGTTTAAAATAATATATTCTCTTATGTAACTATCTGCATGATACACATGGCTTAATTCAAAGGAAAAAAAAACAGAATGTGAAAAATAAATAACTGAGGTAGTTTGTACGGATTTGCGAAGATCTGCTTCAGTCCTTATTTTCTCCGAGCACATCTGTCAACATTCCCTATTTCTTTAAGATGAGCTAGAGAGACCTCTGACATTTCAAATGCATCACCCCAATCAAAACCTTATTCTCCAGAATGATTTCAGAGAATGTATGCAGGCCTAAGGAAAGTTCTGAATGCCTAAGATTTCAAGCACAATAGACCAACTTGGAAAAAAGAGATAGGGAAAAAGGAGGCCAGGGGTTTTAGAACAGGTGCCTTCACATTCCTCATGATAGAAGGAGGAAATTGTCCATATGTGCTTTGTAGCAAATGAAAGCATATATCTACACGGACACATAACATTAACTCTTTGAGTGATGTATTTTAGGTTTTGCTATTTGTAATGCCAAGCCAAAAGCTGTCCAGGTCAAGGGTGAAGCTTTGTGCACAAAACTTTCATTGGTTAGAAGATATGTGCCACATGTCTTCCTACACACCAAATGGTCATATCACAATGACTGGACTGCAGTTTTAGGCTGACAACACCTACTCTATTAAATATGACTTTGGGAAAATATTTTAACTCCTTTGGAACCTAACTTCACTCTGTGAAATGAGGATACATGTCTGCCATTTCCATAGTCAGCCCACTGATCTTTGGAGACATTGTTTGGGGAGCTTATTTAAAAACACAGAATCACCAATCTCTCCCTGGAAAGTCTGATAGGGCAGGTTGGGCTGGTCTGAGAATATGCATTTTTTAAAAAAAATTCTCCCTCCAGAGATTACAATGCAGGTTTAGAAACTGCGTATCATTAAGTATATTTTGTAACCAATACTCCATGATTCTCCTATCAGCAGACTACCAGGTCTTGTAAATCAGGGAGAAATGCTAATCATGAAAGTGTGAGCTCTAGGTTAACTTGATTTGGAAAAGTAAGTTATTGACTCTTACTACAAGAATAATCAGAGGATTTCTCACTGAGGCAGACTTTGCTTCAATTTTAAACTCTTGTTACATATTGTAGGTTGTGATTGCTCTCTTTTATTTATGCATGCTATAGACTGTGTGGCCCTCCCCACCCCCAAATTCCTATGTTGAAACCTAATCTTCAATGCAATGTTATTTGGAGGTATGGTCTTTGGAGGGGCTTATTAGGTCATGAGGGTGGAACCCTTATGAATGGGATTAATTAGTGCATTTATAAAACAGATCCCAAACAGCTCCCTCACCCCTTTTTCTGTGTGAGGTCACAGCACAAATGATGGCTGCCTATGAACTAGGAAGTGGACACTCGCCAGACTCCAAATCTGCTGGCACCTTGATCTTGGACTTCCCAACCTCTAGAACTGTGAAAAACTCACTTATGTTGTTTAATAAGCTATCCAGTGTAGGATAATCTGTTACAGCAGCCTGTAAGGACTAAGACAGCCCATTTCATTTCATTACCTTAACCTCCAGTCAGTCGTCATCATTTTTCTGGAGAAATGTTTCATATTAGCTTCTGTTTTATCCCATGGCTACATGTTCCTTGTGACTTGGAGCTGATATATTTGTTCCAGGCATGCCTCTCACTATTCCATCCCTGGCTTATTTGCCTTCCACTTTGATTTACAGCACATCAACAAGGAGGATGCCAAAAGTCCCACTATATAATTTGATGTTCATAGGATACAGGTTGCATTGCAACTGGAAGCATGGATACAGAGGGATCAAACGGACAATACAGAAATGTTAGAACAAAAGGAGAAATAAAAACTGAAGCCTACTAAAGTGATGGAAACATACTTTCACATATGTAATAACGATATGAGTTTATGAAACTTGATTCCCCTTCAATGGCTCCTCCTTCTCTATAGACATAAGGCATTACCCTTTAGCAATTATTCAAGGATCTTTACATTTAGTCATTTTATCTGGTAGGTAGAATAATACCCCTCTCCCAAAGATGCCCACCCTCATCCTAATCCTAGAAGCTGTAAATATGTTACTTAATATGCAAAAGGGACTTTGTAGCTATGGTTAAGTTAAAGACCCTGGAATAAATAAATTTTAGTGGATTACCCTGGTAGGCCCAATCTAATCACATGGTTCTTTAAAATCAGAGTACTTTTGCTGTAATTAGAGAACCAGAGAGATAGCGGAATAAGCAAGACCTGGCCTGCTGTTGTTGGCTTTGAGGATGAAGGAAGGTGGCCATAAACCAAGGTATGCAAGACCTCCAGAACCTAGAATAGTCATGGAAACAGATTCTCTCCTAGAGCTCCATGGAACTATGTGGACCTGTCAATTTCTTTGTTTTAGTCCAATGAGGATTTCTAACCTGCAAAATTGTAAACACATAAATTTGAGTTATTTTAAGCCTCTAACTTTGAGGAAATTTGTTTAGCAGCCAAAGACAATCTACCACCCAGGAAAATGCTCACCATTTCCCTTGAACCACTCTTCTTCAGTTGAGCTAGTAAAGTGAGCAAACGTCCCCCAGATACTTAGCTTTCTGGAGTTTTGCAACTTTTGTTCACCAATAGTTTAGCCATTTGTGATTTTGCTACATTCTCTGTCTCTCCATTTGATCCTATATTTCCTTTAAAATCCAAAGTCCTACCTTCTTTATTAAACTTTCTCATATTACATAAAGTGTTGTATATGTTATTCAAACTTTCATAGCAGTTTATTCACCATTCAGTACATCTTTATTTTCAAGCTTATATTGTTAGTGAATACTTTTGTCATTTTTTAACTCTTTAAAAAAAAACCCTGTATCTTTTAAAAGGCAAATCTATCTATAACAATTTTAAATCCCAATTATGCCTCAAAGGGAGGTAGAATAGCTCTGAATTTCAGTACTATAAACATTTACTATAAAATCCATTCACCTGAGGGCAGATATCTAATTTAAAAAAAGGTATTTAAAGATAAAAGATAAGAGGAAAAAATATTTTATGATAGTTTCTTAAGCAGAAGGCGGAAATGAATGAATTACTGTTACCTAAACTCGCTAGTCAAAGAAATGAAGTATGCTTGAGAATTGGTAAAGCAAATGACAGGACCTTGACTGGAAATTCCATCTTCTAGAGAGCAAAGCAATCTAGTAGAGCAGTGGTTCTCAACCAGGGTAACTTAACCACTAACAAGACAGGTGACAAGGTCTGGAGAAACCAGGGACACTGCCAAACAACATGGAACGCACAGGATAGCACCTAACAAGAAAGAATTATCCAGCCTAAAATTCAGTAATGGTGAAGCTGAGAGATTTTGATGTCAGGAAAGTGACTTTGGCCTAAAAAAAGAATATTGACTGGTGAAATAAAAGTGACCTACTTTTAATGGACTTCAAAACAACAGGTAACTGTGAATAAAATTAACAATTTTACTTGTTCACCTCTGGTATATGTAGTTGTGAAGCCTGGCTATCAAATGACTAGCATGGATTTTTAAGTAGCCAATTTTTTACATGTTCCAGTTACAGATGCAAATCCACAGCATTTCACTTTGGAAGGACGATGGCTTGAGGGGATTTTGAGGTTCTAACAAACGTAATTTGAAATCACAGGTATAAAAGGTATCAGCATAGGGAATGTAGTCAATGGCATAATAACTTTCTATGGTGACAGGTGGTCGCTACACTTGTGGTGAGCATAGCTTACTGGATAGAGTTATTGAATCACTCTGCTGTACACCTGAAACTAATACAATATGTGCCAATTATATTTCAGTTAAAAAAATTAAGACATATCGTTCTGACCATGCATTTGTAAAGTACCTCAGTGAGACAGAAAAAAGGAAACGGGGTGGTTGTGATAAGCTTCAATGAGTGAGGAAATAAAGAGATAATGTAAAGAAGGATATCATGACAGACCAGAATGATGATTGTCAGTAAAACTAAAACTGCTTTGTAAACACTATTAATGAAATGAGAAGAAAACAAATAAACAAAAACAACTGTTTCAATGCTGGCGATTGACCGAGATACACTTGAGCTATTCAACATCTACATTGTCTGCCCCTTCTCTGAAGAAGAAAATTATATGCAAGTTAATTGGGAAGTCTAAAGGGAGTGAGGAGATTGAGTGAGATTATAACAATTCCAGGCTGAGCTTTAGAAGGATACCCTGGGATACTGACGGGAAATGTGAGTTATGTGACATACAATCAGGTTCTTGGAAGACTCCGAAAAATGGGAAAGATGCAAAGAAATTGGAGATGGACATATGTCTTTTAAGACAGAATAAAACAGGCAGAGTTTTAAATTTCTGACAGGCAAGTTTATGTAATTCCCGGAAAACTTTGAGAAAGATGTTATAATGGAATGGTGTGTGAGCACTGGGAGACAAATGGGTTTGTTAAATACATGAGTAATTGAAAATGAGCACTATCAAACTAATCACATTCCATTTTCCATAGAGTTGAAAGATAGTTAAGTTAGAGAATATACACATGGGATGGCTGGGTTGCAGTAAAGCTTTTGAAGATCCTTCCTTGATATCTATATGTAATGCATAAAAATGAGTTTGAAACTAGGAAAATTTAGAAGATTCATAATTGATTAAAGTACCATGTTTAAAGAGTAGCAACTTAAGAATTGATTTCCCACTGGGCTTGTTCCCTAGTCTATTTGGATCAATATTTGGTCAGTGATATTGCTGAAGTTGTTAGAGACATTATTTATCAAATTTGCAGTGGCATCAGCCTGAGACTGTCATGACTTCAATAATAAAAAGAACTGGAATCTTAAATTAACTAGGCGGAACCATAGGGGAAAAAAAAAAAAAAAAAACAAGGCTGATTGTCTCAAGCACTTATGTAAACTTTAGTAATTTATAGCAGTAGCAAATACAGCAGAAACAAATTATCAAGGTCAAAATACCTACTGAATACTATTCTGCATTGGTAAAGCTCTATTTGTTGATGACAGAGGCAACTAATTCCAGATTTCTTCCTCTTAGTTTCACTACATTTAAAAAGTGTAATATAGCTCTTTATAGACACTATAAAGAAAAATCAGTCTCTGTGTACACCGAGGCTTTGTTTTTGAAAAAATGATTCACAAGAGACTAAACATATAAAGAATGCATTTATAAGGCAAACAGATGTGCTAGAAGTAAAACAAGAAAACAAAACTTTATTGTAAGCAAAGCTTATAGAAATAAAAATACACTTTGAGATTCTGGGTTCCTGGGTAATGTGTTGGCCTAAGAACTTGCTGTCACTACCAAATAACATCAGATCAGATGAGGGGTTTAATTACTTTGGGTCAATGTCTGTCATGCTGCTCAATAATGCAAAAAAAACAAAATGGTCATATATGGGCATCATAAGGACAAGGGACAGCATTTCTGACAGCCTCACTTAGAGGAAATGGATGACACTTTTACAGCTATCCCAAAGAATCTCAAATCCAAAAAACTCAGCCTATGAACCCACAGGGTTGGAAGAGAAAGCTCCTGCTGCTACTCAGAGGACTAAGATTGGAAAGAATTACATGTTAACAATGGTGACTCTATCTGCTGATATAATTAAATGTTACAACTTCATGAGTATCAGACATTTTTCTTCCTATCCTCATTCAACAAATTTTGGTGAATGTTTACCACATGTCAGGTACAGTGGTAAGTGCTGGAGATACAAAGATGAATGGAATTCAGCCCTCACACCTAAAGCTTTAGTCCTTTAGGAGACATACAAATCTCCAACAAAATTTTGCAACAAAGCATGACACATCCTGGAAGAATCACAACTATTAGGTAAATAGTGATCTGATAGAAGAAGGGATAAGCAGATCAACGGAGTAAGAAAAGGATTTACTAAAGGAAAATCAGCACAAAACCAGTCATTAATAATCTCGGAAACTTCTGACTTTTATAGAAATCTCTGCTCAGAACAAGCAAAGTTGACATTTGTCATAATACCAGGGTATTGTTAGTATTACCTGAGCTTGTATTAGATGGAACCATAGCCATAGAATCTAGGAATCCCCAACCAAGTCCTATGCCAGAATGCATCTCCACTCCCAATTTTCTCGAGACAACTGTATAAACAATAAACAGTGGTATCACAAAGTATAATAGGACAAATTCCAAGTATAGTTCCAACCCCACATAAGAGGCCTCCTTCCCCCAGTGAGCTGAAACATGAATCTCAGATATTGTTGAGCTCCAGCTACACACGTGGGTGGATAATCACAGAAGGAGAAAGACAACGTAATGAAGGTCAGGTCCATACCCAGGCTGAATCCTCCTAGCACTCAAGCCATGTAGAATACAGAGCCTGAGAGAGTCAGCTACAACCATGCATAATAATCAAAGTCAAGCAAAAATCAGACCAATGTACAGCAACTCCTCCTTGTAAAATCTAGGTGAGGATGAGGACAAGCGTGAAACTAGAGGAGGTATTCCTGAAAACCCTTCCCTCCAGGGGAACATTGACCAACAGGAGAGTGGCACTCTTCCTAAGTTGTCAGTTCAAAATGTGACTTGGAAGCAGTTCGTTAATCCTTTGTCCTACAGTATTGCTTGCGTATTAGAGTCTACAGAGGAGAAATACCTAAGTCTCAATCTATTTTATAGTTCTGATCATCTAGAGCAGCATCCTATAAAATAGAAGTTTGGGGGCTTTTGTCATTTACAGACTTTTTTTTTTTTGGAATTGTATCAAGCATAAAGACATTGGCTTTTAAAAACTTTTCAGGTAAGTGCGTTAATAAAACAAAAAACAGCAACAATAACAGACCTCAACAAGTACCGTCATGATATGCCCTAAGTAAATAATTTTAATGTCAAAAAAGTAGAAAAGAGAAAGACAAAAGAACCACTGAAAATTAATGGCAATAGCATTAAGAGTTGACAGCATTCTCACTTTGTGACAGACCAGTGAAAGTAGCACCATAGAATTATAAGGGGCCAGTGATGGGCATCTGGAGAAAATTGCTCTCTAATCTTCATACCCCACCTACTCATCATCATACTGTTTAGAAAAAGCATCTTAAATATTTTTGAAATTATACCCTAATATATGGGACATAGGAGACCTTAGCATCTCATCCTTTCTTTGACAGAGGGAACTGTTCATTAAAAATCACTATTTTGGGGCACCTGGGTGGTTCAGTCAGTTAAGCACCCGACTCTTGGTTTCAGCTCAAGTCATGATCTCACAGTTCGTGAGGTCGAGCCCCACATTGGGCTGTGTGTGGACAGTGCAGGGTCTGCTTGAGAGTCTCTCTTTCCCTTTCTCTCTGCCTCTCCCGTGTTTGCGCTGTCTCTATCTCTCTCAAAGTAAATAAATAAACATCTTATTTTTAAAAAATCACTATGGTCACTCACATTGTGTATATTTGAAACAATTCTTGAATTGGTAGATTGACACCCCCACCACCATACAAATTTAAATCTCTTCAAACCTTACCTTCTCAGTCCTCAATGTGAGTGACATGGTTGCCAGGCAAGGACACTGACTTAGTGTCTGAGGGAGATTTGCAAGAATGTGGTTCTCTTCAAAGCCCCTTAGAACCATTTCAGTTATGAGAGATTATTTTGTTTTTTCAGCATTTAAATGTTTTCCATGGTAAGAGAATGGGGAATGGCATCTTAGCTACAGAAATAGGAGTTTTGCCCAGAATAATCAAACTCAAAACAGGCTTAAAATTCTAAAAAAAGGTTTATGTTATAAGTATATGGCACACAACTGTCAAAATAAGAATAATTTCTAGGTGGGGGGGGGAAGGAAAAGAAAAAAAAAACACGAGTCCCTTTAAGAATTTGCTACAAATCTATGTAGCAAATTGCATAATTCAAAGCAAGGCTCTCAAGAGCCAGTGTCCCCAAAGTATGAGCTGAATTAGTTTCCTAGTCAGAGCATCAGTTGGGAATTCACTTCATCAGCATGACTTTATGTGTAATTAAAACAAGATAGCTTATGAATAACCACTTACACAAAGGGACTGGTGATCCTTTACTACATTAAAGACCTCTACCAGGAAGGAATTGCCAATGTACATCCAATCTGAATGCCACTGCAGGGGTTGTATTTATAAAGAATTCTATAGACAGAGCAGATCATATTTCATAAAATTCCTCTTCCAAAAAATATAAGACTCTCCCATAGAGAAGCCCCTTGTCACACATCATTCTTTTCAAGCTAAGTTCTAAATATATTTGCTATCTGCAGAAGGAAAGTAACTGGATTTTAGCCACTCAGCAGGACATAAGGCCCTGGTTACACAACACTGACTCAGTAAACAGAGTCAAGTAAGTCTCAGCTGGATTTAAAAGTTGAAGTTACTGTTCACGTGAAATTAAACAAGGCTTGATTAAGTTATACATATATATTTCCAGCCTTCATGCTCAATGTCTGTGTGTGGTAATGAACCGTCTTTCCTTATAACAGACCTTCTGTATCTCTTGCTACATTTTTAAAATACACAAGTGGATTCTGGAATCTGTTATGGTCTAAATGTTTACCTTGTATGACTAGAAATTATCACCCCTGTACTGTATTTATGTGACACATTTTATTTCCCTCAAAAAAGCACATTACTTCATTTCAATCTGCTGAAGTCATTAACTAGTAATCATTAACCCCACACCTGTACTCAACTCGTGTAAACAACTTGTCCATAACACTAAACAAAAAACTTCCTGGGAACCTCTACTTAGTGATGAAGACAGCATACTTCTTTCCTGCAAGTAAGGTCTTTCCAAGCATGTTGAGTGCCTCTACAGTCACGCCCATGCTATTCTGCCTGACAGAGTGAGCTGCTTTTCATGCATCATTCTAATCCAAGTCATTTTAGGGAAAACAGCTTAGACTTCTTTGAATCCCTAATATATGCTGTAACATATTTGGCTTAAAAAGTAGCAATACTAATCCTGCCAAAATATGTCTATTTAATGCTGTTAGACAAGTAGCTGTCTAACTGCTGGAAAATGCAAAATGGGAACTCTTCTTTTAGTTCATGTTAAGATCCCAAACTTGAAGTGACTCTTCCTTTCAGAGTCAAGAAAACTCTCTGATTGGTAAGTATTGACGTCCTAAGTCATATGGCAGTCCTGCTCCAAGTTCGTTCAGAAATAGGACAGACACTTAGATGTGATGGATTCTATGAGTGAAAGAATGACACAAAAGAATGTAAACAATATGATTCTATGTGTATAAAGTTAAAAAAATGTAAACAAATCTGTGGTGTCAGAAATCAGGATGGTGATTGTCTTTGGGAAGAAGCTTAGAAAAGGATGATTCGGAGAGGCTTCTAGAATGCATCGATGTTCTGTCTCAACCTTTGTGGTGGTTATATGGGTGTGTTCATTTCACGATAATTCATTGAGCCTTTTGCCTGTAATTTGTGAAGGTTAGATTTCATTACAAAACTTAATATGCACAATTCCTACTAAGCCTACTTCCAAACAGTTCAATCAGAATCTCTAAAGTTGGAGCCCTAGCACTGGTAATTTTTCAAAGCTCAGAGCACTGATAATGCTTCATTTGCTTCCCCACTCCTGGCCATTCTCAGATTTGTACTGTGGCGGGCTAACAGCCAACAACTGCCCCCATGTTCACCCAGCCCCCATGCCCTCTGCACTCCCAATAGATTTGGAGGAAGGGGGGATTTGGAGAAGGGGAAGGATGTTGGAGGATGAGGTTCTTCCATGATGCTGTCCCCCTGCCTGTGATTCTGAGGGTGGCACTGTTTCCTCCAGTGATCATGACAATGACTTTCACCGGCCTCAAATTACACTCCTCCCTTATTTTCGCCTCTTCCAGTCTGGTAAAATAATGCCACCGGAGAAGTCTGGCTCTGGTTAAAAACCTATGTGTGAATTTTCAGCCCTGACTGTAGGCAATTACAGATGCTTTACCTAGATGGGCTTCATGGGGGAAAGTTGTACGGTTCACACTTGCCTTGGTGCACAACCAATACATTCCACTCCATGATGGGAGTTGAAGGCAAGGGCTCAGGTTTCTCTGGCTGGACATACTCTGATAGTTTACATTTCCACACTTTGTGACTTCGTTTGTAGGTCTTTATATCTGAGGCCTTGAGCAGGGGTCTTCTTCAAGTGCCTCTGCTGAGACCTCTTTATCAGGGAAAGGCAGGGAAACCTTGAGATGTTTTTCCACCCTACCTCAATACCTAACTCTTTTCATTCCTAGCCCTTCCCCCACTGCCACCCTTTCCCGACTACTCCCCAACTCAAGGGTCCATTAAACTGCCACAGGCTCTTGCTTGGGGATCCCTCAACATTGAGATGACCCCCACATCTGTGCTAATACATTTGACCCTTGACTGATGTGCCCTTCCATGGGGAACAATGGAACACTGAGCGTCTAGACTCTCTCTGGTTATAGACTCTTGCTTGTTTTACAATTTCCGCCAGTGATTAAAGGCTTAACTCTCATTTTTGGCTTGTTGCTTAAATTGGCTACTTCAACATCTGGCAGTTCAGCTCTCCTTCTCCCAGCTCAAGGGAGTTCCTGACAGCATCTTGCTGCTGACACTGCTAGAGGCTTCACCATTATTTGGTTGTTCTCATAACCCTAGCTACACCTCTGTAAATAATAAGTTTATTAAATTCTCTTCAGTTACTCCCACGGAGCATGCCATGTGTCCTGAGAGCCTAAATGATACACTACCTAAATGGTTCTAGTATGCAGGCAGTGTTGAACAGTACTGACACAAACCTTATGAGCCGTTAGAAAGAATAAGCACTTGACCTTTACACTTGTTTCCCAAGTTTGCCATAACAAGGTATTACAAAGTAGGTGGTATAAACAAAGTAAATGTACTGTGTCACAGTTCTCAAGGCTCAGAGTCCGAAAATCAAGATGTTGGCAGGGTCACGTTCTAACCACAGGTGCTAGGGAAGGATCTGATCCAGGCCTCTCTCCTAGCCTCTGGTGGCTCCCTGGATTGTAGCACAGCAGCCCCGGTTTTTAAATGATGTTCATTGTGCTTGGATGTCCACATTTCCCATTTTCATAAGGCCACTAGTCACATTGGATTAGGGGCCCAACATTCTCCAGTATTGTCTCACCTAAACTAATCCTATCTGCAATGATACTATTTCTAGAGGAGGCCAAATTCTGAGGTACGAGAGGGTAGGACATCAATATATACATTTTGTGGGGGGCATGTTTCAACCCACAATACCACTGTAGGGGAATGACTTCATCATGAACTTCTGTTTTGCTGTTTGTTTCTATTTTTTACTTCTCCCTTTGGGAAACGGATCTTAGCAGATGTGGTTCAAATGGTGCCGATACCATTCACTGGCTCCATGTGGAAAAATGGCCCAAATCTGACTACTCCAAATATGCCATCTGAGGGACTACATTGATTGTTAGTTCAGGGATGGCAATTGATTCAAGAGAGGCTAAGGACAGTAATCCCCCTCATACTCTCAAGCAATCAGGAAGGGGAAAAAAAAAATGTCCATGAGAACTTTCTAATCCTAGAATTGCCAGTGCCCTTCTTTATATATAAAGAAGCTACCTATAAATAAAATAGCCTTGAGGAAAACAGATCCAAGAGCTCAAGAAAAGCACTGCTATGACAACATTTGAACACCAGTAGAGTAAGTTTACCTGTGACTTCTTGGTTTAAACGCATTTGAGTTCCTGACTCCTGCAAAGAGCACAGTCACAATATAGGAGCCCAGGATAACACAAATAGGTATCAACTTTAACGTACTGATTTTCAAACTTTAGTGAACACCAAGCTTACGTGGAATGCTTGACAAAAAGATTCCTGGCTCCCATCCTCAAAGTTTCTGACTCCAGAGATTTGGGGACCATGTTGAGAATTTCATTTCTAACAAGTTCACCAGTTATGATGCTAAAGTACCAATGCTGGTGATCCAGGAGCTGCATTTGGAGAACGACTGTTTTGGAGAGAACATGTAGCTGGCCGTTTGGTGGATGGAATAGTTTAAGCCAGCAGAACAGAGAATTATACTAGTTTTATTGTTCCTATCAGTTTTAAAATTATAACTGATTTGACAAAAATGTTACTTGGTATCTGGCATCATGCAAGTGTTTCTCTTTTTCAGTGATGTCCAAAACAAAATCAGGTCCCAAGTTCCAGGGCTTCGTCTAATTTCCATGCAAATGACTGGATCCGTGGGTTGTTTTCTTGATATCAGAAATCATTTGCACACCTTTTTCAGAGGAGTACTTCATTGCTACTAAACTGATGAGATTTTCCACGGCAGAACTCAAGCTGCGACAAATCCCTTGAGGCTAAAAGGAATTTATTATTACCTAGCATCAACGCCAACCAAAAAATGTAATCACATGCTGCCTGTTCATGTATGATGGATCAATTCTGACACCAGGCATTCACCTATGACCTCTCTAATGTGAAATCATTCCTCCAGGGATATTCATTTGGATGACAACCTTTCTCGAGCCTTAATAAGGTCAAAGTGTGTGATCAGTGAATACATTTCTGGATTCAAAGTGCACAGGCTGTCAGGGAAGACAGAGGAGAGGATGTTATGGCAAAGACTCCAAATTCTCAAAGCCTCAACACTCAGTAGCATGGTCCAAAGGATCTAAGATCTAAGAACGTAACACTGGCCGAGGAATCTAGACACTCACTTTCAGAATGGTTTTAGCAAAACTGGGATGGATTACCTTGGAAAGTTACTTAACTTCTCTGAACTAATCTGAACAGACGATAAATTAAGAATAATTGAATTCTACATTTGCTTTCATCCCTTCATGTTCTGCCTGTTGGTAGTTTTGACCCCAGATGAAGAGAGGACATTCTGACTTGGTATCCCATTTGATAAAGGGAAAGTGGGGTGAGGGAGCTCAGAGAAAACCAAATCAGGTCCGGATTCAAACTCAACTAGCTCTGAATCCTGGTTCTGCCACACGACTGTATAATCCTAGATAAATTTACCAAATCACTCTGAGTTACAAATTCCTCATCAGTAAAACTGAAGTAAAAATACTTACCTTGAGGGTTCTTGTGAGGATCAGAGATAATATATGCAAAGCACCATGCATCAGTTTTCAATCAAGGGTCGTATAAATCACTTGGCAACTTAAAGAATTTCTGGAAGTAGAAGGTTCTGAATGTTGAACAATTTTTTTTTTTTTTTCTAAGTGAAAATAAAATCCATCAGCATCAGGACCCAGTCCCACAGAGTGTTTTCTTTGCTCCTGAGGAAGCATCTGACATGTGCTGGGTTTGACCCACACTGGCTTTCTAGCTTCTGAATTGCCCTGAATTACTCTTACTCCTCAGCTTTAGCTTTACTGTGGCTTTATTTCTACTTCCCTGTTATGGCTAGAGCCTGGCTCTGCTCTCTCCAGCTTTGGACTTCTTTGAATGAATGAGAACCTTGATGCCTGATTCTGGCTTCCAACATGGTTGTTACATCCCTGGATACTGCCTCAGCCTTAATTCTAGTATATTTATACTGATACAGGTTTGTGTAACCAGTATTCTTAATAAAAATGAACTAAAATGAAACACTATGTTTGCAGTTTACTGCTTCTGAATGTAAAAGGGGAAAATATTGCCATGACAGAAGCAACAGATAATGGAAATAATCAGATAATCAACACAAGACTCAAAGGGAGCTTTACAATTAAGCAAAGGCACTAATGCCAACACAGGATAGCACTGTGGGCCAGTTCTCCATTTCTATATTTAAATGTGAGAGAGAGAGAGACATAGATCTCCAGGGTAAAGATTATCTCCTATAATAAATAACAAGAGACTGGTGACCAAGACAAGGACAGGTTCTGCAAAATAACTCTAAAGCTGGTAAGACTATGAACATCTGAATGTAGCAGTCACTCTGGAGTCACCAAACCTAATGTTGCATTTCTGGTAGCTACAAACAAACTGGAATTATTCAGCAGGGCAGTCCAAATGTCTGAGCCACTCCTAAATCGGCCTAGAGGTAGGAAGATGATCTTAATGATGTATGACAAGACTTGCATTACACAATCATTTCAATGACTGGACACGTTAAAAAGCCACTTCGCAGCTGTTAGAAAAATTTACAAATAGACTTTAAACGCATGTAATGCAGAACAGGCTCTAGCCTTCTTGTTCCAACTCTAATTTCACCCTAACCTGCAGAAGCAAGCTGGAGAATGGATCCAGCAATGAAGACAGGGTCCTCCCAGAGAGACTGGGATGAAACTGAGGCAAAGAAAGCCTTCCTCCAAATGAGAAGATACTTTCTCGACACATCATGGACCAGATGAAGATGTCTCGTTATATATATTGTTTCCAGTTGCACCAAAAGCCTAACTCAACTTAAATCTTCACTGTATGGGCAACTAAAAAACTTCTTAGAGACCCTTCCAGAGAATTTTCACTGGAGTACTCAACTCTCTCTGAACTGCCTCCACTTTACCAGTGCCATCTTCAAAAGTGCAAGCTCTGTATTAAGACAGGAGTTGCATTTATTTTACTTATTATTGTGCCCTGTAAACCAGATAATTCAGGCATGTTGCAGAACTCCATAAAACCTAATTTTCTGGATTGTACACTGGAAATAAATCCTTCTCTGCAAGTTTGTTTTGAGATTTGACAAAACCACATTCTTCAAATGACTGATTTGGACATTATAGTAAGACTAGCCCATATTATTAAGGGACATTATGAGCTCCAATCCCATTGGCTTATTGTCCTCCAAAGACCCCAAGGTTTTGCTATTTGCTCCTCACCAAAAGTAAGGTCTTGAATCTTCTCCAACCACACACTGCCTATCTAAGCTTTAAGATCTAATTCAAGTCTCTAATCCTCCATGAATCCTCTACATACCCAAACCATATTGATCTGTCATTCTCTGAAGCATCAAATTCGATGGTTCTTCTCATTTTGACAACTATAGAAAGCAGTTTACCCCATGCAACTGCTTCACAAAAGCAATCCTATCTTTCCAAACGGAAATGAAAATTGGTATGACAAGATGTTTTGTGTGTTGCATGTGTTTTCTTATTATTATTATTTTAATAGAGTTGGCACACAATGTTATTTTAGTCTTATGTGTAAAACTTAGTGATTTGACCTTTTACTAAATCTATTTACTTATTGAGAGAGAGAGAGGGAGCACTAGAAGGGGAGGGGGAGAGGGACAGGCAGAGAGAGAATCTCAAGTAGGCTCCGTGCCCAGAGCAGAGCCCAACATGGGGCTTGATCTCACGACCATGAGATCACGACCTGAGCTGAAATCAAGAGTCATGTGCTAAACCAACTAAGCCACCCAGGCACCCCCTGACCTGGTTTTCAAACCTCTTTGTTACTCCCTTCAAGTGCCAATGCCATGAGATCCACAAACTAGTGTAAAAAGGTAATTCTCAATAATGTATCTATGCTTAATAAGTATTTTCTCACCACAAAGACAACCATAAATACAACTTAAAAGCCAATACAAGTTAATTTATATTGTAGCATAAAAATGAACAGAACATTAAGTCTGTCTTCCTCAATTGCAATTTATGAGTTTCCATAACTAAGAAAGCCAGGAATACATACAGCAGAATGTCACAACTTGGTCTCTCTCTGTCCACTGGGCCCGTTCAGCTGAACTCTGACTCTCTTTGAGTTACACTACGGAGTAGAGATACAGGCCCTAATCTATCGTGATGAAGATGGCAAAACCAGAAAAGAGTGTTTTCTCCTAGTAATCCCAATAAAAGTCTTATTCATGGTATTGACTCTGATTATCTGCCTATCACTGAACCAAGTACTTCAGCCAAGGGCATGTGGTGTTCTCATTGGCCAGACTAAGAAATATACCCACTCTTGGAGCTGGCAACTTAGTGACTCCCCAGACAACCTGCGACCCCAAAGTGAGATAACAGGGTGGTTCCCCCCAGGAAATCTGAACCACTCTTAGTAGAAAAGTGATAAGTTTCTGGGTGATATAAACAATACAGGTCTCTGCCCTATATACAAAATTAATAGCTAGTTGATACTTAAATCTATAGATATGAAAATCTTCTACATCTCCCACCTCATACTTTTTTTTTTTTTTTTTTTTTGATTCATGAAGAAAGCATCCATGAACACATGGCATAAAATTAAGAATAATTCTTTGGAGAACCACAGTTTACTCTCTGAGCTTTCTCAATTATGTGACCTGTTAACTTCCCCAGACCACTCAGTGGTATGACTAAAATTCCCCAAGTTGATCTGCCTGGACTAAAATTAGGGTCAGATGTGAGATGAAAGTACCAGTCTCGTTTCAATCTTCCCATAAAGAATATACCACAGAGCTTTGGAAAGTCATGATTAATGAGGGAGCATGAGGCAGGCTGAGGGGCAAAACACAAGCTAGCACCCCATACACACCCCAGGTGGGATCTGTGTGATATTCCTTGGAATACTTCCAGCTCACCAAGAATAAAGGAAAGAGGTTTAAGTTCTTGCTATGGTAATGTGGGAAACTAAGGCAAATGAAAAATTAAATTCCCTTACTTCCTATAGCCCATTAACAAATCCTTGAGACCAGCAGAGTGACCTCCCTCTGGGAGCTCAGCTGCCTCAAACATGATACTTTGCTGGGGGCGGAAGAGAACCTTAGCTTAATATTATCCCAAACTTGAGGATCCTGCAAGTCAACTTCCTTTATCTCAACTGCCCCAAGATATATGCTGGCAATCATACTCCAAGCTTATGGCCCTTCGATTTACACCTAAAGGGTCTCGTGACTGAGGTTTTCTAAATGGTAATAAATGTTGTTTCCCTAGCAACACCTAGCCCCTCAAGGTCCTGGAAACCTTGCTTCCAAAATTCCTTAGAGACATACTCTATCCCTAACCCCCCTCCCTATATAAGGAGACCAGTGCAGCTCTTCCTGCCTGGGGGTCTTGCTCCATGCTTTAATAAAATCACCTTTTTGCACCAATGACATCTTCAAAAATTCCTTCTTGGCCACTGGCTCCAGACCACCGCACCATCACCCCAAAACTTCATCAATGATCAGTAAAAGATAAAGATAATCTTCAGTAGATTGTTTTTTCTTTCCACTAAGATGTAAAAACAGGATGCTAAGAACTACAATCATTATGGATTCTCATCCCTACCCCATCTTCTGACAAACAGATATCCATTTTGGTTAATTACATGCTGCTCTGAAAATATTCAATGTAGGGTTCAGTTTTCTTGCTTTATTTTCAGTCACACTTTTGTACTCTGTCTTATTTATTCTAATTCAAATCAAATTAAATGTTCTTGTTTGTTCAAAAAATAAAATCAACACATGCCACAAAATGTCAAAATGTTGTGGAAAAACATCAACAGCTAATATTTATGGAGAACATACCATAAGGCAGATACTGTTGCAGTCTCAAAAGATAACGGTTCTGCAGGGAATGAAAACACAGCAACAAGGTAGAAAGAGACCTGATGATGGTCAAAGGAAACTTTGTTTTTTTTTCAAGAGGCAATAGTAATGTTGAAATCTCAATGCCAAGAAAGGTAGAAAGCCCGAATAAAGGGAACAAGCATTCCAGAGAACCTACTGCAAAAACCCTGAGTATGTGTCCTCCCTAAATTCCTATGTTAAAACTCTATGTTTAAAACCCTATGTAAAAATCCTATGTTACAATTCATTATAATGGTATTTGGAGATGACCCATCGTGATACTATTTGGGAGATAATTAGGTCATGGGGTTGGGCTATCATGAATGGGATTAGTACTCTTATAAGAGGCCAGAGAGCTAGCACTCTTTCCCTCATGTGAGAACATAGAGAGGATTCAGCTCTCTACAAACCAGGAAGTAGGCTCTCATCAGACACCCTATCTGCCGTTACCTTGATTTTGATTTTTTCAGCTTCCAATACTCTAAGAAATTATTATTTAAGCTACTTAGTCTCTGGTGTTTTGTTATAGCAGCTGAAACTGACTAAGACCTTGAAATGTGAGCAAGGTTAGTGTGTTGAAGAAATAAAGAAGCCATTTGAATGTGTGCAACTTTTGTTTTCTTCTTCTTCTTCATTACGATATACTTGGGGAAGGCTACTATGAAATGAATTCAGAGACTGGTCAGAAGCTTGGTCTGGTAGAATTCTTTAAGTAAGAATAAGGGGTTAGAGTGAGATTCCAAGTTCCTCTGGAGGGTTTTATTTTCAGCAAGAGGAGTCAAGTTATCTGTAAGTTTTTAAGAAAAATTTATCATAGAAGCAAATAGACAAAGGGTTGCAGGGAAAAAATTGAAAGCCACGTATATATTCAAGATATATAAGCAAGATGGGCTGATGATTGGATGAGAGCTATAGCAATACAGAGACAGAAGTGGGTCAATAATTGAGTCAGTAGTAGAGTAAAAAAAAATGGTAGTGGATTTCATATGGTAAAAAGAGGGAAAAGTAAGGCTGAAGATTATTAACATAGGCAACTTAGTGGGTGATTGTAAGGTTTACTTGCATGGGAAAGAATACAGGATGAGTAGAACGAGGATAGGCAGCAATCAAGAATTCTGGTTGATAACTTTTAAGTTTGAGATGTCTGCTGAATATCTAAGCAGTATGGTAAGTAGATAGGTACATATACTGGTGTAGCATTGTGGGTGTAACTCATGCTGTGACTAGTTAATTCAAAGGTGCAGGGCAAATCGATGCTATGTATAGGCAGGAAGCTGAGTTCATCTAGGAAGACTGAGTAGTTACACAAACGAGGATCCATTACTGAACCCTGGGGCAAGGCAACATTACAAGTTGAAGAGGAGCAGTTAGTAAGGTGGGTCAAGAACAAGACGACACCAAAGTAGACGAAAGCTGGGAAAATGTTCTGTCATGGAAAGCAAGGGGAAAGAGTTTGAAGAGTAGTGTAATCACTAGCCATGGCTAGTACTTATGAAAGTTTCAGATAAAGACAGAGAAGTAATTATTGAGTTAGCAACCTAAATGTCATTGATAGCTTTGAAATAATGGTCTCAGTGGAGTGGCTGGAATAAGAAAACAATCATAATGGGTTGATAAAAGGATGAAAGATGATCAAGTAAAAATGGAAACCATATACCACACACTTAGGAATCTCATAACAAAGGAGAATAAAAACAATAGGGTATTGGTAAGAAGTCTGGTAGAGCCCACAGAATGCATTTTAAAAGCAGAAATATTTGAACATGCTTCAATAACGATATGGGGAACTAACCAAGGGAGAGGGATAAAATGATGCTCAAGATAATGTGTATAAATCAGTATTGAGACCCTTGAGCAGGAGAGGATAGATTTAGGGGTCAGCCTTGCTTAGGAGCAAGAAAAATTCCAGTCATTGTAAGATAAAGGCTGTCAGAATGAGCAGAAATGCGAGTCATTGGTATATTTGATGTTGGAAAGATGAGGAAGTATCTATTGATTTATAAGGTTAATAAATTATGAAGGAAGTTATTAGCTGAAGGAAAAGAATTGGTAAAATGGAGGACACTTGAGGAAAGCCAATAAGGTTATATATAGTTGTTTGGAGAGTGGGAAAAGATATATAGTTGACCTATACAGTAGGATTGCTAGAGACTAATATGTCTGTAATTGAGAGAAAATCAGCAGAATAAACAAAATCACCATTTGACTATTCTCTACCAATCCTGGCCATCTGCCTATAAGCAGAGAAAAAAGGAATCTTTTGAGGTAAGTCTATTATTTCTGTAACAAGAGGTATTAGTCATGAACAACCAAGGAATGTTTGTTCAGTAAAGGACAAAAAGGTGTAAATATTGACCATACAGAGCCAGAAGATACTTAGAAAGGAACACAGCAGAGAGAACGGTAGGAAGCTGCATTGTACACAAAAAGCAAAGCCTTTCCCCAGTTAAGTAAGTAACAACATGCAGGACTAGAGATTAATATACCAAAGGTGACTAAAGCTCCTTGCAAATCACCCGAGAGACAAGTGTACTAGCAACGTGCACATTTTGCAGTGCCTGCCCACGCCACCAATGCCTGTCTGCGATATTCTTTGCTGCTCATCTTGAGGAATGGGACCCTGCAGCCCCTTTGCCCTAGTGATCTTTCCATGGTCCTTGCTGATATGGGTATCACATCCAAGGTGGTAAATCCAGTTTGTCTTGGTTATTTGAATCAGGATTAATTGCTGCTTATCAGTTTCGGTTCATCATTTGGGCTAGATCTATAAACTCAGGACCTAAAGAATGAAGGAGATATGCTGAAAAAAAAAAAAAAAAAAGAAGTGATGAAACTGGGTCTAGAAAGGGAATCATTCTTTCAGTAAGCTTTGATTCTTGAGAGCTGTACAACCCCAAGCTTCAGAACCCCCACTCAGACTTGATTTCAGTCCCTGAACTTGGGTTCTAGGACAAAGTCCTATATCCTTACTATCAAGTCTGTTCTGTGGCTAAGCATTTTGAGTGGATTTTTCTTATGTGTAACAAAGAGATTCCTAAGGCTAAAAATGAACTTTAAGTACATGTAATGATGAGAATTTCCTGAAAATTATTAGATATGATGAGGAAATAAAAACTTAAGGTGGACTGCCATGTGCTTAGTCATAGGACATGAAGAAGAAATGAAGTAGAAATGCAGGTTCTATCAAAACAGACTCTTTACTCAGCCATGCCCAGCTGAGAGATTTCACCTGATACTATATTGGGAAAAATAAGGGGCACCTGGGTGGCTCAGTGGGTTAAGCAGTTAAGCATAGGACTTAGATTTAGGTTATCATCTCACAGCTCTGCTCCTGAGTTTGAGCCCCATGTCTGACTGACAGCTCAGAGCCTGGAGCCTGCTTTGGACTCTGGGCCTCCTCTCCTTCTCTTTCTCTTTCTCTTTCTCTTTCTCTTTCTCTTTCTCTTTCTCTTTCTCTTTCTCTTTCTCTCTTTCTCTTTCTCTTTCTCTTTCTCTTTCTCTTTCTCTTTCTCTTTCTCTTTCTCTTTCTCTTTCTCTTTCTCTTTCTCTTTCTCTTTCTCTTTCTCTTTCTCTTTCTCTTTCTCTTTCTCTTTCTCTTTCTCTTTCTCTTTCTCTTTCTCTTTCTCTTTCTCTTTTTCTCTCTCTCTCTCTCTCTCTCTCTCTCTGTCTCTCTCTCTCTCTCTCTCTCTGCCCTTCCCCTGCTCACACTTTTTCTCTCTCTACCTCTCAAAAATTAATAGATATTTTAAAAATGTAAGTAAATAATTAATAAAAATGCAATATTCCTCTCTCTAACATCAGAGTTGCCTTAATCAAACTAATATAAAATATATAGCACAGTATATATACTTATTCAACAATGTGGATTCATACAGTTTCAATCTTTCAGCTGTTTTCATGAAGTTCTAAAACATCAAATGTCTTCTAGAAGATGTTAGAGAAAAATAACTCAATGGAACAGACATACTCTACCGGGCTATTTTATAGATAGGTTTCTTGTGGTCAGAGTTGGTAAAATACCAGTGTGTCTGAAAAACATGTTGCTTTAACCACAAACATCAATTTAGGTGCATTAGGAGTTGCATCGCAACTAAATATTGCAATAAATCCTGGGTCTTGGAAGAGACATGGGATCAACAGGACTGATGTAATTGCCATTGCTGCCAAAATCTGCTATTAACTGAAACTTGCTCTTTGATTTCAGCATGGATGTCCTGAGGAACGCACAGGATCCACAGTATTTTCACTACCGGGTTTCCCAACCCCTAGCATGCCACCTTCCCGATCGAGAACAAAACACAAGACAGACTCATGGACAAAGTCCAAAAACGTATATCAGAAAAATAAAATCTTTTTATTCCAACATGGCCAATGCTCCATCATTTTGGCTTGTAGCCATGGAATCTGTAAGAACTTTGGGAATTCTGTTAGTTTCTCCCAGCTACTAAGTAGATTTAGTTAATCTCTAGTAATCATTTGTGCTTTTACAGTTTATGACACTAAAAGTCAATGCAGAATTTCAATTTCCTCAACTCAAATTTGGCAATAAAAATATTTACTCAATATCGAGCTTAAAGATCTGTTACATATATATGTAAGCTACCAGAGTGTATCTTCCAAGCAAGGATTGGCATTTAACTGAAAGCAGGGAGCTAAACCTGTATTTCCATTTTAACTGTTTTAATGCTTTGCATGAGCCCTCAAAGATGGACTGTTTAATCTTTTAGTCAATTTAAAAATCTATACAAGCAAATGAGTAATAAATGTGAAGGGCACTGTATTGATTCAATTCAATTTGACATACATTTATTGAGTAATTATTATACGCTGATCTGTGCAATAGGTACAGACTGTGACATGGTTCCAGATCATGAGGTATTCGTAATCTTGAAGGGAAAGAGTTTTACAAGGAACATATACTAAGGACATATACCAAAGAAGTCATATAAGTTAGAATATAGATACGTGTTGACATGTGTGAATATACGTGTATGTAATTTCAGGTGAAGATAAAGAATGGCTAAAAGTAGAAGGGAAATGGGAAGAGAAGGTGGGCGTTCCATCTGTGTCAGTCAGATGAGAATTCTGAGGAGGAAACATTTTAAAAAGATATACATGAAGTGAGGGGGTAAGCCTTAGGAAAAGGTAGTAGAAGAGTCGGCCAGGCAATAGAATAGCATGCTGCTGAGATACAAACAAGTCGGCGTGCCCAGGAAACCATGAAATGGCCAGTGTGGCTAATGCAACACGAATGGGGAAGAGGGTAGGAAATGTGGTCAAGGAGGTAATCCATGGCTAATCAGAGAGAGTCTTATTCAGTCACAGTAAGAATTTTATTCTGAGTATGATGGGAAACCACTGAATGGTTCTGAGCAGATTAGTGCACTGGTGTGGGGTTTTTTAATGTCACCGTAGTTAATGCGTGGAAAATTGATGTAAAAAGGACCAGGTGAAAATGCAGGAGACCAGATTAGAGACCAACAGAGTCTTCCAGGTCAGAGAGAATGTCGGCTTGGATCAGGGTGCTAATAATAGAAGTGTGCAGACTGGGGATAGGTTTTGAAAATACAGCTCATGAAACCTGCTCACTGGATCTACGTGTGACGAATCCAGGATGGCACGCGGGCTTTTTACTTTAACAAGTTGTTGGAAAGTAGAGATTGAAATTAACAGAAAGAGAAAATTTTTAAGAAAATTAGTGAAGTATGTTTGTCGAGGAGGTATCAGAAGTTCGGTTTAAGACATTCTGCTATCAAGATGCCTATCAGATATTCAATATAAGAAGCTGAATAACTCTATGTTTGTGTATGGAGCTCAAGGGAGAAGGCAGAAATAGAAATTAAATTTGAGAGTCATCAGAAATAGACGACACTGAAAGTCCTAAGACTGAATGAGATCACCTTGGGAGCGAGGATAGAATAAAAATAAAGAATAAGGAGTAACTAAGATTAAATGACATGATATATGTAAAACAAAGATAGAGCTCAGTCAAAAATGACTTTAGGAGTTTTGTCATAGACAAAGGTATGATGATATAAATGATGGACAGTATACACACATTCGCACCAAAATTCCCTATAACCTCACCGGTACAAAATAGTTATTACTTTTGTATTGTCCTTTACCATCTTTTTTTTTTTGAATACCTTTATCCTTTCTGCTAGAACTATAATAATACTTTACACAACCTTCTATTACTCAAGTATGTATCATAAGCATGTGACACACACTGAATGAAGGGCACCAGAGTGTCATTTCCACATGATGGAAGAAACTACAGCAAAGAGCTCAATAGATATTTGCTGAAATAGAGAATGAGTAGGTGTACTCCATATCCAGTCTCCAAATCAGAAGTTATATTTATGGATCACTAAGGACAAAAAGGTCAGAATTGATCCTGTACTCATTCAAGCTCCTCAAGAGTATTATTGGAATACTTTTTCTCTTTCTTTAGGCAAATGTGCCACAGAGTCACATAAAGCAAGAAGGTTGTGCATTGTCTTACCAGGTTCCGCAGGCTTACTTCATTTAACTAAAAACCTAGCATTTTAATGGAACTTCCTCAATATTTTATTGCTTGACACTGAATAATCGAGAATCAGTTTCAGTATAGATCTGCCATGAAGGATAAGAAGACACTTTCCTTATTCTGTGATTTCCAAAAGGATCATTCTATAAAAGGAACAGTAAACTTGAAGGACTTAGGGAAGGATGGAGCAGACTCATTCATGTTAATGGTAGAAGTCCTGCTGACCAGGTCCTACTTCACCCACCAGCTAACTCCATTTCTTTATCTTAGCTCTGTGGAAGAAGAGAGCTACATTTCACATGGTGTTTTCCTTACTATAGCCAGGATAGACCCACATAAATTCCCTTTACTAATAATGATGTAACGGTAACTACCGTTTAATAAGTATCTACCATGTACTCAGTTTATAACAGGCTTAACACAGCATCTCATTTAATACACATGGCAATCCTATAATGTAGATTTATATGAAAAACATATACATGTGTGTGTGTATATGTGTGCACACCCAAGGTCACAGAGGTTATAGGTGGCAGAGCTCGTACTTGAACTGAGATCTGTCTGATGCAAAAGTTGCAATCCTAAGTACAAACGTTATACAAAAGTTCCCTTTTGGCAGAGGGCACTGGAGAAGGCAGTGGTACAGTAGAAGATGCATGGATTTCAGAACCAAATAGTCCTGAATTAAAATGCCAGATACTAAACCTCTTTGAGACTCTCATTGCTCATGTGTAAAAACTGAAATAATAATTTCTTTTTTTCAGGACTGTTATGAGGATTAAATGAGAAAACTGATGCCAAGTCACATATTATTCATCTGAGATTACTGGATTCCCATCTCCTTAAAAACCTCTAGGTGCTTGTATTCTGAGCTCCTAGCCCTGTATCTGTGAAAAAAGTCTAAATACATGCATGTTGAGTCGTACACAGTAGGTGATCTACATAATAACTGCCCTCATTTGCCTCAGGAATCAGCAAAACGGTCTGTGAAGGTCTCTCTGCCTTTGATAAGAGAGAGAATGAAGAAAGGTAAGAGTTTTCACTGTTGTAACTATGAAAGTACAGCCTTCTAATTCAGGTATTTTGCTTTGTATTCCATCCCTGGGTGATTCCTAAGAAGATCACAAGTGCATCAGAGTCATAGAGATCAGCCTAGGCTGAAGCATTTTCCAGGCAGTAGATTAACATACTTGGCACACAGCCTTACCAACATTGCTTACGGTAAGTTGCTTTTAGTAGGGAAAATTAAGTAGGACTCTCCTGGGAGCACTATTTTAGTTGAAGATATCCCCTGAGCCCTGAGGACACTTATAGAAATCTGTGGTGCTGGGACTAACTGATGTCATTCCATTTGGATAATAGATAATTTTCTCAGGAAACCCAAAGCAGAAAGACTCTGTGTGTGTGTGTGTGTGTGTGTGTGTGTGTGTGTGTGTGTGTAAAATACAGTTGATACAAATCACAAGAACGAGAAACCAGAATGGCAAGGACAACACTCAAACGACCTCCCAATTTGGTAGAATCTCAGATCTGACAACAAAGCGGGGGAGTCATAGGGACACTAGTTATAGTCAGAAAGCAATGAATGGAGACAATAATGTGGAGAAAAGGGACTTGCCACACTTGCCACAATGAACATATGTTAGGAGAGAATCCATTGACAGAAGACAGGGAAGCAAAAGCCCAGCCAGAACAGACAAGATAGAGGCCAATGTTTTCATGAAGTCTCAGTCATTTAGATCATGAGAGTCAGACAGACATGGGCTTGAGTCCAGCTCTTTTATTTACTACTTGAATGACCTTGGGCAAGCAATTTCTAAGTTTCAGCTTCCTCATCTATAAATGGGAATGGTAAAAATGCTCAGCTTATAGGGCTGTTAGGTGGTTTATAATCACAATGCAAGCATAACACTAGGCATTTACTAAAAACTTAATAAATGTTGGTGGAAGCAGTGATAGCAGGCAGCACTCAATAAATGTTATTATCATCTAAGAGCTGGGATAAATGCATTTAATCCTACCAATAACCTTAAGAAGTAAATACAGCTACTTTCCTCCTGTAACAAATGAAAAGACTGAGGCAAAGAAGCCTAAGTAATTTAACTGTGGATCTACGGCTTGTGTGAGGTATAGTGAGAACTGAAGGTAAGGCCAGATGGCTCTAGTGTCTGGGCTCCTAACAGCTAGGGCATGACAATGGCAGTGGTAGACCACAGAAGAGTAGTAGTTTATTAAAAGACATTAACATCATCCTTCTTTAATAATGCTTTCAATAATTCATTTGTTTATCCTACAATATAAAATTCCTACGATACAAAATTCCTACAATACAAAAATTCCTACAATAAAAATACAATATAAGTATTTTCTTCCTGTCAGATGTTCAGTGACATTTAGAAAGAAGTAACTAGCTTCATGGGAGCTTGCCAAAAAATCCAGAGAGCATACAGACTCTGGGATTTGAATTCAAGCCCTGCTAGTGTGTGTGACATGAGTAATGTTGCTTAACTTTTTTAGCTTCCATTTCCTCTTTGGTGAAACTTCAAAGCATTGCTATGAAGATTAAATTAAAGAGGATGATCATATAATGCACCCAGCACATCATAGAGGAGGTGATAAATGTGAAACCTGCTGTCCTCTCTCTTTCCTGTAAACCAGCGGGGTAGATTTTTATTTACATCTAAAAAGTTAAGCCAACCAAACAGTGGAAGTTTAGGAACACCTAAACATAATGCATGCAGAAACATTTTTCTTTCTTCCTTTGGTCTTTCCTTCTGCCCATCTTTCTTCCTCCATGGGACACCATATAACCATTGCATATAACCACTGACATAACCATTGCATGCCATGCTTTGTGCATAGCACCAAGGATATGACAGACAAGAAATATATGATTAAGTGCCACACTTAGTGTTCCAGAGGGAGATCACTCTGTGCTGAAGTGACCAGGGACAGTCTCACACATAAGATGAAACTTGATTTTGCCCTTGAGGATGAAGGATCTGGATAGGGAATAATAATGTAGGATAGGGGGAAAAGACAGAAAAAAATGTAAAAAGCCAGTTTGTGTGAGATATTTGCTGGCCAGTCAAGAGGCATCTTTGATGAAATAAATAGTTCATAGAGAGCAACCAGTATAATTAAATAGTATAATAAACCAGTATAATAAAGCCAATATAATTAAAACACCTATGGAAACTTATTTTCAACAATAACCTTGCAGTGAAACCCAATGCATAAGCCAGATAAAGCTGAGGTATTCTAAGTGAAGTTGGGGAAAGAAGTCCAGAGATCTTTCCAGGACCATGTCTTTTGCTCCTGGGCATCTACAAACATCCCTTATCACGTTTTGGAATAAAATGTAAAGGAAAACAAAATCTCCCTTAAGAGAATAATGAAAGTTTAAAAATTCATGTGAGAACAACCTAGGAGAATTTTGAATACAAGTCTGAGTAAGCCTGTACACAACAGAAATTGAATCACAAATGTGAACAGGAAAACAATATAAGGAAAGTCACGTTGAAGAAAAATAACCCGACTTAGATGAACAGTTTGATTTGGGTTACTAAAAGACTGCCTGCAAGGTGACTAAATGGATATTACTCCAGTCTAGTTTTAATGTGTTCCCAAGATTCAGGTAGAGAAATCAAAATGGCCTGAGAAGCAATAAGGATCTAACCACAAATTTATACAAAACTGTCCTTCAAACAGGAAAAGGGAGCCCTCCAACTCTCTCCATTTTTGAAGCATGAACCCTTTTGTATATGAAATCAAGTGCATGAAACTGTTCTTCCACAGTGATTTCCTCAGATCCACGACAACGTGAACCTCCATCAGCAGTTTATGTCTTTACCCATAAATCCAGAATACCAAATACAGGCAAAATTGTGCTCAGTAAGTAAGAATTTGATTTACTCAAAACACATATTCCTGAACAATCTTAATATTCTGTTGCTTTAGAGGAATGATGCTGATTGGTTTACTTCTTGAGGAATTCAAATAAAGCCTCTGAGGTATTTTCCCAACTTATTTTTATTCTCTGTATGGACCATGTAGCAGGTGGAATAAGAAGCCCCATGTTCTAATAAGATATCCATGTTCTAATCCCTGGAGCCTGGGAATAGGTGACCTCATATAACAAAAGGGACACTTTCATTATGACTAAGATAAAAATCTTGAGGTAGGAAGTTGTCTGGATTATCTGATAGGCCCAAGGCAATTATAAGAGTCCTTCTAAGTACAAGAGGGAAGAAGAGTTAGAGAGAGAGAGAAGACTGAAAGCTACAGCCACAGTCATGCCACCTGAGAAGAACTCCCTGGGTATTGCTGCTTCAGAAGATGGCAGAGAGATCTCCAGTCAAGGAAGGAATGGCCTCTAGAAGCTGGAAAAAGAAAGGCAATAGATCCTCTTCTAGTCTCCAGAAGAACACGACCCTGTCAAAACTTCCATTTTAGCCTAGTAAAAAACCCATTTTTTCTTCGTTATTCAGAACCATAACATAAACAATGTGTGGTGTTTTAAGCCACCAAGCATGTGGTAACTTGTAGCAGCGACAGGAGATTAATACAGAACAATCCCAATACCTAACTTCAAAGGTAGGTAACTAGAGAGAATATCTTGAGGTCAAAGAGGCTCATTGACTTGTTCCTAGACTTAATTTTAGAACCTCTCTTTTCTGGCCATCTTATATTTCTTTAAAATTTCCAGTGACTAATTATGTCCTCAAGTATTCAAACTACCTGGAAAACAATACTCTAAGACACTCATCAGTTGTGTGTTTATGGGAAAGTAGTAATCTTTTCTAGATTTCAGATTAAATTTTTTTTTAAATCTTTTTTTTTAACGTTTATTTATTTTTGAGACAGAGAGAGACAGAGCATGAACGGGGGAGGGTCAGAGAGAGGGAGACACAGAATCTGAAACAGGCTCCAGGCTCTGAGCTGTCAGCACAGAGCCCGACGCGGGGCTCGAAATCACGGACCGTGAGATCATGACCTGAGCCGAAGTCCACCGCTTAACCGACTGAGCCACCCAGGTGCCCCCAGTTTAAATTTCTTAAAAGAAGGTCAGTAAAAGCACTTACTTCCTAGGTTTTTCTAGGGAGGAGGGGGACTGAAAAACAAGAATTGTATAGCTTAATGTATTAATTTTAAAAATGTGTACACAGGAAACAAAATTACTCTATACTAACCATTTTGTTCAACTTAAAATAAACAACACAGCCAAGGCCTCTACTTCAATGACCTTACATACAGTCTTACACATTGCAGGTGCTCTGTAAATATTGGCCCTACAGTGTTGGCATAGAGTAAGTGCTTATAACAGTGACATGTAGTCAACTTTTTATGATTCTGGAGACAGTGAATGTCAGCAGATGTTTACCAGCATGTTAGTGAATATATGTTTAGCTAATAAAGACATGGTGGGTCCCTCAATACTATTACACAGTAACTAATTATCTTACACACAAACAAGAATGGTATACAAATGTACAAATATTTTCTCCATGACTGTACACAACTCATCTGACTAATTATTGAAAGTTTGCTAAAATATGGCCTGTGTCATGTTGATAGTGAATCCCACCATGATAGTTATTCTCTCCTTAAAGTCCGTTGGAAAAAATCTTTTGTAGTTGTGGTATACTATGAATGGTCTTTTCTGGTCCATGGTGTTATGCAGAAGTATGAATGTATCATCAATGCACTAATGCTCAAATTAATGAGCTGTAACAACTTGTCCTATATGTCAAATTGACATGAGGCATTTAGCAAATACAAGGGAATTTCTAAGAAAAAGGGAGATTCTTTACTCACCTCCTGATTTTTTCCGATGTTCAGGTCTCCCCAGTAACACGCACTCCATAGAAGTTGCCAAATGAAAACAGGACTACAAATAGATTGGTACCCTGTCACTTAAGTAAATCACACCAGCCTTGAAGGCTGGGGAAGGTGGCAGGGCAAGCTGGACTTTCGTGAAGTTAAGATTAAAGTGCAGTTCAGGAGAAAGTCACTGAAATGAATACTTCATATTCGAAGGCAACATATATTTACAGAAAATGAAATCTTGGTTAAAACATTTTTGAATCATGTCTAAGTGTTCTCTATAAACTAGAAAGATTTTGCTTGATTTACTTGGTTCAATTTCTAGGCTTTTTCCCCCTCTGTGCTAATGGCAAGCTATCAATCATCAAAGCTGTAATCAGATTTTGCAGAAGGCCACCGGCATCATTTTCAATCATTTAAACTTTGCCAGCCTGCCTCCCTTCTTTGTGAATCACAGAGATTAATGTGAAAGGATTTTTAAATGCATTTTGGAAAAATTAGCAAATTATGATTGTTCTTTAACTCACAGCTCACCATTTCACCAGGCATTATGCATAGTCTTTATTGTGTTTCCTAACAGCTTTATTGCTGGGAGGAAGAAAAATAGAGAAGGCATTCTATACTAAACACTGGGATGGCTCTTTGGACAGATAATCCATGTATTCAAAATATAAAGCTTTAGATAAATGTGCTTTTGTGGTTATATTTTTCCTCCAAGTTATTTTCCTGAAAAAAAAAAAAAAAAAAAAACCTCCCAAAGTAGACTATGGTTTAAATACCAACTTTTTTTTTTTCAATTATGTATTTTTTTTTTCCTTTAGTTTCCTTTAGGTCAAAATTCACCATTTGAAATTCATAAGCCCTTCAGGTATAAGATTAAATTGTTTCAAGTTAAACAAGAACATTTTTAGATTTCAACCATAAATATTTTCTTTCAAAAAGTTTTTCCAATCCATTAAAATCAGATTTATTATGTTTTCCTGTTAAGTTTATTTATTTATTTATTTTGAGAGTCAGAGAGGCGGGGGAGGAACAGCGAAGAGGGAAAAGAGAAAATCCCAAGCAGGCTCTGCAATGTCATCACAGAGCCCAGTGTGGGGCTCAAACTCACAAACCATGAGATCGTAACCTGAGCAGAAACCAAGAGTCAGAGGCTTAACCAACTGAGCCACCCAGGTGCCCGTTTTCCTGTTTGTGTAAACATTGCATGCTCATTTTAAAATAGGAAATGAGGGAATAAAGTATAACAATAAATTTAAAATGACCTAAAATCCTATTAGCCTGAGATACCATCCATTAATTTTAAGATTATTAGATCTACATAGATTTTATTCTTCATTGTTCCTTCTCTTTCTCATTCTCTTTTTCTTATATATTTTCCCTTTTGTCCTCATACTTCAATACCCTTCATCTCTTTGTTCATCTTACTTGAAACCAAAGTTAGCAACTTGATGGATTCCTTCATATTTTCCCCATATTTAAATAAGACATACAGGTGATTATGTAAAATATACACATACATATGCACACATGTAGCAGACAAAAAGTAAGGACATAGTGGAACTCAACAATAACAGCAATCAATTGCATATAATTGATATCTATGGACTAATTCATCTAACAACAGCAGAATGCACATTCTTCTCAAACTAATATTAAATATCTACCAAGATAGACCACATTCTGGGTCACAGAACACACCATAATTAAAAGAAATCATGCAATGTATTTTTTTTTCATACAACAATGGACTTAAACTAGAAATCAGTAACAGAAATCCCAAAGAGAAAATCCCATGAGAAAATCCCCAAGTATGCAAAGATTAAAAAACACAATTCTGAATAACACAAGAGTCAAAGGAGTCACAAGAGAAATTAAACATTTTTAATTAAATGGAAATGAAAATGCAACTTATCAAAATTATTTGAATGCAGCAAAAGCAGTGCATAGAGGGAAATTTATAGCACTGAAGGTACCTTTTAGAAAGAAAGATTTAAAATCAAGCATGTAAGTATCCATGTTGGGAGACTAGGAAGAGCAAATCACATGGCAAGTAAGCAGAAGAAAATAAGAACAGAAACCAATAGATTCTTAAGAAACAGAAAGAAATGAAACTAAAAGCTGGTACTTCCAGAAGATTAATAACTTTGATACGCCTTTAGCAAAGTTAACTAGAAAAAGAGAATATACAGATTACTAATATCAAAAACGAGAGTGGGAATATCACTGCAAATTCTACAGACATTAAGGGAATACTTAAAGAAACAAACAAACAAACAACAACAAAAAAAACAAAACTCTAGGCTCACAAATTTGATAGCTTAAATGAAATGGACCAATTTCTTGAAAGACACCACTTCCCAAAACTCACACAAAAAGAAATAGACGATATACCTGTATCCAATAAATAAGTTTAATCAATGATTAATAACTTCCTAAAATAGAAAACACTAGACCCTGATGGGTTCACTGGTGAATTCTACCAAACATTCAAGGAAGAAATTATATCAATTTTCTAAAATCTCTTAAGGAGAATAGAAGCAGAGAGAATATTCCCCAACTCTTTCTGAGGGCAGCATTACCTTTATATCAAAACCAGAAAAAAAACTGACAAGAAAACTACACATCAATATATCTCGTGAACATAGATGCAAAAATCCTCAACAAAACATTAACAAACCAAATCCTACAATGAATAAAGTTAATTATACACTATCATTAAGTGGGTTTTAATCCAGGTAATACAAAGCTGTTTCAACATTTGAAAATCAATTAAGGTAATTTATCACATATACAGACTAACAGAAAAAAATCACACGATCTTATAAAAAAATGCAGTAAATCATTTGACAAAATCCAACACCCATCCGTGATAACAACTTGAGGTAAGCTAGGAGTAGAGGGGAAATTTCTCAACTTGATGGATAATATTAAAAAATTTATAGCTAACATTAAATTTGATGGTAAGAAACTTGCACTTTCCAGCTAAGGTCAGAAACAAGGCAAGGATGTCTCCTCTCACCACTTATTTTCAACACTGTACTGGAGTAAAAATAATGCAAAAAAAGAAAGATGAAAAAACATTCATATTGGAAAAACAAAGACATAAAACTGTATTTGTTTTTAGATGGCATGACCACCTATATAGAAAATCTGAAAGAAGTAACAGTAAAACTCCAGGTACCAATAAGCAATGATAGCAAGGTTACAGAGTATAGATTAATACAGAGAAGGCAATTGCTTTCCTGTATACCAGCAATGAAGAAGTGGAATTTAATTAGAAATTGAAAACATAACATTTATATTTACATCTCAAAAAATAAAATACTTAGGTATAGAACTAATAATACATATAATACCTGTATGAGGAACACTGTAAAACTCTGATGAATGAAATCAAAGACCTAAATAAATGTAGAGATATTCTATGCCCATGGAGAGTAAGGATCCATATTATCAGATATCAGTTCTTTCCCACTTGATCTATAGATTCAGTACACTTCCAATAAAAATACCAGCAGGTTATTTTTGGTATATCAACAATCTGATTCTAAAGTGTATATGGAGAGGCAAAGGACCCAGAATAGGCAATACAATATTGAAGAAGAACGAAGTGGGAAGAGTGATGCCACCTGACTTTGAGGCTTACTATAATGACACAGTAATCAAGACAGTATGATATTAGTGAAAAAGTAGACAAGTAGATTGATGTAACAAAAACAGATAACCCTACAATACACTCCCATAAATACAGTAAACTCATCTTTGACAAAGGAATAAGGTCAATACGATAGAGCAAAGGTGTTCTTTTCACCAAATCATGCTAGAACAACTAGGCATCTACATGTAAGAACCTGAATCAGACACAGACCTTATATCCTTCACAAAAATTAATTCGAAATGGATCACAGACTTGAATGTAAAATGCATAACTATAAATCTCCTAGGAGATAACATAGGAGAAACCTATATGACCTTGGGTTTGGCAAAGACTTTTTAGGTATATCATTGATGGCAAGATCTATGAAAGAAATAACTGAGAAGCTGAATTTCATTAACATGATAAACTTCTGCTCTGTGAAAGACAGTCAAGAGAATGAAAATACAAGCCACAGAATGGAAGAAAATATTTACAAGACACATGGGATAAAGGACTGTTACAAAAAAAAAGACAAAAAACAAAGCTCAGCAGTAAGAAAATAAACCAGATTAAATAATAGGCCAATGATCTTAACAGACAACTTATCAACAATATACACATGACAAACACATGAAAAGGTGTTCCACATTATACATCATCAGGGAAATGCAAATTAAGGTAACAATGAGATGCCAGTACGTATCTATTATAATAAGTCAAATCTGGAACCCTGAAAACACCAAATGCTGGTAAGGATTTGGAGCAAGAATAACTCTCTTCATTGCCGGTAGGAATGGAAAAATTGTACTGCCACACTGAAATAGAGTTTAGCAGTTTCTTACAACCAAACCTACCCTTACCATATGACCCAGCAAGTGTGTTCCTTGGTATATACCCAAAAGAGTTGATTACTTATGTCTACACAAAAATCTGCACTTGAGATTTATAGCAGCTTTATCTATATTTGTCAAAATTTGGAAACAACCAAGATGTCCTTCAATAAGTGAAAGGATAAATAAACTATGGTACATCTAGACAGTGGAGTATCTTTCAGTACTAAAAATAAATGAGCTATTCCACCATGAAACGACATGGGGGAACATTAAATGCATACTATTAAGTAGAAGAAGCAATTTCAAGAGGCTACATACTATATGATTCCAACTACATGACATTCTGGAAAAAGCACAACTATGGAGATAATATAAAAATGAGTAGTTGCCAATGTTTGGGAGAGTGAAGGAGAAAAGATTAGGAAGAGCCTGGAGGAATTTGAGGGCAGTGACGTAATCTTTATGATGCTATAATGATAGACACATGCTGTGTCCAAACCCACAGAACACACAACACCAAGAATGAACCCTAATGTAAACTTTGGAGAATCATGTTGTGCCGATGTAAGTTCAACAACTGTAACAATTGTATAACTCTGATAGACTGATGTTGTTAATAGGGAAGATTACATGTGTGTAAGGGTGGGTGTATTTGGGTAATCTCTCCACATAAAAGTGCTTTTAAGTAATAGTCCTTGCAAAATTTTTTCAAGGGTAATTTTGAATCCATGCACAAAAGGATTTCATTGGCTTTTGGATATGTAGTAAGGCCAGAGGCCCACTGTCTTAATTCAGTGTTTGTCAAAGCTTTGTTTCATTCCTTTTAGAGGGCTTTCAATTTCCAGTTTACTTTTATTCGCCAGATGTGGCACATTGGGGATCAAAGCCTACTTTGCATACTTGTGTTCCTCCTCCTTGGTGGACCATGAATTGTGATATTTTGTTCCCCTAGACATTGTGAGATTATTTAAAGCTCTGCTTAGTTTCTCAGTCATGAAGTTTACTTTCAGAAATAGCAGGGATAGGGCGCCTGGGTGACTCAGTCGGTTAAGCATCAGACTCCTGCTCAGGTCATGATCTTGCGTTTCATCATTTGGAGCCCTGTGGTGGGCTCTGTGCTGACAGCTCAGAGCCTGGAACCTGCTTCAGATTCTGTGTCCCCCTCTCTCTCCGCCCCACCCCTGCTTGTGCTCTGCATCTCTCTGTCTTTCAAAAATGAATAAACATAAATTTAAAAAAAAGAAATAAATAGCAGGGATAGCCAGCATTTAGAAATTATCTCAAGGGGAAAAACAGCATCAAACAAATGTCAACTTTTAAAAAATCCTCTTGTCTTCTAAATTTGCCCAGTAAATTATCAGTGTTTTTGGTAAGTCTCTCATTCCTTCAAAGAAATTCCTATTTAATACTTTATTTAGTTTAATACTGCTTAGTGGGAAAGCTATCTGAAACAAACAATACTCTGGACGCACCATCCTTTTGTAAATTTCTTAGCCATTTCCTTCTTCATTTTTTTTTTTTGCTTTTGGATCATTTGCCTTGTAAAATAAATTTTAATTAATATTGCATAATTTTGCATATTATAATTTTAATAAGTTAGTATCAATAACTATACCTTTCACAGATGAAAACTTTTCTTTCCTTTTAATTTTTTAACCAAAAAAGATTAAATGATTTCATATTTGTGAATACTATACCAGCTGCTAGGAATACAATGAACAAGGGAGTGACAGGTCCTGTGTTTATGCAACCTCATGTCTAGTGGGAGAGAAAGAAAACCAATATTAGCCTAAACATTTAAAATAGAACTAGTACTATGAAGAAAATGCATGGTGTGCAGAGAGGAATCTTGCATAGACAGAGCAGTCAGGAAAAGTTCTGAAGAAGTTACTTTGAAGAGAAATGAAAATAGCTTTATCTAGGCAATGGAAGAAGATAAATGCATATACAAAGGCTTTGAGGTGGCAAGGAGCAGGGTGGGTTCCAGGAACCAAATAAAGAACAGCTAGGTAGAAGCTGTGGGTGTCAGGAGGAGTGTGCCGAAAGATGAGCCTCAAGGAGCAGATAAAAGAGAGAAAATTTGGGTCTTATAGGACGTGGGTTATTCGTAGGTCACAGAATAACCAACTGCTTAACACTTAACACTTTAAAACAATAAACATCCATCATCTCATATAATTTCTGTAGGGAAGAAAGCTAGGAGTGAGTTCACTTGGTGATGCTTGTTTAGATAGGTCATGAGGTTACAGACAGCTAAAGATTCTACTGGGGCTACAGCATCCACTCCCATGAGACCAGGCACAGGTGGCATTGTTGACACAGGAAAATGATTTTTAGTACCAATGTCCTAATCTTTTCTTTCTTAATATATTCTGCAATCCCACAGTTGCCAGGATATAGAAATCCTTTCCTCAGACAATATCTCCATTAAATTAATTAATTGTGTGTATACTTATCCACATACATACATGTATATTTATATATATATGTATATGTATATGTATACACACACGCACGCACACATACATATATATATAAAGTAGAAAATGCATAACCCTTATTCATATTTTAGCCAGCTAGTTCCTGGCCTGTAATGTGCCTTTTCATGACTTATATCCTCCCTAGATTTACAAAGCTCTCTTCTGAAGTACTATTTCTTGAGCATCAAGACTTAACTTGTCAGTAAAATTACCACAGAGCAGCTAAATAAACCTTACATGTTTGAGGGTCTTTGATTTATTGTTGTTTTGTTTTTTTTTTTTTTTCAGTTTCAAGGGGCTTCTCAAAGGGCATTTTAAATTTGGTATTAGAATGAAGACTGCCTTCGGAAAAGTAACTTTTATCCACAGATGTACCATTTGTCCTTGTTCTGAAGCAATATCGTATAAGCATAAAATAATCTTCACTGAGTTCTCTTAGACTATATAACATTCTGGACAACTGGAAAGACTCTTTCCTGGAATTAGATATGGAACACCGCAGAACATTTCTGGCTCTCTTTGGTTGCAGGGGTACATTATGTACTAGGGCCAACAGTTTTATGGCTCAAGAAAGTCATGATCTGAATCATCTGGAGTTCAGAAAGTTGTTTAAATATTTCAGAGAAGAAATAAATCGTAGGCAGGATGTGATATGAAGGTTAGTGTGCAGGAGCTTATCTAAGACACTGATAGCCTCTCATCTCATTTGTTTTAAGGATAAATCTATTACAAATAGAAATCCAATGCTTTTAACGGAGCAGCTGCTGACAATCTAAAACTAAGTAGAACAAACCACCTCCAATAAATTCATCAGTCAGTGATCATTATTCTTTCATTTTATCATATTCCCAGAAATAAACTTGAATTTAATTCATGAAACTTCAGGAATCAGCTATTAGCAGAGTAAGAGCAGCAAGAATCTGGTCTTACAGGGTACATTATTCACTGCTATAAAATGAGTTATTCGATAACCAAACCTTGAACTTCATCTCAAACTAGGCACTTGATGAAATTAAAAAAAAAAAAAAAATGAAGGATAGTGTCTTCGTTTATGTATTTACTATTTTAAAAAATAAAAAAGAGAAAATATTCGCAAATAATTTTTAAATGCTGTTTTGGGTAGAGTTTTAAATTGGGGAGTATTATTTTGAAGGCTAGAATTCAACTGGTTGAAGTTTTGGAGTCACGCAGAATTCTTACCTTCTTTTTAATCTGGAAAAGTTGCCCAGAAACCAGAGGATTTTAGGTGAGCTAACAGCCGTATGTGGGAGAACCAGAAGGATTTTTCCACCATGTCTACTTCAGCAAATTGCCACATTCTCTAAAAATTACGAAGGATAAGAAAGTAACCCCAAATAGGTTGACTCTTGTCTAGGCCTTAACACCCTCACATCCTCAAATGAAAGTTAGTTCATCCAAATAGCACAATTATTTTAAAATGAGTCAATCAGAGGGTGAGTATTTTGGGAATTTAATCAATCTTGTGATAAGGTAGCATGGAAAATAGGCCATCAATGTCATTCAGGCAACCCAATTGTTTTGTTTATAAAAAGCCTGAGGCCCACATTTGAAAAGTCATATGGTTAGTGATCTAATTAGAAAGAAAAACTTGGTTCGTTTATTCTTAAACCAGAACCCTTTCTACCCCCCAGCGCAAAAGCTTGCTAGCTTAAGCTGGACCTGATGAAAATTTCCACGCTGTGTCTTCCGTTACATGTTGTACATTCACAAATCTGATCTGATCTGGAGAAACTATGCTGTTTCTAGAGATTTTTATAAGTAAATAAAGATATAAACAGATTAAGTGATTTTGCCTGAACGTCTTATTGTGATATTTCTCCTAAAACCTGTTTCTTTTTATCACCATTACATTCAAATATAGTTACAATTTCCAGAAATTACTTATTTGGGGATCCTCTGGGTTTACTCGATGAATTGGGATTCTGAGGGCTCAGGAGGAATAGCCTTTATTTGTTCATTTAAAAAAATTGTTTAATGTTTATTTTTGAGGGAGAGAGAGAGAGAGAAAGAGGCAAGGGCAGAGAGAGAGAGAGAGAGAGAGAGAGAGAGAGAGAGAGAGAGAGAAACAGACAGAATCTGAAGCAGGCTGCAGGCTCTGAGCTGTTAGCACAGAACCCGATGCAGGGCTCCAACTCACGGACTGCAAGATGATGACCTGAGTGAAAGTTGGATGTTAACCGACTGAGTGCCCCAGGTGCCCCAGGAGGAATAGACTTTAGATAGCCATATTCCTCATGGCATCATTTATTTACATGACTTATAATTTAATATGTTTAAAAAAGAGCCATTATGAATTTTTCAATATACCAAAGAATAGTTAAGCAGTCCATGTGATATGTCAGCATATTTGGGAGGGAAGTGAGATGGGATCATATATACCATATTCCTGGGGAAAATGATTTCACAATTTCTATTCATTTTCATGCAATTTTTTAATTGTGCCAGAGGCAAAAACAAAAAAAAAAACAAAACAAAAAAAAAAAAGGACAATGTGAGAAAAAGTAATCAGATATGAGCTACTCTTCAGAGAATAAAACCTATGGAAGATTTTTAATAATCATGAGATGGTATGAACATTCCTACTCTATAAAAGCAACAGAGCTCTTTTCTCTTTGATCTTTCACCTAAATTTTATTAAAAAAAAAAAAAAAAAAAAAAAAAAAACTTCTGAGGTTAAAGTAGAATTTATAATTTGTCCTTTCCTTTTTCCTCAATAGTAGACAATGGTCTAAACACTGAGTCCAATTCCACAGTTTTGAAATATACAGATATGGCTCTCACTTTAAGTTAGCAGGAAGAAATTTAGCTAAAAAACCTAGGTATCCCAAATGATTGTACATTATTCTCCATTCAAGAACAGACACTTGTTGTGATGAACACAGGGTAGTGTATATAAGTGATGAATCACTAAATTCTATTCCTATTCCTATTTCTATTCCTATTCCTATTCCTATCAATTAATTAATTAAAATCACCAAATGCATATTGAGTCTCTGCCATGCCCCAGACACTATTCTTTCCATATTTTAATAGGAAGAGACAAAATATAGACCAAAAATATATCAGGTGGTAGCACATAAAAACAAAGCAGTAAAGGGGACATGGAGAGTGAGGCATCATGTGGGTGCTATTTTATATGCAGTCATGGGGAGAGAACTCTCTACTAAGGTGGTATTTGTATAGAAATTGGAAGCCAATTGGGGAGTGAATCAAGTCTATATATGGAAGAAGAGCATTGTAGAAAAGAAAAAGTCAAGTGCAAAGGCCTTGAAAGGGGTGTGTGCTTAGCATGTTAGAGGAAAAACAATGGAGACCAAGGTAGCTGAAGAGGAATGACTGAGGGGTCAAGTGGCAGGGGATGAAGTGGGAGAGATAGTAGGGTTTAAGTCATATGGGACTTTGACTTTTCCTCCGAGATAGAAAACCATCCCACTGGTTTTGGAGGGTGTTTAGCATAGGGTTAAGGAAAAGTGGCTGATGGGTGGAGACTAAACTAACAGGATACAAGTGGATACAGGAAACCAAGTTAGGAATCTACTATAATGATCCACTTGAGAAATATGGCAGCTTGTATTAAGTAATAACAGATGAATATGTGGTTTATTCTTTCTCAGGAGGCCTTTCCTCACCTGGCTGAGGCTACCTACAGAAGCAGCCTGCTCTCTGCTAAATCTGCCATAGAGAACTCCTGGAGATTGCCACCTTGTCTTTCTCCCCTCTTGCCTGGCCTGTCACCACTACTGTGATGAGCACTGAGTCAGACTCTCAACTCTATTCAAATATTTGGAGACCTAGGTAGGGTCACAAGTGCAAACCATTAAATTCATTCTGTTCTCACTAGGGACACCCCTCCCCTCTCAGCTCTGCTTGGGTCTCATGTTATTAGGTTTCTCCCAGAATATGGGAGAAAGCACCTGTGCTACTTGCTTTCCCCTCCAACCATACCTAGATGTAGACAAGGGTACATGTGTGAACAACTCTTCCACCATCCCTTCCTTTTAATCCCTTCTGGGATAAAAGGGCTAACTTTCCTTTATTGGCCTTTAGGGCATATTACTGTAGTGTTTAAGCAGCAAGAGTTTGCCTGAGTGTAATAGAGATGCTTTTTCTGATAGGAGAAATAGCAAGGCCTGAGTCTGGGCTGTGTTCTTCACAGATATTTGGGAAAGTTTCTGTTGCCTTGTTAATGACTACTAAGTGCTTTACTGTAGAAGTCAGGTACTTACTTTCTCATTATTTGGGACAAAACACATCATGGTTCAAACCTGTTAGCTAGGTTTGAAATACTGACATACTATTATTGACAATATCTTAACAGTCCAAGAATGTTATGCTATTGTCACCAAATGAAATTAAAGAGATCACAAGTGTTATTCAAGAATTTGGTGAAAGCTAATACACATTAACACATCTCCCCCCCAGTCTCTCAAAACTATCATCTCTAAATATGTTGTAATCACCTAATACAATTTGTGGAAAAGCCATAAGCATCTTGTGAAACCTTACATAAAAACATTCATACAATGATGCAGATTTTTGCAGTCAGAAAAAGGGTGGAGTAAGGACTAAATTTGAAACAAATCATCTCCATAAAAGCAAAAAGAACACCATCAAAAAAAGAATCAAAACTTTTTTTAGAACTCTGGAAATTAACCAAAGGTTTGCAGCAATCTGGGGAATGCTTAGTCAAGAAAAACAGCTGACTCTCTGTAAGAACTCCAAGGTTTGTGGCAATTTAACTTGCACTATTCCCAGGTCTCCCTCCCGATATCTGCAGTATCCTTGAAAACCGATAGTCCACAGTCACAGTAAAAAAAAAAAAACAAAAAAACAAAAAAAAAAAAAAACAAAAAAAAAACCTGGGAAAGACAAAACAGTGTTAGAGCGACTTCAAAGCCCAATTCCCAGGGAATTTTCTTTATTTGACCGGTCTTTTGGCTTCCTGGGATATCAGGTTTGCAAGAGTGACTTTATTTGACTTGACTCAGCACACACAATATAAAAAGCCTTTTGCCTCTAGGCATTTATTGAAAAATCACATCTAATCGTTAAATTTAGTGGCTGCTTAAAGTTCTGCTTAACAGGGCAAACAACTAGTTAGCCAAAAAGCTTAATAAGAAGAGCTGGGGAGTGAAATGTCCATAAGTGAATTTGAAAAGCTCAAAAATATTTCCAGGAAACTAGAAGATCGCACACATATACAGGACAGTGCATATGCTGAGGAAAGACCTAGGAAGGCCCTAAACTCTTACTTCTAGCTAATCTTGAGGCTCTGTGCAAATAGAAATTAAAGGTTAGTATGGAGCTATAAACTGCCTGCCTGAATGCAAACACCCAACACACACATGAATCCTCAACAAAGACTAAGGGACTAATTGACTGTAGGTATCAAAGGAAATAACTGTCTAATCATTGACTGTTGAATTAACTGAGCAAAGGCTTTAATGGCCTTAGATGATTAAGAATTCAGACTTCACATAATTCAAAAAAGTCACTAACGAAACAATAACAACAACAGTAGGAAATGTAAAACTCGAAAATTGTCGCGTTGTCATTTAAAATGCCCATTTTCGGGGCGCCTGGGTGGCTCAAGTGGTTGAGCATCTGACTTTGGCTCAGGTCATGATCTCACAGCTTGTGAGTTCAAGCCCCGCGTCAGGCTCTGTGCTGACGGGTCAGAGCCTGGAGCCTCTTCAGATTCTGTCTTTCTCTCTCTCTGCCCCTCCTCCGTTTACACTCTGTCTCTGTCCCTCAAAAATAAGTAAACATTAAAAAACTTTTTTTAAATGTCCATTTTCAACAACAACAACAAACAGCAAGTCTTGCAAAGGAATAAGAAAGAATGCCCCATAGAGACAAAAATAAAGCAATCAATAGAAACAGAACTTGAGGAAGTCCAGACATTGATTTTAATGACAAAGATTTTAAATCAGGTATATTAAACATCTTTAAAGTCCTAAAGAAAACCATGCCTAAAGAAATAAAGAGAAATATAAAAATACCATCTAACCAAATAAACAATATCAAAAAATATATAGAAGTCATTTAAAAAACAAATATAAATTATGGAGTTTAAAAATATAATAAGAAATGAAAAAAAAATGACTACAGGGGCTTAACAGCAGATTTTAACAAGCAGAAGAAAGTATCAGCAAAATAAAGACAGGTCAGTTGAGATGATCCAGACTGAAAAAAAGAATGAGAAAACTGAAGAGAGGCTCAGAGACCTGTGAGACATTGTCAAGTACCAATATATGCATATGCATTCTGGAGGAATCCCAGAACACAAGAGAAAAAAGAATCTGAAAAAGAATTTAAAGAAATAATGGCTAAAATATACCAAATTGGATGAATAATATTAATCTATGTTTCCAAGAAGCTGAACAAATTCCAAGTAGGATAACTCAAAGATATCTACACCTAGAAATGTCATAATCAAACTGTCAGAGACAACAAATCTTGAAAGTAGCAGAGGGACATTTCCCCATGCACAAGGGCTTCTGAGTAAGATGAACACTGATTTAGTATCGAAACTTGCGGAGGCCAGAAGACAGTGAGGTGACATTCAAATGGCTAAAAAAACAAAAACTGTCAACCAAGAATTCTATATCAAACTGAATTACCCTTTAATTATGAAAGTAAAATTAAGACAACATATTCAGGAAGGAGGTAAGATGGTGGAGGAGTAGGGAGACCCTAAGTTTGCTTTTTTCCCTCAAACAGTTAAATATCACATCATTTTGAACACCCAAGAAATCAATCTGAGGACTGAAAGAGCAAAACTGCACAACCAGAAGTAGGAAAACAGATACATCATGGAAGGTAGGAGCTGCAGAGAGTAGATTTGGGGGAGGTAAGAAGTCCAAGTGCTGTGAAGTGGAGGGAGCCCTGGTTAAAGAGATAGAAGAGAGAGTGAGAGAGGGAGAAAGAATGAAAACGTGCGCAACGAACTGCACCACAAAAACACTTCCCCAAAACAATGGACTGGGGAAAGGAGAGGACCTGACTGCCTCAAGCTATTATAAGCAGCAGAGCACAAAGTCTGAAGATTTAGAAGTACATGGCATTGCCGGGGTCATGCCTGTCAGGCTTAGCAGTGTTTATGTGAGGAGGAAAGGCAGAGACCTGGGAAGAGGCTACATGGTGTGAGGACCTCCGGGGTCACATGGGGACAAAGAGCTCCCATGCTTGGAGTGCATTTGGGAGTGGCTGCCTGGCCTCTCCAGGGACAACAAGAACCAGCAGTCCCAATATGCTGCTCTGTTCCCTAGCATAGGAACAAAGACATTGGCTGAGGGCAGCAAAATTTGACACAGACTTTGTGCTGCACTCAACCATAAATTTTGAACCACTGCATGGTCACGCAACCACTTTTTTGGGACAAACCAGCAGATGGAAAAAGTATGGTGAGACCCTCCCCCAGAGGATCGGTGCAGGTCCCTAAAATTTGGAGTTTGGAGTTTTGAAACCCATATGTGTGTGTAAAATAAAACACAGGAATCCTTCACTCCCTAGCAGGCAGTCACCTCAGATGCAGGCAAGGTGAAGGCCAGGATCCGGTAGAAGGTGGGGACACAAGAGAGCTGATTGTTGGCTCTTCTCTGAGGGCTCACTGAAAAGTGGCATGCACAAACTCTTCTCTTTGGGGAAAGAGAGAGCAGGGCAATGCAATTCCCCTGTGGGTGCATCTCTACCAGGCAAGTCCCCCTAAGAACCAGCACAGAAATCCCCCCCCCCAACACACACACACAAGACCAGCACAAACCCCTTGCTTGCACCAAGTCTACTGATCATAGAGTGCTGCAAGGCTTCAGCTTTAAGAGAAATAGGATCTAGCCATCACCACCACCACCACCACCACCCCCACCCCCCGCCTTTTTGGCCTCCTCTTAATATAGCCATTACTCTTAGAAGCAAGAATACAACAGACTTTTCTATTACACACAATAAAAAATAGTGACTGAGGAATTCACCCCAAAACAAAGAACAGGAAGAAGTCATGGACAGGTATTTAATCAATACAGATACAAGTAAGAGGTCTGAACTGGAATTTAAAATTTTTTTTTTCAACGTTTATTTATTTTTGGGACAGAGAGAGACAGAGCATGAACGGGGGAGGGGCAGAGAGAGAGGGAGACACAGAATCGGAAACAGGCTCCAGGCTCTGAGCCATCAGCCCAGAGCCTGACGCGGGGCTCGAACTCACGGACGGCGAGATCGTGACCTGGCTGAAGTCGGACGCTTAACCGACTGCGCCACCCAGGCGCCCCTGAACTGGAATTTAAAACAAAAGCCATGAGGATAGTACCTGGCTTTAAGAAAAGCATAGAGGACACCAGGGAGTCCCTTACCACAAAGATAAAAGACCCAAAAACTAGTCAGACAAAAGTTTTTTAAAAAAATGCTGTAACTGAGATGCAAAACCAAATAAAGGTGATGACAATGAGGATGGATGAAACTAGAGTGAATCAGTGATATAGACGATAAAATTATGGAAAATAAAGAAGCTGAAAAAGAAAGAAAGGTATTGGATTATTAATGTACAAGTTGGGAGCTCCGTGACTCCTTCAAGCATAATAACATTCATGTCATAGAAATCCCAGAAGAAGAAGAGAAAGAAAATGAAACAGATGGTTTATTTAAGCAAATTATAGCTGAAAACTTACCTAATCTGGGGAAGGTCACAGACATTGAAATCCAAGAAGCACAGAGAACCCCCATTAAATTCAGCAAAAGCTGGCCATCACCAAGACATAGATAGCATAGAGAAATTTACAGAATGAACAAACAAGGAAAGACTCTTGTAAGCAGCAAGGTGGGGGAGAGGAAGGGGAGAGTATTTAACCTGCAAAGGAAGACAGATCAGGTTCACAGCACATCTGCACACAAAAATGTGGCAGGCCAGAAGGGAGTGGCAGAATTTATTAAAAATGCTGAGTGGGAAAAATAGGCAGCCAAGAATATTTTATCCAACAAAGCTATCATTCAGAATAGAAGAAGAGAGAAAAAGAGTTTCCCAGATGAACAACTAAAGGTGTTTGTGACCACTAAACCAGCTCTGCAAGAAATATTAAAGGGGACTCTTTCAGTGGGGGGTGGAGGGAAAACCAACAAAGACTAGAAAGGAACAGAGAACATCATTAGAAACACCCACTTTACACTCTGAATGTAAATGGACTAAATACTCAAATCAAAAGACATATGGTATCAGAATGGATTAAAAAAAACAAAAAACAAGACGCATCTATATGCTGCCTACAAGAAACTCATTTTAGAAGTAAGGACACCTATAGATTCAAAGTGAGGGAATGGGGAAAGATCTATCATGCTAATGGTGGACCTCAAAACAAAGGCAGAGTAGCCATACTTCTATCAGACAAACTAGATTTTAAAACAAAGACTGTAATAAGAGATTAAGAAGGTCATTATATCATAATCTATACTTTACCATAATTTATCAATATGCTAAATTTATCTATGAAAACCTATAGTAACTTCATACTAAATGTTGACAGACTGAAAGCTTTTCCTCTAAGATCAGGAATAAGGAATAGATGTCCATTCTCACCACTATTATTCAACATCGTACTGAAGTTCAAAAAATTAGGGAAGAAAAAAACAAAAGCCATTTTGGAAAGACAAACGGAAAATTATTACTATTTTCAAATGACATGAATTTACACATAGGAAAGTCTAAGCATTCCCTCAAAAAAACAAAAACTATTAGGATAAATGAGTATAGCAAGGTGAAGGATAATAGATGCATGCACAAAATTCAATTGTTATTCTAAATATTAGTAGTTGACAGTATGAAAATGAAATTTAAATAATGACCTCTGATATACCATTGCCAATAACAAAATACTTATAAAAATTAACTGCTTCCTGCAAAATAGGAGAAGTGCAAGACTTGCACAGTGAAAACTATAAAACATGGCTGAAATAAAATAATGAAGGGCTAGATAAATGGAAAGACATCCTGGCTTTATGATTGAAAGACTTAACATTGTTAAAATGGTAATGAGATTGTCAAATTTTCAGTTGCCTTTTCTTCTTCTTTTTTTTCTTCTTCTTTTTGTAAATTGCCTTTTATTTTAAAATGGAAAAATTGATCCTAAAACTCATTTGGAAGTGCCATGGACCCAAAATAGCCACAACTTGAAAAAGAATAAGATTGGACTCACTCTACCCGATTTCAACAGTTTCTATCTACAACGCTATAGTAATCCAAATAATAGTGGTACTGGCATCAGGACAGATGTATCAATAAATGGAATAAAATTGAGAGTTGACAAACAGGTAGACAAACAGGGAAGTAGACAGATAGATATCCACACATCCCTTATCTCACACATCCATTTGTATATACGTGCTAGTAATGTGTAGTGTAGTAAATTTTTTACAGTTCGCCCTCGCACAACACAGGGGTTGGGGTGTTGACCCTGCAGATAGTTGAAAATCCAAATACAACTTTGACTCCCCCAAAACTTACCTACTAGCCTACTGTTGACTGGAAACCTTGTCAATAACAGTTGATTAATGTAGATTTTGTATGCTATAATGTATTACATACTATATTCTTACAATAAAGCTTGGAGAATAATGTTAAGAAAATCATGAGAAAATACATTTACAGTAGTGTATTTATAAAAAAAATAAAAAAGGCGATGTATATGTGGACCTGTGCAGTTCAAACCTGGATTGTTCAAGGGTCTATTATATTATTTTTGAAATACGGATTTAGGCTATGACTGAGGAACAATGCCCACCTGGTAAAAGTATATCTAAATTTCAATAGACATATTTTATATAAAAAGAAAGCTGCTTTCTTTTTTCTATAAAACCACCAGGGTGGCACAGTTAAGTGTCAGACTCTTGATTATGGCTCAGGTAATGATCTCAAGGTTCATGAGATTGTGCCCTTCATCAGGCTCTGGATTGACAGCATGGAGCCTGCTTGGGATTCATATTCATTCTCATTCTCATTCTCTCTCTCTCTCTCTCTCAAAATAAACATTAAAAAAAAAAACAACTAAGAAAACAAAGCAATCCTGCCAAAGAATATAAGTGCTTTTATGCAAAAAATAAACCTACATGTTGATCCAATTAGACTTATGAAAGTACTTTTTTTTTTTCTGTTTTGGTATCCTCTCACAGTTTTAAATGTTACTTTATTAACTTTTCTGCAGTTACAGTCCAGATGATTGCAGAAAATAAAGTCAGCAGTATCCTAGTAAATGTATAAAGAAAAAAATTATATTTTTAAGAGTGGCAAAATAAATATGATTAGATAAAGCAATGGAGTCATGTCTCTCTGGCAACTGGGCAATCTATCCATATGCAATAATGCAGAACGTCTTCTTTCCTAACCATTGTGCCTAATTGGCTCTACATTATGTAGGCTCCAACCTTCCCTCTATCCACTGATTGGAAATATATTACATCATTGTCCTACTTTAAAGATCGAGACACCTACCTGCCTTGAGCTCTAACAACTGAATAGTGAATAACAAGGCAAATAAATTATCAAGCCCCAGAAGCCTGGCTTCTGTAATGAAGTCTTTTGTTACTTCTCACAAGTAATCCTTGGGATATGCAGAATGGCTAACAGCACGTTCATTGATGAAAAATGAAGATTATTCTCTCTTTCCTATGATGAAAATTTCTGAGAGCAAAGAGCACAAAGGAATTGCATAATGCCAACATGTTAACAGAAACATTTGGTCCCCTCACCCCCAAAGTATGGTGTCTAGTAGGAATGAGTGAAAGTTCTTCATTTTCATAAAGCCCACTGCCAATCCAGAAGATTAAGATGATATTGCAGATTTAAGTTGCTACCTCTTAATTACACGGCTCATGTAATTAAATAACTAATGCCAACTGGGATTATTTATTAGTTTAAAAGCCCCCCCAAGGCTTTTTCTTATTTTATTCTTATATCACTGCATAATGAGTTAGCGCAAATTTAGTGGCTTAAAACAAAACACTTTTTCACAGTTTCTGTATTGCTTAGCTCAGGCCTTTGCTCTGGGTCTTAAAAGGCTATCATCAAGTCAGTTGGGCTCATTCTCATCTGAAGGGTCGACTTGGAAAGAATTAGTTTCAAACTCATTCCAGTTGTTGGCAAAACCCTTTCCTTAAGGTTGTATGACTGATGAGTCCAAGCTTTTGTTATTGGCTAGAAACCATCCTTAGCTCCTAGAGGCCATGCACAGTTCCTAATGGCTCCCTCTAGTTTCTTACCACACAGACTTCTGTAACATGGCTACTTAGGTCATAAAAACCACAGAGTCTCAATCTGCCAAGATGGAGTCTCACATAACAAAATGTAACATCCCATCATCTTTGCCATATAACATAAACTGATTAGTAGGAGAGTGAGATCCCACATTTTTGTTATATTGGTTAGAAAAAAACAAGCCCCAAGTCGGACCTACACTCAAGGGGATCACACAAGCATATATACATCAAAAGATAGGGATGAGTATGATTCTAGTCTGTCTACCACACTGCTCTTTGGCTACTTCCAAACTCAAAAACTTATTCCAAAAACCTAGAGGGTTAAAAATCTATCCTTAAAATAAGGCAGACATTCCCGTGACTCATTTTATGCTTCAATAACTAATGGGCATTTCTTCCTTCAGGAATATTGCTGCAATAACCACCAGTTAATTGGTGCCAACATGCTGGAACTCTAATTTCCTCATCAACACCTCCATTGGTTAAATCCATGAACCTTGCATCAAAACTACAGTGATAGGAATACAAATACAACTCTTAGATGGGGGCCAATTTAAAAGATAGCAACCACAAGCTGCATTGTAATCTCCCATGGGAGGATGATGTGTGCATCCTTACGCCTTTGTATTCTGGGCATAACTTTCTTTTGCTTCTGAAACTAGAAGGCTCAGCTCTTGATGCCTTGAGGACCCAATTAATCAAAGGCCAAAATAGAACATTCCCTCTCACTTTTTTTTTTTCAACTGCAATTATCTGAAGCTGAAAACACATGCACCTGTGGTATCCTAGGGATGAGTGGAACCATACCTGTCACCTGTACATATCTATAAGGAGGCAAACTCCAGAAATCCACCCAGATGCTTAGCTCACTTTAAGCAGTATATATGTATACATGCTATGTTCTCTTTCATTTTGAGAAACTAAATTATGCATCAGACTTCTGCTTCAAATGGATGACAGACTGATTCAAACACAAGCACTCATTGCTGCTTTGACTTAGCACTGAATCATTTCCAAAGCAAATTTCAATTCTGGCAAAAGTGATAAATTCTCAGGGAAAAAAAAGGCATGAAGATCTCAGGTGGGAAAAAGGCAGTTGCAGATTGAGGGGGAAACAGGCAACATATCAGTATTTGTTTTTCTTTCTAATTCTTGAAACTAATGCTCTATGCTGATTTATTTGAGACAAAGAATTAGTTCCCACTACCATTTAAGCACAGGCCATTATCTTGTTAATATAAGGCATTTTCAAAGATTCCCCCCCACCCCTTGCTCATTAAGAAGATAGAGGATGGTAAAATCATGCTATAAATACCTCCTAACCTACTCCTCTCCCCCTGCAATCAGCTTTCAGAGGTGAACTCAGCGAGCTACTATGCATTTTCATCAAACACAGATTCTTAAAAACAATGTGGTGGTGGAAAATGGCGGGGTAACTCCACAAAAGAAGAAAGCACCTCCTGGTTTGGGTGGGAGGAGGAGTGAAATAAGAGAGGGGAAAGAGAAAGCATGGTAAATGGCTGAGAGGCCACAGTGATATATTTCCAGCAGTTTTAATGAATTGAATTTTAAAAGGTGTAGATTCCAGTAGTTCTCAATCCTGGCTGCACATTAGAACTGCCTGGGGTGGGGCGCCTGGATGGCGCAGTCGGTTAAGCGTCCGACTTCAGCCAGGTCACGATCTCGCGGTCCGTGGGTTCGAGCCCCGCGTCAGGCTCTGGGCTGATGGCTCAGAGCCTGGAGCCTGTTTCCGATTCTGTGTCTCCCTCTCTCTCTGCCCCTCCCCCGTTCATGCTCTGTCTCTCTCTGTCCCAAAAATAAATAAACATTGAAAAAAAAAAAAAATTTTAAAAAAAAGAACTGCCTGGGGAGCTTTTAAAAATGCTAATACCAGGGCCTAATCTAGACTAATTATACCAGCATCTTTAAAGGTGAGACCCTGGCATCAGCTTGATTTGAAAGCATCCCAGGTGGTTATAATGTGCAGCTATGGTGGTAAGCCTTTGCTTAACAGAAAATACCAGTTGCATTTGAACACACATGCCTTCCTCAGTGCTAACTCTCTTGGGTTACACTTGCAAATTCTGGGGTACATCCACAAATCCACACCCGATTCTCTAAGGTGGTGCTCTGAATACTTTTTTTTAAGCTCTCACAATTATGATGTAACCCTCTTGGCTGATCCATGATTCATAGGCTTTTAGAAAGCAATTCTCTAGACTGATCATCTTGCTTCTTTTTTTTATATTAGCCAATAATCATTTGGGGTTTAGGATAAAACAATGTCCTGGAAAAACTGTCATTTACTAGACTCACAAATGTTTGTATCACATCAACTTTGGGCTCTCATATACAAAGATACATAATACTTGGTTCTTGTGCACATATTGCCAGCAATCTGGAAAGCCTCCCATTTGTGGTATGAGTTATTGCTCGAGGGATTCAGGAAAAGGAAGTTGTCATGGGGCAGTTTGTGAAGGTAGAGAAATCTGCATAAGGGGTACACATAAAAGGTAGCTAGGATTAGAGCTACCAGTGAAAGAAGTATGGAGAGATGTTTATAGAACATAAAAAGAGGTGGGGCTCTTGGATGCCTCAGTCAGTTGAGTGTCTGACTTCAGCTCAGGTCATGATCTCATGGTTCTTGAGTTTGAGCCCCACATTAGTCCCTCTGCTGCTGTCAGCGCAGAACCAGCTTTGGATTCTGTTCTCCTCTCACTGTTGCTCCCCTGCTCACACTCTCTTTCAAAAATAAACAAACATTAAAAAAAAGAACAAAGAGAGGAATAAAGATTAAGACATATTTCAGAAATAGTAAACATGGCTTATGCCAAGCAATAGGATTAGAGGATACTGACAATGGATCCCCAAGGAGGACTGAAACCAGCACCTAGGGTTTTATCCTAGAGACAACAGATTATGGTATTTGATAAGTTTATGAAGATGTTTTCATGTTTATTAAGGTACACAACAACTCTAACCACAAACAGGCACATGTTGTGACTAATTACTGATGAAGACGTTAGCCAAAGGTGAAATGGTTATCTACAGACTTTGTGTAAGCTTGACATTTTTACAGGGTCCAGATTTTGTCTATTTACTAGCATTTTCATCTGCCTGTCCTATTTTTGCAAAGCAAATACACATACATATATACCTACACATGAACACACATAAAACTCCATGTGAAATGAAAAAAATAAATTCTACATGTGGCTCATCCTCTGGAGAGGATCATGCCAAGAGGGTGCAGTAAAGATATTAAGAACTCAGAGACACTGAGATTGGGTGGAAAGAATATCAAGATTTTCATTTCTTTCCGGTAGTAGTAAGTAGTGTCACTTGAGGAAAACTGCTTCCAGATCAAGGAGTAAATTTCTACACACAGAGAGAAAGGGCGAGGGTGTGGGAAGCAGAGAGGGGGAGAGACAATGACAGAGAAAGTCCTTCACATTGCTAGAATAATACAGCATAAATGTTTTTATATGTAGTAGATGTACTTGGACCCTTTCCAGTGAATAAACCTTACCTTCTGACAACATGAAGATGGTAAAATATCTATTATCGAATGAGTTATTAGAATACATGTGGAATCAACTGGCTGACATCACGATTATTTGCAGTTTGCCAAAAACTCAGCCTTTACCCTCACTATGGCCACATCCTAACACTCTGCAAAACATAGGTGCCTAAATAAATAAATAAATAAATAAATAAATAAATAAATAAATAAAACCAACTAGTCATAATTCATCACAGCACATCTGTACAGCAGTCTCGCCCTACTTCCAAATTAAATCCAAGCTATTTTCACCACATTTAAGGACTTGTATGGATTTACTATGGGTTTAAGCAGCTGTTACCATCTTTCAAAACTGCACAAAGTTAAGTGATTGCTTACCACAGTGAAAATTTCTAGAGAACTTTTTTTTTTCAATTCCACTATAATTATTATACAGTGTTACATAGTTTCAGGTATACAACATACCGATTCAACAATTCTATACATTACTCAGTGCTCATCATGGTAAGTGTAATCCCCATCACCTACTTTACCCATCCTGCCACCCACCCTCCTCCCCTACTCCCCTCTGGTGACCATGTTTGTTTTCTATATTTAAAAGTCTGTTTGTCTCATTTTTTCCATTGTTTTGTTTCTTAAATTCCATATTTAAGTGGAATCATATGTTATTTTTCTTTATCTTATTTCACTTAGCAGAATACCCTCTAGATCCATCCATGTTGTTGCAAATGGCAAGATTTCATTCTTTTTTATTGTTGAGTAATATTCCTGTTGTGTGTGTGTGTGTGTGTGTGTGTGTGTGTGTGTGTGTGTGTGTGTCTACACTTCTTTATCCATTTTTCTGTAGACACTTACAGGCTGTAAATAATTGTAAATAATGCTGCAATAAACATAGGGATGCATATATCCTTTTGAATTAGCATTTTTGTATTCTTGGGTAAATACCCAGTAGTGAAGTTACTGGATCATATGGGAATTCTTTTGTTTTTATTTTATTTATTTATTTATTTTTTGTGGAACCTCCATACCATTTCCCACAGTGGCTGTACCAGTTTGAATTCCCACCAACAGTATATAAGCATTCTTTTTCACAAAGAACAACTTGTATTCCACATACAGATATAAAAAGATGTTTAAGCAGAGGAGGATAAGAAAGTTAAAAGTAACCAAAAAGAAGTGATGTCTGCATTTGAAGAAATAACATCAGGCTCATTGATAAAACAAAAACTTGTACTGCATCCATTTTCAGGAACTTATTCAATGGATTATAAATCAGTTGGTAGACCAGTGTTACAGATGAGTTTGAGACAGAAACTCTTTTGATGAAATGGCTCAAAACTAATCAAATCAAGCATTTTCCAGAGACTAACCTTCCCTTTGCCCTTGGAAATCATCCTAAATGTGAGCAGTACATTTCTTTCTAGACATCTAAAGCCATTTAGAACATCAACTTTCTCTAAGTTGGATAGAGTTAAGAATAAAACTCAGAATATACTTGTGCCACACCCCCTGCAACCCATGACGGTGGCTTTCCAGGTTTCCTGCTAATTCTTCCTTCATTTTCTTGAACATACATGTTTCTCAATCTTAAAAAAAAATTCTAAAATATCAAAATACAGGAGAATATGGCAATGAACTCCCAATACGTATTACCGACTTTCAACAATTAACACATGACCAATCTTGTTTTATGCAAACTTCCTACATTCCCCTCCCTCCTTCCTAGCTGACTTAATAGGTCATTTCCTCTCTGAACACTTCTCTATCACTAAAAATATTTTTTATTAAGTCATTAAACTATTAGCATGCCTAAAATAATTCAGAATTATTGGCATCAAATATCCAATCACTATTGAAATGTCCTCTTTTTTTCTTTTGTATAGTTGGATTCTTTACATCACAATCCAGAGGTACCACATATTTCGTATAATTATCTCTCTTTTCTTCATTTTTAAATATTTAGTAAAATTTATTTTTAATTCTTTTAGAATATAGAGAAAATTTGAAAAAAATAGTACAAAATTCCTATATATGTCTCTTTCCCCTATTATTAAAAATCCTACATTACTGTGGTACATTTGTTTTGATTAACGAACCATAACTGATATATTATGAGCTAGAGTCCATGCTTAGAGGCCTTAGATTTTTCCTAAGGTCTTTTCTTGTTCTAGGACCCCATTCAATTACATTATGTTTAGTTATTATGTCTTCTTTGGCTCCTCTTGGCTGTAAAAACTTTTCACTTCCCTTTGTTATTGATGACCATGGTAGTTTAGAGGAGTCCTGGCCATGTATTTTGTAGACTGTCCCTCCACTGGGATCAAATGAGGTTATGAATTTTAGGGGGGAAGATCAGAGAGATCCAGTGCCATTTTCATCACCTATCAGAAGTATACACTATCCACATGACTTAAATTACTGTTATGGTTAACCCCAACCACCTTGCTGAGGTAGTGCTTGTCGGGTCTCCATTGTAAAATTACACTCCCTCTCACCACCATTTTTTCACACTGCACTCTTTGCAGTGAAGACCCTCCAGGCAGCACACACTTACGTCATGAACAATGACGCTCCATCTTCTTGAGGACAGAGCACCTAGAGAACTATTTGAAATTTCCTTGTATGGCATACTTTCACAACTTTCCACTTACGGATTCATTCAACTTCTTACTTATATCAGTATGGACTCACAAATATTTTACACTTGGAGTTACAATGTATTTTGCTTTATGCTTCCATTCTAATACTACTTTCTTTTGTTACTCAAAATGTTATAGGTATGGCCCTTGGCCCTTCCTTCAGGAGACTTCTCATCATCACAGGATTTTTTTTTAAACACTTCCCTACTTTCAGGCACTACAACAGGCTCTAGCTTCACCCTGTACATTTCCCACAGCAGTCCTACCATCAGCCTTTTCTCTAAGGATTTTAGTTCCTTTTAATGGAGAATGGTATTAGCAATCAAATTCTGGGCACTAGGGGTACTCATTGTTACTGGGGTATCATTTTGTTTAGGCCCTCTTAGCTGATGGAACAGAGAACCATATATGTAGTTATTAGCCCATGTACATACCTCTACCTATATAGATGTGTTTCTATGTAGCCATCTGCATATTGAGCTACATGTAAGTTCATACTCTTGTCTCCAACTCTAATTTGTTACAAGAATTATTCCATTCACCCCCTCTCATCTGTAAATTCTCACTCTAGTGGTGAAAAACCTGGTTCACATCATCTGCTATCTATTTATTTAGCTATTCAATTCCATTGTATATGTACTGTAGTATCAGATTCATCAACTTACATCCCTCTGGGAAATTTTATCAAATGGCATGTAGTACTGAGTATTATGGGTAGAGTTTCTTTTGCTTTGTCTTTACAAACCTCATTTCCAAAGTTATTTGTGTTAGCACTTTTCCCGTTGCTTCAGTGAGTTCTTCCATATTTTTGTAATACAGATTGTTTTGTTCCATTTTGCATTTCATCATGAAATCCCCCCACTTTCTATATGCTTTTGTTTGTTTGTTTGTATACATTAAGGTTTACTCTCTGTCATTAAGCTCAATTTTGACAAATGCATACAGTCATATACTTACACATGGTATCACAGAATAGTTTAAGCCCCCTGAAAGCCCCCTGTGTGTCACATAGTTAACACTACTCTGTCCTCCCAAATTCCTGACAACCACTGATTTTTTTAACTGTCTCCAGTTTTGTTTTTTCCAGGACATTAGCTAATTGGAATCATATGGTATATAACCTCTCGTGCTGCCGTCTTTTATTTAGAAATATGCATCTAATATCCATCCATGTCATTTCATGACTTGATAGCTCATTTATTTTTATCACGGAGTGCTCTGTTGTAAGGATATACCAATTTGCTTATGCATTCACCTATTGAAGGACATCTTGATTGCTTTTAGTTTTTAGTCTTTAGGAATAAGGCTGCTATGTGCACAGAAACTTGCATGCAATGTTAAGTTTTCAGATCAGTTGTGTAAATACCTAGGAGCGAGATCACTGCATTATAAGACTTCACTGAGCTTTAAAAGAAAATGACTGTCTTCCAAAATGGTTGTAACATTTTGAACTCCACCAGCAACAAACCAGAGTTCCCGGTGCTTCACATTCTTGCTAGCAAGTAGTATTTTCCTTTTAAATTCTCTTTTATTCAATATGCTCCTCTTTCTTCTTTCTTTTGTTGCAATTAATATGTTAAGGAAACTGGATTGTTCTTCTCGGATATTTTAGAGATTTTAATGATTTGTCTCCCAATATTTGTCTGTCCCCTATATTGCTTACAATTGAATGTTACATCTCGAAGTATCACCAGATTTACATTTGATTCTTTTGCTAAAAACACTTAAGTTGTTTAGTATGTTACCTATTGCAACCCAACTGGTGACACATCATTTCTGGTTGACAATTTTTGTGACCTCAAGCCCGATCAATAAGCTAAGGTGTAGTCATTCTAACACAGATGTATAATAGCCCTTATCAGTTTTTTAATTGCCTCGATCCATTATTAAGTTTGCCTCGCATTTGTAACCAGTGGCCCAATGGAAATTATTCTGACTTCAGTATTTTCACACCTGTTCTCAGGATTGTTTCAACTTCCCTTGTTATTGCAAAGCAATAGCATGCTACCAAGTATTAATTTTAAAATTCCAAATACTTGTTTTCAAACCATATGGCACTCATTAGGTTCAGATATCACTCTCTGATGGGATTTTTTTTCCACGCCCCACTGTCCCATGACAATTCAATACCTTCCACCAATTTTACCTGCTCTGTACTCTTTAAATAATTGTGTCATTTTATGTCCTTACTTTATCTCTTTTGGACCACATTTATTCCTGACAGAACTCTCTATAAACTGTCTCACATCATAAATCACCACCTGAAGCTTTTCATCTGTCTTCTCTTTTCTAAACTGCCTCTTATTTATTCATTTGGTAGCTTTTAATCAATGTGTTACCCCAAACTCAAACCATGATGCAAAGGGACAATTAAAGTTGGCATCAATCTCAGTCTTAAAGACTGAAGGAAATAATATAAAGTTCCCATTTTAACACAATATTTAATACCTTGCTTTGATGTTCCCCAATTTTATGACTTCTCTCAAAAAAACTCCACTGGTACATATAAAAATTTGTATTTTTTTCAGGAGGGTGTTTAATACTATATTGCTATTTCATCACAGAATATTTGAAAAAGTCATATATATGTATATATATATATACACACACACACATATATATATATATATCTCCCAATCTTAACCTGTAATAATAAAAATGATTGCAGTTTCAACTTATCTCCTTCACTTTTTTCTGCATATTGTTTACATGGCTGAGCACATGTTTTATATACAATTTTGCATTCTGATTTTTCATTTAATAATTGGTCTTATAATTTTATAATGTTTTAACATACTTGGTAAATATCATACTTAATGCTATATCTTTTATGCAATACATTTTACACAGTGCTGTCTCAGTTACAATTTTTCAGGCCTATGGTCTGATTTCACCTTCTCTCCCAACCCAATCCCTAACTTTTTTTTTTTTTTTAACGTTTATTTATTTATTTTTGAGACAGAGAGAGACAGAGCATGAACGGGGGAGGGACAGAGAGAGAGGGGGACACAGAATCGGAAGCAGGCTCCCGGCTCTGAGCCATTAGCCCAGAGCCCGACACGGGGCTCGTACTCATGGACCACGAGATGGTGACCTGAGCTGAAGTCGGACGCTTAATCGACTGAGCCACCCAGCGCCCCTCAATCCCTAACTTGTATCAATACAATTCATCTCCTTTCAAACTTAAACTTTTTTCTCTATTGGATCAAATATTCCCAAGGCAACTTCTCTTAAGAATCAAATATACCTTAGAACTAGGAAATGTCTTTTAAAATATCTTTCTTTTAATAAATGAAAAACTAAAACATCAGAGAGCCTCTTAAACCAAATACAGCTTTTAGAGCTAAATTAAAGCCCAGGTCCAAATGTTTTGTTGTACTTTTAGCTACTAGATCACTTTACTTCCAAATTTTATCACATTCCTACTTCCCTTAAAAATAAATAAATAAAGTCAAGAGGAAAAGGACCATTATGTACAGGTCTCATTGGCATGCACTTTTGTGTTACATTTTTCATTCTTCTAAACTGATAAGATTTCTAGTAACAAAACTGTCTCTTTAAGATCTCACATGAAGTAATAAAATTCAGCTTCTCTCAAAACTGGGAAAAAAATTACTTTCACTTTAAACCCAAATGAATCAGAACAGCATAATCTTTCCCAAACGATATAATTTACTCCCCCCCTTTTTTCTTTTTTTCTCTTTCTTTCCTCTTTTTTCTTTCTTTTTTTTTTTTTTTTTTTAATGTTTGAGAACTTAAGCAGTTTTTCACCTACAGGCACTACTCATTTTCCAGAAAATTTGAATTGATATAAATTTCACTAGAGACTATCATGTATAATAAAATAAAAACATATTACAATCACTTCCTTTCCATAGTCTATTAATTTGGTAATCCTATCAAAAAGTTATTAAATTCCATCTGTCACAATTTTTTTTATAAACCAATTCTATTTATTGTTCGTGATTTTGTTACCTTCGAGAGGTTTTTACAGGTTCTTCCTTTTAATAGTTGTCCCATTATTGAAGGATTTAAGTTACATTCACTGAACCATAATTACTATAATAGCAGTTCTTTCTACCCTGGAAAATTGATACAGTGTTGGCATTCAGTTCTGTCATTTCCCAGTTCTCACTAAATTTTCATAAATAACCATCAGCAGTGGTTCAGTAAGTTTTTCAACAAAATCCATTAACACCTTAGATGGTAGATCATTCAGACCTTCCACGCTTATTTTGCCCAAGTGCATCCTTACCTGCTTTTAATCAACAGCTATTTTTAAAAGCATTATGTTACATTATAATCCTAGAGTAAGAATAATGATTTTGTGTAAAGCAATTTATTTGCGTGAAATAGAATTCTCATATTTGTCCTGCACATTAAGAGTGGCAATATTCTAAGGAGATACACAGGTAGGCTTATAACGAACAGTTTGAGGTTTGCATTTAGAGAGTATCTCCTCCCTGGATATCAATGTTCCAACTTATATCTTTCCCTCTAGATTCCATGAAACACATCCTGTTCATGCCCCCAAGGCATCCTTAGTTTCTGAATGTGGAAATGAACCACATTTATCTGAATATATAATGGACATTTTAGGTTGGACAGCAAACCCCAAAAGAGAGATGCTCGTGCCCTTACCTCCAAAATCTGTGAATTGATCTTGTTTGGAAATTGCAGATGTTTTTAAATTAAGGATCTTAGGATGAGATTTTTATTTAAGTGTTCTTATGTAAGAAAGGTAGGGTTGGGGGGACTTGGACAGGAATACACAGAGGGCAAGATCATCTGAGGAGTGAGGTAGAGATTAGTGTTATGTTGCTATAGCCAAGGGATGCCAAAGATAGCTGGCCACCAGAACCTCACATAGAAGCATTGAATGATAGTCCCTCTGAGCCTCCAGAAATCACTAATCCTATGGATACTTTGATCCTGAACTTCTAGCCTCCAAAACTTTGAAAGAATACATTTCTGTTCTTTTTAAGCTATCCAGTTTGTGGTAAATTCTTACAACAGCCATAGGAAACTGGTACAAATCTTTTGGGGAGAAATGATAATACTGGGGTCAACAATATTTAAATATACCACTCTATTTTTAATCAATTTGTGTTTAAGTTAAAGTTTAAAGTTTTATTTTCCCTATAATTTGATATTGTTTGTGTTGATAGTTTCTAATTTATATTTATTTTCCAGATTCCTACTCTTCTACCCACAAGTCAACAGATTTACCTTAAGGGGTAAATTGGAAAAGTGGATCCTTCCCCAGAAATGGCTAACATTATTGGTGCTCAGAGTCCATTACTTTAGCCACCGAAAAGTAGGATTAGTGAGGAATTTCAGAGTTCAAGTATTTGTTGCCCTCACTAGATATTGACACGATTCTCATTTCTAGCCTATGGACTTTAAGAGGGGTTGACTACAGGGGCGCCTGGGTGGCGCAGTCGGTTAAGCGTCCGACTTCAGCCAGGTCACGATCTCGCGGTCCGTGAGTTCGAGCCCCGCGTCAGGCTCTGGGCTGATGGCTCGGAGCCTGGAGCCTGTTTCTGATTCTGTGTCTCCCTCTCTCTCTGCCCCTCCCCCGTTCATGCTCTGTCTCTCTCTGTCCCAAAAATAAATAAAAAAAAAAAGTTGAAAAAAAAAAAAGAGGGGTTGACTACAAATGAATACTTGTAAAACTTTAAAAGTGATTGATGGGGAAAAAATGAAGGCCTCCGTTGAATGTAATTGTTCTATGAAGAAACTAAAATATTCATAAGATGCACATATTTCACTACAAAGTAATAAAATAACTCATCCAAAACTATTTTTCTAGGTCTTTAAAACATCGTGGATACAATCTAGTGCTCTTGATTCATCACAGTTCATTTGGAGCAACATAACAGGTACAGTCATCTAACTGGATTCCAAGTCAAGGTACTTCCTTTGAGCAACACCTCTCTCTCTCACTAATGAATGAGAATCTAGAAAAACATGTCCAAACTAGTATAGAATATTAAATAAACCAAATATTTAATATTTAATATTAAATAAATAAAATAAAATTTTAACATTCATTGATGGCAAAGGCACAAGAATACTCCCAGATAGAGAATGGAGATGAAAGGGGAAATGGCAGAGCTAAGTAAGAGAATAAGGACTATTTTTTTTTTTAATTTTTTTTTTAACGTTTATTTATTTTTGAGACAGAGAGAGACAGAGCATGAATGGGGGAGGGTCAGAGAGAGGGAGACACAGAATTGAAACAGGCTCCAGGCTCTGAGCTGTCAGCACAGAGCCCGACGCGGGGCTCGAACTCACGGACCGCGAGATCATGACCTGAGCCGAAGTCGGCTGCTTAACCGACTGAGCCACCCAGGCGCCCCGAATAAGGACTATTTTAAAGCAATCTATGATGAAAAGCTCATTTTTGTGGACAAGACATCAGACCACCATTCATAAATAGGTTCAGTGAAGAGAATCAAAGAAAAAGTCTAAAGATAGTCAATAAAATCTATAGACATAAGTTCATAAAGTAGTGATGTCTACCACCATGACACGTGAAATATACTAAAAATAAAGATATGGAAAAAATACCATAAGGCTGTAATTGGAATTAGGTTTAGGTAGGTAACAGAAAACCTACAACAATAATACTTACGCAAAATAAAAATCTGCATTACAAATATACTTGTAAATTGGGGTTGGTCATTCCAGGCCTGGTGTGTGTGACATTGTTCCACCAAATTTTCAGGAACCCACATTTCCTTTGGTTTTCTATTCCACTATCATAAAGGACTGACCCACATTCTTAATATCTAAGATGGAATTTGGATGATAAAATGATCAGTAATATTATATTCCAAGCTTTACAAAGGAAAATAGGCCAATAATGCCTGACATCTACCTCTTCACGAAGTTCCTCAAGACTGATAGATACAGCTACATGGAGGATGAACATATTGTCCTTATTCTAAGAAACAATGGGCCAATTAAAAAGTTATATTATAGAAGGGATTAATAGGCAGTTTGTAGTGTCTGACATATATACAAATCTTGAAATAAGAGAAAATATTGTTTCAAGTATGTATCATACATATACTAAAATTGACTACACACTTATCAAAAAATGAAATAGACTCTCTAAAATAGAAATAGAAATAGCATTCTAAAAATTGTATTCAATACAGTTAAAACTTACTATCAAATGATAGAAAACAGTATTTTTTCCAACTTTAAGGGTAAAGGAAAATTATATCCAAAATAATGCAAATCTATCTCTGAGCAGATAAAGCAGAGATCCATGAAATAAATTACAGCCTTCATTATTTACATTGTAAACAATAAGTGATGAGAAAAAATTAAAGGGTAACATTTAAAGCAAGGAGACAGCTGGACTGGCTATACTAATAGCAGACAAAGGAAAGTGTAGAACAAAGGAAATTAAATAGGAAAAGGAGAAACATTGCATAATGGCAAAATATCAGCTTTCCAAAAATAGGTAACAATATCAAATGTATATCTACCTAATAACAGAGTTTCGAAATACATGAAGCTGAAATAAAAGATCTGAAGGGAGAAATGGACAAATCTATAATTATAGTTGGAGACTTCAACATTTCTCTCCCAATTACCAAGACCATGAGATAGAAAAATAGCAAAACTATCAAACTCAACAACATCAACTAATAAGATTTAATTGACATTTATAGAACATTCAACAGAAGCAGAATACACATTTTTTTCCCAAGTACCCATGAAATAGCCACCAAAATAAGGCCATATTTAGGGCCATAAACTTTACTAAGTATAAAAAACTTGACATCATACAAAGTATGTTTTCTGAGCATATGGAATTAATCTAGAAGTAAATTACAAAAAGAAAACAAATCTGAAAATAATTTGGACATTATGCAACACACACCTAAATAATCTATGGGTCAATGAGTCTCGTGGGATATTAGAAAATATTTTTAACTAAAATAATATGGAAGTACAGCATGTCAAATTTTGTGGAAAGCTCCTAAAGCAGTAAATAGGAAGAGCTTGATAGCAACAAAACTCTCGTCAGAAAAAAGAGGGTGGAGGAAATGGGAATATATTGGTCAAAGTGCACAGTTTCAGTTACCCAAGATGAATTAATTCTGGAGATCTAATTTAGAACATGGTGACTATAGTTAACAATATTGTATACTTGGAGTTTGAAAGTAACATCAATATTAAGTGTTCTCATACAAGAAAAAATAGGTAACTACTTAAGGTGATGGATATTTTAACAGCTTAATTGTGGTTATCATTTCACAATGTATACATTTATCAGAATATCAAGTTGTACAACTTACGTATATACCATTTATATTTTTTAATTATGCCCCAATAAAGCTGGGGGATGGGGTTTCAAAGTTAGCTCATTTTTTTTCTTTCAAGTTTTTATTTAAATTCCAGTTCATTAAGCTACACTATAGTAGTTTCATGTATAGAATCTAGTGATTCATCATTTGCAAACAACACCCAGTGTTCATCACAAGTGCCCTCCTTAATACCTATCATCTATTTAACCCATTGCCCCCTCCACCATCCTTCCGGTAACCCTCAGTTTGTTCTCTGTCATTAAAAGCCTGTTTCCTCATTTGACTCTCTCTCCCCCCCCCCCATATTCATATTTGTTTGTTAAATTTCACATATGAATGAAATCATATGGTATTAGCCCTTCTCTAACTGCCTTATTTCACTTAGCTCTATCATGTCATTGCAAATGGCAAGATTTTATTCTTTTTGATTGCTAAGTAATATTCCACACCTTTATCCATTCATCAGTCAATGGACATTTAGACTGTTTATATAATTTGGCTATTGTAGACAATGCTGCTATAAACATTGGGTTGCATATACCCCTTCAAATAAGTATTTTTGTATAATTTGGGTAAATACCTAGTAGTACAATTGCTCGGTTGTAAGGTAGTTTAGTTTGTGTTTTGAGGAACCTCCATACTGTTTTTCATAGTGGCTGTACTAATGCATTCTCACCAAATAGGGTAGGAGGGTATCTCTTTCTCCATATCCTCCCCAACATCTGTTGTTCCCTGTTGTTAATTTTAGCCATTCAGACTGGTGTAAGGTGATATCTCATTGTGTTATGGATTTGCATTTCCCTAATGATAAGTTATGTTTAGTGCCTTTTCATGTGTCTGTTGGCCATCTGTAGGTCTTTTCTGAAAACATGTTTATTCATGTCTTCTGCCTATTTTTTATTTGGACTGTTTTTATTTTTATGTGTTAAGTTTTATAAGTTCTTTATATATTTTGCATACTAACCCTTTATCAGATATGTGATTTGCAAATATCTTCTCCAATTCCTAAGACTGCCTTTTAGTTTTGTTGATTGTTTCATTTGCTGTGCAGAATCATTTTTATGAAATCCCAATACGTTATATTTGCTTTTGTTTCCCTTACCTTAGGAGACATATATAGTCCGAAGTAGTTACAACAGATATCAAAGAGGTTACTGCCTGTGGTCTCCTCTAGGATTTTGCAGGTTTCCCATCTCACAATTCACTCTTTCATCCATTTCGAATGTATTTTGTGTATGGTGTAAGAAAGTGGTCCAGTTTAATGCTTCCAAATGTTGCTGTCCAGTTTTCCCAACACCAATTGTTGAAGAGACTTGTTGCCCCCACTCCCCCGCCCCTCCACTGGATATTCGTTCCTGCTTTGTCAAAGATGAGTTGACCATATAGTTGTGGGTCTATCCCAGGGTTTTCTACTCTTTACATTGACCTATGTGTCTTTGTGCTAGTACCATGCTGCCTTGATCACTATGATTTTGCAATATAACTTCAAGTCGAATTGGGATACCTCCAGCTTTGCTTTGCTTTTTCAAGATTGCTTTGATTTTTCTTTTGTAGTTCCATCTACATTTTGGATTGTTTGGTCTAGCTCTGTGAAAAATGCTGGTATTCTGATGGGGAATGCATTAAATGTGTAGATTATTTGGGGTAGGATAGACATTTTAATAGTATTTGTTCCTTTAATCCATAAGCATGGAGTGTTTTTCCTTTGCATCATCTTTAGTATCTTTCATCACTGTTTTATAGTTTTCAGAGTACAGATCTTTTACCTCTTTGGTTAGGTTTATTCCTGGGTATCTTATGGGATTTGGCACAAGTGTCAATGGGATTGATTCCTTGATTTCTCTTTCTGCTGCTTGATTTTTGGTGTATAGAAATGCAACAGATTTCTGTACTTTGATTTTGTATCCTGTGTTTTAATGAATTCATGCATCAGCTGTAGAAATTTTCTAGTGCAGCCTGTTCGGTTTTCTATATAGAGTATCATGTCATCTACAAATACTGAAAATTTGACTTCTTCCTTGCCCATTTGGATACCTTTTATTTTTTTTCTTTTTGTTGTCTGATTGCTGAGTCTAGGACTTCCAGTACCATATTAAATTATAGCACTCTTAACATTGTTGAGAGTGGACATTCCTGTCTTGATCCTGATTCTAGAGGAATAGCTCTCAGTTCTTCCCCATTGAGGATATTAGTTGTGGTTCTTTCATATGTGGCCTTTATGATGTTGATGAATGTTCCTTCTATGCCTACTTTGTTGGGAGTTTTTATCAAGAATGAATGTTGTACTTTTTCAAATGCTTTCTCTGCACCTATTGAAAGGATCATATGATTCTTATCCTTTCATTAATGTGATGTATCACATTGATTGATTTGCAAATACTGAATCACTCTTGCAGCCCAGGAATAAATCCCACTTGATTATGGTGAAGGATTCTTTTAATGTAAAGTTGGATTCAATTTGCTATTATTTTGTTGAGAATTTTTACATCCATATTCATCAGGGATATTTGTCTATAGTTATCTTTTTTAGTGGAGACTTAGTCTGGTTTTGGAATCAGGTTAATGCTGGCCTTGTAGAATGAGTTTGGAAGTTTTCATTCCATTTCTATATTTTGGATAGTTTGAGTAGAATAGGTATTAACTCTTATTTAAATGTCTGGTAGAATTCCCTGGGACACCATTTGGACCTGGACTTTTGTTTGTTGGGAGATTTTTGATTACTGATTCAATTTCTTTGCTGGCTAACAGTCTATTAAAGTTTTCTATGTCTTCCTATTTCAGTTTTGGTACTTTACAGGTTTCTAGAAATGTATCTGTTTCTTTCAGATTGTCCCATTTGTTGGCATATAATTTTCCATAATATTCTCTTATAATTGTTTGTATTTCTGTGGTACTGATTATTCTTTCTCCTCTCTCATTTGTGATTTTATTTATTTGGGTCCTTCCTCTTTTCTTTTTGATAAGTCCAGCTGGGCATTTATCAATTTTATTAATTCTTTCAAAGAACCAGCTCCTGGTTTCACTGATCTGTCCTACTGTGTTTTCGTTTGTTTATCATTTATTTGTGCTCTAATATTTATTATTCCCTTTCTTCCGCTGGCTTTAGGCTTTCTTTGTTACTATTTTTCTAGCTTCTTTAGGTATAAGGTTAGATTGTTTAATATTTTTCTTCCTTCTTGAGATAGTCCTATATTGCTATGTCCTCTTATGACCACTTTTGCTGAATACCAAAGGTTTTGGACCACCATGTTTTCATTTTCACTTGTTTCCATGGATTTTTTAAATTTCTTCTTTAATTTCCTGGTTGACCCATTCTTTCTTATTAGGATATTCTTAACCTCCATGTAATCATCGTCTTTCCAAATTCTTTCTTGGTTGACTTTAAGTTTCATATTGTTGTGGTCTGAAAATATGAATGATATAATCTGAATGTTTTTGTCCTGGAGGCCTGGTTTGTAACCCATTACATGATCTATCCTAGAGAATGCTTAATGTGTACTTAATAACAATATGTATTCTGATGCTTCAGGGTGAAATATTCTGAGTATATCTGTTAAGTTCATCCGATCCAGTGTGTCATTCAAAGCCATTATTTCCTTGTTGATTTTCTGCTTAAATGATCTGTCCATTGTTGTTCTAAGTGGGGTGTTAAAGCCCCTACTATTATTATTACCAATGAGTTTAAGTTTGTTATTAATTGATTTATATATTTGAGTGCTGCCAAGTTGAGGATGTAAATATTTATAGTTGTTAGATCTTGTTGGATAGTCCTCTTTATTATGATATAATGCCCTACTTTGTTTCTTGTTACAGTATTTGGTTTAAAATCTAGCTTATCTGATACAAGTATTGCTACTCTGGCTTTCTTTTCACATTCATTGCATGAGAAATGTTTCTCCATCCCTTCACTTCCAATCTGCAGGTGTCTTTAGGTCTAAAATGAGTCCCTTGTAGGCAGCTTATAGGTGTTTTCTTTTTTTTTTCTTTTTTTTTATTACTATCCATTCATACACCCTATGTCTTTTAAAATATTTTTTCAGACAGAGAAAGAGAGAGGGATCGAGAGAGAGAGTGAGAGAGAGAGAGAGGGAGATGAGAGAGAGTGTGAGAGACAGAGAAAGGACAAATGGGGTAGGGACAGAGGGAGAGAGAGAAAAAGAATTTTAAGCTTTTCCATGACCAACTTGGGCTTGATCTCATGACTGTGTGATCATGACCTGAGCTGAAATCAAGAGTCAGATGCTTAACCAATTGAGCCACCCAGGTGCCCCATGACATCCTACATCTTTTGATTGGACTATTTAGTCCCTTCACATTCAGAGTAATTATTGATAGATATGTATTTAGTTCCATTTTTATTAATTGTTTTGTCATCGTTTCTGGAGATTTTCTCTGTTCTTTCTAGTCTTTGTCACTTTTGGTTTTTCCTTCCCATTCAAAGAATCCCTTTAATATTCTTGTAGAGCCAGTTTAGTTTTTGTCTGGGAAACTCTTCATCTCTCCTATTTTGACTGATAGCCCTGCTGGATAGAGTATTATTGGCTTCAGATTTTTCCCATTCAGCATGTTGAATAAATCATGCAACTCCCTTTTGATTTGCCAAGTTCCTGTGGAGAGATACGCTAGTAGCTTTATGGGTTTTCCCTTGTAACTTAGGGATTTTTGCCTTGATGCTTTTAGGATTTTTTTTTTTTTATGTGTGTATTTTGCAAATTTAACTACAATATGTGTTGGTGTTGGCCTGCTTCTGTTGATTTTAATGGGAGTTCTCTGTGCCTCCTGGATTTGGCTGTCTGTTTCCTTCTCCAGATTAGAGAAGTTTTTAGCCATGGTTTCCCCAAATAAACCTTCTTTCCTCTCTTCTCTCTGGTCTTCTTCTGGGACTCCTATGATTTGATGGAGCCAATGAGTTCTCTATGTCTACTCTCATGATTATTCTTTCTTTCATTCAGCTTCATTATTTTCCATAATTCTATTTTCTATGTCACTTATTCATTTCTCTGATTCTTCCATCCTTGTGGTCATTACATCAGTCAGTTTCTTTTTTTTTTTTTTTAATTTTTTTTTTCAACGTTTATTTATTTTTGGGACAGAGAGAGACAGAGCATGAACGGGAGAGGGGCAGAGAGAGAGGGAGACACAGAATCGGAAACAGGCTCCAGGCTCTGAGCCATCAGCCCAGAGCCCGACGCGGGGCTCGAACTCACGGACCGTGAGATCGTGACCTGGTTGAAGTCAGACGCTTAACCGACTGCGCCACCCAGGCGCCCCACATCAGTCAGTTTCAAATCTCAATTATTCCATTATTCATTTCTGCCTGATTGTTTTTTAGCTGTTTTATCTCTGCAGTAAGGTTTCCATGTTTTACATGCTTTTCTCAAGCCCAGTGCATATCCTTATGATTCTTTTTCTTTTCAAATTTTAATTTAAATTCTAATTAGTTAAAAAACAATACAATATTGGTCTCAGGAGTAGAATCCATCCCTTACATACAACACCAAGTGCTCATCATAACAAATGCCCCCCCCATACCCATCAACCATCTAGCCTATGCCCCACTCGCCTACTTCTATAACTCCTCAGTTTGTTGTCTATCTTTAAGAGTTTCTTATGGTTTGTGTCCCTTTTTTCCTCTTTCTTCTCTCTTATATGTGTTCATCTATTTCTTTTCTTAAATTCCACATAAGTGAAATCATATGGTATTTGTTTTCTCTGATTGACTTATTTTGCTTCGCAAAATACATTCTAATTCCATCAGTGTGACTGCAAATTTTGGAATGAATTCCTCCATCTTGGCATTTTGTCTAGGTCTTTGTCTATGTGTGTTAGAGAAGCCTGTTAATTTTCCTGCTCCTGAGAGTAATGGCTTTATGAAGAAGAGGTCCTCTAATTTCTAGGGCCTGGCACTCAGGGAGTGTCTCTGGTATGTGCTACATGCACTCCATTGCTGTGTTTTGGGTGCACCTTTAGGTCAGTTGTTTGCAGAGGGTCTCCTTGCCTGCAGTGGGCAGTGTTTGTACCTTGGCCAGATTGTGGAGGTTTTAACTAGGTTTGCTCTGGTCTGCTTGTTAAAAGAGACTAGATTCTATTTCCACTAGAACTAAAGCATTGCGGAATTCTATGGTCAGTAGACATTGCATGTGTGGAGGGTTGTGCTGGTCTTCTCAGGAAGGGGCCCACTGCACTGGTCCTCAGGCATACTTGCCTGATAAAAGCAGTACCAGTGGAGTACAGGGGCAGGGCTTGGTATAAGCAGGTTAGGCATCCCGTGTTGGCAGTGTGCTGTTTAGTGAAGTTGGTTTATACTGAGGGGTGGGTAAGTGAAATGATGCCAGCCAGTTCCTTTGTCTCAGGAGATAGGAGTCTATGCTTGCTACTCTCAGGGAAGCCCTCCCAGAGGAGCAAATGATTTCCCCTAGTCTGTCCTAGGCATTTTTTAGATCAGTGTTTTCACACTGTCTGTCTCCGGATTGCTTGCCTGCCTGGAGCAGTGCAGTGCACTCTGACCTCTATCCAGCCAAGTCTGATGACTTTTATAACACCAAACTTTAGAGGTACCTGGTGTGCTGGGGAGCTGTACTGCTCTTCTGGGGAGAGTCTCACTGAGCTGGGACTGAGGCAGGTTTAAACCAGAAAGGCCAGGGCACAGAGGCATGGGATTTGGAGCAAAGCAAGGCTAAACAGTCAGTGTCTGGGTTAGCTGCCCTCAGCAGGTGTCTGTGCCTACCAGAACAATAATCTCAGATTTCACCTTAAGAAATAGAAAAATAGAGAGTCTTAAGAACACCAATAAAATTGATAAACTTGAAGCAAGGCTTACCAAAGTAAATACACACAAATTATTCATATTAGGATTGAAATCAAACTATTGCTACAGAAGCTGAAAATATTAAAACTGTAACGAAAGAGTATTCTAATAACTCTATGTACATTTAATGATTTATATGAAATGGTCCAATGCCCTGAAAGCCACAAATTGCCCAAACCCACTCAGGAGACACTAGATAACCTGAATTGTCCTGTAATTATTAAATATATTAAAATAATAGTTAAAATCCTAAAATAAGACTGCTCGGGCCCAGACTGTTTCACTGATGAATTCCACCAATCACTAAATAAGAAATAGCAGTTCTACATGCACTTTTCCAAAAAGTGTTAAAGAAAGAAATACTCCCTTCTCATAAAATGAGGCCAAAATTAGTGATACCAAAACCAGACAAAAGTGTACAATAAAATACTACAGGTGAATGTATCCTATGAAAAGAATCCAGGGGCGCCTGGGTAGCGCAGTCGGTTGAGCGTCCGACTTCAGCCAGGTCACGATCTCACGGTCCGTGAGTTCGAGCCCCGCGTCGGGCTCTGGGCTGATGGCTCAGAGCCTGGAGCCTGTTTCCGATTCTGTGTCTCCCTCTCTCTCTGCCCCTCCCCCGTTCATGCTCTGTCTCTCTCTGTCCCAAAAATAAATAAAAAACGTTGAAGATTCCAAACACATCCACCAAATACAAGTGAATCAAATTTAGCAACATATAAAAATAATATGTGACAATCAAGTAGAGTTTATCCAAGAATGCAAGACTAACACAACATTCAAAAATCAATGTAATCTACCATATTAACAGTCTAAGAGGAGCAAAACTGTATCATCATATCAGGTGATCATAAAAAAAAAAAAAAAACTTTTGATAATTCAACATCTTTTGGTGATAAAAAATTTTCAGCAAACCATAATAGCTAAAAAACAAAAACACCCCACAAAAACACAAATCATCAAGAGCATCCATGCAAAAACAAAACCTATAGCTACCATCATCCTTTGTTGTACAAGACTGAACATTTTTCTTCTAATATCAGTATCAAGGCAAGGTTGTATAATTCCCACTATTCCTAATCAATTTTTTAAAATTTATTTTGAGAGACAGAGAGAGAGTGTGCGCATTAGGATGTGCACATCAAGCAGTGAGTGTAGAGCATGGCAGGGGGCTCAATCTCAGCATGAGATGAAATCAATAGTCAGAACCTTAACCTACTTAGCTACCCAGGTGCCTCCCCCACAATAACTTTTCTATGACAAGTCCCAACCTAACAATGAGTCAAAAAAGAAAAAGAAAAAAGAAACAGAAGAAATATAGATTTGAAGAAATAGGTATCCCTATTTACAGATAACATTGTCTCTTTGAAAGTTTCAACAAATCTACCAAAAATAAACTTTTAGAACTTATCTGAGCTAAAAGGTCACAAGATACAAGGTCAACAATTCATCATAGTCTATATACTATTAATTATTTTTTTAATTTTTTTTCAACGTTTATTTATTTTTGGGACAGAGAGAGACAGAGCATGAACGGGGGAGGGGCAGAGAGAGAGGGAGACACAGAATCGGAAACAGGCTCCAGGCTCTGAGCCATCAGCCCAGAGCCCGACGCGGGGCTCGAACTCACGGACCGCGAGATCGTGACCCGGCTGAAGTCGGACGCTTAACCGACTGTGCCACCCAGGCGCCCCTACTATTAATTTATAAGTATGAACTGATATATAGTAAATAATCTCTAAAATAGTTTCAAAATATTTTGTTATAAATCTAAGAAAACATGCACAGGATCTATATGCTGAAAACTACAAAAGACTGATAAAAAAAATCAAAGAAGATCAAAATAAATAAAAGGATATACTATGTTGGTGGATTTGAAGATTCAACAAGGTTCAGTATCTTGTGGAAATCTATGAATGGGTCTAGATAACTGAGGCTCAGTTTCTCATACTCTCCTTTCTGCCTTCAGTCCAAATTCAAGCCCTGGTTATGCAAAAAAGGCAAGAGAAAAGGAAAAGTCAGCCTCAGTAAAATGTTCTGCAACTGCTTGTGATCACTGACAAATATAAAATGGTTGCTTTTGGTTGGATAAGGTCAAGTTAAGAGCTTTGGAAGCATTTGTGAAACAAGAAAATCAATAGTTTTGTGTATTTAATGTCTCCTCTGCAAGCAGAGTCACAGAAGAAAAACAATGCCACTTTGTATGTAGTGTTCTACAAGAGATAAATCCTTTCGAATGATCTAGCTGGAGGTATACATTATCTGAGAATTGGCAATTTAGCACGAGCTGATAAATCATTTCATTTGACCTAAAAACGTGTAGAGAAGATGTGATAAAATGGCACACAAGGCACTCTCCTGACATGCATATTTTATGTGGATGACTGATGACTTTTTTCACTCCTTCTCTGTAACATAAATTTAATGTACTATTTCAGATATGAGAAGCAATTTTTTTTTACTCACAAATCAACTGCATTGAAATTATTTAATGTCAACGTTTGTTGTTGCTGTTGGTTTTCAGTTAGTAACAGTAATGCTTTGCTCATGTGGTTGTCCCACATCCAAGTGGAATGTCCCCACAATTCACTCTAGTATTTATTTCAACATTGCAAGTGTAGATCCAAAATATATATCTGCAAGTGAGAGTAATTCACAAATCCTTATACAGTCTCCCTTTACCATATATCTCACATTCATTATGCCCTTTACATTCTAACCCTTACTATCTTAACTCAGGTCTGCCATGTTCCTGTCTAATCCTAATACTAGCCCTTCGATGTTCCCAGTTTATATTTTTCCAACTCCAGTGCAACCTACACATAAATGCCAGGTTTTTCTTTAAAACACCATTCTATTAACAGTCTTCCTTCTTGGTGTGCTTGGGTGACTCAGATGGTTATGTGTCCAACTCTTGATTTTGGCTCAGATCATGATCTCACAGTTCATGAGATTGAGTCCCATGACAGTCTCTGTGCTGATGACACAGAGCCTTCTTGGGACTCTCTCTCTCCCTTTCTGCCTCTCCCCCAAACACACATGCAGGCACTCTCCCAAAATAAATAAACAACAACAAAAAAAAACCCACTCCAGACTTCTTTTATTATTTTGTTATTTAAAATAATTCTTCTTCATTATTCTTTTAATCACCCCCAATGCATACATTCAAAACCCTCTGTAATCTGGTGAAAATCTGTCCCATACATATGCACACTCCAAACTCAGCCACACAGAACTGTTTTTCATTTCCTGAACATAGTTGGTTCATTTTCATGTTACTGCTATACACAAAGTTCTCATCCTTCTAATATAATCCATATCTACTTAAATGCTTCCTATCATTAAGACATATTTCTTAAAAAATCTTTTTAAATGTTTATTTTATTTTAGAGAGAAAGAGAGAGAGAGAGAGAGAGTGCAGGGGAGGGGCAGAAAGAGAGGGAGGGAGGGAGACAGAATCACGCTCCAGGCTCTGAGGTCTCAGCACAGAGTCTGATGCAGTCCTCAGCCTCACAAACCAGGAGATCATGACCTGGGCCAAAGTCAGATGCTTAACCCAATGAGCTACCCAGGCACCCCTATGAAGACATATTTCTAATGCACCTTCCCCCATGAAGCCTTCTGTAATCATATCACAGATAAAGGTGATCTTCCAGGTGTTATTAATTCCATAACACTTTCCATTTAAATTCTGTGATAACCACTAGCCAAACACTGAACACAATCAGATTCTTGCCCATTTTCTATCTTTAGTGATTACAAAGGGCACAGTCTCCTTTCTAGAATCTAGGGATGTTTAGTTCATATCTGGTACACAAAAGTGTTCGATAAAAACATGTGGAAAGATGGAATATGAAATCAGCCATGATCTGCCCAGTTTTATGATTTCTTCCTAACATATAAGATATTTAAATTAACATCTACATCTTTGTTTTAAGAAGTTTTCTCTCACAGAAAACCCATTTTAAAATATAGATCTTTCTGGGAGGGGAAAAAGATTAAGGTCCTGATATTTTATATTTATCAGATTCCTGTTTTTGATAAAAATTGAGTTTCTTCATAGGAGAGCTCTTTAGAGGTATATGAAGGGGATCAGAACTGACGTCAACCCAGTAAAGGCCTTCTGGCTTCAACACTAATGAGAGGTGTAGTATAATAATAAACAGACATTATACAAAATGAGTGAGGAGAGCTAGAGAAGGATAGAATGTTAACCCATGAAGGAAAGAATAGCACAAGTAAACCTTCAATTCTTTTTTTTTTTTTTTTAAGCCTTCAATTCTAAGAATGGCCCATGATGGGAGTATGTCCAAAATTGCCTTTGTGCATTTGAAACAAGTGGTCTTTCCCAAATAGTAGGAAACGGGAATTTAAAGAGAGCTAATGTTTACCAAGTTCCAACCATATACCATTAACTTGTATCTATTGTCCTATTTGGTCGCCATGGTATATAGCCATCATTACCCTCCTTGTACAAAGACAAGTAGTGATGTTGATGTACTTTCTAAAGCACATGCAGTTAGAATGGATGTAACAGAGTTTGAAGTCAATTCTGTCTGATTGTCATTCTATGCTCATTTCAGTACATCCTGTTGATCTAGCAGAGGTCATTTCTCCAAGATAGTCTAAAGACATGACCAAATTTGGGCACATTAGGGTTAGGAGGGGGTAACTATGTATAGTAGACATTAATCATTGATCATAGTACTACAAGTCAAGATTATGCATCAGCATTATTAACACAGTATTCTGAGAGACCACTAAAAATAAGAGTTCTCTGTATAATTTAAACTTATTGAACATTCTTAGTGCCAGTGAATCTTCTAGAAGCAATGAAATGATCACTGTGATCTTTGACAATCTCTCTGGCCTAGAGATTATAACAACAGTAACACCAACTCGCTAACCTAACAAAACTTCAAACTCATTTATGATTAAATACCATTTTTTTTAAACATGTACATCTGGAGAAATCTATTATGGAGGCAAATTTTTTTCTTACACACTTCAACTAGTTCACTACAAAACTCATTATGAGAGTTTACAATAATAACTATCAATTACTCGACACATTTTAAAGGCTGAGCACTATACCAGACTTTTAAAATATGTCACTGCTATTAAGTCTTGTTACATCTGCCACTCCCTGATGTCCAGATTGGGATGGTTCATTTGAGAGATCATTCTGACCACAAAAGTGTTCCCTTTTTCCCAAGTTTGTCTCTTTATATTTTCTTCAAAATCTGCACAAGTGTTTGAAGAGGGCCTTCCCAAATAGAAAATATTCTGCTGTGAAAGCTACAGGCTATCCCCTGGAAATTCCCATATGGTTTCCTCAAGTCTATTTGCAAGAAATCTAAGTAGCAGCCCCATGGCAGCTTGTATACACACTTGAATCAACTAAGACACCATCCCAGAACTGTTATTTGGCAGTTACAGAATATATGGCATTTGAAAATTGGTCCCATTTGTTGACTAATCAGTCTCCCCTTTATTGTTCGTCTCTTTGGGGTATAAATAAAATTTATCAATTCACATTGCTTAAAATATTTCCATGTACTCCTTGTTTTCTCAGAAGATCTAAAATACAAAATGTCTTCCTGATCTAGCATTAGCCTGCTTCTTCCAGCTTATCTCCACCATTCTTCCCTTTGCTCACAATGCCCTCATTTTGTTCAATCCCTGCTGCCATCACTTTCACTGTGTATCTTCACTTCTTATTCCCTTTGCCTAGAATACTCTTTCCTTGTTTCTTCTCAAGGCTGACTTAGTCTTTCCCTTGTAGGCCTCAGAAAAAATGACATCAGCATGCCTAATGACTAGTCTACCTTATGGCCCCGCTTACTGCCTTCAGAGACTGTATTACAATGTCTATGTTGTATTCCTAGATTATTGTATTTCTCACCATACTAACATACTATATTTGTCTCACAATAGCATTATCTTTGATTACATCATTATTGAGCACTCATTATCTGTCAGGCACTGTTTTAAGTATTGGGCATGTGGGAGCAAACGCCAAATCCTTGCTCATAAGTTTCTATCTTGGAGGTGAGGGTGGGGTGAAATAAAGAAACAAAATTCAATCAATTCTCATTATTAATCAGTAATTACATTCTATAAAGTCACCACAAATACTGAATTAATGAAACCACTGCTCCTAAGGGGAAGAAGGTTAGGTACCTGCAACCCTCTGGTCACAACATTTTCATCACGCAATCAATACATAACCTTTTCTTTATGTATGTGTTTCTGTTTAGAAACACCTTACTTAATCTATATTATTAATTCATTTACATTGAACTCACAGCCAGCAGCACTAACTCATGCCTGAACAAAGCTTATCTAATAAAAGTATTTTCTCTTTCAGGAACACTAGAGACACAGACCCCAAAATGAGAAAAATCTGGCACTAACAGATTACAAGAACAACAGTTGTTTACAGTTTGAGAACTGAAGTAAGCAGAACATCAGTTGGGACATGCATTCATCAGGCACTCCAATTTTTCACCACTTTGCATATATCTGTGAATGGCCATGAAAATGTTCCAAGTATCAATTTGGGGGTTACAAATGCATTTTAGCAAGTAGGAGAATTGGTAAATATGGAATCTGCAAATAATGGAGGCTCAACTATAAGAACAGATGATTGGAAGGATAAAAAATACTAAAAACAATTTAAAGGCAGAGTAAGGAGGATACATATGTAGTCCAGAAGGCTTGGTCAGGGAAGGCCACTCAGAGAAAGTAAAATTTAAGTAGTTAGATAAAATGAAAGACAAGTTATACAGGTATTTATGGGGAAGTACATACCAAGCAAAGTGAAGCCCAAGTGAAAACTCTGGTGGGAGAGATGTGTTTGGAGTTGGAGGTGAACAGAGAAGTGGTAGGTGAGAGGATAGTTTGGGGGAATGTAATCAGACCATGTGTGAGGCCATTATTGGGACTTTGATTGTTACCTAGAATAAAATAAAAAAATCCCAAGAGTGTTTTGACCAAGGTTATACCAAATTCTTAATTTGTTTTTAAATGTCCTTGCTGGGTGCTTTATGGAAAATAGACTATAAGGATCAACATTGGAAGCTGAGACCAATTGGGATTAAGTACAGTTTCTTATATTCCAGGTAAGAAAACTTGATGCCTTAACATAGCATAAGAGAAGAGACAATAGGGGCTCCTGAGTGGCTCAGTCGGTTGGGCATCCTACTTCGGCTCAGGTCATGATCTCACAGTTTGTGAATTTGAGCCCCGCATCGGGCTCTGTGCTTACAGCTCAGAACCTGGAGCCTGCTTCGGATTCTGTGTCTCATTCTCTCTCTGCGCCTCCCCCACTTGTGCTCTGTCTCTCAAAAATAAATAAAAAATGTAAAAAAAAAAATTAAAAAAGAAAAAGAGTAGAGACAATATTTGGAAGCCATAGAAATGGAAATAGACTTCAGATTTACCATTGACAGAATATACTATCAATTGGATTTAGGAAAATACAGTGAGAGAGAATGAGGGAAGGAAGGAAGGAGGGTGATTACAGACGACTGCAAACTTTTTGGCCACATCAAACAGAATGAAGCTCACATCCTGTGGGTGGAGAAGGGAAGAGGAAGAATAGACTGGCAAAGACATGGACGGTAAGAGGGGAAAAGTTCCATTTTTGACAGTTAATTCAAAGTACCAAATCATCAGCCCCTTCAAGATGTTGTCATCACAGAGTTGGATGGAGATATATATATATATACATATATATATACACACACACACGTATATATATACATATATGTATGTATGTGTGTGTGTGTGTGTATATGTATGTATATATATCTATCTATCTGACGTGAAAAGTAACAGGTCGACGTTAAAGATAATTTGAGAGGCAACGGTTTACACTTGATATTAAGGCCCTGAGGTGGAAGACATTGACTAGGGGGTAGCAAAGTAGCAGAGGTAAAGAGGTCAGAGGACAATGGGTTGCAAGTTTCAAGAGGGAAGGGATCTTATCTGTCCTCTGACCATTAAAACCTATTATCACTTTCAGTGTCTACCCAAAAATATCCTCAGTAAATGATGTTCAATTATTTGAACATACATTAATACTTTATACCAATAAAAAACATAAAGCAGATTTTATTTTGCTTGTTTCATATATCTGGTAAATATGTTTTCCATAGGTCTATGGACCCAGAAAGAATAACTCTGCAGTAGCGTAGTACTTTGGAATAGGTTTTTTCCCCTTAATTTTCTTTTATTTTAACAGAATTTATATATTCTTGGGCCTTGCTTATGATTTTTCAGAGAGAGGTGGATTCTATAAATCTAGGTTGAGGATCAGGGTAAAAAAAATGCCTCCAAAAATGTCACTAGGATAGAGGAGGTTTATTCTCTTGTTTGACTTTCCACACCCACTTTGAAACTAACAGCTTTCTGAAATAACAATGATAATTACTGTTGTTGTTACCAATGTTGTGAGCTGGTACAGAAGCAATTTGAAAATGTTAATTCCTACGTTGGCTCATCAGCATTTCATCTTTCTTTCTCAAAGGTTATCGTATCCTCCTAATTGAGCAGCCTTCTCAGGAGAATGAGCCCATCTGACTCATCATTAGAATACAGCCTGAAAGGCATCAAAAGGAAAAATACAAGAGACAAGGCAGCACATGGCTCTGCTGTAGGCTTTTCCCCTGTTGCATTGTACATATCAGAGATCTAAAATTTCCAAAAAAGAACTAAATGTTGCCCTGAAGACTTTGAACCAAAATTGCAAGGATCAATCTCCCTGCCCTGGTGTCTAAATTTTCTTGGGCAGCTGGGCACCTTTCAACATAACCCAGACTTGTATTTAATTACTGTGTTTCCAACTCAGAACTCCAGACTAAATTACTTTCCCTGGCTTACTCACTTTGAAGAAAGGTTTCCATTCAGGGCTGGAGATGGAGAGTTAGTCTAAATATATACTACTTTATATGGAGCTGTAGAAAAGCAGGGGTTTTTGTTGTTGTTGTTTTGTTTTAAATCAAGTATGGTTACTGAATTTGGTCCACTTACAAGCTCTTAATGAGTAGTATTTTACTCTTCTATTTGTCTTCTGTTTGTCTTCTGTTTTACTCTTCTTTTGTCTTCTGTTTGTCTTAAAATGAATGTATGTTTAAACCAACTATATCATCATTTCACTTTGACAGTTCTGTTTTCTCCAACAAAGTAGCCTAGTTCCTGTTATCCAGTAATCCCTAATCAGTCATTTCTCATGAGATTACAACAACTAAGGTAACAACTTGAGACAGGTGGGCATCATAATTACTTATTTTCAAGGAGTTCTTGAAATAGTGCCATGGCAAGGCAAAGTTACTTTTCCTGATGTCAGACAGAAGGTAAGTAAGATATCACATAGGTCTTCCTAGATATCAGTATTCTGAGACACAGGTGTCTCTGAATGACTCACAATTACTGTAATTCTTTATTCTTCAATAAATATCAGTTGAACTATGCATGTGCCTTAAAGGTATATGTGCAAATATTTTGTCATAGACATTATTTCATGGTGAAGTTATCTCTGACCTGTGGCACTATCATTAGGAAGGATTCAACAAAGGCCCTTTATTTCTTAGAGTGAATAGAGAGCATCAGCAGAACTGAAATATTAATCTATCCTTTCAAATTAGCTAAGGATAAAGGTGTTCCTCTGAGTAGGAAACCCAAGTAGGACTGAAGGAGTCTGGGTAGGGCATCAAGGTGACCTTAGATGTTTGCAGCCAAATGAGTTAGAGGTAAAATGAACAATTGATAAACTTCTAGGTGCAGGAAATAAGCTATGAGCTGTCTCACAGAGAAATTTACTAAGAGGGAAAGAAATCCAAGAATGTCCATGTAAAGCTGTTCTAAACCTAAACTCTAAATTGTGTTTACAGTAGCAGCAGGACCTTGTGCTGCATAACCTTAACTAACTGAATGACCCTTATCTTATGTCCTTTCTATTGTTGCTTAACATTTAAAATGATACTTTTTAAAAATGTTAGCCTCTCCTGGACTTATTAGTAGAAGGATAAAAGAGAGCCTGGGTATAGTGATGGCAACAAAAATTAAGGGGAGGGAAATCCCGTGCCTACCTGGGTGGCTTGTTACAAATTCCTATCATTGGCCCTTCCCTCCAGACCTACTAAATCTGAATGCATGAATAAGATAACCCAGAAATGATTTTTAAAAAGCATCCTGAATCTCCAGGTCATTAAATCTTGATCCTTGTACCTGAGACGAGGTTACGATTCAGCTTCCCTTTCTACCCAGCTTATTACAGATTTTCCTCTGCCTAATATTCTAGGCTTAATGTTTTCTTTACATAGGTTTTTTTTCTCTTATGAGTTTTTTAATGGATCTTAATTTTACCACATTTCTATAAATAGTAAGAATTCTAAGCTTCTAAAGAAGTAAATTTGCCCAACTCTTTACCTAGCCGACATCCACCTATCTTTTGAGACTCAACTCAGATCTCAGAAACTTTCCGTATCTCCCACCTCCATCACAGTCTAAATTAGGTATCCCTCCTCTATATTCCTAGAATACTCTGTATTTACTACTGAGACACTCGGGTAGAATCATCTATTTACTTGTCTGTTTCCTAAAGATCCTTCATATCAGATTTTGCGTAATTTGTCATCATGTTTTTACTTTCAGCTTCTCAACCAGCACCCAGAACACGGTAAGTACTCAGTAAGTGTTGGCTGAAAACAAACATGCATGCATGAAAGCATCAAAGTCTGATTCTGAAAGAAGCACCAAAATAAGTAAGCCTGAAGCTGCAATTTTAGGAACTAGAGCTCCAATTTCTATTTGACACTTAAGGACATAGAATTATCTGGGAAACAGATCAGATTATTGGGATTCTAGGACCTTGAGGAAATCAAACCTAATAGTTAACTTGCCACAGCATCTATTTCACAAACCAACTGAAGGAAACAGCCAAACCCATTATTCTTTGTTGTGGATGCAAGATAACTAATGTCTTGGGTGTTTTACTAACAGTGCTTTCACACTAATTTTTTTTTTTCCTATTTGTCATGAAGTATGCAGACTGGAAAATATAATTAACAAACTAACAGCTATAGAGTAATCAAAGAGGAACCAAAGACACTAGTAGGAGAAACTTTAAAATATTACACTTCCACAGGCCCCTTATGCTCTGGCCAAGATGGAGATTTTCCCAATCAAGGCAAAACAAATGTCATGGCTGCATACATATATAGTGAAGCAGTACATTTAACTTTACACAGCACAGACAATTAAGAAAAACAAAGTATTTTCCTTAGTATTAAAGGGTTTTATTTTTTACATGGTATGGGGTTACATTATACTAGCAGAGTAAGTTTTCAGTGAGGGCAACTTTCTCAGCTCATTTCCAGCGGATGGCCTCAGAGTCACCAGCTCCAACACTAATGAGCTGCCGTCTAGTTGCTTCCCTACAAATCACCAATTAAAGGTAGCCTCTTGTCGGTCCAGTACAGCAGAAGAAAACAACATAAGTTTCCCAGCACCCGTCTGCTGAAATTAAGTGGGATATAGATTGACTCATGGTGGCTTCTAAAATAAACCCATAAATAAAGGATGTTTATAGAAGATCAAGATGAGAAGAATGGCCTAAGTTAGCCACCTAGCTAAGGATTGCCCCTTCAAGACTAATTTTTCTGCCCTAATTTAACACTAAAAAATTTAACTTTATCCAGCGCATAACATTAACATTTTCAAACCACCTATAATGATTCTTGTTTTGTTTGTTGGTTGTTTAATGTTAACAAATCAAGATTAAAGAGAATTCTTTTTTGGTTACGTCTTTCTTTGGAGGAACAAAACTTGCACACTATTGGCTGTAAAGCACACATTCCTCTTATGTGATCTCCCCCCCTTCAACTGAAAAGTTTTACTCAAGTACACAACTCTCCGTAGGAAAGCATAGGGCCAGGAAATCTCATTTTAGTGGAGAATCTCTGGGGCACTTGGAGGACCATTCTCTAAACTCCAGTCTGGTAACATGAAAATGGGTGCCCTGGCAAAACTACAGGTCATTAGAAGATTAGGAAACCATGGAGATGAACCAACATTAACCATGCATGTAAACCACACCATACAAAGTGTGGTTTATCTTTCCCCAAAATTGCAAGCAGCGAAGTGACACAAATAGCATAACTTAAAATTCTAACACCCCATTCTTTCAGTCACTCATTTTTCATCCATTCCATAATTACATTGAAAGCCAAAGGAAACCCCCTTTCTTAACAATCATCACAGCCAATGTTTTAGAGAGCTTTTTAACTGTGAGGCCAATGGTAACTTACATATAATCTCATTTACACATCGCAGGACAGGAACTCATACTTTCATTTCTATTTTTGTTTTTCATTGAAAAGAGTACACAAATGATAAAATTTTAAATGTAACAAAGAAAAATACAGTACAATGTGATTCCTCTTACTTATGTCTATGGTGTCCCAGACAACGTCCATAGAGGAATGACTACAATCATTTTTTTATTCTGCCACAGATATGAAAGAAAATGTATCATTTTTCATGCAAATGGGAAGACATTGTACACTGCCTCTTACAGTTTGCTTTTTTGTACTTCACTGTTGACTTTGAACATCCTGCCTTTTTGGCACATGAGGCTCTACCAGATTCTTTTTGATGGCAACACACATTAGGTGTACCATCTCAATAGATGCCCAGCACAATAAAAACACAAGGATAAAAACAAGATAGTGGTTTTGCATATTAGCGAATTTAATCCCCATAATAATTTAAGGAGATGGGGGCTATTAATTTCATTATAGAGATGAAGAAACAATCTTGAGAGGTCAATTACCCTAAGTCACAGAACTAGAATCTAGGCACTTAATCATGGTGCCTATCTTTTTTTTTTTTTTCTTTATATCCCCTTTTTATTGCTTTTTCTTCATCACTTGTCCTCACTCCTCTATCACACACACATACTTGCATTTATTTTCTCTGCCTTCTCTTACCATGGTTGGTCAGGTGTGTAGGCAAAGCCCAGTTATATTAAGTCCAGAGTTAATGGACTCACAAATCTTACCACAAGAGCCCCTCAAGAATAAATTGTACTGATATAGGTTCCATCACACCTTCCTGAGGAATTCTGCCAACTGTCTCATTCACGGTGGAAATGATCACCACCTATAGGCTGGGCTCCTTAATACATACCTCTTTCCCCTCCTCCCCCCTCTCTTCTTCTATTCTGTCTATATTCCTCCTTCTTGCAAATGTCTTCAGTTGTAGTCAATCCCATATGAAAATAAGATACTTTTGATTCAGGAATAAATAAAGATACATAACCATGGAAGCAGACCTTTATCTTACCAATACATGCTCGGTTTCCACTTTGTCCACAATCAAATCTTTGTTTTGTGTTTTGTTGATTCATTTGTTAGTTGGCTTTCCTGAAGATGTCAGTCTAGATTATTAATCTCTAAAGCCCTTGCTCTTCTCTGCTGGTCTGTCATGTCACCATTCCAAACCTGCCTTGGACTGGTCAATAACTGGTTCTAGTATTTCCTGAATGACCCTGATTTATACACATATCTTTGCGGTACCTGTGCATCACACATTGCATTGTACTTCTGGCTTTCCTCCTCTTAATTCCTAGAACAAGGCCCACTCACCAAATGACCAATGTCAGGTAAGGCAGAGTGAGTAGGAAGCCAGGGCTGTGACAAAACAGTATTAACATCAATAAGGAAAACTAGTAATAATTGAGAACTTATGAGTCAGGCAGATTATGCATATGTATTAGTTCGCTAAGGCTGCTGTAATGAAATGCCACAAACTAGATGGCTAAAAACCAGAAATGTATGGCTTCAGAGTTCTTGAAGCTAGAAGTCTAAGATCAAGATGTCAGCAGGATTGGTTTCCTCTGAGGGCTGTGAGGGACAATCTGTTCCATCCCTCTTTCTTAGCATCTGGAAGTTTGCTGGCAATCTTTGGTGTTGGTTAGCTTGGAGATACATGACCCCAATCTCTACCTTCATGTTCAGAAGCTGTTCTCCCTATGTACCTGTCTCTATGTCCAAATTCCCCCTTTGTATTAGGACACCAATCATATTGGATAAGAGTCTTCCCTAATGAATTTATTTAAACTTGATTACCTCTGTCCAGACTATTTCCAAATCAGGTCACAATCTAAGGTGATACCTTCTTAGGGGTTAACGCTTCAATATATTTGGTGGGGGGTTGGGGGGCACAATTTAACTCCTAACAATATATTATCTAATGTTAACTACTCTTGAGAAGTGTGTTACCATCCACACTTAAAAAAAGAAAAAAAGAGTACAGAGACTTAGATTACGTCATTTACCAAAGGTCACAAAAATAGAACATGACAGGGCTCAGACTTAACCCAGGGCACCAGAATCTACATCCTCAGTCCCTAACCACAATGCTCTATTGTCTCTATGGATAATAGAGTTCCTCTAATGTGTAGACTGAGCTGTGCTGATATATATTCTCTGAAGTAGCATCACCTGTGCATGCTAGGATATCTTTACTCCAAAAGCATAAAGCTTCAGCTCAGGTAAACATTACCCATTAATCTTATCTATTGATTTCAGAGAGGAGACTGAGTTCTTACAGCCAAAGGCGGTTTCACTGTCATCCACAAAAGAACCAAGAATTATGTTTTATTCCTTAAACTGCAAACTGATTTGATGGGCAGACATCTCCACCACTTGATACTATTACATTTTAATTATATGCCATCTCTGGCCTGAGTACATTTACAACAAATCCTTTTGTCAACCTTCCCTTTGTTTTCAGTACAAAGTCTGCAGTCCTAAGTATGAAATCCAAAGGTTTGCTTTTTTTTTATCTAGACTTATCTTCAGAATCACCTAATATGTGTTATCTCCAAAAACCTCACTTTGCCAGAAATGACGCTCCCCATCCCATCCTGCTTTCTCATCTTCCCAAATGCCCCTTTCAGGACCAGATAGTCTTCATGTGGCAGGCGATCACTACTAAATAAATATTATAACAACTAGACTCAACTCAAGTTCCAATAACTGCATCAGCTCTGAACATTGGGGAATAAGTTTATTTTCAAAGAGGTAAAAAATACCACCAGTAACCAAACATCTGTACATCGAAAACTACATTGATGAAAGAAATTGAAGACAAATGAATGGAAAGGTAACTGGTGTTCATCAATTGAAAGAACAGTTAAAATGCCCCTATTATCTAATGCAGTCTACAGATTCAGTGCAATCCCTGTCAAAATTCCAATGTCATTTTTCACAGTAATAGAATTAACAATCCTAAAATTCATATGAAACAAAACACCTTGAACAGCCAACACAATCTTGAACCAGAGGAACAAAGCTAGAGGCACCACACTTTCTCATTTCCAATTATATTACAAAGCTGTAGTAATCAAAACAGTATAGTATTGGCATTAAAACAGACATGGAGACCAGTGGTGCAGAATAAAGAACCTAGAAAATGGACCCACACATATGCTGTCAACTAGTCTTTAAGCAAAGGTGCAACAAAACAAAACAAAAAATACACAACGGGGATAGGATGGTCCTTTCAATAGTGGTATTGGAGAAACTGGATATCTAATATGCTTAAGAATGAAATTAGACTCACATCTTATACCACTGACAAAAATTAATTTGAAGTGAATTAGAGACTTAAATTTCAGACCTAAAACTATAAAATTCCCTGAAATAAACATACGGAGAAAGCTTTTTGACACTGTTTTTGGCAGAAGATTTTTGGATATGACCCCAAAACACAGGCAACAAAGTAAGACTGTTAAAAAGTTTCTGTACAGCAAATCAATCAACAAAATAAAAAGTCAACATACAGAATGGGAGAAAATATTTGCACACCAAATATCTGATAAGGGGTTAATGTCCAAAATATACAAGGAATTCAAACACTTTAATAGCAAACAAAAACAAAAATTAAACAAATCTGATTAAAAGTTGAACAATGCACCTGAACAGAAATATTTCCAAAGATGATATACAAGTGGCAAAGAGGTGTATTAAAATGTGCTCGATATCATGAGTCATCAGAAATATTCAAATCAAAATCACAATGAGATATTAGTTCACAATTCTTAGGATGGCTTTGATAAAAATAAAAAGGCAACAGATTAAAAAGTGTTGAAGTCAAAGGGGATCCCTTGTATACTGTTGCACAGAAATGTAAATTGGTACAACCATTATGGGAAAGAGTGTGGAGGTTCCTAAAAAATTCAAAGTAGAACTGCCAGATGGTCCAACAATCCCACTTCTGAGTATATATCCAAAGGAATTGAAGTCAGGATCTTGGAGAGAGAGCTGCCCACCTATTTTCACTGCAGCATTATTTTTAATAGCCAAGATATGGACACAACCTAAGGGTATGTCAATGGACGAATGGATAAAAATGTGAAAGGACAGATTACAGATAATGGAATATTACTCAACCAAAGAGGGTAAGGTCTCACCATTTGCGAGAACATGTACGAAACTAAAAAGTATTAAGCTAAGTGAATTAAGTCAAAGAGACAAACACCACATGATTTCACTTACATGCAGAATCTAAAAAACAAAACAAATGAAAAAACAAAAACAGATTCATAAACACAGAGAAAAACTGGTGAAAACTGCCAGTGGGGAGGTGAGTGGGGAGGGGATGGGCAACATAGGTCAAGGACATTAAGACATACAAACTTCCGGTTATAAAATAGTCATAGACTTGAAAGATATAGTACAAGGAATATAGCCAATAATACTGAAATAACATTGTAGGATTACATATGATGACTATAGTTATCATGGTAAGGATTGTGTAATGTACAGAATTGTTGAATCACTATGTTGTACACTTAAAGCTAATATGACATTGTATGTCAATTATGTTGCAATAATAAAAAAAATTAAGTTTTTAGAAGATGTGGTACACACACACACACACACACACACACACACACACACACACACACACGATACACAGGAATATTAGCCAGGATAAAGAAGGTAATTGTACCTTTTGCAATGCCAATAAACCTGGAAGGCATTATGCTAAATGAAATAAGCCAGACAGAGAAAGACAAATACTGAATACGCTCACTTCTATGTGGCATCTAAAAAAAGGGGGAAAAAAATCTCCCAGAAAGAGCTAAGAATGGGGTTTATCAGAGGCTGAGGAGGGAAGGAAATGGAGATGCTGGCCAAAGGGTATAATCCCGCAGCTGTAACATGAACACGTTGTGGGGATCTCCTGTATGGCACAGTGAATGCAGTTATTAACACTCTACTGTCTACCTTCAATCTTCCGAGAGGAGCGTAAGCATCCTCATCATACACGCAAACAGGTAGCTCTGTGAGGTGATCAGAGTGTTCATCCACCTGCTTGTGGTAATCATTTCACGATGTACACATATCAAATTATCACGTTGTACACTTTGAATATATATAAGTTGATCCGTCACTTTTACCTCAACAAAGCCCAGGGGAGAAAAATGGGCAGGGACTTGACTGGGTTAGAAATTTAGCAAAGGCAAATGAGATATCAAGGCAAAAATGAGGCAAATGGGGGGCTACTTCATGCCAGCTAATCTCAAACTTCATTGCACATAAACTTCAGATTCCTCCTTTAGCAGTTCTTAGGTGGGACAAAGAAATTTGCCATTTTAATAGGCATCAAGAGGGACTGTTATAAACACTAAACTCAGAATAACTGCCGTGGGCCTTACTATAGAGTCAATAACAACAACAAAAAAGCAACACAAGTTCTGGCTTTTTTTCATTTTTTTTTTTTTTTACTCCTTTTCTAGGTATAATGTTATAATTTAAAACCATAGCAGGTTCATTAGTCATTCTGGCTACACGATTTTCTCCCTGTCACACATCTCCACTTTTCTTTGTGCAGAGCCTGGTTAAGTCATCTCTCCTACTTCTAATTCAACACAAATCCCTTCCTAAAAATCTGAGCTTCATTACTTAATTACATGTCATGGGGGCTCTGATTGAGAAATTCATCCGAAGACGTTTTATTAAGTTGTCTTGAAATAAAGCAGAGCTATAGCTGAAGACAGGAGTTTGTGAAAAATCAGGTAATGAATGCAGGCTAATACCTCCCATCTCTAAATAGAATAGTATAAAAGCTTCCTTCTTAAAGAGGATCATGGAATTTTTTAAATGTAAATTTATCCCTGGCCTCGATAAAAAAAAGAACCACAAACAAAGATGTAAAAGCATTTGTTCAAATAGTTCTATCTCAGAGAAAACAAGAAACCTGACCTTGTGTTAGCAAACTATCCAAGCATCCACCTCTCAAATAGCCTACAAATTCTCTATCTTTAAGTGTGTTAAAATAATCAAACCTATTCCCTGGATGAAAGATATTGCCATAAACTACAAGTGCTGTGAGAAATCACAGGCCTCAGAAGGCTACCCTGTCTACTATGGTTTACTAGTTTTATCATGCTAACAAATCACATAGTACTTACTCCAGGTCAGTGATATTGTGTGAAAGGAATTTCACATCCAGAGATTTAAGAGAATTAGGAACTGTAACAACCTCTCTGGCTATACGTCCAAAGTAAAGTTAATCATCTTTCAGGAACTGGAAGTGACTTTAAGAATAAATATAACCTTGATGGAAGATTAAAGCCTATCAAAAGAACATGTTGGCTCTATACCCAAAGACTTCACAACTGCTTCAAGAATTTTTGCCAGGCTATACCGAAGCAAGCTGGCCCTTCTGACTTTCCAAGAGGTGTACTTAATTTCTTGATATAGAATGCTGGAGAGCTCTCCAGAGGGGATTTGTGGACTCCTATCCACTTAGGATGGAAAGGTCATCAAGATTGCTAAGATTTAGGCTTTGATGATTTGAACGAGTCTAAAGATGTGCATGTTGCCTATTTTTTAAAAAAGAAAAAATATGAGATAGCTGAGAAGAGTAAGCTAAGGAATTTCTTAATAATAAACTCAATTACAAGAGCCATTTAAAGATATTGAATATTATGTGTCAGGGACTGTTCTTTGTGTGGATCAACTTTGTTAACCGTCCTGACTACTCTAGGAAGTGGCATTATCTCCAATCTGAATTTGCTCTGAGGTGCACAGGGGTTGAGCAACCTGTCCGAGATCCTACTACCAGTATTAGCAGAACAGAAATTCCAGCGAGGCAGCCTGGTTTTAAAGCCCAAACACTTAAGCACTGTGTATACTGCCTCTACCTACTTCGATGGGTGCCTCGTTGTCCCCATCTCCTTCATGGTAGAAGAATGAAAAGTTAGGCTTCATGATGATGAGATTTTACAGATATTGCCAACTATTTCATTTACAAAGCACCCTGAATAGGCTTGAGTTAGGAATAGATTTATAAACCCCTGTGCCAAAGTCAATGTGAGCTATTTTGAGCTTCAAAATCATTTACACTCTTGAAGTTTTCCCTCGCCTCCTATCTTCAGAGAAGTATTTGTAGTTCTGAGTTTTGACAGAAACCCAATGAGCCAAAATTCAGTTGGAGCAGCTGTTGTTGAAGTATTTCTAGATTGACTGGAACCAGGAGACATTGAATACACCCTATTTATTCATAAGCATTAAAAATGGAGGCTTTTTGTTTAAAATCACCAGTGACAGTTCATCAAAATTTGCCAGTGTGATATTTGCGGATGACAGATTTCTACCCTTTTAAATGTGTTTCCTTGAATTATGCTTTATCCAGAGGCCATCCCAAACACTAAAAGTAGTTAGTGAATTTTTTAGTATATAATAAATACACTACAAAAAAAGTGAGTATTTGTTGTTATCATGTGTACCAGAAGAATGCTAATACTCTTTATTCCAGATGTTCATTGAGGTGTATTTATTAAACTGTAATAGTCTCCTTTGACAATCTGGCATACAGACAAGCATTATACACATGACAGGTTTTTCTGGCCACTGTGTTAGTGGGTAAATGAAATCCCAAGCTTGCTGGTATTGCATCAGCGTTTCAAATTATGATCTTTCCTTTAGGTATTTTAAATTCATATTGAATATGTATTTTATAATTATTTGAATGAACTTTTTTTCCCATTAGAATTTTGGTGAATGCTTTGCTCAAAACATTCAAGGGCTGTTAAATTCACATTTAACCTATTTCTGCCAAATGTACCTTGCTTCATACCAGAATTTCTCAGACAAAATTAAAGCTCTCTGTGTTCTAGTTTGGTTCACTAGGTGTTCTGAGGAAGATTGCACATTCAAAGGCATATAAGGTTTTCTCTACAAAATATTCAGATAGAATAAATCAGAATTCTATAACCTAAAGAAATATAAAAACACATCTAGTTCAGAGCTTTTCAAATCATGTCCAGTGGAATTCTGCTGGTTTTGTAAAGTAGCTACAATGCAAAGCCAACTTCTCAAGGAATGCAGAACCAAACTCTGGAAAGAACCTGAATCTCAAAGGATGTCATGGAACTTGTCCTAGGACAGCTTATCTCTGTATTTCTTGTCCATTTTGAGTTGCTTCTTCTGTGACCCATCAAAAGCATGCTAATTGATATTCCCTCTAAATCTATATTGTCCAATATAGTAGCCCCACCTCCTGAATGTGAATATGATGTCGTGACCAAAGCTGAATATGCACTTGAAACTAGGCCTCAAGAGGAACACTTCTCCTTGATATTTAGCAGTGCAAACGCACACACACATCAGAGATTCAACTTCTTTATTCCATGCTTTCAACAAGTGATTAACTCAGCCTTTAAAGGGAAAGAAATTCTGAGTTCTGAACCTTAACATAAGGACTGTCAAATTAAAAGAAAATTAAACTGAAGCAATGTGAAGTGTTCTCCATTCATCAAGCTGGTGTAAGAATCGGTTATTCGTGCTTTTAACTTGCATCCTGGTGTTGTTGTATTGGGTTTTCTTTGTGCTTTCTTTTTCTAGAGAAAAATATTTTCCTTAATATTAAGGAAAATAACTCCTAATAAAACACAAGGTAGGGCAGCTCCAATGTAAATCACTCATTAGTTCAACATCAAGGACACGTGTATCCCCTCTCTTTTCCCTTAACCATTTTCAGTTTGTTGGCTTGGTCTTGAGGGTCATCAAATGGCTTCCATATATATATATATATATATATATATATATATATATATAGCTTTTGGACATCAAGATTTCCAACAGAATAAGACAAGGTCTTTGTGTCTGTTATTACAAATAGAGCTTACTTTCCAAGAAGGATCTACCTTGCCTGCTATTGGCCAGAATTCTATCATGCACCTATTTCCAAATACAGGGAGAGGAGAAGGAGATTCCTGGGACTGGCTTAGTATGATGTAGAACCATGCTTAGAAGAGTGAATTACTAAGAAAAAGTATTGTTTTATTAGAATCTATTGGAGAAGCAACTGGCCATAGCTTCATGTCCATTGAGGAATGGAAGGGTAAAGCTGGTTACTTTGCTTTTACTAAATAGCCCAGAATTCATGTTTGATTGCAAACTTCAGCAAAACAAACAAAAAATAAGACAAAACACACACACACACACACACACACACACACACACACACACACACACACACACACCTGCACAAAACACCAGAAAAAGTTTACTAATTTTTTAAATCTTTCAGAGTAACTACTTGACTAGCAGAAGATAAGGCCAGTCTAAAGAAGGGGAGGCAGTAAATTCATTTTAGATATGGCAGGGTTGTAGTCCGTATTTTCTTAATGCTTCTAGGAGTCAAATCTCAATAAAGATGCCAAACACCCAGAACCACTCTAAGAAAGAGGCAGCAGGCAGAAGCTTACCTGTGATTCAAGGGGCTCTGCAAGTCTTCTCCAAAGCAAACACGGTTCCCCAAATCCTGATCATCAGGGACTCCAGATTCTTGAAAAAAATGCAAATATGGTCTCTTTAAAAGTAAGTAGTAGCAGGTTGAGAATTAAACCTCACCCTTTACCTCTATTTACATTTTAATGTGCCCTGCTCCTAAATAACTTTTCAACATAATTTTTAATGTAATACTAAAGTACAAGGAAGAAAATGTAGTTTCCATAAATATCATGGAACCATCTAAGGAATGCTTGCTGTATTGGGATTTATTAGTTCCTCAACAATGTACAGTTTTTATAATGATGAAAAATGAAAGCACAAATCTATCATCCCAGATAGATAATGACCACCATCATACCTACATATTGTGTGGATACCTAATACTCTTGGTTTTATGGTTATTCCTAAGGCTGCCATCAGCCAAAGGATTCTGGGAAAAATCAAGCAATGCAAAAATACACTTTTCCCCTTTCTGGAATTTTCCTCATGTATAAGAGAGGCAAGAACCTAATGATCTGTTACATAACAGGAGCCCTCTCCTAGCCTTCCCCTCCATTCAATTTGACTTCTGAATTACCACAAACAATTTATTGAAAGAATTTGTGAGTTAAAAGAGAAATTGTGGCAGGACTAAACTTTTTTTTTTTTTTTTTTTTGGAAATTCAAGAGTAGTTTTTTTTGCTTTGTTTTGTTTTTAAATATCTAGGTGGTCTTTAGTGGATCATGAGCAAACTGGGTAGAGTTGACAAATCCTTTTGGAGTTCAATCTGAAGTCCATTTTTTCAAAGAGCTCAAAGTCCTGTCTGAGGAGAAGAGTTTTAGCTAGACCAAAAGAATCCTCAAATTCTGCTTAATCATTCTCCAGGCACAACTCAGACTAGCTCATAACAGCACATTTTTTAATTTCAAATTTCATTAACATCCTAAGTATTATTGATTTTCCTACTGTTTGCTAAACCAGATCTTTTTTTTTTTTTTTTTTGCTTTCCCAACAGATTCTTAGGGCAGAAGGCAACTCTGAGGCACTTAGCCCGTTTCTCAATTCTATTGAACTTCACTCTATTCCTAAATCCCCACTAAAAGTGAATTTTCCAGCTAAATCTCCACATCACTGAGTCTTCTAACTGCTACAACCTTATCAATTAGATAAAACCAGAGTCCCTTTTTCTTTTGGAAACAGACCACCAAAATCCATTGTCAGATGTCAGATAAATGCTGCCCAACCGTTTTAATTAAATCAGCCAAATGAATTAGTTCCATGGGTGTCCAATGGATCTGGTCACACGATAGGAAAGTGATCCGCTGTGATATTCCTGTGTTGATGTACAGAACAACTCCACTCAGTTTAAGGTCCCAGAGGGATTATTATTAACTCTCAAATGCAGGCACCCCAGCTCTGTCAGTTAAGCATCTGACTTCAGCTCACATCATGATCTCCGAGTTTCTGGGTTTGAGCCCTACTTTGGGCTCTGTGCTGACAGCTCAGAGCCTGGAGCCTGCCTTGGATTCTGTGTCTCCTTTTCTCTCTGTCCCTCTCTCCTCACGCTCTCTCTCTCAAAATAAACATTCACATTTTTTTAATTGGTTTTCCCAAGGTCATGGAAATAATTCCGAATAGTGAAGATGAAGAAATTATCAAAAGTGTCTTCAGCAAGGCTTCTTTAGTTGACTTTCTATGAGCCCCAAGAGACCACGGTCACTGTGCACATGTACTACAAACAGAAAGGGCAGTAACTTTTACAGAGTTCTTTACAGTTTTACCAAGTACTTCCATGCCCGTTGCATTATCGGACTCCACATAAACCTGCGAAGTAAATGGTTTTATGCTTCCCAATTTACAGTTAAGTAAACTTGACTCAGCTAAAAGAAATAATTTACTTAAGCTTTAATGCTCGTACCTTGAAAGCAGGGTTGAAGATTTTGCCATTGCAGCACATTTAGAACATCAAAGATTATCCCTGAACCTCACTGTGATGGCAAAGACTGTGTACAGCCCTTTCCGTAGTCTGGGTGCCATTATTTCTCCGATGACTTCTCTGTCTCTTGTTTGCCAAGCTGTTATGCAACTGAGAGAGAGGGCATTTTTCAACACTGTCTCACCATCAAATAATGCAGACTAGGTCTCTAGTTTCCAGTATGTTTGTCTCTCAGTAGGGTTTTTCTTTTTTTTCCCTTTCCATGTAATTACAATACAGTTTTTATTTGAAGTTTTAACAGAGTATTAGAGGGGGCCCCTGGGTGGCTCATCATCTCATCATTAGTAGGATCAAAGCCCTCATTGGGCTCTGTGCTGACAGTGCAGAGCCTACTTGGGATTCCCTCTCTCCTTCTCTCTCTGCCCCTCCCCCTTGCTCCACTCTTGCTCTCAAAATAAAGCTATTAAAAAAAGAGTATTAGATTTCTTTACTACTGTGTTCTCCAGTTTACTACAAGTATATGGAAAAACTACATGTTTTCATATATTTGCAGTTAATTGTTTTAATGAAATAACTGCTTGTTCTTAACAGTTTTCATTTTTTACATCTTATTTTACATCTTTTATTCTATTGTTTAACAACAAAATTAAACCTACTTGTTATAAAATAAATCCATGTCCATTTTAGATTAAAAATACTGAAAACAGGAAAGGAAAGCAAATTTTAATCCCACCATTCTGAAAAAGGTCATTTTGAGAAGTATTTGGGTACATCATGATATAAAAAGTTTTCCACTTTGTTTTTATGTGTGTTTGTGGGATATTTTTTTTCCTTTTTAAAATTTCTTTCTACAAAATTGGAATTTTAGACCATATACCATTCTATCTTCCTGTTTACTCAATATTCTTGAGGTAATTTTCTCATACCATCTAAATGTGATTTCAGTGACTTTATTCCAACAAATGGATACACGAGAACTTAATAGCTGGAATGAGTTTAACAGTGGTCCTCAAAAAAGATTCATTCATATCAGAAAACCTGAAATCTGAGAATATTACCTTATTTAGAAAAGGGGTCTTTTTGCAGATGTTACTAAGTTTAGGAGATCTTGAGAGTAGGGCATCATCCTCGATTACCTAGTTGGGCCCTAAATCCAATGACAAGTGCACTTAGAAGGTCAGTATAGAGGGGCACCTGGGTGGCTCAGTTGATTGAGCGTCTGACTTCAGTTCGGGTGGTGATCTCATGGTTCATGAGTTCGAGCCGCGCGTCGGGCTCTGTGCTGACAGCTCACGGAGCCTGGAGCCTGCTTAGGAATCTGTGACTCCCCCTTTCTCTCTGTCCCCTCCCTAGCCCATGCTCTGTCTCTGTCTCTCAAAAAATAAATAAACGTTAATTTTTTTTTTTTTTTAAAGGTCGGTATAGGGGCGCCTGGGTGGCGCAGTCGGTTAAGCGTCCGACTTCAGCCACGTCACGATCTCGCGGTCCGTGAGTTCGAGCCCCGCGTCGGGCTCTGGGCTGATGGCCCAGAGCCTGGAGCCTGCTTCCGATTCTGTGTCTCCTTCTCTCTCTCTGCCCCTCCCCCGTTCATGCTCTGTCTCTCTCTGTCCCAAAAATAAATAAACGTAAAGGTCGGTATAGAGAAAGGAGGCACCATGACCATGAAGGCAGAGACTGAAATGATGCAAGCACAATTCAAGGATTTCCATCAGCCACCAGAAGATAGAAGATGCAAAAACCAAATTCTCCCCTACAGCCTTGGCAACACTTTAACTTCACTCTCCTAGCCTGTAATTTGAGAGATTTCTGTTTTTGTAAGCCACCAGGTTTGTGGTATTTTGTTCAAGTATGGACTCAACAATAACAATGGCCAATGTAATATTTTTAAGTGTTGACATTAGTTTCAATTTGGAACATTATAAATAACACTATAGTTTGTGTTCATCTGATTTTGCACTAGATACGTAATTACTAGGTGAAAGGATATGAACAGGTCAAAAATCAATTCCAGCAAAGTTGTACTCACAACAAATAGCATTTCCAAAAGCAATAGAGGATGGTACCTATTTTGCTGTAACCTTGCCTATAATGTAATTTTGCATGTTTGAGGACAAATACTTTGATATTTTAATTTGAAATACTCCAATTATTGGCATATTTGCATCTATTTTCATCAGCTTATGAGCTCTATCTCTTCTTCGATTTATTGTTATTCAAAATTATTTTTTTGGGGTTGTTTATAAAAAAAGTTTATGTATTAATATACTAATACTTTGCCTTGTAATATTGCCAATTTCATTTTACTGATATTCTCTTTTGTCTTTCAATTTTATCTAATTTATGCAAGAAAACTTTTTTTTCCTTTTGAAGGATTCAGTATTATGTCATTTTCCCCATTTTTTAGACATGGATACAGATGCATATTTCACACTTTTATGATCATATCTTGCTATCAGAGATACCTTGATTCAAAAAATGAAATTGCATAATAACCCACCAATACATTAATGGGCTGAAATTATACATTTCTGTGATAAGTTTTGGTTTGGTCTGAAAAAGGGAGGGAGTTTACAGGCACCTGGGAGCTGGCTGATTAACAGCATGGTGTTATTCAGCTATTTTTAGCTGGCTGAACTCAGTCTTTGAGCCCTGTGAAGCAAAGAACTGCAGATACCAGCTTCAAGACAGAATTCATGTTTTGAGGCATGCCAACACAAGTGTGACAGCCTCTGGAAAAGAGATAGTCTCCATTTTCTGTATGGAACCTCACAGCCTCTGACACTGTGAGCCAATAGCTTAGGCCATCAGGAGGCAGTCCTGGGAGCAGGTGTGTTGGGGTCTCACAGGAGAAAGCAGAAAGAGTGGCACTGCTGCATCATGTTCCAGAGGCTTCTTGGTCATCAGGCATCATTTGAGGGGGAGGGGTACCTACATAGGAGAAGAATAAAACTGGATTCTCCATGGCATGCGCAACTAACCAAAGGGCCTGTGAACACATATCCACTCAGGTTTGGGCAAGGCTTTTTAGGAGCTGAAAGTCCTATGGGGACCGGGGGGGCAAGGGGTTGGGGATGGGAAGCACCAAGAGCCAGCCAAGTTTGAGTTGGTTTCACCCAAACTGAACCCAATTAGTGAGTCGTAGGGAAATTTAACCAGTATGAACATCATTCTTCCATGGAGCCCTCTCAGACCCCAATGAAGTGGCAAGAACAAGAGTTTCTCCTATATTGGCCAAGAGTCTCCAATGTTGACTAAATAAATGTTTATTGAATTGCTAAGATCTCTCACTCTCCCTACCAAAAATAAGGGACTATAAAAGATCCAAGTATGGGAAGCTGAGGTCCTGCCATAAATATTTACACAAGTCAATATTATGTCAATTAATGGAATCTCTTGGGGGTGAGGTAGAGACAATATACGATACTAGAACAATTCTACAATAAGAAAACATACAAGCTTAAATTAGACATATATGAATCTGGGTATTTTTCCCCTCTATAATCACTAGCCACATTTCTTCAATTTTTACTTTTATTCAGGAGCACATTTGATTTGAGGGTGGGTAGGTGGTACTTCTGCACTTTATACAATTTAGGAGAGGGGTTGTGTGCATTCTCATTGGTCAGGAGTAACCTAACCAAATACAAACTAATAATCATTTGTATTTTTTTTTTCTTTTTAACATCAGAAATAATTGCCAAACACTAACCTGTGACATGATGAAAACAGGCCACTCTATTCTGAAAGTGTTCTCTCCAGGGAAAAGATCATGGCCTCCCTTTTTCTGACAACTAAAAGGATATTTTTTTTAAAATTTTTTTTTTTAATGTTTATTTAATTTTGGGACAGAGAGAGACAGAGCATGAACGGGGGAGGGGCAGAGAGAGAGGGAGACACAGAATCGGAAGCAGGCTCCAGGCTCTGAGCCATCAGCCCAGAGCCTGATGTGGGGCTCGAATTCACGGACCGCGAGATCGTGACCTGAGCTGAAGTCGGATGCTTAACCGACTGAGCCACCCAGGCACCCCAAAAGGATATTTTTTTAAGGAAACCTCTGTCCCATAGAAGCCAAGGAAAAGGAGAGTAAATTTTCTTTCCTTGCCATTTCCTGAATGATCTATGTATTTGAAGCCAAGAAATTTTTGTTTATTGGGGACTTTTAGTGGGCGTCAGTTAGGAGATTTTTGCAAATGAAAGACACAGTTAAAAACACAGTTATATGTGTGTGTACCACAATGTTGAGATCATCATGTGCTTACCGGAGATCTTTTTCCCATCTGTTAGAGCAAATTGGTTTCTGGTCAACTTCTAATGCTTGCAAAGATGGGAATAAACTAATTTTTCTGCACTTTACATCACCAATCATTTCCTTCTTAAATTCTCTCTACCTCTTTGGCACTGGATTTTCCTTCTCTCTTTTCTAGGACGTTGGCTGCTCTTTCTCAGTTTCCATCACTAGATTCTGTTTGTATCTCTCCTCACAACATGTAGCCATTTTTCAAAGTTTTGTTCTCAGCCTCTCCTTGTGTTCCCTCCCCATCCTCTCTCCAGTGGCTCACTGTCTTATGTGCCCCCAAACTTTGGCATTTGTCTCATGGAGGATAGCTTCAGGGTCTCTAGCCCAGATTATACGCCAACTGCCTGTGGGGTAGCTTCTCTCCGAAACTGTCCACACAAACTTTAACCTTCTTCATGTGCATTTCACTCCATGTTTCAGGTACAGCACTACCTTCTTTCCAACCACTGGTGCTTGAAATCACAGTGAATTCTGATCCTCCCCACTTCCCTCAGTTTCCAGCCCATGACTCAGCATCCAAAATCTTTTACATTTGGCCCTGGTGGGCTTTCCTATCTATCCCTCTTGCTGTATTTACTACTAAAAGAACTACAGGGGCACCTGGGTGGCTCAGTCATTTAAGTGTCTGACTCTTGATTTTGGCTCAGGTCATGATCTCACAAGATCATGGGATGAAGCCCGCATGAGGCTCTGTGCCCAGTACGGAGCCTGCTGGGGATTCACCTCCCCTCTCTCTCTGCCCCTCTCTGCCCATGCTCATGCTATCTCTCTGTCTCTAAATAAACTTAAAAATTTGCATCTTATTAAAATTACCATGACAATTACAATAACCTGTCAACTGGAACTTGTATCTTCTCCTGAACAAAATGGGCTGATGTTCTGTAAAATTCTACATTTTTACACAGTATACAAAGGAAGTTGTTGCCCAATAAGCCCTTGTATAATGTATAAAAATGTCGAATTCTGATTTTTTGACAGCTCTACACAAGAACCTTCCGTTGCTCTCTATCACCTCCATCCCGGCATATAAAGCTTTCCAGTCTCAAGCTCTAGTCTATCTGTCCAGGCTTATGTCTCTATACTCTCTTAACTATTGCCTCAATTTTATTCAGAAAAGACTAATTTTCATATATATCCCCTGTGGTAGAGTTCTAAAGAAGTCCCCTACCTCCCACCTCAGACTTCTGTCCTCTGGTTATTCAATGAAACACTAATCTAGGTACGTCTGAAAAACTTTGCAGGTGGAAATTACCAACTGGTAATTACCAATCAGCTGATTTGAAAATAGGGAGACTATCCCACATTATCCAGTTGGGTACAGTGTAATTATATGAGCCCTTAAAAGCAGAATGGGGAAGCCAAAGAGTCTGCTGGAGAGGGAGGAGGAGAAGACAAACTCCCCCCCCACTGCACTGACCAACCACCCCAGCAGGAGGGAGGCTGCATGCAGTCAGAGAGGAAGCAAGCAGCTGATCAGTCCCCAGCTGACAGCCAGCAAGGATGTGAGCACCTCAGTCCTACAACTACAAGGAATTGGGTTTGGCCAATAAAATGAGGGAGCCTGGTAGTGGATATATGTCCAGAGCCTCCAGAAAAGAACACACTCTGCTTCCCTTGCTATAGCCTTGGGAGACTCCAAGCAGAGAGCCTAGCTAAATGAGGTTGCACCCAGACTTCTGGCCCTATACCACTAGATGATAGATGGGTATCGTTTGAAACCACTAACTCTGGGGTAAAGTGTTATAGCAGCAATGGAAATCAAATACATCATCCCATGCAAATACTGCTTTCTTTCTCAATGAATTCTGCCTTCCAAACTGAAATATTGTTTTGTGCCCTGGCCTCAGCCCTTGCACAGTGATGTTATTGGCTAGAAATGCCTGGGGGCACTCACCTAGGCCCAAGGGGAACCCTCACACATATTTCCCCTTGTTGTGGCCAGACCAGCCCTTGTGCTGTTTATTATGATTGCAAGACTCACCTCAGCCACAACCATCAAATAAATTAGGGAAAAAGAAAAAAAAAAAAACAAGTCTTACTACTCACCAGTCCTGGAGAGTACATCGTAGGCTGGGGTCACACAGCAAGGGTGCCATGCACACAGGCCTGGCATTCTGCTTTTATGGGGGGCGGAAGGGGGGGTCCTCAGGGTTTCTTCTCAGGGTGCACTCTGTATTGGTGAATGTAAAACATATGAGTGGGAAGGGAAAACAAGCAATCAAATGGTCAGTTACTAAGTCAACCAGAGAGCTCTCAAACAAAGACACTTCGGGACGGGCAGCCTGGTTGTTTTTCTAGGCCGGTATCTGGCAAAGTGTTTATGGAGGACAGCTGTTTTCGAAGCGGATGCCTCATCGAAGCAATCAAAAACTTCATGTCAGACACTTGGGTTACCAAAAAAAAAAAAAAAAAGCAACTTTTAGGTATTGTCAGATACTTTCTCCTTGCTTCCCTTTTCTCCCCACAATCTGATCAAATCTTATCCTTCCTTTAAGAGTATGCTATCATTTTCATGAAATCTTTGTAAACATAAGGCCTCTTACCTCTCCTGTGAACTCTCTTCCCCACAATACTTTAGACTTCTTTCAAGACACTTATCCTACTTATTGAATAGTATAGTCATTTGATAGTATAGATACTTAAATCAGCCATTATTTCCCCTCTAGATTAAAATTCTTGTGAGGGCCACCTTAATTTCTATTTTCTGTTTTTCTCAGTGTGCTTTCGCTGTGTAGCCAAAACTCCAATATCTTAGTAGCTTATAAAAACATGTATTCTCCTTCTCTCGATCAGGTTAAAAATAAATTAGCTGAGCTCCAAAGAGCTCTGCTGGTGAGTTGTGCTTTTGCATAATGGGGTCCAGCTGTTCTAGTGTTGGGTGTGGATCTGCTCCATGGATTTTCTTTCTCAGATCTGGGCAGAGGGGGAAATATTTCAGCAACGTGCTTTATGTGGCAGACCTAAAGACACAAGAGCAAGCCCAACTAGACCAGCACATGCCAAGCTTCTGCTCCCATCACATCCAGTAACAACTTATCTGCCAAAGGGAGTCACATGGCCACGACCAAGGTGAAAGGAAGCATACAACCCCACTACATACCAGGTCTGGGTGTAGATGTAGAATTCTATCATAGGAAAGTGAAAACTCAGGACCTTCCATTCAATGTACCTAGGTATTCCTCACAACGATATACTTATTCTTCCCCCATCCAACATAAACATAATGTTTAGCACATAACCTTTTGTATGTTAGATGGTCAGGAAGGAATTGATTTAATCTCTCCTGCTGAACCCACTTCTTTCCTCCATAGTTCCCTTCCTGATCACTCAAAACATGCATTCTCTTCACCATCCATAGTCATGCACTTGCCTATGTTGAATTTAAGCATTCAGTTAATTCATGATCTTTTAAAATGTTTATTTATTTTTTTTAGAGAGAGAGCTCAAGCAGGGGAGGGGCAGAGAGAGAGGGAGACACAGAATCCGAGGCAGGCTCCTGGCTCTGAGCTGCCAGCACAGAGCCTGATGCGAGGCTTGAACCCATGAATTGTGAGATCATGACCTGAGCTGAAGGTGGATGTTTAACCCACTGAGCCACTCAGGCGCCCCAGTTAATTCACGACTTAAAAAAATTATTTCCAGAATATATGCTTTACCTTCCCAGAGAAGTGATGAACTCCTAAAAGACAACTCTGCTTCATTTACTTATTGTAAGGTTCTTGCACAGTGTCTAGCCAGGGGCTGAATAAAGTGGATACCCAATACATTTCTGATGACTGCTATTTCACACTAAAAATGATGGCTCTTCTTCTTTGGGAATTTTCAGAATGTGTTCCCTGCCTTACTATACAGAAAACATCAATGGTGTTCATCTCATTACAAACCTGAGTGTCAGTTTTAGCTGTATTTTATTTAAAGGTGAATAATGATATATAAAAGCTTTCACAGACCCTTGAGAAGCTGATGTGTGACATTTCCTGCCAATCAGAGCTGGTTCTGTCAGGGTAACTGACACCGCTATGGAAATCCCCCCCCCCCCCCCCGATAGAGAGCACACATGTACTGTTGGAGAATTACAGGAATTCTTCCTTGTAACAAGCTATTGGTGATAATCTAATGCTACTATTTGATTGTTGGGCACTGGTGTTGGTTGTTGAGGGAATGCAAAGGAGCAAGGCAGGAAGCACAGGGGTTGGAAGAGTGTGGCTGCTGCATTTGATTACATTCTACAGAATGGAAGTGAGAGCAGGAAAAGCTCTTCAACACTCCCTTTATGCTGCAAGGTAATATCATCTCCTGGCTTCATTATTATTCACAGATATGCCTCTGACAGGTTAATAAACCATCGCAAAAGGCTCTGGCACTGTAATCCACGCTATTAGGAAGAACCATGACATTAGAAGTTAAGCTGAACACGTTTCTTAAAGACCCCCAGCTATTTTATCCCACAGCAGGTGACTGAGTCAGGCTCTGGCTCCGTCACAAGATCAGCTGACACCAGAAGTATCGGCACAGAAATCACTTTGGCAGAATGTATATGAAAATGAGTGGCTCTCCATAAACCAGAAGAGCAGAATCACATGGGTGTAATGCTCTCAGCAATACATCAAGGTCTCATGTTTAAACTGACTTAAGTAGACTATAATATGATAACATTATGTAGGCTTGCAGCTACTATGGAATCAGAGAGAGAGAGAGAGATTTAATGAGTGGCTGCCTGCCCACTAACTTCAAAGCTTCAACTAGACAGAAACTCTATAAGTATCCTTATATTTGGGGAGATTCCAGAAATCGTCCTACAAACTGTACAGGAGTTTATGCCACAAACATTCGCATTGAAGTCATGGTGTTACAAAGACTTTGGGCGAGTCATTTAATCTCTCTGAGGCTCCGCTGTATCATCCATAAAATGAAAAACAGTCTTACCTGTGCCCTCTACCTCCTAATATTGTTTGAAGGTTGCATGATGTCATTTTTTTAAACATGTTTATTTTTGATAGAGAAAGCATGAGCAGGGGAGGGGACAGAGAGAGAGAGAGAGAGAGAGAGAGAGAGAGAGAGAGGCAGAGAGAGAGAGAGACAGGCAGAGAGAGAGAGGGAATCCAAAGCAGGCTCTGCACTGACAGCAGAGAGCCTGACATGGGGCTCCATCTCACAAATCATGAGATCATGACCTGGGCCGAAGTCAGGCACCTAACTGTCATATGTCATATTTTGAAAGGATTCTGTAAACTAAAAATAATCATGTATAAAGACCAATGGTGAAAAGTTGTCATTTATAAGAGAGGCAACTAGAATTCAGAGAAACTGACTTTTCCAAAGCAAATAATTTTTGGTATCTTTGCATACTTATGGGATAAAAATAATAGTAATAATAAATAGCTAGCATTTAGTGGAAATTTACTATGTGACAGACACTCTTAAGCATACTATGATATGTTAACATATTTAATCTTCTCAGAAACAAAGTATGAATTAGCTACTGTTATTATTCCCTATTTTCCAGGTGCAGAATCTCAGAGATTTTAAGTAACTTGTCTAAAGTTATACAATTAGCAGATGATGGGGTCAGTATTTGAACCAAAAAGTTTAGGTTCAAAGTCTCTTCTTGCAGAATGAATTACAGTAATATTGTTTTTACAGATATGCAAGATCTGCTTTAATTAATTGGTAAGAGTTTACTGAGTCTCTGTTATGAATGTTAGAATAGTGCTTTCTACTTTCCAGAAGTCCTATTTGGTGGTGATGAGTTTGTTTTGTTGTTCTGTTTTGCTTTCCTCATGGCTCTGTCAATCAGTTTGCTGAGTATTATATCTGAGCAATAAACAAACTGATTGATCAATCAGCTGAATGTGAGCTAATTCATACAGTCTGTGAATCAGCCACATGGAACCCTGACTTCTCATGCCAAAAGCACCTTAGAAATGAAAGACATTTCAGTCCTAACATGGAATTAATTACCAGGCTCAACTACGTTACAGCTCTAGTAGCTTCCCTAGATTAAAAATGCGCCTGGGTGGCTCAGTCAGTTGGGCGTCTGACTTCGGCTCAGGTCATGATCTCACAGTCCGTGGGTTCAAGCCCCACGTTGGGCTCTGTGCTGACAGCTCAGAGCCTGGAGCCTGCTTCATATTCTGTGTCTCCTTCTCTCTCTGCCCCTCCTCCACTTGCACTCTGTCTTCCTCTCTCTCAAAAGTAAATAAACATTAAAAACAATTTTTTTAAATGTGTATGGATTTCTATCGAAGTCTTAGTGACAACCCGACCCTGCTAAAACAGCATTTAATCCTTTTTATTTATTTATTTTTTTAAGTTTATTTCTTTTGAGAGACACAGTGCATGCATGAGTGGGAGAGGTTCAGAGAGGGAGGGAGAGAGAGAAGCCAGAGTAGGCTCCATGTTGTCAGCGCAGAGCCAGATGTGGGGCTCGATCTCATGAACCACAAGATTACGACCTGAGCCAAAATCAAGAGTCGGGCCACCAGGCCACCCCAATTTAGTCCTTTTTAAATGAAATACCTCTCCCGGTCTCCTCCTCACTCTGTCTCTGTCTTCCTGTCTCTCTCGCACACACACATAGGGAATTTCTTGAAGTGTCTTGCTTTTTGACTAAAAGAATTAGGCTTAATCTTAGAGACCAAACTCTCGCTTAGTTATTAAATATTTGAAATATAACATGCTTTTTGGTGGGAGGAAAGTTCTCATAATTTAGCTCATGCCTGTACACTGCCAAAACAAATGAGAGAAGACATAAGGCTAGAGAGAAATAGTTCTGCAGAGTTGCTTATAAAGCTGAAGATTGCCAGGAAGGGTTAGAAGACATTGAATCTCTTCTGTAGACACATGGATTAGGTCAGTTACAAAAAGTCAGCTGCACCTTAATGACTTCCCCTACTACTACATCACATCCTGAGCTCCTGAAATATGTGTTAGATAAGTATATAGAGAGAATTATGTTATATAACTATAACTGTTAATATTTTATTTCTGTTTGACAAAGAATGAAAATACATATATCAAAGTGACACCAAGTGGTTACTTTGCAGATTAGCCATACGAATTACTGGCAGAGAGCTGCATTTCCATGTATATGCAAATCTGTAATTTTCTCATATATTTTGTTTTTGTGGAAATTCTAAGTGTGCTAAGCTTTCTAGGTAAGTATAATACCTATAGTAGTAAATCACCATTGTCTGGGTAAAGACCTACCCAACATTTCTCTCCTGTTTTGGACCAGGATCAGAGATTTTATCTGAGGAATCACCTTTCTTCCAGTATATATGCTGTTGGTAGGACGCCCAGTCAGGTGACGTGGCATGCCCTTTTGTTGTTTTGTTTTGTTTTGTTTTGAATATAAAATTTATTGTCAAATTGGCTTCCATACAACACCCACTGCTCATTCCAACAGATGACCTCCTGAATACCCATCTCCCACTCTCCCCTTCCTCCCACCCCCCATCAACCCTCAGTTTAGTCTCAGTTTTTAAGAGTCTCTTATGGTTTGGCATGCCCTTTTGTGACTTGAGTCAGACAAGACTGACTCTCTGTCCCTGGAATTTATCTCTTGAGAGGAATAATATAAGGGCAAGACATGGATGGAGCTCATCAGTCCCAACTCTGGAGATCTAAATCAACTTTCCATGAAATCTGGTTACTTCTACCTAGTTTGTCTTTTCTATGATCTATTTATTCAGTTAAGTCTTTGAACTGCTCCATATCTTCTGTTGACTTTCTCTACAAGTTTTTGTCAAATCAAAAAAAAAATTGAAAACTAAAAATCTGGACTTAGGAGAGACTTCATTCAAAAGGACTAGTGTAAGGCACTGGAGATAGTGAAGGGACTGTTACAATAAGGAGAATGCTCAGACCATAAGATATGCAAGTGTTCCCAAATATTGGGCAACAAAGTTTTCTTTTAAAGAGAGGAGTAAACAAGTTTAGAAAGAATCAACAGGGGCTCCTTGGTGGCTTAGTTGGTTAAGCAGCCGACTTCGGCTCAGGTCATGATCTCACGGTTTATGGGTTCAAACCCCGTGTCGGGCTCTGTGCTGACAGCTCAGAGCCTGAAGCCTGCTTCAGATTCTGTCTCGCTCTCTCTCTGCCCCTCCCCTACTTGTGCTCTGTCTCTCTCTCTCTTTCTCAAAAATTAAACAAACATTTAAAAAAAAAGAAAAAGAATCAGCCATAGGAAAGTGGAGGGAAAGGCTGGGTTGATGGATAGCAGGTTAGAGAATGTTTTACACTGAGAGCAGCCTATTCTCTGAGGGCTGTAAAGGAGATGCTGTGTGAACCTCAAGCTGAGGATAGGTCAAAGTTCAGGGACTTGGAGAAGAAAGCAAGTTAACCAAATTTGACAAATGAGCATTTTGTTCCAGTTGATCAGTGGCGACAAACATTTCAGCTGATCGTTCAGAAGGGAAAAAGAATAGGAATTTGGAGTGTCTGTGTCTGGTCTTATCATAAGTAAACAAGAGGGACATCCATGGGTCTATTTAAGTCCTATGGGGAGGAGTCATTCTTTAACCTGGTTCCCAGAACATAAAAGGGTTGGAGGATTTCCTAAAATTCACTGTTTTTCAGAATCTCAGAATGCCCAAGAAGTTCAATATTGTTAGTTTCCATTGCCTACCAAAAAAAAAAAAAAAAAAAAAAAAAAGAATACAAATAACACACTACCTAAATCCCCAGATTATTCGATCTACAGTTGCCATTAATCTGGTTCAGGAAGGAAGAAGGGAAGGAAGGTAGAAGGAAAGACAAGCATGCTAACTTTAACCACATGAGGCAAACTGGAGAGAGTGACTCCCCCCCAGAGCTCATATAAGAAAAATGTGTACTCCTCACAATCTGCAAAAATATGCCAACCTGCAAGGCAAACAGAGACCCAGCTTACTACTCTACATGTTTTATCCAGCTGGGGACACCGTTGGGCACATTCTGACCATTCTCTGTAGTACATCTCAGAAGTACCTGCCAGAAGTCTGCCTTATGCATTCATTCTGGTGTAAGAATAACACACATAATGTAATGAACTTCCCCAAATGGCTCATCCTCCAAAATAAGAAAAGAAAGGACATGAGGTGTGAGATACACTGATAATAAAAAGAGCTTTACTCTTGAGTTCATTTTCTAGTCTCTGCTCCCAAGCCTTGCACGGAAGCCACCGTAAATTTTTCAGTATCATTCCAAATAGGATTGTATGCTAAGATAATCATTTAGAAAACCTGACGAGCCCATTGCATGATGATCCATAACCACTCTAGAAACAGAACAAAGAACAATTTAACACACCTTCTGTCTTGAAATAGAGCATACCACAGTGCAGTATCTTCTTGAAAAAGATACGAATATGATAATCTCATCCTCACTGCTACGACCATCATTGTAGATGTCCTAACTATGGAAATTGATCAGCAACAGGAAAACTTGGTAAGAATATTGAAAGAACCCTGTAACATCAATATGTTTCTTTAAGAAAGGGAAAATAATCATACTTGGCTTGAAATACCTATAAATTTCTCATTAAGATCTCAAAAGTACATTATAAATTTCCATTTGTCTCTGAGGACATGACTCAGTTGTTCCTGGCTTCTAACTGTTCATCATCTCCTTATGCCTATTTTAACCTCTTTATGCCTATTTTATGGAGTCCCATCATGAACAACAATCTGCTTCTCTTAATAGCACCTCCCTCATGGAGCACATCATTTCCATTTATCTGCTCTTGGACTGTGTGTTAAATCCAACTAAATCAATTTTAACAAGCCCCTTCTTCAATTGTGAAGAAGCAATTAGCACCCAGTGATGTCACCCAAATTCCAGTAATTGTGAAGCAAATGTCTTCCATCTTTTCTCACAGGTTTTAAAATTCTGACAACTTGGCATTACTGATCCATTTGCAAATGGGATTTAATTTGTCTCTTAAAAAAAAGTCCCATTTTCCCTAAGAAGTGTGAGTTACATAAGAAAAAGAAAATATCCCGACACCCAGTGAAATATCTAGGAAATATCTTGGCTTTTTGACACTCTAGGCTCAGAGGCATTCTTTGTATTAAAGATGGGGACCGATTCTAAGAGAATATACTATCTGATGGGCAGCTCTCCTCTCTCCTTTCGTTCATGCCTACCCTGATCTGTGTTGCCTAAGTGAAGAATCTTCGCTACTCTCTTTACAGTTTTCTGGTTCCTTAATTCCGGTCTCATTACGTTATGCTAATCCTCATCTTGCTGAATTTGTTGCCTATTAGACCACATGCTGAAATAATCAAAACCCTTCAGTGCTTCAGTGTCATGGTCTTTTTATCTTCCCTTTTACTGAACCCTTCCAATATAATTTTAGGCTGCAATCTTTCCGGTGACTGGAAGTCTCCCTTCTCATCCCAGCATCTCCTGTATCAAATGTCATGGCAATGACAGTGAGCTTTTTGAAGATGTGATGCCTTTGATTATTTAAGAGTGACCCTGTTCACAAAGTTCCCATTATTTCGAAGAGCAGTTAAATTTGGTTTCAAGTTGTCTCAACTCCACCTCTAGAGAAAATGGCCTAGGGTATAAAAGCACATCCCTTGCTTGCACCTACTTTCATTGGAAGCTTCCAATTTTTAAATCATAGAAATATAATCATGACTTTCTATTTGGATGAGGAAAAGCCATGCTTTCTTTTATTTGAAAAACAATAGAAATGGTACTTTTTAACGTGTTGGCCCTTAGAAGGGAAGTAGAAAACATGCATTACACTCTTGAAGACTATTCGATATTGAACACTTAATGCCAGGTAAGCCTGGAAAATGGAGTGAAGGGTAAAGGAACACAAAGGTGAGTTCACACTGCCCCCCTTTGCTGGCACTAATACTCCAGTAGGAAGCCAGAGAGAGAGAGAGAATGAGAGAGAGAGAACTTTAGAAATGACAGAGATTTCTTGAAAAACCTTAAGAGTGTTTAGAGATTCTTTGGGTGAAGCAATGAAGGGCCAGCACAGCTAGCTTGTGAAGAGCCTCCTGAGAAAGGTTAGTCTGCATGCTTTCTGCACCTCTGAACTTTAAAAGATCTGCTCTCTGTATTACATCTATTTGTTCACTTATCCTCAAGCCATCTGAAATTCCACTCATTCAATATACTTTGGAATTAAATAATTTTTGAATAGAAGTGCATAGGGAGTGTTGTCACTCTAGCAGCAGTTCTGAAGTTAGTGTAAATTAGGCTTTTTGTTTGTTTGTTTGTTTGTTTGTTACTTTTCCTTTACAAATAGGTTAGACCAGAAGTACTGTGGAGATAGAACATGAGAGGGATATATACTCCTGGTGCCTAAAGTACCTTGAGGTGGAAACTAGGCAAGCGTTTAGAGATATAAAAGGCTGGGGTGATAAATAGAAGGAGAAAGAGCTAGAGAGACACAGAATGCTTCCAGAACAACTCTTCTTACTCAATTTTCCTGGGGTGAGCCATCTACTCTGGAATTGGAGAGACGTTGCGTTCCCTTCTTTTTATAATTTCTGCCTTTGTGTGCTTTATGTTTATTTGCTTTCTATTTTCTTTCTCCATGTCCAACTCATCCTCTCCTCTCTTTCTCTTCTTCTCCTGCCTTGATTCTTTGGTTCAGAGATTCACAAACCAAGCCAGTGTCATGTGTATTCAATTGCATTATAAGTTAAATCAGTTTGGGGTCCTGGCTTGACATAAAAACAAACAAACAAACAAACAAAAACATAAGTCTGTAGGAAAACTATTAAGAATTTTCAATAGCCAATTCACAACCACATTTTGGAACAAAAACAGTGTGGAAATTGTGTCCTGAATTCTTTTGTACTCTAAGACACAGACCATTCATCTGATTATACCAATCCTGATGGAATAGTTTTTGCAAACATAGCTGACCCTTGATGGCATGGTCCTGGCTAGTACCTCAGACCCACAACAAACATGCTAGAAAAAATTTTGAAATATAAGAAATCAAACACATTTTTTCCTCCCCAAAATTACCATGGCTTTGACCGTTTCTGTTGACTATAATCATCAGATGTAATCACATTGGTATAACTGAATCATAACTACTTCCCTGTTTTTGTTTCATTGAATTTGTTTGGAATCACTCCAAAATACTTTCTATTCTTGATCACTTCACTGAAACCACAAAAGAACATTCTCAAGGCTTAAATGCTTTGCCCTGAGATTTTATGCATGAATGTTATGATCCCATAGGTTGGCCAGAGATGAAAGAAATAGACTTTGCCCCTATAAAGAAGCTAATTCAGTGAAACAGAATTTTCCTCTCTGAACATAACATTTCTATGAGTTGTTAGTTACTTCAAGGGTGTGTGGCTATTTTTGACTTTGTCACATGACATCAGTTAAATAATAACTGATGACTACCCATTAACTTATCAAGGTTCAAATATGTAAGCCATGTTCAAATCATGTAAGCCACATTACTTGACACAAAAGTATAAAAACTCCCAAACTCTAGAGCTACAGTAAAGTTCTGCACACTAGTGGTTTGATAAAGAGTTCCAGATGTGGGTCCCTCTTGTAGAGCTACCATCCCCATTATAATGCATTAGGCCCAAATCCTGACATTAAGCAGCTTTTTTCTTCTCGTTGTTCAGTCTTTCCCACTGCCATTGCATTTTCACCTCCAATCACAGAGAAATACACATAAATCCATGATTTCATTTGGGTCATTTGACTCTTCTGACTCCCATCATAAATTGGCATTAAGTGAAACAGTAGACAAAAGATGGTATTGCTCAGGAAGAGGGATTAGAGCACAAGAGAATGATAAAACAATGTCTGTAGTTTATTCGATGTGGTAAATATTAATTGTGAATTAAAATAAAAATAAAATAAATTTACCACCATTTAAGAACAAAGTCAGCCCTCAAAGAGCTGGCAGAGGATCAAGCTTGGATTTATAGGTCTCAGTATCATCTTGTTAATTCTTCTAGGTCCTTCTTGATGCCCTCTCACCTACTCATTTATGTATGCACGATTCATCCCACCCACAAGATGCTTTTGGAAGCACTACTTAGAGGGCAGCATGAATTTACACAAACCAATGAGCCAAGAGAATACAGAATTCACTTTTAGCCTTAGCTACAGAGGTCTATTTATCTCTAATCTCTGGCAGTCTGATTACTAGACTTCCCTGCAGACTGACCCCATAAAGCTGAGCCAAAGCTCAATTCCTCAAATGCCAAAAGAGCCTTTCCCATTTAGAGTTCTACCACTGGACTACTCTTCAAACTTCACTCCTACTAGGCAGGTCAGTTTATTCATTAAAAAAAATATTTTAATGTTTATTTATTTTTGAGAGAGAAACAGAGACAGAGAGACAGAGACAAAGAGTGAGTGGGGGAGGAGCAGATGGAAAGGGAGACACAGAATCTGAAGCAGGCTCGAGGCTCTGAGCTGTCAGCACAGAGCCCAACACAGGGCTTGAACCCATGAACCTCGAGATTGTGACCTGAGCCAAAGTCGGACGCTTAACTGACTGAGCTACCCAGGCACCCCTAGGCAGGTCAGTTTGCATGACCCTTCCTGGACTAATTTAGATCCTATGGACTAATGATGAACTCTCAAAAGCATCTTCAATGTTTCCTGATAACAACTACACACATTATAATAAATTCAGTTCATGTAACAGTACAAATGGTTGGAAGATACGATATTGTTGGGCTGACTTCTACAATTAGATAACTGCCCTCAGAGGGTCTCTGAGTTTGGTAAGTGTGGCAGCCTGCCAATTGGCACTGTCTTTGAACATTCTGTGGCCACTATGAAGTTCCCCAATCATTCTGTGACATATTCCCAAGTGTGGCCCTTAATGTTGATGGAGATACGGGAGAAAGAATTTCACCCAAAAGTGGAGTTAAGTTCCAAGGTGGACTAGGCACACTAAAGGAATTCAGCCTTGAAGGAGAGAAACAAAGAAAATCACCACGTATATAGACATTGATGGTACAGAAATGAACGGGTTGAATCACAGGGCCAAAAGGGGATAGTGATTCCAAATATGGTGTGAGACTGTCTTACTGCCTCCTTAACCCAGGCTCCACTTCTATCCATGGAGGCTCATGGGACAAATGTCTCATGATAATGCGATTCATTCATTCTGAGGACTTTCATTCACAACATACACTATCTCGGCAGAAGATAGTAAATATATTATCAGGTATGTCACAAAAGGTGGTTACTTCTGCTCTGTCACATTTGATATCATCTCTTAAGTACCCATTCAATTATCTGCTTTTGTTTTCATTTTTTCAAGGAATTTACTGGTCACTAAATAATTGTGCTAATCAGCCTATTCTTAACTTGAGACTTCTGGAAACATGCCAGGAGCAAGTTCTACATTTTTTTGGTTGTAGTTTCCATTTTGGTCTCCGTCTACATGGCTTTCTCTTGACTATTAAAGACTCATTTCTGGTCCTGATCATCATCAACTATTGCAAGGACATAAAAAATTCCTGGCCAAGGCTCCTAATCCCACATTTATTAACGTATTCATTTTATGATATCACACAACGTTCTGTCAGGAAACTTTTCTCCCAAATAATAACATTTATTGAGATTTTACTATGGAAACAGCACCATTTTAAGCACTTTCTACATATTCAGTGATTTGATCTTTGTAGCAACTTTGGTGAAAGCAATCTGTACTCTATAAATGATGATACTGAGGCACAAATGCAGCTAGTAAGTGGCAGAATAGGATTCAAACCCCAGTCTAGTTTCAGAGCCCAAATCCTAGCTTCATCATTTCAATAAAATTTAAGTATCCTTTAAATACATGCCAGCTCTATCACCAGATACTTACAGCAGAATAGCACCTCAAACAAAGTTAAGATTCAAATATAAAGTTTGTGTTAAAATCACTTAATTATCAATTTAAACTTCTGAAATATAAATTGTACTACAATAGATCTTAGTGGGAAGTCTTTGTTTCATTCTTCAGGGACAGTAATTACAGTCACCAACAGGATGGCACCTAGAAAATAAAAAAACAGAGGCAAAGATTTCTATTGATGATTGATGTTGTGGAATGACTGCTGTATTTAGTGTCATTAGTGGATTTAATTTTATCTCCAACACTTGCTACCTGTATGATCTCTAAAAGTTTACTTTTCTAATACTCTGTTTCCTCATGGTTCTGGAAACTAATGTTGTGCTGATTATCTACTAAATGCCAGGCTCCCTGCTGGTCCCGTACGTGCATTACTTCATTCAATTGTCAGATCTGTTGGGTGTTTAATGTAATCTATATTATCTAGGTTGGGAACCTGAAAGTCAAAGACATTATGTAACTTGACCAAAGACAATAGTTATTCAATAGCATCTTTAGAATTTGAATCTAATTCTACTTTGACTTCAAGATCTCTGGCTGGTACCATGCCAGTTTGGAGAGATAATATATGAGGGCTGCCTCAGAGAATTTTGAGGTTTGAACACGGAAGTGTATAGGAAAAGTAACTAATATTATAACTGATACCTACTAATCAACCAAAGAGGGATATCGATTTGACTTTACAAACAGATCTCCAAGTTTTGTATATTGCTTCTTTAAAGCAGAGACTTGGTATATTAATGAATTAATTAAACTTAATTTAAAATCATATTAGTCATATAGACAGATAGCTTTCAGGGGATCTCAATGCCAGAACTTCTAAAGCCTGTTTCACTTGAGGGGTTCAATGCCCACTACACAATTGACCCTAATAAAGCTTTCATGTCCAGCTCTAGAGCACACTGTTAAGCCCTTTACATAACACTTACCCTTTTCTATTTCAGTACATATGGGCTACAATTTCAACTTCCAGCACGCGAATAATGTTGCTATGCATTCCTGGCTATGGCTCCAGAACCTTCTGCCATACTGCAGGCCTGAAGTGTCAGAGAATCAATGCTCTTCAGGAGCAGCTCCCAAATCATAACTGATGGAAGGTGTTGTATAAATGGCCCAAGTCTCTCACATCTTGGTTGGGGTAGCCCTAGTCTGTTTCCAAAGTTCCCCAGCCGGATAAATGTCAAGTTGATCATCATGGACACTGGCTTAATAACATGTCCTTTACCCACCTCCCTCCCTTTCCCTACTAAATTATATGCTCTCTAATCTTCACTCAGGGTCAACCTCTGTGAGACTATAAAATGAGACAGATCCTTTTAGGCAATCCCACTGAGGGAGTTTGTGGATGCCAAATAAAAAGCTCCCCTGTTTCCAGCAGAGTTCTGAACCAATTGAAAGTTGTTATATGAAACTCAATTTAAAAAAAAAGTTATGGGGTGCCTGGGTTGGCTCGGTCAGTTAAGCATCCAACTTTAGCTCAGGTCATGATCTCACAGTTCATGAGTTCAAGCCATGCATCAGGCTCTGTGCTGACAGCCTGGAGCCTGGAGCCTGCTTCAGATTTGGGTCTCCCTCTCTCTCTGCCCCTCCCCCCACTCATGCTCGCTCGCTCTCTCTCTCTTTCTCTCTCTCTCAAAAAGTAACAATAAACATTAAAAAAATTTAATTAAAAAAAGTTGTTATAAGAGAACAAAGTAGGGACCATAAATATTTTTATTATTGATAAATCTGGTCAATATCTTGCAAACAACTAACCACATCTAACTATACCTGGGCCTCCTAACAATGACCTCCAGGTAGCCACTTAGTCTCAGGTAACCCTGGACATGGTTTGTCTTGCGTCTCTCTGGTCAGAGGTAACCCTGATAGGAGATATGGCATGGAGAGCAAAAGAGAAAGCGCAAAACTTTAGGTGTATCATCTGGATAGAGGGAAGAGAAAGGTGTGGGGGAAAACATACCAAGCTTACTTCAGCCTCACAAGTCAGTGTCTCTGTCTCCTGGGAGGAAAGTGAGTCAAGAGGCAAAGAGAAGTGAGGAGTATACTAACTGCCAACCACCCATATGGAGAGAAACAGGGGAAACCATGTTTCTAAGTATGTGTTCCAAAAGTTTAGAGCTCATCAATATGCAAGACAACACTTTAAACTTTGATGCCAGCATCCCTTTTAAAAAATGCTTGATTAAAATTTTTATCTAATGTCACTCAAAAAACAATTAGATTCAAAGTACAACTTTTCCATTTCCTGTATTTCTTGAACTGCCCTGAGAAAATGATCAAGAATATAGAGAGATTACCTGATCTCTTGTTAGCGTTAGATTCTACAGGTGCCAACCAAATCAAGCTTTATAATCTCAATACAAATACTAAGCTGGTAACATGTCTCAAAATATGCCTCTTTAAAAAACTGGGCAAACATTATATGTATAAGTTATATTATAATGCAAAATGCCCATCTATGTCTTAAACACTCACCCCAATATTTAAAATTGTATTTAAAAAACTTCAGGTAACTGTTATCATTTAAAATAATGTATTCCTGGTATAGCACATAAAAGTTAAGAATAGTTTAATGATGGGCCGCCTGGGTGACTCAGTTGCTTAAGTGTCCAACTCTTGATTATGGCTTAGGTCATGATCTTATGGTTCATGAGATCGAGCCTGACGTTGGGCTCTGTGCTGACAGTATGCAGCCTGCTTGGGATTCTCTCTCCCTCTCGCTCTGCCCCTCCTTCTCTCTCTCTCTCTCAAAATAAATAAATAAACTTAAAAAAAGAGAACAGTTTAATGATGGTTTGTGATTTCATAATTAGCAACTTAGGAAGTTTCGAGATATCTTAAGATGTTGGGTTCAGTGATAAATTAGAGTGGAACAGGAGATTTTAACACTTGTTAAATTAAAAATTTTTAAATGCATTTAGTAGATCTTCTCCAAAGAGCAAATGACCATTGTCAAATAATTTTAATTTTACTTGACAAGAGAGAACTAATGGTCGTCAACGTCTTGCTAAAAGGCACAGCATGATTCAGGGATTTCAACACCAGATGTTCTACTGGAAACCACACAGACACCCCCTCGCATAACCTCCACCCAGCTTTTGCCCACCAGTAAACCCTTATAGAGTCCCTTTGACCTAAGTCAAAAGTCAGCTGTCCATTGATCCCCAACACAGCCACCAGAGTCTCTTGAAACCACCGTCATCACTGTATATGACAAACTCTATTATATCAGCACCCTGTACCGTATTTTCAGGTCTCTGATGACAATTACTATGTATTACTCATCACCTGAATGAAAATTTATTATCAATACATTTTTTTCAATGATCATATAAGCCCCCTAAATACATTCATACAGTTGAGGCATCTAGTTTGAAACACATACCATTAACACTGTCATGTATAAACTATCTTTCCTAAATCAAATACCACAAAATTCTGGGAGTCCTAACTGAATATTTACCCAGGAAAATTTAAATGTAGTATTTTGATTCTCCTATTTCTTTAGGCAATCAAGAATATAAATAGAATATATGTGTAGAAAATAAACGCATTCTGTCTAAACATGTGATATTCTAAAGTATGTGCCTTTCTCTTTAATCAAAATTGAAGAATTTAGGGCACTTAACATATTTATCAGACATGTGTATCACAAATTTACTGTGATCCTTTCTTTGCAACATTTAATGCAAAGCTTAGGGAATTACCATCCAATTTTTCAGCCTTCTTTTTCTCCACTGTGTTATGATATAATGTTTTAAGGTAATTATTATAGTATTTAAAGACTATTCCTTTATCTTTTGAAAATTCTAGGCAAAAAGATTATTACCTATTGAATTTTGTATGCGAATTAATACAATAGTATATCCAAGAATACAAAGTCATTGCCAATGTAAATACCACTAATTCAGAATTTAAAATAGCCATGACCAGAAGTTGATTTGTAGTTTATCTTTACAAACATTATATAATCATACACATAGATATACACGCATACACACACATACACATTCAACAGGATAATTATTGATAAAATTATATTTGAGTAAATATGAGTAATACAAAACCAAATTTCCCCCCTTTGGATTTTTCTAAAACCTGCCCTTTTTTCTAACTACATAAGAGAACATATCTGGGGTAGAAAATTAGGAAATGAAGAAATGTCATCTGTTTTCACCTTGAGACAGATTTGATGGTTGGTATTTTAGTCTATATCACTAACATACATATTTAGCTGAGTTCTTTTCAGCCATCTCTAACATCACAATATATTTTTCCCTTTGATTTCTTGTGTTGCACACTTTTTCAATATGCCATACATTAACCAAGCATCTATATAATTGTTCTCAAGAACTGCAGAGGAATAGAAGGTAAGTTATGGTATTTTAATGTAGTTGACTAGAGAGGATATAAAAACACATAAAGTAGTGTTAAAATAGCAAGAAAGGATGTTATTAACACATTTAATAAACAGGCAATGATCTATAAAGACCAGGGTGCCTGAGAAAGACTTCATGGAGGAGATGACATGAGGTTTCCATTACTGATTTAATAAATCAATACAATTTTAGAAAATGAACAGTAAAAGTAAAAACCCTTTATACAATCTTCTCAGAGGAAGGAAAACCAGAACTTGAAGTGAGGGGGTAAAAAAGGCAACTAAAGTTCAATAGTTTAAATAGATGAGAACGAACTATGAAATCATTTGTACCATTTTTATTGAGACTCTACTATGGAGAGTGTTGGAGGTTATACAAGATAAAAAAGGACTTTTTCTCTGCCTTCTTGGATCTCACATTTCTATAGAAGAGAAAATGTCTAAGGAAATAGTAATGTCAATGATCATTATGTGGCAGTATAAAAAAAGGCTATGGTCAAAACACCTATGAGTGCCATGAAAATGCCAAGTGGTAAAAGATTTGTTCTGCCCAAGGACTGAAAAGAGCACCACTGGTTAAAGCATTTCAAAAGCTGGTAGATTTTTTTGACATTATTTGTATGTGTCTCTCATCCATTCACCCATATACCAATAATTGTACCCATAAAGTATTAACTGAAATAATATGTTTTTCCAATGGAAAACCATCCTTCTTCTACCTCTATCCCAAGCTTTGACAAATGACCCGTGTCTGGTCAATTAAACACCCTCCATGACATCTAGTTGGAGTAACTGAGTCAGACACGGGCCTGGGATCCAAGCCAATGAAAGGCAGGCATGGAATTGCTGATTATGCTCAGCTAATGAGACAAAAGCCTCGAGCTGCGAACACCGTCATAAAGTGGAAACCCGCTTAAGAATACAGCCCAAGAGGGGCACCTGGGTGGCTCAGTCGGTTAAGCATCCGACTTCAGCTCAGGTCATGATCTCACAGTCTGTGAGTTCAAGCCCCGTGTCAGGCTCTGTGCTGACGGCTCAGAGCCTGGAGCCTGCTTCAGATTCTGTGTCTCCCTCTCTCTGCCCCTCCCCTGCTTATGCTCTGTCTTTCTCTGTCTCAAAAACAAATAAAAACATTAACAAAATTAAAAAAAAAAAAAAAAGAATACAGCCCAAGAGAAGGATAAACTGACAAATGGAGACAAATAGACTAAACTCTAATCACATTACTCAAGGTCTGGAATAAAGTTGTGAATAGAACAAACTCCAAACTGGGCTTTTCAGTGATGCAATTTTGAGAAGATAGGGTGTGTGAGAAACTTCCTTTTGCTTAACCCCCTTTGAGTTGGGTTGCCTTCAGTTCAGAGTGGACAATGTTGAGTGTTGAGTGTTATAAGGAATTAATGATGAACAGGTTATTCTCAGTGAGGAGTCAAATACATGTATGTATGTATGTATATATAACAACGTTAGCCTGAGTGAACAAAGAAAGAAATTTTCTGAGACAACCTATCATTTCAAAGTACCGTCACCAGCAACACTTGGCATGGGGTCGTGTATTTTGCTTTAAGATACACCTACCAAGAACCAGAAGCTCTCTATCACTAATTCCGTGAATCATCATCACCAAACGGACACTGTTGTGCTGATAAAAAATGCTCTTAGAGCCCTTCCTTTGTTTGTTTTGTTTCAGACATAGGTGTTTTTTATCCTCCGTGCAATTTTTCTTTTCATTGATGTGCCAGTGGTGTTAGAGACAGATTGGTGTGATTCCATTCATTGGCACCTCCTGAAATGAAGGCTGCCACAAAGTAATTACTGGTGAGAAGGTGCCTGGTTTTAGAGTCATCGCCAGTTCTAACAAAAATAGAAATGAATTTTACTTAATCTGCCTCTCAGGAGGCAATTGTCTCATAGAATCTGGAAGCTACTTTTTTTTTTTTTTAAGGCAACAGGATAAAGACACAATGAAGATCTGCATGTTTTCAATGAGTGTAGGACTAGAAATTGTTACTGAACTGGAAAATGACTCTAATAATACCAGTAAAAAAAAAAAATGAGGGAAGATAATAAAAGGTATTTGTCACTATCAAATGCAATGGTTTTTTTCAACTTGTTTGTAAATCCCCATTAGAGAGTAAAAAAAGTGCCTTTAGCTACCACCATCATGGGGTTAGTTCAATGAAACAACTGATTATTTTAAAAGTAACTAGGTCAATGGACACTGTTAAAGGGACACTAGAGGGGCGCCTGGGTGGCTCAGTCAGTTGAGTGTCCGAGACTTCGGCTCAGGTCATGATCTCGTGGTCCGTGAGTTCGAGCCCCGCGTCGGGCTCTGTGCTGACAGCTCAGAGCCTGGAGCCTGCTTCCGATTCTGTGTCTCCCTCTCTCTCTGACCCTCCCCCGTTCATGCTCTGTCTCTCCCTGTCTCAAAGATAAATAAACGTTAAAAAAAATTATTTTTAAATAAATAAATAAATAAATAAAGGGACGCTAGAAAAAGCCATGACTGTGGTAGATTATGGGGACAATTATTCTCACATTATTCCCTAGGATCTTTCAAAAGGGCTAGAGAATGAAACCAAATTGAGAAGAACTGTAGAAAAGAAATGATTATATCAGCATCAGTTTCATTAACACAATTCAGAAATGTGCTCACTGTAAATAAGGGCTACCCAAATGCCAAGTACGAATACCCTCTGAATGCATTCCAACAACTGATTACTAACTACTTGTGTAAAACTGATTGTATAGGAATTCATGACTTCAACTGCTTTCTTGTATGTTTTGCTTTTGTCTTCTTTTGGGGGGAGGTGGAGGTGGGTGGTTGTGGGGTTGTAGCCACATAACAATGGAGGGTTTAGTTTTGCCACCCTAAATAAAAGGTCATGGTGAGGAGGACCATCTGACAGTTAATTTAACCACAGTCTATTATTAGTATCCCTTAAATTGCCTAGTGGGAAACTATACTTATACCCTTATACCACTTTTCTATATGCCACTACTACTTGTGGGTATTGGACAAAGGTTAGCAAAAAAATAAAAATAGATTTTTTGGGGCGCCTGGGTGGCTCAGTCGGTTAAGCGTCCGACTTCAGCTCAGGTCACGATCTCACGGTCCGGGAGTTCGAGCCCCGCGTCGGGCTCTGGGCTGATGGCTCAGAGCCTGGAGCCTGCTTCCAATTCTGTGTCTCCCTCTCTCTCTGTCCCTCCCCCATTCATGCTCTGTCTCTCTCTGTCTCAAAAATAAATAAACGTTAAAAGAAAAATTAAAAAGGGGCGCCTGGGTGGCTCAGTCGGTTAAGCGTCCGACTTCGGCTCAGGTCATGATGTCGCGGTTTGTGAGTTCGAGCCCCGCGTCGGGCTCTGGGCTGATGGCTCGGAGCCTGGAGCCTGCTTCCGATTCTGTGTCTCCCTCTCTCTCTCTGCCCCTCCCCCGTTCATGCTCTGTCTCTCTCTGTCCCAAAAATAAATAAATGTTAAAAAAAAATTTAAAAAAAAAAAATTAAAAAAAAATAAAAATAGATTTTTATAAGTGTAGCTTTCCCAAAGCAGAAGTACACATTTTTTAATGAAGCAGGAAAGTAAAATGAAAAGGGTTGGCCTGGGGATATTTTGAGAGAGAAGCAAAGCCTATACCTTTCTTGAATTACTAAGTGAAATCAGCAGACGTTTGTTTGGAAAAAAATGACAAGTACGTTGTAGTTAGTCTTGAATTATCTGAAAGGAGAAATCAAAATCAACCAGCCAACCAAACAAACAAAAAACACAGAGGGAGCCCTCAAACATTAGGAGATGGTGTATGCATTGAAGAGAGAGCCCACACTTTTCTAGTAGCTTCCCATCCCTTGAACATACACAGTCCCGTGTCCGGCCCTTGGTGACTTTGAGGCAGTGACCCACCACATATGGATCAGTCTTTTGTCATCACACTTCCTAGAAGCTTGAATCAGGAAATGGGCCTGGAATCCACTGGTGGATCAGTGGGTATGTGGGCAAAACGAAAACCTCTCCTCCTTCTGCTCAATTCCAACCCAAAGAGTCACCCACGCCCTCTTCTTTCCCTAACCTTCACCTCACACACATCTCACCTTTCTTTAAAGGTCCTTAACAGATAATCTAACTTTCATGTTCAAAGTCCTCCCTGCTCCAGAACGAGGAACAAAGCCACATCTTCTATCAGCTTTCCTGACCTGTTTAATTGAACTAACATTCTTCAGCCATTCAAGCTTGAAAAATATGGTGGCCTTTGATGCATGTTTCTCACCCTCCTTTCCTTTCAACTAGTCATTTGCTAAATATTATCAATTCTACTCCTCTGGTGTCTTTCATTACTTTGCCACTATTCACTTCAAGAGCTTCCTAACTCACCTGTTTCCTTGTCAACTTGGCTGCTATACTAGTCTACATCAAACACCTGAAGGAATCTGATTGTGCACATGTTCATCTCAGAAACTTTTCCTGATTCCCAGCTACCCTCAAATGTTACTCCAACTCCTTCAGCCTTCTCTTACCTACACGGTTTCTTACAAGACCTTCATTCAACACTGTTCAACTCTAAGTCCACAGAACCCTAGGAAAAGGTGCAGAGAGCTGTGTGGGCTTTTTGCATACTTTCCCATTTTAAAATTTAATATTTCACATTTTTGGCATCCATTCGCCTTGAGTAAATAAAAGAAGTATATCAAATGTATCCACCATGAAATGAGAAAACAAAAAAGAACAAAATTAACTAGCTTTCTATGGCACATGGATCTGCTCTGAGAAGTATTATGTAAAACATGCCCCTTAATGCACACAGGTAGAGAAAATCATCTTACCTTGGCATACAGCTAGAATAGATTAGTGATTTCCTAGAGTGAAGTTGGCTTCTTGCACAATCAAGTATGTCCTTTGAATTTCCTTGACTTGACCAAATCTTGAGCCAACAGGAAAGGAAAAGGTGGTAGGATATCTCTGCAGGGAAACTTGCTCATGGTTTCTCACAGTTACCCAATTCATGGAATTGCAGGATTCCCACTTGGTTTTGATTAATTTTCACATTTCCAACTACCTGCAGGATAGCTCTGCTCTGAATACCTCCAAGAGAACATGGTCGAAAGAAATCGACCACAAATCGACCACAGCTTCGCCACTAATCACCTCCTCCTTGAGACCTCCCGACTTTTGTTAACTACTCCACTGTTTAGAAAACACTGATGTAGACTTTTTATTTCTTGCCATTTAGCCATCCTCTGCTTCGCCATGGTGTTGAACTTATCAAGGCTCTTAAATCTGAGTTCTCCTTTGTACGTCTGATACCATCACTGTGGTTAAAATTCTCACAGCTTCTTAGCTGGAAATCTTAACTGAGCTCTGGTTTCCTGTCTCCTATTTGAATCTATCCAATGTTCCACGGCTGCACTTCCAGGCACTCGGTCTTGCCTAAGCTCAAAACCTCCTATGGTTACTTTGCAAAGGCAGTGGGCCCAAGTTAAACAGTTTATGGACAGGCTTAGTAATGCACTAGCATGACACTGACAGGCTTGCCCCCACCTCTTTTGCCCTATTTTCAAGCATTAGCATTTTTGTGCCCTTAACATCAGTACAGAATGTATGATGCAAATACATCTATGATTGTCTTTTAGAGCTATGTTGCACTAGACAAATCAAAAAAAAAAAAAAAAAAAAGATACTTGTTTAAAGGTTAGATAATGGTTTCATATCATTTATGGAACAATAACAATTCCTGTACAGTCCTCACCCTTTGCCAGACACTGCTCTAAGAGCTCTACTCTATTAACTCATTTAATCATCACAACAACTCTATGAAATGAGTAGAAGGAAGGAACAATACCACAATTCCCTCCCCCCACCGTCAGATTCATTGTTCTAAATCACAGCTGAAAACATAGCATCACCTCTACAATCCTCAAATATTTCTCTGTTGATTTATAATAGGTTCCACTATGTAACCTGGAAATCTGATTCCTGCATGTTGTGACTCTAAGCTGCAGTAACACTTTCTGTTCCATTAGCACAAGGGCGAATGAAGCCTTCCTCCCTAAACACATCTCCTGCTTCCCCACTTCCCCATCTTTGTCCAACTTCCTTCCACTACTCCTAGACCTGCAAGGTGAAATTACACCCAGCCTTCAGGCACCACGTCTTACTACCAGCTGTTTTCCTGAAGACTTTTTTTTAATGTTTTTTTGGGAGGGGAGAGGGACGAGGGGGGGGGGGGGGCAGAGGATCCAAAGCAGGCTCTGTGATGACAGTAGACAGCCCGATTTGGGGCTCAAACTCGTGAACCATGAGATCATAACCTGAGCCAAAATGGGATGCTCAACTGAGTGAGCTACCCAGGGGCCCCATTTTCTGAAGATTTTAATTAACACACCTGAATGTGATTCTCCCTCCCTAAAACCTAGTATATCGCAGCAAATCTTTTAGCAAGGACCAGTTTACCACGTTCTGAAATAAATTCCTGAAATGTAGCAGTTTATGAATATACATATTTTTCTCCACTGTGGTGGAAATTCAGTGAAGACAAGTCCGTGTCATTTTTATCTTTGTCTTTCCCCACAGGAGAATGAAATAAGTTGATGAATAGAAATGATTAGAACAGCACTTACTATATGGTAAATGTGCAATAAAGTATTATTTGCTAGGGAAACTACTGAATTTTCCTGAGAAATTCAGCAGTACCATGGTCCCTTTGTCACCAGGTAGACCCCAAGACCTGACCTTTACTGCCCATATGCTCTACCCTTTGCCCCAGGAGTTTTGTTAAGCATTTCTTTCCAGCTTATCTCTTAACTCAGGCAAATGGAAAGCAAAACTGCCCCTCGAGGGGGTATCAAGTGCCCTGACAAGACCTCCAGCCAGGCCAGACCATCCAGACCACTGGGAGCTTACGGTCTAGGTCACTCCATGGTCCATCTGCAAGGGCGCGAGTCTGCAGAGGCGCGAGTCAGGGCCTAAGCTCAGCCTCCTTTGCATAACATACAGTGTGCGTAGGCATGTTTCCTCAAGGCGCATGCGCCACCTTTTGCTCAGTCACAGTATCAGATGACAAGGCTTTCCTGTCTAAATCTTCACCCTAACCCTGAACAGAAGGAACCCCCCTTCACCCTTTCTCGGAGTCACAGCTTTGGAAGCCATTCCCTGTGGTCTCCTATGTGCTGCAAATAAAGTTTTCTTTGTGCGACAACTCCACCTGGAACAGTTTCTGACGCACCAAGGAGCGAACCGAACTCTCCTTGATTCGGTTACACCCTGACGTCCTAGCCTTATTCCTATTTTAGAAGTGAAGACGCTGTGTCTCACATATGCTGAATGGCATTCTCATTTTTATGCAGCAAATCGTGGCAGTGTAAGCAAGGTTTCGAACCCAGATACTTTTTTACTTTAAAGCTGTCACCAGCTAGACCCCAAGACCTGACCTTTACTACTCACCTGTTTATACTCGCTGACATTTGTCTCACATTTTTCCTTAAGCTTTTCTGTCCAGCTTATCTCTTAACTCAGGAAAAGGACCCTGTGGGGGTAACACCCCATGAAGGAAACCGAAACTACCCCTCAAGCAATAATGACTGCCCACAGGAAGACCAGTTTGAACATAACCCCAGACTCACACCTGCACAGATGGACCCTGGAGTGACCTCTGGAATAAACTGCCTTTACCTCATTGTGATTCTAAAATCTCTGCCCAAGGAGAGGCACAAACCTCATTTACATAACAGACAATGTGTGTGTTAGGCACATTTCCTAAAGATGCAAGGCCTTCTGCCCACCTCTACAAACAAGGACAAGGCTCTCCTTTCTAAATATTCACCTTAAGTCTAAATAAAAGGAACTCATTCACCCTTGCTCTCCGAGTTACAGCTTTGGAAAAGATTCCCTGTGATCTCTTTATTTGCTGCAAACAAAGTTCACTTTGTGCAACAGCTCACCTAGTGCATCTGTGACTTGCCAAGGAGTCAGGTCACATTGGTTCGGTTACAAAGCGAATGCTCTCTTTAGTATATTCTGCTGTCAGCACATCATGATGGACGCCCATTTATTAAATTAATCACCGATTCTGAGGCGAAAATTAGTATTGAATCCAAATCCTTAATCTCAGACCACGTACATTTTAACATTGTTCGTGTTAAAAAGAAAAGCATAGGTCCAAAATGAGTCATTTAGGCCAAATCACCAAACCGGGGCTTAGTACTTAACCTACTCAATAGTTCAACCTCCCCCAGAAAGGCTTGTTCAAGAATTTCCTCATCCACACCAAAGAGGCAGTTTGTCACAGGGGTCCTCTCCAATACCCACCTCAACAGATGAGGTCATCTGCAAGGTAAGAACCCTGCTCTTTTCCCCCTAAGGGAAAGCAACCTTGTCGGAAACAATCCTTTCTTTTCTTTGGTTAATTATTTCCTTGCCCCACCCTCTTTCCTATAAAAACCTCGCATTTTGTACAACTCCTTGGTGCCTCTCTCCGCTTGACAGATGGGATGCTGCTTGATTAATGAAATCAATTAATAAAGCCAATTAGATTTTTAAAATCTAGTCAGCTGAATTTTAACACTGCCTCTGGTTATTGAAAGGATTATGGAACCTAATAACAACGTGTGACTGCATGGGAGGAGGCCCCATACCAAGCGATTTTCTGACATAAGCTGGGGGTCCTACAATTCAATTCAATGCTGATACTCTTCGCCCAGAGGCAGCATCAGATTCTATGGGTTATGTGCTCAGCCCCACAAGATCTCCCCTCCCTTCCCACTTTAAATGCCAGTCACAGTCTCAGGTCCTTACCTATGCTTCTGACCCACCAGCTATAGATTGAGGGTCCAACGACCCCCTCCTTGGGGTTGATTAATTTGCTAGAGGGACAGAACTCAGAAGAACATTTTATTTACTAGATCATGGTTTGTAATAAAAGGATGTAAATCAGAAACAGCCAGATGGGAGAGAAGCCTCAGGCTATATGTGGAGAAAAGGCACAGAGCTTCCAGGGGTCCAAGCGTGGCACCCCCCAGATCTCATTTTGATGAATCCAGAAGCGCTCCAAACCCCATCCCTTTGGGATTTTATGGAGGCTTCATTACATAGGCACAAGTGATTAAATGTAGGCCATTGGCGACTGATTCAACCTCCAGGCCCTGACTTCTCCCCAGATGTCTGGCATCCTTAGGTACATTCAGAAAGTCACTTCATTTATATAACAAAAAACACCCTCATCATTTAGAAAATTCCAAAAGTTTCAGGAGCTCTGTGACAGAAATGAGGTATTTCTTATTATAAATCACAATTTCACAGTTGCATATAGAGTTTTACCAGGATGCAGCCATACCCCTTTGTTTACATATTGTTTATGGCTGCTGGATGGCGGTTACTTAGTTATTACAGAATTGTGTGGTTGTGATAGGGCCTAAAATATTTCCCATCTGGGCTTTACAGAAAAAAAAAAATGAGAAAGCTGACCTTTGGTCTCCGTCAGTGATTCTCAACTCTGGTGCATATTAGAATCACCTGCCACGGGGTCCTCCTACCTCTAGAGACTCATTACATTACTCTGGGGTGGAAATGTGGGCATTTATGGTTTTTAAAAACCTCTCAGGTGATTCTAATGTGCAGCCATGCATAAGAATCAATGACTAGGAAATGATTTTACAAGCTGATTGTGATAACAATCAAAACCACTGGAGACAAAATTGGAAAATACGACCAAGTCACAATTCAGAATTTTGTAATATGCCTGTGGTTGGTAAAGATACTGGTATGATTTACTCAGTGGTTGCATGGCACTCACAGTGTATAAGCACTAATTTTGTGGCTCTGATGATAAAGCCACTGGAAAGCAAAGAGAGGAGCCCCATAATAAAGTCTGGGATGAGTCTGACACCTACTTGATTTCCCTAAACAAAACTACATTTTATTCCGGAGGATCAGACAAAAGGCAGTTAATTAGAAGATCATTTGTGCCTTGATTAGAAGCCTCACTCTGTGAACAGTACAGAATGCCACTTGTATTAAACACAAATGAAACAAAAGGAACACAACCACAGTACACTTGTGTTGTCAATTATCTACCTAATCGGCTTATAATTGTAGCTGCTGCTGTCATCTGTATCTCATAATAAAGAATAATTCTTTATAAAGAATAGCCCCCCTCCACACACGCATGTAACCTCCAGTTCACATTTATGTAGAAAGGCTTATAAATCATTCAATCACAATTTTTTGGCTGTATGTGTGGTGTGTGTGTGGGGGGGGGGGGCGTGTGTGTGTGTGTGTGTGTGTGAGAGAGAGAGAGAGAGGGAGGAGAGAGAGAGAGAACAACCTAAGCACTACTAAGATTAAATTCTGTAGCTTGTGCCCTTCTAATTTAATAGAAATGTGGCTGCTATTGTGAACTACAAAAAGAGATCCAAAGAGGAATCAGTGTGTGAAGAGAATTTCTCTAGAGTTTTCATACTCACCCATCTCATAAAAGATGCTTTCATGCAATACTTCCTACAGAGTTTGAGGAGCTCCTACAGATGTAAACTAGTAGGAAGGATATTCAGAGTATGACACAACCAGGGTCCAGAATTTACTATCCAGTGTCATTAGAATGAGTTCTGGTAGCCAGAGAGAAATCGTGTCCAAAGCTCCCACTAGGCGCTACTCACTGTGAAATTATCTGCCGTCTTGCCGTCACTGAGCCTGTGCCCCTAAGATCCTCACAGAGAGTTGAATCCTTTGCCACTGAAAGAGAAGGGATGATAACGGAGACGATAATATTTATAGAAATCATTTCCTTCCCCTTCACTCTTGCCAACCTGTATACAAGGAACTTCTAATACTCAGAGAGAATGGGGAAAAAGAATCTACCCCTCTTCCCTCTCTCCCTGTTGGCAGAGGGATCATTTATTTGATTGGTGAGACCACTGAAGTTACTACTGTCAATTGTCCTTACTTCTCTCTCAGGCAGGGCTAATATGGGACATGCTGATTGTGCTGCTTGGATCTCAGGATCTTGCCCTTTCTACGCTTGATAAGGTGGGGGGTTGTCTGTCACCTTCCATATATCCAGCCAGGTGAGTGTGTGCTCTGCAAATGCAGCCTGCCATCCCACCTGCTTTTTACGTTTAGAGAGGAGAAAGGATCTGTTAGGAAACCTAAATTCATGTTTCTGCTATGTTGTTGTTGTTGTTTTAATGTTTATTTATTTTTGAGTGGAAGATGGAGACAGAGCACAAGAAGCAGAGGGGCAGATAGAGAGAGAGGGAGACACAGAATCCGAACCAGGCTCCAGGCTCCAAGCTGTCAGCACAGAGCCCAACGTGGGGTTCAGACTCACAAACTGAGAGACTGTGACCTGAACTGAAGTCAGATGCTCAACCAATTGAGCCACCGGGGTGTCCTGTCATTCTAGGTTTTTTAATCAAAATAGGCAGAAATAAAGCTGGCCCACTGATTCAGAATGTGGAGGGGAAAGGCGTGTGATGAACTAGTAGCTTCAAACTCACAACAATACTCTTTGATGTATTTATAACTATTCTTTCTATGATTCAGAGCACAGGCTCTTCATACTAACCTGATGAGGTCACTGAAATAGGTATTTGTTTCAGATCACTTTTGAACCCTTCTGGCTATCCCTTCTTATTGTGTTCATTCATCTGCTAAAGGATCTACTGCAATGTATTCCTCTCTCTGTCCATCCTTCCACCACACCTCCAACAAATTCTTTCTTTTTTTAATGTTTATTTATTTATTTTGAGAGATAGAACAAGCAACAGAGAGCACACTAGCAGGGGGAGGGGCGGAGAGAAAGGGAAAGAGAGAATCCCAAGCAGGCTCAATGCCATCAGTGCAGAGACTGATGCGGGGATTGATCCCATGAACTGTTAGATCATGACCTGAGTGGAGATTAAGAGTCAGACACTTAACCGACTGAGCCCCCCAGATGCCCAGCATTTATTTATTTTTGACAACACCCATTGTCCCAAACGTTGGTGTTCCTTCTCCAACAAACTCTACCAAGCAGACTGGTTATTCCTCCTAAGAAGATTTTTCAGTCCCTTAAATAAGCATAAGGAGTCACAAAATGCTGGTAAGAATACACTTAGGTGTAGAGAGGGGAAGAGAGTGAGATTGTCAGTTTCATTCTCTAAATAAAAATTTTTGACTCCTACCATGTGCTAGAGCACTGGAGATACTAATGCAAAACACCTGTGGTCTCTACTTTCAGAGGGATCATATTCTATTGGCTAATTTAGTGGTACAGGGGAGCCTGGATGGTTCAGTGGGTTAAGCATCAGGCTCTTGCTTCCAGCTCATGATCTGTGGTTAATGAGTTTGAGCCCCACACTCACAGTGAGGAGCCTGTTGGGATCCTCACTCTCTCTCCCTTTCTCTCTGCCCCTCCCCCACTGGCACTCTCACTCTTTTTCAAAATAAATAAATAAACTATGAAGTTTAGTGGTACATTACCTTGGCCAACCATTGGATCCTCTACAGGCCCCATTTTGTGCCTTTGTTGCCCCATGACTGTGCTGCCCCAGGACAGTACATGTGGTACTGTGGAAAGAAGGAAATGCTGATAATAACACAGCTACAGAGAAGAAAGGCAAGGGCAAAAGCCATTTGGGGAACCATCAACAGGAGTTCTATTTCTTGTACCTTTTCTTCTTTGCCTCATTCTAAGTAAGGACATGAAGCGGATTTTGTGAAATCTGTTCCCCTTCTTCCCCAAATCACAGAACCAGAAAAGTAGCCATCAGATAGAACAAAGCAGCTCTCATCCTCATGGCAACTAAGGATAAAGACAGAAAGAAAAAAAAAAAATTACAACCTCAAGTAGAAATAGGGTACTATCATTTAATTAACTTTTATTTATTTATGCTTTTAATTTTAATGTTTTTATTTATTTTTGAAGGAGAGAGAGAGAGAGACAGAGCATGAGCAGGGGAGGAGCAGAGAGAGAGGGAGACACAGAATTCGAAGCAGGCTCCAGACTCTAAGCTGTCAGCACAGAGCCCAACGGGGGGCTCGAACCCACAAACTGTGAGATCATGACCTGAGCCGAAGCGGGACGCTCAACCGACTGAGCCACCCAGGTGCCCCCCATTTAATAAACTTTTAAAAGCAAAAATTATTTCTCTATTCAACTGTCTTCTGGAAGAATTACCTAAAAATTAAAAAGTAAATAAATAATGAATATGAACAAGACTGAATGTAGCAAATAGCCAGAATTGTTTCAAATTACTGCTGAACATTTTTGTAGAGATGGCCCTGAAGCATCAAAGACTCTTAATGATGCAGCAATCAAATAAATGCAATTTGCACAACACTCTACATTATTATTATTTCAGTAATGAGGAGCACTTCTCAGAGATTGGTTCTACATTAACATACTGGAAGGCAGATGGCCATCATAATTTTAAGAACATCATGAGTTAATCTTGGCCTTGGCTTCCTTCAAACATTACAAATCATGCAACTTTAAAATCTGTCAGTTTGAGTGCAAATTGTATCTTTTATGTTCTTTTTTTTTTTTTTTAATAAGCTCTAAAATTTTCTTCTTGAGAGGATTCATCAGTCTCTCATGGATTGTGGAGAGAGCAGGGAATCTCGAAGAAGGCAGCTCAGTTTGGATAATTGCAACAAACATTGTTATCTTTACTAACTGACTCATAAACGTTAATCTGATTTTTGAAATGAACTAGAAGACAGCCATCAAATTAGGTAGGTCCACAGTTTGTTGGCATGTTAACAATATATTAGTGCAATTTTTTAAATTTCTGGTGGTTGTTTCCTTTTACATATGTTTCCTTCTATAACTTTTATCATGACATTCTCTCCTTATGGTTTTTAAAAATCAAGTCTGAAATCACCAATGGTCCTCCTCTAAGAGCACACAAAAAGGTAGAAAAATCTGTTTTGAAATACTAATGCTGCTGTTTCTCAGCTGAATGTCTTTGGAAAAGTTATATAGCTTCTCTGAAGATTTCTTGTCTGTAAAATAGGAATAATAGTACCTACCTTCAAGGTTAGCATCAAGAATAAAGAAATTTTACAATATTCTCACTTCTGCAAGGCAAACCACATGAACCTAATCTCCACATATATTCATTCATTCATATAGTCAACATTTTCCCAATTATTCTGCTCTGATATATGTATCAGTTCTCATGCAAAAAAAAATATAATTTTGCTGAAAGGTATTTGAACCCTGAGAAAAATGCTAAAAACCAAATTATTCATGGTTCTCCTGCTGAGTTCAGGTTTTAGACTTGAGATGTGAGTTTTGGCACTGGCGTGGGAATGGTTAATGGCTGCCAACAAATGCCGCTGGCCTCTAAATATATTATCGTTTGCCCATGTGAATTATCTCCTCATGTTTTCTGAAAGAACAGTGCTTACCTGAAATGCTGCAGTATCATAAAATCATTCTTCAATAATACATTCTGGGTGAAGGGGGGATATATCAGTCAGACAAGATTCTCAGGCCACAAGATTTAAGTAATCAAGTCAAGTAATCAATGGGTTTTATAGCTCATAATGGAAAAATTCATCTTTCACTTAAATAACCTGAGTAGCTAAAAGCTTTTGGTAATTTTCTCATTATAAAATTCAGTTGTTTAAAGACAAACTGTTTTTCTAAAATCGACCAGGCATATTCTGTAAATCACAGTTCTGGCACCTTGCTCTTACAACCCCCTATAAATACCTTCCTTTCTGAAGTAGATTTCGGATTCATAGAATATTCATTTGTGTGCCTGGACACTCCATCAAACAAAAAAAAAAAAATTCTGCATGATTAAACAGAATATATTATTCTGCCTCTGTATTTGCATAATAAATCAGACCTACACTGTGGGTCACTGAGTGCTAGTTACAGCATCTAACAAGTTGTACCTTCAACCTAGCTCTCAATTTTTAAATGAAAATAATTTTAAAGGAATACAAAGTTTCCATAATTATTGAATTGCAAATGGGTATTCAAGAATATGTGAGCTATTTTAATATGAACATTGCAGCTATGTGATGCCAAAGCAAATAATTCTGTCCATTGTACAGATCAGGGTTTGACCTATCATACAATGGCTCATACACCTACTTTTGCGATTGAATACTGTGTCAGGGTATCATAGATATAAAATTCTTTCATAGTCCAGGCTCAAGTATCAACAATGGGATGTCTTTGCTTATATCACTCTGTGTTCTCCCTATTGCCTGTTTAGGTAAAAAGATATTAACCATAATATCCTCAATGGAGGGATATACAAAGATAACTGGACTCAAGTCATAAAACATCCAACCATTAAATGTTTAAATTGTTAAAATATTAAAATTGAAAGTAACAATGATCCAAAACAGATCCTTGGGGTCCCCCGGGTGGCTCAATAGGTTAAGCGGCTGACTCTTCATCTCGGGCTCACATCATGATCTCATGATTGGTGGGATAGAGCCCTGCACTGGTTGGGTTCTGCACTGACAAGTGGAGCCTGCTTGGGATTTTCGCTTTCCCTCTCTGCTCCTAATCTGCTTACGTGCATTTGCACTCTCTCTCAAAATAAACATTAAAACAAAACAGATCCTCATTCTGTTCATAATTAGCTATATAAATGCCTTATATATGAAAAAATGTTACTCAGAGTCTCTGTGATGATATGACAATTGAATTTTTATTTGTGTTTTTTTTTTTACATGTGGATACTTGTAAACAATGGAAAAATATATTGAATGTAAAATACACAAACTAATAACAGTGCACATATATATTAGAGTGGATGTTTCCAAGCAGGAAGCTAAATTATATTCTCTCAATGTTTTAGATTTATCTGATCATGTCTGAAGATGGGTGAGGCAGGCCCTCCAGAAGACTGTTTATATAATAGATGCAGTAACCTTCTGAGAAATATCTTATCTCAAGAGAAAAGAGAGTTGAGCAGTACTAAATTGGTCCAAGAACGATAAATAATGCCAAAGAGCAAGAGTGGTCTTGAGGAGAGAAGAGTATTGATCATTTATAATCCAATCTTCATGAATTTATGTCTGACAGTTGAGTAGATAGGCTAATTTTTTTTTTTTAATCAGTAAAATAAAAGAACTGTCTTAGTGAACTCTGTAAAAACATAGAGGAAATGAAGTAGTTCTACTTTGCACCTGGGAGACAGAATAAATCAAAAGTAGGGGAATGAACTACCATCTCTCTAGGTCTTATGTATGTGAATATGAAATATGAAAGTTCGTGTGAGCAAAGATATAGACCAGAGAAAGAAGGAAATAACATAGAATATCCATAGCCTCAACAGAAGACAATGGAATAGAGCAGAAACAAACAAAAAAACAAAAACAAAAACGGCATATAAGATGCCCCCTGGAGAGTGTGATAACTATTTGGGTTGAACTACATGTTTGTAACTTTTCTCCCTCTGATTTTATCATATATGAACAGTGCAGGAAAAAAGAATAGAAAAGGCACAAATTATAGCAAAAATAATTCACTTTTGACCTTACCAAATCAGGAAGAATTAGAGGAAAATGGAGTTCTTGCAGGTGAACACAACCAACAATAACCACAACAAAATTCTACTACTGTTATTGTGATCTTTTGTTTACTCTTAACTGGGATAATCTTGTTAATTTCCTATGTTCCCATTAGAATACTGTAGTTTCCCTAAGTATAATACCCCTTGTGTTACAGAACCTGGTCTGGACCACCTGGCAGAAGAACCAAGCAGCACTTGGAGCTCTTGGAAGGCAGGAAGTTTATTTTACTTTGGTGGGCTCAGAAGAGATCACTCTCCAGAGGTCTGAATCCCGTAAGCGGAGGGAACAGTTTATAGTCTGTTACTTCTGCATTCGCATTAGAGCAGCGAGTGGAGTGGGAAGAAAAGCCTGGAAGGGGAGTCTTTGGTTGGGGGCTGGAATTTTCCTATCAGTCCTGCTGGCCATCTTATAACAGATTTTTCCCTATCATTCCCCTCTTTGATGTCCCTTTAGACAGATCTAGGCTGTATTAGAGGGCATCATCTTCATTTATTACGGGCTCGTCCTTTCCCTTAGTTCCCTGACTTTGGTTGTGACCATTCCTGACTACTTTACAAAGTAACAGCATTCTTCTCCAAGGAAGATGTTGGTGTCCCCTTTCCTGGCAACAAAAGTGCCTGTCTGTTTTGGAGGGCAACTCCTGCCAGGGAACTTATTTGACTCTGTAGGGACACTAGGGAGTCGGCCACTCGTTAGTGCCACAGAAGAGCCTATGCCCCTTATGCCAGTCCCTATCCCCGTGGCTATCCCTGCCCCTGGGAGGACAGGTAGCAACACCCCTCATTTAGCCTGGGCCTTAAGGCTGAAGGTTAATCTAAGCACCAACTTTTATCTTGAGAATGATTTAATCTCTTTTTCCTGAAGTTTGAGGCACATACATCAGTGAAAACACTTTCCCAAAATGGCATTAGTAACCTTCTTACTGGCAGGCAAACCAGCAGACCGATAGAGGTTTACACCACATTTAAGCTTTTCAACCCCTCAGATTCTTCCACTGAAGACACCCTGCTCTTACAAATGGGGCCCAGATCAGAGGCAATCAATACCAACAAAACATCCTATCCATAAGAGGAAGGTGAGTGCGAGCAGGAACCTCTCGCTCTTTCCCCAGCTTTCTGGGGCAACCTCTGCCAATCCGATGGCAAGGAGTAAGGACAGTCTATTCATTTCATCGGAGCAGTGATTCCTCAAGCTTCTGCCATGGGTAGACCAGCCAGCTTCCAGCGTGTGGCTGGAGCAGGGCTGAGATTGGATTGGATTTGGGCAGTCTTTCAATTCTAGGGCTCCTCAGGATTGGCCCTCTTGACTCTGGAGTGGTGGACCCATTGAGTGATACTTGTGACCTTAAGGGCAGTAGGGGTGGTCGGAATAACAGTATGAGGCCCAGTCCACCGGGTTTGAGAGGGTCTTTTTTCCAGTCTTTGACCTAGACCGAGTCCCCTGGTGAGAAGGGGCGTACAGGGGATCCTAAAGAGATTGGGGCCCTCTCAATGGTATATCGTTGTGTTCTCTTATTCCCTTATCCCCTATTTGGTGCAGGTTCCCTGGGAGGCTCCCTAGACATGGAGGGGGCCTCCCATATATTAGTTTAAAATGGGAGAAACCTTGAGTTCCTGATGTGTAACGGACATGCAGGAGGGCCAGGGGCAACAGGTCCGGCCATGGGAGGTCTGTTTCCTGACATAACTTGGCTAAGGTTCCTTTGAGTATGCAATTCATCTGCTCTACTTTCCCTGAGCTTTGAGGCTGGTTTGTATAATGTCAGCCAGGAACATAGGCCTGTTATCCCTGTGGATTGTGGCTGGCAAGCAGAACCGGGGACAGGGGACAATTTCTTCTTTGAACTTCTGGTGGGGGTCTCAGTGCACATAAGGGAGGGAGCTATGTCTACCTCCTTATTAGCTGCTATCTTGGCTGCTTTGTCTGCTAGACAATTTCCTCATGCTGTAGGGTTGTTCCGCTCCTCGTGTCCTTTGCAGCGTAGAACTGTAACTTCTTTTGGATGCCAGAAGTCCTCAAGGAGCATTAGTATTTTCTCCTTGTTTCTGTTGGTCTCTACCGTGGTGAGGAGGCCCCTCTCTTTGTGGATTGCCCCACGTATGTGTATGGTAGCAAAGGCGTACCGGGAGTTGTTGACGAGCTTGTCTTTACTAGAGCTGAGCGCTCGGATTAAGACATGTCACTGCATACCGTCACTTGAATGCCCTCTGTGATGAAACTGCTACCATCACTGAACAAAGTGAGGTCTGGGTTCTGTAGGGCCTGGTCAAGCAGATCTGGGCAGCTTGTGAATACCTTATCTGTCACCGCAGAGCAGTCATGATCTGATGTCCTTCAGAAGGTAGGAAAGTTGCAGGGTTCAGTGTCCATACTGTTTTAAGAGTGACCCGTGGATTCTCACAGAGGATTCCTGGTATTGTGTTAGCCGAGAGTTAGAGAGGCATGAGAGACACAACAGCATGAGGAACCTTGACATTTAGTTCTTGTCAGGGTGAGTTTATCTGCCTCCTTAATGAGCAGAACTGTGTCTGCTAGCTAGTGCCCTAAGGCACAGTGGCCATCCTGCCACCATCGGGTCCAGCCTCTACAACAGGTATGCTGTTGCCATGACCAAGGGCCAACAGTCTGTGTGAGAACCCTGAGGATGACCTTTACCTTCTCATGCACAAAGAGATTAAAAGGCTTTTTATATTTGACAGGCCAAGGGCTGGTGTCTGCCCCAAGGCGGACTTTATCTCTAGGAATGTGGCTTCAGCCTCCTCTTTCCAGACAGGGGGTTCTCGATCCGGCCCTACCAAGAGATTATAGAGGGGTATTGCCAGAGCTGAGAATCTGGGAATCCGGATTCGGCAGAATCCCGCAGCCCCTAGGAATTTTCGTAGCCCCTTCTTAGTTTGGCGCTGGGGTAGGGAGGTCTCTGGCCCTAGTGCTCATTTTCCTTGGGTAAGGAGGAAGCCTAAGTATCGGACTTGCTCTTGGCAGATCTGTGCCTTTTTTCATGAGACCCGATACTCTGAGTCTGACAGGAGTTGGTGGAGGGCCCTTCTGCCCTCTGTACAATTCTCTCAGGTATTGCTGGCAAAGAGGAGGTCATGCACATACTGGAGAAGGGTGCAGTATGTGGCCTCCCTTGGAAAGCCAGCAGTCTCCAGCCAGTGCCTCCCCAAAAAGGGTGAGGTGAGTTTTTAAACCCCTGTGGGAGGCACGTCCAACTCAGTTGCATCTGATGCCCTGTGTCTGGTTCAGTCCATTCAAAGGCAAACAAAGGTTGGATCCGTGGGGGGAGGGGGGTGCCAAGAGAAGGCAGAAGAAGGCATCCTTTAAGTCTAGGCAGGTAAACCATCTGGAAGAGCCTGGGATCTGGGTGAGGAGGGTGTACAGGTTCGGGACCACCAGGTGCAAGGAGCTTGAACTGGTCGGTACTTTCCTACCGGCTTCTTTACTGGCAAAAGCAGGGTGTTCAGGGTGATTGGGACTCAACCAGAATGCCTGCTTCTTTGAGTCTGGTCAGGTGTTCTTGGATGCCTGCCCTTGTCTCTTGTGGGAGGGGGTATTGCCGCTGTCTCTGCGGTTGAGCCCCTGGGATTAACTCTACAATGACTGCGGCCTGGTTGTGGGCAAGTCCGGTGGGGGAGGGGAGGGTTGTCCTTGGTCCATACAGTGGGAAAGGCAGTCCTGAATTCGGGCAGGCCGCTTGGTTGGGCTTGGGTACAGAATAGCCTCCCTTTGGGTCCAATTGGAGGCTGGTGCATCCCATTGGCTCAAAGGTTATTTGGGCCCCCAGTTTTGAGAGTATATCCTGGCCGAGGAGAGGGATAGGGCACTCAGGTAAGTAGAGGAATTCATGCCGTACCGTGTGGCCCCCAAATTCACATAAAAGTCATAGTTTGGCCCCCTACTTTTATTTTGACATGGGTTCATGGGGGCCAAGAAGTAGTGAGCCTAGTCCCCCTCAATATGAATCTATTCCTGCTAGGCCTATGAGGTCTTTTTTGCAGGGTTCTTGTGCATATCAGCTGGGTTTCTGGGACTTTCCCCAGTTGGAATATTTATTCTTTTAATGTCCTTTCTCCTTGTAGTAGGAGATCCCTTGCTAAAGAGGTTTGGGGCCTCCCCACATTTGACGGCTGGACCTTCCCTGTCCTTTTGTCGTGTCTCTCTTCTGCCTCGGGTCAGACAGGGTATAAGCCTCTCAGAGACCCTCAAAATAATCCCCGGGATTCCCCTTGCTGCAGGGCATATTCCTGGGCTTCTTAGCCCCTGCTCAGATGCCCTGGAGGACAGCCTCTTGGTACCAGCAGGTGTGGACCAGCATCTGGAGGATGCCTGAATCAGGCCGAGGGCAGAATTTGGCCACTGATCTGGGGGGGAGAGAGGATCTGCTGAGTCCGGAGGTGGTGGGGAGACTGAAGGTGGCGGAGTATTGGGATACTGGGGGGTTCATATAGCGGGGTAAGATTGGTTCTTCCTCTGGATCACCAGCAAGAATTTGTGGAGGTCAGGACTTCTGTTGACCTTCCTTGGGCCACTTTGTCGAGGCCACTAAGACACTAGCGTGTCCCTGTTTGTTGCAGGTAACTTGCACCCAAGGGGGAAGGTTTTGTGCAATCTCTAACCAGGAGTCAATATAAGGGAACTGATCAGGATAACCTGGGTCTCTGTCAACAACATGCCAGATGCGGTGCACCACTGGGACACCTAAGGTTCCCTCCGAAGGCCATCCTACACCAAAAGTAGGCCATTCCAACTCGCATAGGGTCCTTACTTGCCGGGTGTCATCTTAATTCCATAGTCTCCCAAAAACCCCTTCTTTGCTCTGTCCTGACCCTGCAATGTTCCGTGGGATGGAGTCAAAAAGACAGACCGACGGGTAGGGGTGACCCCTCTAATGAGGAGACCAGTCAGATGCCCGTCTGTTCGTGTCCCAAAGGAACCTAGATGACACTTAGCCATAGCGGTCTCAGCTTTGTGACTTAGCACCGGAAACTATTCCGATGCCGCCATAGACTGTATGCCATTCACCACAGAACACAGACAGGCCCACTCAGACTCCATGGGCTTCTGGGGACCTTAAGGGTGCCCGCCCATGGAGCCACAGAATCGAACCTGGCAGGCAAGCCAGACCCAGTCGCATATTCACTCACATACACACCAGAGGTTATGACACTCCCTCCCACGGAATTTCTACCTGTGAGACCTCTCAAGGCTCCAGGGAGTGATCAGGTCCCCCTTCCGCCCCTATGGGTGGGCCAGACCGAACTGGGGCCCCAGGCCTTACCTGTATCCGACGTCGGGTCCAGATGCTCCACGACCAAGTCTCCTCCAGTCCAGTGGGAACGGCAGACAGACTGGGGCCAGCCTGAGACCACCGAGAGGGAGACTGCCGAAATTCAGGCAGGGCGCGCCTTCTCCGTTGCGATTCCTCGTTCCGTCACCGCCTCGCCGTTTTCCCAAACCGGTGGCAACAATGGGCCAGCACGGTTTCCCGGTCAGGAAACCAAATGTTACGGAACCTGGTCTGGATCACCTGGCAGAAGAGCCAAGCGGCACTCGGAGATCTTGGAAGGCAAGATTATTTCACACTGGCAGGTCAGAGGAGATCACTCTCCAGAGGTCTGAGCCCAGGTATAAGCAGAGGGAACAATTTATAGTCCGTCACTTCCGCATTCCGTATTAGTAGTCATTTGGCGCATGCGGGGAGCGGGGTGGGAAGAACCCGGAAGGGGAGTCTTCCTTTGGGGACTGGAATTACCCTGTCAGTCCTGCTGGCCATCTTGTAACAGATTTTTCCCTATCAATTGTACTCACTGACTCATTCCTTGAATAAACCATTTTGCACGAATTACTTAGACGTCAGCTTTTCCTGTCATGTCTATATTTGCAAATATAGGCAATGGCATCCCTAGAAGCATGGGTCATGAAACCAACACAGTATCTAGATAGTCGCATATATTTGTTCTTCTCTTTGTTGCGTGCTGATGATCTGGGCTTACTTTTTTCCCCCTTGATTTTTTTTTTTCTTTTTTTTTTTTTTTCTTTTTAATACATACTACAGCAGTCTACCTCCTCCGGAAGAAATCAACACAATGATGAATACTGACCCTTGGGGCATAATTTCATGTCATTAGCACAGTGAAACCAATGGCAGTAGCAAAATGATGCATTTTTTTAAGGCTGTCTGCTCCGGCCCATTTCTGTGGTTTTTAATATGCTATTAAAAGCCAAGGTTTGTCATTTTCTCAGAAAACTGAATGTCTGGGACGATATTGCTTTCATTTATTAATGCTTCAACAAATGTTCATGTCCACAATGTCATCAGACAGAACCCTAAAAATTGCACCATGACAGTATAACACAACTGAGTTGTGGGTTGTGGTATAAAAGACATCAACCCAAGGCATTACAAAAGGAAGCATCTTTTGTTCAAAAACTTCATAGATAAAATTATTTAGGGATTTAAACTGAACATTTTGAGGCACGGTGTTTCAGCTCCATATCTTTAACCAGTTTCTAAACATTTGTATCCCCACAAATTGCATATTCCCTGACACGTGACAGATTTTTAAAAAATATGTATTGAATAAACAAATGAAGAAATCCTTCAAATTTGAGAGTGCAACAGAGTTGCAAATACCTACTTTCATTAGACTAAAGAGCGTTTGTAAGATGGACCATAGATGGTACTGCCAGAATACCAGAAGTCATTATGTCACTGCCTGATTGCTGGCACCAGTCACATGGGATCTGTCTGGTTGGTTTTCCTGTTCAGTCTGCCCCTACCTGTCTGTCCAACTCCCATTCTTGGTCATTGCCTCTTCTGTCTCACTCCTCTGACCAAAGCTCTTCATTCCCTATTGCGGTACCTGTGAATGATAATTTTTTATACTGACTTTTAAAGATTTCCGTGATTTGTGCCTTATTGAACCCCATTTTCTATCCATCTCTTTCCTGTGAATTACCCTTTCCTTGTCCTAGTGCTCTGGCCTTACTGATCTGTGGCCATTCAACAACCATTCCTACCTCTGTGATTTGCATCATCAAGTTCTCCATTGCTACAAATACTCTGCTCCTTTCTGTCCTTTCAAATGCTAATCAGTCTTCAATAGTTGGTTAGAGGGCTTCTGTGAAGTCTTTTCAAACTCATTGATATCTCATTGATCTTTCAATCATTCACTGCTCATTTACTACGTGCTGAGATGCAAAGTTACCAGCTGCCAACAATGCATATACTAGTATAATTCAGGTCCAAGTTTTGGAATTCTTATATTCTAGTGGGAAAGATGAACATGTAAATAAATAATTACAACGTAGAGAGATAAGCACAAATATGAATATATACATATGGCTACAAGAGTACATTTACAATCCTTAAATATCTTTCACATATTTGAGAACACATTGTATATTTATTGCCCTGTTGTTTTTGATGTTGTACATGCATTCAGTATGGTTTTCAGGACATGCAACTTGAGGACAAAAACAATTTTGGATTGCATTATGTTTGTGTGTTCTTCACACAGCCTAACATAGGGATTCTTATTAGTTGATTTTTCCTTTCTCCCTGGGCTTACCTCAATTTATAGAAAAAAAATTAGCAAATGAAAAAAAATTATTTTTTGACATTATTCTTCAATATGTTCTCTTTAAAACCTTTTTTTGACTTGGGGCGCCTGGGTGGCGCAGTCGGTTAAGCGTCCGACTTCAGCCAGGTCACGATCTCACGGTCCGTGAGTTCGAGCCCCGCGTCGGGCTCTGGGCTGATGGCTTGGAGCCTGGAGCCTGTTTCCGATTCTGTGTCTCCCTCTCTCTCTGCCCCTCCCCCGTTCATGCTCTGTCTCTCTCTGTCCCAAAAATAAATAAACGTTGAAAAAAAAAATTAAAAAAAAAAACACCTTTTTTTGACTTATTCAAAGGGAATAAGCAGATAATTCATACAAAGAGAATAAAAGTAGGAGAATAAAAGTATAGAAGGATATTCAACCGTACAAACTATTAAAGCTTTCTAAAAAAAAATTGGCAAGAGACCATTTGATAAAACATTTTATAGCTTTAGAATATTCTGGGTTATATAGCATATAAATTACACTATATTCATTGGTAAATAACTGACCACCTGAGTAAAAGCCATTTATTTATTTATTTATTTTTAAATGTTTATTTATGTTGAGAGAGAGAGCACAAGTGGGTGAGGGGCAAAGAGAGAGGGAGAGAGAATCCCAAGCAGGTTCCACTCTGTCACACAGAGCCTGACATGGGGCTCAAACCTACAGTGAGACCATGACCTGGGCCAAAATCAAGAGTCAGAGGCTTAACTGGCTGAGCCACCCAGGCACCCTGTTAAAAGCCATTTAAATACTAAGGGTTTCTAAGAAATCTAGTGACAGGTATAGCATCTCAACAATGTTGTCAAAGAGTCATTCATTCATTTATCCCCCTGGGGATTCAGCAGTAAACACCATAATTGTTATCCTCTTAAACTTTTATTCTAGTTCTATTTGGGTTGGAAGTAAGAGACAAATGGAAATAGTAGACAGGTAAGCAGGTAGATAGATGACTGATTGATGGATGGATAGAAGATTTGCAGATGAGAGATGTGTTTGTATGAACACACACACACAAACACACATAAGCACACACATGCAAATTAGAGCATATAGTGATAACTATTAAGAATAATAAAGCAAGGTAAGATAGATAGTTTGGGGCTTTTGACTTTCTAGGCTTCCATATTAGTTAGCAATATCTCTGTTCATGTTCACAGGATGGCTACAGCAATATTGTTCGCTATAGTAGAGGCAATGACCACACATGGGAGTTGGACAGGCAGGTAGGGATGGAAAGAACAGGAAAACCAACCAGACAGAGTGACATAATGACTTCCTATAGCCTTTAGCAGAGAGAGCATAAGAATCAAGTGATTCTTTTCTTGAAGCTTTCTGTTTTCATGGGATGTAAAATATTTCCCAGAATTCACTTAGCCAACATGCCCCTATTTCTTGTTGGGCAGCAGTGAGTCACATGCCCTCCCTGACACTGACTGACTGAAAATGGTGGGATTATCATGAATGGCATAAAAATGATTCGTCCTCTAGAGCCACACAAGGAGTTTCCCTTCCCACCAAGCACGTTACCCAGTTTGACACAGAAGCCAAATCAGTCCTCTGTTACCAGGGAAAGAAGGAGGAAGATGGCTTCAGGGGAACTCAACCAACATTGTGGGTCCACAAGGTTAACTTAAGAAGTTAAACTGGCTGTCCATAGTCACAGGGCTATTAATTTGCAGAGCTCTGACTGCAACCCGAGTCTTTTGACTCAGGTCTCTGCTTTTTCACTGCTGAGCAGACTGTAGCCTCCAGTTGTTCTGTTCCAGGCACAAGGCAAGCATAGTCACAGAGTAGATGTGTATGGAAGGAATGGGTGAAGGCACAGAATACACTAAATAAAAACACTAACATGTTTCTCCAGAATGTGTTTGGGTTTTTTTTAACGCATTCCAGTTTTTCAACTCCCTTCTTAAAATGTGTACACAGAGCTGAAAACACTGCTGAATTTCAGTTCTTTTATTATAAAACAAAGGGCTAAACCTTATGATTTCAATGGCCTCTCAGCTTTATGTCTCCCAAGTGAAGATGTATTCTTTATCCAGTAAATAAATTCTTATTCCTAATCCATAGACCTCTAAGGACCTTAATATTTATTTAAAATGCATCATTTCAAAATCATTATAAATTATTAAATAACTTGCTTTTCAAAGGGACATAGCAATATAGGAGCTTGTACCCCAGAACAGGCACACATGTTGATGTATAGAGAAAATACACATCTCATCCATGGACATTTTTTTCAGCTAATCCCATCCATACTGATTTCCCCTTGGCTTTGGGTTGACTTTCTCTATGTGTAAGAGATTTTCTAGAAGAGTGGGTAGACCTTGAGCTCTTGATAGTCACTGTCCCACCTCTACCACTAACTTGGCAAGTGGTCTTAAAAACCATGTGATCATTTATAATCTCTATTTCTTTCCTTTAGAAAGAAACTAGTTGTATCTTCCTTGTTGAATTTTGGTAATGATCATATGTGATTTTCATATGTGATAATAAATGCACAGTGCCTGACACATAGCTATCATTTATTGATAACTCTTGCTTGTTTGGTTTTTTTCAATGTTTTATTTATTTTTGAGAGGGACAGTGTGAGTGGCTGGGGGGCGGTAGAGAAAGAGGGAGACAGAGGATCTACAGCGAGCTCTGCACTGACAGCAGCGAGCCCTATGTGGGGCTCAAACTCATGAACCATGAGATCATGACCTGAGCTGAAGTTGGTGCTTAACCGACTGAGCCACCCAGGTGACCCAACTCTTGTTTTTAATAATATGATGCACCATTTCCATCTATAATTTTGTTTTATTCCTAAGTAACTTAGTTTTACCTGTTAATCATGTCTTATTGGACCATCTCTAAGAGCTTAGGAGGCAAGAAAAACAACAAATTATTTCTTTACTATGTTTACTCTTCAGATTTCTCAATGCATAGTAATTAATAATAAATATATATCAAGTGAATCTATCTATGTATCTATCTATCATCTATCATCAATCTATCTGAATATAGTGCTTGCTGTGGACATTCCATAAAGAAATGTTGAATAAGTAACATTGAAACTCAAAAATCTTATGATTTGTTGGTCCTAAAATAATAGACTTTGACTTCCTGTGAATCTGATAAATTGTACAGAAAGCCCTGAAAATAATTTATTTTTTTCTCTTAAAGCCAAAATAGGGATAAATAAGCAAAATAACATGAAGTATTTTCTCAATCTGCGAAGACTGAGGTTAGCTAGTATAACTTCAAAGAGGTTAGCTAGTATAACCCCTCATGAAGTATTGGACAGGAAAGGAAACTATCAGATTTAGCCAAGGTATTTGAAATTAAGTCTGGTGTGAAGTAAGGGGAAGTGCATTAATCCGGTTAAGTCTTCTCTCATTTTATGCTGGAAGAATAAAAATTATTTTTATCAAAACCATCCTTTGATGTTGTTGCTGATGTCAGTTCAATTGCCCTCTCAAAGCAGAAGTTCAGAGCAGGGGCCCAGAAGTTTGTATTTCCCATTCAATTATCTCCAAGGAAGATATATGAAGCATATATTTGCATGAGTCTGAAACACCAGCCTAAGGGAAAGAAACTGAAGCCTATCTGCTTGTGAACAATGGGCTTCATTTCATGCTTTGTTCTAGCAGGCAATGGACTTTATTCAATCACTGAGGAACAGTAGCTAATTTTCCCTTCTAGTCCCCAGGGCACACTTGGTATTAAATGAAAGCAGTAAACTGGCATATGGAAAGCATTCAATAAATGGTGGATAACGTCTTATCTAACCTTTGGATCAGTCCTATTGAAGTAGGCTTTATTATTCTCATTTTGTAGATAATGAAATGGAAGCTCAGATACATTATATACATTTGGCATCCAACAGCCCTGGATTTGAATCACAGTTCTGCCAAATTCTAACCCTGTATCCTTGGGCAAAGTCTGTCCTATCTTTACTAAGCCATAAGAAGTCCATTTCCCCCTCCAACAGACAGTCGACTTCAATGGAAGTCATATTTTGTGGACCTTGCACATCTATCACCTGAACTTTACTTGGGGTTGTACAGACTGGGTACAGACCTGCACTGTGCTCTCTGCGGATTTACCCCCGTCACATCAGGATGCACACCCTTGCTCTTACATTGTTAGTGCTAAGGGAACTCAGAGCTTATTGTTCTGCTTATGCAAAGCTTAAACTTATGAGCTAGGGAATTGTTTCAGCTTTTCATAAATGATTTGTCTTTTTGATAAAATTTCATTTGATAATTCATTAAAAAATGACGAAAGGCCATCACTACAGGGCACCTTGGGTAGATCAGAGCCTAATATCACAGAAACCTTTCCCCAATCTTTTTAGATCATCAAGCTAAATAATGGATCTGAAGTTTCCCGATGTCTTTTCTGCCATGAAGTTTAAATTAGATGTGGTCTCCCTTGGGTACCATTCAAAAGAGTTCTAATGACAGTGTAAAAATATTGAAAGAAGCTATACGAGATTCTTTTATTTAAATATACATAACTATATATGTACTAACTTCACTTGATTGAAATGAAAAGGAAAGAGCTAACTTCAGTATTAATATCATTCCTTCATTGCTCGACTTTATATATAAATGCCAATAATTCTGAGGTTTTGCAAGATGGATATTTATAATTACTGCAGATTTCATTAGCTAAAAAGCCAGAATTAGAAGGTAAAAATTAGATTTTAATGAACAATTCTTTGGAAGGATGTCATGAATTGGTATCTGGAGGATATAAGCACAACTTAAAAATCAAGCAGATTAAGTGAGTGTGAGTCCAGAAAGGACTGGATAGAATAAAGATTAAAATAACTTCAAAGACAGGTCCCTGTTGAACCACTTTTCCCACCCCCTGAGGAAAATGACATAGTATGCAAAGAAATAAGGAAGAATATGAAATGCATGCTTTAAAAGGTAATTTGTGTTTTAAGGCTTCATATTTGATGGGGAAATTTTCAGTTGACAATTTTTACAGTTGTGATTTAACACAGCAAATTAAAGGCTTTGGCAGCAAATAAATAGATTCACAATGATTGGTGCTGAAACTCAATGGCCTTCCACAGGATATTGTTCAAACTCTGCCTTGTCAGACCTCATGAATCCAGCAGCATCTCGGGCGAGGTTAATGATCAAAATAAATTTAGGGTATGGGTTTTCCAATCCAGGCTGGGAGGAGATCTTCTGCTGAGGATGATAGAAATAATAACAAGTAATATTATTATCATAGCCAAATGCACAGAGCAGTTTTCTATGCCATGCACAGTGCGAACATTTTATATACCTAAAACACGTTTACTTGAAGGTATGATTTAACAAGGAGATCGAAGAGACAAAAATAAGGAGAACTTTTGCCTTGCAGTCTTGGTTTATTTCTGTTAAGTAGTGTGTATTGGAAAACAGTTTCATATCAGGTAGACTTATAATGGCATTTATATTTTTAAAATAATAAAGTGTTTTTAAAAATTTTCTTTAATGTTTATTTATTTTTGAGAGAGACAGAGCATGAGTGGGGGAGGGGCAGAAAGAGAGGGAGACACAGAATCTGAAGCAGGCGCCAGGCTCCGAGCTGTCAGCACAGAGCCTGATGGTGGTGCTCGAACTCACAAACCATGAGATCATGACCTGAGCCAAAGTCGGATACTCAGCCGACTGAGCCACACAGGCACCCCAAGTTTTTTTTAATATAAGAAAAGGGAATAGAACCACTTTTATTTATATAATGGTATTCATTACACATGAACACTTTATTCTGGGAGCCAACACTTACTTACAAGAAGTTATGGAATCACTATGACCGCCTAACAGTATTGTGCTTGGCAATAGATTACAGCAAGTGTGTGTTACTCCGGCAGAGGACTGAGAATTATAATTCAGTCTAGGTAGTGGGCCAGTAATTCTCAGCTCACATCCATGGCCATTCATAATCTCCTTTCCTTTTGCTAAAATATATCTTCTTTTCTGTGGTCTCATTCTGAAATATCTCTATCTCCTATGATTTTTATTTTATAAACGAAGCAAGGAAAGGAGATTCTTTATGGCTCTTTGATTGTTCACAATTCTATTGTGGGGCACTAATAGCAAATCATTTCAAAAACTGACCTTGCTCACTTGTTTGAAATATTTTGACCCTTCTGGAAACTTCATGTTAGTTTGGTGTTGTTATTGTTTTTGTGAAATCGTGTGTGTGTTTGTGTGTGTGTGTGTGTGCATGCGTGCTCATGTGATGATTAGGGAATGGACTTAGAATTACAACAGGGGGAAAACAGAACACATTAGCATCCCTATTTAGCCCTCGGATGTCTTTCCACCTTCTTCAATTCCTCTGTGAATCCTCCTAATTCTAGAATACCTGGAATAACTGGGCTAGTCCTGGCATTTTCTACAATGTAGTCTCTTCTGCCACAAAATCTCTGCTTACACAGACACCTAGTACTTTCATATGTGCCTACTGAAATGTAACCTATTTGGGGGATGTGTAGGTTAAAATGTCACCATATTTGTCAAGTTACCCATTAACTGCTAGTCAAAGCTTCCATTCTAATACCAAAAACCTTTAGAAACATCCTATGGAACTCATCTCTGTATTATGATGCTTTGCTAGTCACACACTTCCTCTTACTAACTAAAAGAACCTTGAAGACAGCAATCCATGACTTATATATCTTTATTCTTGTCACTGCTTCTTATTTAGGGATCTGCATTTTGAACATGTTCAGTAAATGTTAGTGAATGATGTATGCCTAAAATAAAATTGAAGTCCTATAGAATTTCGTCCTTCAAGACTCCATTACAACTTTTTTTTTCCTTTTTTAAGTGTTTATGTATTTATTTTGAGAGAGAGAGAGAGAGAGCGAGCAAGCATGGGGGAGGGGTAGAGAGAGAGGGAGACAGAGAATCCCAAGCTGGCTCCGTGCTGTCTACACAGAGCCCAATGTGGGGCTCGAACTCAGGAACCGTGAGATCACGACCTGAGCCAAAACCAAGAATCAGACACTTAACCGAATGAGCCACCTGGGCGCCCCCACCCCTGCCCTACAATGGTTTCTATAATTAAGAATTTCTTAATTCATTCTGCAAACCCCAGGTCAAATGCAAAAACTTTGCCATGAGAATACCTACCTCCAAATCTTAGTTCTGTTGCTAAATCTGTGTGAGTTACCTAACTTCTCCCTTCCTTGGTTTTCTCATCTGTGAAATGAACTTGGTAACAATAAAACTGATTATTAATACCAATCTTAAAGGGTCATTGGAAGCCTTAAACTTATTAATATATGTAAAGTACCTGAAAGTATGCCCACCAAGTATATGGTGCATGCTGTGCAAATAGTAACTGCATTGCTGTCTATCATATAGATGGGAGATTTCAAACTGGCAACCACAGGCTAGATCTGTCCTGCAATCATGCTGGGTTCAGCCTAGCACTGTTATTATACACAATATGTTTTAGTGTGCTTCCAACATGTAAAGGAGGATATTTTACATTAACTCCAGTTTCCTGGGTTTTCTTGGGAAATCATGGAAGGCTTGGTTAACAAGAAACCTTTATTTACTCAATGAAAATAACCAGCTGGAAGCAAATAGTCCTGCCCTGTGTAGACACCACAGGTGTTCTCCAGTGTTCTGGGCTCCACAGCTGTGTGCTGCCTCCCTGACCAGGATCCTGAATACCACCTGCCACTCCTCAAATCACACCTGATCTGGGACATGTTCAAGTTATCTAGCTGGAATGTGTAGGCACTGGATTTAAAACACTCCAAAACTTAAAAAAATAATAATTTGTGAATAAGGGACTTATGGTCACCCCTAGCAAAATGACAAGAGCTGGATGTGTAAATATTACAATTGCAATAACTATGACCTTGACTGCCTGTCCTATTACTTGTCCATGTTTATTGAATACACATTATTTACCAGGCACTGTAATAGATGCTTTACATAAATCACTTCTGTTGCTTATGAGAAACTTGCGAGGTAGGTGTTATTAGTTTACTTATTTTACAAATGAGGGAATGGAGGCTCAGTAAAATACAGCCACTCGCCCAAGGTCAGTGATGGTGTCAGCAAGAAAACACAGGACTACCAGGCTCCAAACCCAATGCTTTTCCACCATACTAACCTACCTTCCTCTTGTCAATCTTTCCAGTTTCCTCTCACACAATATTTATCTACCTCCTGAGGAAGACTGAAAAAGGATGATTTTAGCTTTACTGTATATAGGAGGAATGAAAGTACAGACTCTTAAGGAAGAGAGTGACAGAAGTGAGTCACCATTGTCCTAGGACAAATGCAGACATGGTTTCTCTATTAGAAATATTAGGAAAATTAACTCAGGAAAAAATCTTGCCCCTATCCATAGTAGAGCCTCTTCCAATTGAATCCTCTGAGGTGAGACGAAAGCCTTTAAAGATATAATTTTCCAACTGCTGATGCTCAGCCTTATTTTAGAAAATATAAAACTTCTGTTTTGAAAGCATAACAACCCCTTTCTAATGAGGCAAAGAAATAATGCATTTCCATTAACATTACAAACTGAGAAGCGTATTTCAAACCAGGGAAAACTCACTATACATATAAATAGTGAATTAGGTATCCATTATTCATTCTCATTAGGACACACAACAAATATTTTCATAATTTTACTAAGAATGATTTTTAGTTCCTTTTAATTTTTGTTTATAGTTTTATTGAGCTCCTTGGAGCTCAAATGTTTATTGTTCTGCCAGATCATTTGTAAGATTACTAAAAATTATACTTTACGATGTCTGCTGGGGACAGAGGATCCATATTTTTACAAATCCTGACTAAATTTTCTGATTCTCCAAGAAGCAAAGTACTCAATGCAATGCTTTAGTTTCAGAATAAATTACTCAAGATGCCCTGAAATTCTGTTTTCTTTTCTTCTCTCTCTGGAAAAATAAGAAAGCAAGCTATATTGCCACAGTAATTGTATGGCAGCTCTGATATTCAGTTATCAAATCATATTTATGATAGGGATTAATTAGTAATATTTTTCCAAAGATAACATTAAATGTAGATGAGCTGGATAATAATATTTAGGAGAAAAGAAACAAACAAACAAAACATTGAAATATTGCACGGAAATCACTTAGAGACCAATTCCTGAAAGCCTCGGAATAATTGTATCCAGACAGTTCAAGAGCTCTGGAATGCTGATGGGCATTTCACCATGACAATCACTAAATAAATTCACCCAAATTATTTACAGATAAATGAGCTTTTCGTTCAGAAACGGGAAAAACTATATATCTCAATTTTTTAAATATTTGTTCTAATTTCCAAGCTTGCTGTGCTCCAAGAAGGCATAAAAGGAAGGAAAATCCTAATAAGTAACATAGAGGAAGAATCCCTTTATTTCCACTTATATGACAATGAGAATTGATAGCCTTAAGCAAATAAGCAAAGAAGCGCTGGGTTCTACTGGAATTCACCTGAGTCTTACTCTGATTTTACCAACCCATTCTATAGTAATTGAAAATGCCACAAAAATAATGCTCCCCCCCCATAGTGTGAAATTAAGCAATTACTGTAAATAAGGAATAATCAAATTCAACTATTTTAACAATAAATTGTCACAATGCTGTCTTTAATCCATATGTACAAAATAATTTATCATTTATATAGCACCTTCTCCCTTGAATATGTCAACACATCAATCTGGCTTTCTGTCTCCTGCAAGTTCTCAATCATCTTTACATGAGCAAACAGTAACATTCTAAGAGAAGCAAACATCCTAATATATTCAGGCTATTATTGTTCCTTGGAAAAGATCCAGAGCCTCAATAAGGCAGTGATTGGAAATGCACAAAGTATTTTAATATCCTAATTATTTTGATTTAACTTCCTCTAATAGTTTAAATTGATACTGAATTTATTTAGAACCCATTAGGTTTTTTTTTTCTTTTTTTCCAACAGATCATAAACACAGACTGAACTTAATCTCAAGACAAAATTAATTATTCATGCTTCAAATTGCCGATACACTTTTCCAAAAACCTGCCACCCACTTCTGCATTCAGCCTTTTATTTTAATTCCTTTTCCATTTTAGGAAAGTAATTACTGGCAATGTATATGTCATTCTGAAGAGAAGTGAAGCTTTCTACTCACTGATCTGAACACAAAACCGATATTTGGAGCCACAAGGAGAGAAGTCATTAGGTGTCATCAATTCAGGCTTATTATTGCAGCCTACCATCATCCCCTTGAAGCTGCACTACCCTGGTGAAAAGGACAAAAGTTACAAGAACCATCTCTCCTGCATTAATAACAGGAGAATCAATTATTAAATTATCTCACACACTACAGAAGACTCAAGGCTGTGTTTTCAATGAACACAGTACACTTCTGTATAAATTAACCCTCACCTTTTGGTTGTTTTGCTCAGTTCAAATGGCTGTTTTCAAGAGGAGTAGGTGTGTGATTCAATGGGAGCATTACATATTCAAACGTGTTAATAACCAACGATGGCACTGCAAGTCTTTTTCACTCCTGCCTTCTCAAACATGAGTAGTTAGATATTCACAGCTACGATGAATCAGAAACCTACTAATACCACAAATGGTGCTAAGCATTTCACATGTATTAATGTCCTTCAGTTCTCGGAGAATCTTATAAGATTAAGTTCTATTAGTATCTCCATCTTACAAAGGGAAAAAAAAACAAATCTAAAAAATCAGAAAGGTGAAGTAACTTGCTCAAAACTCTACAAACAGCAAAAAACAGAGCCAGGTCTGTTTACCTTTTAACCCTGATGTGATTAACTACATCATGCCACCTCTCCACTTCGGGGACACATAAACATTTTGTTACACTTAAGCAGGGCATCCTTGTGTAGGACCCTAGTATATGCCAGGGGCTGTGAAAAATATGAAGATGGTTAAGACATGACCCCAATGCTCAAGAAACCCCTAATGCCAAGAAGAAAGAAATACTTAACAAATATATATTTTGATTGTAAGGAATGAAAGTAGTCATTTTGAAGAAAATTTATTTTTTCTTTAAAATAAGAGACAGCCAATAATGTAAGTGGAAGAAAGTTGAGAGTAAGGGCATATATCATCTAGTTAGATCCTGCAGAATCTAGACCTGTGGTCCTGCTTAGCTCTGTCACTCACATCAGCATTATCCTGGCAAAATTTTTGACTCTCTTGGCCCAGATTCCTCAACTGTGAAGAGGAATTACTGGATCACAGTAAGAAAATATATCTAAAACCACACAGAAAAAGAATAAAACATGATCCAATCATGAGATGACATGATCTCTAGTTTCAGTGGTATAATTCATTTCATCTCTGTCGTCTATTGAACACTACAAGAATTGCTTTAAAAAAACTGCAAAGCTGATTCGTTTTGTGTTGTTTTTCAGGCAAAGAGCATCTTTACTGAAGGCAAGATCTAATTTTTTTTTGTCTTTTTTTTTTTTTTTTTTTTTTTTTTTGTCTCTCTCCAGGCTGATTTTGCTGACGTGGAGAGAGTCTGACCAGTGATATTACCTACAGCCCAGGGAAGAGAAAATGATGAAGTAAAAGACAAAGAACAGGATGATTCAAACAGGCTTTTCTTTTGTTCTAGTGGAGGTAGCATTGGAGGAGTGACTCCATAGGCCGTCTGTCTTGATACGGGATGTAATCAAATTCTGTGTTTCTGGTCCAAATTATTCCAAACCACTGCCCTGTGGGACAGTGCTCGAGTACACAACCAGCCTATCCATGATATGATCCCAATAGAAGTGACTTTGGCATAAACTACAAGTCCCCTAAATCATTGAGTTCTCTGGCCCTTCTTCTTCCCTCCAGTGATGGACCCTTCTCTTCAATCCCCATCTACTCAAATCACAAACAGCCTCTGGTTCACTTCATGCCGTCCGTGCAGGCTTCCTTGCTCAGAGTTTGGCTATTAATTAAATTCCCTGAGGCTGACTTTCAGCACTGACACTTCATAACTGCCGTAAGTTGGGACTAGTTACTTAAAACTAACCAAAGTTTAGTACCTTCATCTCTAACAGGGGAAATATATAGTCCATTGTAAGAATTTAAATAAGCTAATATATGTAAATATGTTTAGCACAGTGCTTGACACATAATAAGTGAACAAGAAATGGTAATTAGTGTGGCAATCTGTAATGGCCAAAGCCTGAATGAGCTCTCTCACTATGTGGGAATTATACAACATGTTTTGTCTGTGCCTCTCCTTTGGTCGCTGGCATTAACTTTTTTTTTTTTTTTTGACACTGTACCTTCTAGAATTCAGGTGTGGCTTTCTAATTCAATTCTGAGGATAAAATATATGAGCTATGTATTTCTGCATTCTCCAGAATATCTAATAGATTGCATTCAAATAAGAGGTGCTCAGTGATATTTTTTTTGTATGAATAAATGAATAAAAATGTGGTTCACTTGGCTCCTGGAGTATGACCAGTGGCTAAGCTTCCTCCGAATATTGTACTTGTTGGTTCTTCCACCCCCACAAGAGTCTGATATTTGGATTATCTCCCAGCCTGTGAACAGTTCCTTCCCTTTTCATATTCCACTGTGTGCACTACTCCGCCAGTATTCAATTCTCGCTCCACTGTGGCCCATTAAGAGAGGACAAAATTCATACTGGGAGTGCTCAGGCCATTAGACTCCAGGACATACAGCAAAACAGGAGTCTGGACATTTGGTTGATTGACAAGAGAATACATTAAAATTTCAAGAGTAACTTTGAGGCAAGTGTGCAAAATAATGTAGTCACCAAACATTTAAGATATTCTTTCTAGAGGGAGCAAAGCAAGAAGTCTTTTCTTGCATATAGAAGAGGCCTGTCATGCAAATCATCCTGGCTGGACGGTGAAAGCTACAAAGACTAGAATTCCTGAGAGGCTTTCTGTGAGCTTTGGGAAGTGACTTCTCTCTCTCTCTGCAGCTCAGCTTCCCTTGCAAAAAGAAAGGTAAACCAGATGTCCTCTCAGACTCTTTCAAAATGTACAGTTGTATGAACATAAAATGTATAATGCATAGTAATGCATAACATAATAAACCAAAAATGTATGAAGAAGGAAGGGGGTGGTTAAAAATAGGGGTGCCTAACTGGCTCAGTCAGGGCAGCATGCGGCTCTCGATCTCAGGGTTGTGAGTTCAAGCCCCATGTTGGGTGTAGAGATTATTTAAAAATAAAATCTTGGGGCGCCTGTGTGGCTCAGTCGGTTGAGCGTCTGACTTCAGTTCAGCTCATGATCTCATGGTTTGTGGGTTCGAGCCCCATGTCAGGCTCTGTGCTGACAGCTCAGAGCCTGGAGCCTGCTTCGGATTCTGTCTCCTCTCTCTGCCCCTCCCCCACTTGTGCCTTGTCTGTGTCTCTCAAAAATAAATAAATGTAAAAAAAAAAAATTAAAAAAATAAATAAATAAAAATAAAAATAAATAAGAAAAGTATGTTCTTACTTTTTCTAACTTACAGTAAGTCTACTGTAAGTTAACTTGGTTTTTGATGAAAAAAAAGTTTAGCAAGCTAAAAAAAAAATCTTTTACCTTGGAGAAACAATGTGCAGTTTTTCTTAGAGGTTTTTGGATAGAGCAAGTAATGAAAAAAGGCTGATTTTTTTTTTTTTAATCATTTCTGTCTCAAGGAATGTGAATTCAGGTGTAGGGATCTGAATTTAAGAAGTTCCTATTGTTTCAAATCTGGGAGCTGAAAATCCTTCCTGTGAAATGCAAATAGAAACAATCTAACAATTTTCCACAGTCACCCCAGGCCCCTTTGATGCCTAGCATCTGCCCCACCCCCTCCAACACCCACACAGATCACATATCCCTGTCTCTCCCAAGGGAGATGCTCTGGGGGACGGGGGAGACAATTTCCCAACAACCTGCAAATGTTCCAAGTTGCTTGGCAGCATGCTGCATTTAAAATTAAATTTGAAGTGCTAATTTGGCACAATTTTTTATTCATAACACCAATTCTCAACATTAATTTTGACATGTCCTTTTTTTGTGTTTTTTTGTGTGGTTTTTTTTGTGTGTTTTTTTTTGTTGTTGTTGTTTTGTTTTTTGTTTTTTGTTTTTTAATTCCCAACTGGAACTGAAAAATCTCTTGGCGAAAGAAGTATTTGGTAAGAAGTGTGATGATACCTCTGCTTTCTGGCTGTAGGTGAGCTGTGTTCCCTGCCCCACCTGGGTAGGTGGGAGCTATTTCTTTATCAGGCTTAGGAGCCAGCTCTTCAATGGCTTGCCATTGACTCCAGAAAGCTGATAAATGGCATTTATTTCCTACTCATGACCTAGTTTGTAAGCTCATAAATCACCAGGAACACACTGAAACTCATTTGCTGGAGCCGCCTCTTGATAAACCAGAGTTACGTACCTATGAGAGCTGAGGGGATCTGCTCAGAGATCTGGGCTCCATTCCTGAAACCCGTTAGGTTCAGGAGTCAGTCATTTCCTTCCTTAGACTTTACCATTGGAAGTGTGTGTGTGCACAGCTGTCACCAAGGAGAGGGTTTGTTAGTGCGTGGAGCACGGAGGGAGGAAGGGCAGAGCAGAGGGTGACTGTATAATGTAACGCTAAAAATCAGAGTTAGGTAATAAACCCTAGCTTGTGTCTTAAAGTAGTTTCCCCCACCCACAAAATGCATTTCCATATCACCTTGCCAATTGTGCTTACTGAGTTTGGAGCAAGACCAGCGTGCTGTGCAGGAAAGTAGCTTGATGGTGTCCTTTTAGCTCATAAGAAACCCCGCAAAAATGGGAGCTTTATGCTGCACACAGAGCACAGGTGGAACGTAGGTGGCTCAAACTCAGCTTTAACTCTGGGAAAAGTCAGTGCTCTTGCTCTAGGGTTAGAGAGGAAAAGAGGAATATTCCTGAAAGTCCTAGAGGCTACTAGGCCATATGTTGAACTTTACTACAAAGACTTGGATGGCCTTTAGTTACATGGAAGCAGAACATTTCTGACCTTAACTATTTTTTAAACTGGATTCTGTTTTGATTTGTAAAAAAACAACTTTACTGATTTAAAATTTAATGAAAGCTTGTATCATCTGCATTATAATATGTATACTGTAACAGAAATTATATGCAATAAAATGTACCCATTTAAGTGTAGAATCAGGAGTCCAAGCTATATATTTGTGAAACTAACACCACAATCGAGATAAAAAATATCAATACCACCAACTTTATCTCCCTAGCAGCACCTCTCTGTGGATTTATATTTTAAATGGTTTTCTTGTAGATAGTTTACAGTTGGAACTCCCTTTTGTCCAGTAAGAAAAACTTCTGCCTTTCAAACGGAGTTGTCTATATCATTCAAATCATGATTTTCAAATATGAATAGGATCCAATCTATAATCTTGTTTCTTATTTATCATGGCAGTGTCTGTTCTTTTTTTCTTTTCCCTTGCCTTTTATTGGATTGATTTATTCTATTCCATTCAACTTCCTCTGTTAGTTTAGTCAGTGCCTCACAGTTTGCAATATGCATCCAAAATGTAAAAATGTATAAGCCTTACAGGAATATTCTTTAATTTTCCTCCTCTTGTCCTTTGTGATATTCTTGTCAGACATTTTTCTACATATATTATAAACCCCACGATGCATTGTTGTTGTTATTTGAAATGGTCAATTTCCTCTGAAAGACTGAAAAAAATGAGGTAAAATGATTTTTGTATTTCCCATTGGTGGTGATCTTCATTTACTTAAATAAACCCAGGTGTCCCTCGCGTGTGACTTCCTTCCACCTGAAGAACTTTAAAAGTATCCTCCATAGTATGAATCTGCTGCCTTGAAATTCTTTCAGCATTTGTGGTCAGAAAATTACTCATTTCACTTTAATTTTTGGAGATTTTTTTTTCTTGGCTGGAGATACAATTGTAGGTTATCAGATTTTCCCCACAGACACTCGACAGATTTGCTCCACTCTCTGACGTGCATATTCTATACGACACCTTCAGTGATTCTTACCCTTGTTCTGCACTTGCTCTATCCTTTTCTACATGGTAATTCTGACCTTTGTTCCTCAGAATTTCAAATGTCTCTTAATAGCCTGGTGCCTTTATGTTATTTTTATTTCATCACTATTTTTTATCCATTTGATAATGATGTCCCTTGGTATGTTTTTCTATAACCTGTGTGTTTATAGTTTGCATCAAATATAGAAAAAAATGGTCATTATTTTTTCAATGCTTTTCTGCCCCTCTTCCTATTTTCGGAGACTCAAATTATATGCATGTTATACCAATTGGTATTGTTCCAAAGGTCACTGAGACAATGTTCTTCTTCCTGCAGTGTTTCTTTTTGTATCTGTGTTTCAGTTTGGATAAATGCTAGAGTTCCTTGTTGAAGTTAGATCATATTTTCTTTTGCAATCTCCCATCTTGTATTAATTCCATGCTGTGAATTTTTCAATTCAGATATATTATTTTTTATTTCTAGATATGCCACTGGTCCTTTTATATATCATTTTTTTCCTCATGCTAATCTTTAAAAACGTTTACATATCCATAAAAGCTACTTTGACATCCTACTGAGTTACTTCTGTTATCTCTGTCATTTCTGGATTTTTAAAAATTCAGAGTTCCGTTTTTATAGCAGCTTTAGGTTCACAGCACAACTAAGAGGAAGTCACAGAGATTTTCCATATACCTTTTGCCACTACACATGCGTGGTCTACCTCTCCATTAACATTCTGCTCCAGAGTGGTACATTTGTAACGATTGGTGAACCTATATTGACACATCATTATCACCTGAAGTCCATAGTTTATATTACAGTTCACTCTTGGTATTGTACATCTGTGGATTTAATGGCTGGCATGTATCTATCATTATAGAACCATACAGAATATTTTCATTACCCTAAAAATCCTCTTGCTCAATCTATTCATCTTCCTTACCCCGAGCCTTTTGCAACTACTGATCTTTTTATGGTCTCCATAGTTTTGCATTTTCCAGAATGTCATATAGTTACAATCATATAGGGTGTAGCCTTTTCAGATTGGCTTCTTTCACTTGATAATATACCTTTAAGATTCCTTCATGTCTTTTCATGGTTTTGACAGTTCATTTCTTTTTATCACTGAGTAATATTTCATTGACTGGATGTACCATAGTTTATTTATCCATTCAACTATTGAAGGGCATCGTGGGTGCTTGCTGATTTTGACAAAGATGCAAAATGCTGGTATGAACATTTTGTGCGTTTTTTTTTTTTGTGCAGACATAGGTTTTTAACTCCTTTAGATAAATACCAAGGACGGTGATTGCCGAATCACATGGTAAGAGTATGTTCAGTTTTGTAAGAAACTGCCAAATTGTCTTCCAAAGTGGCTGCACCATTTTGCATCCCCATCAGCAATGAATGAAAGTTCCTGTTGCTCCACATTTCTCGAGCATTTGCTGTTGATAGTGTTCAATATTTTGGCCATTCTAATTAATGTGTAGTGAAATCTTGTTGTTTTTATTTGCATTTTCCTGTTGACATATGATGTGGAACATCTATTTACATTTTTTTTTTTTAATCTTTATTTTTGAGAGAGAGACAGAGTGTGAGCAGGGGAGGAGCAGACAAGAGAGGGAGACACAGAATCCAAAGCAGGCTCCAGGCTCTGAGCTGTCAAAACAGAGCCCAACATAGGGCTTGAACTTAGGAACCACGAGATCATGACCTGAGTCAAAGTCGGGCACTCAACCAACTTAGCCACCCAGGCACCCCTGATGTGTAACATCTTTTTATTAACTCATTTGTCATCTGTGTATCTTCTTTGGTGAAGTGTCTGTTGAGGTCTCTGGCCCATTTTTTAATTGGGTTGTTTGCTTTCTTATACTTGAGTTTTAAGCACTCTTTTGTGTATTTTCGGATAAGAGTCCTTTATCAGATGTGTCTTTTGCAAATATTTTCTCCTATTCTGCGGCTTGTGTTTTCATTCTTCTGATATTGTCTTTCCCAGAGCACAAGTTTTTAATATTAATGTGGTGCAGCTTATCACTTTTTTAATGGATCATGTCTTTGGTATTGTATCTAAAAATTCATTGCTGTACCCAACTAGGTTTTCTTTTAAGTTATCTTCTAGGAGTTTATAGTTTTGTGTTTGCATTTAGGCCTATGTCCATTGTGAATTAATGTTTGTGGAGGGTATATGGTCTGTGTCTAGAATCATGTTTTTGCATATGGATCCAGTTGTTTAGTACCATTTTTTTTTTTGAAAAGGTTATCCTTACTCCATTTTCTTATTTTCTTGTCCTTGCTCCTTTGTCAAAGATGAGTTTATGTTATGACTATATTTATGACTATGGTAGGTTTCTAGTCTATTCTATTGATCTATTTGCCTATTTCTTTACCAATATCACAATGTCTTGATTACTGTAGCTTTATAGTAAATCTTGAAGCCAGGACTTCCTACTTTGTTTTATCCATCAATATTGGGTTGGCCATTCTGGATCTTTTGCCTTTCCATATAAACTTTAGAATAACTTTGTCAATATTCATAAAAGAACTTGTTGAGATTTTTATTGTGATTGCTTTGAATCTATAGATCAAGTTGGTAATAACAGATATATTGATAATATTGAACACGGACTATCCCTCCATTTATTTAGTTCTTCTTTGATGAGTCTGTTTTTAATGACAGATCTTTTTCCTTGGTTGCGGAATGCCTTTACCTGCTTTTTGACGTATTTGGTACTAGCTCAATGTTGAGTGTCAAGAATTAAAGAACACTGGGCTTTGTTCTGTCAGGCAGTTAGATTACTTGTTGATGCATATGATTTATTCATGGTGTGATTTAAGCTTTTTTTTTTTTTTTTTTTTTTTTTAGGTGGGTCTAGAGCTAGAGTAGTTCTCATTCCAGGATAGTTCAGCCTTACTCCTACAACACGAAATTTTGGGAATTAATTCACTGCTCTGGGACTTCACAAAGGACTTTCCATTCTGGCTGTTTGAAGCCTGGATATCTCTTTACCCTCTGTGAGATTTGCCCTGTGATCCTTATTTGTTCATCTGGTTTTTTCCACCCTATAGAAGGGTAGCTTGTTACTTAGCAATTACTCAAGAGAACCCTTATGTAGATTTCTAGAATTCTTTTTTTCACATTACTCTATCTTTTCAGAGTTCTACTCACATTTCCAGAGGCCTCAGCCTCCTTCGATATTGACCTCTCTGTCTTTCATTCAGCAAGTTCCTCAGGCCCTGTTTATCTGCCCTTCCCTGCACCATGGTTCAAGAACTGTCCTTAGACATGTATCTAGGTAAATTGTAGTACTCAATTCATTTATTTCCCTTCTCTCAGGCATTATATTCCAGCATTTCCTAGTGTCCAATGTATGAATGCAGTCAGTTAATATATTTTGCCCAGTTTTTTTTTTTTTTTTAATTTTTTTTTTCAACGTTTTTTTTATTTATTTTTGGGACACAGAGAGACAGAGCATGAACGGGGGAGGGGCAGAGAGAGAGGGAGACACAGAATCGGAAACAGGCTCCAGGCTCCGAGCCATCAGCCCAGAGCCTGACGCGGGGCTCGAACTCACGGACCGCGGACCGCGAGATCATGACCTGGCTGAAGTCGGACGCTATTTTGCCCAGTTTTATAGTTGTTTATGGTGCTCTGTGTTTTTTAATTTTTTTTAAATATGAAATTTATTGTCAAATTGGTCTCCATACAACACCCAGTGCTCATCCCAACAGGTGCCCTCCTCAATACCCATCACCCACCCTCCCCTCCCTTCCACCCCCCATCAACCCTCAGTTTGTTCTCAGGTTTTAAGAGTCTCTTATGCTTTGGCTCCCTCCCTCTCTAACCTCTTTTTTTTTTTCTTCCCCTCCCCCATGGTCTTCTGTTAAGTTTCTCAGGATCCACATAAGAGTGAAAACATATGGTATCTGTCTTTCTCTGTATGACTTATTTCACTTAGCATAACGCTCTCCAGTTCCATCCACGTTGCTACAAAAGGCCATATTTCATTCTTTCTCATTGCCACGTAGTATTTCATTGTGTGTATAAACCACAATCTTTATCCATTCATCAGTTGATGGACATTTAGGCTCTTTCCTATAATTTGGCTATTGTTGAAAGTGCTGCTATAAACATTGGGGTACAAGTACCCCTATGCATCAGCACTCCTGTATCCCTTGGGTAAATTCCTAGCAGTGCTATTGCTGGGCCATAGGGTAGATATATTTTTAATTTTTTGAGGAACCTCCAGAGCGGCTGCACCAGTTTGCACTCCCACCAACAGTGCAAGAGGATTCCCATTTCTCCACATCCTCACCAGCATCTATAGTCTCCTGATTTGTTCATTTTAGCCACTCTGACTGGTGTGAGGTGGTATCTCAGTGTGGTTTTGATTTGTATTTCCCTGATGAGGAGCGACGTTGAGCATCTTTTCATGTGCCTGTTGGCCATCTGGATGTCTTCTTTAGAGAAGTGTCTATTCATGTGTTCTGTGTGCGTGTATGTGTGTGCGTGTGTGTGTGTGTGTGTGTTTTAATACTCCATTATAGCCAAGAATGGAAGAAATCCCTTTACCTCCCGTATGTACTTTAAATTTTGATAAAGTATACTGTGGTTGAGTATGTTCACAAGGTAAGGTAGTTTGAATTTTCAACGTTCTGGATCTCCTATAAAACACTGAATTTTGTATTTATGTCATGCCAAGTAACTAATAAACCATAGTCTTTATCTTTTCCAAAGCCATAGAGAAATTTTACTGCTAGGAGAGAATAAAGGGAACATTTAAGTTAATCTTTGCATGATGCCTGGATGACCTTCTATCAAATTCTTCTGTTTTATTAGGAGCTTATATTTGAACATCTGTAATGTTGTGAAACTCCATTCTCCCAGAGGAATCATATCACATGGTAAGACAGCTCTGTTACAAAGTGCCTTCTTAAGTGGGTCTAACTTCTTCCCTCTGGCACTTCCCAATATCTGACCCTTATGCCAGACCCTGGAATCATCCGTAATGTAATATTTTTAATCATTCATATCCTACTTGCTTCCAAGTCAGATTTGAAGCAGTCTATTCAGAAGATATGCATGGCAGATATTTGATGCATGAGAATAGCTCTCAGGTCCCTTAGGCTTTAAGTGTTGCTGGTACCTCAATTATTTATCATATGAATTGGGATTAGGGCCCTTTTAAGAGACATCAGAGAGTAGAATGGTGGTTGCCAGAAGCTAGGGGGTAGGGTAAAAGGGAAAAACACAGTTTTTGTTCAGTGGGTATAGAGTTTCAGTTTTGCAAGATAAAAAAGTTATAGAAAGCTGTTACACAACTGTACTGTGGACTTAAAAATGGTTAAGATGGTAAATATTATGTTATGTTTTTTTTTTACCAAAATTAAAAAAAAATGACAATGGATCTATGTAATAAAGGCAGTTGAAGAAATATGCAAAAATAGAAGTCTCTTCCAAAGCTCATGAGGATGTTTTCATTCTGTAGGCATCAACGGTAGATCTTATCATTGGACATTGTCAACTTGAATTTTGTTTTAGAACTCTGTTGAGTGGGAGACAGGAAAGAAAAACGGAATTCAGACCATGGTAGGGGCTCCAAAAATGAGGCAATCAGTTAAGGCAGCTAGGTCTGCAGAACCAAAATTATAAGCCCTACTGTTGCTACTATAGTGACCAGAGACTTAAGTGTTTTTATAATGGATAAAAATCAACACCTTGACTTGAAGTTGGAAGCTGACCGAGACCCAGTTTATATTAAAAAGTTAACGTTGTTGGCTGGGAGTCAGTCAACTAGCTCTGGGATAAGTAAGCTGCACCCCAGGCTCATCCCAAAGAAAGCCTCTATGTCATCCACAAAGTGGGCTTGCCTTTAAGGCTATTAGTGTGACAAGCCTGAAGGTCACCGGATCGGGCCACTGTAATACACCATGGTTCTGCGGTCATATGGGAAGATTATGTTGTTCTGCCCATGCAGCATCCATTTCTCCCTCAACTATTCAGAGCATCTGATTTTCATTTTAATTCCCAATCTTAATGCATGAATGATGCTAAACCTACTCCAATACTCAGCTAGACAAACAACCTTGGCCTTGTCAATCAGAGAATTTCTTCTTACTGGCCACAGAGATAGATTCAGGGATTGCACATAATCCAAGCAAGAACTCCAAAACTCAAATTTTCTGGAATTACTGAAAAAAAAATTCCTTCAGCTACAGTTAGTAAGCTAAAAGAAGATAAGGTTCTAGAAGCCATTCTAGAGACACAGAGTGAAGTAGAACCATGAGACAGGTAAATTTCAGGTGACGTTTGTGAGCCTCTCTATTTGGCTGGCCCAAGTCCAATGGTTCAAAATTCCCTTTTGTGCCTAAGTCAGTTTGCGCTGGTATTCTGTCATTTATAACAAAAAGTGATCTGAAAATAGTACCATACCAAGGTAAATTATTCCACGGATCTTTATCCTCATAGATATACACCTATACCTCATGCCTCAACTGGTTTGTAAATGCCCAGAGCTCCAACAGAAGGACTTGTTCTCCTCTGTTATTTATCATAATGCATATATAATCCCTGGAACATGATAGATACTCAATAAGTAATTGGTGATTAAGCTCTTTTTTTCCCTCACCATCCTCAGGTTAATTGCATTATTCCTGAGTTTGAAAGCTCAAGGTTTTAAGTGGAGTGCATTCTACTAGTAGTGTCTAGGTATTTTATTTATTTGTTTCTTTGATTTCTGTTTGTTTACTTTCTCATGAAAGTGAAACTCTAAGTGTGTGTTTTTAGAAGATGTTTTAGAAGTTGTTTTTGTTTTGTATCAAAACCAACTCCAGGGTGCTGGGGGGCTCAGTCAGTGAAGTGCCAGACTTCAGCTCAGGTCATGATCTCACGGTTCGTGGGTTCAAGCCCCATATCGGGCTCTGTGCTGATAACTCTGAGCCTGAAGCCTACTTTGGGCTGTGTCTCCCTCTCTCTCTGCCCCTCCCCCACTCATGCTCTGTTACTCTCTGTCTCACAAAAATGAATAAACATTAAAAAAAAAAAACACAACTCCCTCCCCCCCCCAAGGAAAAACAAGCAAACAAACACAAGAATAAAATCAATCTCTTTGGACATCTCTGTATCTTGGTACACTTTCTCTCTGTCAAAACCTCAGATCATATGTTCTAGAACTTCTATTATAGACATGACCTAAACACTGTGTTCCGTATTAAGAATTCAAGGAATCCTAACCATGAGTATACAAAGTCTGGTAATTACCTTTTAACTGTGCTGCATGTTTCCATTAAATGCTTTGAATATTTGAGATAACATGCTTTACTTTCTTATATCTCTAGGAATAAGTAGGAGGTGATAAATTGATATTTTAATGTCAAAAGGAAAGAGTAGATTGCCTAGGGCATAACTTGAATCTATCTATTGGCTGTGATGGGTGAAAGAAAGAAAGAAAGAAAGAGAGAAAGAAAGAAGAAAAGAAAAGAAAAGAAAAGAAGAGAAGAGAAGAGAAAAGAAAAGAAAAGAAAAGAAAAGAAAAGAAAAGAAGAAGGAAGGAAGGAAGGAAGGCAAGAAGGAAGGGAAAGAAAGATTACAAAAGACATGGTGGTTGTCTTAAGTAGTGAAGTGATTTAAGCAATATCATGGTGGGGGAAGGCAGGAAGGGTATGTCTGGTCCTATTCTATTCTGGTGATGGGATTGGGAGTGTTAAATTGTAAGCTGCTAGGGTTTGAATCATCACTGATTAGCTGTATCACTTTGAGTGAAGTATGTCACCTCTCTGTCACTTTGTATCCTCATATGTAAAATACATTCATAATAGAATCTACCTCACTGGATTATTATTATGAGTATCAAGTAAGCCACTACATGTAAAACTTCTAAAACAGTGCACAAAGTAGGCTTTCAATAAATGTAAGCTTTACGTTGTGGAGGAATGTAAGGATGAGTAAAGGCTCTTCGTACAGGGCAAGAAAATCCTCCTGAATGAAAGATGAAGAAAACAAGGAAAGCAAACAAACAAAAACAAAACAAAACAACAACAACAAAAAAACATTCTCTCATTTCCTCCAAATCATTCATTCCTTTTTTTCCTCACTGTGTGGAGAAAGGAAAGTTCTAAAACCTAATGAGCAAGAGATGTGTTTATGTGGGTAACTTCCACATACATCTTCCCTAGTTGCTAAGAACTTCAATGCTGATGCCCCACATTGGGGAAAATAATTTCATGTCTATCCTGATGTGCCAAGTTTATCTTCTCTGTTGATATCTTAAAAGAATGGTAAAAGTCAATACTGATGGAAACTGTATGCATTTTTCTCATTGCTTGGCTAGTAAAATGCTACTCACAAGAGGGTAGAGTAAGTTGGATTCTTTTAATTTGAGTGTGAGGGACTAGTGGGACACGTATGAAAATAGGCAACCCATTTAGGCAGAAGAGTACCTTCATCAGTGCCAGCTCCATGGTGCCAACATACTAGGAAAAAGCCTATGTGTACAAATTGGTCATTGAGTGGATGTGACTGCCGGTTGACCAGTAAGCCAACTGTGCCACTCTGGAACTTTACTCACTCATAAGAACTGACTGAAAATTTATAGAGGGTGTGGGGGGGGGGGGCTTTGCTGTTCAGCCTCCAACTCGCCACTAAGGAGTCAATCTCTGCCCTTTTCAGAGCTGAGTCCATCAGGCCCATCAACAGTACTGCCTCTTCATTTGTCCTCAAACTTGAACTTTGCTGCTCCAACGCTTATTTACAAAGCCAGTGTTTTCATTCCCTGTCTCTATTGTTTCCTTTTCTGTTTTACTGGGGGCAAATCACAAGAAAAAAAATAATGGAGAAAGAACTTAAAGTTTTTCCATGAGAGAGCATAGTGTAGATTAGTCGTATCCAAATTTAAGTTTAAAATGAGCCACTTTTTAATAAAAGACACACACACACACACACACACACACACACAGAAAAACATTTCTTCCAAGTCATTGAGATTTCAGCTCATATCTCAACATGAGAATCAACAATAGGAGGAAGAAGGAAAGGGCACAGGAATTATCGGCTTGAAAATCAACAGCTGGATTCTCTTGAACCCCTACATGGTTTTTTAAAACTTGTACACTTTAAGGTTCACTTCTTGTTCATTAAAGTGCAATGGTTTTGAAAGATGCATAAGGTATGTATTCACAATTGCAGTATCTTCTATAAGAGTTTCACCTCCCTATTCAACCCTCCCTCCTCTTCCCTAGAATCCCTCGCACCCAGTTTTTTATAATTATGAATCAAGCTGCTACAAACATTTGTGTGCTGGTTTTTGTGTGGACGTTAAGTTTTCAACTCATTTGGGTAAATACCTAGGAGCCTTATTGTTGGACATATGGTAAGGCTATGTTGAGCTGTATAAAAACTGACAAACTGTCTTCCAAATGGCTGTATTATTTTGCATTCCACTAGCAATGAATGGGAGTCCCTGTTGCTTTGAATCTTTACCAGTGTTAGGCATGGTCCGATTTGGGGCGATTTAGGTATTCTAATAGGTATGAGGCCATATCTCCTTGCTTACTTTGCACTTTCCTCATGGCATCTGATGTTAAACATCTTTTCACATGCTTATTTCCCATTTGTTTATTTTCTTTGGTGAGAAGCCTCTTCAGGTCCAAGGTCTCTGTTGTCTGTCTTTGGGTTTTCCTAAGAAGTCTTCCTTAGACAGGGTCTGTGTTTGCAGTTCTCTTAGCTGCAATCCCCTGGTATTATGCTGCTGCAGGGGTTAGTTGTCGGAGTGGGAAGAACTCTACAATCTTTTGTTTCAGACTTTTCGTGGAACTGTGTCCCTGGGCTGTGTGACCTGCACAATGTTGCTTTTTTCCCCCTTAGATGAACAGGAAAGCTAGAGGTGTCTGAAGTGACCCCTAAACCTAAGTCACTTAGGGTGCTGGTAAAGTACTTTCCTCCTGAGAGCCAGCCTTTGTTACAAAAGGTTCTGGGTGCGTTCACAAGGATAACTTTTCTCCTACCCCTGGCAGAGCCATGAGAGTATCTTTCTTAGTTCTTGACCATGAGAACCTGGTGTATGTCCTGGAGGTCAAACTCACAAAACTTTGGGGGTCCCCAAAACTCAGCACCTCATGAGTCACTCATTCGCAAGTGAATCCACGCTCATCCTCAATGATTCATCACGATTACCATTAAAGTGTTCCTACTGCTTCATGGCTCTAGTGGATTCTTCTCCAAGTAAGCCTGTTTCAGCTGTGACTCTTGGAGTTCATCTGTCTCATCAAGTTTGGGAAGGGCAGTTTGCCTGTGACTTCAGTTCTCTGATGGGTTGAAGAAAAGTCACCTTTTTTTCCACTGTGTCCAGTTTTCTATTGTTGTTGTAAGGATGGGAGTGACAATGCCCAATCTCTTTACACGTCAGAGCTAGAAACAGATGACTCACTTTCATTTACTACATTCTTAGAAAAGCCCTTTTATATAGTTTTCCCCATTCCTACTTACCTCTAAGGAAGAGCGGTTTTGACCAGGGCAGCTGATGGACTCGTAAGCATTTAAGAGCAATTCCCACACCCAGGTTTCAGGGTTCTAGCCCAGTGTTCTTTGTGACACATCATCATCTTCCTCAATACCCCTTGCAAAACAGGTTAATCATTTATCTTTTCTTTCAACAAATATTATTGCGTATCTAGCGTCCACCATTGTTTTCCATGCTGTGCTTCGGCAGTGAACAAAAAGACAAATGTCTCTGCAATGGGGCTCACATTCTAATGAAGGAGATAGATGATGTATTTTACTTATCTTATGTTTATTTTCATTGTTGTTGCTTAGAGAGCTATAAGTCATAAGAAAAATAAAGCAGGGAAGGATTTTAGGAAATTTGTAGAGTATTGGGTATCCTTCCAATGGAAAACTGGGTTTTATGTGGTGGAGTCTCTAGGTATTATAGGATTCTAAAGGAATCTGAGCCTTTGATTGACCTTGACTGTATGAGGGACAGACTGTAAGGTGCACCCACCGATCCATCCATCCCTCTGGTATTCATGCCTTTCTATAACCCCCTCCTCTTGAGTGTGACTGGACTCTGTAACAAGGTAACAGAGTGTCACTTCCAAGATTATGTTCTATAAATCTCCGTCTTGCTGGCAGACTTGCTCTAAAGACTCTCTCTGCTGGCTTGATGAGATAAGTGGCCATATTGTTGAAACCCACATGGAAGAGAACTAGAGCCAGTCTCTAGGAACTATAGGTGGCCTTGAGGAACTGAGGGAGGACAGGCAAGAAGTCGGGGTCCTCAGTCGCACGACCACAGGAAAATAATTCTGCCGACAATCTGAATGAGCTTAAACATGGCTTCTTCCCCAGTTAATATTCTGTATGATGATCTAGCCCTGGCCAATGTCTTGACTGCAGCCTGGTGAGACAGTAAGCAGACAACCCAGACAAGCCATACCCAGGTTCCTGACTCATAGAAACCATGAGTGTAATTTAAGTTAGAAGCTGTCTTCTTACTGGTTCACTCATTAAAATTGATGAGTTAAATAAAATGTTTGACGTTTGTTAATTTGGTGTTGTATTACTCTGGGCTCTCCCAAAAAACAGAACCAGTAGGACACACACACACACACACACACACACAGATTGGGAGAGAGAGAAAAAAAGAGAGAGAGAGAAACAGAGAAATGATAAGGAATCGACTCACATAGTAATGAAGGATTTCATGTTCAAAACCTGCAGTGTGGGCCAGCAGACTGGAACACAGGAGAGTGGGTGGTACAGTTCCAGTCTGAAGGTCAGTAGCCTGGAGCTCTACAGATGTCGGTTCAGTTCCGGTCTGAAAGATGGCAGCTTGGAGAGCCAGGAGAGTGGGAAGTGCAGTTCTGGTCTGGCAGCAGTCTGCTGGAGAATTCTCTCTTTCTTGGTCTTTTTCAAAACTTCAACTGATTGGGTGAGGCCCACCCACACCATGGAAGGGAACCTGCTAACCTGAAGTTCACCATTTTAAATGATAATCTTTCCAAAAACACCTTCCAAGTTAACACATTAAAATTACTATCACATATGTTTATATGAGACTTAAAATTTTAAATAAATTGTCTCATATTAAGAAGGATAGGAAGGGCCAGCTGTAGTGAAGTGATGAAATTTCAGAACACCTCACAGATTTGAGCCCTGGAGAAAATCAGGGGAAGAGCACTGCAAGAATAGCTACCAGTGAGTGCAGAGGGCTAGTGTAGAAGTTTATTTCTCAAGGAACAGGGGATAGGTCAGTGTGGCCAGAAGAGCAAGAAGAACACAGGAAAGGGGAGCGGGAACTGAGGTCAGAATGGCAATACAGTCAGATCACAGACCAAAGGTTTGAATCTGAGTGAAATAGCAAGCCATTCCATGGTGGGAGCAGAGAAATAACGTAAGTTAATTTTATAACATGCTTTTATTGATATTATTTCCAGTAAAATAGTCCTCAATGGCAGAAAGGTAGGCACTGTTTCAGGCATGTCTCAGACTGATGTCATTTGAACTAACACGAAGCATTTAAGTGAACTATTAAAGGTCACAAAGCTAGCAAGTGAGAGCCAGATCTGATTCTATTTTCTCTGTTGTAACATGCTGATGTCTGGGTCACTCTGCACCTTCTAATGACGTGTAGGGCCTCCAGGTCATTATGTGGTGATTTGGGGTAATGCTTGTTAGACCCATAATTTAGAATTTTCAGGAAGAAGAACCAAATTAGTCCAAACATGAAATGATCCAAATCCTCTTTTCTTTTTTTTCTTTTCTTTTTCTTTTTCTTTTTCTTTTCTTTTCTTTCTTTCTTTCTTTCTTTCTTTCTTTTTTTTTTTTTTGTGAGCTCAAAACGAGGATTTATATGCAGTTATGGAAACCATGCCTACCTTCTACTAATGTCCTCTGCTTAAAAATGTCAGCCTGTTCATTTCCCCAGATTTCAATCTACTTAGTGGTATAAAGAAACATATATTTTCCCCTTTCCTCTAGTCAGAAGGGTAAGAAATATTTCCCTGGATGATGCTATTACAATATTCAACAGCAGCTCCCTGGAGAGAAAGGATAATTCAAAATCTTAAATAAGATATTCAATTTGAGATTAGTTAAGTGGTTATTTGGCTAAAAGGGATTTGACAAACAAGAAACACTTCTATATCTTCAGGTAAAGGAAATATTCAGTTGGATTTAATTAGCAGTGGGATTTTTTTGGCACCTCTCCATTAGGAACCTTCAAGCATTGAAAGGATAATTACAATTTCTGCAGGTTAATAATCACAATAAAGTTTCATTTTAAAAAATGAGGATTCTAAACTCAAATGCAAAACACTGGTGTGAGATTCCCAAGTGTATTTCCTCTGAGATCATAGTTAATATACAGACTGTAGTCATGCATTTTATTAACAGTTGTGGTCTTGATCAATTTGCTTTAAACTCACACAGCTTTCAAGTCCTGTAATTTTAGGCTTGGAAGAACATACATCATGAATAAATGTTGGCACTGAGTTTCTTCTGAATTCTCCAATAAGCACATTATCCTCTGGCACAGGAGAAACACTTACAGTTTAGAAGAGCACCCTTTTCTTTGTATTGTCTTTGTTGGGATTCCTTTGTGGAGAGGTGGTGGCTCAGGACCAAGAATGCCTTTGTCCAAACTCCCAATAATCATGAGAAATGTGAGTGTTCTTGCAGAGAAGTACTGGGTAGCTAGTCTTTCACCATGAGATCTCACGTTCTATACTCTGATGTCCTTCCTCTTTTGTCCCTCTATCCCTCACTGTTCTTATCCCTGGTTGGGGAGAAGGCTTTAAGCATGCCATATCAAAAATCTACTGAGAGATGACACATATTAGAAAGTTTTTTTTTTTTTTTTGGTACTTCATCCATGAAGAATGTGAGCGTTAAATGCAAAGGACTCGTACTGAAGAACTGTATGTGAGCTGCTGTGAGGTGAAGTCAGCCAGATGGGGAGAGTGATGGAAAGGAAGGAGGGAGAAACACTAAGGACAAAGAAGCTGTAGGTGGACATGTGACACCCACAGCTAGGGACACATACAGTGGAGGAAAAAAAATTCCTGTCCTTTCTCCCTCTGGATATTGTGAAGTTTTCTGGGATTATGCCATGCCTGTCCATAGTTAGAAGGGATGGGTGTAAGTTACCATACCTATTTCCAAAATGTTCAAAAAGAATACCTAACATACACCCATTCCTCTTTTAGTCCTCCAGTGATATTCTGCAACTTGCTCGTATAGACTCATGAGAATCAACTGTCAAATTCTCAGGAATTTTGTGAGTCAACTGTTAAAGTGTTGATAGCTTATAATTGGCTATAATGGAAATGTTGACACCATGAAGTACAACACATGCTACAAGTCAGGCCCTCCCCCTGCCCCCACCCCCAGAAAGCCAGTTGAAACCTTTTTCAGCACATCACTGAAGTCTTGCACTCACTACTTGATGCCATACCATGTGGGTTTTGCCTCACATTCCATCCCACTTATAGCCCTCCCTTAGATGTCACAGAAGACATAATTTCCAAATACAGTGTCCCACAGAGTCTACATCCTTCCTGACTTCTCAGCATTTGAGAGTATAAGCTGACTCTGTCCTCCCACAACACTGGTATCTCTTGGGGCCCATGCAGTTCTAAACTCTCTTCTTGGGCAATTTCACCAGCTCTCCTTCCTTCCCTTAAATATAGCTATTTCTCATGAGTCTGAACTTGGCCTTCTTCACTCTTTCAACTCATTCATTGCCTGGTTTATGTGCCTGCTCAGTGCAGATGATGGCCACATCCACCCCTACTTCTCAGGCTCACAATTCCATTCCAGGTTAGTATTTCAACAGCCTGCTAGTGTTTGCACATGGGAGACCAACTGATCACCCAAACTCAGCCTTTCCCAAGGCAAAAACATTATCTCCTGTCTTTCCTCAGCTCATTCTCAGACTTCATTTATTCAATGGCATCATCATCAGACCAGTCTAGTCTATCATATCTGATGATCACGGGTAATTAAAATTATAAATATTTTTAATTTATAAATTAAAAATATTTTGGATATCGTTTGTTCTTCCTTCCTGCTTATGAAATTTACTACATGTCTTCCTAAAATCTTCCTTCATAATGTACCTCACATGTGCTGCCTCTAACATTTCTCTTACCACCACATTGTGTTAGCTAAGATCTGCTCATTTGGTGTCCTTCACCTCTGTACTAGCCTTCTGATGTTGGGATGGGATGGGTGGCACCAGATGTAAAGTAGAAAATCTCTAGAATGTCCTGATGCTAAGCTACCTTTATTATTATTTTAATTTGGGTCCTTAAATTTGCTATTTCTCTAAGAAATGGAGACTAATTTCCCTCCCCTTGAGTGTAGGCTGGATACAGTGACCTGCTTCTAATGAATGAACCAGAGCAGAGGTGGCAGCGGGAGACTTCAGAGACTGGATCTCAGAATCTCCAGGCTTCCTCCTCACTCATGTTCTTTTGGGTCATCCATGCTAGGGGAAGTCTGTCATTACGTCATGCAGACAAGGCATTTAGGAAGTCTTGTAGAGAGGTATACGTGATGAGAATCTAAGGATTCCTGTGAGAGCCATGAGTTTGAACTACCTCTGTGTATCTTCCAGCCCACTCAAGTCCTCATATGGTTATAGTCCTGGCCAACACCTTGACTGCAAACTCATGAAGAAGCCTGAGTCAGAACTCTCTAGCTAACTCACTCCTGGATTCTTATCCTTTGGGAATTATGAGATAATAAATGTTTGTCATTTTAAACTGGGAAATTTGGGGATAACATCTTATGCAGCAATAGATAACTAAGAGAACTTCTATCTTTAAACCTGCTTCAATGTAAATTTTATAAGTAGAAGTATAACTATGCCATTTTAATACTGAAAAATTCCAAAGGCTTTGGAGATGAAATTTCTACTAAACGCAAGTCCTGTCATTTTAGTCTGGTATTCAAGGCTCTCCACAACACATCACCAACCCATCTCTTCAGTTTTATATCCCAAAAAACTCACTGTTGGAGTCCATGTTCCAGCCAATCTGGAAGATTATCCATTTTCTGTACGTACAATGGGCTCTGTATTTCCTCTCCCATTCCTATTCCTAAAGAGGGATGCTGTGGCTGTGTGATGGTGATTGCAGAGACTTTCAGCTTCACCATCTTTTCAAACTCTCCTCCTTGAGGAAATCCAGATATTAATGCTTCTCTTAAGCACAGCGGAAGGACAGAACTTTGAAGGAAGACGAGGACTAGAATAGACTTCAGGCCATCTGTCTTTTCGCATGTGAAAACACTGGATCATTCTGTTTTGATTGCTCAGGAGTGTGACTCTGTCTTCTTTCTCCGCTTTTATCCTCTGCTGCCTATGACTTGGGCCCAGTTCTCTAGAGCTGCTGCTTTCTGCAGTCTCCTGTCTAAATGATCACTGCCCTGGCTCCTGCTTGGTCATGGCAGTTCATTCCAACCTCCCAAATATTAGAGAATTGCTCCATTCCCAGTTTGACAGTAGGAATGACTACCTTTTGTTTCCTTTAATGCCATTCTCTAATTCCAAGGCTCCTCTACTTAGACTTCTAATACATTCAGTTTAGCATCTTAATTTCTTAGAAAGCAAAATATGCAACACGCACTCCCTGCTTCTCAGAGGGTCTCCCAACCACCTCCACCCTGCCTGGAGGTTCAAAGAACCCTCCACCCCTCACCGCACACGGAGTGATGACTTGGTGGTTTGATGACAATTATTGCACGTGTCATCTGCCTAGAAACATTTCTTTATGCTCCCTTTCTTTCTCCCCTTCTCCTTTTCCTTGTTCTTGTGTTATTCTTTATTCTCTATCTTTTCCTTCTCTCCTGCTCGAGTGTCATTCTTCATGTTTCAGCCTGTGGAAAACGTGAAAAACTGTTCATATTTTTTAAATTTAGGGAAAACAATACAACAGTAGTTCAGTCCTTGTGGCCCAGCAGCTGCTGTTGTAAGGGCTGATCTTTGAGCTCCCCTGCCTGCTGCCTTTGGGTTTATGATGGGAACGACTCCGGTCCTGATGTGCACTGCCCCCTGGGCCATCTTAATTTATTTGTGGGAATGAATTAAGGCCTATTTTTACTCAACGCTCCCTTGAGAACAGAGTTGTCAGGTGTGAGCCAGCCATCTGGATACATCCTTAAAGTGGGCAGAGGCTTGCCAATACTTCTAACCTCCTGAAGGACCCAACTTTACTCATTTTCTAGCTGGAAGAGTAAAAAGGCTATATTTACTTGTTCAAGACTATTACATATGTGCATGACATTTTTTACACAATGACCAACTTTCCTAAATGAAGACAATCCCTAGAAAGGGGCATGAAAAAATTGGAAAAATACTCTACGGGAGAAAACTGAGGCTCAGAGAAGTGGCTTGACTAAGGAGACTATAGAGGAAAGGAGAATGGCAGGGAAAAGTACAGTACCTAATTGCCAGACCAGTTCATAGTCCAGGGAATTATGCTGCTGACATGCGATGATTAATTTTATGTGTCAATTTGGCTAATGTGCTCAATTGTTTGTTTAAAAACAGTCCCAATTGCTCTGTGAAAGTTATTTTTTTAGACAGGATTAACATTTAAATCAGTAGACTTTGACTAAAGCAGACCGCTGTCCATAATGTGGGTGGGCCTCATCCAATCAGTTCAAAGCATTAAGAGGAAAGCCTGAGCTCCCCAGAGAAGAAAAGGATTGTGCCTCCAGATTGCCTTATGAGTCAAGACTGTAACCTCAGCTCATTAGAATTTCCAGCCTGCTGGTCTGCCTTGCAAATATCAGACTTGTCAGCCCCAAGAATTGCATAAGCCAATTTAAAATCTATGTACATATCTCATTGATTCTATTTCTCTGAAGAACGTTGATTAATATATGGCAGTACTACATTTAAGCCATGCTTATCATCCATGACCTTAAACAACCAGATACAGGAACATTTGGAACATTGTATTACTATTAGTACGACTTACTACTACTAGAGTTCCTGGCCAGCACTTATAGAGTTCTTACTATATGCCAGACTGTGCACTAAATGTTTTCCATAGATTATATTTCTAAACCATGCATTAATCATTTGAAGTTGTTGGATATCTTATTTTGTACAACTGAGCTTAAAGAGAAAAATAATAAAGGAAAAGAAATGAGAGTAGAGGAAAGGCAAGGGAAGAAATGAAACACCTGCCCATGCCACATAGTAAGGGAAAGATCCAGGACATTAATCCAGATTAACTCCAAATTCACATTGAGACCAGTGCACTGAACTTGAGGGCAAGAAAATCCATTAATAACTTGTGAAGTGAGGCTCTGATACCAGGGACTCCGAGCACACTGATAGAAATCCACTTTAGTAATCCTATTTACTAGCATTACTATGGCAATGTCTAAGTAGCCAGCGCTGGTGAAAAATGGGTTACACCTGAAATGAAAAAAATAAGGATGAACAGTCTTTACCAAAAGACAGTTATGGCTCAAATGTCCAGATTTGCTGGTTTCTTGAGAATAATTGAAACACTCGAGTGTCACCCCCATTTAGTTTATTTATGTGGCAACTTTAGGGCATCGGGAGTTTTGCCTAAGTGAGGTTTTCTTATTTTCCTTTTAAAATAACTGAACCGTATCACTGTAAATGCCAAACTATGTTTTAACAATTGTCAGTGGATTTTTCTAAAATACGCTATACTTGCCACCCACTTCCTCCATAAAGAGACTCTGAATAATACAAATGCATCTTTCTGACGTAGATCACCATTACGACTATACGCCTTTGTTCGGAGAAGTACCTTCCAGAACTAAGTAATGATGTACTTAGGATTTTTTCCCTGCACTAAAGAGCCCTGGATGTCTAGGTTTTTATACTTTTTCTACTTCTTACGTTCCAACATCCTTATACTATCTGCTGGAACTGCTCAGCACTGCTGTCAGTGGGTCCTTACCACCTCTTGCATGCAATGTATCTAAATCTGAAATCATTATCTTTGCCAAGATCCTCTCTTTCAAAGAGCATTATTATTCTCCAAGTTCCGAATTTGGCATTACTGTTTAACACCACTTTATCTCTTGTTTTTGATGTTTGACATTTTGCCAAATCACATTGGATCTACTTCCTCCTATTAATACATACAATTCTCAGGCAAGATTTATGGAAGCATAAAGGTTCCCTCTCTTCCTCTCATCCACCTATCTAAAATACATCATTTGGAAGGCAGAACCAAGTGCACAGGGAGAGATCTGGCCAGGGACTGGATTTTAGCAGCAATCTGAGTTGATTTACACCACAAAGAGCCTGGAGGGGGGATACAAGCCAGAACGGAGGGTACAGAAAAAGTTACCCAGAGTTCCGTTTTTGCTGTGAGAAACTCCAAAGCAATCAGGAGAAGGAGAAAATTGGGACAACTCAAAAGTGTTTTTGAAAATTGTTGCTAGGCTTATGAATCATTTTCCCAATAATGGTCCTTGAAAGATGCAAGCAAAGGTTAGAATTGCTTTTTAAAAAATTACTGGTTGATGACTTGGCTGCTGCTTTAGAAGCTATCCACCTCAGAGACTGTCTTGTGGTTCAGTAGTTACTCAGATTGTTTGCTGAATAAATAAATGAATAAACAAATGCTTTATTTTTCATGGAGTGAGGACCATGCCACAGCCTCAAAGCTGGGGTTAGAGGGTAATCATTTTTCTCACATTTACTGGATCCTGTTCTATTCATTCCAAGGATCCTGGCTATGTTCTACATAACTGAAGATGGGAGAAGGTATCACAGAGAAAAGAACAGTTGAATCTTTGCTCTGCTGCTAACTTGCTACGTGTCCATGAGCAAATAGCTGGATCTCAAGCAAATGAGGTAATTGGTCAAGCTGATAGTCTAACATGATGCAGAGGACTTAATCAGTGCTCAAGAAATACTTAGAGAATGATTTTTTAAGTTCCCTTCCAGCTCTAGAATTCTGAGTCTATGATTCTAGCAAAGCAGTTTTGGCAAACTTGGACTCTTGACAGAGATATCCTCTGAGTGCCAAAAATATTGGACGCAGGTTGAGTTTTGTGCCTCTGCTTCCCATGAGTGGATGGATAGCAGTCCCATGTGTAGTGCCTCTGATATTATGCAGAGCGGGCCACTGTAATATGCTTAATAAACCATCCTGGTGTCGCCTTGGTTTTGTTCTTAAAAACTGCCTACCATGCATTATACCAAAGAGTACATCTGCATATACAGAATAAACAAATGTGCTTGTTCACTAAAAAACTTTCCCTGAGAAAGAGTTGAAGGTGAGTTGGTTACATGTTCACTGACTTTATTTGTTGTCTCCTAAAACTACACAGACGTGGGCCCCATCTCAGTGCTGATGGTAAAGAGAGGCAAATAGTGTGAACGTGGTAGGGAGGAGGGGGAGAAAGTGCAGATGAAATCTACTTGAACCTGACAACAAATGGGTAGTTATTTTCATTTACTTAGCTCTTCTTTCACGTCACTTTTTGGGAAATTGTCAAAGAATCCCAGAAATAACCAGAGAATCCATTCCCAGAAGGTTTGGAGAAAATGGAGTCCATTTTGCCCCAGAACCAAGGCTACCGGGATTGAACAATATAGTAGAAGTTTCCAGCCCACTTCCTCAGTCTGAGAGAAAATGTCAATGCTTTTCGCTGTGGGTCCAGTGTGCTTGGGATTAGCTTTTTTTTTTTTTTTTAATTTTTTTTTTTTTCAACGTTTATTTATTTTTGGGACAGAGAGAGACAGAGCATGAACGGGGGAGGGGCAGAGAGAGAGGGAGACACAGAATCGGAAACAGGCTCCAGACTCTGAGCCATCAGCCCAGAGCCTGACGCGGGGCTCGAACTCACGGACCGCGAGATCGTGACCTGGCTGAAGTCGGACGCTTAACCGACTGCGCCACCCAGGCGCCCCTGGGATTAGCTTTTAATTCTTAATGTTTTCATGAATCCCCACTATTCTCTGGTCCACCACATGGCTATGCCTAGGTATTTAGCCTTTGGCCTCAGTTTTTTCTTAGACTCCAGATGCCCTGCTCTGTCCTGCTAATAGCCCACTGAAATGGAACCCAGATGCTCTGATTTGTTCCTGCCATTCTGTCCATCAGGTTTAGACCTTGTTGACCTCCCAAAGCCAGGTGCCTCAGGAGAGTCTTACTCATCATAGACTAATACTGATGACTGAGGACATGTAGGGGCCACTGGGATCATGGCTGCCAGCCTGCCTTCTGGTATAATCACTGAGTGGTACATGTTTCACCTATAGGATTGTGCCTAACACAACCTAAAATTTTTATACCTCTTTGGATACCACCTTATATTTGAGAAAGAGCCATTCAGCTGGGTCTGTCCTGTCTCACCAGTGTCCTTTCCAGTCTTGTTTTCTTTGTCCTTTCCACTCATATCTCATGATGACTACTCAGGACATCCCAAACCAACTAGTTATTTTTTCCTATTTGCAGTAGTACTGTGGATTCTCATCAGTTAAAAAAACAAAACCCAAAACCACATTTGGTCAAATGTGCTCATGTATAATAGAGCCACAAGGCTTCATTGTGAGTTATTACAAGAAATGTCTCACTCCATGGGCCACAGTGGGGAAAGAAGGTCTTGCCCTGCAGTGAGGCTGTGACAGGAAACCTCATGCAGAAGCATGAAGATCACAGTAAAAAGCCCAATCCCCAATGGGCTAAGCGATGTCTGTGGTTTACTCTCAGTGCTGTATAAGCTCCTGGGTTTCAGATTTCTTAGTGTTGGTATTTGGAAAACAGTTCCTCTATATCCATTTGTTTGCCCAAGTTAGCAGCAAATATCACTTCTTTCCTCCGGGAGAGCTTAGACGGCCTGTCTTCCCTATGTACCACATCAAGTAAGGTCAAAAGGAATAAGTCTTCATTTGTGTAACTCGGTAGCAAGGGCTGAGAGATTTGAGGTGTGCTTTCAAAGGAAGGATAACTCTTTTCCTTGTGTAAACTCTTCCCCACAAGTACATTTGGAGCAGGGAGCTGCATGAACAGTTGCTGTTTTAAACCATCTCCTGTTTGCACCTTGCCTGTGGCAAGATTGTAGGGGAGGTGGGGTCGGATGGAAGGAGGAGTGGGCATGTCCTTTAGGAGTCTTGGGTTGAAATTCTGACTTTACTACTTTGCCAGTTTTGCAACCTTGGACGTGCAACTTAAACTTTCCAGACAGAGGTTTCTGCATTATTAAATGAACCTACTACCTTAAAGCATCATCATTTTTTTTTTCTTTTCATTTTAGAGAGAGAGAGAAGGGGGAGCAGCAAGAGGGAGAGAGAGAATAACAAGCAGGCTCCATGCTCAGTGCAAAGCCCAAGGCAGGACTCAATCCCATGACCCTGGGATCATGACCTGAGCTGAAATCAAGAGATGGGTGCTCAGCTGACTGAGCCACCTAGGAGCCCTGCATTTTCACGTTTTAAATCATTTATTCCTTATAACATAGCAAATGTACCATGCATCACCACTTTTTTCCCTTCTCCTTTTATACCTTATTGTCCCCTCCTGTCCCAAAGCCCCAACACCCTTGTATATGTTGCATGAAATTAAGTGGCTAAAAAGAAGAAATAATACATATAACACATTTGGAAATACATCTAGAAATTGGTAATGATATACTCGGCAGAACAAAGAACTGATTTGTTTGTCTGCCATATTAAAAGAAAATCAGTAATAGTTCTCTGCCCTTCTAGATTTCCTGGAAGCATTTTCACAATATTTCTATCAGAAAACTCTTATGTTAATCATTTCCCTTGTTCTCACTAGTCTAGCAATTCACCACCCTCTCCAAAGTAAAATGCACATGTGTGATAGAGATCCATTTTACCAACTTATGTCCACCTTCCCTCCCTGGATGCCCAGTGATTTGATCCCATAAATCCCCAGGGACATCTATCTGATCCCAACCAGGAGAAAAGCTCTGCAGTGCTAGAAGGAATAACTGAATCTTTCTGGACATTCCTCCAGACTGCAGCTTGGCCAGGCATGACACTGAGGATGACTGTGTCTGCCTTGTTTTGAGCCATCTGAAATGTGGTGCACTGCAGGGTTCAGAAAACAGTCCTCATTGCATGGAGCAGCTTTCTTTTCTTTAATCCAGCGCATGTGAGGGCTTTGATTTAGAACAGATCCGGGAGCATTTCTAAGCTTCCCGAGCCCCAGGCCTGTCTGGTCTTTGAGTCTCGACTTACCCTTTGGGTCAACCCAGACCACCAATTACCCAGCCACCTACTAACCACAGAAATGAGTCTAAAACATTGCTCATCTTGTAGGAAGCACAGCACAGAAGGAAAAGTGAATGTTTTGATGTCATACAGACCTGCTATCCTGTGATCGCAAGTGAGTCATTTTACTTTTCTGAGCCCTGTTTTCACCAAATGTAAAAGAAGAAAACCTTTCTTACTTAAGAACTTGTGTGGATAAAATGAGACAATGACTATACAGTGCATTACGTAATGATACATAAATAATGTTGCAAAATGGCAGCTGCTTTATTACTGACATTAATCCATTTTCCATTCACAACTTCCTCATTCTATACTTTGGTTCCATTCATATCTTTTATTTTTATGTAACTGAACTCTTAGCTTAGGAATTAAAATCATGATAGCCTTTGGCCCTTTGGACTTAGTGTTCATATATATTCACATCAGTGCTTGGACCTAGACTTACACTATGAATTTGGTTTGCTTATACCTCTGGCTGGCAGTGTTGCCTCTGTGCCCTACCCTTGGCCAATGAGAACATCCTGCGCGGTTCTTTAGGGAACACTTGGCTAAACCAGTCCCTGCCATTCGTCGTGTGTGTGTGTGTGTGTGTGTGTGTGTGTGTGTGTGTGTGAAATATTCTCTGCTGGTGCTATTACTGGGTATGGTTGGCACCTTCTCGTGGCCACAAGATGGCAGGGAGAATGAACAACTGCTGGTTGAACAATTAACAATGCAACTACATAAACTAAGTCAGGGTATCCTCCAGAAGCTTCCAGATGTTTTTCCTCCAGAAGTAATTCTTCTGTTTACACATACCCTCCTCAGTGTAGTTCAGGTGCTGACCGTGAGTACCTAAGAGTGTGAAACATTCTTCAGAGAGCACTGGCTTGCGATACTCAACACACAATCTAATTTTATGAATTAGAAATAGGGAGTGTTACTATATTTCAATCCTCTGTCCCTATATGTTTTCTGTACAAATTGTTTTCATACTATGTAAAGTCTTAAATTCTGCATCCTTTTAACATCACAGAATGTTCTCATGCCACTAAGTATTCTTTAGAAAAATAGTTTTAGTGGAAGCATTCTATTTTATTCTATGGCTATATAATATTTATCACTAATTGTTTATAAATACTGTTTATTGCATCCCTTTTCTGCATGTGCAAGCTGTATAATGCTTCTGTTGGCAGGAAGATTTCATGGAGATATCTCTACGTGCATATATTAAAATATCTTGCTCAGGATTGTTCATAAAGTGTTTTTATGATCTAGATAGCTTAAGCTTATTTTTGAATATTTTAAAACTTCCAGTTTCACTTTTCATGGGATATTTATAAATGCCTTTTCATACTATCTTATTCTTTAACAAAGAGATTTGACCACAATTTAACATTCTTGGGGACAAAGACACGTTTCTTTTTTTTATTTTTAATTTTTGTTTTTGAGAGAGAGAGAGAGAGAGAGAGTTCTGCATGCGAGCAGGAGAGAGGGGCAGAGGGAGAGACAAAATCCCAAGCAGGCTCCACACTCAGCACTGTGCCTGATGTGGGGCTTGATCCCATGACCCTGGGATCATGACCTGAGCTGAAATCAAGAGTCAGATGCTTAACTGACTGAGCCACCACATGCCCCACAAATATATATTTCTAAACATGAGTTGTTGAGGTTGGTGGAAATTGAGTGGTACTCTGAGGTTTGTGCTATGGGCAGGCTGCTGGTCTCACACTAAAAATGCTCAGGTTGAGAGTGATGATGATGAGGACTGGCTCGATGTTCTTCTATTTTCCCTCTGCAGTCAAGTTAGACATCTTCCTTCTATCAGTATATCCAAATTACTTTTAAACTAACATCAGAATTACTGTTAATTCTGTGATAAAAATTTTTTGAAGATGTACATTTGTTCTAATGGGGTATAGAGATAAAAAATAGAAGATAACACAAATTTTGTATTTATGTATGATTTTCCCTATAAGAAACATTAGGTGAAGAGACAAAACTATACCTAGCTGAATTCAGCTGTGTAACAACACAACACACACACACACACACACACGCACCCCTCCAGCATCTACCAGTTACCTCCATTTGCCTCATGTGATCCAAGCTACAGCATCCATCTGGTTTTAATAACTTTCTGTCAGATTTCAGGTAACTTTCCTTCTTTATGATAATTCACTTTACAATAACTCATGTCACAATAACTCACTTTACAATAACTCAATAACAATAACTCAATTACAATAACAATAATTCTATAAGCACTCTAATGCCCTCTTTCACAAGCCAACTTCAGGTCTTTTCAAGGTGTTTTATCTGTGTATTTCTTTTTTTTTTTTTAATTTTTTTTAACGTTTTATTTATTTTTGAGACAGGGAGTGACAGAGCATGAACAGGGGAGGGTCAGAGAGAGGGAGACACAGAATCTGAAACAGGGTCCAGGCTCTGAGCTGTCAGCACAGAGCCCGACGCGGGGCTCAAACTCACAGACCGCGAGATCATGACCTGAGCCGAAGTCGGCCGCTTAACCGACTGAGCCACCCAGGCACCCCTTATCTGTGTATTTCTTAGCCATTTAATACACATAAAACTGTGCTACCATTTTTACTAGGTTTTGCTATGGTCTGATATCTCCTCCCAAACTCTTATATCCAAAACCTCACGCCCACTGTGATGGTATTAGAGGATGGGGCCTTTGGGAAGTGATTACTGCTTTTGCAGAAAAGATGTGGGACAGTTTCCTGCCCGATGAGGACCCAGTGAGAGGGTGCCACTTACGAGACAGAAAACAGGTCTCTGAATCTGCTGGCACCTTGATCTTGGATTTCTAAGCCTCCAGAACCCCGAGAAATAAATTTGTGTTAATTATAAGCCACCCAGTATCTGGTATTGTGTTATAAAAGAACAGGCTGAGAAAGGTTTGTATCTTTTATTAATGTGTCACAGACACATTACACATTAAGCTGACACATGGGAAAGTTTGTATATGTTGTGTATTGTGTCCTGGTCCCATTTCTTTTTCTAAGCCTTGTGTTTTTATTGCATTATTTAGCATCATGAGGTGATATTTTAGGAACTCATATGTCACATAACAAAACGGACTGTATATACAGCTCCCTGGGAAGATTCCTACGCATGACCATTGTGAAAGCTGCTTTTTCTTAATCTCAGAACCATTTCTTTTTTTTTTTTTTAATTTTTTTTTCCAACGTTTTTATTTATTTTTGGGACAAAGAGAGACAGAGCATGAACGGGGGAGGGGCAGAGAGAGAGGGAGACACAGAATGGGAAACAGGCTCCAGGCTCCGAGCCATCAGCCCAGAGCCTGACGCGGGGCTCCAACTCACGGACCGCGAGATCGTGACCTGGCTGAAGTCGGACGCTTAACCGACTGCACCACCCAGGCGCCCCATCTCAGAACCATTTCTAATTGCTGTGCTGAAGTCCAAAATTTTGTTTTCTGGTTGAGGTTTATCTGAGATAGACATTGAACAAGTTCGGACATGTATGTGTCTCCCAATGACTGGTTCCTTTTCAACTTTCATTTTATTTTTTTTTTTAGTGTTTATTCTTGAGAGAGAGACCGAGACAGAGAGTGGGGGGAGGGGCAGAGAGAGGGGGAGACACAGAATCTGAAGCAGGTTCCAGGCTCTGAGCTGTCAGCACAGAGTTGGACGCGGGGCTTGAACTCACGGACCACGAGATCATGACCTGAGCCGAAGTCAGACACCACCCAGGAGCCTTTTAAAGTATTTTATTTATTTTATTTTACTTTATTTTATTATTTTATATTTTATTTTATTTTATTTTAATGTTCCTTTTCAGCTTTCAGATCCCAGGGAAGCCAGGGACCAACTCCCATTCTCCCATCCCCATCCCTGGTCATTCTGCTCTCTGCTGTGTTTATTTAATTTTTACTTATCAAATTTATCTTATAGGTATTATAGCATTGTATATGTTACATTACATTTTATTATTTGTTCATGTTCCTTTTAGAAATATATGCTCATAAAGCCAGATAGCTTATCTGCCTTGTTCACAGTTGTATCGTCAAATGTGCAGACCTAAAGAAGTCTGCAACACATAGGGATTAACAAATATTTGTATTTTTTCAACAGAAGATTACTTTTCTGTTATTTAACATGAAAACTATAATGCCTACTTCCTTTATGTGTTCATCTAGAATTGTTTTGGGATTTTCCCTACTACAAAAGCATCAGCCTCACATGCATTTTCAAAACACTATTAACTCCTGAGAACTAGGTAAACACATAATGATTCAGAAACCAAACTTAGGCCTTTGTTTCTCACACTATTTTCTAACCTTTTTTTTTCTTTTTCTAAACTACAATGATTTCACTTAAATTAATATGTAAGAATAGGTCTGTGAATACAGCAGCTTGAGTGGTAAGAGAGATGAAGGGCAAGGATTTATTGGTTCTTGACAAGCACCAATTTAACATGTAATTAGAAATGCTGGGTAAGGGGAGTCTGACAGATTGTGATTCAGCTTGTTGATCACGACAGGGAGCTGAAAAATCCAGGTTGAGTTTCAGCAAACATTTTTCTAGTGCCCCCTGATGGCGATGTCCAGCGCTAGAGGCTGAAGCAATGAAATGAAAGAAAAAAATAAAGATCCTCTCCTATAGGACTGTAGAATTCGGTGAGAAAGGTGTAAAAAGTGGTGCACAGAAACATATTGCTAAGTTTTAAATACGTGCTGTTCAAAGGGAAGTATGTGAAAGAGGATCACAGGGCAAGGAGCGCCTACTATTTAACTAATTGCCTTTCAACTGGTGGGACAGTTTGGAGTTGAGGTGGTCTGAACTTAAAAGAGGTGCTGTGCCAGTCACTTGCCTGTGTTTTCTCAAGTTCATTCCCCTTCCCCCCTATTCTGCTTTGTACTTCAGGAAACTACATTTCCCAGGGTCCACTGCCCACTGGCTTATGGATGGTTTTGGCCAATGGGAAGCTTCGGCTGAAGATGGGAAGGCCAGCGCGAGGGGAATAAGTGTCCTCTCTCCATCTTCTTTGCTTGCGCTATGGCTGTGGCTCCTCTGTGTTTCCAGAAAGTGCCAGCCATGTCCTCCATGATTTCAGTGTCAAGCTGGTGGTCCTGGTCCTGGGCTGTAGGAATCCCTGTGTCCTTCCAGCCTAGGCAAGGTAGAGGCTTCCTATTGATGCTAATCTTGGCCTTGCCTTGCTTTCTCCTATTTGGCATCTTGGCTCTTCAGTTACTCATGCAAACAAATTTCCTGTCCTCAGTTTGAAATCTCCAGGGGTGATTTTTGTATGACTGCCTGTACCCTCGGGGAAACAGGAGATAAACTCCTGATCGGGAAGTACAGCACAGGCTCTGGCCTGGAAAAGAATCAAGGGGCCCGTGGAAGATTAGCCTGTGGGAAAAGAAAGGTTAAAGGCCACCTAAAAACAACAGGGATTCTCAGGCATGTTGAGGACAATGCTGTTGAGGCAACACCATTCTGAGCCTGGTGGGTCTTTGGAAGGTTAAGAAAGGTTCTGTCTATACAAAATATAAGGGCAAAATGTTGCCTAAGAAGAGATGCCACCCAAGTAAGTAAGCCACAAGGCTGGAGGATTTGGGATCCAGTCCACCTCGTTGTTTTCCATCAGGTTTAAATCAGCTGTCGAGGCCTCTCAGGAATGACTCACCCACTGACAATACCAAAACTGGAAGTTATCTTCTTCCTTCAGATTACATGCATGGGGACGCTGAAGCTTTCGTATGTGAAAGTCTTTGATCAAGGTCACACAGCTAGCATAGCCAGGAGGAGAGCTCCACTCTCCTAATTTCAGGGTGGGAGCCTCTTTTATGCTGTCATCTGGGTCTTTACCACTCCCCGGGTTTTTCAGGTCATCGTATCACATGGAGGTTCGCTCCTTCAGTAACTATAAGATTTTAAACAATTTGAATGGGTTTGTCCCATATTAATAAGTTCTAATTTTGAACTGAATATAATGAGCATGTTACGCATTCCAAAGTAACCAGTTTGGAGTGATTTTTAAGTAGAATCATGTACTTTAATAAAGCAACAACACTATATAATCCACTAGAATACAGGTAGAATTTAGGTATTTGTACTCTCCTTCGTTAGCAAAAACGAAAACCAAGCAAGCAAGCAAACAAACAGAAAAACACTTGGAGACTGTGGTATTTAGTCTATTGTCATGTAATTAGCCTTAATAAAAATCCTATAGCTGCAGCACTTGTGTATCAAGACTGAATGTCACAGTTGGGTTCGAGATAAAATACACTCCTTGAGGCCAAGACTTTAGAGACATTATCTGTTTAATAAATATGATTGTAAAAGCAATAAACAAGAGCAATTATACATTACACTACATAGTATTTAACAAAAAAATACATCAAAAAAGTCATTTGAAAATTAGAAGTAGTTCCGATACTATAAGAAAACTTTCTTTTTTTTTTTTTTTTTTTTAAATTGGCTTCCTATAAAAATAAGTTGGCAAATGAGGGATTTCAATGCTCAGTTGGAATCCTGGAAAACACAGAACAGCTGCCAAACACCCCATTGCTCTCAAAGTTGCTGTTTGGAACTTCTGAAAAAAAAAAGCAAGGCAAACCTCTGCATTTTGGACAGTGAATCCAATTAGGAATAAGGCGAAGGAGAAAATGTTGGCTGGGTATTTCAGGGTAGAGCATGCACAGTTTGCCCTCTGGGAGTTTTGGAAAACATCACAATATCAGATTTTTAGCTTGCCCTGAATTTCCCCTTCCACACCCATCCCTCGCCACTCACTCCTCTGGCCCACCAAACTCTTCACTGTGTTTGCACCTGCTGTTAGTGAGTAGGTAGGCACTTGGGTCCCTCCCATTTGTAGGCTCTCATTACTACGTTCTCTTTGGGATTGAGCTGGAATGGCAGGGTGCAGTGGTTCCCAAATTTCTGTGTGCATCACAATTACCTGAAGGGCTGGTAAAAACAGACTACTGGGCCCCTAGCCCCCCAGAGTTTCTGATTCAGTAGGACTTCAGTAGGGGGACCCCAAATTTCTAATAAGTCTGAGGTGATGCTGATTCTGCTGGTCCAGGTACCACACTTTGAGAACCATAGAGCTAGACTGTAAGAACAATGAGGTCCCCTCTGAGCAGTACCTAGCCTCACTAATCTCCTAAAGGTGGGAGGGAGCTTGGAGGAGAGGCACATGAGGACCCTGGAGATGCTCACTAGAGAGCTGGCCATCTGTGATCACTTTCCAAAATGCCAGGCATCTCATGTCTACCTCGATTTTTACTTAGGACTTGCAAGCCCATCCTTCCCTATGTTTTCTCACATAGTCTTTTCATGTATCCCTTCAACGAGTGGTTTTCTTAATACCTACTCTAGGCAAGGCACTGTGCTAGATTCAGAGGGTTTTTCCATTTCTCATAATTTTCCGATTAAAATTACTTGAACTGCAACTCCAAGGACCCCCTGTGCTGTTTTGAGGGAGCCTCTTTTGGTTTCCCAACATTTTGTCTTCCAGATTAAACTTGGGCGGCTCCAACTGAAGCGGATCGATGAGGATGTGTCCTATGGGATAGGAAGCCTGGCAGGTTGGGGATCAATTGAGTTCTACAAACAGATGGTTGCCGCAGGCATAATCCATTTCCCAGATCCACACTGGGCATCCTCAATCACAAAAACTTCTGCTTGGTTAACTTCTGACTGCAGCTTTGTCACTCTTCTCCTGCCCAGCTACATAAGGGCAGGGCTCCTCAAGACCTTTGGGACACCCCCATTATCACTGGGACCCTGTTATAAACTGTTACTGGCCTGGGAACATGGCCAAGAAGGAGGCTGCTCCCTCTGAGTGGTTTTTCAAAACTGCTTTCTACTATATTTTAGAGTGGGCTTTACCCAACTCATAATCCTCCAAGGGCTTCTGCTGGACATGCTTCTGTGTCATTCTTTCTCTGGTGCTTCTTTCATTATTGCCCTGGGCAAACAGGGATTTTTCATGCCTTGAGTCATTCTGTTTTAGTTAGACATCTACCTCCTCCCCTTGAAGCTTATTAATTTTTCCTTTGCCAATACTACGATACTCAGAGATCAGAGATCACACATGTGAAATGTCTGGGTTCCTTCATAACCAAAATCGCATCCTTATGTAAGACAAGACCTCCATATGTTCTCAGACTTTTTGACACTCTTCAATATTAAATCCATTAACCTGCTTCTTCTTCTCGTTAAAATCAGTTTTATTTTACAAATAGTTTTACTCTACGGTGAGAGAACAAATACTGGGTAATAGCAACCATTACAGAAGGAAACTGCCCTGCCACACAGTAACATGTCAAAACATTTCTCGCGAGAATATTCTGGAATCTGCACACGAGAGATTTTTGTTAAGGTGTGAGAATACCACTACGCATCTGTCTGCTTTCTTTTCCAGTGTACATGGCCAGGTCTGAATTGTTTTGCATGTATCAACTCTTTCACACACATTGCATGTTTCCAGGTGAGAAAAGGCAAGGCTATTTGCAAGAGGCAGGTTCTCCAGGAGGAGACAAAGGGTACATGGAGCTGAACCCTGCAGGGCAGGACAGCCTGATCAGTGTGTAGGGAAGCTGGCATGCTGACGGATCAGAAATTTGAATGTGACAAGGGCAAGGTTGGCAGGCGCCAGGCCAGTATTTAGGAAATACCGAGGTTCATGTCCAGAATCTTGCAACATGTTTGGGAAGAAAAAAGTAGGGGGACTTGAAAGACCACTTGGAAACTGGAAGGAAGAGGTACAAAGACATCAAGAGGTCATGATCACACATGGATAGCAAACACATGGGGAGGCCAGACGATGGGTAACTGGGATTCTCTTTTCTATGTTGGTTGGGGTGAGAGTAGGGAAGCTGCAAGGGAAAGCCTGGGTGAGGGAAAGGTCCACTTCTCACACGCCTGCCCCCTGCCTGCCTGCATCACTCTGCCTGAGTATATGGAACTTCAACTCGCTTCTTCATCCCTGGGGCCATACAGAATGCAAAAAAGCAGCCCTGTGGTCACCGCTGGCGAACAGAGCTACCAGAGATAACTGAGAACAGAAAAATGGCAGTAAGGAAAGTGGAACAGAGAAACAGCTCAGGGTTTCACACTCCTGTGCATGTCTTTGTGTCTTATGAAAGGGGCTGGGGTGGCTAATCCACCCGTCAGCCCGTAGAGCTAAAATAGCTGTTAAATCTAGAGCCAAGAATATTTCCAAAAACACATGCAGATTTCCTTGGCCTCTATATGTTATGAATGTTCTACAAACACGACCGATCAGAAAAAAGAGAGAGAGGGAGAAAGGGGGAGGGGAGTGTTTTTTCCATTAAAATAGAGCACCTGTACACTGCCCCTCCAAGCATGTTCTCAAGGTATTGTCCACATGCACAGGCTTAAAGCTAAAAACCCTTGTTGTCTGTGTCTGAAGAATTAAAAAGTCCCGATGCAGTGAGTGTTTGTTTGTTTGTTTGTTTGGATTTTGATTGTTTTTATTTTATTTTTTTTTGTTTGTTTTTGTTTTTACTGGCGTCCTCCATTCAAACATTTACATAGGTAGGGATTTCTTTTGTGCTTTGATTCTCAGCAACTATGGAAATACTTCCTGGCAAAATAGGAAACAGAACAACAAAGGAAAGAAAAAAAAAAACATAAAGTTAGTGGTCATGAAGGATGGTGCACTTGACAAGAGCGAAATTCTTTCCTGATCGGCAGGTCGCCTGTAGCCTTTGGGGGTTTTCCTTAAATTGCAAATTGCGCCCCAGCAGATCCCCGCTTTGGCGTTGAAGGCGGAGTGGCGTGTCTTGCTCTTTGCAATCGGAGAGATGAGTCACCAGGTTGAGTAGAAGGGGAGGGAGGGGAGGGTAAAGCTACTCTCCTAAGAGAAAACGTGTAACACTTACTCACTTAATGACACTGGAAATGGGAAGGTGTCAGAGACTGTGCAGTGTGCTGCCAGACGCTCCTGGCGAAGGAGGGATCGCCACTTTAATAAAGTCAACGGCGCTGTGCTTCATACCCCGTGGAAATGGGATTGAAAACCAAATGACCCACAAAAATGCGCTTACAAGCTTTAGAAGTAAATAGACAGGGTGAATGCTTCTCTGGACTTAAAGACAGAAAAGCCTTTTTCTCCTGAACCTAAAGCAATTACACACTTATCACCCTGTCTCCCCAAATAAAAGAGAGCACGCTCTGAAAACTGGACCCCAGTTGTGGCCACAGTTGTTATTATTACTTCTGATACAAGCCAGTCACTGCACTGAAATTTTCCCCAATACAGCCAAGAACTTTTCCCCCATCCATTTAAAGAGAGGGCTATGTTTCCACTTAGGTGCTCATTTTGTTTTCTAAGTAGCAGATACAAAATCCTAGGCAATGAATGGCCTTCTAGAAGGTTTGGTATTCTGACATTAGAGGGAGGCATGAATGGTTAAATAATAATTTATCCACCCTGGGCAACAATACAGGATCTAGATGGCAATATTACAACATCAACTCCTGATTCCTGATGCCAACTCCTGATTCCCGGCAAGCCATGGATCCCAATGGTGGTTCCATGGGTTTGTCGACCTCCCTTGGCAAGTTTCCTCTGCCACAAATAGTAAGGTTCTAGACCTAGCTGTTGGGATTCCCATGCTTAATTCATAGGCAGAGAGACAGAGCTCTACTGATATAGAGTAAGGTCCATTTTAAGACTTCTGATAGGGGACAGGTAAAAATGAGGAAAAAATCTGCTGATCTGCTCTGTAACAGTCTAGCCCTCCAGTGGTCTCTTTCAGGAAACGTCACTCCTGGAATGTTCTATAAATTTTATGCCTCTTGTCCTCAGAATTCCCAGGTTCCGTGTTTCCTGGAGGACAGTTTTTAGATGACTGCCAAATTAAAAAGAAAAAAAAAAAAAAACCAAACAAACAAAAACCCAGGGTCATCAGCCCGGTCCTCCTCTATCATGTCACTTCTCTACAAGTATTCTGGAGTAATATCTCCTCCTTAGAGTTGTCTCTAGGTGAGGCTGTCCTGTCTTACCCTGTCACTCCATAGCCTGCTCCTCATAAGCTGCCTGGCCCTCCAGATGACCAGATCCAGCCTCTGAGGCCCATCCTTCTTGTACATTGTTAGAAAAAATGCTTTGCTCTTTGCCCATGAACATTTTTGGAGCCCCATATTTAAAGGAAAAGTTTTTGCAAAAAGAAGAATAAAGTCACAAGAGAGGGAGGGAAAAAAAAACTACATAGGAGCAAGAAGGCTTTTTTTTTTTTTTTTCTTAGTCCAATGGGAGGAAGCAGGGAAAAAGACATCTTAGCTGTTTCTCTCAGGAATGTTAGAGCAGAAGAAAGTGGTTACGTCAAGCCAGAAAGGGGTTAGGCAGAGTCAGCCATTAACTACCCAGGCTGAACAGCTGAGGGCTACTGGGAGTCATTTACCTATGAGCTGGGAATCCACCTTCTCATCTATCAGTTGGCCAGGCCTCCTGAGTTCAGTCTGAGGGATATGGGGCCTGCTTTCAGTGGGACTGACTCGACTGACCATCTCTCGTTCTTTCTCATTTTGCATCTGGGCATAAACATTAATCCCCGGGATCTTCCTAAAACATTAACAGACAGCATCATGGCTATGCATGGGAGACGTACATCGCGGCATTTCATGCTTCTGAACCTGTCAGGGAGAAGGACAGGGGAGGGGAGACATGGACGGAAGGACACGTACCTTTTAAACTTGTAGATGACGAACACGGCCAGCCCCACAAACACCACTGAGAGCAGCATCAGCATGGCAGACCCACTGTGAGTTGGAGTGAGGTCCACCAGCGGGGCTAGGGGAGAATACAAGGCATGGTCACCGGCAGAGATGGGGGCATGCCTGGCTCTGTAAGAGGCTCACAACTCTCCCCACAGAGGCATGGTGAGTGCCAGGAAACCAGGTGGAGTCTGCACACAGATGATGTCACACAGCTGACACGTGAGGGGGGCATCGGAGCCTGTCCTAGCCCCTAGGATGCTCCAGCTGGCCTATTTAAGAAGTGCAGTGGATGACTGGAAACACAGACCCTGGAGCCAGAGTTTGGGGATTCCAGGCTGCTCTCCCATGTGCTGGCTATGGGATTCTAGGCACGTTATTTCACTCAACAGGCTTATGTGGTGAGATGAGAACAGCAGTACATATCTCACCAGGTTTTTGTAGGGACCAGTTGAATTAATGTACGTAAAGCACTGATAACAGTACTAGACATGTATTAAGTCTTCTGTAAGTTCCACAGTTTATTACTACTGCTGCTATTATTTTTAATCAACACCTATAAGACTATAATTACTATACTTTCCTATACTCTCGAATGCAAGCTTTCCTCGCACTAAGCAATGCACATCCCCAGAAAAACCAACAGGGAGATTTTTATGAATTATCCCCACCCCCCTCTGTCTCTGCAACCATCATGTGAGACAAAGAACTAGAGAGTAATGGAGCATCCTTATCTCTTCTGCACACAGGAAACTGATGGCTAAGTGAGTATTTCACAAAATCAGCCACTGTGATGCAGGCAGAGGGGTGTATGATTCAGGGTCGTCTGTAGAACTTCCCAAAGCCCTGACAGCTCATACCAGGAAAGACCAGCCTCTCAGATGCAGTGAGTTCTCCTCTTGGACCAAATAGATGCATTTGCATCCATAAAAGTCCTCCAGCCCTGAGTTTGCTCTCAGAGCGTAGCATCTCTCTCTCCACCTCCAAGTCCTCTGCAATCTTAGGGTCAAATCTGTTCGTGCTTTAAGGGCTTTGTTTGCAATTAATTTTCAATCTCTCAAAAACTGACATTTTGCAAATATAGCGTAGCTCAAGCATAAAAGCCAAACCACATGCACACCTTAGAAGCCTGGATGCTGACCTTTATCTTCCATCATTTAAGTCAAGTCTGGTAGTCAGAAATGTGGGTGACCTTCAAGCACCATTTCCCGTGGCTTTTCTCTGTTGGGAGCCAAGAAGGCAACCTTCTCATCACCCGGGTACAAAGGTTCAGGAATGGGGACTGTATACTGACATTCTCCAACAAGACCCGAGGAAGCCTCTGCTCTGTCTGGTTATTGTACGATTGAGTTCCAGCCACTCAGCGCTACTGAAAAGCCATGTTCCGGACACCAAATCGTTTTGGTGGGAAACACAGGTCAAGCCCTCTTTCTCAGAAAACAGGTTTAGTTGTTGTAGTAGAATCAGCTTTTAGAAAGCAGGCAAATTAAGCAACCCCTGTGATTCTCTCTCCTGTGTAAGTCGAGCAGCGCTTGTGCTTGTGGTGCCCGTGGGTGAGTCTGTGTGTGAGGAGGCTGTGGTGAGACAGCCAAGGCCAAGGTGCTTCCGGGTCAAAATGAGAACATGACAGTGTCTTTCATTCACTGAGGCAAACACAGTGCCATCAGCAGAGGAGTCCGGAAACACTTGGGAACACACACCAGAATTGGCAGGCTGTCCCTGGAGAAGAGGCCACCTTTTGTTTTTCATGGACATTATCACGACTGACTCGCACAAATGTAAGGCGGGGGCAGTGTGACCTCTGCTGAACAGAAAAGAACAGTGAGGCTCTCACTGGTTCATGTCGTTCCAAAGGACACAGAACCAGGAAGTGGAAGTACTAAGCCTTAAACCCGAGCCCCATCCCAAACACACACCTGGGGCAAATTTCAGCAGAACATACCAGAAATTTAAAAACATACTTCTGTCTATATACCAAGAACTGTATCTTCTATATATCTATGGAAGAACTACAGTGTGAGAAGCAAATTAAGTGGCTCCAGCTAAAATAGTATCAAGCCTTAACAGGACCAATTAGAATCACAGAGCATGCACTCTTACACTTGGGTGACATATATATGTTCATACATATGGTATGTGTGTGCACGCGTGCACGGTTCATGTGCATAGAGAAACGTGCCCAGCACCTGGCTTCAACACACACCAATCCACAGACATTATTTTATTTTTCCCCATCTAGTCCCGACAACCTCAACTGTTGGGTTATTCTGAAGCAAATCTTAGCTATCATATAATTCCATCTGTAACTCTCAAAGAGAAGGTCTTGCTCTGTCTTGACATTATCACAACCGTGTCATCACACACAAGGAAATAAAAGTGGGAAGATACTTTATAGGTAATCCTCTAATGCAAACCCTTAGCTTGACAGGGAACACATACAGGTTCAGGGAGGGGCCTCTGTTTAAGACGGTTTAGAGGCAGGTTAGCTGTATGAGGAAACTTCTCCTTCCTAGCTGCATGCTTTTTCAAAAGCAGCAGAGATCAGTGCTATGCAGTTACCAGGAAGGATACTGGTAACTGCTTGAAAGGGCTGGCATTTGGAATAAATGGAAAAGTAAAGAGAGGAAATTGCTTCGGCCAGGCTCTCGCTAGCAGAGAAAGTGTGCGTGCGCACACACACATGCATACACACACGCGCGCGCGCGCGCGTGCACTCCCGTCCCTTCCTCATCCTCTATCTCCACATCACAGGCTTAAATCATTCAATTCCAAATCATTCCTCATTAAATCATCATTCGTAAATAAGCAGCAATAGCACTGGTAAGTAATTAGCAAAGTATTTTGGGAAAATGAACTTCTGTAATCTGAGTTCTAAAGCGCACGCTGTCTGCTGCCCCCATCTCTGCATCACTTAGCAGCATGCGGGTGGGGGGGGGGGCAGCAGCAGGCAGACCAGGGAGAGACTGGATGCCACTGCCCTCTGTGTTCCGTGGCGCTACTTGCTGACCTGGCCCGGGATATAAACGGGCCTATTACTGCCGCACAACAGCAGCTGCATTATCTCAGTTTGCCTAACACTTAGGTGCGTGTGTGTGTGTGTTCTGCTGAGGAATGAAAACTTGTGATAAATGGGTTTTAGTTTGTTGTGTGGAATTAGCATAAATTAATCCCTCTCCAGTTGCAGCCTAAACAAGGTAGAAAAGGGAAAGAATGTGCTGAGCAGTTTATTTGCCATTATCCACACACAGAGTTAAAGCAGGGACATGTCCGTTCTGTAAGTGAGTCCACATTTTCTAAGCGTGGGTGCTGGCTCACATTGTTTCTGAAATCCTGCGAGGACTCAGAAGTGCACTGAATTATGTTCTATTCATGAGGACCTAGGCTGATTATAGTAATGGCATTGCTTATGAGGATAACAAGTCTTCCTGTGAAAAGTGAATGATGTATATAGGGTGTGCTGAATAAATGGTCATGGCCTGTGTGCATGAAAGCAATTTCAAAACTCCATGTCTGGGGTGAAGAAATTGATTACAGTCCCTTTTTGGTACCAGGTTCTGAGTCTGCCACTTCTGGGCTTAAGTGACTTACCCTGAACCTCAATGCCATCATCTACATAATGGAGCTAAAACTAAGTGCTTGATTTAGAAAGTTGTGAGGATAAACCAAGACGGAATTTTTATAGCACTTGGCATAATACCCAGCACATAGTATGCGCTCAATGTTTGTAACGCTGTCCTGTCTTTGCTATTGTATCCCGAAAGGGTCTTCTATAGAAAACAAGCCCCGATGGATGATGGAATTAACCATGCTAGATAATTTTGAAAATTCCCCATCTTAGAAATTTGCAATGCTCATCAGTAATTAAACTTTCACAGCAGTCCTGCAGGAAAGAAACTCACTGAACTCTACCATAGTGTTTCCCAAAATCATATGGCCAAAGACCCTTTGCAGACCTAGGTCCCATGCAACATACTTGAGGAAGAGCTTCATACTGGGCACCACCTCCCCCTTTGCTACAGGCTTGCCCCTTTGTTTGGTCTATTTCCATGTTGTAAATATGGTGCCATCAGCCGGTGAAGCAGTGCTAGAAATCCTTAGTGCTGTCTGTACTCTCGTCCTAGCAAAGGGACTTTCTTGGAGAACTCCTACCTGCACTCTGACCCTGAAACCCTGAACTACATTTCAAATTCATTTGTACATTTCTAATGCAGGACTTAGTGCTGTCAAGAAACTCACAAAAGCAAGTCTGCCAAGCTTTGATTTTCTTTTTGACTCTCCTGCCTCCCAAGCAGACCTGAGCTGGGCTTTAGTAACATGCCCGGATATCATGAAATCCACGTGGTCTGAAATCTCTTTTCCAGAAATTAAGGTGATATGGAAATGGTACAAAGATAATCTAGAATGCAGAAAGAGTAACAGGTTTTCATTTACAAAAACACTTTTTCTTTCTATCAGTTCAAATCCAAACCCAATCATGAGAGCCATAAGGACTGCCATACTGTAATGAGATAAAGCCACAATCCTGGAGGCCTAATGGCCAGATTGTGTGAGAATTCCAGGGAAGGCACTAATGCCTGGTGAAGCATTGCTACTATTTTTAAATTGACGATAGTCTTCAGGAACGTCCAGCCATAGAGTTTAGGTCACTTGGACACGTAAGGACAACTATGGGTGACTCAAAGACAAAACTTATCACTGTAGTTGACAGACAAGAAGAGAAAGGTGTATTTTCGTTTTCTAGGGTTGAAAGTTCCAGGGTTGAAAATCTTGCTTACTTTGTAAAGTGTTTCTCAAAGTATAAATTTATAGACTACCCGAATCAGAATCACCTGGAGAATGTGTGAAAATGCAGTGCCCTAGGCTTCATCTGAGAAAAGAAAAATCCGTACGTCTTTGAGAATCGATCTCAGAAAACTATATGCAACATGCTACACAGGTCACTGTTGTGCACAACAGTTTGAGAATACTGCATGCAAGGTCCCACCTACTATCACTCATAACACATCCAGTCCTTATCTTTAGACTGTGCCTGACCTTTACATTCTCTGGGTCACTAAAATAAGACAAAATAAAAAACATACCCCTTGATTGCTAAAAGTAGCTTAACCTCATTGTAACTTTGGGAGAGCTTGTTAAACTACCTAAAAGCATTTCCAATCTCCCCTAAGAGAGTGGGCAGCCTTGTGGAGATTGACTGTATTGCTGGATAAATTCTCTACCCATCTTTATATCCAAGCCCTCTGCAATTTGAGTTTGAAGCTTTTCATAACAAGAGGTGAAATCTGTTTCCTCACCCCTTGAATCGGGACTAGTACTACAACATGATATGGCCATGGAATGAATTGGGAGTGAAAGTGTGTCAATGTGAGCTTCAAGGCCCCTGCACTTTTCCTCTATCTCTTGGAATCCTGTCATTGTCATGTATAAACACACCTAGAGTAGCCTGATGAAGCATGACAGATCACATTGATGAGACCTTAGTTCTAGAGCAGCCTACAGCCAGCAGACCTGGCACATGGGGCAGCCCAGCTAAGACCAGTAGAACTCCCTCCCCAATGATCTGTAGCTGATTGCAGACACACAATGAGCAGAGACAAAACCAGGACCACCAAAATGATCCACAGACTCAACAGCAATAATAGATGCTCACTGTTAAGCCACTGAATTTCTGGGTGGTTTGTTACACAGCAATAGCTTACTAATACCTTCTCTCTTCAAAATTCCTCTCTACTGATTAAACACCCAATTAGTAATTCTTTTTTTATTTTTATTTTAATGTTTATTTATGTTTGAGAGACAGAGAGAGACAGAGTGTGAGCGGGTGAGGGGCAGAGAGAGAGGGAGACACAGAATCTGAAGCGGGCTCCAGGCTCCAAGCTGTCAGCACAGAGCCCGACGCGGGGCTCGAACTCACAAACTGTGAGATCATGACCTGAGCGAAGTCAGACGCTTAACGGACTGAGCCACCCAGGCGCCCCACCAATTAGCAATTCTTATGTTTGGGCTCTACATTACCCAATTCTTGCCATGGAACTCTGCTCCCACAGGCAGACTGGCGGGACATAAGTAAGATAACCATAACTATTCTCTTCTAAACCAGAACACTTTACTGATGAAAAGGAGTGCTCTTAAAGCTTATGCACACACTACAGATACAACCCAGAGTACTCCTGTTCACCTCTAGGTAGAAGAAACTTAGTGTCTAAAAGGTAGCTTGTCCTAAGTCTGGTGTCTTCTCTGTATTTTATATGTGTTCTCCTGCCTTCCATCTCATGCCAATCTCTCTGGACTATGCGCCTTGCCTTCCCTTTGGGGAACTGTGTCTCCCGCATCCTAACTATCATTTCTATTTCCAACCTGATGCATATTTGTACCCTGTATCTGAACTGTTCGTATGATCCCTCCCCCTGACAATTTTCCACCTAAGAGTTTCTAGAAACATCCTCAGGCCAGGCCAACTCAGGCCAGTTACCATGTAGACATTTAAGGCTTTTTTCTTTTTCTTTCTTTCTCTTTCTTTCTTTCTTTCTTTCTTTCTTTCTTTCTTTCTTTCTTTCTTTTTTTCTTTTCTTCCTTCCTTCCTTCCTTCCTTCCTTCCTTCCTTCCTTCCTTCCTTCCTTCCTTTTCTTCTTCTTCTTCTTCTTCTTCTTCTTCTTCTTCTTCTTCTTCTTCTTCTTTTTATGGGGCCAGAAACATCTCAGGAAAATATGGTGAAGAAAGAATCTATTAGAAGCTAAAGAGCAACCTCAATGCTGGCCTCTGATATATTTATGAAAATAACACATTCATGCGATCACATTGGGGAAAGGAGTATGTTTAGATATGCTGGCACCCGTTATTACCTGCCATAAAGCCATAGTGGCTTAATAGTTGTCGGAAGCCACTGAATCCACACGACTGTGAAAAAGCCTAAATATTTGCAGAGGACAAAAAGCGTTTATTTGGGGGAAAAATAGAAGAAGGGAAAAATACTACTAGGATGACTTTACTTACAAAGATTTGTGAATGATAACTGTGTAGATAACAAGGCAACCGGAGACTAAAGGGATGGATGAATTTATTGGCTGTGGAAGAATTTCACTAGTACTAATTTCATCCCTAAATGGAAAATGTTATTGCAACAATTTATTTCACTTTACAGTTCAGAGCCCCACAACTCTACAATATGGCATCTGCATCCATAATGATGTCACTTAGATGATATTGTACTTTCTAAAGCTTCTCAACTGATGCTAATTCCACCTTCAAGTGGAAAGTCTCTTTCTCAATGTGAAAGTGTTGCACACAATTCACGATGTATCCTGACCTAGGCTGAAGTTCTGGTTCCTTACCCCCTCCCACATTTACTCATAACATATCCAAGGGTAGCAACTGAAGCCCGGAAATATTAATTTTCTAATATCTCTGCGATAGTTATCTTTTTATTACACCTAAAAAAGAAATTCAACCAGTCAGCAGCAACGATGGAGGCCAAGATAACACAAGATAACAGTTTTATTAAAAACCCACACATATCCTTGACCAAGGACAGCTTTCCTAAACCTAAACAGCTTCAACAAGGCAACTGCTAGACAGACAGGATAGGGTGGGAGTAGTTTGTATTAAAAAAAAAAAAAAAAAAAAAAATATATATATATATATATATATATATATATACATATATATATATATATATATATATTTAACCTGGAATTTGAGGCTCTTCCTTTGAGCAATATTAACCTTTCACATTTTTTATCATCTGCATCCAAAACTCTGGAAGAGCAGTGACCCCGCTGGAAAGCTGAGGGTAGAAGATCACCCTGGTTCTCTAACGCATGCAAAAAATACAGTGAAATGCAGAGGCATCATTTTCTGCTCCCACTAGCACATTAATAGCATCTAGATAATACAATTTGTTCAACTTTCATAAAACTCATGGCTATTCAATTACATCTGCCACTAAGATTCTAGTTCACACTTTAATCATTTTTCAACTGCCTCTCGGCCACAGCTCTTGGCTGGCCTTTGCCATTCATCTAGATAACGGATATAGTAGATCTCAGATTCACAGACATGTTTCATTTCTCCCCCCTTCCTCCCACTGCCATCTACCCATTCTGCCAATTAGGTTGGCTCCAGATATGCGGAAAAATTAGATTTTAATGTTTATTACTAATTTCCTCCTACACTTAATATCACAGGCCTTTCTTTTTTAATGCGTGCTTCTGTTTTAGTGGATGCCCTGAGCTATAAATCAGATTTATTGCTGGCGACAGACACGCACATCCCCTTGTTATACAGATGGAGTTGTGTCTGTAAAATGCTCTATGGGAGTGGTTGGTGAGCCTGGGGAAAGACCTGGCTGTATACACATCATTTGGGGAACTTGTTAAAAATGCACATTACCAGTATCACTCCTTGGGATTTGATTTATGTGCAGGAAGACCTGAAAAATCTCTACTTTTGTGAAGCTGTCTAAATAATCAGAAAGCAGAGTTGGGTCAAGAACAGATGCTTTATAACTGGGTTCGTCTACACTGGCTTATACAGAGTCTTTCCAACCATACATGTTTCCAGGGAAGGATCAGTTCCAGCACTTCTAGCTTTTGTAGGTCCTCTGTGTGGCAGCCACACCACGTAAGTTTCAGTTTATTTGTCCAATAAGTCATTCCTGTGAGATGCAAATCATCCCCGTGGTGCTGTTGTTTGTAATGTAGTGTGAATCAATCTAGTTAGGTTTTCTGTTCTCAAATAAAATAGTACCCCTTGCTTGTTCAGCCTTTAACTTCCATTCTCATGCAGAACCTCATCTCTTCTACCTTGAAAGAATCAACACATTTTTAAGCTGTTTTCCCCCACTCCCATGGCCAAATGTAATCACTGAATTTACTCATGACTGTGGGTTCTCACCGCAACAAAGATACAGAGTTTGAAATAGCTTAGAAGATTTGTACCAGCAATTAGGGCTTTGATCTATCCACTGTCAGCAGACCCCTCCTACCCAGGAATCGGCTATAAGGTGGTACATTCTAGCTCTCAATTGAATGTGCAGTCTGCTCCTGGTCTCACCAGGGTATCAACGTTCTATTTCCAGCTTCCAGGTAGAGTTTTCCTCTCATCTGCTTTATGATATCAAACCCGACATGAACCACTGATCTTTGGCAACCAAAAAAGAGGCTCCTACTTCTAGGGCTCCGTCTCTATCAGATAAGTTACCATCTCTTGCCTCGTGGGTTGAAAACATCTTCTAAAATGTGTAAAAAAATGTTGTTAAAAAGAGAAAGCTTATTGACTGTTGCCCAAACTTATTATTTAAAAAAATCCTTCTTCCATCTGCCCCTTCTTTCCTTTTCCATATGCATCATACTTTGCAATTTCAAGGATGCATTATTGAGGGTTTTCTCACTAGCAAGCATGGGTGATGAACAACAAAGGTTGTAACATAAATGGAGTATCAAATAATGGCAGATTTGATTTCCCTGAATTTATCCCTCTCTCTTGCCTCTGCTCATAATTTTACCTTCAGTAGATATATCAATTAAGGATATTTAAGGATATAGATCTAGATACCCCAAACCACATCAAATTATGCATCACTTTATACATAAACCACACAAAGTCACCTTGCTCTGCCTCTGCTCAACACAGCCCCTCAACCTGGCATGCTTATTTTCTCTTTGTTTTGGTGAATCCGTATTCAACCTTAAAGCTCATCTTTATTGAACCTGGCTGCTGCATGGAATATTTTTCATCTTCTTTATTTAGAATTAGTAAAGCTTCCTGCAAATCACTGTTGTGCCTCAGGTTCAGCCAGTGTGGACTGAGTGAGGCTCCTAGCTCATCTCACATCACCAGATGAACCAAAGGTTTAAAGGACTAATTGCAAAGTAAGGCACAGTGTCACGCGAGGAATAAGGTGATAAATCTGAAGTGGACCTCGCCCTTGAGTAAATTCCAAGTACGAGGGGCAATGAGAAAAACCGCTGGCATTTTAAGGATATCTTCTTAACAGCTTAACTTTGTCTTTTCATAAGCACCAACAGAGATCAAATGCTCTGCATCTGATTTGAAGCCTTCCTGTGAGTCTTACTGGAAAAACTCTCCCTGGGATGACATCGTAGCTCTTAAGATGTGGAAGAATGTAGGTAAATAAAAATAATACCAAGGAATAATAGAAGGCCAGGGTAAAACCATGGATGAGAGAGAGCTCAAGGGAGATGTCACAAAAGATGTGAAGAAGGTCTGGTTTGACAAGGTCAAGATAGTGCAATCTAACGTGTTGACCCTGAGCTCTGCCATGAAGTGAGGCACAGTGTGGCCTGGGAAACACTCCTGCCAGTGACCAGGGCAGGGAAATAGGGCTGCTACGTATACTTGGTGCAGTCTCCTTCTGGAACAGCTCTCCTGCCAGTCCTTCTCCTCCTCTCTAGGTTTCCTTAATCTGGGACACAGAACTCTAATTTTTCTTCAACTTTCTCATTTCCCACAATGTGGATATAAACAATTATAATGCCTCTTGAAGGGACATGTGACATAAGAAAAACACAAAGATGTGCTTTCCGCAGACGCTTATTGGAGAAGAGAAGGCCAGGTCTACCTCACCAGTTATTTGTTAAGAGGCAGGATGTCATGGAACAGATTCACAATCCAGTAGACTGAAGCTAAAGGTTCACTGAGGGAATGGGATATTGAATATATCTCTAGTGGTTATAAATTATTTACACATCTAATTATTTATAAAGGCAATAGTTATTGAGCACCTGATATGTGCAAGTTCTCTGCTAGGTACAATGGTTACCATCATCACTAGACAAATATAGATTTAAAAAGTCCATGTGAGTTGAGAGAAGGAATAGATGATATCCTGGGTAAAAGTCTCTAGAAAGACAACCATGCAAATGTTGGCATTGATTTAAGTCTTAAAAATCAAACAGACTTAGGAGATGCAGAGAGGTGGTAGATATATTCTAGTTGAGAACAGCATGAGCAAAGGTACACTTCAGTCAAAACACCGGCGTTCTAGTCCGGTACCTGGCTTGATCGATTTCTACTCCTTTTTTCCACTCTCTGGGTTGTTGCGGAACATCATGGCCTTTGTCCACTAAACACGGCTGCTTTCATGTCTCAAAAGCCAAAGAGAGCCACTCTGGCCACGGCCCTCCCTCAACTTCTTGTTAATAGTCTCATTCTCTCCCTACTCACATGCAATTTCAAATCCCTTTTTTCCACAAAGAGAATTTCAGAAACCTAGCTGTCATGAGTGGCTGAGCTCTCAAGAGGAAGTGAAAAGAAACGGAGAAGCACAGGAGTGGCTAAGAACAAAACACGGATGGCGTTCAAAGTTTAGCTCAGTGTAGATACCAAAGCTAATGAATTCCCAGGTAGAACATGTAGGGGGAAACAGCCTAAATCCAGTCTCTAATGACATCCAGACCTAGAAGTGCTTACCTTGTGTTCCCATAAAAGCAAACAGGGAACTGAATTTGAAAAACAAAATAAGGCCAGTAAATTCCTGAAAGGAGACAGTTCTTTTTCCTTGGAGACAAACCAAATTATGCACTGCCTCTCTCACCAGCAACATACTCTGGCTCAAACATTTTTAAAAGAAGCCTGCTGAACATCTGCTGGGCAATTAATGGCATGCAGCAGTGTGCTGGAATGGTCCCTAGGAAGGTACTAGCAATCCTGCTTAGGAGACATGAAATGTTGCAAACAGTGGTCCTTTTCCCTTTTTCTTTTTTCTTCTTTTTCAATTTTTATTTCCTCCTGCCTGCAGGGGGGATGAAAGGCAGGGAAAGGGAGTGAGGTAGACATTCTGCCTCAAATACTCTTCCTCACTGTTCTGCTCTTTCCCCCAGGGACCTTCGGCCTTCTCTTCCTAGCCACCCAAACAGGAGTGTGCTAATTTCAACTTAAAGAAAGTCTTGGCAGACACAATCTGCTACTCTGTTCGAACAGTTTACAACATCGAATGGCTAGGGCTAATTTAGGAGCAATCTCCAATGGGAAACTGATCCATCACACGTTTCACTTCCTCGTCACAGTCATTAAAGAGAGCACACCTTAACCTAAATCTTGCCTTTTGCAGTCAAAGTGAGGCCAAGAGTGATGTTGCACCAGTTCTAATGCAGTGATGGGGAACATGGCCACACTCAACACAGCAAGTCTCCAACTCCGTTATTCCATCAGCCCTTGACATCCTCTTCCTTTACTCTTCAAACTGGAGCTGATTATCTACATAGAAGTCTACATCTACTCCAGTCACTGGGCCAGTCATAATTGATCAATAATGCCACTTGATCAATGTCTGGAAGTCATCCTGTCAAAAGGCCCTACTCTCCAATCTAACAGAGAAGAACCCTGAATAAGCCACAGTGGTTGGAAGTCAAAGACTTCTTCACTCTCTTCCAACTACCTAGTCTAACATTGGGGTTTTGCCTTGAACTACATTTTTCTTTTTTTTTTTTTCTTTTTTTTAACGTTTATTTATTTTTGAGACAGAGAGAGACAGAGCATGAACAGGGGAGGGGCAGAGAGAGAGGGAGACACAGAATCGGAAACAGGCTCCAGGCTCTGAGCTGTCAGCACAGAGCCCAATGCAGGGCTCGAACCCACGGACCGTGAGATCATGACCTGAGCCGAAGTTGGACGCTTAAGCGACCAAGCCACCCAGGCGCCCCGAGCTTCATTTTTATTTTATTCTCTTAGTAATCTTGCATCATATAGATCTATATTGCAGGAAGTTCTTCTTCAAATGTCAGTGTGCTTACCTGAGCACTGGTAACATACCTTCCTTTTGCCACCACTTCTTCCCAGAGATCCGCCCCCCAAATTCCCAGTGGTGGAACGAACTATAAACATTAATTGGATAAATTTTCCAGATCCTCCCAACTTTGCATTATTCCTTGCCTGCTGGAACTTACACTAGTGTAATTAACCCTCATGGTTGTCAGGAATGGACTTTCTTTCCTATCTGCAACTATGAATCCCACATGGATGCTTTTGGATGCCTTTGCTATATAGGTTTCCCTTGGCCAAGATGTGGCCAAACCAGTTTCAGCTAATCGCCCATTTCTTTGATCCCTATTTTTCAGCCTGATCCCAGCTCTACCAGTTGTCATTACAGGAAAGCCTCCTCAGGTAACATTTAAAACAAGATTTCGACGGGGCGCCTGGGTGGCGCAGTCGGTTGAGCGTCCGACTTCAGCCAGGTCACGATCTCGCGGTCCGTGAGTTCGAGCCCCGCGTCAGGCTCTGGGCTGATGGCTCGGAGCCTGGAGCCTGTTTCCGATTCTGTGTCTCCCTCTCTCTCTGCCCCTCCCCTGTTCATGCTCTGTCTCTCTCTGTCCCAAAAAAATAAATAAAAACGTTGAAAAAAAAAATTTTAAAATAAGATTTCGAATTTAGCAAAATATTCTGAACCATCTCTGGAGTGTGATGTGATAATCAGTTAAATAAAAGTCAGGCACACAAAATAACTGCTAGAGTAGAAGCATGGGAGGAAGCAAAGGTGGAAAATGCAGGTGGCCTCCAGAGCTGAAGGAGTGGGGTTAGTTCTCTGCTTCATTTAACCGAGGACAGTCCTCTTACCAACAGAGGTCCCAGGTAAACAGTAAGGGAGGTTTTTTTTCTAATAAATGAAGCTACTCCACAGAAAAATATGTTGCTTGAAGATAGTGTTTGTTTAGAATCTGAGTAGCTGTAAAGCAAATTTTGCACTATGGGGGATGGGCTAGTTGGCCACGTCCCTTCAAACCCAGAGTTCAGTGTGGAGTATGGCTCAGTTGTCTTTAACCTCTAAACCAAAAGGGAACAAGGAACTCTAGCTGTCATAGGAGAGGATGGTAAGGTTCAGTCTGCCACCTAAACAAGCTGGACTGTCTAATTAGATTGATTGATCTATTTATTTATTTTTATTAAAAAAAATAATGTTTATGCATTTTGAGAGAGAGAGAGAGAGAGAGAGAGAGAGAGCACAAATGGGGGAGGGGCAGAGAGAGAAGGAGACACAGAATCTGAAGCAGGCTCCAGGCTCTGAGCTGTCAGCACAGAGTTCCATGAGGGGCTTGAACTCTCGAATCATGAGATCACGACCTGAGCTCAAGTCAGTAGCTTAACCGACTGAGTCACCCAGGTGCCCCAATTGGTAAATCTATTGAAAACAATTTGAAGTTGTTACGTTTCAGTCATTTGAAAAATGTGTCAATGGCGTGGCTACGATGCCACATGGGAATGAGTGCAACTGATATCCTTGTACTTTGTTTTCCAGTACAAGCAGCCATGTGTAACTGCCCTGTGTCACCACCATTCACCAAAGACCACAGGTCAACCTTTTGGGAGGAAACAGCTCATCTAGATTATCAAATGCCCTGGGATAAATTGGCAGCTTTCTTTCCTGCCTGAGGCTTAACAGTTGCTCTCACAGGTGTTACTTAATTGTTCTCGATGTTCTCACACTTTCTCATTTTCTTCATGGCATTTTCATGAGCAACACAACTCAAAAAGGGGTATTTGTTAATTTGTTCCTTGTGTGGCTTTCTCCAGTGATGGAAGCTTCATGAAGGCACAGACTCTGTCCTATGCTGAGGACATTGCTTGAATCAGAGTTGGAAGGTACTCGGTACACGCCTGTTCAAAGGATGAATTAGGATGACAAGCTGGAGAATAGAAAATCAGCCCTCCTCAATCCTTCTTGCTCTGAAGGGTCATCTGAAGTGATACTCTGACTCAGTTATGTCTCCATTCAATCACCTTGATGGCTTCCCAGAGCCCACCAAAGTAAGTACAAATGGCAGCCTGGCATATTTCCATACTCTACTTCCATATCTCATCCTCACAACAGTGACTTTTAAGTATTTTTTAAGGCAGTGGGATTTTTTTTTCTAAATAAAATAGTTCATGAAACCCTAATAAAGAATAAAAAAAAATAGAATCCAAGGAGAAAACAGGCCAGTGGCCAACCTCATTGGCCTTCCTCTAGACCTAGGCACACCTCCAGAATCTCCAGACAACCAGAGAAGGGAGGTGGAAGTTGCTGTTTTATGTCCCCACTTATTCAGCATCTCCCAAACCCTGGAGACTTTCATGATCCTTCCTTGGGGCTTTGGTGCTTGAAATGATCTCTGGAGGTCAATCCTTTCTATCCATCGAGGTTCTTCCCAAAGACTACTTTCTCCGTGAAGCCTTCCTGTATCATTCTGACTACACACAATTTCTTTCTGTTTTACATTTCCTATACAACTTTGATTGTTAACAATAAAAAAAATAGAAAGAGAAACAATGGCTTACTATTATTAGTGCCAGGCACTACTCTAAGTACGTTACCCGAATTAACTTAATCCTCACACAATCCCATGGACACAGGTAAGAGTGCCACCTCTAAGCCTCAGAGATGTTAAGTCTCTTCTCAAGGTCTATATGGCAAGGAAGTGAGGGAGCCAAGATTGCAACCTATGATCTGGCTGCAAATTTGCAAAATCTAGTGCTTAAGTACACCAAGTCTCTATTTAAGCATTTATGCATTTTACTCATTAAGATACCCCGTTACTGCCCATTTCCCAACCCCACGGCACCATCACCATTGCTGCCACCAAATTTTGTCACACCTCAATCAGATTATATGTTTTTTGAGGACAAAGACCATTTCCTATTGGCCTTTGTATTCCATGGTATACCAGAACTATACTCTGTAAAAATACGTACTCAGTAAATATTAATTTATTATTAATGTAACACAAAAATATGTATTTATATACACTTGGAATTACCTGAATTATCACTGAGATTTCTATATAGACTTAGCAGGAGGATCCCCCAACCACCTTTTGCAGGTGAATAGACAGAAACTCAAGGATACTGAGATCATGCATGACCAACTTAGGGTTGATCTTGGCTATGGCCCTGTACAGCTCTTAAGTCCCGGTTATTTCTACTCACTATCCTAAAACTGAAAGAAAGAAAACTTTTGATAACGTAAATAACTGAAAATAAAGTTTTGCAACAAGATCAGAAAAAAGGTTATTTGTAAGGTTAACTTTATTTTTGAGACTCCTGCTGAGACAGAGCGTGTCATCATTTGAGGAGTGTGTATCCAGGTGATTCCCTGACAGTTTTTGCTGGTGCCTAAGTAGAAAAGTCACCTTACTCTTACAGGTCCTCATTAGGGCAAAAATGCCAGGCAAGGGAACCTCCAAAGACTGATGCCCTATTTCTTGTTAGCAGTGGTACCACCTCGTCTTGCTAAGATGAAAAGACAGACTGGGATCCCCCTTTGCTAGAGCCACTAGCCCAAAGCCAGGGACCTGTAAACTGACCTGCTGTTAAGTGAGCCGCATGGACAAGGATTTGGACCCCAGGCTTCAGCTCAAAGTGCACCGAGTTTTGATTGAGCTTGTGGATCAGCAGTTCTGATATCTGAAAGAAGAAGTGTCAAAATGAGTGCCACCAAAACTGTCATACCAACTACATGTTGAGAGATACTTACTGTAGTTACCAAGGCATCCCATGAGTTATATAAATGAGTCTTGTATGATTTTGAATTTTTATTCCAGAATATGCAGACATAATGGTGTTTTAAGCATGACCGGAATTTACATCCAACAAAATAGGACAAATAGTAAATATAAAAATTTATGTTCTTAAAACATTATCCTATATTATCCTAGAAAAAGCCATGCCCAGTTTTTTGAAAGAGCATTTGTTATACATAAAAATTTAAGTGATTTTGTACAATTTACATATTCTGGTGAGGTTTGTATTCATTTATTTTACTTTTGATAGTGGACTCCATCTCATCTGTGCTCCCTTCTCCTTCCCCCAACTGTATACTGTGGCTTTCACAGAATACTTTATGAATATGTATTGAATGGTAAATATAGTTCTGCTTAAATAATAAAAAGCACAATCTAGGTAATGCATTGGCTGATCCTTGTTTCATGCTTATGGACATCAGCTAAACAACTCCCCAGGCTGACACAGGTGTACTGGGCAGACCTATGGAATTCTGGACCACAAAATATTTAACCCTAAAAAGAGGCAAAGGACCATGTTTCAGTAGGAATAGCATAAGGACAGTTTTATAGACAAGGCAGCACTGTGCACTTGTTCAAAGTAGAAAACCCAGCTCAATTTTCTTCTTCTTTCCAACAATTTCTGAAAAGATATTAGGGAAAACCACACCTCTGTTATTTTTATCTGGACTCCTTGCCTTACTTTTAACATTCTAATCATCAATTTAATATTTTATTTAGTATGCTATTTAAGTCCAATTAGATGCTTTCTGACCCACCATTTTTTTTTCCCTTTTATATTTGTTGAGTTTTATGTAGTCCACCGATTTGCCAAAATGACACCTTTGATTGATTCCTTTTATCAATTAAGCAGGGGCTGATGGCTTTGTTTTGAAGCAGAGAGTTCCTGGCAGAAGCCCCTGATGGGTAATGGAACTGAACTGCCCTGCACATGAACTTCTTCGCTTAACAACGGGAACTTGGGAGGACTGTCAGTGACCCGCGGTTCAACACCTGGGATCCAGTGCAAGCTCAGCGTCTCAAATGCTTTCATTTGGCAAGCCATGCAGAAAAACAAGTCTGTGATACAATTATGGTGAAAACAACTTTATCCTCTATATTAGGCTACTCTTTTTCCTGGACACGAAGGATCTTCCAGAATGCTCCAGGTTTATAGGAACAGATTTTTAACACAGACTATATAAGATGTTTTTCCTCTGTGATCTCTAAAGTGTTGCAATGTATAGGTTCCTATCGTATCTTATAATTCAATTGGTAAGTTTGTTATGGGACTCTGACAGAGGATTTTTAGTAGAGGTCAATCAGAAAAGTTTTGGTTATGAAACAGACACACACAGACACAGAGAGAAATGTGTACAAATATGTGTGAAATATGTGTTTATATACATATGCATATATGTGCATATATGTGTATGTGTATATATATATATATATATATATATATATATATATATATATTTTTTTTTTTTTTTACATTTGTAGTAAATTATTTTAACTCAAATAGGAAAGACTTGTCAGAAGTAATTGAAGAGCTGCCTTATTTTGCAGAGTCCATCTTGTGGCCAAAAGGGAAACATTTATTTGCAAGAGAAAGACTTCCCTCTTTCAACCAGTTGAAGTGATATTTATTTCTTATTCCCGAAGATGTTTTTTCCTCAAGTGAGAGATGCAAATAACTAAACCAGAAAATAGAGTTCATCAGAACAACAAATTTCTAATTTATAATCTCCAGGAGAGTTCCTTGTGAGATAATTAACTTCCAAGATTTGTTTTGGTTTATAACATTACTTCATTGGATTTATCTGTATCATTTACAAAATTAAGCAGGCTATGCCAAAATAATCTGGTAGCAGAAAGTAAGTTTCATGTAGTTAACTTGCATCAAAGGACATGCAATAAAGAACACATATCTGTGGGAAAGAAATTATGCACAGAAACAAAACTAAATGAAATGTACATTGCACACAAGAACAATCTCAATCATAACCATGCAATTCTCTATTCAAATAAATTAGTATGAAACTGTTGACAGATTTGGACAATATTTAAAATTTTTTCATGCCGCTTGCACAATTATTTACCCTATATTTTTCATCAGATCCTAAGCTACATACTTTTTATTTATATAATACACAGATACATAATATACCATACAATTCATATGCATGGAACACTTTATAGTGGCAGAGTTGTATATTTGTTACTATCTTTCTAACACAGCCTGCTAGTGTCTCCATGGAAAGGACCATGGATCTCACCGGACATACCTAAGTTTACCCAGTTAACAGCTGAAGAGTTGACACCTGAGTTTGGTTTTGTTTGACTCCTAATCCTGGGGCATTTTCATTAAAAATGTTTTCCTCGAACCAGGTGACAAAAAGAGAGAGCAAAAGATACCTGGAAAGAGGTCTGGCTGATCAGGTGTAGGAAATTAAAACAAAAAAAACCAAACCAAACTGTAGCATTTCAGTAATTATGCTGCCATCTCTTATTCATCTGTGAGGTGCACGGCTTGTGACAGCAGTCCCATGTCAGCTGACCAGTATAAGCTGCGCGGACAGGCAATTGCCAACCCTCTCCTCTGGTCTGCCACATCCTGTTCACCAGTTAATACAATTTGTAATGTTTGGAAGAGACTTCGGCTACAAAAGGAGTGGAATAAGCTGGAATCCATAGGGATTGGCATATCCATAGGGAATCCAGAGTGGCAGCAGCCTGAATGAGAAACACAAAACCTGGCATGATACAAACTAAGTGGAATAATGTGTGGCTGCTGGGACACTGAACCTGCTGAAGCCAGTTCCGTATATTTATTTTTCTCTTACTGTCCAAAGTGTGCTGTCTTAGCAAATTTCATGTATCCTTTGTGCTGTGATCCCTCTCCTGCTGCTCTCCTACACAGTCCATTTTCTATTCTCCCTCAGCTAAATAATCACGATCAAAGAAACAACATATTATTCTTGGTATCCGCCTCGTGGCGGACTACGCGTGTGATTCAAGTTTCACTTGAAGTACCAGCTAAAAACACAGTGGGGACGCGATAAAAATGCTGGGAAAGCTGCCATCAGAAGAGCATAGTGGGAGGGACCTGCTACAGAGAGAATGCCAATTCTCTTCCTTATCTTCTTCACAACATATAACATTAAGTATAGCAATCAGAATAGGCTAGGTTAGGCAGAGGGAACAGGGTTCGAATCTCAGAGGCTTCAAACAATGAAGGCATATTTCTGGCTTACATTTCCTACCCCTTGCAGGTAGGCAGTGGTGCTCATTATGGTTACATAGGGACACAGCCTGGTGGATGCTTCTACCCACAGCACTACAGGAGGGAAAAGAGCCCTCAAGGGTCTACAACTGGCATTTGAATACTTCAGCTTGGATGTGACACAAATCATTTCTGCTCCCAGCGCGTTGGCCAGAATGAGTCACACGGTTCTGCCCGCAGAAGAGACTCCAAGGTACAACCCTATCATGTATCCAGAAGGCAGGGAACTAGAAATATGTTTTTTAATGTTGATTTATCTATTTTGGAGAGAGTGAGGGCGGGGCAGAGAGAGAGAGGGAAAGAGTGACCTGCAAGCAGGCTCCGCGCTGTCGACACAGAGCATGACGCCAGGCTTGATCCCACAAACCATTAGATCATGACCTGAGCTGAAATCAAGAATCAGATACTTTAACCAACTGAGCCACCCAAGTGCCCTGAGCTGGAAATATTTAGTCTACAGCAGTGATGGTTACCACACAAAGAACACATTTAACATACAAACAATTTTAAATGAAACCAATAGGGGAAAACACACTCTCAGGTTGTAATGGAAGTGTCAAACACTGAAACACGAAAAAAGAGAAATTTAAGGACAGAGAAGTTGGTAAATCTATGAAACTTATAAGCCAAAGAAATGGTACAAGGTCAAGCTACAGACGCAAAATGGTCGTTGGCAGATGTATCAATGATAAAGCTACACTGGGCCAAAATATTAATGTTTATCTCTGAAGTTGGCAGGAGGAATGCAAAGCCTACTGAACGTAGACAGCATTCTGGTGCCATGTTCAGTGATACTTGCCTGTATTGACCTTGGAGCTGACCCAAGTAGATCACTCCTGATCCTGTTACATTATTAAGGTCCTTTCAAACAGCAGTTGAAAAATCATCTTTTTGGAGTCAACAAAGAAGGATCTCTTTGAGGGATCCCTCAACAAAGAGGGAGACCTTTCCCACTTCACCCAGCATAATTTTTGGATTATATCATGGAGAGGGCAATGGAACCAAACACTAATTCTATCTAACACCAGCATACTCCATTCCCTTCCTTCTTAGCCCAAAAGAATCAGCTTGATTAAAGTGCCTGAGAAGTTTCCTGCGTGATATAATGAAGAAACATTGGTTATACATATTTCCTTCCCTTGTATTCCCCATCACCAGCTCTAAGTTTCTGTCTCCCTTTGCCATATTCCTTCTGGTCCAACTCTTACCTAATCAACTTTCAATTAGAGTTTCCTGCCTTAATGCTCTTCTTCGGAAACTCCAGAGTATCTCTATAATTCATCTCCCCATGTTAAAAAAATCTGGACAGGGCAGATTATGCAGGTAATAGTCTGAGATTATCAATTATATTTCATAATGAATCTTTAATTCCTTAAAATGCTGCTAGTAGACTGTTCCATTTCCAGAGACACCTTCCCTTTCTCTGGATTTTGAATTTTTTTTTTAACACTTATTCATTTTTGAGAGACAGAGAGAGATGGAGTGCAAATGGGGGAGGGGCAGAGAGAGAGGGAGACAAGGAATCTGAAGCAGGCTCCAGGCTCCCAGCTGTCAGCCGAGAGCCTGATGCAGGGCCCAAACCCACCAACTGTGAGATCATGACCTGAGCTGAAGTCAGACGCTTAACCAACTGAGCCACAGGTACCCCTGGATGGTGGATTCTGCATCTGTCAAAGGTATATGGTAAGAGAGACAGTTAAGGGGAAAATTCATTGTTGATGGTTGACATTTTTTTCCATAATCGTTTTGTTTCTTCTAAATGTTTTCATGCCCTTTAAGATTCTGCAAGACAACATGTAGGCTCCCTATCTCCCCAGCACAGCATCACAAACAACCCTGGCAGAACATGATGGTCTTTCCTCCTTCCAGGAGAGCCAGATACAAATCAGTTCGCTTCCAAGGACTCAGAAGCAAGGGAGTACAGGGTGGGGGGCCGGGGGAAGGTTGCTCCATACCTGAGAAGCTGAGGAAGCAGGATGTGTTATCCCTGATGAGGCCAGCTAAGGGCAAGTGAGCCTTTTCTTACTCCCCAGAGATCTGAAATAAAGACTGGTGGAACCCTCCCAGACAGAGGTCACTTGATTAACCCTGCCCACGTTATCCTGATAACAAGGTCAAGTACTTCTCACTGTGAGGAATTTTCAATTTATTTCACAGACAAGATAGCTTGATCTGAGCCAGCATCGCCGTTCCCCCGGGGAAGCTAAGGGAGGAGAGCCAAGAGCCCTTTGCTGGGGCCTCACCCTTACAATCTTCTGGGTCCATCTGGCCAGGGTCCCATTTCTTCCCCTGCTGGGAGATCTGTGCTGTATATTTACAAGAAAGCAGCTGGAGCATTAAGAGAGGGGTAAGGTCAGCCCTTCCCAAGTTCCATCTGGGATTTGAGTGCCAGACTTCAGGGCGCAGTGAGGAGGGGCGGGCGTTCCTTCTTGTTATTTGGATCTGCTTTGCATTCATTTTAAATTTCTGTGGAATTTATTACAAAGGGAGTCACTTGCATGTGTCTCCCTGGTGTTACTTCTCTCTCCCTATTTTTCTTTGAGGAACCATGTCCTTCCCCATCTCTGTCCAGTTGATTCTGGAGAGGCTTTCCGAACCCCTGATCCAGGCAACATATCAAACCTCTGAGTTGTCGGAGGCAGCACTCTGTCTGTCCGACTATAGGGACTTGTAAGAGATGCCTGCTTCACCCAGGCTAAGCCAGTGCAGACTCCTGTGGCGCTACTGGGTGAGAGGCAGTGCTTCCTGAATGGGGCTGACCGGCCAGCTGAATCGAGGCTGGAGATTCCTGTGGCCACCCTTGCCTTCCTGCCCATTGGCTTCGTTCTCATATGGTAGCAAAGAGATGGGGAAAAGAGGGAAGGAGGAGCGTGTTTGGTGACATTTTTGAGTGGCTCTGAATTCATCCATGTGGGCACTGTATCCTTGGACCTTCCAGTTAAATAAGCTCATAATGTCACTGTTTTTCCTTAAACTGGTTTAAACTGGTTATCTGTCAGTCGCAATCAGAAATAAAAAGAAAAAAGATCCCCAAACTCAAAACAAAACAGAACACTTCTCATTCATTTGGTGCAACAGCCTTGGTATTTTCAGGCCCATGGAGCAGAGTGGTATCTGATCCACGTCTGCAGCAGGGCCGTGTGGGGGACAGCAGGCTTGAGTTCCTTGTAGAAACAGAAGCTGTGTCACCTCAGGCAAGTCACTGACTTCTCTGTGTTGGGACCTCAAATTCCTTTATTTTAAAGGGACTGAGTCAGAGAGAAGTGTCCAAGCAGCCTCTTAGGGTTGAAAACTACAGGTTTCTAAGGGCAGTCCATGTCACGGCATCTTGACACAAGGCTCAGTTTTATGTGTTGATTTTGTTACTGGACTTTTTAAATCAGGATGAGGACATTACCTAATATAAGGACACTGATTTCCCATGTGCTGGGTTTGATATTTGCTTGCTTTGAGTCCTAGATAAGCTGGATACACTTGTAGTTTCCTTAAACAGACTGACAATTGCTAGCCTGCTAGTCTGATTCCGTTCTTGATACAAACCCACCTGAAAACTCTGATGGGTCTTCCTTACTGCTGCATAGTTACTCATGTGCACGCTTTCTATCTCTGCCTGTCCTCCTTCTCTTCTTGATTTTGTGTGATTTCATTCATTTCTCTTTTTCTCACTCCGACCAGCATCTTTCTTCAATACATGCCCTTGACCAAGCCCAATAGTCTCTTTCACAAGCTTAAACTTTCCTTTTGGGGGCATCTGGGTGGTTAAGTCGGTTAAATGACTGAGTCTTGGTTTCGGCTCAGGTCATGATCTCGGGATTTTGTGAGTTCAAGCCCCACGTCGGGCTCGGCACTGGCAGTGTGGAGCCTGCTTGGGATTCTGTCTCTCCTTCTTTCTCTGCCCCTCCCCCACTCACACTGCTTCTGTCTCTTTCTCAAAAAAACACAAAAAACAAAAACCAAAACTTTCCTTTTGCATTTCCATATATTCTCTTGTTATCATAAGATGACCACACATGTATCCATCATTTACCTACCACTTAATGAGCATTTATTATAAAGCCAAGTACTTTATTTACTTTTGAGAGAGAAAGAGAAAACACAAGCAGGGGAGGGGCAAAGAGAGAAGGGGAGAGAGAGAGAGAATCCCAGGCAGACTCTGTGCTGCCAGCCAGCTCAGAGCCCAGACGTGGGGCTCGAACCCACCAACCAACCGTGAGATTGTGACCTGAGCCAAGACCAAGAGTCTGACGCCCAACTCACTGTGCCACCCAGGCGCCCTGCATATCATTTCTTTAATGTTCTCTCAAATACCCTACAAAATGGGTATTACAGATTGTGTGACTTTGGGGAACTTACTTAACTTTCCTTATCCTAAGTTACTTCATCTATAAATAATGAAAATAATGGGTATCAGAGCTGAAACTAGAAACGTGGTTTACATGTTTCCATTCCTATGTGTTCTAATAACATGGCTAATTTCCCGAGAATGTGTGCCAAATGCTAAGTCACACAGCTTTCAAACAAGCCAGCTGCCTTGAGACCTCTGATTCGATGGTTCATCGGTGACACCAGGCTGCCTCAGGGACAACCACTCATCTCTCAGAATGTCTTGCTCAGACGAGAGAGAGAATACAACAAAACAAGAACTCCAGAGAAAAGAGTCAAAACAAGATACATTCATAAACAAGCAAAAGAAGCTTCATAGAACGTACCCCTCTTCTGTCCACATTTCTCATCGAGAAAATAGGATCCTTTTAGGAAAAAAAATGAAAAGTGTGAGAAAGAGAGATGCACAGATGATGTGATAGGAAATTAGCTGGCTCTAAATCTGGACTCTCTTCCATACCTGAAAACATGAGAATCTGGATTTCATGGAGAACTGGTAAGATTTCCAGAGGAGGAACAAATGTACGTGTTTCTACCTAAAGGCTGTGGACACTGATGTACCTCCCGCCCAGCTTCTCAGCAGTGCTGGCAGAAGAGGCAATCCGTTTCTTGCTCCCACCAAGTCACAAGTGCAGATGATAACTTGTGGAAAATAATGGGAAACTGAGTGCCAGGGCTGAGCGGGGTCAGAAGCAAATCTGATGGACTCCCCCCACCCCGCTACCCTGCCCCACCTGCTCTTCAATTGCAGTTCTCTAGGAAATGGACTTCAACAGGGCTCTCCAGGACAGCTTTGTTCTTCCTTACTTGTACAAGGAGGAAATTACAGAGGTGAGCCTTCTGCCAAGTGAGAAAGCAAGGTCAAAAGGAGGGTGTGTGCTGGGAGGTGGGCCTGGCTGTAATGTGGGGTTGTTGTTATAAGGCTGTTATAGGAGATTCTCTAGTCAGCCTGGCAGACTACAGATCATGGGACTAGATTATGGGCTCATTCTTTTTATTATTTAGTTAATTTAATTTATTTTTTTTTAAATTTACATCCAAATTAGTTAGCATATAGTGCAACAATGATTTCAGGAGTAGATTCCTTGAGCCCCTTACCCGTTTAGCGCATCCCCCCTCCCACACCCCCTCCAGTAATCCTCTGTCTGTTCTCCATATTTAAGAGTCTCTTCTGTTTTGTCCCCCTCCCTGTTTTTGTATTATTTTTGTTTCCTTTCGATTATGGGCTCATTCTAAGCAAACTGAAAAACTCCACGTGCTCGAGGGGACAAAGCCAGTATTTATTCAGAGCCCGGGAAGAATCCTATTTTTAATCTTTCTGCCAGAAAGAACTGAGAAACCAGAATCGTGCAGTCTCTAATGAGGTAACCAGCTCCAGACTGATCATTTTATCTCAACAGATGATGAAGAAGGGGAGCAGGGGGAAGGGGAAGGAGAGGGAGAATAGGAAGAAGAAGAGGAAGTAGAGAAAGGAGAACAACAGCATAATAATAATAATAATCCTCACAACACAGATTAAAGAATCTTCTGAAGTTAAAAGGAAGAGAGGGAGAGGCCAAAGATCAAAGGGGGCAGGAAAGAGAAACACACACACACACACACACACACACACACACACACACACACACACCAGTCTAATACTGCAGGAGATGGTGGACATGAGGAAAAAAATGGACCCCACGGACCACTAGAGATTATGTAGAGCTAATATTACTTCATTTATTACAAACACAAATCAGGTTAACTTCACATAGTGGGGATAAAGAGGACTGACGATTTGTATACAAGTCATACCTTTCAAAAAAGACATCATGGGGGCACCCGGGTGGCTCAGTCGGTTCAGCGTCCGACTTCGGCTCAGGTCATGATCTCACACTCCGTGGGTTCGAGCCCCGTGTCGGGCTCTGTGCTGCCAGCTCAGAGCCTGGAGCCTGCTTCTGAATCTGTGTCTCTCTCTCTTTCTGCCCCTCCCCCACTCACATTCTGTCTCTCTCTCTCTCTCTCAAAAACATAAACATTTAAAAAATTTTTTAAAAATTAAAAAAATAAAGACATCACATGTGTCACACCATTTGATTCTCGCGACTCGCTCGTGATAAAAGTAAGAAACAAAAGGAGTAAATGGGTTCAAACTCCATGCATTATTCAGCCACTTCCTTTTCCCCCACTTAGTATCTTGGACAATTCGTCACACAGATTTATCTAATTCATTGTAAATACCGTGTTCTCTAGTGTGGAGATATATTCCGAATGGTTTAGCCACTGCCTACAGTCACCACTCCTGCGTGAGTTTTGTGGTGATGCTGTAGTTAGGATCACCAGATCACGGATGAGACACAGAGGACCACAATGCTGAAGACTCTACAAGCAGCCAGTGTGCTCCCTCTCAGGTCCAGCGCCCTGAGAGCTGCTGTGCTGGTGATCGGTACCAGCAGGGGTGTGGCTCAGACTGTTGCGGAACCTGAATGTCACCTGGGGGACTCACCTGCTCCAGGTCTTCTGCTGACCTTTTGCTTTCTCCAGTTGGATCCTGATAGGGCAAGACAAAGAGCTCAGCTGCGGTGGGCAAGCCAGGGAGTACTGCCACCAAGATGTGCTCGCCTGGGACCCCTGTGGCCTGAGGGAGAGACAGAAGCTCCTATAAGTCCCATAGGAAAAGGTGGTGAGAAGCATGGAAAAGCACGGAGTACTCTGAGAGGGTGGGGGGTGCGGGCAGGCAAGAAGGACGTGAGCTTTCTGGAAAGGACCTGACATGGTGCAAGGCCGCTGAAGCCCGTGCCAATGACACTCCCAGGGGCGAAGTTAGCGATCTGTCCCCAAGGGATGTGTGTGCTGCATCTCTATTTCTGCCACAGGACACGTGGCAGGTAGAAGAAGGTTAAACAGTGGCCCAAGGCCACCCAGGCAGTGTGTGGTGATGCTGAGTTTGGAACTGTGGTCTAACCACGAAGCCCGTGTTCTCAAGCACGGCTGTACTGCCTCCCTTCGCCTGACGCTTACATGCAGGAGCCCCTATCCCAGCTAACGTCCTCTTTTGGGGCCTTCCTCGATTTGAAACTCAGATATTATATCTGAATCATCCTCAGTATATGCAAAAATGTTGATTGAATGAAGTTTGCTTAAAGATTTCACTGTGAAGTGTCAAGAGAAAAATCCCATTTGATGAGATAAAGGGAACCGGTTTTTAGATAATATTCTGTTACATAGTAAATTGGAAGAAACATGCCAAAAAAAGTTGACCCCAAGTTGTATCTCTTATAGGGTTTATTAGAGTCCAATTGATAGTACGGTACCTTAGGGCTTAAGGAATTAGCCAAGTGTAACTACCCATCTCAAAGACAGGGTGGGATGCTAGGAACCAGGGGCTGGGTCAGCTGCCTCTTGAGATTGGGTAGTCAAGGAGTCTTTGAAATTGGAAGGGATTGGCCCCTCCACCCTACAACACCCTGTCCTGAGAGATGTTGAGTCAACATGTTTATTCTGTATTTAGCTGATTATGCTATGCGGCAGCCTGGAAATATTGATGAGCAGGAGTTTCTAGCCTTCTGGACAGCTGGTGGAAAGGTAGACGCCCAGGGGATGTGATCCCTAGACTATAAATGTGAAGACAAAGCAGCCTGGAAGACTGGTCACTGACGGGCTAATGCCTGGTTGATAAATCACCTGGGGGAGTCGGGCAGCTACCTGGGAGGCCTATAGGGATATGGATCCCCAGAATGCTACAGATGGAAGGAAGGTGTCTGTGGACTCATTGAGGGGTGTGAGTCATCTCTCTTGGACAGCGGAGGAGAGAAACCAGTTGTCGCCCCAGGGACAAACAGCTCCAAGGGCAGAAGGATCCATTCCAGGGGGCCTGTAGTCTAGTCGCTGCGCCCCCTGGTGGCCATGATATTTAGCCACCACCAAGGTCTCGGACGCTGAGTCATGAAGACAAAGGTGAGGTGGCATTTACACAGAGGCACATGAAGGTAGTCCTTCTCCACCCCACTGTTCCATGTATTCCTGTTTCTCCATGTAATAAAGCAAAGGATGGCCATCGAATGGAGTGGTTGGGATCCCACGAGGGTGGTCTGATTCGAGTCTGATTTTTAACAGTTTGGCCTTGGGCAGGATACCTAAGGTCTCTATTTCAGTTTCCTCAGCTGTAAAATGGGAATTATCAGAGTACCTACATCAGAAGCTAGTTCTTTTGTGATTAAATGTGCTAACAAAGGAAAAGCACTGAGAAGAGTTTTTGGAATACTGTTAAGTTCTACATAAATATCAACACAGACAATGGCATGAATGAGGACAAGGCCGGCCCTTTGTCAAAAGGCTGGACATGAGATCTGTTTTCTGAGCAGGGGTTATCTGAATGCCTTTAGCCCATCAGCTTCTTTATGTCACAAGGCATGATGTTCCTGGGTCCAGGAAACAATGGCTAAAACACCCTCAACTGATTTTCCTTTTCAGACTAAGAAGATACCCTGGGGAAAGACAGCTCATCTCTGATTTTCTGGGTTTGTGCAATAAATCCAAGCAGCTCCATGAGATGATATCCCCATTCCTCTGCTTACTCATGAAAGTGGCATATGCAGGGCAAGATGTGCCTAAAGAGACTGTTTTCCCAAATTATCAGTGATACTCAGACAGGGATAAACCACACCATCTTAGTATTCTCCCAGAAAACTTAGGGGGTTGTGTTTCATGTGTACAAACCCAGACATTGGACTCAGACCCTTCACTTCAATGCAGGAGCTTCATCACTTATTAGCTGTGAGACCTAAACAAGTTATTTAAAGTCTCTGAAACTCAGCTGTTTTGCCGGCAAAATGAGGACAATAATACCCTCCCATTGGGGTGGTTGCAGGAGAGAAATGCCTTTAAAAGACCTGAGACACAGAGAGACGGCTGACCATCACGTGCCGAGGGCTCACTGCCTGTGGGGCTGGAGGCCAGGGTTGCTCTCACTAATCGTATTCATGCTGTGTCCCTTCAGTGTTGAGCAGGTGGCCGATCTTACACTTACTAATGACCTGATCATGAACCCTGCCGTATGAATATGATGGCCATAAATTTCCATGTTTCTCTTCTCTAAGCAGAAGAAAAGTTTCACAAGGCGGAAGGACCATGTGTTTGTTCCCAGTCTCATCCCCCTAACTCAAGCGACTGTGCTGTGTCTGCCTGCATGGGGATCCGCTACGCAGAAAGCAGGTGTTTAGCCAGACCTCCCACGGGCTCTAGCTCGTGCCCTGTCAGCTCTCTGCACAAGAGGCCCTCACCATGCAGCTCTTGGAAGACAGAGAGAAAAACGTGTCGGGACAAGAGAAGGAACTGTCTGCACTCACTTCCACCAGGGACTTTTTGATGACTCGGCTGATGTCCCTCCTCCACTCGGGGATATCAGGGTTGTAGTCGTCCAGGTTCGGAGAGAAGGACAGGCGAAGGGACCGGAATTCCTCTGGGGATACAACAGTAGGGTGATCACCGTAAGTCCATGAGTTTTCTCAAAAGTGTGCTGTACTTTATGTTTTATGCAAAGCCTTCGTAATGTGTCTTTTTCCTCCACACTTGCCAGAGAGCCTTCTGGAAGGAAAATCTGCTATTCCCGTTCTAAGCCTGCTACCTCTCCCAGCCTTCGTTTTCTAAACCAAAGCCCTAGGTCTGGCCCATGCCTTGCTCTGCAGCCTTTGCCCACGGTTCCTAGTTCTGGACTGTGCATTCCCAGACACGAAAGACCCGGCATGCCCTGAATGCATGGCAGGTTTCTGACCCTGAGCTTCTGCACTTACTGTCTGTCCCTTCCAAGGAGCACCCCATCCTTTCTATTGTCCACACACACAGTATTCAAGCTCTAGTTCGAGCACTTACCGATTGAATCCTTTCCCCACCATGTTTCATTGTCTTTTTTAAGGGCACTACTGTGAGTAGCACCTATCCCCATTATCATTACATGATTGTATTATTATTATTATTATTATTATTTGATTACATGATTATAATTATTATTATTGTCATTCTGTTGCTATGTTTTGTGTGTATGGAACTGTCATTTGATGGAATTTTAAGCTCCTTAACCCAAATAATTTGTTCACTCTCTCTGTAGCTCCTGAGTTCATCGTGATCCTCAAGATAGGATGGGATGACAAAAGCAAGGGTCTGGTGGGGAGAATACGGGAAGCCAGAGGAACTCGGAGAACCACAGCACCAAGACAGATGCATATGTGACATTTATGGAAGAGAGGGAGCAAGGCTTGCTGACCACCCTGCAGTGTGAAGAAGGTTCAGCAGGACCGTCAGGGAGTCTCCGAAGGCACATCAGTGATGAAGGAGTACCCTGCACCCTGGGAATGGGTCTGCTTTAATATCCCTGTCACACTCTGTCATTAGCTGGGATTGGCACACGGGAGGCGTGGCCTTGGCCCAAGCACAGTGACGGGTTTCAGAGCCCAGCCCTGGATAACTTAGCTGAGTACAAGTCAGGTCATGTCGCTGCCCTAAAACCTGCTAGTGGCCCCACATGGTGTTTAGAATAAAAATTCAGCTTTTTAAAAAAAAAATTTTTTTTTAATGTTTATTTATTTTTGAAAGACAGAGAGAAACAGAACACGAGCGGGGGAGGGGCAGACACAGAGAGGGAGACACAGAATCCAAAGCAGACTCCAGGCTCTGAGCTGTCAGCACAGAGCCCCATGTGAGTCTCGAACCCACAAACCGTGAGATCATGACCAGAGCCAAAGGTGGTGTGTAACCGACTGAGCCACCCAGGTGCCCCTAAAAATTCAGCTTCTTAACCATGTCCTTCATAGCCCCACATAACCCGGTACAGGCTTTCTCTCCTGCCTCACGTCCACAGGCTTCCCTGTGCTCCAGGACCCTGTCTTCCCCCTGCTTCTGCATGCTGTCATGCTCCTTCCCATATTAGCACTCTTCCACTTCCCCAGAGACAGCACAGGTGGCTCCTTCTCATCATGCAGTCTCTCCTGGGAGAAGCCTTTGCCACTCGCAACCTGAGTTATCCTCCCTTCCGCAGCCTCAGACACCTTTCATCATATGACCCTATTTGTCATCTTCAGACTTCTGGCCACTTAAAGTATTTTGTTTTTACTGTCTGTCTCCCATACTGAAATACTAGGTCAATGAGGACGGAAACTCTGGGTTCCTGGCCCTGTGGGGTGGTGCCCTGCACATGGTAGGTTTTTCTAGTCATTTAATTAATAAATTTTTATTGAATGAATGAATGCGTAAACTTCTCTAGAGGTTCTCTGTAATCTGTGCATGTGCTCCATTCCTTTCTTGTTTTAAGCATGTCCTCACGGTTCAGTAGTGGCTCAGTGACATCAGCAATGCCAATTACACATTCGGAAAACATAAGAGCCCACTTCTGCATTTCCTAACAATGCTAAAGACTTATTAGACACAGGCTTTGAAGATTCTTAAATTATAAGGTGTGTATTTCGGTGGTTAGCCTGTTCCAAAGTCCTATTTTTCAAAGCTTGCCCATTTTATGAGACACTGGTCACCTATATGAATATCAGCACTTCAGTTCTGATGGAGAATAACAAAATGCATCTTAATTAGCAGCATGGAAAATGGAAGCCCCAAGGAATCACTCACTGAACCCTAACTTTTCACTTTAAAGATGTAAGGTAGGGGCGCCTGGGTGGCTTGGTCGGTTAAGCGGCCGACTTCGGCTCAGGTCATGATCTCGCGGTCCGTGAGTCCGAGCCCCGCGTTGGGCTCTGTGCTGACAGCTCAGAGCCTGGAGCCTGTTTCAGATTCTGTGTCTCCCTCTCTCTGACCCTCCCCTGTTCATGCTCTGTCTCTCTCTGTCTCAAAAATAAATAAACGTTAAAAAAAAAAAAAAGATGTAAGTTGATTTTTTTTTTCATTTTCCCTGAACCTCTTACCAAACCATAGAAACCAAATCTATAAGGGAAGGTGTTTATCTTAATAAAAAGACACAAACAGAACAATGATACAGCTCTCTCTGTAATAACTTAGCGGGCCCACTAGCAGGGGACAGGAGTTGCACACTTTAGTTTACTCAACAAGCAGGGAGTGCATGTGGGAGCAGTGGAAAGCATAAGTAGCCGAAGTACATACATACATACAGTTAAGCCTTGAACAATGTGTGGGTTAGGATGCCCTCCCTCACCCTGGTACACGAAAATCGACATTTAACTTTTGACTCCCCAGAAGCTTAACTATTCATTTAAAAAAAATGTTCTGTTTTGTTTTGCTTTGCTTTTGAGAGAGAGAGACAGAGTATGAGCAGGGAAGGGGCAGAAATTGAAGGAGACACAGAATCTGAAGCAGGCTCCAGGCTCTGAGCCGTCAGCACAGAGCCTGACGCAGGGCTCGAACTCACGAACCACGAGATCATGACCTGAGATGAAGTCGGATGCTTAAGGGACTGAGCCACCCAGGCGCCCCAAAGTTAACTATTAATAATGTATTGTTGACCAGGAGACTTACTGATAACAGAAATAGTCGATGACCACATATTTTGTATGTTATGTTTCATATACAGTATTCTTACAATAAAGTAAGCTGGAGAAAAGAAAATGTTATTAAGAAAATCATAAGGAAGAGAAAATACATTATAGTCCTGTACTGTATTTATCAGAAAAATCTGTATATAAGTGGACCTGTGCAAACCCGTGTTGTTCACAGGCCACCTGTGGGGTGTGTGTGTGTGTGTGTGTGTGTGTGCACGTGCGCACATGTGTTTGCAGCATATTTACATTTTTTTTGAAAGCAAACCTGTGCCCTGAAGCAAATTAAGGAAAACAATGCAAATTACATTTTCTTTCCCACAGTCTATTTTGTGGCTTTGGGTGGACAATCTTTTCCTGGTCCATTTCCCAAATATAATGCTTCCTTCAGTCTGACCATGATGGCCCTAATGTTCCCCTCAGCTTGACTAAATTTAGGCAAATTTCTTCCTGACCACAGCCACTGACCTCCCTTTTCCTAGAGCATTTACTACTTTTGAAAACTTGCAATTGTAGATTCCTCCTCTGCTCTTTTGAGATGCACATCTTCTCCAACCCAGGAATGTCTTTCTTAAGGACCTGGGAACCATATCTTTGAAATGCAACCATCAAGAAAGATAGAAAAATAGTATAGGGTTCCTCAAAAAATTAAAAATAGAATGACCAGATGATTTAGGAATTCTACTTCTGTGTATTTACCTGAAGGAAACAAAAACACTAACTGGAAATGATATCTGCACCCCCATATTCACCACAGCATTATTTACAATAGCAAAGATATGGAGATAACCTACTCTCCATAGAAAGATGAACGGATACAGAAAGTGTGGAATGTATATGTGGAATGTAGAAAAAGCAAAAACAAAACAAAATCTCAGATACAGAGGACAGATTTGTAGTTGCCAGAGGCAGGAGTGGGAAGGTGAGCAAAATGGGTGAGGGTAAAGAGGTACAGCTTCTAAGTATAAAATAAATAAGTCACGGGGATATAATATAGGGCATGGTAACTATAATTATTAATGCTGCATTGAATGTTGAAAATTGCTAAAACAGTTAAAGTTAAAAGTTGTCATCATGAGGGAAAAAAGAATTGTAACTACATACACTGCTAGAGGTTCACTAGACTTGTGGGGATTAATTCACAATATATACAAATAATCATTATGTTGTATACCTGAGACTGATAGAATGTTATAGGTCAATTGTATCTCAATACAAAAATAAGATTGACATACTCTTGCCATGTGTACCAGGAAAGGAAGGAAGGAAGGAAGGAAGGAAGGAAGGAAGGAAGGAAGGAAGGAAGGAAGGCAGGCACAATGGACCTCTGTCCATGACACAGAAGGAGCCTACTTTTCATGAGCACCATTTAGCAAACACAGTCAGCCTAATGACGGTGATAATCCCTCACCTCTGAATTCCTCCATGAGTTCATCCCCGGGTTTAAAAATATTCCTGACTTTTATTTTAGGTGAGTTCAATCTTGCCTGTTTAACTCTGTGTGATATAATGTATCTTTAATAGATCACACACTTCATTAAGATTTTCTAGTAACACAGGGGCACTTGGGTGGCTCAGTTGGTTGGGCACCTGACTTCGGCTCAGGTCATGATCTCACTGCTTGTGAGTTTGATCCCTGTGTTGGGCTCTGTGCTGACAGCTCAGAGCCTGGATCTTGCTTCAAGATTCTGTCTTCATCTCTCTGCCCTCCTCTGCTCATGCTCTCTCTCTCTCTCTCAAATATAAAATGAAACATAAAACAATTAAAAAAAAAGGTTTTCTAGTAATATGCCTGAAACTCTGACACTTCATCTAACTTAAGATAAATGAAGGATGCTTGCTCAGAAATTTGGTTAGAGGAGGGAAGACCACTTCCTTGCTCAAGCTTTTGATAAAGAGACGATTTTAGTGAAGGTAGCTCATTTGATGGAGAGCGATCCACTCTTGGATGACACCTTTAAAGACATTTTAGCGAGAAGGATAACTAAGCCGGGCAACTGGGTGGAAAGTGGTTAGAAACATTCCCTCTGGATTCAGATTCCTAGGCTCTGTTTATTATACTTAGCTCATATTTCTACATTTGAAAAATAGGAGTAAATATAGCCTATTGTTCATAAGTCTGCTCAGAGAATTCAATAAAACATCATATGTATCAGGTGCTTTGAACAGATGTTGGTAAGGGCTTTGTCAATGTTAATTTTTACCACTACCATCACCATTATTATTATTACTGGAGCTGTCACTGAATAGCAGAATGACTCAAAGCCAGTAATTTCCCATTTCTGGGCTACGATTTCCTCTCTGTGAAATGATGGCATGAGCCAGGTCAGGCCAAAGACCTTCTAGGTTTAACGTTCTCTCTGTGGTTCTGATGAGGTTGCTGATAGGCTTAACCAAGAGAACATCTGTTGGGAGTCATGGGTCAGTGCCCATTAGTGTCACCTATGACATCCAGGAAGGACAGAGAGGAAAGGGAGTCTCAGATGGAAAAGACATGAAAGCTATTTAGTGGGGTTAATTTCAGAGCATGGGCCCTGGGTCTAGATGGGCAGGGTTAGAAGCCCAGATCCAGAACATATTAGCTGGGGCAAGTTATCTGTCCCGCTGAAGTAATGAGAGTATTAACATCACCTACTATATGCTAGGTCATCGTGAGGATTCAGTGCATTCACTGAGCATAGAAAAGAGATGAAGAAGGAAAGAGAGGCAAAGGCACTCCCCCAGTTTGGCCACCTGGCTAAGAGGTTGCCTCACTGACGGGACCTTGTTAGGAAAACCACAGCCCTGGTTTGCTCTCACTTACTGTTTGGGCTTAATCAAGCTACTTTCAGGGGCCTGTGGGGGTGGGGGGAGGGGAGGGGAGGAGGGAGGACACATTATGACTCTTAACACCCAGCCATGCGAGGAATAATGTCCTCAGACTTGTTCAAAAATGCTTATAAATTGCTTTTTGCATTTGAAGGTCAAGTTCACAAGATGAGAAATGAAAGCAGTACCTGCATCAGAGCCAATTAATTCTGGGACTGGGGCAATTGATAATATTTGGACCACTAGCTAGTTTCTCTTTGTCTCTCTCTTTCTGTCTCATTCCTGGTCTCACCCTCCCTCCCTTCATCCCTGTCTTTTGTTCTCTCTCTCTCTCTGCACAGCATTTACCTTTCCTATCTACTTTTAAATTTTAATTTTTCATGATGCATATATACCACTTTCATATTAACAATAATTTTCACATTTTTATCATCCACCTATACACTCAGTGCATACCTATCTATCTTTTGGTGCAGAAAAAAAAATTACCAAAATGAGATCGATATGTATAAACTGTCTTTAATACCCCATTTGAAGTCAGTGATCCTATCTTTTCATTTCAGTATATTTTCATTCTGTGCAATACTCTGACTACATTCAACTTCCCCAACTGATTAGCAGAATGTTCTGTATCATTGCTTGTTCAACCAATATCCAATCTATGATGATACATGACATCTGCATGATATTGCTTTTAATTTAATCAGAGTATTTTTTTTTTAATGATAAGTATTTCTGGAAGAGATCTTCAGAATATTTACATATTGGTAGATTCTTCTTAATAATCAAGACTCTTAAAGTTAAACTTTAAATTGTTTGAAATTTATTTATTGTGTGTGTGTGTGTGTGTGTGTGTGTGTATGTGAGAGAGAGAGAGAGAGAGAGTGAGCGCGCATGAGTAGGATAGGGGCAGAGAGAGAGGGAGAGAGAGGATCCCAAGCAGGCTCCACATTCAGCGCAGAGCCTGATGTGGGACTCAAACTCACGAACTGTGAGATCATGACCTGAGCTGAAATCAGCTGTCAGATGCTTAACTGGCAGAGCCACCCAGGTCCCCCTTAAAGTTGAACAAAAGCCTAAATATCATCTATTTTCTTTTATAATGGGGGTTTTAGTTATTCAAACACCACCAGAATACCAAATGAAATGGATCAGCTTTATACATAATGAAACTCATTCCACCCCACCCAGGTGAATGGGTGTAGAGCTGCCCTTTGTGCCCCAGAGCCACTTTCAGGAAACAGTCCAATAAGTGCCCCCAGGGTCTTGTGACAGCAACTATGTCGGGGAACCACCTCTCCCAAAAGGAGGAGATCAGACTTGACTCAGCTCTTTCTCTACCACTACGCTCTTTTCCCCGGTTAGAGGTCATGAGCCAGGGTGGCCAGTGGGACGAAAGCACCAGGCTAGTTCATCTGAGCTTGGGCCCAGCGACGGGTTAGTGTAGACAGGGCACTCACCATACACCGCAATGCTCTTTGTGTCTTGCAGGATGGCATTCCCAGCAGAGACCTGGACTGTGATGGTGTTCATCCCTTCAGAAGTAAACTTGAATGATATGCTTCCCTCCAAGGTGATCAGAGGCTAAAATGGGTGAAGGCCCAGAGTCAGGGGACACTTGCTCAATTACAGATGAGACGGCCACTAGCTCTGATCCACCAACAAGCCACTTAAGTCAGCATAGGCTCTTCCTGGTGTGGCCCTGGGTGACCGGCTCCATCTATGCTCCCCATCATCTCAAGTCCAGGCTAGAAAGGAGCTACGAGAACCACGACCCTAAGTGACTCTGCCCATTCCTTGTGAATATGACACCTCTCTTCCGGTGTCTTTACACAGCAATCTGGGGACACTGGTAGGTCTTGCTGTTTGGTGGGATATAGCTCTCTATCTGTAACCTGCTCAGAGCAGGCAGATCCCTTAATACAAAGAAATACTCAAATCAGACCAAAACAGGCAGTTCATATTAATCCAGATTTAAGCAGTAATCATTGAAAATCTGTAAGCTTCCGGTTGTTCATCTCCAGGGTGTACCAATTATAGAAAATTACAATGGAACACAGGGACCGTGGACACCAAAACTGTACTATTTAGACTGGAGTGGCCTTGTGTGGCTTGGTTCCTCTGAGAAGCCCTATCAGCAGTTTTTGGAAGTAGCTGCTATGGAAACAAGTACTAATTGGATAGTGGTTTGAGGACTGAAAAAAAGAAAAAAAAAAAAAAAAAAAAGATTTGGAGTAGTGCCTGTAATATAATCAGATGCTGGGGTCCTGGAGGAAAAGATTATTAGCTTACTGACCTCCCTCAACTCATTCCTCACAAACATTTTTCTTTCCTGTCTTTTCTTAATTAATGTTAAAATCTAAATTCATGTTCCTCCCTGTATGGCAGAGGGAAGACCAAAGCCCAGCATAAGAAGTCTACGCTACACAATCTGTGGAGAATTTGTTTTTTTGCTGAAAGATTTAAAAAAAAAAAAAAAAAAAAAAAAAAAAAAAAGGAGACACGGAAGAAAGTTGTTTAGTATGTTCACCTTCTAGCACTAGCTTTCAGGCAAATAACTTAGATTTCTCCCCTGCCACTGTGGGTAGTGGGCCCTACTGGGGTCAAATTTATATGCGAGGTTTCAGAAGAAAAAAAAAAAAAGGCTTCTTTTCAGCAGCTGAGTCAAATTAGCCATAGAGGTGAGCGTTTCCTTCCCCTGCTGGGCATGTAGCAGGGCTGGGGTCAGGAGAGGTATCTTCCCTGGGCCTGTGCAAAATTAGGTCTCCAGTGAGAGCCAACATTAAGCTCTGGGGTAGAAACAGATTTGTATTGGAATAAGTTGCACTATATTTGAAGAGCAAAGCCCCCCAGTGCAAGAAAACGACTCTGCTGGAGGAAGATGAAGGGTTCTAGTCCCACCAACTCATCCCTGCGCCCCCTGGGGAGGCCTGAGGCTGGCTGCCTGCACTGACATCTGGAAGCCAATTTGAATCTCTGAGAATGGAGTCAGTTCAAAACAGAGCTTGCAGCCTAGTATGAGGGGAAAACAATTCCCGTGGGCACGGGGAGGCCTTGGATCCAGCCTCTGGTGAAGCCGCTGAATGAGGCGGGGAAACCACCTCCTGTGTGTCCTCCTCATTTTTTTCTGGAAAATGAAGGGCTTACAGTAAGTGAGGTTTATGGTCTCTATGGAGTTTAAAGGTGCTGCTGACTTCTGGTCACAGGCCATGGTTTTTCACAGGGAAAACATAAAGGGTAAAGCTGTGGCTACGTCTGATTCAGGGTGAGAAGGCCATTTGGGGCTGGGTTGTAGTAAGTATTTGTTGCTTCAGACTCTCTGTTATCCATTGGCTTTTTTTTTTCTTTTTGTGGACCGTTTTCTGCCCTCTCTTGGACCATGTGGTTCCAAGGAGACTGATTTCATCACCTCTTTTTCCATTCCCACCACTGGGAAGGCTTGGTCAATAATACTCCATTCTGGGACATCTGTAAGAACTTCTATGAAAGACAGTTCATTTTCCCTGCTAGGTGGTGACAGTTAAATAGCTCAGGTTGCTGCAAAGGGTCTTTGCAAAGGCACATCTCACTGGAGAAGAAGACCAATGTGGAGGAAGATAAGGGGTAGGGGTGGTGCGGTGAGAGACAGACAGAGAGACAAAGGCAACAAACTGTTGAGATGACTGGTGTACTAAGAGCCTGCTCTCCCCGAAATGAGGACTACCCTAGACCCTTGAGTTACAGAAGCCATTTCATTTCCTCTTTTCCCTTCAGCCAGTGTGAGCTGAGCTGCCATTTGATGCCGTGTGGAAGGCTGACCCACCTCTGTGTTGTTTCCATACCACCATACGTAAGTGAGGGTGCCCACTTGGCTGGGCCACAGCACTGCAGTTGCGTTGACCTCTTTGTTCTTCGTGGTGACAAAGGGAAGAGACAGGTGTACATGCTCCAGGGGACCTGAGGCACAAGAGAAAAGACGAGTCATGCAGAAGGAAGAACTTTCTTTGCTTCACCTTTCCCTGCTCTGAAGAGAATATGTATTAGTTCTGGAAGTCTCCAAAACGTGACAGTCCTATTCCCTGAGGAAAGTGCCAGGGGTTGCCCCTGCTTTGGAGAAAAATATATATCGTGACCCATTGTATCTCAATATTTTCCACTTACTGGTCTTTCTTCCAGGCCTAAAACCTGAGTTATGTATGTGTAAAACTTTAGAAATTTACAAGTAATGTATGAAGTCTTTAAAAGAAGAGCCATGATACAAGACTTTATAGGAAGATGCAAAGTCTTTCCAAGAGGTCATATCTGTGGCGGTAAACAAGGATGAAGGAAACCTCATGGAGTCCAGGTGGGTGGCAGGGGGAGCTGGTGGTGGTGGTGACTTCACAAATCCCCAAACCATTTTAGATGTGATGATTCTTTACTCTTTGTTGGATTTTAAAGATCTGTGTATGTGTAGACACATATGTGTGTGTGTGTGTGTGTGTGTGTGTGTGTGTGTGTGTGTGTGTCGCTGCCCGAGCATATGTAACACCACCTGTTTGGTGTTAAGGTCAGCTTGTCTAGGACAAAGCATGCATGAGCAGGTAGAGACAGCCCTGTGGTTCTCAGGTTCTCAGGATGTGCTCAAGTGAGGAAAAAAAAGGGGGGGGGGAACGATTCTAACTACGGAGGCCCGCTAGATGGACAATATCATCCACATCCTGACCTTCAACTAATAAAGTTCATGCTTAGAACTCAAAAATCACCGACTTGACTCTGGACTCCATTAGGAGCCAAATGTTCCTAAGAAATTCATCATTTCCTACACGCCCCCCACCCCTTCTGTAATCTCCATACCTTAATGAAAAAACAAACAACAAAACCAATGTATATCCAGGGCACCAACCCAGAAGCATAAAGTCAATGTAGATTCCTTATTCCTTGCCACTCATTCTATGTTAGAAACCACGGATCTGGTTTCATAAATACCTTTCAGTTAGAGTTCCTCTCACCATCCCCAATCCTTCCCTGGCTCATACACCTGGACTGTCACGCTCCGTACAGATCTTCTGGCTTCCAACCTGCTCCCATGCTAATCCACCCTCCCGCTCTGTGTGTTCACTGCCTGCCTGCCTCAGTAATAGACAAGCTGCACCAAGTGCCACGGTGCCCAGAACAAAACATATGCTCCAGGGTGAAGGTAGAGCAAGTGTAAAGATCCTGAGGAAGAACTGGATCTCCATGTTTGTGGAATAGCAAGAAAGTTCAAGTGGCTGCAGTGAGAGGTGGAGGGAAAGAGTGGAAGCCATTGAGACCTAAGAGGTATTTGTACATATAGCATGTCAGTCCGTGTATCTGAACTATGCATATGTGGGTTGTATGAGTTCATTCTTGCATGTATACAATTTATATGTTCATACAATGTATGGCAATGACTACGTACCTCTCACCCTACAAACTGTTGTGAGAGTGATTTTTCTAGAAAGCCAAGTTGATCTTGCTTACTCACTTGTTCAAAACTAAATTTCGCACTCCCTAATTATAATGATGATGATAGTTAAGACCTATTGATCTAACATTTGTGAGACAGAGAACACAGGCTGCAAACTTTTGGAAGGTAAGAGTCTTTCATATTTACCTTTATACATAAAGGCTAGCATAGTTCCTGAGATGTAGCAGATAATCGAGTGTTTTGCTGGGTAAATAAACAGACAATGCAATTTCTTGTTTCTGCTTTTGTCTATGCTTCTCTCTCTTTATAGAATTAGAGTCTTGGTGACCAGAATACAGGCAAGAATTGATTTCCTGGTTTATAAGCCATATGATAAGAAGTAGTTGTTCATAAGTCAGAACGGTTCAATACAATAATAAAAGGGCAGCATTCGCTGAGTGATAACTATGTGCTACGTATTCTGCTAATGACCCTTTTGAGTCTCATTTGCTCCTCTCCACAGCCTTATGGAGTAGGCGATACTATCACATCTGCTTAGAGATGAACCAACAGAGGAAAGTGACTTTCCCAAGGTCATGCAGCTAGGAAACACCCATTCTGGGGTGTGGACCAAAGAAGTTTGATTTTATTTTTATTTTTATTTTTTTTTTAATTTTTTTTTCAACGTTTATTTATTTTTGGGACAGAGAGAGACAGAGCATGAACGGGGGAGGGGCAGAGAGAGAGGGAGACACAGAATTGCAAACAGGCTCCAGGCTCTGAGCCATCAGCCCAGAGCCTGACGCGGGGCTCGAACTCACGGACCGCGAGATCGTGACCTGGCTGAAGTCGGATGCTTAACCGACTGCGCCACCCAGGCGCCCCAAAGAAGTTTGATTTTAAAGCTCGTGCTCTAGCCAGCTGACAAATGCTCAAAAGACCTTTCTCTTTTTAACAAATTAGCTATTAAGAGTCAGCATCCACTGATTACTTAAATACATTCCAGGCACTGGCAAATGCACTTTATACATGTTCTCATTTCTTACACGGCTCTTGCTGTTTTACTCCAGCAGGCTAGGCCCTGTTCTGCCCTGAGGCCTTGGCTTAGACACCCCTCTCGAGGCACCTGCCAGTCTTCAAGTCTCAGTTCCAGGAACCACTCTTCTGGAATACTCTTCCTGACTCCCCTGATCTGAGTTAAATGACTCAGCTAGAAGACAAGGACTAGATGAGCTTTGTTAGACATGCCAGTTCCATTCTAACGGGGTTCATTGTCTTTGTCTCTCTCACATATGAGTACTTAATATATTTTTATTTTTTTATTTTTTTTAAAAAAATTTTTTAATGTTTATTTATTTTTGAGACAGAGACAGACAGAGCATGAACGGGGGAGGGTCAGAGAGAGGGAGACACAGAATCTGAAACAGGCTCCAGGCTCTGAGCTGTCAGCACAGAGCCTGACGCGGGGCTTGAACTCAATGACCGCGAGATCATGACCTGAGCCGAAGTCGGCCGGTCAACCGACTGAGCCACCCAGGTGCCCCATTAATATATTTTTAAAGTCAGAATATCAAAGTGAGGATGGTGCCTGTGTCCTCTTAATGGCAACAGTTGAATCCTCTTAGTGAAAAATGGTCACTAATTCATTCAATAGTTTTAGAGTGCTGCCATATGTCAGACATTATTCTAGGTGCTGGGGACACCTGGTACTTGGTGGGGCTTATGTATTATTGAGGGAGGCAGGCACTGAACACACAAAGCAGGGGTGCGTGATAGAGTGCTAGTTTTGTGTCTCAGAAGAAATGACACTGGAGCAGTGACCTGAATAAAGTGAAGGCGTGCACTATTTGTGATGCATCGGGGTGAGGGTAGAGCAAGTGCAAAATCTTGAGGAGGAAGTTTGCTCGCCATGTTTGAGGACTAGCAAGAAAGCCCAAGTGGCTGCAGGGGAGAAATGGAGGGAAAGAGTGGAAGCCAAGGAGACCTAGGATTCAGGACGCATAGCATGTTGGCTTGTAGGCCATGAAGTACGCATATGTGTGCATGGGTTCATTCAAATGTGTGCAATTTACCTTTCATACTCCCACCTTGTCCTCTTGTATTCATTTACTTTTTGTGCATTTGACATACCTAGTTTCTGCTGCCCCAAACCTAGCTTTTAAGCATCTCTTCTATGCACAGAAGGTGCAGTCTGAGCTAGGGGAGCCGTGGAAGCGAAACTCCAGTCCCTGGAGGCCCCCAGCTGGCTGGCTGCTCTAAATCCAGAGCTGAACAAGCTGGCAGAGGTAGCTCCATGACAAACGTGCCTGTGGTGCCGAAGAAGGGCGGCAGGTGGCACTGCATCACTCCATATGAATCTTTGCTGCAAGGTGGTTAAGGGAAATGGGAAATTACTTGTGTGAATCGGGTTTCCCTTCTCTTTTCTTGTTTAGTCCTAATGTGCTGCAGGAAGCAGCTGACGCCTGTGAAGCTGGACATCGTGCAAGCGCGTCTGTGTGTGTGTGTGTGTGTGTGTGTGTACACATGCAATTACACACACAATGATCGTTTGGGACTGACTCTACCATTTGTCCTGGAGACCTCTGACTGTAGAATTGAATATTGTATGTGCATTACATTGATGTTTGTCTGAAATGTAAAAAAGCTCTAGGAGAAACTAAAGTAGTTCAAAGTATAAAGATGAAATCCTAAAACAGAGTCCCTTAAACTGCAATGTGCATACGGATTATACTAATCTGTTCAAGGCAGATTATGGGCACATTTCTAGAAATTCCAATACAGCAGGTCTGGAACTAACACTGCATTATTATCATGCAGTTCTGGGGTGGGTGACTCATTCAACCACGCTTTACAAAACTCAAGTCTAACATTTGCTGGCCAAGATAACAATGATGTGAAAAGTTGCAAAACTACATAGTTTTTCAACAAACTGATCACTTCACCCTAAGGTAAGAGCAGAAAGGCATCTGTAAATGGTACCTATGTTAGGAGGTAATTGCAGAGAGATCTAGAAAGTACTACAAAATCTAGCTCAACTACTTATTTTTAACCTTTCATTCTGCTAATCTGCACAGTATTTGGTGACTTTTTTCCTGCAAGTCTGCCTGAGATGGGGCAGCTTTCTGAGCAGAAATGTGCGTGTCCTCTAAATTCTACGCGCTCCCACCAGCTGAGGCCAACACTGGCTGCACCACCACGTGTCCCATTAGTTTGCAAACTAGCAGAGCACAGTAAATACTATCCCCAAGAACTTTCTGTCAGGCTACCACAGATTACCCAACCTCCCAGTGGGAATGGCTCACCCACTCCTGGAAACTTTACAGCAGGCACATCCTCTCCACTTGTTTCTGATGACTTCTGCAAACCCTTATTAAAAACTAAAACAAGAACAAAACCAAAACTCTCTGATTTGGACTCAAATCACCTTTCTGACTTGGAGGGTAGAGAGAATCTTTCTTCAAGACAGGAAATGGGGGAGAATTCTGGGCAAAGGGGAGGGTGTTAGTGAGAGAAGCGGAGGGTAGGCTTGGCGAAATGACCTAAGGGTTGCTGCTCAGAACCCACTAAGTAGAAACGCACGTGCTACTTTGTGATGATGGGAAATCAAGCTTTGCTAGTTGACAGGTCACAGCATATTTTGCTTGAAAGAACCTTTGAGAAACAAGATGTGCGTTCCTCACATGACAGCAGAAAATCTAGGCTCAGAGAAATGGAGTGACTTGGCCAGGAGTTTGGGCCAACTCCCAACTCAGTCCAGTGTTTGGGTTTCGTTTTTTCTACAAAGACCACCCCCATCCCTGCCCCCATACCCTGGTACTGTGGCCCAAAATGGCCAAGAGACCCTTCAGGTTTGAGATTTGGGGGAATGTTAATCAATTACGGTCTTGTTCTGACTTCGTCTTAGTATACAATGGTGTCAAAGCACTTCTCCCATCTTCGTTTGCTCCATCTGCAAGAAAGGGCCGATGTTGCCTGTCATGGTACAAGTGTCAGGAGAAGCAAAGGAGGACATGTGCCTTTGCATAGTGACATGAACTTTAGGAGAGAAGTGGTGATGTGAGCAAATATGTCAGACCTGCCGAAACTGCTTATGATGGGGGTTTTAGATGTATGTGAGTTAAATAAAGTTTAGAAAAAAATCCTGTTTTGATGCAGTTAGTAAAAAAGAGTTCATTCTTATCCCCAAGGCCAGGCTTAGAAAGGGTTCCATTACATGAAGTATGCTTATCCAACCACTTAACCCAAGATAAGCCTAACAAAATTGCGATCAGAACACAAAACTTTCCAGGGGCGCCTGGGTGGCTCAGTCAGTTAAGCATCCAACTTCAGCTCAGGTCATGGTCTTGTGATTTGTGAATTCGAGCCCCGCGTGGGGCTCTGTGCTGACAGCTCAGAGCCTGGTGCCTGCTTCGGATTCTGTGTCTCCTTCTCTCTCTGCCCTGCCCCAACTTGTGCTCTGTCTCTCTCTATCAAAAATAAATAAATGTAAAAAACAAAAAATCTAAAAAAAAAAAAGAAGAACACAAAATTTTCCATTACTAACCATCTGCCATTAAGGTGAAAGTCAAAGTACTGAGCCACTCACTCAACTAGGCTAATGCGAAAAAAAAAAAAAAAAAAAGCCACTGAACAAAGCAGTACATTTCTTCTAGAAGCCATGGCTTCAGCAACCTTTAATCTCTGTGCTGTTTTCCTTCCCAGGGTTGAGTAAGGTTGGGAGAAAACCAGGTTAGGGAGCTAGCTCTCAGAGGATCTGATCATGTTTAAGGGGTGAGGAAGAATCCATAGGGTGACCAAGAGACCACGGTGTGGATGATCTATGGGAGAGCCTGAGAAACTGCGACACAAAGCTAGTGCTGAAGTTGAACTCGGTATTTACACATGGTTAGCATGTGGTAGATGTTTCATACACAGGCGAGATATGGAATAAAATCACTGTAATTTTTCAGGAGAGCCTGAATGGCTGTAAGGATAAAATCCCCCTTACAGAATAAGCCATGGAAAAACGACAGGTTGCTAGGTAGGTGGCCATTCTCAGCAAAGGTACCAGCATTTGTGTGGCAAGTTAGTTTTGCTACTAATAACCAATGTTGGTGAGGTACTTCTGAGAGATTTTCTGATTATTCATAAGTAAGAAAGATTATTTCTTAGCAAGAGACAACTCCAGAAAGTCCATACAGGACAGCCTGGGATGGGGCAGTCATGGAGTCAGCAGGAAAGGAGCCTATGGAAGGCACCTTGAACATATGTAGTGGTACAGCAAGGAGTTCATGTTCCTTCGGGACAATCTGTGAAGGAGTGGAGGGGATAAGGGTTGGTGGAGACAAGCTGCATCACTGACAAGACTGACCTCAGTGATCAAGAGCTGGCACTCCAGAGTCTGGCAGACCTGAGTCTGCAGCCTGGCTTTGCCAGATAGTAGGTCTACAAATGCATTATTCAAATTCCCTGACACCCACAGCTCTTTGTAAGTAGGGTTTCTAATAGTGCCTACTTCCTCGGGTCATTTTGAGACGTGAGATCATACATGCAAAGAGCTTGCTTAGCACAAAAGTGGGCACATAGTAATTGCTTCATAAACTTTAGCTGAAAAGAGGCAGGAGGAGTGGGCACACTGGGAATCTTGTACAACTTTGCTTCAACCCAAAGGAGGGAGGATGCGTTTCTTCAAAGCCCTTTTGTCATGAGTGTACAGGAGAGAAAGATCAAGAATTACTGCTGAAATCCTCAGTAATTAACAATCACTTGGGGAATCCCTGGATACTCTTGTCCTCCCACTAGACCAAAGAAGCTTAAGAAAAAAAGATTCAAGTTGGTATGTTCTATACTCAGTTTAGTTTCATGGGCCAGGGGCAGGTGGGAGGCATGGGATACTGCCTGGCCTTAATATTCTTCGCTTAGAATTTGGAATTAGTTTGGACCAGACTGTCCATAAAAGGAGCTTTCATTTTAGGAGGCCAGTGCCTTCTCCATTAGGCCACCGGGGCTTCACATAGCTACTTTCATTCTAAAGCAAAGCATTCTGTAGCAATCTAAAGATGTCCTAAGCCTGTTTGGGGATGCCCACACCCCTGCCACAAGGGGCCTTCATGGCGCACGTTTGTACTACACGCAGCTTAGCAGCAGTCATGATGTCGTCAGACTTAACACATCTTTAGATTCCTCCGTGGGGCAAGCGCTTCGACACCTCTTGGAACTGCTTCGTAATGCAGCTTCCACAACACTGTTTACACTCTTTCCCTCTCTTGACACCAACTTCTCTCTAGCACCGAATCATCACGGATAAAAGCCCAGGAAACACACTTTCAAAACAGGAGCACGAGTCTAAAAGAGTTATCAACAGTGAGGTGTATCATGGGAAGAGAAGAATAATGAGATGGGGAGAAATTCCATCACTAGTGCTAATTCTCAATGCAGTAGACTGAGCCATACACGGGAGTTGTTTTCAAACATTTCTTGCTTAAAAAAAAAAAAAAAAAAAGACAAATCCATATTCAGTCAAATAGCTCAGCAAATTGCTTAGGCCCAGCCGTAGACACAGGTGTTTGATCTCAGAAGCATCTGGAAGAGGCACAGGAAGTGCCATGAGACCAATTGCAGGCAACGCAAATTCTAGGATTCTTCAAACTCTGTCCCCTGTTTTTATTTTCTCCCCATTTGGCTCTCTTATTCTCCTCTCCCCTTCTACTCAAAGATAACGTGTGAGCTGCTTCTAGATACGACATTTGGGGTTATATGTTAAAAGGACACAGCATTTAAAATATGTCATAAACCAACAACAGTAATAACATACAAGTTACATGTAAGTACAGGACGGCGCTGTCCGACCCCAGACCGTTGTCCACTTGCACCGTCACTCGGAAAATGCCCACGTTGTGATAGACATGTTTGATGCCATCTTCCATGGAGCTGAGGTTGACGTAAGACACTGCCACGCCATCACCAAAGTCCACTTGGATGAGTGTCCTCTGGACGTCACCCTGAAAAACAGCCCAACATCAGGACAGGGGAGTTGGTGCTTGCTGCCTCCGCTCTAGGGGCTTCTCCTGGTTCTTGGCTCTGGGAAAATGGCAGACTCTGGCTCCCTCCTACAGCTGGGAGCATCTGTCTGTGTTTGACAGAATCCCTGTGACATTCCCTAGCAGACAGGAGCTTACCAAGATGGACGGTCTCCAAATCTGAAGGGCACTGATGACCGAAAGTTTCAAGGTTTGGAAAATTCAGTGTTCGTTAATCAGCTCTAATTTGATATTCAATTTCTCAGAGGGATTTGTTTATGCTCTTAGCATCCACGTGAATAAAAGGTATACACACACAGCTTTAAAAATTCAGCCTACCCCACATGGTCACAGACCTCTCCCATGTGTTCGGAACCCCTGGGCCCCTTATTTCTGGTTCCCTAACCATATAAGGAGAAGCATAAAAGACATCTTGCCTCGCACCTGATATGACATTGGACTCAGCCCTGTTATTAAGAGAATAAAGGTTAATGTTTTCATACTTCAGCATTTTGTGCTATCAGAATGATAACATTTTATTCTTCACAGAATCTTAGTTGGGAGAGAAAAAAACAGGCCAATATTTGCCCATTTTACAGGTGGGGAAGCTGGACGTTTTAATGATCTGTTCAAGGTTAACATGGCTAATTGGCAGCAGACCTGGATTTGAGCCCATCTCCCTGGATTTGCATCTCATTCATTACAGGTGGGTAGAACACTGATGGCTCCCTGTGCTTGGATCCCAGTGTGGCAGTAACAGGCTGCATGACTTTATGCATTCAGCCTCCTTGGGTGTCCATTACCTCATCTATGAAATGGGCATAAGAATACCTTACTTTCTTAACTTGAAAGGTTGTTCTAAGACATGTGAGTTAATCAGTCATCTCTAAAACTCTGCTTCAAAATAAATTACTGTCAAAACAACGCAGCTGTGAAGGACCTGCCATAACCCTTTTTACAGCTGGACTGGAATCCTACCATTCTTTTTTTTTTTTAATCATTTTTTTTTTAACGTTTATTTATTTTTGGGATAGAGAGAGACAGAGCATGAACGGGGGAGAGGCAGAGAGAGAGGGAGACACAGAATCGGAAGCAGCCTCCAGGCTCCGGGCTGTCAGCCCAGAGCCCGACGCGGGGCTCGAACTCACGGACCGTGAGATCGTGACCTGAGCTGAAGTCGGACGCTCAACCGACTGAGCCACCCAGGCTCCCCTGGAATCCTACCATTCTAATATTCCCACCGGTAGGCCAGGAGAGGGAGGATCAGGTCTGCTTTATGAAATCCGGGACCTGTAAGAAAATTGCCTTTTGGAATAACAGCAGAGATTATTTAGGAACAAAGTTGCTTAGACCTTAACCACAAAAAACAGCTTCCTTCCCATGCAGCCCATCCTTTATCAAGTTTCAAGTTTTCTGTTTGTTTTCTTAGCTTTTCCCATTTTAACTGGGAGAAAAAAACCTAAAAGCAAGCAAACAAACAAACACCTTTTAAATAAAAAATATTTTCGATTAAGTAAGGTTCATCTGGTATCATATTTTTTTGAAAAGGCCAAGTTTAAAATGCTGACATTTAAAAGGCTAATTCACAAGGAAAGGAAAAGCCGTTCAAATCCTATGAATCTCCATGACCTACTGTTCTGTTCTATGCCCAGCCAAGCACTGTGTGGGGGGCACACTAGCTAACTCTCAGTAGGGCATGGGCAAGAACTCTCCCCTAGGGTGGGAGAAAGAAACTCCATTCAGAACTACAAGACAGATTAGCCACAAGCCCAGACATGGTGCAGTTACCTGAATTCCCTTCACTAATAAATATAAATGTCAACCATTCTTGCTGACTTGTCCTTCATTTGCACAAATCAGACTGATCAATTTCTCATGCTGTTTCTGCTCATTTGTCTCATGTTTTCTGGATTTTCAACAGAGTTGCTGCCAGACAACCATAGGTATGGGCACAGAAGAAGAAACCACCTTAAGATCTCACATCATTTGGGACAAGTGTCCTGGGAATTATCAGGAATAGCTAGGGTTAACTGGGTTAACCGAGGAACAAGACAGGCAATATAATTTCTGAGAGGGCGAGAGGGAGCTAGCAGGAGAGCTCAAGCAAACTAGTGCACAGGCACTTGAGTAGGAGGGAGGGGCAGGAAGGGAGAAAAGGAGAGACTGAGAGGGACAGTGAGGGAGGAGGAGAGAGAGGGGAAGGGGTGAGAGGGAGGGAGGGAAGGAGGGAGCCAGGGAGGGAGGGAGGGAGGGAGTTTGAGACAGAGACTGAGAAAGAAAGAGAAGTTTAGGAGCACCTGGGTGGCCAGTCAATTAAGCATCAGACTTTTTTTTTTTTTAATGTTTATTTATTTTTGAGAGAGAGAGTGAGACAGAGTGTGAGCAGGGGAGGGCCAGAGAGAGAGGGAGACACAGAATCTGAAGCAGGCTTCAGGCTCTGAGCTGTCAGCACAGAGCCCAATATGGGGCCTGAACTCCAGAGCTGCGAGATCGTGACCTGAGCTGAAGTCGGACACTTAACCCACTGAGCCAGTCAGGCGCCCCAAGTGTCCAACTTTTGATATTAGCTTAGGTCATGATCTTGTGATCAGGAGATCGGCCCCTCTTGTGGGAGCATGGAGCCTGCTTAGGTTTTTCTCTCTCTCCCTCCCTCCCTGCCCCTCCCCCACTCACAAGCGCTCTCTCTCTCTCTCTCTCAAATAAACATTTAAAAAATGTTAAAAAAAAAAAAAAAAAGAAAGCTGAAGGGTTCTTTGTGGAGACAGAATGGACATCAGGTAACAGTCACCATTTGCAAGAACACAAAGGGGAGATTCACAGCTCAGCTGATTCTACCTTAGCCCCCACACAACTGGGAAAAGTATAACCTTGGCTGCCCCTGCTGGAGTCCACCTGCCTTGCCCTTCCTGTCTGGTATTCACCGCTCTGCTTTTGTGGGCCTGGATTTAAACCTCTTTCAGCACTTAAAACTCTTCCCAAGTTCTGTCTGGATGACTACTGTCTGTCATGTTAGCCTTCTGGCCTGACAGCATTCTTAATTATCCAGTCACGACAATGCTCCCCATGCATTTAATAGATGAAAGAAGAGAGCCACGGTGTTGGGTCTAATGTATCAGCAGGGCTGACTTCACAGGGGAATCATGCTTTTAGGGTATTAGGTCAGGTATTAGGAAGATCTTTCTCTCTCTCTCTCTCCCTCCCTCCCTCTGACACGAGTGCAGGCCCCCGGGCTTGGTACTCTCCACCGGGAACCAAGAACTCTGAGGGGCCAAGGTAGCAGATTTTATTCCTGCTGTTGCAGCTTTGCCCACTCAAGCGGATCAAACCAGATGCCACACTTTTACCCTCAGAGGCTCTCAGGTGCTTCCCAAGCCTAACACAGCTGTACCTGCCTCTCTTTGGGGCTCATCAGTCATCAGCCTCTGACTTCCTTGGGCTGAAATTACCATCTGAGACAGAGCTGCCAAGTCGTTTCAGAGAATGAGAAACAGGGCAAGGGCAAGAGAGCCTAAGTCCTCGATCACCATTTGATTAGGCACACTCCCCTACTCTGACTGGCTTTCTGGTCATTCATTCAACCAACCAATGAACCAACCAACCAACCAACTAACCAACCAACCAATTGAATGGTTGCTTACTGAATGTCTATCTTGTGTCAGGCATGAAATGGGAAAATGATGGTAAGTAAATTACAACAAACCAAGCAGAACAGATGTGGCCTATCGTTTCAGTGAGACAGATTAAATAATAAAACCTATGTAAAAAGTTATTACAGGGAATGACATCGTGTTGCAAGTTGTACAGTTGGGAGAGGTGGAGAGCTAAAAATTGGATCTGATTGAAAATTTCCAGGAAAGCTTCCCAGATAAAGTTATATCTGAGCTGTGATGACCTGAAGGGAAGAAATAACTTATCTAAACAAAGGACACCAGTGACTGACATGGAGGTGAGGAGTCCAGGCAAGGGTGACAGAGGGAACCAGATGTGCAAACGCCCTGCAGCAGAAGGGGGGTGGTATAATCAAAAGAAGTTAAAGACACAGGAGGGACACATTATTAAATCAGACTGAAGGGGAGAAAAATTACATTTGGGAACTTGGGGCCTAGTTTCTGATTTTTATTTTGTTCCTAAGAGCAATGGGAAGCCATTAAAGTGAGGTTTAGTGGAAGACGGCATGATGATGGTTTTAATTCAAAAAGATCACTCTGGTTACAATATGGAGGGTGAATTGGAAGGAGGCCCAGGTATTCTGGGAAGCTAATTAGGGGATAGCTCAGGGTAGATGATGGGAGATTGAGATATGAGTTGCAAAAGGAAATTACATGTACCTTCCTGTCAAAATTAACTCCCATCATTTATTGGTTTTGAAAGCAGTGAATCTCAGATTTTGCTATCAGCATCTCTTGTAGAAATTAAAAGAAAAAATGCTGATGCCCAGTTACCACTCAAGACCCCTCCCCTCTTGGCTCGGGGCCTCTGGGGAAGATGCTCAGTGCTGCTGGGGTCCGAGAAGGTCCAAAGAGGATGTTGGGCTGTGCCGAAGGTTGAGGCCCGTGGGATCGGATGGTTGAATAGGTTTTCTTGTCATTTAATCCATCTGCAGATGCATACAGCACGGCACCAGCTGATGCTATTCTCCTTCCATCTTGGCATGGTGGCGAAGCCTTCCCAGGGTGTCTTCGAGGTCTAAGTGTGAAAGGTGCACCAACAAGGCCAGGAGTGAAAGAACCGCACTTGTTGTTCAGTGTCTGGTGCACAATTACGTGCAAAAATTCCACACTATCTGTGGCCAAGATTAGTTAACTTCTGGAGGAAAACGAGTTGCTGGCTAATCCATAAGTAGTTGGTATGAACTCCTCGGTGCTGAGATGTGTCCTTACTGGCTGTGCCCTCAGTGCCTGATGCAGGGCCTGCAGATCATTCTTTTAATTCAACAAATTTGGACTACTGTCCATTTGTTTGTTCTCTGGAGTGCTTCCTTATATATTATCTCGGTTGGCTGTCAGGAGTCCAGGGAGATAGCAAGGGAAGATGTTCTTTTGCTCTGCTACACCAGGAGGACTGGGGCACAGACGGGTTAAATAAGATGCCTGAAATCCCACAGCCAGTGAGACTTAAGGGTTTAAGATTATCTGTGGTTGAACTTTATCCACGCAGTTCAGTCCTTGGTGAACTTCCTTAATTGAAAGTTACTTGTAATCGTTTCCAGCGAGAGAGAAAGATGATAACAAAGGCAAGGCATCACTTTCTTTTCCTGTTAGACTCCATCCCTGGCTTTGGCTCCCCACCCCCCCTCACCCTGACAACAGCTTTGTTTAGAAGGGGAAATATGGCTTGACGTGAACACCATACTACATTCTTATGTCTTCCTTCTGGTGAAGCAGTGTCACGTTGAAGCCATAAAGAGAATAGACAATATGGGGAACAAGAGGTACTCATAATTCAGCAGTCAGGAAAATGTGTGTATAATTGAGAGTTACTTCAATTCAATAAACCACAAATCATCATTCCTGAAATGGAACCTAGGCTGGCAAATATCTAGGCTACCAGATAAGGTTTTTTAGACCTGCTGCCCTTTCGTCATGTGCCCTGATATAGATATAGAACTATTAGCTCAAAAGATGTGCCCAAGAAAAGCACAAAAGCCACATGAAATCCATATGGGGATTCTACAAGGGCATCACTGACTTCTGTAATAGAAAAACAAATATATCAAATGGCCACTAAGGAGCCGAGATTAACCTGAGGAATGGAAGGTGTATGAACCTATCAGTTCCTGCAACATGGCTTGAGAGGAAAATGGGAAAACAAATGCTATAGTAACTCAACACTGACAGCCTCGTCCCAAGATGAGATTCCAAGACACTCCTGAAGGCATTATAGACTCACTGCAGATAGAAACTGGACTCATATGTCAGAGTCTGGCCCCTGCAAAGCTCCAGCTTGCCTCAGCCTTCACGAAAATTCAGTTTTGAAAGGGAGCTTAAAGTTCATGTGGCACAAAGTACGATGCGGAGAACTGACTTGAGTATAACCCCTTGTTGTCACAAACAGAAACACAACAGATAACAGTATACGTACTATATGTGTGTATTCTTACGAGCATAAAGGTGATGGTAAATGCAGTGCAGTCTGTTAACACTGACTCCATGGGGGGCAAAGAGATGTGAGGTGCAGACAGAGACCAGCACTTAGGATTAAAAGAGGGAGGGAGTAAAGAAGAGAAAGTAAAGACTTCACCAAATTTCTTTTTTTTTTTTTTTTTTTTTTAAATTTTTTTTTAACGTTTATTTATTTTTGGGACAGAGAGAGACAGAGCATGAACGGGCGAGGGTCAGAGAGAGAGGGAGACACAGAATCAGAAACAGGCTCCAGGCTCTGAGCCATCAGCCCAGAGCCCGACGCGGGGCTCGAACTCACAGACCGCGAGATCGTGACCTGGCTGAAGTCAGACGCTTAACCGACTGCGCCACCCAGGCGCCCCACGACTTCACCAAATTTCAAAGGCGGGGGGTGGAGTATGGTACGACACAAGAAATACCACAAACCACACCATTCTATTTCTACCAGTAATGTAAATGTTTAAATGTTGACTAGGTATATGAGAAACAACCAGAAGGGGACACAGATTGATCATAGATTGATGAGGGAGTACAGCCAACTTTGGTCTTAGATTTCTGTTCTTTCTAATGCTCTTTGGACGACAAAGTACAATCAAAAAATCATCAGACAGCATTGAATGACAGAAACAAAAATAAGATATTTCAGCCCTTTCTAATACTAAAAATGTTTAGCAGAGTGGGGAGCACAAAGTAAAAGTAACCCACCTGTGCGTTGCATAGCCTACTCCCGGTAGGTTTAGTCAGACTCAGGTTAACAGAATCTCAACAAGAAACAGGAAAAGAGATCACTATGGTACACTGAGTCCTGGCTATCAAACAGGAGGTTTCTTCAGCTGGTGGAAATAAGTTCATGGGAGCAGTGCTATCCACCTTGTGCTTATTCAGTAAGAGTGAGCTCTGGAAGGTGACTTCTTATTATAAAATATGTAAGTAAGACTATTCTAGAACATCTCCTGGTAGTCGCTAAGAGAAAAGACAGCATTCCTTGAAAGTTCACTGTGGCAGAAATAATAACTGCTGTCTGTATAGTATCTCATTTAATCTTCAACCCCAAAAGACTGTTAAGATTTGCCTTGAGTCCCAAGACTAGTTTGAACCAAACTCTCTCTTCTTAACTCCAAGTTCAGCACTCCTACTACTGGTTCACAACTGAAACTATTTTATTGTGCTCATTCCCAGTGGGTGCTCTTGAAGAAAGGATTCACTCATATGTGAAACCAGAAAGCTTTTGTAAGTTCCAGTAGCTAAAACCCTCTAACGGAATGCCAACATGGATCAAATTCTTCATTAAATAGCAATGTAAGAGGAGCTCAGTATGATATGCCAGGTTCTGTAAAATACCATGGAAGCTGCAAAACTTCTTTGTGAACACCCTGCTGATGTGAGTGCTCAACAGAGTGAGAAGAACTCTAAACAAGAATCAACTGACATGACTGTGTTGAGTCTGCCCTTTTATAATGGTAAACTGAGTCCTTCCAGCACAGGATAACACTAGTCTATAAGAAAAGACAGTTGCAAATGCCCTATCTTCTGTTCCTAAGCAAGTCTTGGTTCTCTCTGGTATCCTTTTCAAGAGATGCTAGCATTACTGAAAGCTGAGACTGCCTCACTAGATCTGCTGGGAAAGTGTTTCCTGAATATGTGGTTCAATTCATGCTCTCTGGGTTTCTCTTCAGCTTAAAAACTGAGCTCTGGACACAATCTCAAGATACTTACATAGTGGCATGATTGCATAATTATAGAGTCAGCTCCTCCCCTTGTCTACTCAGAGATGGTTTTCTCTGGCACAGGTGCCTCCCCAAATGTGCAGACCCCCACACCTCTTGCAAGAAAAGGTAGTAGCAGTAAACTTGTATGCTCTGACCCGGAGGGAGAATATTCACACAAGGGAGGAGGGCGGTGCATATGGCGTTTTACATTTCACCGGAGAACTCAGGTCCAACCAGGTCAGTGATGCCAGAAGACCAGACTATGGATCCACCAAATCATTTGACTGGATACATATTTCACGTTCCCTAGGATGAAATACAGATGGCTGGGCCCTTCACTGAGGACTCTGATCCTTGGGATTTGCCTAGCTAAGTATCCAAACACTTCTGGATCTAATGCTCAGACCAAGAATTTCCAACTGGAACATTACAAAATGGTTTAATCCTTCATTTCCAAATGAGCCATAGCACCATGTGTTTGAAACGAACAGCAAATTTCCACATTCTCTTTTTATGTCTTCTGTACTTGGTGTCTGGCTTAGAATGGAACAGAATACCATAAGGCAGGAGGGACATTTGGCTTGTGTAAGCAGATCAATAACTATAAGCCAAGGTCCGCTTACGGCATCTAGACACTGTGGTAGATAGAGCTCATACTTGTGACCCATTATGTTTTAAAAACACTTTTTAGGTAATATAGGACATCAGTACATTATTACCACTACATGGTGGCTTTAGGAATCACCACACCAAGCTTTGGTAGGAAAACTAGGGTGCCACCAAATGACAAAAATCATGTAAATATTTTTAAATAATTTTAAAAAATCAGTCTAAAGCATTCAGGTATGGAATAAGAGCAAAATGGTGCTTAAAAAAAGGAGTAGGGAGATTCCTTTAGGAATAAACTTATGCAATGAATTTTTCCTACATATTTTTATGTAGTAAAATATATAATAGAAATATATTAGGTTTGGGGCGCCTGGGTGGCTCAATCTTTTAAGCATCCGACTCTTGATTTCAGCTCAGGTCATGATCTCATAGTTCATGAGATCGTTCTCCATATCAGGCTCTGTGCTAACACTGCGGAGCCTGCTTGGGATTCTCTCTGTCCTCTCTCTGCCCCTCCCTTGCATGTGCATTCTCTCTCTCTCTCTCTCTCAAAATGAAAAAAACTTAGAAAATACTTTATAGAAATATGTTAGCTTAATTAGAAGAAAGAAGAAAAAAGAGAGAAAGTCATGGAAAATTCATAAAGAAAATGTAGGAAACACATCAAATGAGGAAAAAGAAAATTCAAATCGCTCATAATTGTATCACCCAGAGATGACATTGTTAGATTGGTGAATGTTATAGTAACCAATAAGAAGCACTTGAACATGTGCAAATGCGTAGACACACACACACACACACACACACACACACACACACACACAATCCTGGAATCATTATACTGTTTTATGTTATGCTTTCAAAATTTCTAAATAGCATTCAAAACTTTTTTATCTAGCATCACTTGCTACACTTAACTAAAATCATAAGATCTTATCTCTGAAATGGATATGATTTCTTGCCCCAGATGCTTACTTCCTCACTTTTCCAAATTATTAGGTTCTTGAGAGATCTAAGTGACTTTATAGAGGTCTACGGAGTACTGTATGAAGAAGAAGTGCCCTACAGAGTCAGCTGGTAACTTGGGAGTTGGAAGACTCTGGTTACATGCCCTTTGAAATGCAATTTACGTTTGAACCTCAATTTCTTTACTTATAAAAATAAGCAGAATGACCATGAGCCAAATCATCAAATTTAGGGTAGGTGACCTGCTATTTTTCATAATTGTATTATTCTTGTTATGGGCATTAGTGAAGATCCACTCATATTCCAACACCCCTTCAGGCTGCTAAAATGATCTCAGCTCTTAGGTGAAGATGCATAGTTCATTCAAGTGCTACTGCAGTGTCACAAGATGGAGACTGTCCACGCACACAAATGGTGGATCACACTAGAGGCACCTGGGTGGCTCAGCCGGTTGAGCGTCCGACTTTGGCTCAGGTCATGATCTCACAGTTTGTGGGTTCGGGCCGCACATCGGGCTCTGTGCTGAGAGCTCGGAGCCTGGAGCCTACTTCTGATTCTGTCTCCCTCCCTCTCTGTCCCGCCCCCACACGTGCTCTGTCTCTCCGTGCCTCTTATAAATAAAGAAAACTAATAGAAAAAATTAAAATTAAAAAAAAATGGTGGATTACACTAAGGAAGGAGCTGATAAGACAAAGTCATGGAATAATAAATGACAAAGTGCAAAGCCAGAAACCTGAGGAAGCTGCACACTTGGGCAAACCTTGCATGGTTGGGTGAAGTTCTCCTTCGGGGGTAGTGGCCAGCCGTGTGAATGAAATGGGGCACTGGTGTTGTAGGGCCTAAAGCAGACAGGCTGAGAGACTGAAACTCTCAGTAATGAGCCAGGTGTCGCTCTTTGCTTGTCAAGGCAAAGTGCTTTGCAAACACTGATTCCCTGAAACCCTAAAGAATAGCAACACCCCAGTGTATGTGGACCAGTATTGAGGGAAGGAAAAGTGGAGCCTTAGAAAGAGCTGCTAAAAGGGGCACCTGGGTGGCTCAGTCGGTTAAGCATCCGACTTCGGCTCAGGTCATGGTTTGCGGGTTTGAGCCCCACATCGGGCTCTGTGCTGATGGCCCAGAGCCTGGAGCCTGCTTCAGACTGTGTGTGTGTCTCTCTCTGCCCCTCCCCCAATCACGCTCTGTCTGTCTCTCTCTCTCTCTCTCACTCAAAAATAAACAAACATTAAAAAAAAAAAAAAGAGCTGGTAACCAAGCCAACCTGAACTTCAGATGCTAGGCCTCTGGCTAGAGACAACCTATATTGCCCGCCTCATTTCCCTCTTTCTTTTTTAACTTGAAGCAGCAAGGGAGAAGAAATCAAGTGGCTCAGTTACCTTGCTAGAGTCAAAGAGAATAAAGCTGAATAGAGTATGGGATAATACATGAGAAAGCCTCTTAAGTCCCCACGGCTCATTGAAATCAGCTCCTGTTCCTTTGTGTGAAAGGAGAAAACAGCCGAGGCTTCTGAGTCCGCCCTGGGCTGGCTTAGACACTGATACCTGTCTAGACTGAACACTGCCTACTAACTCTTTGTGCCATTTCTAAAGGCCCCAATTTTCCCCCAGATGAAAAAGTAGGTCAAATTCCTTTACGACTTCAACAAACGAGGTTCTCACAGAAAATTTTATCAAGAGTCATGTTCTCTATCATCCGACGGCTGGGAGCATCCTGCAATATTTATGAAGTGTTATTACACTGTGGTTACTTTTATGCTGCCATAAGTCTTTCAATGTATGTGAAATTACAGATCATTGAAATCCATTTAATGAGGGCACAGCCTTCATGTTTTGAAGTTAAATCTCACCGAAGAAGTTATAATCATGAATTTTCCTTATTAAGTTCCAGTCTTTGTATGTAAATTGAAGTATTAAGACAATGAGATACAGATCAAAGTTTTAATTTTAGTCCCTTGCCTCAGATTTAATTTAAAAGTCTTAAATTATGCAGCGAATTGCATCTCCTTATTCTTACAGCTGTTTAAAACAGATTTAATTATCTTCTGTAACAGACAGACACCATTTCTGCCTATAGTCTTCTCCAATGAATGCCTTCCAAATGGGTTTTGTTGAGTTCTTAAGACTGATTAGGCTCTCTGCCATCCATCTTATGCCTTCAGTTTCTTGCATTGGATTTCTCCAGGAAGCCGAGTTATCGCACTGAGAAGTCTATAGGCTCATTAGGTGCTCATTAGTGGTCCAGAGAACATCCATCTTAAACAAGTCTCCAGACAGAGGGATGCCACCTGTCATTGGATACTTGGATCTCAGGGCAAAACACCTTTGATAGGCTCCCTTAAATTCAGGTGTGGTTGAAAAATGTTTGGCTAGTCAGATATAACTTTATGGACAGTTTCTCTCCCCTTTTCGTTGGTCTCTGGATTAACTATTCTTTGTCCCCAAGGAAACAGTGATGCATAAATGCAGAGTGTATATGTATATGTGTTCTTTAAAATTTGTTTTTAATACTTATTCATTTTTGAGAGTGAGAGAGACAGAGCATGAGCAGGCGAGAGGCAGAGGGAGTGGGAGACACAGAATCCGAAGCAGGCTCCAGGCTCCGAGCTGTCAGCAAGGAGCCTGACGCGGGTCTCGAACTCACAGACCGCGAGATCATGACCTGAGCTGAAGTTGGACGCTCACACGACTGAGCCACCCAGGCGCCCCTGTATGTTCTTGTATTAGCCACAATGAGGGAGTCTGCAGTGGAAGAAATATTGTCTCCTTTGCCTTGTTGCTTCTGGTGAAGGATCCTTCATTAGAGTACTTTGGGAGAGAACATGAAAATGGCAGTGACGGAGTTTCTGACAATAGGGGCTTTTCCTCAACTTTAACAGACTTATGTGGTTCTCTGAGTAACAGGTGGGGGAGCCAAGCTTTGGGAGTTTGAACCAGCTGTGTTACACAGCCCTTTCTGTCACCTAGATGTGGAGGGTGGCCTCACATGCTATTTGAAGGACACCTTCCATTTCTTGCACATGTCAAGTCTGCACAATTTTTACTCCGACACATACAAGCCAGCATCAGTGTACCTAGCCTTTGAGAATCTTCCATCACTAAGACGTTCTCTTCTTTGCTCTGATGTTAGCAAGGTTTTCATTGATATTCTTATGTTAGAATTAGGACAAGCATTAGTACAGAACAAAGGAAGGGATTTAGATTTCAGATGAAGAGTTAAACATGTTTTGGATGTGATGGAAAATTTAAGAGTCTTTTCCTTTTAAGTTTGGGCTTCATCTCTATACTCCTTGGGGAAGCCTATCCAAATCCACACACGCTGACTGAGTTCTATCCATGTGTTAGGCGCAGTGAGAAGAGATGTTGGGCCTACAACCAAGCATGGCATGATTCACACCTTAACGGCATTTATTGTGTGGTGGGGGCTGCCAAGAATATTATTACAATATAATGCAGTAAACTAAATTGTATGTTTGTTTTCAATGAATATAAAATGTTTATTATTTTATATTTCATGTGGTTAGATTGTTATTTGAAACTTGATACGGCAGAGACCCTTGTTCACCAAAAACACGGATCTCTACAAAATGAAATAGGTCTACTCATAAATGAAAAGTACATGCTGTAAACTTGGAACTTAGTAAAATATGTGTTGGAGAACCAATAAATACACACGATAACTATTTGGTGGCACAGTTGATTCCTCAGGCCATTCAAACTTCACTTGATATGTACAGGAGGTGGAGCCTACATGGAGGGGCTTGTATGTAAATAACTGGGGGCAAAGAACGGGGCATGATATCAGTCCCTAGCCCTACCCAGTCCAATAGACAGAAGACAAGCCTATAGGAGAAAACTGAATTATGAGTAAGCCAGGAGACACATAGGCCTAATCCGTGGTGTCCAAATGACAAAATATCATACCAAACTGGAGAGTCTCATGCCTATTTCTGCATTAATCACACTGTCGTGTAATTATCAGAATGTAGTGGGGACTTCTTGGCCCCTTTGGTACCTTGAGGACTTGTTACTTTAGAAGCATCAGAAGCTTGGCAGTAATGTCCCTACTGTTGTGAAAAATTGGCACTAGGTATGGTGGCAAGAGCCTAATACTGTATTTAAAGCGAATTTAGGAGTGTCAAATTCAAATGAGAAGCGGATTCAGAGACTTTGAGGGGGATAATACAGACCGCGTGTGTTGCCAGTGGCATATGTCAGGGGTTTTGTTTGTTTCTGTTTTGGATTTGATTAAACAAGTCTTCTAATCTAATTCATACCCAAGACTCTGGAGAAGTTGGGCATACATGGAGGACAAACTCTCTGAGTCCTGCATTCATGTCCTATATTTCCAATATTCTTTAGAATGGATAAAACAATACCAGATACATAGAAGCCATTCAATACAGATAGAATTTTACAAAGAGAAGGAAACCTAGAAAGGATTTGGGATCTCTGGTTGCTAAAATGGTCTTCAACAAATTGATCGCAAGCCATAATATTCTCAGAAAATCCAGGAGGAAAATTTGGCTTTATATATGACCAGTGTGTAAGAATATAGCAGCAGCAATAAGCCAGACTGGCTAGGGCATAGAAAATTTTGCCTATTTTTTCTACTTCTTGGTCTTTGTTACCATGTGTCTCCAGGGAAGTATTTCTAGGGAACATTAGGAACTACATGAGGTCCGTTCCCAGAACTTGGTGCTTTCCACCAGAGGGAAGTAATAAAAAGGCCAGATACCATACAGCCTGGATCTGACTCCTGACTCTATGTGTAAGTAGCTGTGGGATCTCAGGTAAGTTACTTTGCCTTTCTGTGCTTTAACTGTGCTATCTATGAAATGCAATGAGGAGGGTAACACCTACTCCCCTAGGGTTGCTGTGGGATCTAAATGAAATAATACAAGAAAACATTCACAAACTGGACTACACTCAGTGTTCATTAAAGGCTGGATATCCAAATTGTTGTCACTGTGTTACATTTATCAATGCTCCCCAGCTTCTCAGCGACACTCTACTTTCCTTTACTTTGTATGCCTGATCATGTGCATCACCCAAGCCTATGTATATAACCCAGAGATTAATAGAGAAACCGGGTGTTTCTGTAAGGACAGTTTGTGAACATCAGCACAGAATCCCACAGCTGCATTTGAGGTCCCCAGGGCCTCTTGATGTGGGGACAGTCTTTTTGGCTTGTACTTTGCACTCGGAAACAAGAGCATCAAGGGGCCAGGTCTGACAGCTGAAGATAGCAGATTTCTTTCTCACTGCTGTAGCTTTGCCCACTCAAGCGGAATGAACTAACTTGTTATTTTTTTTTCCCCTTCGTGCGCCCAGAAGGCATGAATTTACACATCTTAGAACCAGATTCCCCAATCTGTTCTCACATCACTCAGCCAAGTCTGAGATGCCTGATGATCTTTGTTACATAGAAAGCAAAGGTGAATGGATGAGAGCTTGGCCTCTGTCCCTGGAGGGTATACAAAGGCCAGAGCCGACCAGGCGTGAGTTCTTGTTTCAGACCTTGCGCTATTGTGCTCTTAGAAATGGAACAAAACTCTGAATTCTGAAGCCTGCTTCCACACAAACATCTGCTGCTTCAAAAGATCATGTCCTTCTAAGTCATCATAACCAGGTTCCTTATATCTCTGGGAAAGATGACTTCATGCTCACTATACAGGGAAGTATAGAATATAGGATTGACCCAGGAAGTACATCCTTTCCTAAATGTCCCCAAAGTTTTCTTTCCGTTTTCTTTTTTTTTCCCTAAAGACCTAAATACAAAATGTACAGATAAATGCTATTTGAATTTCTCAAATGATTTTTAAGTAAGCTGTTTGTCGAGCATTAAAAGACATAAAGAAAAAATAAGTAAATCAACTATACGACTTGATTTTTTTTTACAAAATGAATGTATCCATTAATCAATGAAAAAAATTGAAAATTTCCAGTACCCCCAAATCCCAGGGTAACTGTCACTGTCACTTCTGTTACCATAAATTAGCTTTGCCTACTTTTGCAGCTTAATTAAACAGAATCACATGATACATACATATATATATATATATGTATACATGTATTTTTTTTTCTCAGTCTGATTTCTTTACTGTAATAGTGGATATGAGACTCATCCAAGTTTATGTAGGGAGGAATAGTTTGTTCTTTTTCATTGTTGTACCGCATTCCATTTTATAAGTATAATGTAACTTATTTCTTGATGACACTGTTGATACATGTTTGTTTCCAGTTTGACCTCTTATGAGTAAGTCCGCCATGTATATTATTTTCCACATATTCTGGTGCATATTTGTATGCATTCTGATGAGTGTACACTTAGGAGTAGAAATCCTGGGTTATAGTCTGCACATATATTTACAGAACAGTACAGTGATTAGTAGTTAATGTCAAACAGATCTCTAAAACTGTAACAATCCATGCTCCAAGCACTATTGTATGAATGACCAGTTACTCCAACAATAATACTTGGTATTATTAGTGTTTGAAAATGTTAATCTTCTGATAGGTAGATAGTAATATCTTATTTTAGTTTTCACGTGTGTTCCTGATGAGCAGTGATGGTGAGAATTTTTTCATATGCTTATCACCTATTTGGTTGTCCTCTTTGAGAAGTCCATTTAAGTCATTTGTGCATTTTCTAGCTAGTTGCCAGAATTTTTGTAGAATTGATTGTAGAATTCATTTATAATTTTCTGGGCATGAGTCCTTTATTGAACTTATGTATTGCAAATAACTTCTTACCCTCCAGGGCTTACCTTTTTATTTTCTAAATAGTGTATTTTCAAGAAAAGAAATTCCTAATTTTAATATAGTCTAATCAAACCATATTATTCTGTATATTTAGTACGTTTCATTTCCCGTTTTAAAACAATCTCTGCTTAACAATACTCTTCTGCATTTTCTTTAAACACTTTAGTTTTATCTTTCAAAATGAGATGGACAACCCAGTTGGAATTATTTTTGTGTTAAGAGAAATCAAGATTCACGTATTCCCACGTGGACTTTGATGGCACTGCACTGTGTATTGAAAAGATAATTTATCTACTCTACTACAGTGTATCATTTGTCACAAAGAGTATGATGTGTGTATATATATATATATATATACACACACACACACACACATACACACACACACATGCATATATATGTATGCGTGTATTTCTTGACTCACTATTCCCTCTCTTGATCAGCTTGGATATATAGGATATATATACATATATATATATATATATATATATATATATATACACACACACACACACACACACACACATACATATATACATATATATACATATACATATATGTATATACACACCACATATATACATATATGTATACATGTATACATATATACACGTACATATATGTGTGTATATATGTATACATATATATATATATCTTGACACGTTCTTAATTACTATAGCTTTATAATAAATTTTGATATCTGTAATGTAAACCATCCAGTTCTGTGAGTCATCTTTAAGATTATCTTTGCTATTCTTGAGCCCTTGCTTCTTCATATAAGTTTTGTGATCATGCAATTTTCACCCACAAATATATGCTAGGACTTCAGTGAAATCGCCTTGAATATAAGACCAATGAGGGGGAAATTGGCATCTTTTCATAACCTTGCATGTTTCAATTCACAATCATGGTATATTTCACTACACATTTTATGTTTTTAAAAATTTTTTCCAAATGTGTTGTAGTGTTCTGGGTAGATATATTGAAAATAAGGTGTTAGTTTTGTTTGTGGGTATGCATTATATTTTAATGTCATTCATTCCTTTATTCATTCATTCGTTAATTTAAATTCAAGTTGGTTAACATATAGTGTAGTATTGGTGTCAGGAGTACAATTTAGTGATTCATCACTTACATATAACACCCAGTGCTCATCCCAGCGAATGCTCTCCTTAATGCCCATCACCCATTTAACCCATCCTCCCACCCCAAACCCCTCCAGCAACCCTTAGTTTGTTCTCTATGTTTAAGAATCTGTTATGGTTTGTCTCCCTGTCTGTTTTTTATCTTATTTTTCCTTCCCTTCCACTATGTTCATATGTTTTGTTTCTTAAATTTTTATAAAGTATATTATATATAATTATATATAATATATGATTTTTAATTGGTTCAGAGGATTTATATGCCCAACTATCAAGACTTACTCTAAATCTAGAGTACTTAAAATGTGTTTGAATGATCAATTAACACAGGTTTGAAAATCAAAACCAATGGAACACAGTATCTAGAAACAAATACACAGAGGTACATTTAATTGATTTATGACAAAGGCTCACGGCAATTCAGCATGAGAAGAACTGTCTTTCAGTGGTGCTGGATCAATGGATATGCAAAGAGAAAAACCTGTTTCTACCTTGGTTTTATTCAAGAGGGTATAGACTTAAATGTGGAAACTAAAGAAAAACTGTGGCGTGATTTCACAACCTTGGGTTAGACACAGACTTCTTAAGCAAGCCACAAAAATCACTATTTATTTTATGTAATTAATGATAATATTTGGGTTTATACCTACTATTTCTGTATCTGTTCTATTTGTCTTGACTGTAAGAATGTTTCCTCTCCTCTCTTTCTTTTCTTTTGGATTAATGAGGTGCATTTAATATTATTCCAGTTCCTCTGCCAATAACTTGATAGTTTAATGTCTCTGACTATTCTTTTAGCTGTTTCTCTAGATATTAAAGCACATATTCTGGACTTGCTGGTGTCTAATATAAATTAGTACTTTTACTTCTTTACAGACATTTCATGGAACTGAAAACACTTTAATGCCATTTAATACACACTGAATTATTGTTGTCATGTATTTAAATTCTACATATATTTTAAACCCATAGCTGATCATTATTGGCCTGCAAAGTTATTATTAATTGCAATTTACCCCCGAATATGCCTTCTTTCTTTCTCTTCACTCTTTCCATTATTGTACTTTTATCTGGCATCATTTTCTTTATACCTGAAGAATTACCTTTAGTTTTTCTTTTTATAGAAATCAGCTTATACAACTCATCTCGGTTTCTGTCTGAGAAATGTCTTTATTTTACCTTCACATTTGTTTTTCCTCCAGAACTTCAAAAATGTCATTCCATTTTCTCCTGGGCTGCTTTAAAAAATTTTCTCTGTGTTTTTAGATTTCAGTAGTTTGAATATGATACCTACATGATTTTTGTTTTCTTTGTATATCTCCTGCTTGGGGTTTGTGGATTCTCTCCCATCTATGTTGATATGCTCACACCTTTTGTCAGTTTCAGAATATTATTAGACATTATCTCTTCAAAAATGATTCTGACTCTGTATCTTTCTTCTCTCCTCTGGGTTCCCACTTACATTTATGGTAGTCTTTCATCATTTTCCCTTATTATTCTTTTTTTTTTAAGTTTACTTATTTTGAATTTTTTTTTTTAAAGTTTATTCATTATTGAGAGACAGAGGGAGACAGAGCATGAGCATGGGAGGGACAGAGAGAAGGGAAGACACAGAATCTCAAGCAGGCTCCAGGCTCTGAGCTGTTAGCACAGAGCCTGTCTCCGGGCTCAAACTCACAAGCCACAAGATCACGACCTGAGCCAAACTCGGATTCCCAACTGACTGAGCCACCCAGGCGCCCCTAAGTTTACTTGTTTTGAGAGAGAGAGAGAGACAAAGAGAGAGTGAGTACGTGTGTGAGGAGAGGAGGGGGACATGAGAGGGAGAGAGAGTATCCCAAGCAGGCTCTGCACTATGGGCAAGCCCAACAGCAAGCCCAATGCGGGGCTTTAACTCACCAACCATGAGATCAGAAGCTGAGCCAAAACCAAGAGTCGGAGGCTTAACCAACTGAGCCACCCAGGTGCCCCTTCCCTTCCTATTTTCTCTATTTTCTATCCTTCTTCTCTTATGCCAAATGCTAAAGTTCCAATTGTCCTTTCTTCCAGTTAACTGATCCTCTATCTATATGGGTTCAGTTGGCTGTAAATCCATCTAACTTCTTAATATCAGTTATTACATCTTTATTTCTACAACTTCCATTTGTTGACTGCCTCCTACTGATTGCTGCTGGTGGGTTACATTTTCTATCTTAACCCATATTCATGAACATATTAAATATATCTCAGACAACTGTTCTTTTTTCTGATGCTTTTTTTCCTCCTCATGGTCCTCTTTCTGGATATATATGTAATATTTTAAATTAAATGTTCAATATTTTATATGAAAAACAAATATGACGGAGTTTTCTAGAAGTCTCAAGAACCCAGTGTTGTACTGCTCACCAGAGCTTCCTTCCCTGATAGTCCCTGAACTTTAATTTTTATTTCCTCAAAATGTAATCCTTCTAAAAACTATGCTTGATTTCTCATCCTTTTTGTGACTGCGTTCTATTTTTTCTGTATCACGTAGATGCTGCCAAACAACTCAGAGAGGGACAAAAATGCACAGAATTGTGCTACTTTTCTATGTTTCTCTTCTCTCTGGGATTTGACCTGAAGTCAACTTTTATCTTCCCAGCCTTGTGAGCCAACTCTTTAGCCAACACTTTCTGCTCGACCTTCTAACTGGGAATCTGAAATCTGACCTCCTCTACATGTGACGTATGAACTGGCAAAGTTCTTGAGAGGAATTCAGCATGAACTGTTGGACTCATGGCAATGAATGTCCTATCTATGAACAAAAGAATTTTGTTTTCCTAAATCCTCTTGACAATTCTGTCACAGTCTTCTTCCCCCTCATCTCTCTCTCTCTCTCTCTCTCTCTCTCTCAGAATCTTATTCTGGCTCTCTCTCTCTCTATATATATATAAATTTATTTGCTGTGAGCTAATATGTCATAGCCTCAGGCACTGGTCCCAGTTCTGTGAAATGCAAGCAACTCCAATTGGCCTAAATTGGTCTGCATCTTTCTAGAGCCAACTGAAAAAATTGGGAAAACCTTAGTATGTATCTAGGCGATTAGGTATGGTTGAAAGGCACTTATAAAGGAGATACCAGAAAGGAGTATTAGGTTACAAGAACGGTTCTCTAAGTGGTCCTTGGACCAGAAGCCTCAGCACCACCCTGAGCTGGAGTTTCAAACTCATTAATTCACAGTTGTTTTTCCTACAGGAATTAAAATACCAATGATTTTGATCAATCCTGACAAAGCAATCCTAATTGCTTCATCTTTTCCCCTTCAAGTCACACTCCAGAGCCTGTCAGGCTACACTATCCTTCTTGACTTTGCCCTAGTTTTGTTGTTTATTCTTTTTTTTAAAGTTTACTTATTTACTTTGAGAGAGTGTGTGTGTGTGTGCATGAGCAGGGGAGGGGCAGAGAGAGAGAGTAAGAGAGAGAGAATCCCAAGCTTGATGTGGGCTTGAACTCAAGAACAGTGAGATCATGACCTGAGCTGAAACCAAGAGTCAGATACTTAACCAACTAAGCCACCTAGGTGCCCCTGTTTATCTCAAAGCACAATGTATAACCTATGATCCTGTTATAAATGTATATTCTTAGCCCCTGCCCCCCCAACTTACTCAGTCAGAACCTTTGGAGAAATGGCCTGGGAAAACTGTTTTGACATGTTCACCAGGTAATTTTTCTTCATTTACAGATCGAAAGCCACCGAGCTATCAGAAGTTGATGGAAGTCAATGATGATGATCATGATCTTAATCCTGGTGTCGTTATTAACTTTTTAAAAAAGTTTATTTCAAGACAGAGAGAGTGCACATGCACGTGCAGAGGTTGGAGTAGAGAGAGAAAGGGTGAGAGAGAGAGAGAGAGAGAGAGAGAGAGAGAGAGAGATAATCCCAAGCAGGCTCTGCACTGTCAGCAGACAGCCCAATGCAGGGCTCAATTTCACGAACCCTGAGATCATGATCTGAGCCAAGATGAAGAGTTGGACGTTTAACCGACTGAGCCACCCAGGTGCCCCTCATTATTAACTTTTTAAATCCCTTTGTGTTCACAAGGCCTAGCACAGTGCTTCCCATATTTTAGCACTCAGAAAACATGGCTGGATACAGCACTGCCTGGCTTCATAATTGAGATCATTTAATGAAATTATTTCTCCTTTAGAGAACATCTTCCTCATTTGCAAGATGATAAAAATGCCTGTGTGTATTTTATTTTTATTTATTTATTTTTTTTTTTTAATTTTTTTTTTCAACGTTTATTTATTTTTGGGACAGAGACAGAGCATGAACGGGGGAGGGGCAGAGAGGGAGGGAGACACAGAATCGGAAACAGGCTCCAGGCTCCGAGCCATCAGCCCAGAGCCTGACGCGGGGCTCGAACTCACAGACCGCGAGATCGTGACCTGGCTGAAGTCGGACGCTTAACCGACTGCGCCACCCAGGCGCCCCTTTTTCCTTTTTTTTTTTTTTTTTTTTTTTAATTTTTTTTTTCAACGTTTATTTATTTTTGGGACAGAGAGACAGAGCATGAACGGGGGAGGGGCAGAGAGGGAGGGAGACACAGAATCAGAAACAGGCTCCAGGCTCCGAGCCATCAGCCCAGAGCCTGACGCGGGGCCTGTGTGTATTTTAAAAAACACAGTATAAGTTTCATTTTATCCAGTCTACATTTTCAGAAATCTCAGGTAACCATAATTTGTCAAATAGTAATTGATCCTCATAGTGATATTGCAGAGGTGCTACAAAAATACAAACTCTCAATTGCCAAAGACAGTATGTATACTCAATTATATTTAGATTAGCCTTTGTGTTCCATGTATGGCCAGCAGGCTGCCTTTGGAAAAGAAAAGCCAAGACTTCAGGTTGAGAGAGGAAGACAGCAGTAATACCTTTTAGGCTGAACATGCGTGTGTGCTTAATTATTTTAGGAATACCATTAATGTATTCTGAGGAACCTTTTTGCCGGAAGTGCCAGTAAGGCACAATTAACTCCAAAAAGAATTCCCAAGAAGTGATAGATTAGGTCAGCATGAAGAACAACTTGCACTGAAATGAAAATAATTGAGGAAATGTGTCAGAGAAGGCGAAGTCACAGCAGCAACAACCATAAACCAAAGAACTAAAGGTAGAAAAACATAAAAAGTTTCAACGACGTGTAAAAATAAATAAATAAATAAATAAATAAATAAATAAATAAATAAATAAATAAAACAAAACAAAAACACACCAAACCTGATTTCCTAGGAAAAAAATCACTGGCCCTAGAAGACAAAAGGGATTCGGGCTTTGGTCCTACCTCTTCCAGCTGCACCATGAGAGTAACGTTGTGCCCCTGTTCTGCCGTCAACTTCCCATCAGCAGTGACAATCCGCAGCCCCCGCGGGGCCTTCCCGGGACACTTCTGCGGTTTGGCAGTGTACTGTTCTCTTACTCCATCGGTGCAGTTATTGGAAACCACTTTCCTATACCTAAAACGAGAGAAGCTCACGTTGTAATCCGGCTCATTACCATTCAAATCACTCCCAATTTTTTAAAGCCAGACCTACCACTGTGTAGCCCTGAGGGCTATCAATAACTACACAGCATGGTTCTCTGAGGATTAGAGCTAATTCCTATAAAGCACCCACCAGAAAGACAAATCATCAGAGGAACATACTGTACATATTATTAGCACCTTAATATCATTCTTTTATTCTGTCAATGAATCATTTCACTTCAGAGCTACGGGAAATGCACAGCAATAGAAGCCATGCTTCTTGCCCTCACCATGTTTATAATCTTGAAGATACATCTGTCAGTAGTCTAGGAGATACTTTAAAGGCTATATGATTGAGGGTTAGAATGAGTAATGCATATTGCAAGGGAATTTGCAATTCAGGCAAAGAATAGATTGTTATGGATTATGTGACTTAACATTAAACCCCTTAGAGGATGCTATGGTAACGGTGTAGTACAGAAAGTTGGCTAAATGTGATTGTTTCTACTCAATATTTTATGAAGAGATATACTGGCTAATTATTGAAAACTCATAATAAGGAGACCAGTATGCAGACTGAGTAAATCTTCCCTCTTCTTTCGCTTCTTTCTTCTTATTTTCACTTTAATAGAGGAAAAAAAAAAGGATTATTCCACAAATTGGTCCTATGCAGTTTATCAGATTCATAATTAATTAGAATCTGTGCTTTTAGGACAATTCACCTTTAAGACTTTGAGCTTCAGTGTTATCTGTTCATCATCTTTTTGGGTGGGGGCCATAGTAACCACTTTATGAATTCATATAACAGACTTCCCAAGCTCACTTACCTAGAATGAGTGGTGGAGCTCAGAGTGGAAGCAAAGTCTAAGGTCTTTCCACTCTTCTAGACCAGAAGTGGAGACACTTTTAACACAAAGAGCTAGATAGGAAATATTCTTGCTTTGCCAGCTATCTGCTGTTTGTCACAAGTACTCAACTCTTTGATTGCAGCATGAAAGCAGACACAGGTAATGCATAAAAGAATGGAGACAGCTGGCTTTCAGTAAAACCTTATTTCCCGATGCTGGCAGTATGCCAGCTATGACTCGCAGGCCATAGTTTTCCTACTCCTTCAAATCTAGCCCATGTCCTTTCCTGTGCTTTGAGTCTCAGGACTGACTGCTTAAGATCATGGTTGAGAAAGTCAAATTAAATACTGTCTGGGAAAGTACTCTGGACACCATGGATCACTCTAAGGTCAGTTATTAGTATGTAATTCACCTCACAAGGTAGTTGTACAAATTAAATGGATTGATGTACACAGAGTATTTAAAACCGCCCTGATGATTAGCAAGTGCTTATGAAAGGTTACCAGTTATTTTTACTTAATATTATTATTTCTGTGACCTGTTCATAATCTTCACAGCTTCCAAATGTCCTTAGGATAAGCCATAAATCCTGTCATCTTGTGCATGAAGCCCTCCGCAAGCTCACTTCACTACGTCTCTGAATTCTTTCTCACCAAAAAGCTCCTTCTGCCCTAGCCAAACCTCTATTTTCAATCCTTCTGAGAGTACTTATTTTCTTTTGCTCATTCTGCTTCTCTGTCTTCGTGCATGCTCTCTCAGCTGCCTAAAACTTACACTTTAAGCAACAAATCCTTTCATCTGTCTTTTCCTGACAAGGATAGTAAAATAAGAAGTGAAATAATAAAAAGTTCATATAGAGAGAGTGCTAATTATACTTGTCATTGTGCTAAGTTCTTTACATGACTTTTGCCATTTATCTTAAAAATACCCTGAAATGTTCTGCTTAAGGAAAGTATTATTCTCAATATATAGATGAAGAAGCTAAGATTCATGGAAGTTAACCAGTTTTCTCATGATCACATAGTCAAGACCCCATAAAATGTGTCTCTAGAACACTTCCTCTCTTTACCACGACTGTACTGACTCTTTAAATAGAAGGAGATTGTCCCTCCTCTGAACTCTTTTTAAATTTTTTTTTTCAACGTTTATTTATTTTTGGGACAGAGAGAGACAGAGCATGAACAGGCGAGGGGCAGAGACAGAGGGAGACACAGAATCGGACAGGCTCCAGGCTCTGAGCCATCAGCCCAGAGCCCGACGCGGGGCTCGAACTCCCGGACCGTGAGATCGTGACCTGGTTGAAGTCGGACGCTTAACCGACTGCGCCACCCAGGCGCCCCATGTCCCTCCTCTGAACTCTTAAAGGAATCCTTATGATTTGCCTGATAGGAACCCATTTATGCCTTCTCTGACTGTCTTCCTGTGTGACTTGAAGTTTAAGTTCCTTGAGGGCATCCTTGTCCCGGGGCACATACAAAGCTGATAGTAGATTCACACTGGGATGACTGTACTGTGTGTGTGTGTGTGTGTGTGTGTGTGTGTGTGTGTGTGTGTATGTTTTAATTTAAATGTTCATTTGTTTATTTTTGAGAGAAACAGCATGAGTGGGGAAGGGGCAGAGAAAGAGGGAGACAGAGAATCCCAAGCAGGCTCTTCACTTCCAGCACAGAGCCAGATGTGAGGCTCGAACTCTTGAGAACTGTGAGACCAAGACCTGAGGTGAAACCAAAAGTTGGACACTTAACCGACTGAGCCACCCAGGAGCCCCTGACTGTACCATTTCAAATGCTAAAGTATCTGCACAGCAGTTGGGTACGACCACTGCCCTAAACCCTTCAAGCACCTCACTCACCAGCCCAGCTGTGATCAATTCCTATCTTTGAAGTCCCTGCTTCTCTTTACAATCCAGAAACTAAGGGGTTAACACCTAGCCCCTCAGGCAGCCTCCAAATCTCTGCTCCTGCACTAGGATCCTTACCCATTCTGATTGGTCATTATCTTGGGTGAGCATTTTTAACATCACTCCATTTGATATTTAAGAAAATCCACTGTGCTTCAGTGCATACTGATTAAAAGAGAAAATGATGGTAGATGGGAGAAAGAGAGAGAGAGAAAAAAAATGCACTGGCATTGCAGAATGGTGACATTCTGGTACCAGCAAAGGTAGCAAGAAAATGACCAGTGATGTCACACGGTAATTATACCATCCCAGTGAGTTTGTGCATCAGAAACTCCCTGCACGTTTCACTGAAGGCAGGTTATGATTTTTAATCACTTAGCATCCAAGCACACCTGTGACTCTGTCTTGGCGAGCAGCTATAAAGACATGGGCTCACCATCACCACTGGCATCATCAGCTAGAGTACATTCCTTTGTTTGCTGCAGTTCTGACCAATCATTGCCCCAGGCTTTCCTGAATCCAGCAGCAACAGTTCTGCTTAAATCCAAAGCACGAATCCATCCCCCCTGGGATTCTGCCACCGAGAAGACTGTTGGTAATTTTTTTTAAATGCTCATTAAAAACCATTCTGAAACCATTTTATTTCCTGGATGAAAATGGCATCACATTAGCACTACCAGACCTGTCCCTGAAATTTAGAAGAAAATTGTGCAGAAATATAGAGTTCATTTACTCAAGTAAGCACACACCTGCTTTTTGCATTAGAGAATGGTTCTATTTTCATCCCAGCAGCTGTCCCTGGGTCTGAGTTACATAAATGAATAATGCATTTAATATGTTATTAAATGGGGCTGCTACCTCCATAATAACAAGGCAACTTATGATTATGTTGGACCTAAGCTCTGAATATTACTGGGATGCATTTAGTTGGTAAAGCATTCTTCAATCCGCCAAGAAGAAAAGTGCTTTGTAATGGCAAGGGAGTCTTTGTACAATTACTGAAAAGGAAACATTCTGCAAATGTGCCTTTGATATTACCGACCGCTCATCAGTAGATAGTGTCTTATTACTTCAACAGCCCCGACTTCAACCATTCTCTTCCTTCCCACCTTGAAACCCCTTTGTCACCTTTTCCTTTTTACCCTTACCTCCTTTGATTTTTCTTCGTTGCTGCCTGCCAGTCTTAAAACAGATGAAGGCCATAGCTTTTCACTGAGAGTAAAACTGGAAAAAAAGCCATGAAAGTCCTCATTTTCTGTGATTTTACTATTTCGTAGTTTTTTTTTTCTTGCGATTTTAGGGTGGTGGTAGAATATGGATGTTTATGACTATTCCCTGTATGTTAAGGTGACACTGTAGTCTTGCTCAGTAGACTGCAACTCTGTGCTTTAGAATCACTTGCCGGCACTTTTAAAATAGGTGCCAAGACCCTGTTCCCAGGGGTCTTGATTTCATTGAGAATTGATTAAATTGCGATTTAACTGAGAATTCTGGGCATTAGGGTGGGTTTGTTTTTGTTTTAAGTTCCCCTGGTGATTCTTGTGTGCATCCAGAACTAAAGACCACTTCCCTGGGGTTAAAACTAGTGTTGCAGAACCAAAGTGCCTGAGTTTAAATCTGGGCACTTACTGTATGAACCTGGTCAGTTACCCAACCTTTCTCTAACGCTTGGACTCTCTGCCTGTCAATTAGGGAGGGATAATTACAGCATCTTTCTTTTCAATGACGTTCTTGAGAAGATTAAATAAGATACTGCATTCAAGAAGGCTTAGTTTAGACTCTGATGCCTTGTTAGGACTTAATAAATATTAAAATATCAATAGTTAGTTAAAAAGTTAGCATTTAAAGTATTAAACACGAACTTGCTATTACACAGCAAGTTTCCAGAAAACAGAAATTGCACTCTCGTGATCTTAAAATCCAATCGGACTATGTCAATTTCTTTCTTAGACTCATTCAAAACTTCCTGTAGGCTTGTTCATAAAGGATCCCACTGAAGTTTTAAGTGCAGTCCCCAATCTATCCTCAGGGGACTTTTGTAGCTTCAGCCCTTTTCCAATGTGCTTCTTGAGCCCAGGCCACGCTGAAGGCTACATGCCTTCTTTCTCCCTGTGCTCTTCCTTCTTCCTGGGCTGCTCTTTCCTCCTGTCAAGCTTTCACTCATTCTGTAAAAATCAGCTTAGAGATCATGTCTCTCTGTGGTGTTGTCTCTTGCCTTTTAAAGGGTAGTCATCACACGTCATGACCAAGGCAGAGTTGTAACTGTAGGTCTTCTTATAGTCTAGGCAAGGCTTATGGTCACTGAGCTATGGTATCCCTCGTTTGTGCTCACAATGAGATTTTAAATGATTTATTTTCTTGGATCTTACTATGTGCCTTTGCTTTCAAGGGAAAACTGCCTTGTTACAACACTCAACAAAACAAAAGGCGGTGTGAGTCTTAGGGAGAAGGCAGCTAGCTGTGAGTACAGTGCATGACTAAGACTTAAAATCTTCCTAGACTCATGTTCCCATGTTTCAACACAAAACCTATGTAGTAGCCTTAACATCAACATTCAGGAAGAATGGGGTTCTGTGACTGACTGAGCAGGTTTCTCCAAGTTTTTCCCCTTCAAAGGAACAGTTTTCAGGTAAGCAAGCTTGGGATTAGGAGACCAGGAGGAGGAGGCTAGCTGATGGAAAAAAAAAAACAAAAACAAAAAAACAAAACAACTTTCCTTGCACTCAGCAGTAATTTATTTTGACTAGTAAATGGAATGTGACTTTATTTTGAATGTCAACATGATGAAATGTTACATATGGCCCGGTTAAATGACTAAAAATCAAGAATCATGAGAATGACTCGTGGAATCCACGATCTGAGCCAATGAGTTGTACAACTAATTTATATAAAGAAATTTCCCCTTTTTTTGAGCACCTGGAGTTCTAGGAATCCTAATACTGAATCATTTCAAATTGGTCATGGACATGTCAGAGTCTGAAGGGATCTCAAATATCATAAAAGCGATACAGTTCCGAGTTCTCCAAGGTCACATGGGAAGCGATTAACAGCTCTGGGTCTCTAGACTAAGTTTACTGTCTCCTGCCACTGTGCAAGACAACCTGGATAAGAATCATTAATGCCAATACCACTGACATGGGCAAGAATAGCTATATGAGGACCTAGGTCTCCACACAGCGACATTCACCCTCTTCATTTCTCAACCCCAATGTCATCCCATAAAAATGTGGAAAACTATATCCTAGCAAGGTACGTACTCTAAAGAGTCAACTTCATGGCAACAAACAATTATTGAGTATCTGCTGTGAGACTGCACAGCTCTGCTAGACAACAGCTACACAGCCCCCTGTAGTGTTTAGTCTGTAAACTATGCAAGTGATCTCCTTTCTGTGGACTTTAAACACATGCACCACTTTTAGGACTGCTTATTCTCCATGGTGCACACTGACAAATCTTGCTGAGGAGATCACACTGAATATCAAAATCCCCTCCAAGCCCAGGAGTGGGGTCACTTGGGAGAAGACCACAGCCCTCAAAGCCCCTGGAAATAGTAACTCCAGGGCAATGGCAGGTTAGCCAGGGTCTAAGTGTTCTTATGGCTTATGTAGAAAGGAATATGTTTCTAGAAAGAATTTTTAAAACATTCCAAATGTGTGTTGATAGTATGGAGATTGCTATTCTGCTAGAATTTATGTGTGTGTGTGTGTGTGTGTGTGTGTGTATGTGTTTGTGTATTTGCCAGACACATTAAATGTTCTTACATAGATACTGAATTAATGTTAAAAATTAATGCTAAAAATCTATTTAGGCCCCTTGAGTAAATATCCTCATTGCATATATTAACAAACCAACCCTGAGGGACAGTAAGAACTATTATTGTACATTCTTTCAGAAGGGATTAATGGCTTCTCAAAAGAAGCTCCACAGACAGAAATTTCTATACACATACTTTTTTTTTTTTTTAACACATCTAGAAATATCTCTAGCTTAATAGCAAGAAGAAATCTGTCCCGTGAGAAGATTATCTTGGTTTCTTATAATAAACCAATCCAATGCCCACTTTATTTTATATTTACAGAATCTTTTACGGTTGGCATGAAACAAGCGATGTCCTAGTTAATTTAGCAACTTGAATTTGCAGCATGTTCCCTGGATCCAAAATCGTATAAACAAGATTTAACCATATAGAAGTACAACTAGAGACTGTGTTTGTGTATGTGTAAACTGAGATATTTATAGACACAGATGGAGAAACAAAAAGAAACAAATTTAGGGTAATTTCAGTACTAAAATGCAGGAAAATATACAAATGAATACTGATTTCATTCTATTTGAATAAAAGGAACTTGTTCACTAATCAGGTAAAGGTGTTATCTGCCTTGAGTGGCAGAGGGAAAGAGACATGTGTTTTGATGTCTAGTAATCCTGTAACTTTATGAGTGTATACAGGTGATTATTTGTTTTACAGATGAAAAAACAGGGGCTTAGATTAAACATGTCCTAGGTCACAGTAGTTGATACTATTAAGTATCAAATAAATGCCTGGGGCTTTAGATACACCATGAAAGGATGTCTCCCTCTTTTTTTCCTTCACTCCAGAGGAGCCCTTAGATGCTGACTATCGGTGATAGGCATATGCATTTTGCAAAGTGACCATTATCTGCTAGGCATTGTGCTACATGCTTTTTATGTAGTGCTGCATTTAAGTCAAACCCCAAAAGCAAATAGCACAATCTTATAGGTTAAGAGGCTAAGGCTCAAAGAAAGGAAGCCACTTGCTAAGATAATAGTAAATGGCAGAAGTCATTTAAAACCCTTACTTGTTTCATTCTAAAATAACTCCCTTTTAGAACATCCCCATTACATTTCACTCTCTATCCATAATGCCTGAGGCCTTGGTCCAGCCTCCTGGCTTTCCATGGAATGGCTTGGGGAAGGTGTGAGGGCAAAGGATGAAAAGAGGCAGGGAGCTTACCATGAAGAACATGGTGGAACTTTGCTTACATGAGGTTCCATGATGTGAACCTTAGAAATCGGACACCACTGGACCAAGAACTAAGGACAGGTAACGCCAGCCACCCAAGGGACATTTTGCACCCATTTCCACTCTTATTCCAATTATCTTTTCTCAGATGTAGCTAATTGCTAAAACAAAAATTGTTCATGTTTCTACAGTGAAGCTGATAAAAATGTTGGCATCTCCTAAAAATACTAATTCTGTTAGGCATAATCATAACTGATCCTAGACTGTTTCCATCCTGGTGAAGTAAGCAAACCCGCGAACACTGCTATATATACAGGGTAATAAGCTGACTCTGAAGGCAACCATAACCATTTGTAAGGGTGAAGCAAAATAAAAGGAAGAGGAAGGTTTATCTGCATGCTTTAAACCAAACTCTCAGAAGGTGCTGCTAGGAGATTTCCTTGTCAAACCCGACTGACAAGGGGCAGTCATTCAGTAGACCCTTTCAGTTCAAGTTCTGACTGTGTGTCTGCACCGTGGGCTCTGCTGGAAGGGGTGCCGTGATGCGGGCAGGGCACCTGGCCAGTACAACTGATGGAGTTGTCTCTCTTACCCACAGGCTGCCCTTTCCCTTGTGATTCCTCTGTATTTCATGCCTGCCTGATGCCAACACGGAATCCAGACTGACAGAGCACGGGTGCCCATGGATAGCTAAGACCAACTTGGGAGAGGCTTAGGATGCACTGTGGCTCCTTGGTCTATCATCAACTTCCAGGCATTGGCATCATGTGACCCTTTCAGCCTGGTCATCTCTTATTCGTTTTGCCTGAAGTGACCTTCCTCACCTAGTGAACTTGGGAAATCCCACTCGGCCTTCCTCTCAGCGTTCCCTTAGATAAGCCATTGGCATTTTTATTTTAAAAGAAGAGGACAGTTAATACAAATGAATCTCTAACATGTGGGACTCCTGGTAGTGTGTGAGCAGGAAGCTAGTGTCTTAACCCATATGGGGCAATATTTGGCATGGACTTGGCAATATTAGACCTGGATCTGCAGGTCTAAGAAGCAAGCAGTTGGCTGAATGGGATTTGCTTCACAAGTCAGCAGAAACACTTCCAATTGCCAAAAGAGAATCTAATTATCTTTGGGTATTTTTATAACAATTATTACGGTACGAGCTTTTTAATTCCAACACTGACTATAGTGGCAGAAAATAGAAAATAACCCAAATGTCCATGAAAAGGCATGGTGAAACAATACCAGGTACTTTAATACTCTGGAATTAAAAGAAATTATATGGAAGGGAGACCTATATATTCTGTCTTGGAAAGTTGTTTAAGATCTACCTCTGAATGAAAAGGAAAAACAGAATAATAATATATCTAATAGGAAATGACATATAAGAACAACCTCTCAAATGAACTTTGTACATTCTTTCTTGGCATACTTATTTGCTGGCAAATGCAAAGTGTTCAGAAGCATGAATACCAAACAGATCACAGTTGTGTCGGAAAAGGGGGCAGGAGAGGGGTGACGATCTGAATTGTTTTTTTAAACACAGAAAAACATATGTATATATTTCTTTTGCAATTAAATACTTTTAAGTGAAAAGCTAAATTGTTAATGGCGGCCCTGTAGTGGCTTACATCAAATACTGAATCTGTGTTTATAAATTCCAGTGACTCAACACAAAGCCAGGACAGTTCCAAGGTGAGGGGCTGGAGGGACATTTCATTCTTTTTCAATTTCATCTATTCTTTACCACTTGCCAACTTCTGAGCTGGCTCCAGATACAGCAAATGGGAATTTGATGGGAGGAGGCTTTCTACGAAGATGATTTCAGGCACCTGCTCCAGCTAAGGATCTTCTTGTTCTTAATGCAGAATGTACAGACAGCCAATACGCCAATCAGCAGGGTGACTATTCATACCCTTCCTCCTGACTGTAGCCCACAGGGCCCTGTGAGAGTGGTCACTCCTCCACCTGAGAGCACCTTGCTTTTGAGAGCAAGATGCTTATGGTACAAGCCGATGGCTGGCATTTATCACATCTCCTCTTTACACAAGCCCACTCGCTGATGTGGATGCTTTTCTGGAGAAACTGCATGGAACAGAGGAAACTGGTAGATGTGGTAACTTTTTTTTTTTTATTTTTTTAACCTTTATTTATTTTTGAGACAGAGACAGAGCATGAACGGGGGAGGGGCAGAGAGAGAGCGAGACACAGAATCGGAAGCAGGCTCCAGGCTCTGAGCCATCAGCCCAGAGCCCGACGCGGGGCTCGAACTCACGGACCGCGAGATCGTGACCTGGCTGAAGTCGGACGCTTAACCGACTGAGCCACCCAGGCGCCCTGGTAGATGTGGTAACTTAACAAAAATCTTTTTGGGTCAGATGCTATCATGCAATACTCACGTGAACAAAGCTCTGAGAGAGCAGGTGAGTTGTAGGCAGTAATGTCTGTGATTCTGTGATTAATAAACACAACTGCATTGACTAACATTTATATACCTGGACACTTACTGCTGAGTAACATTTTTAATTGAAATTTTAATTTTATAAGATACAGATGAAAAATACTATTGAACAGACTCTTTATTATGATTCAATCATCTCTGATGTTTTCTTTGATAGGGGTCAGGGTTTATTTGAATTTTATATACGAACTTTACCAAAGAGAGGGTGCAACCTATTTAGGGATAGCCTAAAATGTGTGTGTGTGTGTGTGTGTGTGTGTGTGTGTGTGTGTGTGTGTGTGTATTCTCAATAACCTGAAGAGGGAGGGTCATCGCCTACACTTAGTCTTATTCCAGTGACTTGAATAGTGTCTGGAACAATATAGACCCTGTGTACTGGGACCTCCCCTCATCGATACCAAAGGGAAAATGATATAACTTCCTTGACTGAGTCAGTGAGAAAAAAATCAATTCTGAAATTAGCTTTAGGGGTTTCCAATGCCCTTTACAATGTCTAAACATGCTGGTACATGCACGTAATAAAACTCTCTTCTTGGGCGTTCCTTCACTGGTAAGTGTGGATATGTCAGCAGCCCTCTGCAGTTTTCCACGCTGTGCACGCTGACGGCCTCACTGACCCCCTGCTGTAAAAATGTCATTTCTATTTTCCTCAGGTTTTATGCTATGCTTCGAATAAATCACAGCTTATCCCTGTTTTCCAAAGTTCTAGGAATCCCTAACATCAGAGATAAGGGTATCTGAGGGTACAAGTCCGTGTTGTTTCCTTCCTTTAAAGGAAAAATGTAGGCTGTTTTGGTAATTCTTGTTCTTAATTAAAACACGTTGTTACAATCTCAAATACGGAAGTGCTCAAATGGAAATGTGGAAGTCCTCACCTGTGTACTGCAGCTGGCATGAGAGGAGAAGAGGAACTTTCACGTGGATCTGGCCCTGCTGGTGAGGCATCCCTCTCCCTCCCTCTCCCTCCCTCCCTCCCTCTCTTTTTCACATTTTAAGATCAGGATATTCAAACATGCACACGTGAGATGAAAGAGTATAATGAATAGCCATGCCCTCCATTAACTCACTTACAAAAATTTTCAATACCTATCTGTTTTTTAACATTTTATAACAAATTTCGGGATACCTGGGTGGCTCAGTGGGTTAAGCATCTGACTCTTGATTTCGGCTCAGGTCACGATCTCATGGTTTGTGAGATTGAGACCCGCTTCAGGCTCTGTGCTGACAGCGTGGAACCTGCTTGGGATTCTCTCTCTCTCTCTCTCTCTCTCTCTCATATCTCTGCCCTTCCCTTGCTTGCACTCTCTATCTCTATCTCTCTCAAGATAAATAAAGTTAAAAAAAAAATGTCACACATCATATATCCTTAAAGCATAAGGTTTCTTTTTTCTAAGTCAAACCAAAATACCATTGTCACACCTAAATAAGTAACTATATTTAGTTAACACAATAAAAGTAATAAGAATATTTATATTTAGAAATAATCTAATACCACCTTGATAGTTAATTTTATGCCTCAATTTGACTGGGCTATGGGGTGCTCAGATATTTGGTCAAATATTGTTGTGGGTGTTTCCGTGAGGGCTGTTTTTGATGAGATTAACATTTTAAATAGTAGGTAGAGTAAAGCAGGTTGCTCTCCCAATGTGGGGAGGCCTTGTCCAATCAAGTAAAGGCCTGAATAGAACAAAAAGGTTGACCTTTTCCTGAGTAAGAGGGAATTCTTCCTGCCTGCCTTCAAACTGGAAATTGGCTTTTTTTTTCTGCCTTCACATTCAGGCTGAAACACTGGCTTCTCCTGGGTTTTGAGCCTTCTGGCCTTTAGTAGCAGCTACACCATTGGCTTCCCTGTTCTCATGCTTTCAGACTTGGACTCAAACAAACCATCAGCTCTTGTCAGTGTCCAGCTTGCAAAGTCACCTTGCAGATCTTGGGGACTTAGACTTGCGATCCAATTCCTACACACACACACACACACACACGTACATATATGTACATGTATATACATGTGTATATATATAGATGCATATATATATATGTATGTAATTTCCTATTTGTTCTGTTTCTCTGTCCCTGATGAATATATCACCTTATCACCAGTCCATATTCAATTTCTCCAAATGGCTGAAAGATGTTTTTATACATAATGTTTGGAGTAGAATCCAAATAAGTTCTGTATACTATTTTTAAAGTCTATACACATCAACTACACTTGTGGAAAAGTCATGAAATATTTTCTTTTATGGTATTTCTTAGATGATATTGGATAAGCCCCACAACACAGAACATTAAACACGAACTTTTAGAAGGTAATTCCAGATTTACAAAGATCAGGATGCATGCCTTAAATGTGTCAAGACTGGACACAGAAAGAAAAGGAAACACACTTCCACGAACAGCTTTATACTTGTGATAAGTCACTGAGCTTCTTTGTTCGCTCTATGTTCCACATCGATAAAACAGGAAGTGCACCTGTGAAATATTTACTTGGCCTTCTTCACAGAGATGCAATGAGAGTAAAGGGTAGTTTCACAGAAATAGTTCTGAAATGAAGTATCATAAAATGAAGAAACTTATTATAATCATCATCATCTTCTCCATCCAAGGAACCCATTTTTTTCTTTATTTGCAAGTAGGGTCTCATTCTCAGATGAAATTTGTACTATTCACACAAATCTGTGCCACATTACTAAAAGGACGAAAAACAAATAAATCGTGCTGTAAAGCAAAAGCCCTGGTCTTCAAGCAGGAGTAATTCTGCACGTTTCACACAGGCTGAAAAACAGCAGAGATTGACCTCTCAAGGTCATCACTTCAGAAACTCACCCGGTACTGTTGAGATAACTCTGTCCTAAGCTGCAATCCTTTGACAGAGAAGACGGATTGAACCAAAATGCTGGCAGACACTGACCATTGCTGTGTCGCTCATAACCGTAGTCACTGTGGGGGGGAAGGGCCAAAAGAAACCTGTCAGCAGGTGGCAAAATTACTGAGAATGGTTTCATGGTAGTCCACGGCCAACTTCTACTCTAGCCAAGTGGTCAACAAACAAGAGTTCACCAAATCAATACCTTTCCAAAAATGGAAGTGTTTTTCCCCTGTGGAATATCTGTCAATTACCCAGGCTAATGCCGGAAGAGATAACTTGAAAGCAACAGAGATGCTTGTGTAGAGATGAAGACTCAATGACCAATAGTTCCAATTAAACGGCTTTAAGCTGAGAGAGCAGATTATGTTCTCATTAGGAGAATACACAACACTGATGGTGGCTGGGCCCCAAGATAGCTACAAAGAGAAAACACACAGTGGTGGGAGCTCAACCCTCAGTGTCAACATCACTGACACAAACACAGCCACATGTGGTACGATTCCCATTACTGGTGATGTCTTTGGGGTGCTTTTCCAAGACATCTGGATCTACCAAGTAGAACTGAGCCAGGTCTCTCTGTGCACAAGCCATATGCTTCAAAGTCACAGCAGAAAAGGAAATGTCCTTCAGGAATGTCATGAGCATTTCTCTGAGGAAAATTTTGTCCTAGTCAGTTAGCATTGTCAGTAGAGACTGACAGCTTGAAAGCCTCTCTCTTGCTTGGCAAGAGTCAAAGATTTTTCTCCCAGCCTCCTCTGTTTCTTGGTTCCAGAGCCCTCTGTGTGGCCTGATATCCTTGGCTTCTGGAGGATGAACTTGGGCACAGAGATTGACAACAAATTGACCTCCACATGCACAGACAAATCACAGGCAGTCACTAGCAAGCATTAGTATGAATCGGCCCATCTGTGTGATGGAGGTGAGATGTTGGCACACAAGGGTCGGGAAGGGAGAAACAGGCTTAGCCATGGGGCCTGTCACCAGGCAGCTGGCACTTAGAATCCTGCACATATCAGCTGGATTTGGTGCTGGTTCAACACAGCATGGAGAGGAAGACTTCAGAAATGCTGCCTGCAGGATACCCGGTGTTCATTTCAGGGAATTATTTTACAAGTGCTGGGGATGGCAGGCAAGGTCATCTGGGGGAACGTCCAGGGGAGAGCCAAGACGAGAGGGAACATTTAGTGACAACCACCTTTTATTACGCTATAGGCAAGTGGACTCATTGAGGCTTTGGCTACTGGTAGAAACTCAACAAAGTCATGGTGAGTCTTCCAAAATATTTTTAGAAATCATTCAGTAACAAAACCCCCTTTTTTTTTTGACCAGAAAACCTTGCAATGGCCTCGTTTATGATTCATTGACCACTTCTCAGAATACATTTCAGTTAGAGGTAGATTCCAGTCACAGATGAATATAAGAATTGGGCCAACACTGTAGGGGAGGCAGAGATATGGGAAGGGCAAAGCCTAATTGCCTTCCTTACCCTGTGTTCCTTTTACTCTAGATTAGCTTAAAATGGAAGAAGAAAAACAACACATGACAATAACAAAAGACTCATTTACTGTGGAACCTTGTGGAAAAGACTGCCCCAAAACCCACACTTCCAGGAGACATCAGGGAATCAAGACATCTCATCTCATTTTTTCTCTTTGGTTTTCTACTAGAATACATTTGCTCTTTACAAAGGAATGACTATTTGGTAAGGCCAAAGCTAAATGACTAAGATAAAATGTCATCCTTTACAAATCCTCTTTGAATAGAGGGGATAAGGGAGAAACAGTTGGAAAGAAGGATGGGATAAATGACTTTAAAATTCCATGGAAGTTTTCCTTATGAATGCATTTCAGGGTGTCAGTCCTGAAAGGTAGGGCAGGAAAAATATATTTTTTATCATTGTAATAATGTTGCACTGGCTGCAATGGAAGTTACAGCTGGGGCAGAATTCCTTGTGAGCTCCAATGTAACTGAAGTTCTCTTGTCCTCTGGCTGAGCCCAAGAGATCTAGCACTGGCTCTTGGCTTGCCTTGTCTACCAAAAGAGGGAAACAGCCCTGGGTTATTGGTCTGAGACCTGGTGGCCAATTTTGGCAGGCCTGCACAGAACTATTCACTCAGAGGATGTTTCCAGAGGTCTACCATGAGAGAAGACTTCCATTTTCTAAGCTATAAGATGTGTATGTGCACAGTATCTCAGCCCAGCACTGATATTTTGACGGTCAGATAAGTGATCTATGATTGCTACATAGGTAGATATCCAATGTTAAAGGAATAACTTTGGTTCCTTATGCACGTCAAGTTTTAATCACTTAACATTGACATATATATTTAACAATTGTTTTCTCTAAACCGAAACATATAAATTTAAGGAAAAAGGAAAAAAAAGAAGAAAAAGGAACAGAAAATGAGATGGATATGATGAAGGGAGTTACCACCTACTCATCCTTAATAATTTCCAACCTCATTTGAATGCCAACACTGACCTGGAACAAAGTAAGGGCATTGCTGACAACACAGGCTAGCTTTCTGCTTATCAAATGCTTCAGGAAGAATGCTATCGTGCTCAAATATCTCAGTACTTTTCTGGTTTATACTAGCTTAATCCTGGTAAAGGGAGAGGTCTCCCATACCACCACGTCCACAGAGCCATAGACTGCCAATGGCCACTGAATCCTTGCCTTGAAATCAGAAAAGTCTTCCATAGCTTGCATACACAATTATCAGCTAACTAATCACTGACTGAAAACTCCCAGTGACAGCAAAGTTACTGCTTTATAAGCTCATTGTTCCACTACTAGGAACCTAGATTCTAGGAAGTTTTTACCTTGAGCACAAATATATCTGCTCTCTGAAAAGTCAACTTACTGTTTTCAGTGCTGTGGTCTGAAGCAACTCAAGGGGGGATCTGGTCTCCCTTTTTGTCCTGAGATCTAGCAAACATGTGGGGATAGCTATAAGACATCTTCTGAATCCTCTTTCAGTCCAAAGAAATTCCTAGTTTTTCATATACACATGCACATAACCAATAAATGTTGTCCTCCAAAGGTAATTTCATAAGAATACGAGGCTTGTCACTTAGCTCTGTATATGTCACTATTATTTCAAACCTCAGCTTTCATTAAGACTCACACAGATTTGATACACTGAGTATCAGTACAAGCTTACCAGTCAAAATCGGCCTCCGTGCAGACACAAGGTTCAGATTCCATAGCTCCTGCATATTTTCCTTGCATACACTTCCTCTCTGATTTTCGCTTCTTATATACCCTTTTTGCTCCCATGATGCATGCTTCCCCCTGTAAGGAGACAAGGATCTCACTCAGTTGGGCACATCACTTGGACCTTCCCTACTTCAATTCAGGACACTCAGAGAGATGTTCTCAAACCTTAGTGTAATGTGGACATAGGTCACCTACTTTGTACTAATGGCATTTTCTTTTTGATGTAGAGAACTCTGGTGTAGAATGCAACTATAAATGCAATCCTAAGAAGCAATGAGGGTGTGTCAAAAACCATCCTTCACTCCTGATGCATTCAGCAAACCTTTACCTGGCCAGGTTTGAGGTCCAGTGCTATGAGGGACACACAGATAGCCAAGACTCAGCTTATAACAAATGTATTGCCAAGAAATCTCTGGTAATTAAGTTTAATTCTTCTGTAATAAAAGATTTATGCATTTGGTCATTTATGAGCATATGAAAGAAGGGTATTCCTAAGAAGTATAAAGATCCATTTGTCCCAATTTATTATGCCTCTGCCCACACAGCTTTATGGCACTGATTTTATGTCCAACTACCAGACAAGTGAGAGAAGTAAACTCAGTATTTCTCCACAAAATAAATAAAAGCTTTGAATAGCATAGTGATTGCACATCTCAAAAGGGAAAGTAACAGCAATGTACGTAATACTTTTATTACTGAGTCTGCGAAGAGTATATGATGCTAATTGATGCAGCCCTTACTGTCAAACGCAGCTTTCTTTGTGTCTCAAGGACGGAAAAAAGTTTTGTCCAGGCTAGTATACACAGTGTTTCTTGAGCAAATTCACTTTAACTGGCTCCACGACACATCTATATGTAAATATATTACTTTGACCCTTGAACAACACAGGAGTGAGAGGTGCTGACCATCTCGCACAGTAAAAAATCCATATGTGACTTTTGACTCCCCCAAAACTTAATTATCAATAGCTTACTGTTGACTGAAAGCCTTACTGATTACATAAGTAGTTGAATAACACATCTTTTGTATGTTATGTGTATTATATGTGGTGTTCTTACAATAAAGTAAGCCAGAGAAAAGAAAATGTTATGAAGAAAATCGTAAGTAAGAGAAAAATACACTTAAAGCATTGTACTGTATTTACTGAAAAAAAGTCTGCTTGTCAGTGGACCAGCACATTTCAAACCCCTGTTGTTCAAGGGTCAAGTGTACTTAGTCTAGGTTTGGGGAGACGATGGGTTCCTCCCTGAGTATGGCGGTGGCTGTGCAGTGAGAACCTCTGCCATGTCCTCAGAGAGACCTGTAGAATGACTTCCACCTTGGGAAATCAACAGAAAAATGCTTTTGGCCAAGCATTCTGATACGAGCTGATCAGGGGAGGGACCAGAATGAAGGAAAGTTTCCTATTAATAATTCTGCCCCCTTGTACCGAGAGTACCTTTGGAGGCAAGAGGCACTACCCAATCCCAGGGAATCACAGGGCAACAGGAGAGGATTTTACTGGCACTGCTCACGGCGCATAATTTTATTATTTTACATCTCTGCATTGCTAGATAAAACTGAAGATCCTTTTGTCACCCCTGCCCCTACCCTGTAACCATATGACATGCTCAGATAAATTATGTTTGGATCTGCATGCTGAGTTGGTATTTCATTTTGAGTTGTAAGTCTAAGCCAAGCACATTTGAATTTTATCTCATTATCTCCTAGGACAATAAAGAAAAAAAAGAAATTACTTCACCACAAGCTATAAATGTTGAGTTTGCTCACCGCTGTGGAACACAAAACATGCAAGAAAGTGGTAGATGGGCACTGTAACCTAGAGAACCCCCTATTCCTACATTTTAATGGCCAGCTTTCCCCCAACATGACACATGCCTTCCACCCAGGACTTAACCTCAGCTGTCCTCGTCCTACCTGGCTGTGCAGCTGCCAGGGTCGGTAGTCCTCCTCGGCACACCGTCTATCAAAAATGGACTTGTAGTCCACCTTGACCAGCTGCCATTCGGAGCGGTGGCTGAAGTGTCCAAACACTCTACAGAGTTCAAATGATAAAAATAATCACAAGAGTAACAGGGCCCATAGCTAGCGTTTGCCGGGTGTTTGCTATGAACTTAGTATGATGCTAAACATGTTACATTGATCATATCAGTCAATCCTCAAAGCACATGTATGAGGAGGGTTACTATTATTGGCTCCCTATCACATCTGAGTAATTTCAGGCTCAGAGAGTATTGTTAATATGCAAAGAAACAACTAAGACCTGGCTGATTCAGAACACAGGGTGTCTGACTTAAAAACCCACTTCTGCGTATCGTACCACAAGAATGGTTGGTTGACAGAAAAGAAAAAAGAAAATAAGAAAAACATTACAAATGCTGCATTCTATGTGGTCCAAGATTACACTTGTAGGTTCTCTTGCTAATATACCTGGTTCCCATGGTTTCCATGCTATTTTACTTTCCCACCAGTCCCTAGGGAATGTGGTCAATGGGGCCAACTAGTTAGAACTGCTTCCTACACTGTGCACTCCACTCTCCTTATTCAGAGAAATTCGGGTATATAATGAGGCATTTGAATCACCAACCATAGATATCCGTGGATAAAAGCCACAAAGTAGCCTTTTCAGTCAGTGTTTTTTCATCCTAGTTTTGCAAATATGAAAACTGAATAAAGATAAATTATGGAACAAATTGCTAATTGAGCTATGTATACCAGGGGCAAAGGGTAGCTATTAGGCATATTAAATTTATGTTGATCTTTTCTATCATTAAAAAAGGGGAAGAAAAAATTAGAAAATGTACCAACTATTCACTATGATTTTTGATCACAAGGTCGACTACTTTAAAACCTTCTCTCTGTTTTCCATGTCTAATTTTCCAGGGGAAGAAAAAAAACTCACTGTTTCATATTTCAAATTCAAAGCTCATGTTTTGAAACCCTTAAGCAGGCAACTCATTAATCAAGTCTTTCACAAATTAATGATCGTCACTTTCCAGACAAGAATGAGTGCAAATGCAATTTCACAAGAACGGATTGTTCTCACAGTTTTCCTAATACGCCTCACAATTGGGTTAGGTAAAGAGCCAGGGAAAAATAAAATCCTTTGTGGGGTTTTGATCAAGCTCTGCGTTCTGCTTTAAAGTGAAATCATTCTTATATGCCTGTGATTTTCTATATATTGAGTTTATTATTAAAGTTTTAAATTTATAGTTTTATTTTCTGTTGAAATAATAATTTCTAATTTCCCTAAACCCATTCAGCATAGGAAAAAATAGACTGTGCCCTTGTGCTGCCAGTCCTCAGTATGGGTCTCCTAATTAGTAAAGAGCCAAGAAATTGGCCACGCCCACATTTTTCTTTCCCCTTTGTGAAGGAATCATGAAGTCAGGTGTACTGACCTTGCTAGTAATTTCAAATATAAGAGTAGCAAAGTGAATAGGCTTTGCTAAAAACAACATATTCCTGGATTTCTATTAAGACTAGAGGACATCATAGTTTTCCACTTACGTCATGATTAGAGTCTCTTCCCCAGGCTCGCCCAAAACCCCATCCACAAAGAGTGGAATAGATGTGAAACTGTATTTGCTCCAAGATCTCCCTTCATCAAAACTCAACCTAATGAAAGAAAAAAATAACAGGCATCAGATCTCAAGAGAAAAAAAAATCCTTTCAGAGGAAAAATACTATCAGCCAGGGAAGAATACATTTTATTTTATTTTTTATTTTTTATTTTTTTAACGTTTATTTATTTTTGAGACAGAGAAAGACAGAGCATGAACGGGGGAGGGGCAGAGAGAGAGGGAGACACAGAATCGGAAACAGGCTCCAGGCTCTGAGCCATCAGCCCAGAGCCTGACGCGGGGCTCGAACTCACGGACCGCGAGATCGTGACCTGGCTGAAGTCGGACGCTTAACCGACTGCGCCACCCAGGCGCCCCAAGAATACATTTTAAAAGTACTGGGGACACTGTCAAAGTGAGCCTTTTATGTGAATACGTACTCTTAATTACATCAGAAGGTAGAAATACAGTTAGCCAAGCGATTCGGGACCCAGATGTATTATAACAGCCATAAGGGGAGAGCTGCATGAAATCGGAATGATAATAAGTCTTTGATAGAATTTTTTTTTAATTTGGATATTTTATTAGATCTTAGATCTCAATGTGACTCTCTCCAAAACCTCAGTGCAATCTAGCAGCAAGTCTTACTGGTGATTCTGAAGAGCAATGGCCTTGTAAGACCTACTTAGATGGACTTGAACCAGCTGCCTCCAAGAGATCAAACCCTTGGTGGCTTCCGTCTTAACACTGTTTTGCATCCTGGCTGACTCCTTGAGTGAATGGGTACAGGACTGGCTCTTGCGAGTAAGAGAAGTCTGCAACTCTGAAGGTCACCCAGGATGTTTCCTTTGTTCTGTGTTTCCCTGAGGATGCCTTCCCCCACGCTAAGCCTCCATTTCTCTTATTTCCACAGTTTTCTCTTCAGTCTCCTAAGTAACTCACACCAGGCGGAAAATCAGGCTTTTGGTTTTGAACAAGCTTGCGCTGTGGAGAGAGCCCTTTTCAAAAACAGAGATGAAGGAGTCTACTAGAAACCATTCTGGAAGTTAGGCCTTAAATGTCCATCTGGGCAAGACCTACCGGTAGAGGTGCAGACTGGTAACCTCCTTCCCCCAATAGAATCAGGGGGAAATGAGATAGGGACAGATTTGCCCTGAACTGCTGATCTCTGTGCAGAACACACATAACGGACACACGTTAAGGCTCTCTTGACTTCTACCTATTTTACCTGACACACCACTGTACCTACAAGTGTGCTCAAAGAGTAAGGTACTGGGGAGGGCACTGTCATATTTGAAAACCATAATGCAGCTCTTCTCTCAGGGGTAGAATCTCGGTCTTTCTCAATATCCTTCCCTCCAGCCCCACCCCCACCTCCTTCCCTCCTTCTCTCTGTCTCCTTTCCTCCTCTTGTGAAACTGCTGGCGATGCCTTATTTTAATAGAGCAAAGGCATAAATGCTGTTCTAGTAGACTTTGACAGTTTATTGCAAACACCGTCACCAACTGATAGCCTGACTCCAACTGGTCTTAGCAGTATGGAACCATCGGGTGCATGACTCATGATCAGTGCCATTACCAGAGATGTCGAATCGGGAGAGACGTGTGCTTCATAGCAACCAGGACTCCACCTTGATCCAGATACAAAACGCTGTGCTCTTCTTCAAAGATCTGCAAGAGGAAAACATCCACATGGACACACACCCAGAGTTCAGAGAATTAGCCTTCATATGAGGAGGAAAAGTCCTTCCCATGATACACCAAGGTGTCCCCACCTCTTTGGAAAGACACCTATAAATAATGCTTCCCAAGGTGGGCTGCATATACCACTGGCACTGTACAAAATGATTTTAGGTGCACCACAAATGAACCTGAAGAATTAATAGTTATGTATTCATGCTTCTATTCCCATATTTTTATGGCAAGTTCTGTTGATTACCACTTAGGACCCACTTCTCAGAATGCAGGGTAACCATCATATTGTGTAACATCTTTGGATGGAAGAAGCCTTAGAGATACTTTACCCCAGCATTCTCGTTTCTACAGATGAGAAAACTAAGGTTTAGAGAGATGTGGGGACTTACCCAAGACCATGTGTGTAGTAATTCACGGGTCCGAGACCTGCGGAGTTATAGGGCCCTTTCCAGATGTAATTATTTCATGTTTTCCAAGTATTTCAGAGGAAAGCTGTTCTGGTTCAATTCATAGATTCTCTAGCAAGCCATATAGGAGTTCTGATCCAAATGGAATCATCTTTGGGTACACGCGTCATTTAGGTTTTTCTCCAAAAGTGGAGAAACTAATTTGAAGTCAAATGGAGATGGGCTACAAACAAGTTTCGTGTCCTCACTATATGAGATATGTGCTGTTTTTTTATAATTGCTTTGTTGGTGTCACCTTGTCTGCAGTTACACTACAGACATGATTGTTTTTCCCTTTGTTTATTTCTTATATCTAAGATTTACCCCAGGATTACAGATGTAAAAAGTCCTTTTCTTTGTTTCGGGTGTTGGAAGACACAAAATGGGATCCTGGCTTTCAAGCTGTTCTCCAGAGGAAGCTTAACAGTCCATGTTCCTACATACCTCCAAGATCACTAGCCCTGGGGATTCTTTTTATTTTTTTAAAATGTTGTTAATGTTTATTTATTTTTGACAGAGAGAGACAGAGCATGAGTGGGGGAGGGGCAGAGACAGGGGGAGACACAGAATCTGAAGCAGGCTCCAGCAATAGCCCTGGGGATTCTTAAGCAAATATCTTCCTGCTTTGCTCTCCTCAAACCATGTGAATCATACAGAGGGTCCATAAGGGGTCAGAAGCTAGGAAATGGTATCTTGGACTATAACATGGGCATCTCTATCTAAAACATAAAGCAGAGAGTTCTCACTTCTGTGTGATTACCTGTGCATTAGATTTCAATTTACAGGGCTAGTTACTGTATGATAATTAAACGTCAGTAGGTTATTAAAACATATTTATTGAAGTGTAACAACCGTGCATTAGGCACATATCTTGTTATGATTGCTAAATCTCATTAAATGCCTGTTTTATAAGCTATGGGTATCTAATTTTCATTTAGAAGAAAGAGAGGAAGCATTTAAGCTAAACATGTTGGTTTACAGTGATTCCATTTCTACTTTTCCTAACATATGCACCCTGATGGTTATGACTCTGTCTTCTGCACATAACATATAGACATTTCAGAACACCACCTGGGTAATGGCTATTTCAGAATCATTGCTTTCCTCTATATTCTGACTCTGAGGCAAGGGGAATTTATGGGGGAAGCTCAGTGCTGGGTATACAATCTACCCTCCAGCTTCCATGTTCCCAATATGATAAACTCTTTAGGATCCTGGTTTCCTTTTATGGAAAAAAATTCTGTCAGATCCGATTTGGTTTCATTGTCACTTATAAGCTTTCTTACATAGAGACTCTGAAAAAGGGTCATTTTTACTGAATGACAAAACAAACAAATTGCACAAATATTTGCTAAACTTTAAGACTCTCATAAAACAAAACAGGAAAATAAACACATTGACAAGCTTTAGGATTTATGTACAGCTGAATGAGTTCTCAGAATTTAACCCAGTTGAACAATTTTTATGTCATTTAAACTGCAGCAACTTGACCCAGGATACTTTCTCACCTGCCTCCAGGTGTTCCCTGCATCTGAAGAGACAAACATGCTGATGTCGCTGTCTGACAATTCGGAACCTATGTTACCTAGAAAGAGCACATCATCAGTAGTGAAAGGAGCTTTTCACAAAAGCTAACAATGGGCTGTAATGGCCATTTCCACTGCTTGAGATAGACTTACACTGTAAACACTATATCTGAGCAGGGTTTTTCTGCAGAGTTGCTTCGGGGTCAATGGCTTTAGGTTGACTTTCAAAATATCTTTTTGCTTACTCATTAAGTTTCCAGCACAGATATCTAGCTTCTGAAAATAAATGCAATCTTCCACAGCAAACCAACCAGGCAAGCTTCTTACCTGAAGCCACTATGATGCTGGGCGCTGTGTCTCTGCTGGCGATGATCCCTGAGGTGTAGGGGTTCTCAGAGACCTTCAGGTGAAGGTGCAGTGAGCAGTAGGGCTGTGAAGAGGAGAAATGAGTGTCATGAAAGCATATGATCAAAAAGGTCATCTAAAGTCCAGTTTCAGGGCATCCATCCATCCCATTCATCTATCCATCCATGCACGCAGCTTTCATTCCACAGATACCTGGGGTCCACTAAGTATAAGACAGCTGCCAAATTGGTGAAGGTGGGGGCCCCTTTGATTTAGGCCTATTCTACTGCCTTGATTGCCATTTGGTCATTCAAGAAATATTTCAGTACTCTATCTGAAAAACACGAGATGTAGCTTATGAAAGACTTACACTGACTAAATTTTGGTCTTTGCCATTATGAGATATATAGCTTAAGATCTTTCTATTGATTACCATAAAGAGAGACTATTTTAACAGTCATAAGATCAATACAGACGGAATATGAAGTTTGAGAGGCTGACACAACTATGTTCAATGCTGGATCAGAAAAAGGCTTTGGGGAGAAAATGGTGCCTGAGGCAATGATGTGTAGAATATGAACAGCAGGTGAGATGTTCAGGAGGATGAAGGATAGTTCAGGCCTAAGTGATATCGATAACAAAGAAAAGAAGCAGAATGAGTTTAGCTATAATACAGTAGGCAGCCAGGTTACAGTGAGGAGGAAGGATGGATATGAAGTCTGAAAAGAAGGTTTGGTCAGACTGGGAGGGTTCTGAAGAAGTCAGATGGCACCTCCTGGCCACCCTCCACGGGAGAACTTGGTCTCTGTTGTACAGAAGAAGCTGCGTGTGAAACTGTCCTATCAGATGACTGACATAGTATCCATGTCAGGGAATTATCAGGATCAGTATTATTCAATATAAAAGTCATACCTGTAGACAAAATGTACTGGTAATAACAATTCAAATGAAAATTTAAGGGACTTGATGTCTGTGTGTAACAATCTCGATCAAATTCTCTGATGAAGCTATCAACAGTTTTCAAATACAGGATAATAAATCTTACACGAATTTCATTTAAAATAGTTCTGGTACTGAATTGTCAAAAACTACAAGTTTGTGTCTGAACCCACATCTCTTTTCATCTCTCAAAAAGATTATTTTCTAATCTTATCGACTTGAGTTTTTGGAATCACCAATGTATCTCTGTTATTACTTTCATTCTGCTCCGTAAGTCTCAGCCAGCAGATATTCAGAAAGCTACAGAGATGCAGTGATTAAATTTATATAGGATAGAGTAAATGACAAACAACAAATGAATCTCAGGAAGAAAAGCAGCCCAAATACTGGTGAAATAAAACCGTGGGTCACAACTGGGCCTTCCTCACGGTCAACACAGAAGGTAAACTCTCAAGGGAGAAAGATAGTAATAAAGACCAGTTTTGCATGGAGATTTCATAGAAAGTTTTCACAAAAGGAATTTTTACTTTATAATGTTCCGTAAGACAAAGGAGGGCTTCCCTTATAAAAAGAATCAGTGGCATGAGGTTGGGGGGGGGGGCGCCTGGGTGTCTCAGTCAGTTAAGTGTCCGACTTTGGCTCATCTTATAGTTTGTAAGTTTGAGCCTCCCATGGGGCTCTATGCTGACAGCTCAGAGCCTGGAGCCTGCTTCAGAATCTGTGTCTCCTTCTCTCTCTGCCCCTCTCCTGCTTGTGCTCTTTCTCTCTCTCTCTCAAAAATAAATAAATATGAAAAAAAAATTAAAAATACAAATAAAAAGAATCGGTGGGAACTAAATGCTTGGCTTCCTTTTGCCCAAGAAGAAGACGAAGACGGGTACTGCTACATGTTCCAGAAGTTCCAGGACAGTGTTGCGTTGCACTCAGATAGATGCTAAGACAGGATAAAGAAGAGATATCAAACCATTTTTCCATAAAAGTTTTCCTGACAACGACAGCCTATCAGGTTCCCCTCCTTCTCTGATTTACAGCTGTTTACTTGACCACTTGCAATCTTGTCTTATCTGTCTGAGGTACCTACAGTTTTATCTCCCTAAGAGATAAACTGAACAAATAAAAAGAAACCACCTCCCTAAGAGAGAAACTCTACAAACAAAGAGAAAACTTTAAGTGCTACTTTGAATCTTCTGTGGAACCCAGCACAGAATCTAAAAAAGGCAGTCAATAAACGCTCGGAACATAAAGCAATGCTTTACGTTAGGACTTGAAAGACCTTTTGAAAACAGGTCTAGGAACAATTCCTAGGAATTGACCTAGGAACAATGCCAGAAGTATCTTGGGTTTATTTATAAACCACATAATCAGATTAATGTGACTATCGCCATGGCATTCCAAGACATGCCTAGCTCTTAGGGGATTAGCCTAGTCCCATGGGCTTTATGGAGGGACTTTTGTGTCCCCCACAGAGGGAACATCCTTGGCTAAGGGAGCACCTGGTTTGCAATCTTGAACCAGATGCTTGCCACCTACTTCACCACCCAACAGTCTAGAAGATTGTGATGCTCCCTCTCCACCCGGCCTGATCAAGGATTATTTGATATCTGGTCCTGGCTGTTCCAAAGAATAGAGGGTATTCTGGCTTGGTCACCTCAGCACCGCTCTGTTGCTATGGCTTTCAGAGCCCCGAGATAAATTAATTTGAGAAGAAAAGACACCAGTTCAGGCGGTAGCAGCAACATTAGACGTGCTCTTTCTGGTGCACTTTTTCCTCCACTCTCACATTTGCAGTACTGGATTGCCCCCAGCTGGTGTGAGGAGAATATTCTGTGGCTTTTCTTTTTTCCTTCTTCCATTTGTGCAAGGAAGTTATAGAGCCTGCATCAATGCTCAAAGAAAAACAATGTTAAGTGGTTTATCTTTACTTTTTTAAGTTAAACTTTTCTACCTGACCAGCTTTGAACATCTGTCAAAGTCAAATCACCAAAACTTAATAGACAGGTTTATTTTAATGCCACTGCCAATTCCTGCAGGACACAGGACAGGGCTCGCTAACTGTTATGCACATTTTGCCCAGGCAGGGGCACTTTGTCTACCTCTCCCTTCCTTCCTTCTTTCCAGCCTTCTTCCCTTCTTTTCTCCCATTACCTACCATGTCAGAAATACCGGAGTATCTTTGCAGAGTTATCTCCAATTCGGAAGAGTCAAAGTACAGTTTGCCACAAAGGCATCTATTTTCCTTATCTTTCCACATTAAGAAAATACAGAACTGTACCTTGAAACCACCAAGGCCTAGCAGCTGACTTACAGACAATGAAGGGTGCAGCATACATGTTTGGAAACCATCCTTTGTGTATTTACTCACACACAGTCACAGGGCATGGCATATCATCAACTGGTCAATACTAGAAGCAACTAGATCTCTTGTCTTTAATCTCTTCAGGAACAGGTTCAGATTTTGAGCATCTGAGGCAAGTTAAGGACTCTATCCCAAGGAAAATTACACAAAGGCATATGCACACAGAGTTTAATGTTCAATTTTAGGGAATTCACAGATTCCTGAAGCCCATTGTGGACCTCTAGCTCCAAGTTACCTTTCTCTTGTCTTATTCTTATATTTCTTATTTTAACCAACAAAATCCTTTGGCCATTGTAAATGTTCAATAAATGTCTGTTGGATTTACCTGATCCATTAACCAGCTACTATCTTCTGAGCATTGTGATTGACCAATGGAAAATTACTAAATGACAGGAGATATGCTCCCCACCATGAATTAAATCAACTAAAAAATTGTGAGATTATTTAAGAGTCAACCAGCATCTCATTCTACCTCCTCTTTTCCCCATCCTCTGCACTGACAGCCTTTGGGTCTCATCTTCATGTTACCCTTATCCCTAGGGCCCCTAATCTGAGTATTGTACTGAAAAGCCAAATCAGACCTTTTATCAATAAGGCAGCAGCTAAGGTCTTAAACAGTATCCTCCAAATCCACGCCTGAACTCACACATTTGTGCTATTTATGACCCTGAACTGGAGCTAGAAATCCATTAGATTCTTAGTAAAGAGTCAACAGCCTGGGAGAGAGAGGGCTCTGCACCAACAGGCTGACTCTGGGGGCATTGAGCTGCACTCCAATCCAGCACAGCGTGGGGAGTCACAGCCAGTGCAAAGGAGCAGAAAGCAGAGTCAAGAATCTCCTGGGGGTAGCTGGCTGCTTAGCTCCACTAGAGAACTGTCAACTGAATCCATAAAGAAGTCACAGCCTCTATCTACAGAACACTCTGGTTTCCCTAGGGACCCAGGATTTGTCACAGGCTCAGCTCACATCTCGCCTCTTGGGAACCCAATTCTGAGGCTTTGGTGGCAGGTGGACCATGACCTGTAATACCCCATCTAAGTGTACAATGCACTCTTCAGAGAAAAGAAATCCTAGCTGAGCCCTCCAGGCAATCAGCCTAAAAGTCCCAAAAATACAGCCCCAAATTACTCTGGATGTCTTATTTCTGTAGAATACATTTTACCAGGAACATTCCGTTTGGGGCTGTAATTCTGAACCTGTTCCACTCCACATTTGTAACAGCCCTGCTGGAAAATCTCCTTTCTAATCACTAGGCTGTGCTTTTGGTGACACTGTCACTTTCCAAGTACTCACAATCTAAAATCACTTTTTATCTCCTCTCTGCCACCAGCTCCCAAGCATAAAGAAGGTTCTTAACAGTCTGGGTCTCCTGTAGCTCAAAGATTTTCTTTACTATTTTGTGCTTTTGGCAGATTTTTATAAGTGATTTTGGTCCCTGCTCCCCACTCCCTTTGCTATTGCCTTTCCTCAGCGTGTTTTCTAAAACTCAGATTGAAACTACATCAGAGAGTTAATGAGGGAGGCAGGCCAAAGACTCCTGGGTGCCATACATTTAGAGCCCATTAATTCATCTCTCCTGGATCTTAATGAGCCTACTGATTTTCTTAACTGTGGGGTCAACCTAGGCCTCTCAGTTTCAGGGATGGATATTATGAATCCCTCTGTGTGGCTGTCAGTGGCAAGGGAAAGTTTCCACTCAAGTTGAAATGTGAAACTCAACCAACACCTGTCAGTGGAACATCGACTTCAGACAAACAACACCCATAACAACACATGTTGAACACCTACCACGTGGCAGGTAAAATTCTTGAGCTTATTCTTTGGAGTGGCCAAAAGACAGCTCAGTTCCTATACTCGAGCTCATATTTGAGCAGGGGAAGGTAGGCAAGACAGTCAACAAACATATGTGCTAATTTCAGAGAACGAGAAGGATCATGGATAAAAAAGAGTTGAGTCAAACTCTTAGAGAAAACTTAAGAAGCCTCTTAGATTAAGGTAATCCGGCAAGGATCTGAATGCCAAGAAAAAGCCAGACGAGGGAAAAGGCATTTTAAGAGAAATAATGGTGAATGCAGAGCCTAAGACATAAATGAGCAGAGTGAGTTAAAGGTATGCAAAAAAGTGCTGTCCTCCCCCACAATGGACTATGTAGAGAAGGAGAGAGAGAGGTGGGAGAACAAGCAGAAGAAGAAAACAGGGGCCAGACCACATGAGACTTGGCAGGCCATGGTAATGTACTTGAACTTTATTCTACCTGAATTAGAAAGTCATTAGAAACCTTAAGAACAAGATCTGAATTTTTAAAGCTCAAGTTGATCTCACTGACATAAAATTTGAGAAAAGAGAAATCTAATCTATAGTAAATGAAAGCAGATTTGTGATTGCCTAGGACCGGGGGCGTGAAAACTCACTGCAAAGGGACACAAAGGAAGTTTTGAGTGATGAAAATATTCTATCTTGACTGTGGTAGTGGTTACATAGGTCCATAACATTTGTCAACATTCGTCAAACTATACTCTGAAAGTGGGTATTTTCTTTTTTTTTTTTAATTTTTTTAACGTTTATTTATTTTTGAGACAGAGAGACAGAGCATGAACAGGGGAGGGGCAGAGAGAGAGGGAGACGCAGAATCTGAAACAGGCTCCAGGCTCTGAGCTGTCAGCACAGAGCCCGACGCGGGGCTCGAACTCACGGACCGTGAGATCATGACCTGAGCCGAAGTCGGACGCTCAACCGACCAAGCCACCCGGTCACCCCGAAAGTGGGTATTTTCTATGTATGTTTTACCTCAGTAAAGTTGGATTGAAAAGGAAAAGATCGCGCTGGTTGCTGTGTGGAGAAGAGATTGCCAGGTAGAGACGGGAGGACCAGTTAGGAGCCTCTCATTCCAGGGCAGGTGAGAAATGATGGCAGCTTAGATTGGAACAGTCCCAGTAGAGATGGATAAACAAGTTGATACTGCATTTGTATTTTGGAGGCATGGCAATAAGACTTCCTAAAACCGGGCTGAAGTTGTAACAGGGGGCCCTTCACTAAGTGCTTTGTGTCAGAGGCATTTCCACCCACGCATTTATGATGCCAGAGTGGTCACAGGCAAGCCTCGTCAGGTGATATGGTTAATTCGCTCTCATGGGCATTTTATCTCCAAAATGCACGGTGGGATGGAGGGCCATGTTGAAGCACTGGTGCATCCCATGCTTCTTTGGCTAAATACCACAATGCCCCGACTTGGAATAGCTAAACTTGGAAGGTGGCTCTGGTTTTTTAAAAAGCTACTGGACAATGAATACCCTGTATACAGTGGGTATTCAATAAATAAGTGTTACATTTACTTACTGTCACTGGCTTTGTGCACTTACTACCCACCCCCCCCCCCCCCCCCCCCGTAAGTTGCCAGTAATAAGGATAGTAGCTGAGTGGGAGGCTGAATTTTAACCCGCTTTCCTGATGCACAGTGACAACTGTGATATCCTTTGCAACTAATAAGGTCAAACTATGGCTGCTGGCATCTTCTCGAGTACAAGGGTGACCCGCCTACAGCTGTATGAGATGAACCTGCAAAGTGACTGTTCAGCCTTCCTGGGACAAAGCAAGCTGAGTGTGGATAACATCAAAGTGAGAATTGTATGAAGACTGCAAACACTGATATGTGCATATGTGTGTGTGTGTGTGTATACAAAACTTTCTTACTAAAACTAAGAAGTCTCCCCTCTAGGTTTACATACTGATCTCTCCTTTTTATAAATTGTTTCACAGAAATTAGCACTAAATTATACTTTGTTTTGCAATTAATCTCATCCTCCCCTCCTTCTGCATTCACTCAGTATCTATCCATGTATCAAGCACAGGGCAGCCCCAAAACCACTATGAAGAGTGAGATGTGACCCTCTACTCTCTCATTTATTAATCGAGTGTCTTTCAAGTGGACTGCAAACTCCCTGAAGGCAAGACTCAGCTCTGATCCTTCTCTTGGACATCTTCATATAATCAAATATAGAAATAAATTCATGCGGATCTATCTACACAGTGTCAAATGTTAGGCAACTAAAATAAAGCTTTACTTCAAAGCAGGGTACAGTAAACTTTCTTTCTTTTTTTCTTAAGGGCCAGATAGTAAATACTATAGGCTTTATGGACCACATAGTCCCTGCCACAACTATTCAATTCTGTCATTTAGAGCAAAACCAGCCAGAGTCAATTTATAAATAAACATGACTGTGTCCCAGTAAAACTTTATTTAGAAAAACAATTGATGGGCCATATTTGCCCCACAGGCCATGGTTTACCAATCCCAGCTATACAGAATGAGACATAGATGAATGGAACACATTACAAAGGGTACAAGTGAGGGTTTAAATCAGTGGTTCTTACCCCTTGTTTGAGGCATAAACTCCTCTGAAAATATGATTAAACATCTCTGTTGGAAAATACACCTATACATTCTGCTGTCAGTTCATCAGTTTTGCAGCTGAATTTATGCATCATTGGATATGTAACAAATCATTCATGCAAAAGTAAGGGTGTATCTCCCCACCATAGATGGAAAGGATCACATTCTCCCTTAAACTACAATTTGAGGTCCTCATCAGAACCTGGTCACAACTCAAAATCCTTGAAATGAGCAAGGAACTTACTCAAGTCCTCTTATCTCTTTGGCTTATCACACAAGGCAGCACAGCACCCCTTTTCTACATACTCTGCCTTCACTCCCAGCCCTGTCCCCTTTTGTTCACCAGTTAAGCAACAAGCCCTGGAACGATCTTCATCTGCTTATTTAATATCCAGTTCCAGCCCTTCACTGTGCGGAACATTCCTCTCCAATGTGAACACTCACCAGTAAGCAGTGCACGGGGTCCCCCCTTAGATCTGTGTCAGGCGCCTGCAGCAAACGCCAGTCTCGGCCTTTGTTATACGTGATGAAAGTCTTCACTTGGTTGTCAATCTTCTTGTTAGCCAAGAACATTCCCTTTATCCCTGCTACCTGGGAAAAATTGACATGGCTGAAAAATACATCAATTTGAAATGGGATATATTTATTTACCTTACAAAAAAAAAAGCAGATTGTCCAATTCAGCTGTGAGCACTTGTGGAGGAAGGAGAGGGTGGGGATAGTGGAGAGGTGGTAATCCTCAAGCAGAATGATTCCCTGAACTGTGGGACACACGGCAATAGGTCTATGCCCCTTATGGTATGGGTATTGTATTGTAAATTTGATAGAAGCTTCTTGTTTCCTCTCAGGTAAGTTGGTGGTATCTTACAGTTGCCTAGAGTTAAAATCTGGTGCTTTCATTTGTGCTGCTTGGTAAATGATACATAAATAGGACTAGTTTAATTTTATGTTAGGCATAGCACCCATGGTCTTAAATACTTTATCTCATTTAAACCTCTTGGCTAAGTATCACTTATTCTATTTCATATAAGAGGAAACTGAAGCTTATCCAGGTAAGGTGACTTCTCCAAGGTCATGCTACCTAAGGTCACACAGATAGTAAGTGGCAGACCTGGAAATTTAACTCTACTTATGGCTCCACAGACCATGCTCTTAACAACTGTCTAAACCATTGAGCTATTTACAGCCTTAGGCAATTGGAAAAGGTCAGTTAAAGCCCATGATCCAAATACTATTGCTTTTTCTCTCCCTTTTTTTTCTGTAAAAAGATCACTCTATTAAGTCACTGAAATACACTGAACAAAAAAGAACAGCTTTTAAATATAAAGACACAGTGATTTCCCTAAACTGTCAAATCATTCCCTCCTGCATTCCTATAGCACCTTGTTCCCACTAGAAACAGTTCTTGTTAATTCCTTGGCTCTGACAATATGTTTGCCTTCTCTCTTCCATACTTTAGGAAAGAGGTAATAATTGGTAAGTTGACAAACTGCAATAACAAATCATTAGTGTGTATCGTATTTTTCAAGTGTTTTAGAATGTATTAAATGCACTTATACTTCTTTTATATTCTACTTGGAATTATGACAACCCAGGGAGAGTGGGGGCCAATGGGAGAAAGGTCTGAATGTGTGGAACAGCACATTCCAGGGCTGTGCACAAGCCACCTCCCTTAATGTTTGCAGTAACCATGAGATAGAGTTATCGGCAGCCATATCTTGAGGATAAGGAAACCGGAACCCAATGAGTGGCTTTGTGAAGCACAGACTGGGCACTATGCCCAGTGCATAGTGTTTTCATATATAGAATGTAGTATTTATACATAAAACATAGTGTTTTATATATAAAACATCCGACACTCACTACAAACCTGCCTAACAGCTAGGACCTGGGTTCCATGGATGAGGAAATTGAGGTGTAGGCAAATTTTAATTGCTTGTGATGACAGAGTTGGGGTTCGCATGTAGATCTGTCTGACTTCCAACGCCCTTTTAACAAATACAGCTCTGAATTTCTCAACTTAAAGAGGTTGGGTTTCAATCAACAGAATATGTACATTTTTACCTTGGCTTTTGACACAGTCAAACCCCATTAGTTTGTACCTGCTGATTTGGCATCTGGGGTAATTTAGAGTTGGGCCAACTTCGTACTCCTTTGGAACGACAAGTTTGTTAAGCAAATAAATGGTATAAATGAGTAGCTGGGAGGAATACTTTGAACTACTTAGGAAAACAAGCCTCATTTCGAGAGCAAGCAGACAATTTCTTCTGCATTGTTGATTCTCGACAAATGCGGAAGACATAAATTCCAGGAGCACTGTACCTCCTGACAATGGTACGTCAATTACAAATAATATTTAGTTATTCACTATCCCAGCTCTACAAGGACTGCTCGCCAGGGAACCCCATATTGGTTTTGCATATGTTCCAGAGGCTGTTACATGTGTAAATATGACTAAACTGCCAGTTCTTTAAAAATTAGATTTCATAAATCAGAATTTTCACCAAGTCCTATTTTCCCTCCACAGCATACTCACACATGAGAAGCAATGCTGTCTTAACCACGCGACACTCTAGGTTACAATAAGTACGGAAAGAATAAAACGATTACCTATTCCAGTAGTTTCATTGCCCATTTTCCTTCCTGCCCTCTCCCTTTTTTGGCAAGAGTGTCAGAACAGGGTTATATGTGTTTAGGAGCTGGTTCATTTGATTTGCAGAAGCGGTGACTTTATTGGCCCCCGACTGCATGGCATTATCAAATGCCACTTGAGCAGAGAGCTGCGTTTTGTAATTCATCTTTGGCAGCTTGGCCTTCAGGTTTATCTTGGGGAATAAAAACGTGCCAAGGCAGAGGCAACGTGTGGCAATAAGGGACGGATCTGGAGTGGGTCTGCTGATTTTCCTCTTGTGGCCAGGGCGCTTTATCTGTGCAAATCCCATTTGTGGTGTCTTTTTCATTTGTCTTGCTTCTTTGGTCTGCAGAGACGGTCACCCCTGCTCTTAAGTTTCTTGTGCTCATCCACTGCTCCTTTTGCTCCGAGCCTGAGAAGCCCATCTCTGTGTGTGTCCAATGCGTGACACGCTTTCCTCAAGGGCTCTTTCGTGAGGTCTCACGCTACGGTTCTTGCAACCGCTACCCTCTTACTTTGGCTATCACTTTGGAAATCAAGGGAGTGGTGTTAGTGCCCCAAATATGGAATGTGTGTGTAGTTGTACGTACAACAGTGCATCTGGGGTTCCACTGAGGATGGGGGGACATGTTTATGTTGCGAGAAAACCTCCCTCAGTATTTACAGTATGTGCTGCTTTGGAATGAGGTGGGGCTGAAGGATGGAACAGGACAGGAAAAAGTAATAGTCCCTAGGAAGACATGCCTTCACATGGATACAGTTTCTGAGGAAGATGTTCCCCTGTGGGAATGACACAGCTCACTGTTGGGAGTTCGTCTTCCTTTGGGGAAAGACCTGTTACGTTTTCTACCTTTCTGAATTCTGCACAAAAATGCTGAGTGTATTGAGAAGCCACTTATCTTTCTTTGCCTTGCATATGGGGAATTTGATACCAGAAGTCTCAAAGGTAATCAGTTATTATTTCTTCTTCTCTAATATCATATGAGCCCAAATACCATTTTGATTAGACTTTAAACATGAAGTGTTACAGCTCAAACCTCAAGCCGACACAAAGCACATTGGCACATTCATTGTGCCCTAGGATGATAGCTTTGGAGGGCCACCCTCCCTTCTCTTATTTTACTCTCCTTGTTCACATAGGCTGTCCCCAACTCCCTTGGATAATATCCAGAAATGTCTCTACCCAGGCATACCTCAAAACCCAGCTCCATAAGCTCTTTTCCCAGAAACCAGAACCCCTAACTGTCCCCAACTCTTCCTCTCTTACCTCCATTTTGTCCCCCAGATGACATCATGGCTCTCAACAACTGTGTAGGTTTTTAAGAGCATCAGTCTTCCCCCAAACTTCTCCAGGGCTCCTTACATTCCTTACCATGATATAGTCATCAGCACTTCTCCTGACAGATCTCACACTACAGTCTCCCACTCTAATGTAACTTTTGGATTATCGTTCACTCCACCATACTCCCTCACGAAAATGAATATTAGAAGAGTCACTTTGTATAAGACTTATTTTGCTTTTAATAAAATAGGTAGTAAGAATTCTGCATTAGAAGATAGGAGAGCAATAACACTATCCCATATTTACTGAGTACTTATGAAGCGTGAGGCACTATACAAAAGGTTTTGTAAGCATGAGCACATTAATCTCTCATGCACTCGAAATGGCAGAGTCAATGATGTCCTCATTTTACAGGTATGCAAACCAAAGTTTGGATGGGGTCAGTTACTTCCCTAAGATCATTCCCCAGAGAACCTTATAGCTGGACTCCACTTCAATCTGTCTAACTCGAGAGCCCACACACTTAATGCTTTGGGCCCTACTATTTCTTCAAATTTCTCAGTCATCCTAGAGTATTCTGAGAGAAATGTCAGGGATGGGATGTCATACTTACTTGAGGCTACCTTTTATTCGTTCTTCAGTACGTTTCCTTAATAGTTATCCCATAAATATTGTTTGAGCATCAACTATTTATCATGCATTCTTCCAAGCACTGACGATAAAGCACCTAGAATGTCTAAATAACTATACGTTCATTGAACAAATTGTTTTTGACAGTGGGAATGTGTTCGGTGCTGGGACTTGGGTTTCTTTGGTGATTTTAACGAAGAACCCTATATTCTTCCTTTGTTTTTTTAATATGCATCTCTAGAGGGTGCTCTTCTCTCCCAAACTTTCTTTCACATGTTGCATGTGGAGGCTAAGCTAGGAAAACCCTTGCACAGGAGTTTTTGCTTGTTTCTGACTCTACTGAGGATTGGGAGATGATTCCTCCTACCCTCTCTGTCTCAGACATTAATTACAAATCCAAAGTGTCAAAATTTGGAAAGAATAAAAAATATGAATCAACAAGTGTAGCTAGAAAGAGAACATATCTGTGACCATAATTTCTTCAGGCTTTGGAGACAGGATATTTTTCTGTTCTAAAGAGAGAACTGCAGCCAGGAGAGACACATACTCAGGGAGAGCGGGGTCAGGGGTAACTCTGAAATCAAAGAGCCCACTCCCCCGAAATGTCCAAGTGTTCTTTTCTTCCCTATTGCCTTAACCAGGCAACACCACCCTACTAGGGAGAGAGTAAGTAACCTTAAATACAATTAGATGGTACATTCTGTGCCCAGTAAGAAATATATCTTGGAGGGGCGCCTGGGTGGCGCAGTCGGTTAAGCGTCCGACTTCAACCAGGTCACGATCTCGCGCTCCGTGAGTTCGAGCCCCGCGTCAGGCTCTGGGCTGATGGCTCGGAGCCTGGAGCCTGTTTCCGATTCTGTGTCTCCCTCTCTCTCTGCCCCTCGCCCGTTCATGCTCTGTCTCTCTCTGTCCCAAAAATAAATAAACGTTGAAAAAAAAAATTAAAAAAAAAAAAAAGAAATATATCTTGGATAGGAAAGCATTTTTCTTCTCTAATTCCTATGTTGGATTATAAGAGGCAGCCTTTCCCTAAGAAGTCAAGGTGTCAGTACATCATCGCAACTGTTCGGCTTTCTCTTTTAAAGAGGTGCACTCATAGTGTGAAGAAGACACTATGTGTGCAATAGAACATGCGCTGCTCATTGGTTATGTCTTCCATCATGCCCACTGTGCCCACTCATGTATGCACACATTCTGTGCATCCCCAATTTGCCAGCCAGGTGGCTTGACTCCCAACACAGCCCTTTCCACTTGGCTGGGATAAACTGTCATTGCCCATTAAGCCAAAGTGCTCTTCATCATCATTAATTAATATTCCCTTCCCACAGGAGGATGGATATTGTCCAAAGCTGTCAGACCCCCTCTCATCATCCACACCAGACGGATACACTAGGAATCACACGTCTCAGACACACTCGTCATGTCTTTTTTGCTCTGGCCACCGTCAAGCATGCGGTCTTCTCTTACCCATCCCCACGTGATGCCCCTGGAGAGTTTGTGCTATTCAGGAATGACAGAATTTTAGAACACTTGTTTCTAGGCTTCTCTGAAAGAAACATCCACCAGACAAAATTGGAAGGGACATGACAGTGCTGCCTGAATTTAGCTCTAACTACAGACTAAGGTGGTTCAGAAGGTGGTGAATAGGTCCAGAGAGATCATTTGCAGATCCTGAGTTGGCCTTTCTCCAAGACTGTTTTCTTTTTTCTGTCTGGTTTCTTCTACTTCTAGGTAAAGTCTAGTACTATTTATCCTACCTTTCAAAGTCTTTTCTTAGGGATATTGCTGGGCCACAACCAAATACAAGCCCAAATCTTTCTAGAGACACAAATAGTTTGTTGTTAAGAGTTTGCATACTCTAGGGACACCTGGGTGGCTCAGTCAGTTAAGTGTCCGACATTGGCTCAGGTCATGATCTCATGGTTTGTGGGTTCGAGCCCCACATCGGGCTCTGTGCTGACAGCTCAGAGCCTGGATCCTGCCTCAAATTCTGTGTCTTCCTCTCTCTCTGCCCTCCACCATTCATGTTCTGTCTCTCTTTCTCTCAAAAATAAATAAACATTAAAAAAGTTTAAAAAAAGAGTTGCATACTCTAGGATTTAGATCTTAATTCTGCCACTAGCTTTGTAATCTTGCAAAGATGATTGCATTCTTTCTGCCTCTATTTACTCATGTTTAAAATGGGAGTAATTATAGTCCTAGTATCATAAAGTTAATGTATGGATTGAATGAGATAATAATGGGAGGTTCTTTACACAGTGCCTGGCACATACTGGCCCCTAAAATATTATCCATTGTTATTATGAACCTTCATCAACAAAAATCCTTATCTAGCATTTTTGCTCTGTGGACAACTCTCCTGGTCAATGGCCGACTGACACTGAAGGAACATTCTAGCATTGCAGTGATTAAACCACGTAAGATGGTCACCCAACACTTGGTCCCCAGCACTCTCTACGTCATCACATACACACATGTGCTTCTAGGGCAGAAAGGGCTACATTTGTTGTAAGGTTCTAATGTGTGTATATGAACATAATGATTGATTTTAATGAGACATGCGCTTCCTTTTGCATTTCCCACAGACTCATCAACAGTACATTTCCTCAATACACGGACTCCTATTGTTACACATTACACAGTCGGCCTCTGCTGAAACAGCTTAAAGAGCAAACAGCAATGGCAGGTAGTTGGCATGCAGAAGCATACAAGCAACGGACTCATGCTGTCCTCCTCAGTCACCCCCAAATGTGAGCAGACGTGCACTCCATATATTCTGTCTTTGTTACCCCTACCTCATATGTTGCTCATCTCTGCTCCTTATTAATTCATTTACGGATTTGCTTACTTTTCATATACCTCTAAGCACTCATCATTCATTGCAATTCTACTGGGAAATTCATGCTGGAGGGCTTTCAGCTTTCTGCTAGCCAGAACAATCAGAGTTAAGGAACATTTGTGCCAGGTTCCACGTCAGCCAATATTCTTTCTGTCTAGGTAATCAGCAGATTCGGCACCGCCGTTCTGATCACATCAAGTTCAATTCAAGTTGCTGTGAACTGTCAGGCTAATAAAACCAAAGACAGTTCTTCCCCGGCCCCAGGACGCAGAACACCTTTACATAATGCAGTCACACCACCGCTCAAAGTGATGATAATAAGAGCCAGCAGTTTCCCTACAGACAGTCAACTGCAAGAGAGACACAAAGGGGAAACATAAGGATTAGCCAAGAAATGGTTTGCCGTGTCCCGAAGACACCCTGTTTCCTTTTCGCATTCCGTACCTGTTAGCAATGTTTGAATTCAGAAAATCATTCATGAAAACAAGTGTGAATCACAGAACATGGCAAAGTCATTCCTGTCCAAAGCTGTCATCTTTTCCATCATCAAGGGACCAATTAAAATGGTCTCTGTTTTGGCAGAAGACAAAATTTATCCAAAAACAAAACAAAACAAAAAAACCCCAAAAAACAAAACAAAACAGAACAACAACAACAAACTATTCCACAATAGATTGAAAAGAGGGGAGCAGTTAATCAGAAAGGGAAAAAAAATGCAACCTGAAAACCAGAAAATATTTTCGGGAGAACAGGGCAGAGTCAAGACCAGGGAAACAAATTGGGTGATTGATCTGGGGCAGCTGCTTTGACTTCTTATGAGACTCTTGAAGCAAGCTATTTCCATCGTAAGTGCTGGATCAAGGCATGCAAATGAATGACATTTTCACAAAACACATTTAAAGTTTAAATGTTTATACAGCATTTAGAAGTGAGGAAAGAAATGTGGCAATTTACACTTGTTTATAAGAAGACAAGTAGTTGGTGTTCAAGAATTACTATGGCCATGCTAAGTGCAATATGGGAGGCAAGAGAGATCCAAAATAGTAGAAATGTGTTGGGTATTTAAACAATATGGGTAGATTTTAAGACTATAAGAATATAGACTTTAAGACTATAAGAATAGTCTTAAAGCCTAAGTCTTATAGCTTAAACTCATTGGACTATAATATTAATTATGCTATCTATAATTTGTTGAGCATTGATGTATTTCTGGAACCATTTTACAGTACGTTAAGATGAACACAAGTAATCCTCAGAGAAATCCTATCAAGTAGATACTATGTATATCTCCATATTTTAAACAAGGAAACTGAGGCTTGGAAATTATTGGCTTTGTCTCTAGAATACATACACATGGGTATAGCTAGGATTTAAATCCAGTCAACCTGACTCCAAAATTTATACTTTAAATCACAAATTTTATCCAACACAAATTTGAAACTAAATCACCAGAATATGTAAATATTTTCCAGAATACATTTTCAGATTGAGACTGAGATATATGATACTATATTTATCTGGAACATGGGCAGGAAACGAGTGGAAAAAAACTTGTGAATGTGTAAAAAAGTCTGCAGTGCATTTTTCTAAATATATACACACAAACTATGTCCCATGCTAGTCTGCACTCTGAATGGGACATACAGTTTGTTAATGTGCATTTATACATACAGGGAAGTTTAGATACTAGAAGAAAATCCCCAAGAGCCCCTAAAGGAAAAGAGAGGTAGACAACATTAAAAAGAATTACAACAGTGGGTTTAAATTTCTTAAGTGAAATTGGATCCTTTCTTTGATATACTGGATATTATTCCCTTGCTTCTTGTTATTTAAGCAACTTCTTGACTTTCTGAAACTCATACTCAACCAAAAGATAGCATCATTATGACTGTACATATTTGAATCCATTCTAGATTTTTTTTCAGATAGGATATAGGTATATGATACAGACACTTCCCAAATTCTGAATACATTTTGTAATGGCTCATTATAACCCATTATAAATCTTTCATAGTGGAAGGTAAGACTGACAAATGGCTAAAATCCATCCCCAAATAGCAGCTTTCTTTCTACCTAGCTGTGCTTTAAATGGCAATTCAAGTGTTGGCATTTGTCATGAAAGCTAAGTGATCCAACATGTATGATTTTATTTTGTACCTTGGTCATTTTGAGAAGCAAAAGGCCGTAGTTCTCTTAGGGAATTATGGTAAACTTTGTTTTTTGTCTTTCCTCCCCCCTCCCATTTAGGAGAGTAAGACCTATATGTTTGCCTCACTCACTGGCCCTCTGAGAGGATGACAATTAGCCAATGGAAGTTATCTAATGAAAAAGGTATTCAGGTCCAGGGCACCTGGGTGGCTCAATTGGTTGAGCATCTGAGTCTTGATTCGACTCAGGTCTTGATTGACTCTCACGGTTCATGAGATAAATCCCCAAGTTGGCCTCTGTGCTGACAGTGCAGAGTCTGCTTGGGACTCTCTCTCTCCCTCTCTCTGCCCCTCCCACCCCCTTTCCAAACAAATAAATAAATATTTAAAAAAAAAAAAAAGGTATTCAAATCCAATGGGAGCATCTTCTGATCCAATGCAGAGTTGCTTCTTTCTTTCTTCAAAGAGAGAGGGAACATGCCCACTACCCCTTTGCTCACATTGGGACACCGTGTCTGTCCTTCAAGATTATTTTCAAAATTCACATTAGGATCACTCTTGTTCAAACCTTTCAATTGTTTGACTGCTTCTCCAGATACTCTCTCTAGGTCTCTGAGACTACATGGCCTGTGGACTTCATGAAAAAATAATTTTTCCCACAGGTGTTCTGTAGATTAAAAATTAACCAACAAAAATGCTCTATAAATCCTTTCTTCTCCCGAATGACATGAGGCCACGTAAGGAACTAATAATTAAGATGATTAAGGCAACAGCCAATGGTAGGCCTTTACCTTCAGTCCAGGCACTACAGGGGCTCAGGACTGCACATGCCTCGTGACATACCTCATAGAGGTCAATCATGATGTTTCCCTCAGGACCTCTGCTGCTCTGAACATTCTCCAAGGCCAGCGTGAAATAGACCCCACGGGTGTCTGAGATATAGAGGTTATAGGTGTCATTTTGGTTCCATTCTTGCACTGCTGCAAACACTTGATTCTCATCTGTGCTGATGACGTGCATGTCCTGAAGAAAGATACAGAGGATCAAGAGGTTCGAACATTAACATGGCATGTGTCCGAAGAGAGTGGAATCTAATTAAGACCAACAGGATAGGCACTTAGGCACTGTAGTGGAAGATAGAAATTTTCCTTGTGTATATTTGTGAACTAAGAATTGATTAGGTTAGCATTAACCATGTATTTCCTTTGTCATTTGTGAAGTTAAGCAGTAAGGCCATGAGAAAATAGGACAGAGAAATGCTTGGTAGCTCACTTATAATTTAATTACTTCATTAGATAAATGAAGAATACCTTCTCAAATATGTATGACTTTGGAGAATCAGTCATCTTGATATACTTGCCAGGCACAAACATGGTACATGTTCAGAAGGCTTATGTGGGGCAAATATGAGGAAAAGTCAGAGAGACAGAGAGAAAATAGACAAGCCCTGCATCTCTCAGTGTGGTTCATGGACCACCAGCATGGGGGCATCACCTGCAAGCTTGTTGGGCACACAGAATCTCAGACCCACCTACTGAATAAAAAATCTGCATTTAAATAAAATCTCTCACTGATTCAGAGTTCTGTTAAAGTTAGAGTTAAAGTTCATTAAACTTTAACTGTTAACATGTTAAAGTTTGAGAAACACTGCCCAAGGCTCAGCAACTCCCAGAAGCCCACGAGGAAAACGAACGTTTCCTGAGAACCCCAAAGCACTAGCTGTCATGTAAATGAGGGCTCAAGCACTTGGTGGTTTATCTAAACCTTTACTCTGAGAAGTTCACTGGAAAACCTTAAGTGAGAGAGGGAAAAAAGTAGACTGCTTAACTGATGACACTTTCAGACTCTGATAGTTCTGGAAGATAAAAATAAGGCAAAGATAGTATGGAGGCAGTGAGTAGATGTCCCTGGGGTGGGAATTCCAAATCCTTTCTTCCCCATTCAGAACTCCAGAGTAGCGAATATTCAGGGAGAGTCTGACATAAACCAAGGCTTGCTGTCTCCCGCGCACAAGCTCTTGGAGGCCTTTCACCCTTTGCCCAAGGCAGCAGACACTGGTATAACTCTCAAAAACCAAAAACAGAAACAAAACGAAACCAAAGCCAGAATTATATAGAAGCACAAAGACAGAAGAACAATAAGGAAATATTCTTGGCCTTTGTGCAGCTTAATACTCAAATCTTCCCAGATGGATCATCCTCCATTCTTGAAAAGCTTCGGGAGATTGTTCAATGCTTTTTGGCAAGAATATCAGTGCTAGAAAATTCTACCTAACTTCTATCCTAAAGCTCTCCTTGTATATGCTGACGTTCTTTCAATCAAACAAAGGCAATTCAGCTTGGATTCTGCTCTAATGTATAGGAACAAGTCTTTCTCCCCATTACCGGGATCACAGTGAATTCCTATGACCCCAGAAGGAAGAGATCCTCATGCAGACAGCTTCATATTCCTTCACCCCTACTAGGTACCACATGCCATACTCCAGAATTTGATAACGTTTTTATAAAAAGAATACAGAGTAGGAGGCCAAAAATGAATCCTTCCCATTAATTCACTGCAGGTCAATAATGCAAACTTATGTTTTGTATGGAAGTTGGCCATTGCTTATATCAGCCAAATGTCTATTTCCATTTCTTCAGCTAACTGTAGCTTGATGTTCTTTGACAAACACCCTCATTGCTCTCCGAGAAATTTCCTCCCTGTACTCAGTCTTTGCTACTTTCTTCCACCCTCAGCACCAGAAATGAGCGTGTTGAATATGCAATGTCCCTGACCACAGTGGTTGGATCAGTGATGGTATGTAACAAAAAGCCAGTAAGACAGAATTATAGAATGACTGCGGCATTATTAGAAAAAAAAAAAAAAAAAAAAAAATATATATATATATATATATATATATATATATATATATATATATATCTTACTATTAGTTCATAAGCAGTAAGAATAAATAAAATAATTAAAAATAAAATTAAAATTAAATAAATAAAATAAAATAAAATAAAATAAAATAAAATAAAATAAAATAAAATAAAATTCTAGATCTGATGGAGACATATCTTAGGGGCAGGAGATGAAGACAGTCCTGAAGAAAATAGGCTCAAAAGAAAGAGAGGCCACATTCTGTGAATGTCTTTGAGTCTTTGATTGTGGACAGCTAAGAAGCCTGCCCCACCTGTAAACCTTTCAGCTAGAGAGAACACTAGGGAAAAAAAAAAAAAAAAAAAAGGTTAAAAGAATGGACTTTCAAGTAAAACTACTTGAGTTCAGATCCTCCCTCTGTAACTTAGCTGTGTGAACTAAACTCTGTGCCTCAGCATTTCTACCTGTAAAACAGAGATAACAGTGTGCCCTCAATGGAGTTGTAAGGATTAAATCAGTTACTAAGTGTTACACATTTATAGTGCCTGGCATGTAGCATTTGTTTCATACGGGCTAGCTATTTTCAGTGACACATGCCCTTAAATCTCTTCTGTTGATTAAGCAAGGTTGATTTGGCCTTTCTTTTCACCGCAAATGTTGGAGTGTTAACCAGTATACTTAATAAAAAGTAGTTCATGCAAGTATTTTGCTTCTTTTGAATGGAGGGGATTAGGTATGGAAATTAGCTCAAAGGCCATTCAACCACTGAGGGCAAACTTTCTATGGCTCCCCATTTCCTAAATTAGGACAAAGACCCAAATCCTTATTGTAGCATTTAGAATCCTCAAAGAACTACTCCTAATTCATGTTCACTCATCAGCAGGATGCAGTATTTTTCCTGAATTCATGTTATGATATTTTAACACAGATCTGGCCCCTACATAACTACTTCCTACCTCTGTGCCTTGGAGTGAATTTGTGCACTGGTGAACCCCTGAAGTCTGGGTCACCACAGACATCTCCTTAATAAATGCTAGGGACTAGATAGAATACATTAACTGTACTATCCCACTCAGACAAATCTTTATTTTGTAGATTCAGGACTAAAACACAGTGCCTCAACGTCACATAGAGAACCAGTCACATAACAATAACAAATTCAAATGGCTACCTCTAGATAAGAGGCAAGATCAGCTCTCTCTCTCTCTCCATATAATCCAATTACAGTGAAGAGACTTAAAAAATGATGTTGGTCTTAGGTATTTGAATTGAAGGACCTGACATATTTCAATGGCATCTTTCTTTTTAATTCATGCCTATATTCTCCTCTATCAGGTAAATATGCTTTTTCTACCAGAATGGCACTTTATATTGAATGCTTTTACGGAGACACAAACTTTTAGAACAAGAAGTAGCCTTTTAGATCTTCTACGAGAGTGTTTTCCCAAGTCTGTTCCATAGCACACCAGCAACGTTGGACTTTTAATAGAATTTATTTTTTTTTTAAGTGGATCTCTTTGGGAATGTTTGATCAGTGATGAATTATATAGTTTTCTTGCTCAAAGGACATCCTAGAAACTTCGACACCAGTGACCTACCATTACTCTCAAGGCAAAGAACATAGAATGAAATTTAGGTTTCTTCTTAAACTCATTTGATCATAGAGCCAAATTTTCATGAGGTATCTCTAAGGATATTTGATTCAGAGTAACATTTATTTTATTTTAAAAATGTAAAAACAGGGGCGCCTGGGTGGCGCAGTCGGTTAAGCGTCCGACTTCAGCCAGGTCACGATCTCGCGGTCCGGGAGTTCGAGCCCCGCGTCGGGCTCTGGGCTGATGGCTCAGAGCCTGGAGCCTGTTTCCGATTCTGTGTCTCCCTCTCTCTCTGCCCCTCCCCCGTTCATGCTCTGTCTCTCTCTGTCCCAAAAATAAATAAACGTTGGAAAAAAAAAAAAAAAAGAAAAATGTAAAAACAAAACAAAACAAAACAAAAAACCCAAAACAACAAATAAACAAAAAACAGAGAAAGAAACTGATAAGCCAGTCCATGGTTCCACAGCAAGTTAGTGACCTATGTAGGTCTGGAATCCAGGCCTCCTTCTGTGAATCAAACAGTCTCTGCACCGCCCATGCCCTGGGTGCCATCGATCTCCCACCACACAGACAACGAGATCTATACTGATAATAATATTACCTTGCTTTTATAGAGTATCTGTCCTCCAAAGTGCTTGAAGCACTTTCATATGTATTGCCTCGTTTATCTCACTTGAGGGGCTCAGAATGAGCTCCAAGTAAGTTAAGGGAAGGAAACCTTCACTGTGTCTCCTGGTCTAGGGCTTTCATGCTTTTAATAGCAGCAGCAACATTAAAGTCTCCCCATCCCCCTCTCTGGTCATCATTACCATTATATTATTATTTTTATTATTAACTTTTTTTAAACACAGTTCAGGGTAACCATAGTCTTTCAAGAGCTGATACAAAGGCAGTGGATGATTACAGAAAATTTGACATCAAAGTGCTGGTTTGTCTTGATTCCTTTGTTGCGCATGAAGCTTTGTTCCTTTCCAGCCAAGGCAGCCCTGGCTTTGATAGAAGGCCACGAAATACATGTGCCTTTCCCACAAATCACTCCACCCAAGGTGGGGCTTCTCTTTGAAGGTGTAATGGGTTGTAATGAGGCATCTCATTGCCTTAAGTAAACATCTCCTTGGACTACATAATACATTCATTTGCTGTACTGACTCCTATTTTTCCAGGGAAAAGCTAAATTAATCCTTGCATTCTACCCTCCTATCTCACATCAAGCTAGTAATGGAGCGTGCTCATCTGGGATAGCAAGGGGAGGGGACAGACAGCAGATTCAGGTTCAAAGTACAACTGGCTAGATGTCACTGGGGGCAACTGTCAACAGCAATCTATGTGATGGCCATGAAGAAGCAATGCAAAGTACGTGTTTTTCCTAACACTCCAGTGCCAGGTCTGATGCTCCTTTGGTTTTAAACTACCATTTCTGGGGCTCCTTGGTCCATGGTTTTTTCTTTTGATGGCCCTCCAGTATATCAAAATTTGTGGGGGATCTGCTATCTTATAATAGTAAACTATTCAATTATTTCAAGAGAAGAAAAGTATAAAGGATGCTAGTTTGGGAGCTCAGGGGAGTTCAGTGCTGGCCTCAGTCCTGCTATAGACAGCATTTGGTTTGGCCCAGGGTTATTCCACTCAAAGAGTATATTCCCAGGAGCTAGAACAAGATGATTGACTCACATCTGGTGCTCCTGATTTGGTCTCAATTCCCACATGCCTCTTGAGCAAGGGCATCTCCCTGCATTGACTTTAACTCTTGTTTTTAAAGGTGTAAATCTTGCAAGCTAACTACTGCATTTGCTGATCAATCAAAGAAATAGCAATTTATTTCAGCACTTGAAGGGGGAAAAAACCCAAAACGGCTCTGTTGGACTTACTGAGGAGGCATGATCATATCCCTCCTGGGCCTTCCCAAAAGATTATCCAAGGTACTTTTAACAGCACTCAGATTTAGTTTTACATATGGACTCTCCCCATGTCTCATCCAAGGCACAACTCCAAAGTTGTAGCTTGTCCTTTTGTAAAACACGTTAAACCGAATCAAGAGCAAGGAGCAGTTCAATGTATACAAGCACAGAAATAGTTCTGGGCAATTACCACTGTCATTAATTTCTTAGCTGCTGGAAATAATAGTAAATACTAACATGGCTATTGTTCATGGAGTCAACAGGGAGATTTAATGTGTGTTACTATCCCAGATGTGTTGATGTCTCAGCCCACCTTACTCCTGTTAGGCTTAGAGCCAAAATGATGGCCCAGAAGGAGAATTCTGCCTGGAGAAGCCAGAGCAACTGCTACCATTTACTTTCCTGGAAGAAGAGATCTGCAATGACCTTGTGCTGTGTCTATCACACGATTCCCTGGCAGCTAGCTGGTGTTGGGCCACAATAGCACACTACAAAGTCATGGACAAAAACACAAGATAAAGAGTCATGAAAACTCAGTCGAAAAAAGTTCTCTATGTTCTTTGCCCAACCCAAAGGTTTCAAAACTGAGCTACAACTATATTTAAACCTACGCTTCCCCCTTCCTACGGTCATACATACCTCCCTTGCTCTAAGATCAAGGCACAATGCATTAGTTACTTCAGACCACAAATCCACAGCTTGGAGCGCCCAAGTCAGTTTGACCTCCACTAGGTGGCGCTCCATATCAACACAGTTCTTCAGTGTTTCTGGAAAGAGCCCAGGGAATGTCAGCAGTTGAGGGTCTTTAACTTCTGTCTGTCATTATTTCCAAAGGAGTAATGTCTTTGGGAAAGTCCAAAAAATTTAGCTGTGCCTCAGAACTCTAAAGACAGCCAGTATCGTAAGTTCTATTGAGAGAGAAAGCAAAGGTTGGATGCCGTATAGATGTACCCCCTCTCAAAAATTAATCACAATAGAATGGGATAGAAATGCGTCACCCCCGTCGTACTGACATAATATCCAAAGCATGTTTTCTGTTTTGCTAGAATACCAGTACATATTTCTTGAAAAGTAAAAGCAAATCAGTTGACAATTTATTTAGATGCTCCTATAACAAGAATTCCAGAGAGAGAGAGACAGAGAGAGAGACAGAGAGAGAGAGAGAGAAAGAGAGAGAGAACGTGAAAAGCAGTCATGAGGGATGAGAAGAGATAAATGAATACGAAAGACTGAAAGGGTCCTTGGGAAAGGGGTGAGGTCAAGAATATGTGAATTGAAGAAAATACTAAAATGAAGAAATCCATTCAGCTCATACCTTGGGCAAAGCATACTTGGGCAGCTTCATTTGGGCAAACGCATTCCTTCGGTAGGACACGTAGTAATGCGGCCGTCCTCCTGATGTCAGCTGGATCATAAACACAAGAGTTGTAAGAAGAGCTCCTATAATAGTTCCAGGCCCTCGAACAACAGCCATGAATGGAAGGGGGTAGCTGCCAACCCAACAGTGTGAATGACTATGGTGGACAAGTGTGAAGAACTAGAGCTCCATTCAAAAACGACTCACACAGTGTATGTGAACTGGTCTGAGGCCCAACCTAGCCCACTGGGTGAACATAAAATTCTTGGATTTGCCCTGTAGCTCAGAAACAAGGAAACATTTTCATTTCCTTTTTATTTTTCTTCTCTTTTGTGTTTCTAATGAGAGAAGCCTTAGGGTATATTGGCTTAATGTCCATCAGCCGTCCCCAGCTATCCAGCCCAAGACTATGACCACGCAAACAGGTCCCCATGCCATATCAGAAGGAAACAGCCCGGGTGAAACAGCGGCAGAGCTGGAGCCTCTCATCTCTGAGCGCTGAGTTCCGTTTGATGCTGTACCATAGATGAATGCAAGTATGTCTCACATACAGCCGCGCTGCTGACACATTAGACGGAAAACCAGCCAGGATCATAGCCCCAAATCACTATAGATCTCTATCTTCCAGAAGAGAACTCTGAGCTACCTCCTCCAAGTCTGTCCAGCACATACAGCCCAGTGAACCCTGTGGGTGCGAGGGAGGGCAAGAAGGGGTGCGGTCTCCACCCCAGCACGAGCACTGTTTCGTGGAGTGGCAATGGCTCTACTGTCAGTCTCCCTCTCCTTTGTAGCCACTGTTTTTTTTTTTTTTTTCCCAGTTTGGTTGAGATATTCACATATAAGATAGGTAACTTTAAAGTGTACAATGTGATGATTTGATAAATGCATATACTGCAAAATGATGATCATAATAAGGTTAGTTGACACCTCTATCCCCTCATTTAATTATGATATTTTGTGTGTACTGAAATCATTTAAAATCTACTGTCTTCATAACTGTCGAGTATATAATACAATATTGGTAATTATAGTCACTATGCTATACATTAGATCCTCAGAACTTATTCATCTAATAGCTGGAAATTTGTACCCTTTGACCAACGTCTCCCCACCTCCCAACCCATAGCAAGGACCATCTAGTCTGTATTTCTATGAGTTGGTGGAGTCACTCTTAATCCATATAAATATCTGGAGCTGGAAAATCAGTTGGAGTTTGCATACTCAGATTGTGTCAACAAATGCTGTGGGTGAAGGTCCATCAGACACGTACGAGAGTGACTGGCAGATTATCTTGTCCACCATGATTGGGCCAGATCACCTCCTAATTCTAGGGATGGGTTATGTTCACAGTGTTCACAGGATCATGTTCACAATGGTATGGGTAGAAAATACATAACATTTTAAAGGCAGAATTGATTCTCATTGGTTAGTCATATATGTGGATTACAAATCATTATTAGAAAACAGAAAAGGTTCCTGGCAGAAACAGTGATTGAGAAATGAATTATAGATACAACCAATACGTGTAACCATTTTAATGTCACTTGATAATTTGATGCTGAAGTTATCAGAGTACTCATTATTCATTTCCCCAACAAAGAAATGAAGTGTATGTGTATGTATAATCATTTGCAAAACATTTTAAGAGTACATAGGTTGATTTTGTGCATTTTGAACATTTGCTTCCTTAAAACATGGGATTGAATATTCTGAATTATGATTTCTTGTCCAAATAAATATATTAGTGTTAAGAATGTGTCTCAATCATAGTGAAATTGTGTGTGTGTGTATGTATATATATATATAATGTGTGTAAAAATGAATATATGTAATAAATATATGTCAATATATTTAATGTATACACACACCCCCACACACCCCCACACAGAACTATTCAGCAATTGTACCTTTGTCACTCTTACCATGGGAAGCAATAAGTGAAGTCTGTCTAAACTTACCTAACAACTAAGTAAATCACTGTTCAAACAAACCTAAAACTTTCCTGAAATGCTGAAAAGCAGCAAAGCATACTTGCTCCCTGTCTCTTCTAACCACTTTACCTCAAAAGGTTTCCCACTCTCTTTAGGAGAGAAAAACCCGACTGCATACATCTTCACTTCTCATCCTAATCATAGTCAGAGCATGACAATAATGGCTGATTACTCTCCACCTCGCCTCTGCCTCCCACTACCTCCAGTCACCCCGCAGCTTCCTGTTGCCATCTGTTTCTCTATTTTTAAGGTAAGTATTGAGGAACAGGCTGATTGGCTGACTCTTCTGATAGGAAGAGAGTGACATATCCACTCAGTCTCACTGAAGGCAGAGGAAGGGTGAACAAAAGTGCGCATCATTCTGGAGACAACCTTCATACTCTAAGCGGTGCCTCCGTGACCACGTGTTGATAAGGTCCTCCAGACGCTGCTCAAAGGAGCTAATTAATATTCCGTGAGCATAGAAGCTTCGACACTTGGCAATGTTCCTTTTGTCAAGAAGATAATGATTTTATTTTTCTTCCTTTTTTTACCCTCAAGGGAGTGTAAGCAGGCAAAGGAGGCTGCATTAGGGACGGAAGCAGGGAAGAGAACTGTCTGAGACAATCAACAGAAGTGGATCTTTCATACCTGAACAAACACATAATCATCCTGGACAATCAAAGAGTCTGGGTCAATGTAGCCTGGGAAGGGTTTATTCCTGTTGGCCTCTGTGCAGTTCTGCATTCGGCAAGTTAGGTACTGTGAATCTGAAAGAAAAAAAAAAAAAGGTCGGGGGAAGGTATACACACTGAGTATCACACTCAGAGTCGACCTTTTTTCTTTCCCTTGCTATCTCCAATTCTTGAAACAAATCTCACATTCTTTAGCTGCATTATTTTTACCATTATTATCGTTCAAAGTGGTATCATTATTATTTTACTCATTCTTTTTTTGAGAGAGCACAAATGGCAGAGAGGGGCAGGGGGAGAGAGAATCTTAAGATCTTAAGCAGGCCTACGCTCAGCGTAGAACCTGACACAGGGTTTGATCCCACCCCCTGGGATCATGACCTGAGCCGAAATCAAGGGTCGGACACTCAACCGACTGAGCCATCCAGGCACCCCATTATTTTACTCACTTTCTGTCAACACCATCACCAGCATGCCCCCTCACCTCCACCAAACCTTGCCATCCTGGAATACTAAATCCTCATTAATTAATTTTCCTCTCCCAAACCTAAATGAAAATATTTTTAAAAACTGGCAATAATATTTACTATTTCCTAATTATTTTTTTGCATTTGTAGGCTCTTCCTCCACACTCTGACCTTTGACCAACAAGCAGGGAAACATGGATATAACATGCATTTACCAGCCATCTCATGCAAGAAGTTATAAACATTGTTATAAGCAGTAAAATTCCATGTCAAGACAAACGCCTTTCTTCTAATAATTTTAAGTGAAATAGAATAGAGAGGAGTTTCCTTGGATCCAATAATTCGCTCTTGGGTCAATTGCTCCTTGGGTCAATAATTCTACAGATGAGAAAACCAAGACCCTGAATCTTACCTGAGACTTGACAGCAGATGGTAAACCTATCAGTTAAATTAACTCTTCTATACATTTGCTATCTATGGCTGGAAGTGCAATGTATCAGGGTGGCTGCCTTGGTTTTTCAACCACAGCTATTCTGCTCTCTCTACTAATCAGACGTCATTTCATACTTAAAACTCCCTTTGCCTCCTTGCATTTAAAATAAATTCAAATCTTCTACCACCCACCACTCCAATGTCCCCACATGTTAATCTCTTCTTCTCTCTGTGAGTCTTCTAATCTGGCTTCCTTTACATGCAGAAGTTTGGCTAAACTTTCTACTACTTACGAGACTTTTCGCTTGTATTCCCTCTGCCTAAAATGCTTTTCCCCTGGTTGTTCGCAAAGAAAGTTCTAGATTTCAGTCTACTCTTATTTCTGAGGGTCTTGCATGATTACTCTGGATCACACACCATTTTGTTAATTCCCCCCCATGGAAGTCATTTCTGTCTGTCTCTATTAGAATATAAGCTACTTGAAGATAGTGACTCCTATTACTTGTTGTTCACTGATGTACCCTCAGGTTCTAATACTGTTCCAGGGACATATTGGCCAATGAGTAAATATTCACTTGAATGTGCCTTTTTATTGTAATATATCTTTTTCAATGAAGAAGAAAGTCATTTTACCTTTTTTTTTTTCCTTGATGCTTAATAAATGGATGTTTGATTTTAGGATATCAGGGATGTATAAAGAAATCCACTATTCCAAATTAAAACAAAATAAGATGAAGATTTACATGAAATGGGGGTAGGCAATAGTATAGCATTGGATGCAAGGATTCACTAATGACTTCTCTCAAGGACATTTCCAGGACCATCTTTACCTATGGAAATTGGGTAAAATCTGTATTCTACAAGGAGGACCACAAGGGGGCGGCATGCATATTTGCTCCATCTGACCAAGGACATGTAATTGCTGATAAGCTCTTATGAGACTGGAGATGAACTTTATTCACAATATTCCTTCATGCCTCTGCCGTCTGTGGGGATGGGATGGCTCTGAAGTACTTTAAGCCATCTGGTTGTAGTGAAACTATCTCTGTAGATGAACTAAAGAAGGGCCATCTACTCACTCTTAGTTACCACCTTCTTCAAACATTCTTTATCATTCCATCTTAGGGCATAACTCAAGGTCTTTCTTCTTGAAGACAATTTCTGGGAGTCAGTCCTTCCCAGAATTGTCCCCTTTCCCACCATAGCACACAAAATCTTCACCTCACAGTTTCACACTCCACCAGATTCTTTCACATCTTTTAAACGACTTTTATTTTTCCAAAGGTAGCTTGGGGTCACAGCAATGGACACTGGTAACTATGAGACCGGGGCTTGAGTTCTTATCTGGTCACTTACTAGCTACATAGTTCAAAAGAAATTTCAATCTCCTGAGCCTTGCCACCCTCATCCATTAAATGTGAATGCCAATGTCAACTCTCTTGAATTTTGGCTCTAAGGATTAACTATAATAGCATATATGCTGAATGTTTTAAAACTCAAATGTGTACAGATACGAGCTGTTATCAATAATGATAACATTCCTATTTTCTCTTTTGCTACCTTTCACAATAATTGGATCAGTTTGGGGGCCTTTTAAAGGCTAGTTAAACTGAATTTGAGTACTCCAGTTATGTTTCTGTATCAGCTATGTTTCTTTTGGTGACCTGCCTGATACCCATTCCTCCCGGCCTCTTTGATGGAAAAGCCAATACTGGATCGGTTGACTTATCCTTCCTCCTGCATGACTGAGAAGTGCCCATATGCAAGGATTAATCCTCTTGGGTCTATGCCCGCAGAAGGTCTTCTGACTCCCCTTGCCATTGGCTGGTTCAGAAAAGAGCATTAAAACTGAGTTCTAGTAAATGAGAAGAGAGGGCAGTCTTATAAGGGGCTGCAGGGGAGAGACCAGGAAATACAGCAGAAGACCCTGTTCTGCCTCTCTAGAATAATGTGATGCTGAGAACTGCTCTAGCCTTCTTTTTACATAGAGGAGCCAGTAAGCTTACAGTTAAGCTTACCTAATGAGTATGCAAAGAGATGAAAAGGACCTATTTCCTGATGACACTGAGTTACTGATTATACTGAACTTACAGCTGCTCTTTTTCTGCACTTCTTATGTGAGATAATGAACAAAAACAATGACTAACCAAACTAAATCAAAGATTCCTGATTAGGAGGTCTTGGCCTTCAAATTACAAATACAACTTCCAATCAGAATTTCTTGGACTGTCACCTGATGAGAACTTTTGATAAATACACAGTGCTTGTTTTCTTTGTATGGGGTCTCAGAGTTTAAAGCTTTCTTAAGACTTGAACCTCCTCTTCAAAGGTTCCTGAACAAGTATAAGACGGAAAATATAAAGATACATTTCTCATATTTATAACTCAGCTATTGAGAAACTATGAAGCTGAGGGATTTGGGAAGAAAATAAAAGAGCAGGGAAACTAACAATTGTTGAATACCAATATGCCAGGTTCACATTTATTTCATACATTTAATCTTGATAATACTACAAAGTATAATATATCGACTATTTTTTTAGATAAAGAGAATGAAGCTCAAGAATACGTAATGTTTTACAGAAATAGCATTATGGGTTTCAAACTCGGTTGGCTCCAAAGCTGGTTTATTTCCACTACTCTGTATTGTGTGAAGAATGCTGGTAAGTTTGGGGCCAACTTCTGTTAATTATATTTCGTCTTTGATCTAAGTAGCAATGCATACACCCAGATACAAAAAGAAAGACAAGTAAATTTATATTTTGTGTGGAGTAATTTGGCAATAGGATCAAGATCCTTGAAAATACTCTCTTTGACCTCACATTTATTTCTGAGAATTCTAACCAAGGGAATAAGTAATGATCTATGCAAAGATTTAGGTACTTCAATTTTCATCAGTGTTGTTTATAACAAAACTAAATAGAAAAATGGTCAAACATAGAGGAATAACTTTTTAAAACCTCAGAACATGCATAGTTTGTTATTAAAATCCTGATTCTAAAGAGTATATGAAGATTTACGGAAGTGGTTAATGCATCTCATATAATAAAAATAGATTTCTAATTAATAATTTGTATCAATGCTTTAATTTCTTAGTTTTAAAAAACAGACCTCGGTTATTTAAGAAGTTAACATCGGGGAGAGCTAGGTAAAGCTGTACTATCTTGGTAACTTTTCTGTTTACCTAAAACTATTCCAAAATAAGTAGGTTACCAAAATATGTGCATATCAACCCGATTTTCTGCAAGTTGTATATATAGATATCTACATATGTATGCTTACACTGGAAAAATGAATAAAAGATATACATGAGATGTCAACAATAGTATACAGGTAGTGATATGAGAGGAGACAACTGTGTGCAAAGCCCTGGAAAGCATGTCTCAGCCAGGAGGTGGAGGGGGCGTGTGAGATCTGTCCCACAAAAATCAGAGAAGCTTCTCTAATTCCTCTGCTTCTCCCACTCCCCATGACACATACTGAGGCAGAGCACCAGGAACAATATGTGTAATGAGCCCATCTTTGGACTAAGAAATACCAAAGGTTCCATTGGGCGACACAAGCAAAGTCCCAGGGAAGAGGCTTTGAAACCACTGCTTGCTTAGAGAGGCTCAAAGTGAAATTTGCAAGCTGAAGGGGAAATGAACAATTTTGAGCTGCCTGCCCCTGGTAAAGGGCTCCTGGTTTGTTCTCTTTCTCCTCCTAATGGAAACAGAGAGAAATTGGCTGCACTTCATAATGAGGGACCAATCACTCTTATTCCCCTTGGGGCTTACTATAATAGCATTAAGTATGATGAACTCTTTCCATATTCAATTCTAGTCAGTGTATGATGCGATTCCGTAGGAAGTATCTTGTAATTTGGCATTAATTAACGTCAATTAATGCATGCAACTGCTAGACTTTAGAATTAATTTCATTACTTTTCCCACACAGATGTTTTCCTTGCCATAGGTAATTAGGGCCCTGTGCTGCTCTTCTCAGGCATCCTCACTCTGTATAACAGCTGCCGCTTGGCATAATGCAATTCCCACCCCTGCAGAATCTGTGATGTAGACAAAGGCTGCCTTTCGAAGGCCAGGCTTTGAGCAGAGGAACAGGGCTTTAAATGCAGGTTCAAGGCCTGCTAGCTTTGTAAACATAAGCAACCACTTCACCTCTCTGCACGCTGATCTGTAAAATGGAAAAGATGGGAGCCATCTTGCCAGTGGTTGTGATGCCCAAAGACTTCAGTCATGAAATGTGTTCAGTCTAGGGCTGGGCTAGACCGTGCTCCAATAACAGGAGCAGTGATTGCTACTGAAGTCCTCTCTCTTGAATCACCAGTACCATCCACTGTGTCTCAACTGTAAAGTACTCCAGACATCTCTACCTGACACATCTTTCTTCATATTTGATGTTTGGTTTCAATTAAAGATTTTTTAAAGTCTTTTTCAAAGCACCATGAAAAGTATTCTCCTTGTATAATTAATAGGTGTTTGTGTGAGTCAGTGGGCAGTGGGAAGAAATGGAAGATAACCAGGGGTATGAAGAGGACATGAGAGTTGGCTGGGTGCCCAGCACACGGGGCCTGTCAGCCTGCAGCCATATTGCTTTGCAAATGCTTCCTCCTGTTGGGAATGATGTTCTAGGTCCTAGCTCTATCTCCAACATGCTGCATGACTCTGAGAAGGTCACTTACCAAGCCAGGTTTCAGACTTTTTCTCTTTGTAATGAAGATTATTAGAACTTTAGAACTATAGGGCACCTGAGTGGCTCAGTTGGTTAAGCATCCAACTTCGGCTCAGGTCATGATCTCACGGTTTGTGGGTTCGAGTCCCCCCCATCGGGCTCTGTGCTGACAGCTCAGAGCCTGGAGCCTGCTTCAGATTCCATGTCTCCCTCTCTCTCTGCTCCTCCCCTGCTCCACTCTGTCTCATTCTCTCAAAAATAAGCATTAAAAAGAAAAAAAAGAGAGAACTTTAGAACTAAAAAAGGACATTAAGAATCAGACTATTACTTTAAGATCTGACAGGTCTTCACTATACTTTACCCATTGAAACCTGTCTCCTCCCACCCCTGCCTGAAGAAACAAAGCTCCGTGATGTTGCTGGTTAAGTCTACATTTTCAGGACTTCTTCTATTTCTAAACAGCACGTTCATTCCTGGCTGACACCTGTGTCCATTCAGGCAGTTACTCGGGTTTGAATTTCCTTTTCCTTGCCTGTTACCCTGCCCAAATACTTGCTGGGCTTTCTTCTGTGGGGTTTTGCCTGAGGCTCAGGCTGACCTCTCCTTTCCCAGAATCTCTCCAATGATAGCAGCAGCAGCATTAACCTCCAGAATTACCACAGTGACCTCTTCTCTGGGTCAGGAACCATGCTAAGTGGATCGCATGCTTTTTCTTTTTTAAACTTTGTAAAAAAAAATTCAGAAAGAGGTACTTTTTACAGATGAAGAACTCCAGACTTAGAGACGAGATTTGTCCAAGCTCACATGCTAGTAAATGACACAGCAAGAAAAACATCACAGATCTCTAGAACTCTACCAGTGATTCTATTATTCAAAAAATATTTAGCACCAAATCCTTTTGTATACCTTAATATTACAAAAGTTTCATTTTAGACAAAACCATAAACTCTGTAGGCAGTCAGTCATGAGCACTTTAAAACTCACCCTAAACTCCATTAATTTTCAACCTTAAAACAGGGAAGTTTTTAAAGCCCATGCATCTGCATATAAATCTTTCTTTTGTCCTTTATATTGTTCCATTGTTTGTTTGAGAACTTTCATCTTAAATGTTCCCACCTAACACACACACACACACACACACACACACACACACACACACACACACCCGTCGAGCCCACATGCTTGTGATCATATAACCTTCAGTACCATCAGGGTTCTAGAGCCCTCTGTGGCATGTACCAGTCAGAAATTGGCATCTGCAAAAATGAGACTCTAGCCATGGCCCTTGAAAATACTATGCAGAGTTCAAAAAATTTCCATGAAAATTATAAACTTAGATTAAATGTTCTCCCTTGGCATAACAAGATTGTGGCATTGCTTTCTTCTATGAAATCTCTTGATTTGGGTCCAGTATAACTTTCTAAATGTTGTCTTCAGGAGGTCACGACTACTCCAGGAAAAGTTCTGAGATCATACCTTTTTTTTTTTTGCAAAGTACAGGACTAGGAAATAGGGCCATGAGACAGAACATAGAGACTTAATAATTTAATAGAAATGCAAAAAAAAAAAATAACTTGCCAACTATAATGCGGTATGGTGAGTGCATCCCAGGAAGGATCAGGTGCTGGGAGCCCACAGGTGAGGGTCACCCAAATTTATACCTCTCCACAGATGGTCTACTTTGTGCCAGAAATTGTCCTATGACAGCATTTATTTTAGTTTGCATCACACAGAACTGTGGACCTGTTATGCCCACCTGGCTAGCAGATTTTTGGGGATAGAGACTATTTCACTATTCACTCAAATATGACATCTCCCCTAACTACAAGGTAAAGTCGAGGAGAGTGAGGCCTTTGCAACGTTCCCTTCCATCTCTCCTTTGCATCTGGGACAGCACCTGGCACAGCATTCAGGTCCAATGATATCTGTTGAATGAAAGAATAGTATGTCTGAGGTGAAGCAAACCTGGCTTCATATTCTAGCCCTGAGGCAATGGTGAAAACATTTAATCCTTGAAAGCCTTGTTTTCCTCAAAGTTAAAATGAGAAAGATAACAACAGAGGCCATTTCCGAGAACTGATGTAAGGGTGCAGCGAAAGATTAGCAGGAAGTGCCTTAGTGCCTGGCCAATGATATTGGAATATAATCCATGACACCAGCACCATTGTTGCTTGAGAACATAGAGGACAAAGGAAGGGAATGTAGGAGTCAGTGCCAAGATCTTTAGAACACTTTTTTTTTTTTTTTTTAAGCAGGAGTCAGAAGCACTAGGAACTTTCCAGATGGCTGGAAATTGTCACACATTATATGGACTAGTGCTGCTGTGTCCTGGGGGATCCTAAACACCCAGTAGAAACCCAGACCTCTGTCGTAGAGTTAAAGCCTGGGGATGATAGGTTTCTCTTGCGTACCTCTGTCCTCTCCTCCTGAGGATGGGAAGTCAGGGCACAGACCTTCCCACTGCGGCTGGGCATACAGGACACAGGGGAAGTAACACATAGCTGGTACAAAGAGCACACTTTGAAAGCTGCCCAGCTGAGCCTGTGGCTGTGTGTCACTGTCAGGTGTTCACTGCTGTGTGGGGAAGCCTGTGTTATCACGTTTCACGCTTTTCTGGTTACTTTTCAGGGCTGTCTTTAAGGCTACTAACTCGGAGGCCGAGCTGAAATCACAAGTAGTTGAAAGGAAGTGGCTTTTGCAGTACGAACAATGGGATCAGAACGAAACAGCCAGGAAAAAAAGCCAACGGCAAGGTGCCGCCATGCCGCCTAATGCCTGACGCCTCCTGTGGGGACAGGAAAAGAAGGTAAATGAAGATTATAAAACATGGCGTCTAATAATGCCAGTTGGTGTGCTAGTGTTGGGACCTTAGCTGGAGGGAGAGTGGCAAGGCTGATCCTTTTTTAGATTTATTTTTATTATTTTTTTTGATCCTTTTTTAGATTTATATACACACGCCAAAGTGTGAATCTTCCCTAGAACGTTAAAGAGATTTGGTATCTTTTGAAGGTTCCTTGATGAGGAAATACAAATAGCCAATAAATAAATGAATGAATGAATAAATAAATAAATAATCCTGATCTCGTTCATAATTAAATCGATGCAAATTAAGACAACAGGGCATGGCTCTTTGCTCATCAGATGGGTTATTATTGAAAGATCTCTGATAATGCCCTGGACTACTGAGGGCTTACAAACACAGGCAGGCATCCTCATAGTGAGTGAGTGTGCACGACACAAGCACCTCAGGGGACAACGTAACAAGGTCTGCTGAAATGCTAAATGTCTATACTTGCAGACCCAGGGATCTGCTTGCAGTTATTAAATTTCTCTTTTCAGCAGTGCTTGCTGCCTGCACAAGGGTGAGTGCTTACTAACTAAGTAAGTAACGTGTGTGCATGTGGATGTATGTATTGGCACCGCTTGAGAGGGCCAAATACCTACACGTCTGTCAGTGAGAGAATGGCAAACTAGCTTACAGCTGCCTGCACGGTAGGGTTTTTTGTAGTGATTGGTCATGAAGTGACTACATTTATATGTGCCGATGTGGAAAAATTTAACTGGCTATGGTATTCACCAACAGTGAATTTGGCATAACGGTTTTACAACGTGAACATTTCTGAGTGTGTATGTATGTGTATGCGCATACGTATTCACTGGTATGGGCCCAAACGATTTCTGAAAAAATGCAGAATAAATATTAAAAAAAAAAATCACCACCTCTGGGGAATGGGAAGGGAGGTCAGGAAGTGGGTTTTACTTTTCACTTGAGGCACCTGAGTGCGGCTTATCCTTTTTTTTTTTTTTTTTTTATTGTCATGGCTGCTACTTTTGTTGTTATAAAAGTCATCTATTTTTATAGGAAGAACTGAAAGCGCCCCGCAGATGACATCCTGAGGACTGATGAGAACCGAGGTCTCCATCACGACCCCAGAGCATTGCGGCCGTGCTTCCTCTCTCCAGACACTGCGAGGCATGCTATTCAATATGGAAATCAATTGGAGCGCTGGAGAATAGGAAATGGAAAGGGATGTCCAGTTCTCACCAACGACCAGAATTTGTGGTATGGTGGTTACATAAAGTTGTGAGTCTCCTTTGATTTTTATTTCACCTTGTAAAATGCTGGTCTGTGGTTCATTTCAGCAAGAGTTTTTGGGCATTTTCACAGTTGGTTGAAGGGCCAAGGTTGTTTTTCCCCAGTGAAAGAGATTAGTCCTTATGCAAGTTGTTACAAGGTTACTTACTCATGCAAATAGACAACAAGCCCAGTAATTGTCCCCTGTCCCTTGTCCATGGTAGCACGGATCACCACCAGTACGGAAACACTCATGTCACTGGCGAGGCTGTTCATTTCAGAAGTGAAAGGGAGGAGCAATAAAGTTTAAACTAGGTATTACAGGTTTCCTTCCAAGGTCATGTTTGCAGATGTGTATGAAAATAGAACTATGCATCCCTGCATAATTGCTGTGTGAAGAATTCTGGTAACAGTTCTGTTCTTTTCTTCCACAATCACATAGACAAACACACGGCATACAATTACAGGGAGTTGGACAGGTTCTCACATGCCCCCATTAGCCCTCCAGGCCTCTGCTGACCCTCCAGGACTCTGCAGGCCCTTAAAGCCCTTCTTTAAGAAGACATGCTTAACGTGGATGGAACTGGAGAGTGTTATGTTAAGTGAAATAAGCCATACAGAGAAAGACAGATACCATATGTTTTCACTCTTATGTGGATCCTGAGAAACTTAACAGAAACCCATGGGGGAGGGGAAGGAAAAAAAAGAAAAAAAGAGGTTAGAGTGGGAGAGAGAGCGAAAGCATAAGAGACTCTTAAAAACTGAGAACAAACTGAGGGTTGATGGGGGGTGGGAGGGAGGCGAGGGGAGGTGATGGGCATTGAAGAGGGCATCTTTTGGGATGAGCACTGGGTGTTGTATGGAAACTAATTTGACAATAAATTTCATATAATAAAAATAAATAAATAAATAAATAAATAAATAAATAAATAAATAGAATAAATAAATAAATAAATAAATAAATAAATAAATAAATAGAATAAAAAAAGAAGACATGCTTATACAGATAAGGACATTTATTAAGTCAACAGATGGGTCAGTTTCTGAGCTTTGTTTTGTACACAGAACCAAAATAAAATAGGATATGGCTTTTCACAAAGCTTTCATTCCAATGGTTTAGTTAACATTTTCTAACCCCACGCATTACATTCACAAATGCATTTATATTAGGTGAATCAGTAGAATATAGGTTTCATTTTTATTATTTTAGTGCACTGGGTGCATATAATGCATGTGTGAAAGCACATTCCCTCTCTCTCTCTCTCTGCCTCTCTGGCTTGCTCTCTCTCTCTCTCTCTCTCTCTCACACACACACACACACACACACACACACACACACACACACACACACACACGAGATATTTAAACAGCAAAATCTTTATACCTGGGGTGAGGACCTGTCAATTTGTTCGGAGTTAGATGCAAGGGCCAATAACAAATGCCACATCCAATAAATACATTCAAAATTTTCCAGTAATAATTCCTGTGATTGATTGTAATTGAGGTTGCCTCCCAAGGTAGAGAGGTAAGGCAAGGAATAATAGCAACGTTGTCACAGTGTAAACCGTAAGACATCCAGATTCTAGAGCCCAGTGGCAGAAATGTCTATGCTAGTCATAGACCATAATAGAGCAAATGTTTTCCAGAGCTTACTTGTCCTCAACTGTGGAGACTTCGGTTGAAACAGAAATAAATTATAAAATGTAACCTAGGGAAATTTGAAATGAGACTAAAACCAAACTTTGAATATCAAGCCCAGATAAGTATTTGTAAGCCTCCCTGTGGGGAGGAGACACATAAGCTAGTATAGGATTTTTCCTGTGTCAAAACTACAAAATTCCTGAATCCATTAACATCAGAAAGAAAGTACTTATTCAAAGTAAAAAATATCATATTGATTTGGTATATAGCCTACAAGACGCATGACCTGGAATATAAACAATGGGTTCCACATACTTAAATTGTGTCCTAAATAACCTTGAAGGCACAGAAAAACAAGAAGGATCTCCATCAGAGAATAGGGAGAGAGGTAACATCAGACATTGGAATTTCTAGAGCCACTGACCAGCCTGGAACCTGAGTTTAATAAATATACTCTCCATAAAAATAAATAAATAAAAAAAAATAAATACACTCTCCACTATATTTGTTAATAATACCTTACTACTCTGATCTCTCTGTGGTCTTTCCTACTCTGTTTCTTTGACCTGAAGTAGGTAACTTGAGGAAGAGGAAGAAAGAGAGAGAGAGAGAGTGCAAAAGGGGTGGGGGGAAGAGAGAGAGAGAGAGAGAGAGAGAGAGAGAGAGAGAGAGAGACTGAGACTGAATATGATATTGAGAAAATCTCATTTTTTTATACCCAGTCAGGTCAGGCATTATGCTTAGATCCTTTATTTCAATTGGTAGGTAATTTCTTTTTTCCTGTTTTGTTTTGACAGGGATAACTTTTCAAATTAAATCCCTTTATTGAATTTTCACTCTTGGGTAGTTTCTGAAGATGCTGCCTTTGCAAAAAAAAAAAAAGTAAAATTAAATAAATAAAATTAGAACTGATCTATTTCATGCCATGTGAAAGCTGAGCCTGAGATGACAGCCTGGCGTTATCAACCTTCATGGCTGCAGGGAGCATAGGAATAATGTTGGGTGAAAGAAAACGTGCAGATCAGGGAAAGCGACAGCCTTATTGTTTTCAGGATAGGGGGTTATGTGCATTAGATGCCACAAGCCAGAAGCAGTATTATCCCCAAAAGCTTGAAAATTAAAGCAATCTAGGATGTTACCAATTCTATCTGTGGCTTTCTAAACAAGAGGTGCAGTCATGGGAGACAGACCCTAAAGCTCTTTCATTAGGTTTTCGTTATGGGACTTTGTTACTCTAAACATGTTTCACTGACCAGCAGCATTGGCTTCGCCTGGGAGCTTATTGGGAATGCAGTCTTTTGGGCCCGTATTGAATCAGAATCCATGTTTTAACAAGATCCCTAGTTGGGTCAGGTTACGTCCAAGCTTGAGATGCAATGCCCTAAAATTTTCCAACAACTTAGTAAGTGACTTGGTAACCCTGACAATGGGTCAACTGTGTGTATTCATTCATTCAACAAATATGTATTAAGCTCTATCTACATGTTGACACTGAGGCATGTGCTGAAGACACAATATTGAACAAAGATACACACGGCCCCTTCACTCCTAGAACGTCAAGACTGGTAAAGGAAAGATACTGTAATCAAATAATCATGGAAAAGGAATGTAAATAGATTGAGTAACGTCAAGCTGAGATGAGCACAATAAAGACAAAGAAGAGTTTTGAACGAAAGCAAATAAAATAAGACACTGGTTTAGACTGGAAGTTTTGATATTATTCTGTGGTTACACTGGTGCTCATCTTTGAGGGAAGCCAGGTGCAAGGTGCAGGGCAACTCTCTGTACAAGTTTTTGCAACTTTTATGTGAGCCTAAAATTATTTCAAACTAAAAAGTTAAAATAAAAAAGAAATATTTACATCTGAAACATCCCTACTGATTAATTACAACGAATGGGTCAGGGAAGGCAGAAGGGAAGTAGATATTCCAAGCAGAGGAACCAGCAGGCCTCAGAGCCTTGTGGTGACACATAGGACCCTGCACATCCCAAGAACTCACAGCAAGCCCACAGGCCTGCAGACAAGGAGTGAAGAGAAGACACAGGGAGACGAGCTAAGGAAATGGGCAGGTACCAGATTACACTGGAACTATAGGTCAAGGTCAGGTGTCCTATATCATTCTACCTGAGGGAAAGATTATTCTGGCTCTTGTGTAGTAAAAACTGGACCTTGCCATCCAAGACAACCTAATCAGTTCTACAGCAATGGGGGGGGGGGGGCGGGGGTCGTGACCAGAGAGAGCCCACCGAAGAGATAGGAAGAAAGCTCTAAACTGCTGAGTTCATTCTGTGTCAGGCATAGTGCTGGACATATTACATGTGGCAGTCCTGCCTGAATTTATAAAGGAGGAAGGTGATAGCTTGGACCCTGAACTGTGCCCCCGCTGATTCTGCCAAGGAATATATTGATTCCCCAAAGGGGAAGTGGAACCGCTGGAGATGAAAAAGCTCATGCTGTGTGCACAGTAATGAAGTAGGTGTGGTTTCTGGAGAGTCTGGAGTGCAGGGGTGACCCGCTTCTTTTAGCTGTAAGCTAGTGAAGTACAGCTACCTTCTGCTTTTGTGTTCAGACGAGCTAAGGGCAAGTGGACAGGTACAGGAGACAGTGATGATGAAGTTTTTGAATTGCGAGGGGTAGGTCTCAATACTTAGATCATCACCCTCTGGCTCTGGGCTGGGCAACCTCATTGCTCTGCAGTAACTGCGGATATCAGTTTTCCTTTTCTTCTCTCTACTTGAGGCTGACTTCTTTCTTCCCCCCATCCTTTCTTACTTCACCTGTTCTTCTTCTTCTTTTCTCCTTCTTTGATCCCTTTAACCTGTGGTGCCCTATCGTAGGCCTGGTGGTACTCCTCCACTCCTTAGACCTTCTGGAGATCCTCTGGACCAAAGAAGGGAGAGGAAACTTAGGTTATTGCTGTTTAAATATATTACTTAAACCAACTATGCCTTGGTTTCCTCGTCTGTAAAATTAGGATAATAACCTACAAGTTCTTGTGGGGATTACTTGTGATAAAATATATGCAGTGATTAGCATAGTTCCTGGTATAGGGTACGTGCTCAGTGAATGTTAGCTAGTACAAGAATTGTTATTATTTTTTAAATATTTTTTTAATGTTTATTTATTTTTGAAGGAGAGAGAGAGAGAGTGTGTGAGCAGGGGAGGGACAGAGAGAGAGGGAGACACAGAATCTGAAGCATGCTCTAGGCTCTGTGCTGTCAGCACAGAGGCCGATGCGGGGCTCAAACCCACCAACCATGAGATCACGGCCTGAGCCGAAGTTAGACAATTAACCGACTGAGCCACCCAGGTGCCCCAAGAATCATTATTATTAAGTTATTTCATTTACAGATGAAGAAGCTGAGGCATAAAGAACTTAAGCAGCTTTTTCAAGTTATTAATTTTTCATAACTAGTGAGTGAACTTTTGAGTCATTGAGATATGGGTGTGGATCCTGGACTGCAATTTTCTTTTTCGGTTTCATGTACTCAAAGCCTCAGTCTCTACACAAAGCATAGTCTCTCCTTGCAGCCGGCCTAACTGGGTTGCTAAACATTACCAATATGCCAGCAAACGAACTCGATCGATGTGTCCTTCAACCTGTTTATGATGAGGGACACACAGAATGGTTCTCTTGTCCCTGTCATTTCCAAGTGCTTTGTGACTTCCCAGACAAAACATTGAAATATTGCCTAGGTGGTATCTGATAAAATAAGGAAACTGGAAAAACAAACGAAAACAAAACAGCAGCAATAACATAATAATGACAATAACTACAAAAACCTCAGAAGTAAGATACTGGGGAACTTTCCCATAACTGGGAAAGAAAAACACCTTGATTGGATGAGAGACGCCAGAAGTGATTAAGACAATTCTGGATTATGAAGGACTTGGATTATTGCCACTGTGATTTCCCTAAAACATAGACTCGGCTCATGGTAGGTTGATAACATCATGGAGGAGTTGAATTACTTACGACCATCTATAGTTCTGGCCTCGAGATGCACAAGGTCTGGTTCCTTGTTTGATCCCATCACAGACCTAAAACGTGGAGAAAGAGGAAAAGGAACACCAACATGAATGACTTCATATGTGTCTTCGAGAAACTCAGCTGAGCCCACAGACTATTAACGTCCACAGGATTTAAACACCACAAGCCTTGAAATATGTCTAGTATGTTTATTTATACAACCTGACAGTGAAATTCCCACTTCAAATAAAAACTATAATGAAACCTTTATTTGACGAAGGCCGGGCTTAACTCTGGCAAAGATGCTGTATGTTATTAGCTCAGACTTGCAAATAAGTCCTACACATGGCATATGTGTCTTCCTGTGGGCTCAGCTAGTGACAATCTCACTGACAGTATATTAAACTTTCAAGTCTTGTCAGGCAGATGCCAAGTAAGCTGCTTGCTTTAGTTGGGTCATTTGAATGGTGATTTACATTGCTGAGTGATCTAATTAATTTTTTCATTTGAAATGAGCAAAACTACGTCCTACTGTCCTGTGAACTAGGAACAAACCATGTGATTGAACCGATGCAGTGGCCCGTATGGCACAGAGCGACCATTCTCTGTATATTGAACCAGGGTGAGAGGAAAATGCAGATGTACTTCACTTTAGGAAGGGTGCCTGAAACCATAGGTGTAAGTAAAATAAAATAAAAAGTAAAATAAAAGTCTATTTAAAGTGCCTTGGAGGCGTATATTATTTAGTGTAATCTTGCAGTGAGCCATACTAAATAGAAAATAATTATTCTGTTACCTGAGCTATAACAGATAGTCAAAAGCTGAATGAAAGAAGGAAGGAAATGAGAGGAGGAAGGGAGAAAGGGAGGGAGGATATAACAGTATGTGAGCTCTTTGAAATAAGTAAATTAATCACTGTCCTAAGGGCATTCCCAGAGCTCTTTCTTATTTGAACTCATTTTCTCAGCTCAAAGACTCTGAAGCATAGCTAGCTTAGTCTCTCTTCTTCTTAAGAAAAGGAGTCTCCTAACGGCCCTATTATCACTGTCAGTAAGTCTTCTCTGATTGATACATGGTCTGAAATTCAGAGTCTATGCTCACAACATTAAACCCTGCTTTCTTTTCTCCGGAAGCAGAAATGTCCTCATAAGGGTTTTACGATTTCCCCCAAAGAGACAGGGGACACATACTTGGACGCTTCCCATCAGTGCAATCTGAATACGGGCAGTCGGTGACATCCTGACCATCATTTCAGTTAAATGCTAGAGCTCATCTAGGGACGGTGGCTCTCTACTTCCCACACTGAAGGGCTGACGGGATCCACAGGTGACCTCTTCTGACAAGGCCACAGTCCTGAGGCTGAAAAAGAAAACAAGCTCCCTAAAAACCTTCCAACTAGAAATCTCAGCAGTTAACTGCTGAGTTTTTGCAAATTATTAGCAGGCAGCTGCACGCTGCTCACCTCCCACCTTGCCTGCCGCCCTGAGTTCCTTCTTTGACGTGACTAGCTCTTCTTATTCCCAGGAGAAGGCTGGCATCCCAGAAACACATTGTGAAAGCTAGCATGCAGACCTATCTGCTCGGCTAATGGTGAATGTCAACGGGAGACGAAATAATTACCCTGCATCCAGTTGCAACTTTCCATGTGCTCATAGCCCCAAATCGATAATAGCAGTTTTCTTTTAAGATCTTTTATACCACATCTAAAGGCAGGAGCTGTTGTGTCAAGTGATGGGTCCCCTCTTATCAATTCACAGAAAGAGACAGGGACAAAACAGAATCATTTGTTTCCGCAAAGTCTCCTGTGGCTAACCAGCTACTCTTACCCTGCCTGGTTTTTTCCCTACCTGTAGGAAAACAACTGCAACAAGAAAATAAAACTTTAAAGTCAAACTGCAATGTTTCCAACAACTTTTATTTGCTGATAGGCTTGCTCCTTTTCCTGGGAGTCTAGGAGTACCTCCAGATATGCAGTCACAGATTATAAAGAATTATTGCTGCTTTTACTTTGTGGCCCCGGTACATTCTCAAAAGCTGAAGCCAAACAAGGCTAAATGTCTGCAGACGCGCTGGTTTTAACAGTCCTGTCACTGACCAGACACCTTGCACAAGCACATCACTGCAGTTGACCACAAAGCACTGTTGCCTAGCACACTTATACATTTTACTTGTAACTGTGGGGTTTGATGCTTATTTGTGTATAGTAAGACCAATTATTGTGCTTAATAATGGTGGCAATAATAATAATGGGGGGTTGCCAGGGGTTGTGGGGGAGACAGGGATGGTAAAAGTTTCAGTTATAAGATGAATAAAGTTTGAGGATGTAATGTACATGACTACAGTCCATGACACTGTATTATAAAAGTGAAATTTGTTGAGAGTGGAACTTAAATGTTCTCACAAAGAAGAAAAGAGAATAAAAGAAAGGAAAGGAAAGGAAAGGAAAGGAAAGGAAAGGAAAGGAAAGGAAAGGAGAAAGGAGAAAGGAGAAAGGAGAAAGGAGAAAGGAGAAAGGAGAAAGGGGAAGGGGAGGAAAAGAAAGAAGGGTAAATATATGAGGTGATAGATATGTTAACTCAGTGTGGAAATCCTTTTACACTGTATATGTTTCTCAAATCATCACACTGTATACTTTAAATATACTTTAATTTTATTTGTCAATTATACCTCAATAAGTCTCAAAAATAGTAACAAATCAAAAACAGCATAAACATAAAATTTAACCTAAAATATTCCCTTGATGATTTCCTTTTCAGAGTGAGATCTCAAGAATGGCTTCAAGTATCACTATCCATCATGATAGTAAGTATGACTTCTGGTATTAGGCATAAAGGGTTGGACACCCTTGTTTTATGCTTCCAGATCACCCTGTACATAACCTGTCATGGTTCATAATGGTTTGCTAGATCTCTTTATATAAATGCCTCTCTTACTTCATTGAGCTCTCACGAGGCAGGTCTTCTGTTTTCTTTATCACTGAGCTCTCTGCATTCACTAGAGCATAGAGAAGAATGTTTCCTCAGTAAGTATATAGACAACATTTTTACCCTGGTCAATATCTGCTGTAATATCTGATATACTGGGTTGTTCAGTTCTGGGGCTCAAAAAGAACCTCTCTGGAAATGTGAGATAAAAATGTTTGATCCAGGATCCTTTAATTATACAAAGAGGAAATAAGCAGCTGTATCTAATAAATCTTTATATTGTCTCTCTCTCCATATATATATTTGGGAAAATGAATTCCCTTCTTGAAATGAATTTCACAGAAGGGCGGGGAAACTTCATGCCTTTGCATGTATGGGGAGGGTCTCTGTCTGGAATTCCCTCTTATTCTTCTTCTGCCTTAACTCTGTTTTTAATTAATTTTTATTTTTAAAGATTTTTTAAAATGCTTATTTATTTATTTTCAGAGAGTCAGAGAGACAGCGAGAGAGGGAGAGAGCAAGCATGAGTGGGGGAGGGGCAGAGAGAGAGAGAAAGAGAGAGAGAGGGAGAGAGAGAATCCCAAGCAGGCTCTGTGCCATCAGTGAACTATGAGATCATGAACTGTGAGATCCTGACCTGAGCCAAAATCAAGAGTCAGACACTTAACTAACTGAGCTACCCAGGTGCCCCTTAACTCTTAAAAATACACACACACACACACACACACACACACACACACACATACATATTTAGTTTGAATATAATATTTCAACAGTCATATACATTGCTCAGTGCTCATCAAGGTAAGTGTACTCTTAATCTTCTTTATCTATTTTACCCATTACCCCACCCACCTGCCTCTGGCAAACAGCAGTTTGTTCTCTGCATTTAATAGTATTTTTTGTTTGTTTCTTTTTTTGTTGCTGTTCATTTGTTTCTTAAATTCTATACATGAGTGAAATCATATGGTATCTGTCTTTCTCTGACTGACATTTAATTTAGCATAATACTCTCTAGACCCACCCATGTTGTTGCAAGTGGCAAGATTTCATTTCTTTCTTTTTTTAGGGCTGAGTAATATTCCACAGTATACATATACCACATATTTACCCATTCATCTATCAATGGACACTTGTGTTGCTTCCATATCTTGGCTATTATACATAATGATGCAGTAAACTTTACAACTATCAGCATGTTTAAAATAATTGAAAAAAAACATAAGAAATAATCAAGTGTTGGCAAGGGTGTGGAAAAAAAAAGAACCATTGTGCACTGTTGGGAGAATCCAGATTGGTGCAGCCACTATAGAAAACAGAATGAAGTTTCCACAAAAAATTAAAAATAGAATTATCATATGATCTAGTGTTCCATTACTGGGTATTTACCCGAAGGAAAAAAAAACCCACTAATTCTAAAACATATATGCACCCCAGACCTTCTTAACTCTTATAGTCTGTGCACTTTTATAGGCTCAGCAGCAGATACATGAAGTTGAAAATAGACTTTCCAGTGAAGATGCCACCTATGCTAAGTTGGTTGCCCTTCCAGAAACTTCCAGAACGATGCACATACTTTGGCATAGTATGAATTAGCCTATGCTTCAACTGGTGACTTCACTGTCTATCCTTATTAACCCACAAACTCAAACCTTTCTGTATTTCCATGCCAGGTACCATGCATGCCATGTATAGTCAATAAATGTTTACTGAGAGCTTTTAGAAAAGCAGAAGTATAAACCAACATGCAAACATTTATCAATGTATTTATTTATTTATTTATTTATTTATTTATTTATTTATTTATTATTTTTTTAATGTTTCTTTTTAAGAAAGAGAGAGAGTGCGAGCAGGGGACAGGCAGAGAGAGTGGGAGACACAGAATCAGAAGCAGGCTCCAGGCTCTGTGCTGTTAGCACACAGCCCAACCTGGGGCCTGAACCTGTGAACTGTGAGATCATGACCTGAGCCAAAGTCAGACGCTTAGCTGACGGAGATTCCAGATACCCCTATCGATGTACTCGTATATACGAAATTTAGCAAGTTACTTAATGTCTCTGTACTTTTACTATTTTTATTGATAAAACGAGGCTAAAATAGGTTTTCCTAGAATATATATCTTAAAGCACTTAGCAGCTTCCTTGTACATAGCAAGGGCTCTGAAATGCAGCTGAATTCTTCACTTTTTTTTTCCCCCTTTCTTATTTTGGGAAGTAGGTGGGGAATGTAAACATCCATCTGAAAATTAAAACTAATGTTGATAATAAAAGTTTCTTGAGATTTCATGGGTACCCCATTAGCAAAAATTATTTATTAAAATTATTTATCATCATATATCAATAGACAAAAAAAGAGTCAACAGCTCAGAGATCAACTATATGAACAAATAAAATCCATTTTTTATTTAGTGAAACATTCTAAGAATAAGGGCTAAAAATTCCCTGTTCTCAAGAGCTTTAGAGCTAAAGAGGAGAGAGTCACCCCATGTAACAAGAATTCTGATACTCAGGGTGCTAGCTAAGGACGTAAGAGGAGTGATCTTTTACTTGCAGATGGGAACCTGTGGGAGAAGGAAGGTCTGAGAACTCTGTAGGGTAAATGAATTAAATCTTCAAGGATATGCAGTAATATGATCAATGGCCAGAAGAGGTGGAAGAACATTCTTTTTAGAGATAATAGCAGATAAAAAGGCCCAGGGTCAGAGAGAATGGCCCATACAGGCATCTACTAGCAAGTAAACAGATCCGTTTGCAGAGTAGAGAAGTAGGAAGTAAAATCAGAAGTTAGCCAGGGGTCCATTCATGAAGCACCCTGTGCTTTTTAGTCGATCCTAAAAGCCATGGAATGCCAATGAATTGAGTGAAGTGGGCAAGGCTGTAAATAGCTAAAAAGAAGAACTTCCATCCCAGTCTATCTATGTGTGGGTCTCCCCGCGCAGGCAAAGAATAAGGTGAAGGCCCTCGGGCCATGCTAGATCCAGCTCTGTTGTTGAAAACAAGACAAAGCCAGCCTCTCACACCTATGCTTCTAGTATCTTAAAGTGGTGTTCACATGCAGAAATCATTTTTGAATAAAAATCTAAGGGTAACTAAAGCCAAGAATGCAAATAAAACAATCAGTCCCTGATATAGTGCAACGTCAGCCTTCTGAAATGCAATCAGCCAAATGCAGCCTTTGCAGACATTTTCTACAGAGAAACTCAGAAATGTCACTAGTTTATCACTCGCTTGGCATTTTGTCTGAGTTTATACCAGTTTAATATAGTGCTCAATAAATGCTGCAGAGCCACAAAATGTCCTGATATGGGTAACCGCAGAGCAAGTATTAAAAAATAAACACCATGATGGGATAGCACCTATTTATTCAGATTTAGAATTGCAGTTAATGGCATAAGGAGGAAGGAATAGGGATCTGCAGAGTAAGAGGCTGGGGAGTTGGAAACCCCTGCCTTCTTTTTGTTTTGCAAGAGCATTCATGTTCCCACAGGCTCTCTCCATCAACAAAGCCCATAGAAGCAAGTGATTCTACCTTTCAGGGAGAAGAAACAAATTGCTGGCAGGTATTAGTGGCTGGATCCCCTGACTTCCTCTTCTGTAGCCAAGGGTTCCCTCTTCTGCTACCCTCACAGCTTGCTCTCAAGACAAAGGTCATCAGGAGAGTCCTGGCTAATGCAATAACTTTTATTCTAGAACAAAGCAGCTTATCCTGAGGTCTCATCTCCTGCCCCTCTGGAGAAAATGGGCTAGGAAAAAGTAAATAAAAAGCATCCTAAACGCGCCATTTTAGCCTCTCTCCGAATCCTAAGAAACATGCTTGCTTGCTTTCTTCTGTCCTCCACACTGTCACACTCATTTCCCAAAACCAAATATAGTTGCTACAAATAACAAATAAATAGAAAGACAGACAAAAATAAGTGCTTAGTTTTTTAAATGCATAATGGCTACCGTGAATCAACATTGCCAACATCCTTAGCCCCATCAAATTCTGCATTTTGCCATCCTTACTCCCCTCAACTGGAAGCCCAACCACTGAGTTATGTGATATCTGCAACAAATGTGTGTGTGTGCATGTGCTTGTGTATGTGTTTACAGAAGCAAAGTGAGGAATGGAGAGGGTATCTGACTCAGTTAAGAGATACATAAAGCTCAGGAAGGCAGTAGGGGGATGAGGATGTTTGTTAAACAAAGTGCATGGTAGAAACAAAGCTGAACACAGAAAGCAATACTGAGCAACTAGCACTATGTCTCTCTAGACATTGAAACAACCAGATCTAAATTGGTCAGGAAAATCCATCTTGCCACAATGCTCCCCCTTCCTCTACTTTCCCTTTCTCTCATTTAATGGTGTTGCTTCTAAAACCATTGATTAATTTCCCACTTTCTCACTTCCCATTGTTTGGGCCCCTTTCCTTGCCTTTGTTGTTTCCTGAATACAGATGAGGGGATCTAGAGAAGCACCAGGGAAGATGACTACGTGGTCAGTGGGGTCCCCAAACAGAAGTCAGTGAGCCAATGAGATACAGAGAAGTATATTTTAAATGATCCAACAGTTTGGGATTGAGGTAAAGGAGTAGCTCAAAATATTTCTTTAATAAAGTTTATTTTTATCTTTTTATTGGTTTTAATTTTTTTCATGTTTATTTTCGAGAGAGAGAGTGAGCAGAGGAGGGGCAGAGAAAGAAGGAGACACAGAATTGGACGCAGGTTCCAGACTCCGGGCTGTCAGCACAGAGCCCGACGCGGGGCTGGAACTCACAAACTGTGAGATCATGACCTGAGCCGAAGTTGGACGCTTAACCGACTGACCCCACCCAGCCCCCCTCCCTTCTTCCCCCCCTTTTTTAAATCTTTTTAAACTGTAGTGCTATCATACTCTATGCACTTTTAGCAACTGGTAAATTTTAATCTAATACATCTTAGAGATTGTTCCATGCCACATCATAAAATTAATGACATAGATCTCTACTTTATTGCAATTTATTAAATGAAAATACCCAATTTGTCTACCTATTGTCTACTGATTGACCTGAAACAGAAATGTATAATAAAGGAAAAAAAAAACCACTGGAAATACACAGACAAAATTTATCACAGTAGTCATCTCTGAGAGAGGTTTTAGAATTGCGGGTGACAGTCAAAGAAATCATTGTCCCTATCAGTAGTTTAATTTTTTACAAGGAATATGTATTTATGCATTATTCTTATAATTAATAATAATAAACCTGTACTATTATTAACAGAAAGAATGTTTATTCAGTCTGGAAAACAAAGTCTATGAGGAAACATAATCGATGTGTGCAAGTCACAAAGGGATTGAGAGAAGCAGTGAGTGAGGTTAGCATGCAGAGGAGACCTGGAATTTTCTCGAACCCCAGAGCACTTGCACTTCTGCCACCAACTTACTAAGAGTGCTTGGAAGGTAATGCCATGGAAGAGCAGTGGCAGGACGCACCACTAAAGACACAAGGGTGCGTGTGTGTGTGTGTGTGTGTGCGTGCGTGTGTGTTGGTCTTAAATTCTAAGTGAGAGGAGGAAGGTGTGAATGTCCAGCTTGAGACTAGAGGGGCCATATTAAGAGAAGACAAGGAGAGGAAAGAACTTCACCACTTCCCTTTCTTTCCATTTCTGTTAAGGGCAAAGGACTTTAGAGAGAAGAACAAGTAAGTGTAAAGGAAGTGAAACCTGAGCATTTTGTTGCTGGATACAATTTGGCTCAGAGAAATTATATTCTAGAAGAGAAGTCCAACAATAGCAAACTTCACAGTTTTTGTTTGATCATACCAAGGAAGGAAAACAAAAATGAGCACATGCCAATATACAATGATTTGTTAGTTGTAAGATGAGGAAATGCACTAAGATGCTTACACTTTAACTCTAGAAAATATACAGAAAATAGAAAGTAAAACAGGAGCAAAATACCCAGGAAATGCAGTATCTTCTCCCTACATCTGAATGAATCATCTTTTACATCTCTGGGGTGCTGCTGCGAGTAAATCACCATGGAGACTATTGGTCTAGATTAAGGATTCCTGGATTATCTTTAGTATTTAAACCTCGGAGGGGCAGACAGGTGATTCTCAATTAAGTTTTTCAATGAATGAATGAATGAATGAATGAATGAATGAATTCAACAAATATTTACTGGATATGGGGCCATGTGCCAGAGGAAGTTCTAATGTGTTAAGGGTTTAGTAGTGAAATTAAACAGGATAATCACTGCACTTCACGATGTTCCATTTCAATGCAGAAGGCAGGGAAGGTATAAATAAACATAAATATCTATCAGGTGGTGATAACAACCTTTCTGGAGAGTTGTGTAGGAAAAATATATACAAACTATACGAAGCTTTAACTACATCAAAAACACCACTGTTATACGGTGTTGATCAATGGCTGTGTCCATCTGTTAAGCACAGAATCGATACCACACAGGACTTGCAAGGCTGTGCCCTTGTTGGCTTCCTGCTCATCAACTGTCAACAACTCGGATGAGAATACCTATTGTGTGTCTACAGAATTCACACATGACACAAACTGAGGAAAAATAATGATGAGATAAGAGAAAGGCAGTGGCAGCTCTGAACGCAATTTACTTGCCTGAGGGCATAGAGTTAATAAATGACACAATCAGATAGGAACTTAGGATTTCTAATTTTTCTACGGTTCTATGTATCATCTGTAAAAAAGAATGTTAGCAACAAGATTTCATTAAAAAAAAAAACTGTTCTGAAGAGTTAAAGAAAGAGTAGGTGAAGCTATCACTCTCGTCAACAGTATAAATTAAGGGATCGTCTTGAGATGAAAATTCTGTTACAGGTTAACTAATTCAAACACCATATGTCACAATTGAGGACACCAAGGCTTCAAGAGAGCAAATACCTTGTCCAAGGCCACATCACTCACAGTGTCAAGACTGAAACTACTAACCCAGGTTCTTAACTTACTCCAATGGTCCTTCTCATGAAAAACAATTCATTTTCTTTTTACTCCTTAGTATCTCAGCAAAGATAGTATTAACATAAAAGATAATGTATGTGTCTTACACCAAAAAAGTAAGGAGAGATGATGAGAAAACTTCAGACCATGTGACATCCTGCGAGGGTTATGTGATGCTATGGCTTGAATGTTTGTGTCCCCCTCACCCCAAATTTATGTTGAAGCCTAACTTCTAGGAGATGGTATTAGGATGTGAGGCCTTGGGTAGGTGATATGTGCCCATATAACAGAGACCAGAGAGGGCCCCCTTGCTCATTCTACCATATGAGAACACAGCAAGGAGGTAACCAACCACCTGTAACCCACTCAAGAGGGCCTTCATCAGACCCCCATATCACTGGCATCCTGATCTCAGACTCCCAGCCCCCAGAACTGTGAGAGAGCAGCTTCTGTTGTTTATAAGCTATCCAGTCTGTGGCATTTTGTTATAGCAACCCCAACGGACTAAAACATGTTTAATGGGCATTAGGGTAGTGTGGACCTAGGCATATTTGTGTGGGTTCCATATCCTAGAATCTGAAACTAGCCTGGAAATTAAGTCTAGCTTAGATCTGCAAATATCAGGGCCCCTACGTGGCTTCTCTGCAGTTACTTGAAAAATGACAGTAAGTTCTGATCCTTCTGAGAAACATAATGTTAGTTTCTACACTGGACCGGTAGGTCCCCGCCCCCTACCTAAGGTTGGTTTAACCATTCTCATAGCTCAGCTTTATTTTTTGAACCTGTTATGAAACAAAAACACTGCTGGATATTGACACTGCAGAAAAAGTACCCCAGAAGGCTATATCTCACAAGTCCCTCAGTGGAGAAGGGAAAGTAACCCAGTCAGTAAAGCATGGAGGGAAGCAAGGACAGAATCCAGTTACACACAGGAAGAAATCAGATTCATCACAGTAGGGGCACACATTCCTGGGGTGTCACAAGGCAGCTACTCTCTCCAGTACTCTGCTTATTTACAAAGAATTTCTGGAGTTCTGATTACAAGGTGTCCAGGGATTTGGAACTGGGCAAACACGCGATGATACCCCGTGAAAATACTTTGAAGGCCAGTGCCAATGTGCCTTTGAACTCGTATTAACTGCCTGGCCGAGGAAACGAATGTGATGATGGAAAGCACCAAACATACATTTTGATTTTTTTAAATTAATAATCCACTCTGGGTGAAAATTCTAAAGTTAGAGTCAAAAACATCTCAGTGTGACAGAAAGAAAAGAGAGGAAGCAGGGAGAAGTTAAAATAGAGGGGAGGGAGAGGAGCAGAAAGGAGAAGCCATGAAAGAGGAGGGGGGACGAGCAGGCAAGGAGCAAAAGAGGCCTGGATGGAAGGGTGAAGACTTGATAAGGAGGAAGAAAGGGGCAGGAAAGGAGAGCTTCTGTCCAGTGGCTTCTCTGCAGGTCAGCAAGCCTTCCTGTTGTTTGTCTCCAGCCACCACCAGCACCCACCCTGAATTCCTCCAGCTGGAAATTATCCTTGAATGCTCTATTATTATTGTAATTGGTATAATTTATTTAAATAACACTGCTTTTAGAAATCTAATGGTAAAAATAATATGCGTTCACTTAAAATGTAATGGAAAGCAGACCAAGGTATACAAAGGAAAATAAAACATTCACACAGTGAGTTCATCTGGAAACAACCAACTTTAACATTTTGTTGTTGATCTTTTAGGGTACTTTTTCTCTGCTTCTGTAGGCATTCCTTTTTAGAAAAAAAAAACAACTTTTGCATAACATAATACTGGAACATAGCATAACATACCATAATATTGGAACGTACTATTTTGCCAGCTGCACCAGTATTCTGTAATTTACTTAACTGATAGGCTGACTACAGAGTATTGGTAGTGTCCATACATAATACTGTGATGATTATCTTTGTAGGTAAATATTGGTCTGTCTTTCTAAACTCTTGATTTTTTAATAGGCAGAATTATTCAAGGAGGGAATTTCACTAACTCAAAGAGAATGAGCATTTGTTTAAGACTCCTGCTACACATTGGGGCACCTGGGTGGCTCAGTCGGTTGAGCGTCCGACTTCGGCTCAGGTCATCATCTCACAGTCTGTGAGTTCAAGTGCCGCGTCGGGCTCTGTGCTGACAGCTCAGAGCCTGGAGCCTGCTTCAGATTCTGTGTCTCCCTCTCTCTCTGCCCCTCTCCCGCTCATGCTCTGTCTCTCTCTTTGTCAAAATAAATAAAAACATTAAAAAAAAGACTCCTGTTACACTGTCCAATTGTCCTCCGGAAAGTTTATATAAATTATGCTCCTAAGAACAGCATACGCAGTGTTCATTCCCCAAGGCCTCACCAAGGCTAAGTATTATCTTCTTAAAAAAATCTATCCCTGTGATAGTTTAATAAATTATATATCTTGTTTGTTTTGTTGCTTTTATTTCTGATTTGTGAGGCTCAACATTTTCATTTTGTCTTTTATTTTTCTTTATAGATTGCCTATCATGTTCATGGGCCTCATATCCACAGAGATGATTTTACTCAAGTTTTCATTTGTAAAATGGATTAAATTGTTTAGGATGTTAACCCATTTATTGTACTTTCTTTTTCATATATTTTTTAACAGGTTAAGTTTGGAACCTGGATTGTTTCTTTTGGTAATTAATTTTTTTTTGAGTAATCTCTGTATCCAATGTGGGGCTCAAACTCACAATCCTGAGATTATGAGTCACATGCTCTACAGACTGAACCAACCAGGAACCTTTGTTTTGGTAATTAAAATCAGTATTGAACAACAAAGGTCAGTACTCTTTTATAGAAGTTTGGGTTTTGGTGTGAAGCAGAAAATCTTGCTTTTTCTTTGATGGGGACAAAGAAGATGGGGAAAGGAAGAAGTGTGTGTGTGTGTGTGTGTGTGTGTGTGTGTGTGTTGATGATGAGTACCTCCAAGTCACCCTCCTGATGATGAAGATGCTGTGAGATGCCCAACTGAACAAACTGGGGGAAGCCCAGAACCGTGGAGGGAAATCCCCTCCTCCAGGGCCAATAAAGGAGTTGTGTCACTAGGAAAATCCATTTCCTTCTGAGATCTTTATCCCAGGTCAGACCCTAAAATATTCCTTTAAAAATGATTTTACTAGACAGAGTGATCTTGCCTTTAATTAGCAAGTGGCACTTTAATGGCATATTAGTGTCTAATGGGATTGTGTTCCAACTAGCCCAGAACAAGGGCACAGAGATATCTAAAGAAACAACAACCCCGGTAAGATGGGCTTATTCATCATCTTTTCTGGTCACTAACCAATGGTATAAATAGATAAATGATCAAGATGGGACAATTATTCCTTATAGGGGAATTCTAATTAATACTGATAATAAGAAATGATTGAAGTAGGAAATTACCATCAGAATACCACAGAAATAACTGTTACAGGCAAGATCCACTGAGGAATACTAGAATTAGTGGGCAAAATGCATAGCCTCAAAGAATCTTTCCCAAAATATTTATTAATTATTTTGGTGTTTTTAACATATGTTCACAAAATTTTTGATACTCTTCTTGCCAAGAGTTGGAGCTTAATTCTCTTTCCCTTGAGAATGCACTGGATTTAGTAACTCGCTTTTAACAAATAGAGTATGGAACAGGAAAAACAGTAATTCTGCAATGGAAAAACCTGGCAAACCCTACCTTAAGTGATCAAGGTTAACATCACTGGTAATAAGACATATTGATATACTATGTTGTTTGATATGATGCCATGAGAAGGGGGCATCATTTCTGTGATATTCTTCCAAATAATCTATAACCCTGTAATCATGAGAAAATATCAGACTAACCTGATTTCAGGTACATTCTAAAAAATATCTGACTAGCACTCTTCAAAACTGCCTAGGTCATCAAAGACCAGGAAAGTCTGAGGACCTGCCACAGATTGAAAGAGACTAAAAGATACGACAAATAAGTGCCATGTGGGATTTGGGGAAAAAAGGACATTTTTTTATGTAAAAATTTTGGGGGAATCCAAATCAAATCTCCAGTTGAGTTGACAGCCTTTTACCAATGTTAACTTCTTCGTTGTAAATACTGCTCCATGGTTATAAAACATGTTAACTTAAGAGAAGCTGACTGAAGATGATATGGGAACTCTCCATTCTATCTTTACAATTCTTTAATGCTAAAATTACTTTGAAATAAAAAGTTAGGGGGGAAACTATACCCAAATCTCCCAAGGATGTACTCACTTAGAAGAAAACTACTATAAATAGGAAAGTGATCTGCCCTTTCTAAATCATTGACGTCACATGGAATGGATGGGTCAGGTCATTCTATCACCTAAAATGGGTAAACTACTGTAGCATTCCAACTAGTGTAAATTTATGATTCATAGATTTCAATAATCACAAAAAATAAAGTTATACTATTAAAAAAATGATACGATTGGAAAAGTGGCCCTTATTACTGAGATGTTCTTACTCTTCCTTTATTTAGAAGTAGAAATGCATGTGGACAGCCAGAGTTTTTTCTGATTCTAGAGCTGCCCTGATTACTGTGGGAGGAGTCTGACTGCAGCTGAAAACATAAATCTGTTGGCCCAGGAACTGTTGAAGTGTGAGGGTGGATGTGAAGCTCCGGCTGATGTGCCTGTACACTATGCCTGCTTTGGGTTCCTCTCTCTTAGGCACCTTGCCTTCCTTGGCTTCCGAATACAGGAAGGCTAACTGCCCATAGGAGGCACATTCTGGAAGAGCTAGTTTGTTCTCTGGGTTAGTGATGCAGAAGCTCTCCCAGGCACATAAATATTCTAACAAGTTTCATCTTGTCACAATAGAGTCATAAAATTGCTCTGTTCAGCACATGATAATGGCTTTGTAATTCAATTATTGGTAGAATTTGTCTTCTGGTATTTATCTGCCTTAAACTTCAGGCACTCATGGAAAACCCTTTACCATAAATTTCATAAATGCTGCAGCAGGTTCTGTCCTCCACCCCAGGGCACATCTTGCCATGCTTGTGTGAAAACCTTGACAGCTTTCTCTAAATTATGGAATTGCTTTGTTTAGAGATGTTGATGTTTTAAGTGCCAGAGCCAAACGATAAAAAACAGTGGGACAGGTCCATTTCCTCTGGTTATTCTCTGTACAGAAAGAGAGATCCTGACAGACAGAAAAAGTTCATTCTCAATCCAAAAGGCTGTTTTTAGCCATTTACCTAGAATTGTGTGGAAGGGATTCCTTCAATTCATAGGAGGTCATATGTGATAGCTTCAAAGCTCTCGAAGAATCCCGGTAACATTCTGAATACATTCATAAACACATCAGGGCTGGTCATCTACACGGACTCCCTGGTCAAAGAGTTGGTTTAAGGATCTTCTTCTGTCCGCTCTGCCTTTCTTTCCTACCATGTCAAACAAGCCAGTTCATATATCTTCTCTACCATTCTGTTTAGGATTTACCATCCCACATCTTATTAGTTACGTATTAAGACAACATTATCTAACCTTCGATTTGAAAAGTAGGTATCTGTGGCTGCCTCATCCCCATATTCATTCTTTAATTTTCACATATTTGATAAATACTTATTGAGCATCTACTTTATCAATTCCAAAATGCTCACTTTTTAAAAAAAAAATTTAACATCTCTTAAATTCATTGGTATCTTATAATCATTGAAATGATAATGTTTAGGGGCACCTGGGTGGCTCAGTCAGTTAAGTGTCTGACTTCCACTCAGGTCGTGATCTCGTGGTTCGTGGGTTTGAGTCCTACATCAGACTCTGCTGACAGCTCAGAGCCTGGAGCCTACTTCAGATTCTGTGTCCCCCCACTCTCTCTGCTCTGAGAAATAATAAACCCCCCTCTGAGAAATAAATAAACATTAAAAAAATAAATGATAATGTTTAACTGGCATGTTTTTTTTGACAATACATAAAATAAAGGTATCATCATTCAATGGGATTTCAGAGTTGATGAGATATGGTATGCTCCAGGCAGTGTTCTAGGCATTTCACTCCATTAGCTCTTTGGTCAATTTCTTCTCATCTTTGGCCTATCAAGACAAGTCCCTTTCCTTAAAAACCATTCCCCAGGAACACCCTCCATCATAACTTAATATGAATATATATTTGTGTGTGTCTTTTATTTTTTTCCTTCTCCTCTTCCCATTTCTCAATGTGTTAACATGAGATAATAGTGGCTGACCTTACTTCTTGGTATTTTGGTTACAGAATACAAAAAGGAGAAGCATGACTCAGTTAAAAGAGGAATATTACCCGAAAACAATGTGGAATATGCAATTTTTTCTCATCTTTTTGGGGAGGCATTTATCATGTTTTATGTTATATGGGGGACAATCACATCACTGTCAGGTGAAGCATAATTATGTTTTTGTTTTTACTTGGAGATTATATATGGTTTTACAAATGTGCCAGGTACCAAGTTCTCAAGGGGTAGACTGTGGTGATTTTGTATTGGATCGACTTGCCCAACCTACAACCATATTTTCCACAGTCTCTATAATTTCAGATTAGAACTGACCAAAAGGAAGTACATATGAGATGCAGAAGACAGCAGGGAAGCAGTAGCCATTTCACTCTGAAGGTCGTTTTGGTTCAAGGTGCCAACAGACAGCAAAAAATTGCTGGCAAGTTATGGTCTGGTCTGTCCTTGCCCTTCCCTTTCCAAGTTCTATGTCCAGCTATTCTTCCAGATTGCCAACCTCGCGCCCTCAGGCCCCAAGCCAGATGCTGGTTTTCAACTCCCAGAGGGGGCCATGCTACAGTCCCAACTCAGCAGCTGCAAACTCCTCTAGGACAGGAACTGTGTTTCCTCTAAGTTCACGGCCAGGAGTTAGATCTAAAAATTACTCACTCAATTGATATAAATTAAATGAACCGAGTAACAAGGGTTTCTAAGTAATTGAGAAGCTATAAAATTAAACACTAAACTGATTTTCTATCCATTGTTCCTGATTCTGGGGCAACAGGAAAGTAAAATACATGTCTGCATTAAAAATTCCCACTGAATTCACAAATCAATCAACGCGATACCCCACATTAATAAAATAAAGGATAGGAACCTTATGATTCTGTCAACGGAGGGAGAAAAAGCATTTGACAAAATACAGCATGCATTCTTGATAAACATCCTCAACAAAGCAGGTATAGATGGAACATACTTCAACATCATAAAGGCCATATATGAAAGACCCACAGCTAATATCATCCTCAATGAGGAAAAACTGAGAGCCTTTCCCCTATGATCAGGAACAAGAAAAAGATGTCCACTCTCACCATTATTAACATGGTCCTGGAAGTCTTAGCCTCAGCAGTTAGACAGCAAATAAATAAAAGCCATCCAAATCGGCAAGGAAGAAGTCAAACTTTCACTAGTTGCAGATGACATGATACTCTACACAGAAAACCCAAAAGACTTCACCAAAATAGTCAGAAAAACACATGAATTCACTAAAGTCACAGGACATTAAATTAACGTGCAGAAATCTGTTGGATTTCTATACACCAATAGCGAAGCAGCAGAAAAAGAAATCAAGGATTTGATCCCATTTGCAATTGCACCCAAAACAATAAGATGCCTAGGAATAAACCTAACTAAAGAGGTAAAAGACCTGTACTTGAAAACTATAGAACACTTATGAAAGAAATTGAAGAGGACACAAAGAAATGAAAAAGTATTCCATGCTCACGGATTACAAGAACAAACATTGTTAAAATGTCTATACTACCCAAAACAATCTACACGTTTAATGCAATCCTTGCTAAACTACCACCAGCATTTTTTGCAGAGCTAGAACAAAAAAATCCTAAAATTGTATGGAATCACAAAAGACCCCAAATAGCCAAAGCAATCCTGAAAAATAAAAACCAAAATGGAGCTATCACAATTCTGGATTTCAAGCTATATTATAAAGTTGTAGTCATCACGACAGTATAGTGCTGGCACAAAAATAGACACACAGATCAATGGGACAGAAGAGAAAACCTAGAAATGGACCCACAACTCTATAATCAAGTCACCTTTGACAAAGCAGAAAAGAATATCCAATGGAAAAAAGACAGTTTCTTCAACAAATGGTAATGGGAAAAACTGGATGGCAACAAGTGGAAGAACAACACCATACACAAACATAAATTCAAAATGGATGAAAGACTTAAATGTGAGACAGGAAACATCAAAATCCTAGAGGAGAACACAGGCAACAACCTCTTTGACATCAACCTGAGCAACTTATTACTAGATACATCACTGAAGACAAGAGAAACAAAAACAAACATGAAAGATTGGGACTTTATCAAAATAAAAAGCTTCTGCATAGCTAAGGAAACAATAAACACACCTAAAAGGCAGCCTATAGAATGGGAGAAGATATTTGCAAATGACATATTGGATTAAAGGTTAGAATACAAAATCTATAAAGAACTTACAAACTCAACACTCAAAAAAAGAAATAATCCAGTGACGAAATGGACAGAGGACATGAATAGACACTCTTCCAAAGAAGACATCTAGATGGCTAACAGACACATGAAGGTATGCTCAACACAACTCATCATCAAGGAAATACAAACCAAAACCAAGATGAGATACCACCTCACACAAGTAAGAAGGCTAAAATTAACAACACAAGAAACAATAGGTGTTGGCAAGGACGTGGAGAAAGGGGAACCCTCTTGCAGTGTAGATGGGAATGCAAACTGGTGCAGCCACTCTGGAGAATAGTATGGAGGTTCCTCAAAAAGCTAAAAATAGAACTACCCTATGATCCAGCAATTGCAGTCTTAGGTATTTACCCAAAGGATAAAAAAATATAGATTCAAAGGGGTACATGCATGCCAATGTTTATAGAAGCATTATCAACAATAGCCAAAGTATGGAGACAGCCTAAATGCCCATCAACTGATGAATGGATAAAGAAGATGTGATATGTATGTGTATACACACACACACACACACACACACACACACACACACACACACACTGGAATATTACTCAGTCATCCAAAGAATGAAATCTTGCCATTTGCAATGACATGGATGAAGCTAGAATGTATTATGCTAAGCTAAAGAAGTCAATCAGAGAAAGACACATATCATAGGATTCACTCATATGTGGAATTTAAGAAACAAAAAACAATGAAAATATGGGAAAGGTGGGGGGATAAGAGACTGGAAAACAAGCCATAAGAGACTCTTAAGATAGAGAACAAACTGGAGGGAGGTAGGGGTGGGTGGGCTAGATGGGTGATGGGTATTAAGGAAGGCACTTGTGATGAGCACTGGGTGATGTATGTAAGTGATGAATAACTGAATTTTACTCCTGAAACCAATATTGCACTATACGTTAGCTAAAATTTAAATTAAAAAAAAAATCCCATTGAAAATATAACTTGTGAAATTGGATGTCAAAATGAGATTGCCACATTCCAGAAACTAATGCCCAACTCTTCCTTATTCCGCTTTTAGATGATAGTTCATATTTACTCATCATGTATTATATATATCTAGAGTTTAACCTGAGTTCTCATTTTTATCCTGGTAAGTATATACAACCCTACAATGATGACTGATACATAGATGAAGACTATAAGGCTTAATTAAAGAGGTTAATTAAATAGCTCATTGTCACACCCCTTGAGAACAGGATTCTAGCAAAGTCATTCTGACTCCAGAGCTCTCAACTGTAAACCGTAAACACCATCTCTTTTTTTTAAACGTTTATTCATTTTTGAGAGACAGAGAGAGACAAAGCATGAGTGGGGGAGGGGCAGAGAGAGAGGGAGACACAGAATCTAAAGCAGGCTCCAGGCTCTGAGCTGTCAGCACAGAGCCCGACACGGGGGCTCGAACCCACGAGCTGTGAGATCATGACCCGAGCCGAAGTCAGACGCTTAACCGACTGAGCCACTCAGGCGCCCCTAAACACAACCTCTTATTGACTGAAGACAACACACAAAAGCGACATATGAATGAATGAGCAAGAGAAACCACATACACAGACACAGCATAAACCCAGAGGCTCTTGAACTTGAAGACTAAGTGAAGTCTGATCACTAGAGCATAAGTCAATTTCTTTTAATATTGTTCTAAATTAGGAAGCCATAATAATGAGGATGTTCCCCTCGCTCTTGCACTCTGCTATCATAATAGTTCTTAGTGGGAATCTGGAGAAGTGATGGAGTCTCAGCTGCTCAGAGATGGAGGAGCTGCAGCCCATGGAGACAGGAAATCATCAAGATAAGGAGGACGGGGATCAGTGATGGCCATTAGTGAATGAAGACCATGAGAAAAGTGATGGGCTCACATGCAGCAGCAGGGGGAATTTAACTTAATGTGGAGGGAAACTTGCTAATCATATGGGGAGATTACGAAGTGGAGGAAAGTACAAGAGGATTAGAAAATGGCACTCATGTGGAGATCATTAACAGAAGGAAAAAAAAAAAAGATAAAACATCAGTCCTCTCAAGAAAAATGAAAATCCTCTTATCTAGCACTCACAGCACAGGTACCAGAAATGCCCCAGTGTAGCTCTGGGGATGGGATCTCAGGAATGACTTCCTGCCTCTTCTCCCTGCTCCTGACTCAAACCACAGGCATGATTCAGCTCAGACGGTAGTTTGGTAGGGGGCTCAGGACCAGAAAAGATTGTCTGGGAGGAAGGGGGAAAGTGTAAGAGAAGAGACAATGAAGTCAATACTCCAAAGAAAGGGCGGTCTGGGGTTCTTCTCCTGAGCCCATACTCAGAAGTGTATCAAGGATCTGTCAGTTTGGGCAGTCTGGGGCAGAACTCCCCATGAGGGCAGTCCAGGGTGCGGTCACCTCATCCGTGCTTACACAGATCTCATTATCCCCCAGGATAGCCTATTAGGCTAATAAGCAGCCTACCACATAGAAAAGTGTTCCTTTTACTGATCTAGAATTCTTCTCCCTTCAATATGTACGCAGACAGCTTAGAAATCTAACTTTTTCATTTTTTTAAGTTTATTTATTTATTTTGGGAGAGAAAGAGAGGGCACAAGCGGGGGAGAGGCAGAGAGAGAATCTCAAGCAGGTTCTGTACTGACAGTGCAGGGCCCAACGTAGGGTTTGAATTCATGAACTGTGAGATCATGACCTGAACCAAAACCAAGAATCAGATGCTTAACTGATTGAGCCACCCAGGCATCTTTTATGGCTCCTTGACTTAACAAATGGAGTCCATGCAAGACGCGTTTCAATCTGGATGTATTTGCGGGTTCATGCAGTGCATATACATACATGTGTGCATTTGATGAAGTCAGTACCTTATGTGTGTGTGTGTGTGTGTGTGTGTGTGTGTGTGTGTGCACGCGCACGCGAGTGTATGCACACCAAGTTCTGCTGTTCCATTTATTGCCCTACATAAAATAGGTGGAAACATGTTAAAGACAGTCTTGGTCCTTAAGAAATTATCCATTAGCAGGAGAGGGAAATGAGGAAATAAAAAGACAGATATGCAAAACCTACTAAGTGCTAAGTTACTTAATAATAATTATCTATGTCCTTTTTAATTCCCAAAATAAGCCTTGGGAGAAGGAAACTGAAGCTCAGGCAGGTGAAGCAGTTTCTCAGGATCGCTCAATCAGTAAAAAGCAAGGCAGGAATCTGAAGCTTGATGTGCTGACTCCAAGCCTGTGTTCCTTCCAACAATCACATAGACAGATTTGCAGTACAACACATTTTATGATGCACTGCATTTTATTTGTGACATATTTAAATTCACATTAACCACATTTAAATTCAAAGAAAGAGATTCTTCTTGCCTAGAAAAACAAGAAGCACGTATCGAAGAAGGTTAAGAGAGTAAAGGCAGGCATCAGTGTAAGGCCATAAGGATCCAACATTGTGATCCTAATAATGAGAAAAATCCTCATCCATTATTTTTGTATTCAAAGATCAAAACTGTCCTAACACATAGTAAGTGCTAAAAAGTAGTCATTGCTAAAAATATTAATGATAATAAGGACAGTTTATCCCCCAGGTAGGCATATTTATAAAGCCAGAGAGATAAGAGGGATAAACTGGTCCATAGACTAATCAGTGCTTAGAATTATTTATCTGGCCTTCTGGAATTTAGCACACAGAATTGGGAGGATGGGGAGGGGAGGTCAGAAAAATGTGCATTCAAACTCAGGTTGGCAAGAATCTAGTTATGTTCTTACTCTTTTTAATTTTATGTTGTAAGCAATGAGGAACAAGGCAAATGCTTGATCAGGGAAATGCCTACAAGATTCTTTAGGCATTAGTATGCTATCAGGAGAGGGGGGCTTTTTCACCATTCCTAATGAGCCAGAGTAATGGGAATAGAAAAGAAAGTGGGCAGGTGTAACTTCATGGAGGTAGAAGTGATGCAGATTGGAAAATCAACGTATAAAAGGAGCTGAGTAAGAGAACAGAGGGGAATACGGCTCAAAAATGCTAAGGCTGGGTTACAGGATACACAGAAATACAGACACCTAAAAATCAAAATCCGATTCTGAACTGTGAGATGTTCCACCTCCACCTGGGCATAAAATCGAAAGCTAACGATGGTGTTTATTTAGAAGTTCCTGGCAAACGAAGACCCACTTCAGAGCTTTGGGTGAAGGATGAGGCAGAGTATCTTCAAAAAGTAGCCATACTCCCTTACTAATAAAGTACACCCAATTTTCTAGCTATTTTGATAAGACAGAGTTTTACTTTTTACTTTACTAGTTTATTTTATTCTATTTATTTTATTTTTGTAATATGATTAGACCCCAATCCATTTCCACTTTGCAAGACATGGGGAAAGAAGAGTGCAGAGGAATCCATTAAACCCATCTGGGGAAAGAGAAAAGAGTCACAGCCAATTCATGCCACATCCTCTATGTCCCTTTGTTGCAAATGGCTTAGAAATCTCGGAGATGCCATGCTGAGTGGCCAGCATATCTGAAGGAGGAAGAAGAAAGGTCATGGTGGCCTGGTGGTATAAAAAACAAACTACCAAACAACAACAAGGGTAAAAAAAAAAAAAAAAAAAAAAAATTCCTCGCATTGGCCCAGCAGCAATATTCAATAAAGACTTGGGGGGGGCGCCTGGGTGGCGCAGTCGGTTAAGCGTCCGACTTCAGCCAGGTCACGATCTCGCGGTCCGTGAGTTCGAGCCCCGCGTCAGGCTCTGGGCTGATGGCTCGGAGCCTGGAGCCTGTTTCCGATTCTGTGTCTCCCTCTCTCTCTGCCCCTCCCCCGTTCATGCTCTGTCTCTCTCTGTCCCAAAAATAAATAAAAAATGTTGAAAAAAAAAATAAAAAAAAAAGACTTGGGGATGAGTGTTAGTGATACGAGTCAGAATCACAGAGAGATTATTTTAAGCGCTGAAGTGTTTTCTGACATAGCCATATAACACCAGCCCAAGTTTATGCATCTGTGTCTCATGCCCGAGGTTGGATGAGGGAACTCTGGATGGGAAAAACAGGCCAGGTATATAGACAAATGTGACTCTAACTACTGGACATCAGGCCCAAAGGGTATGAGGTCAAAAGGAAATGCCTGCTAACTTTACAGCTGTGAGTGAGAAGAAAGCTTTGTGGAGCAGGGTCCTCAGAAAAGCTTCAAGGAAAGCTGGTGTTCCAGCCAGGGAACAGAGCGTGCTTACACAACACAGCCTTTTTAGCCAGTCGGATCTGGGTTTAAATTGTGTCACCATAACTTATTAACACATAACACGAGTCAGGATTATTTAATCTCTCTGGGATTTTGTTTTCTTATTTATCTTCTCATTTATTTCTCATCCAAAAATGGGAATTAAAACACTTACCAGCAATGCAAACCTCTTGCTGATGGTATCCCATTAACCTCACTTTCTTTGGTAAAAGTTACCGAGTCTTTCAGGGGTATCATCATTCCTTACTTTCTGTCCATGTGGTTTACTGGAATTGATTCTACCCCCGGGGTCTAGATGTAAGCATGCTACCTCATCAAGGACTATGAAATTTAATCCCGGGACTTCTGTGGGACCGCCAAGCAAGGAGGTATTTTCTTTTCCACTGGAGTAAATCCGGGAAAATGTTAGCTGCTAGAGATTGCCAGGAAGAAAGCCTGCCTGAGAGTGAAACTAACATCCAGGAGGGTGGAGCTGAAATATCAAGATCTGATCAACTTAAGGAGCCTCTGAATCAGTGGAGTCTAAATACAGTTGGACCTTTAGACTTTCTAGATCCATGACCCCATATCTCTTAAAAAACAAAACAAACAAACAAAAAACCAAAAACAAACAAAAAATCAAAAACTTTTTTTCCCTTAAAACAGGTTGCATTTTTCTTTATTTTTATTTTTTTTATTTAAAAAAAATTTTTTTTTTCAACATTTATTTTTTTTGGGGGACAGAGAGAGACAGAGCATGAACGGGGGAGGGGCAGAGAGAGAGGGAGACACAGAATCGGAAACAGGCTCCAGGCTCTGAGCCATCAGCCCAGAGCCTGACGCGGGGCTCGAACTCACAGACCGCGAGATCGTGACCTGGCTGAAGTCAGACGCTTAACCGACTGCGCCACCCAGGCGCCCCAAGGTTGCATTTTTCTATCACGTATCTTAAAAAAGTTTTGATGACTAAATTATTTCTGATCATTGATTTGAGGACTGACTGAAACAATGTGTGCAAGGCACTTAGCATAGGGCTTGGCACATAGTAAGTGCTCAATAAATGGGACTTGTTGCCAAAGACATGGAATGGGGAGTCATTCTTATTGACTGGCACATGGGAATGAATGACAATGTGTACACATGCTCAAAAGCACTGAGTATAGACTTGTGAGTATTCCTGTGTCTCTGTGCTGCACAGTACAGCTGTCATGTGTCCCCTGAGGGACATAACTGAAACAAGGCTGGCATTCCAGAATACAAAGGCTCATTGTTGAGTCAACTTTTAATTTTCTGTGCGTGAATTAGTCACAGAAAATATGTAATCACCATTCAGCTGTCCCTGCTTCCAGCCAGCCCCCTATAGGTCAGAACAACATAATCAATAAGATAAGTCTGAACCTATTTTTAATTAAGTGAAACAGCTCTAAGATTGCCTTGTCTTTTGCATAGATAATAGATTGCTGAGTAGCTTATAATGAAAACTGCCTTCCAATGCTTTGTTCAAAAGTTGAATCAGATCCCAACAAGGCCACATTCAGCAACTACTATTAGTGAATTTTTGGCAGGAACTTCACTCTATTCAAGGCATTTGGGTACCAGTGATCTTCCAACTCTGTGTCCTTGTTCAATGTCAAAGCAAAACCTTGGCTCCTGCCTAATAAACTATTAATCTGTTATTATTGAAGGAAGCAGGTCAGAGATAAGTGTTAAATACAGGACTGATTTTTACTACTGTAAGCAAGGGCCATGGGCCGAGACGGACCAAGTTTCAAAACTTGGCTGTATTATGTATTATATATATTATGTTGGATAAAATACATCGTCTTTCTATTTCATCAAAATGAGGACAAGAATCCCTACCTCACAGTCTTGTTATAAGGATCAAATGACATGCTTTTATCAGGCGTCCAGATCCTTCTAGTGACTGTATACAAATCCCTATTATGGAACTTTATCTTGCTGACACTCAGTTCTCCCATCTCTATTTTGTCTCTCATAAAAATCTCTTCTTGCCTTTTATAACAGAATCCTGTTTTCCTCCTTTTTAGCAATCCTATCTCCCCTAACTTTGAACCATGCAGTTTGCCTGGGACTCAACCCCATCTCCTGTTTCAGTTCCCTGACCTACGTGAGTAATGTACTGCCTTGTATAGCCTTAATCACACAGATCTGATCCCTAGAAATGTGAGGATAGAGGTAGGCTCATTTGATAGGGCTTCTAAACTGTTAGAATGTAGAGTAGAGCTGATAATATCTGTCACTACCACAAGTGGGAGAACCAACCTGAGAATGAAGCCAGCATGGTGGGGGCTGGGGGGAGAATAAAACCAATAGATGTTGAAGGTCAGCCTTTATTAAGAATATCATTACGATTAGTCAGTGGGCACTTAGTACAATTTTTAGGTGCCAGGTATGTAACCAGCTCATAAGAAACATCTCATCTAATGAAGCAGGTATTAATTATTTCCACTTCAGAGAGGAAAAACCTGAGACAACCAGGAGTAACTTCCCCGGGATCCCTTACAGACTAAATGGTAAAGCTGGAACTCCTACCTCAGTATCTCTGGGCCCCTTAATCTCCAGGTCGTCCTGCCTCCCAGGGTAATCGATTCCTGACGTAGCGAAGAACAAGACTGCTATCACAGGGAAATAAAAAGGACACCTACTCTTTTAAGGGCAATTTTGTACTAAGATGTGTTTTATAAGCTGCTATGTATACGTGTAAATCTGTAAATCTGTTTTAAAAACAATATGAACTCCGTGGAGGACAGTTCATATTCATGTTAGTTATGGTTGTACTAACAGGACCGCCGCGATGACATAAGAATAAGGTCTTATGTTCCATAATTATTTTCTAATTGCCATCGACTACTTTCGGAGAGAGCACTGCTATTGCCAACCAGAAGAGATTTTTCTCAAGTGTACTTGGTGATGAAGAAAAGATATGAATTCATCTTCATTTCTCTCTATGGGAAATGCTGTGTTATTACCCAGAGTCCCTTACGCTAGATAATTCATCACTAGAAAAGTTGCCCTCAGGCCTTTCCACACCCCCGCAGTCAGGCTCCAAGCAAAAATGATTAAAGGGGGCCTCTTGTAATTAAGCTTGCTGAGCAATCCTAGGTAGCCCCATGGTTCCTATGTCATTTGAAGCAATTGGTTTCCAGGAGTGAGTCTAATAAATATTGCTTTGACTGACACCTTTGCTGCCAGCCTCAGGAAGTTGCTCAGTCAGAAATACAGACCACGTGGCCAGAGATCAAGAGATTTTCATCAACAGTCATGTGCACTGTGCAATTTACAAGGTCTCATGCCTTCTCTGGAAAAACCAAAGAGCTTAAAGGACCCATGGGAGCCATCTGCCAAGCCCAGTTGGAGAGATACTCATGCCGGCACCACGGCCAAAAGAGCTTCGGGTTTTCTCTCCTCATCTGCCTGAATGGGCTGAATTTCCAGGGCTCATAGCCTCAGCCCAGAAAAAAAAAGGCCACGAGGCAGTGGCAACGGAATCCATTGATTTAGGAGAGCATGGGCTTTGGAGCCAGACTCTACCTTTGAATCCCAGCTCTGCTACTTTCTGGCTGTGTGACCTTGGCTAAATTAGTTAATCTCTTCATGCCACAGGTTCCCTATCTGTTAATGATGATAATGCAAGTCTTACTTCATTACTTCATTAAACTGTTATAAGAATTAAATAGCTTAAGTCTGAATCATACTTATCACTGTGTGGGGCTTGAATGGACAAGATGTGTCTCTCTGTTCCCAAAGGTAGAAAGAGGGGTATTATTTATTTTACTTAACATATTAATCAGGATTCATCCACAATCATTTTTATAAAGATAATAGTATTACGACATATGGTTAAAAGGGCTTTGCTAATCAGGCTTTCAGATGAAAGACTTCTATTCAGAGAATAGATAAAAATGGACTGTAATTAGCACCCGCCAAAGAAATGATTGGTCCGTTCACCTCAAAATGCTATTTGTGAATAAGACCTTCCATGAGCTAGAAAATAGTGTGTACCATGTACCACATGCATAGGAAATAGTCCCATCTTAGTTCTTTGTTCTTGTCCATCTTTTCAGTCATTGTTTTTCTTTGTTTCTATTGGTAAGAATATATGTCCATCTAGTCCTTTGTGAATTGCAACTTCCTACTTTCTTTTGCTGGGTCCACAGGCAGCTATTTGAAGTCACTTGGAAGCAGGATTGAGGAAAGATCTGTCCCTTACACTTCTTCACTGGCAAGCTATGCACATGGAACATCAAGTCAAAGAGAGAATGAAAAAAAAAATAGAAAAAAAAAATGGACCCTCTTTCCAAAAAGTGATTTCATAATTTTCCATAATTTATAAGGCAAAACAGATGGAGGTGCAAGGTTGACACCTTGCATACTTGTGAGTAAGGGATAGCATGAGTAAGACAGCAAGAAACGCCCACCAGAGAAGGGAGACTAAGTGACAGCTAGAGGGGGATTCCCGGAGAAGAGAGGGGCCGATGTGGACCCTGAAAGCAAGGCTCAAGCCACCTCTGAGCAAGAGAAGCAGGGGGAAGGAGGTGAAGAGCTCCTGTGTAATAAAAACCTTCTTCAGTTATCAATGTCTCTCTTTTTTGGAAAAAAAAAAAAATAATGTTTATGTTTGAGAGACAGAGCGACACAGTGTGAGCAGGGGAGGGGCAGAGAGAGAGGGAGACACAGAATCTGAAGCAGGCTCCAGGCTCTGAGCTGTCAGCACGGAGCCCGACCCACATGGGGCTTGAACCCACAAACCGTGAGATCATGACCTGAGCCAAAGTCAGATGCTTAACTGATTGAGCCACCCAGGTGCCCCTTTAGTTATCAATGTCTCTTCATGAGACGGACAAAGAAGGTATTGTTCCATACATAGTTCTCCAGGTGTTCTCTTCGAGCCAGTTTGTTTGCAAATGACTTGTCCTTCACTTTTTCAGGCAGTTTCACAAGTATGTTAAGAGACTCCTCTAATGCATTTCCTTGGGCTTTCAACTCCCACAAGGGTTTTTAGGGCAGGGTTTGAAAATGAGAAAGATGAAAACACATTGCTCTTAGAAGTGAGAGAACTGGGTTGGGTGTGGGGAGCCATCAGGTGCCTGGAAGCCCAAAGGCTGGTGAGAGGCAGTGTGATTTTGGGAGGAGTAAATGGGAGACGCACAACAAGCAAGGAGCTTGTTGGCTCCTTGAAGGTCCTGGTTCCAATGATTCTGAATGGTGTGGACATGACATATTGAAACTCTTGTTTGAGCCAGTTCTTATAGTACTGTTGGTACCAGCAAAAGTCTAACATCAATCTAAATGTCCTTTCTAGGGGCAGATTAGGTCAAGTAAGGTAGTCACATCTTCTGGCAGGGGTTGGGTTGTAAACTCAAAAGTGGCTGATAAGTAAAGTCAACATTACACTAGAACACTTCCTACTCTTCTTGCTTTGCCAGGATGTAGGCCCTTGGAAACAAAAAACGAAAGGAACTTCTTTATTCCCTTTTTTTTCTTTAAATTTTTTTCTAATTTTGTTTTTTATTTTTCAGTTTTTTAATTTTTTTTAACATTTATTTATTTTTGACAGACACAGAGAGACAAAGTATGAGCAGGGGAGGGGCAGAGAGAGAGAGAGGGAGACACAGGATCTGAGGCAGGCTCCAGGCTCTGAGCTGTCAGCACAGAGCCCCACGCGGGGCTCGAACTCATGAATTGGGAGATCATGACCAAAGTCAGACACTTAACCAATTGAGCCATCCAGGTGCCCCCCAATTTTTTTTCTAATTTGAGAGAGAGAGAAAGAAAGATCAAAGTCACAAGTGGGGGAGAAGGGGAAAGAGGAAGAGAGAGAGAGAGAGAGAGAGAATGAATGAATGAATCCCAAGAAGGCTCCACGCTCAGCATGGTGCCTGTTGTGAGGCTTGATCCAAGGACCCTGGGATTTTGGACTGAGCCAAAGTCAAGAGTTGGATGCTCAACCGACTAAGCCACCCAGGCACCCCTCCCTTCTTTTTAATTGGGGCCACCCATTCCCATGGAGGGAAGCCACCTCTAGTATCATCAGGGGGATGGGCATAGGTGGTAAAGAAAAGAAAGAATATCACTTTCCTTGCTTCATTCTTTCTTTTGCTATTCCTCTCTTCCCCTCCCCTGTGTGCAGACAAAGCAAGAAGGCAGCCCTCTGTAATATCCTGCACTATCCTCTGAAACATCTTGCAATATCCTCTGAAATATCCTGATCTTCACCAGGAACGGAATCTGCCAGCACCTTGATCTTGGACTTGCTGGCCTCAAGAGCCATGAGAAAGAAATGTGCTGTTTAAGCTACTGAGTCCATGGTATTGTGTTATAGCAGCCCAAGCTAAGAATATACATATGTTTGGTAACTCATAGAAAATTCACGGAAGGAGAAATGAGAACCGAAGAAAGCTGGTTGTGTCCACATGATGAGATCTAGGAGACATGAAACCAGGGATAGGAGGAAAAGCTACTTTTGGATGAATAAGATCTATTTATCTACACTGAAAACCTTTGACTTTGTAATATATGTGCATATAATGCTTTTAGTGATAAAAAACAGTATTAAAATGTTAAAAGTATCTATTTCACAAGTCCCATCAAAACAGAATAAAACAACAGTTACAAAGCCCATGCTGTTCACTAATCTCAGGGATCTATTTGGGGCTTACTGAGCAGTTTGTGACAAGGCTGTAACTTTCCCTTAAGGTGCTGACTATTCCAACATCACATCCTGCTCTGTAGGGGGATGTAGGCATATCTAAAAAGGACAGACCTCATGTGAGAGCTTTCAGTGAGAAAAAGACTCCAAAGCTCATTTACTAGGTGATCTCTTAATGTGTTACAAAAACAACGAGACTTACCAGTAGAACCTGTTTGGTACGACACCCTCCTGGATAAGCTGCCATCTTCTCCCAAATTCGGCAGAGCTGTATAACTGTTGAGAAGAGAAATTGTTCAGCACTATGACCCGTGGCACATCAGATATACAAATATTAGTTCACGGGATCAATAACAGTAAGAATAACAATGACAACAACACTAGTGCCTACCATTTGTTGAGTACCTGCCGGGTAAATGATCCACGTGTCGTCTCTACTCCTCATGTACACTCTGCAAGTCAGATATTAATATCCCCCCTTTACAACTGAGGAAGCTGAAGTGCAGGAAGATTAAGTGATTTGTTGGAAATCGCATACCCTCTAAACATTAGAATGAGCTGGGATTCATACTTGGTTTCACCCAGTGACAGAGCCAGTGGTACCTTGTGACCTAATGATATCACGTACAGATCATTGTGTGGAATACGAAGAAGTGCAAAATCGAGACCTGGCTCTCGAAGAGCTGATAGTATGACCTGAACCTGACTAAAGTCATGAGGAATGCATGAGGCCACCAGGGACAGAGGAATGCCAAGGAGGGAGACTCAGAAATCAGGGATGCTTCACAGATGTGTGCGGATTCAGCCGAGGTCCGAAAGAATGGCAGCATTCACACTGACAAAAACAGAACACTCACTGCAAAAGGAGTGACGTGGGTCAAAGTGGTGAGATGTGCAGGGGCAGTATACAAATAAGCCTGGCTTATCTACATAAATATAGATGTGAATGTTGAGGGCAACTTGGGAAAAGGCTTTGAATGGTAAGTCAGGGAGCCCGGAACTGAACTGCAGCCCAGGGGAGCCAGTGTTGTTGTTGGTCTTTTCCACAACAGCCAGAGAAGCTTCAGGCTATTCCAGCAGCCCACATGGACTACACCTTCACTTTGACCCAAGGGCTCCCCATGCATTATTTCATTTCATCCACACATCATCCCCGTGATATATGAAGTTAATTTACAGATGGCTCTACAGCTGGTAAGAGTTCAAGTCCACATGCTACATGGCTTCAGTACTCTCCCGAGGCCACTACAAAGAAACACTGCTCATGAGACAGGGTCTAATGCTCCACATATTCCATTCCTTCCAAATGTCATTCTTCTCTTACATCTTGCTCTTTATCCTGGCTCACTCCACACCTCTGCTCCTCTCCAATAATCTTTACAGCTCTAGAGAAGTGTCCTCATGACAGCCCGGAGATTCCTGTGGCTCTAGGCATTCTGGGTCCCATGGACATTTGGCTACCGATGTGATAAATATCATTGGAAACATCTCCTTTCTACTGTGTGCCTGGTCTGTAACCCAGTCACATCCCAATCTTCCACCACTGCATTCGCCCAATCCCACAGTGAATGGATAATGAGTCATACTCTACTGAATACCATGATTGCCCAGCCTTGTCCTGTCTCCAGCTTCAGCACTCAGTGAAGGGTCAAATGACTCACCGAGTGATTCACCAAGGCTGCACATGCACTGGGCAAGTCCAAGGAACAGGTCAGCTCAAGTGAGTATTTACTGACCCTTGGAAGAGCTTCCTATGACAGTATGTCCAGTGGGTCAAAACAGACTCTAAAGCCAAAAAGAAAAGGCTGAAATATGTGATTACTAAGCAAGTGGCTCAAGTGAGTCCAACGACACAGTATTTGGGTATCTGGTCAAGGAGAATTTATGGCTGTTTCTTTCAAGTCTTACTATTTTTCTCTGCCCCATCATGCCTGGGGAAAGGTTGCCTGCATACATTTTATGCTTGATTCCTTTTAAGAGTGCCACGCAGAGCTGGGGACACAGTTCCCATCACAGAGATAACAACAGATGGGACAGTTCACTCTCTCTCCATTCAGAACCCAAGCAGCCAGGGCACACACGTCCTGCTACTTGTTTGCCAGCGTGTTGCAAACACTTGGCATCTGAATGAACAGACTTGGGGAACAACAGCAAGCACCTGGAATGGGAGGGTCTGCTCCTCCTTCTCCCCTTGCTCTATTTTATTTTTAAAAAAATTTTTTTTCAACGTTTATTTATTTTTTTTTTGGGACAGAGAGAGACAGAGCATGAACGGGGGAGGGACAGAGAGAGAGGGAGACACAGAATCGGAAACAGGCTCCAGGCTCTGAGCCATCAGCCCAGAGCCTGACGCGGGGCTCGAACTCACGGACCACGCCCCAGCTCTATCTTTTTTAAAGCCCAGAGCTACACTTCTTTCCATGAGTTTAAAGAGAACAGAGTCCACACCATTGTCTCTGTCTCTGTCTCTATATAAATGTACGTTAATATCTATCTTTATATATAAGGATTTATGCAACTGTAACAGAAGAAGGATGGTTTGAAATAATAACAACTCTGGGTGTAAAGCTGGACTCCCAGATATCCTGAAAACCAAATATTAACTCTGAGGGTTCATATGGGGCCACCCCTGCCCCCACAGAAAATTCATCTCTGTGAGGAATCACTGGGTGCTGGCATCTGTGTGTGTGTGTGTGTGTGTGTGTGTGTGTGTGTGTGTGCATGTTTTCTATGTCTTTTTTAATTGATCCCTCTAGGCTTGGATTCAGAATCTGTGGACCAGTCAGGTATGTCCCATGATATTTGTTTTTATCATCTTCACGGGCTGCTTTGTTATTTGTGAACATCCAGAGGCCCCTCAAGCAGTAGATATACCAGACAATCCAATAAACCAAGCCTCTTATTCAGCTTGGTGACATTACTTCCGGCCTTCTTTCTCGAAAGGTCCCCTTTGGTATTGGCGGACTCCACCTTCTCACTCTCTCATCCACACCTGAACACATTTCCTCTGCTGTGTCTTCACTGATGCTACCCACTCTGGCTGCGGTGGCTTCAGGACTTGCCTACCTCAATGTCAGTCTTCTTTTTTAGGCCCAGATCAAAATACACCTTTTCTATGAACTTTCTCCTACACACTAAAATTCCCAGTGGCCTCATTTCCAAAGATCTACGGTTCCACAGATGGTATCAAACTACAGGCCACCTATTTATATTTAACTTACTCAGTAGCCTTCCAAGAGAACCTTCTAGGAATGCAAGGCAGGAGTTCCTCCTTATCTTAAGTCACTCTAAAATATCTGAGACCACTCACTGCCCCTTTGACAGGACTACAAAGCTCATAGGTATCGGGAATCCTTTCCTTCCAGAAAGCGTCTAGCACATAGTGATGATAAGAGGGGGGAGGAGTATCGATTTTATACCATGCAAATTCCCTAGTGATGAATCTACCCAGTAAAGTACCACCCAGGTTTCCCAGTGGGCGAACAAAGGTCACTTATCAGAGGGATATGTTTTATTTCCATAGATCCACAGTAGAGGTCTATATCTAAAAAATAAACAAATGAACAAGCCAAAACTATAAAAAATCAGTACATTTGACACTGCCAAGGATTTGGAAGCAGGGTCTTGCCTATTCACCCTTAGCCAAAGCTGCTCTGTGTACTTCACCTACTACTTTAAACATTTTCCCCCTAGTGTCCAGGCTGGAGTTAGAGCAAGAAAAGTTTACCAACTCAGAGCCACTCAAATTAACGTGTTAATGAAACCTGCAGAGTCTGACAGCAAAATTCTCCTCCATAAAGCAGAGAAAGGGCTCAAGGCCTTTTACTCAATGACACTGTCTCAGCCGCCAGTGGAAGGCTTTTTGTGTAGAACGAGTCAACGTCCTTTAATACAATTCATAGTGTTGGTAGTACCTAAATAAGATTTATTTCCCTGTCTGTCTGTCTCTGGCTCTAAGGTTTCTTTTGACTGTCAGAACACAACACTAAGAACTATCATTACTATCTGTCACATCAGAGAAAACAGAACAGCTTTCTCCAGGAATGCTGAGCAGAGAGAAAGAGAGAGAGAGAGAGAGATCGATCAGAGCGAAGACACAATATTTGTTTTAGGAGGGCAACATTCATCTACTAACCTCTGTCGTAAACACCAAAACACCATTGGGCTAACACTGGTACAAACTATTGGGGGAAATTGGGGAAAATTTTTTGAAGGAGTAGAAATTTTAGAAAGGGAACACGGAAAGGATTCTGGTTGACTAAGAATGCAAGGCAGAAAGCCCTTCCTGTCTCAAATCATCCTAAACTACCGGAGACCTCTTTCCTTCCTCAGTAAATATACTTTAATGAGCACAAACCCAATGCTCATCTACACTCCAGATCTACTATCAGCCTCAGGGCCTGACCCTCCACTCTGTCATTATGCTGGTCTGGGCCTGTCAATACTTCTCCCTCCTGCCAGGCTCCTTTCCAGAATGGTCTCTCCCTCTCTTTTCCTCCCCCCACCTCCTCCCTCCCCCCTTCCCTCCTTCTTTCTTTCTTCTTATATTTTTTTTCTTTTTTAGACATCTCTCACACTGGTTTGTTTTGCCATCTGCCGTTGTCTGCTGTGAGAAGAGTCCAGATAAAAATACAGTTAATTGCAAAGAATACAATGGCAAGGGTTAGTTTTGTTGTGAGCTTTTAACCAGTTCAGCCATCTCTGGGGCCATCCTCAGGAGGCTGCAGAGATGCAACAGGATTAGGGCTGCAGGCTCAGGGGAGAACAAAGATGGATGCCACAGGAAGACCGAGAGCTTGCGGGTGAGAAGTAGTGAGAGTCATTGGCATTGCTAGGTGTTCCTGCTCTTCAGCAGACTAAGCCGGGGTGAGAGAAGGGGGGTGTGAGCACAGCTGGTGGCAACTTCCATTTTCCATCTTCTTACCATTTGCATGGTGGCTGAAGCCCTAGCAGGGAAGCATCTTTCTTTGAAGAGAAATCCCACTTCCGTGTGCCGATGCAAAAGCCTGCAATCATCACTGTCCCTGGAAAGTCTTCTCAATATTTCTAAATCAGATCAATGCAGCCACTCTTTCAAAGTGAGACAAGTGCACATTAGGGATTTTCTTCTGCACTTAGGATATTGGTGCGAGGACACAATTTGGCAAAAGGGAAGAGCGATAACATCTTTTAGATCTGTGGTTGACAGGATTGAATGCTTCCTCCACAAAGCTCCTCATGGAGACTTTCCCAGTGAGGAGGCAGGCCCCTGGGTCTCCTCCACACAGACTCCTTGAGAGGCTTCCATGTTGGCAGAATACTTCCCGCTGGGGGCTCTTTTCAAGGTCGCCTGCTTGCTCCTTTTTGCTTCTCTGCCCTTAACATTCTAGAGGCAGGAGGCCTGCAAATTGCACTTCTTGAGATGGCTGACAGAAAACCCTGCCAGTTTTATTTTATTTGCCTCATCCTAATAATGCCCTGGGGATGGTCTGGGTACAAAGCACTCATCTACCTCATGATTCTTCAGTTCTCAATGCTGTTACTGAATTCTTCTTAGGAAAAAAGAGATGGCACCTTGAGGACTTCAAATGAATTCCTAACGCCAGGCCCGAGGCACTGCAAATATCAAACTCTTTCGTCCACCAGCTTCAACAGGAAGAAAGAGAATCCATCCACAGAAATCCATGGTCGTCAGAAGTGTGCCAGATACTCTGGTTCTATGGCACGGAACAAGGCCTGACCTCACTTGAAGGGAACAGCACACCCCGAGGTACCTAAAGGAGTTTGATAAAGCTTCCCTAAGCTTTGGCACAAGTCTTCTTCCTGGCTGGTGGGTATAGGGATAGGTGGTGAGAGACGCATCATGGCTGTCTCAGACCAGCACTCCTATCACCAACACATGCAAATTCCTCACACCAAAGGCTAGAATATCACGGATAACATATAGTAATCATGTATAATGTTCAGTTCAGAGTGCTATGGTGGCCTATGCAGGAGAGACTCTTCCAGATTGGGAATCTGGCAGAACTTTCAAGATGGGCCTAGGAGGACAGTTAAAATTCCTTAAAATAAATATGTGGTGGAAAAGTGTTCCAGAATGAACGGGTTAGTCTGAGCAAATAAACAGAGCTGCAAAGCTTAGGGTCGTGTTTTTGTTCTTTGCGAACTGCAAGAGACCCAGCTTGACTGGGCCATGTGCAGAAAGGTGAAGCCATGGGGGCCGAGAGGCTATAAACAGAGCCTGGGTGCGGGATGGATGCGGATGGACAGATGCAATCCTACTGAACCTTGCAGGGAGCTAATATAGACTGGAACCAAATGTCACCAAGGTCAAAAGACAAGAGCACCAAGGCTGTGGATTCAGCCTTTGCTGATGAACAGTGAGCAGGAATGATGGCATATCACTGGCTCCATCAATCTCTCCTGTGGCTGGATTTATCAAATCTGTCACTGGCCATTCCCCAGCTGTCACTGAAGTCTGTCACATGCCCCACAGTTGGGTTTGGCACTTTGAGGCAGGCTTGGGAGATTAGACATATGGAGCTGGGGCTGTCTGGGGAGGAAGGTTCAATATGTGACCGAGGGCCACTTTCATTTATAGATACTTCCTGTGCACCTGGGCACCTGGGTCTGGAGGGGTGTGTGTGTGTGTGTGTGTGTGTGTGTGTGTGTGTGTGTATAATATGGAATCTTGGCCTTAAAGATGATCTAATATAGATGGAGAAATAAATATAAGATAAATAAAATAATTAGATGCTGAAATACAATCTATGTGACAAATCCCATAATATCAAGGCAACTGATGATAAAAGGAGTAGCCCTCCATAGCCATACGATCATACCATTCTTTAAATGCACAGATGATAAAGCTCAGAAGTTGTGAAACATAAAAATAAGCAGGAGAAAATTGTCACTTGGAACGTAATTGGAGCTGTGTCTCTGTAAGACCAATGCATTAGGACCGTGAAGATGGAATGGGGGAGACAGGCCAGCTGGAAGGTGCTGCACCAGGGCGGGGGACCAGTGAGTGCCTGGATTAGACAGGGCCCCTGGGTATGAGAAGGAGGGAAGGGGAGGCCATTAAAAAATAAAAACAAACAAAACAACATTTAAAAAGAAAAACATCTGACCAGAAGTGGAACATTAGAGTGGGTCACTTCTTCTTTTTTTTGTTTTTAAGTTCATTAATTTATTTTGAGAGAGAACAGAGAGAGAGCAAGAGGAGAGGGGCAGAGAGAGGGAGAGACAGAGTCCCAAGCAGGCTCTGTCTTGTCAGGACAAAGTCCGTGAAGCCCAGTGTGGACTCATAAACCCTGAGATCATGACCGGAGCCAAGATCAGGAGTTAGACACCTAACCGATTGAGCCACCCAGGCGTCCCCATTGAGTGGGTCACTTCTGAAAGCCCCATCACTTGGCCTGGGCAGGGGGAAATTTTACAAGCAGACTCCTCTCTGTCACAAGGGGTGTGGGTGCCTAGGAACCAGTGAGGCTCACAGGTCCCACCACCCCTTGCTTCCTCTCCTGCGTGATCTTCAAACAACAGTCCTCCCTCTGCTGTGAAATCAGCTCCTGATATGGGCACCGCAGTATCTGTCAGAGGGATATGTGGTAGGTCGGACAGAGAAGAGACAATTACATAAAAACAGGGGGAGAGAAATGGCAATTAAAGAAAATTTAAAAACCATAATGGCTTTTCCAGGGAGGCAAACATTTTTTTGGGGGGGTTTTGGATTTTTTAATGCAATGAGGACAGAGCATGAAGACATTCAAACAACGACTATACTCTGGTTCTAGCAATTGCTTGACAGGCCATCTTAGGAAATTTTCTTAACTCCTTAGACCCACAGAGTCCCCAAATGCTAAATGAGCATAATAACATCACTAATGCTTGCTGCAAGAATAAAGTTGAGCAGTTGGTGTGAAAAACCCTGCAGAAGGCTTGCTACAGGATGAATGAATGGTCACTGCTAGTTCTGTCTCGCTCCTCTTTCTGCTACGGATTATTGCCATCAAGCTTCAGTATCCACAGACCCTGAGGAAGGCAGGAATGACAGGGAGAGGCAGATGTGACTGTCTTTTTCTTCCAGACTTTCTGGAAGCAAGGAAGGGTCTTAGATAAGAATTCCAAGTTCCCAGCCTCTGAGGCTGAATATTTTTTTATCATGGTCTCTCCTAGGGCAACAGAAGCTATTTGGCTTTGAATCACAAGTCTTCTTGTTCTGGGATATTTTCTCGACATGCCTGTAGTTGCGTCGGCCAGGCAGGCATTGGAGTTAAGTAAGTGGGGAGAATGAGAGTCTTGAAGGTCTGTATCGGTGCCTTTTCATTTGATTTTAGGAACCTGGCTATTTTAGGAGGGTGTGTAACTTCCGGTTTTTCTTCTTCTTGCCAGCTATGTGATCTTGGCCTCTGAGTCCCTGGGAACAATAACTGTGCCATTTGTAATACGTACTTACAATATCATGGTAAAAGGTTGGCCAAGATCACATTTTTTTAAAAATATGAAAATCATAGTCATAAATTCACAAAATGTGTCTACTCACAAGGCCAAGCCTTCCTCCTCCCCAAAGCCCTGCCCTTCTTGGCAACATCACTGCTTGCAACCACTCTTGACATGGAAGAATGTAGAAAATCCTAGCATTATAAGATTTCTAAAGGGCGCCCCTGAGAGGCAGGGCTTTCTGGGCATCTTACAAATGAGCTCTGTAAGGAAACAAATCCAGGTTCTCTTAAGCAGTCTAATGTCCTCCAAACTTTTCCAGACTGGGACTTGGTTTAAGGAGGTGACAAACTCCATTCAGACAAGTACTGGTGGACAGAACAGATCAAAAGAGCTGGCTAAAAAGCGGCACAAGGAAAAATGTTGACCTTATTTCAAAGCTTAAATAGCTACCAGATAGCATAATTGTGCCTGTCCAAACCTTAATCCTAGCACCTCCTTTCGATATGTCCCAGTTTTCCTTCTTGCAGCCCCTTCCATTCAAATGGTTAGGAACAGGTAGCTCAAAGTGTTCCAGGTCGCAAGTGAAAAATGACGATATCACCTAGTTAAACAAGGCATCTAAGGTGAACAGAGGCCTCTCTTATTTACATATTATGGCATTTCAGCTAGAGAATTTGTTTTATAAACAAGCACTGGGGATGACATTTAGCAAGCTCCCTGGTTTCCACTCTAATTGCCAGTTTTGTAGTTGGATACTTACATTATTTACATATTCATAAGAATAGAAATCAGCTCTGACATTGGAAAATTTCAAGCACATGGAAATCCTACCAAATCAGCAAGGACTATAATGCTCAACATATTTCATATACATAACTGAGTGCCTTTTTACTTACTGTCGTGCCTTGGAGAAACAGGATGGCATTATGTAGCTATGCATTTGCTAAGTGCACTTGTGCAGAAATTATTTGACTATCCCCGGGGAGCTGAGTTTCAAGGATCTATTTATCATTTATTACAATCTTGCCCTTTTGACATTTAGGGGCTACCAGGTCTATTAAAAAACAAACAGAGTTACTGTGAAGACAAATGCTTTAATACTTAATGGTTTACTGTTATTATAATCAATACTTTCTGAGTACTGCGCATCGGTTCTTCCTTGCTCCATTCATTCTGGTTCCATGATACCTTTCAGCGATTGAATGCTAAGGGGGCATCTGACATTGACCTAAATGTCTACGACTTCAGGTACTGGGGAGACACGGAACTGCTGCTAAGGCAGCCCCGTGTCTAAATCCAGCGACACCACACCAGGTCGGCTCGCTCTCAGGCCTCTGAATCATACACTGGCTGGCAGTTCTATGATGCTTATTCTTCACCAGGCTCTGTGGTAAGTGTTTTACACACGTTATATCAGCATCCTCACACGGTCCCGTGAGGCACATTCTCTTATTGTTACTTCTACTTTACAGTTGTAGAACCCATATGGTGACCTGCCAAAAGTCACCCCGCCATTGGTAGGACCTGACAGAGTAGAGAGCTCATGATCTTATCTGGCTTGCTGTATTGTCTCCTACTGGCGAGAAAGCACTACGACTGAGTTTTGGAAAATGCTGACCTTTATTCCTTTTTCAAGCAGTCACAGTTTGCCAAGATCCAGAACAACCAAGATCAGCAATGGCTTTCTGTTAGGGTGTAGGAAAGATTAAAAAGGAATGGAGGGAGGGAGGTGTTTTGTTGTTTGTTTTGTTGTTGTTGCTTTTTTTTTTTTTTTTTTGGTTTTTAGGAATGGATATGAAACTAAAAGGAGTATTTTTTTTATTTACTTTTATACAGGTTACTAAAATTCTATTGTATGCTATGGAACACATTGGCAGTATAATTTTCCTTTTCTATCAATGTATCATTTTAGCTCAAAGTTAGTCTTCACTCATGCAGAGAATGCCGACTGTTAATATTTAGGGTTTCAATTATGTGTGAAAAGAGCCTCCTTATCGAAACATGTTCGCTCCCTTCAGAGCTATGATTCGGTTTTGTGTATATCTCACCCATACCCATAAATGCCAAAATATTGAAGGTGAGGTAACATGCAACCCTTAGGATTTCTTGCTTCTTTCATAAACTGTGATTCTTTGGAATACAGAGGAGTCGAGAAGGCTCTCACGTGATATTACTTGGAATGCTGAATCATCAAGCTCCAGAATAAATGAAACAATATAAACTGGTGAGTATTCTAGAACTGCCACAAAATGAAGGGTAGCCCACCAAATTGTCCTGAAGGTTCTGTCTTACCGCCACAGAATTGATCACCCAATTTGGAAGCATTTTTTTAAAAATTCACAACACAGGGGCACCTGAGTGGCTCAGGCGGTTAAGTGGATGACTTTTGACTTTGGCTCAGGTCATGATCTCACAGTTTGTGAGATCAAGCCCTGCACTGGGCTTTGAGCTGACAGTGCAGAGCCTGCTTGGGATTCTCTCTCTCTCCCCCTCACTCTCTGTCCTCCCATGCTCTTTCTCTCTCTCAAAATAAATAAATAAAACTTATAAAAAAATCACAAAACAATTTAACGTCTGAAATAAAACTGACAGGGAGATCCATGAACAGGAGAAAAAGAAAGCTGATGGGAAAGACAGAAGGGAAAGAAAAGTGATTTGGGGACTAATGCAAGGCAGCAAGATGAGATTTATTCTCCCCTCACCATTTTCTGTTTTAAGTTTTTGAGCTTGTTGGGGCGCCTGAATGGTTCATTCAGTCAAGTGTCCAACTTCAGCTCAGGTCATGATCTCACGGTTCATGAGTTCAAGCCCCATGTCAGGCTCTGTGCTAACAGTCTGGAGCCTGGAGCTTGCTTCAGATTCTGTGTCTCCCTCTCTCTCTGCACCCCACCCATACACGTGCTCATGCTTTATCTCTCTCTCTCTCTCTCAAAAATAAATAACATTATTTTTTTTAAATTTGAGTTAGTTGTAAATACTTAAAAGTATGAAAATACCATATCTAATAGACCAAGATTCTTTCTCTTGAGAAAATATGAAGGTCTCGTGACACTGGACGAGCCACCCAAGGCTGCAAGAACAACAGGGTGGAGCCTCCCAACACCTCCCCACCCCCACCCCTCTAAATGTCTACATGAACACCTGCTCTCCACCTCACAGGCCAGACCCAGCCGCTTTGTTCGGTACAGTTTCTTGCTTGTTGTTCATGGTCTCAATGAACTTGGATATCCATAAGGGCGGCAAGAGGAAGTACACCTCCTGGGACCAGAGAAAAAGGGTCAGAGCCAGCAGGCCCCCCTGTAGATCTTTGCCAGGGGGTTAATGGAGCAAGCAAGTGAGGGGGCCTTTCCTCTAGAGCTGCTCACTGGCCTGAGCCCCAAGTGGTCATGTTGCTTTCCCAACACTGCAGACCCCCCCCCCTTTAAAAATTGTCCCCCAGTGCAACCCCTAATGGAGAGGCCGGGGGCCCAGTGCCACGGTGGTCTGCAAAGCTGAGGTATATGCACATTCCTATAATTTTCTTCTTCTTTTTTTTCTCTTTCAGTCACATCTGCGTTTTGTTTTCTCTCATTTCAAATGTTTCCCAACACATCATGTTTAGTGAGGTGTTTAAGACAGACTGAGAGATGCCGTTGGAGGCAATGTTTTACAGCACAGTTTGTACACTAGTTTATTGCCAAATTAAAATAAAGATGTAATCTGGCAGACTCAGCCTGCTGCTAAGCCTTCCTTGGGTGGTTTCCTGCACTGAGGCAAGCAAGTGAGGGGAAACTAGCAAGGAAGTGAAGAACTCTCTCTGCTTTCCGGTGCCGGCTCCATTTCCAAATGCAAAGAAACAAACAAACAAACAACCAAATGTACAGAATGTTTGCTTTGCCGACTGCTTAATTATGGAAATAAAAAAGATAATAAATAAATAAAGGAGAGCAAGATCTTGGTGGTCCTGTACTAAATGCTATGCATTCTTTGTTGTGCCCATTGTGACTGACTGCTATTTTGTAAGAATTCTTAGTAGTGTGACATTATGGGACCAGTATCCCTCTGTCCATTTGACAAAATTTCCATAGTATCTATTATGTTTACATTTCTGGAGATTTCAGGGCTTTCCAAAGGCACACCTTCACAAAGACCCAGTAGAAGCCAAGGAGGCTAACTCCTTTGTCTATACTGCATTAGGCCTCCGGACAGGGCTCCCTAAGTAGCCAGGGTACTTCAGGACCTTAAAGGGAAAAATGTACTGCTTTCTGCCTCAGTCATTCCTGTGGTGTTTGGAAAGCTGCATGCTCATTCAAGAAAGCTTTCACCTCTTGGCAACCATCTAGACATTGAGTATCATAGTCAGATTTCTCTCAGAAAAAAAAAAAAAAAGACTGAAACATCAGAAGGCCTGATTTTATGAATTCTGAGGGCCTTGGTCCATACACATTTGTCTGTGATGAAAAGCTATTTTTAAGAAAATAAATCTGGTTTCCTATGGAATTGGTGGCCAGTAAAACTCTCTCTTAGGCCAGAAAGGACAACAGGCTCAACAAAACACTTTGGGTCCTTTAAAATGCGCACATCAAAAAACCTCCTCTCGGTACTGAGGCACACAAGATGAAATGCAGACAGAGCAGAACACCGCAGCTCATATGGGCTGTGTCCTGCAAGCCAGGGCTCCAGACTCTGTCCTCAGGGCCTTAAAAGTCTCCTGTACTGAAGGAGAGAAAAGGCAAAGGCAGGGAAGTAAGGGGAAAATAAGGGTGGCGAAAGAGGGAGAGTATGTATTCAAAAGAGGGAGGGCACGTCTGAGAAGACAATGGGGGCAGGAGACCAGGAAGAGGGGGGAGAGGAGGACTCTGTTCATGGGTGAGTTCTCAAGGAGTGGCCACCTGAAGAAGATTCTTTCAAAGGGAAAGCACCTTTTACTTGAGTATTCTGTTCACCATAGGCTGGCGTAGAAAAGCATCCAGCAGCGCGAGGACCAGCAATGAGACTAAGATCTTCATGGGGAGTTCTGCCGCAGTAGCAATAGTAGTTGTCACAGAAAAACTGATGAGCAATCCTTACATGAAAGAAGAAATGTTCCCTTTTCCTGGGCAAATATAGTCATTGGCCTGCCGACACCAGCACAGGGCTCTCCTTGGTGCTCAGTGCAGCATCTCATCAGTGTTAAAAGCTCCATGATTCATGGGTGTTTGCTGGCTATTATTTTCATATCACTGACCCACCTGAGTGGCCACACACCCTTTCCACTTGACTTCCAGCCAACCTCATTGGCCAATGGCTCATCTTATGGCTGCAGCCCACTTGCCTCCCAGCAAATGCCCCACTCCTCATTCTGTGACTTAAGCCCTAAGATATGGAGTACTCTATCCCCGACTCATCTTAGAAGGCTATCTACAATTTTTTTTTTCTAGGATGATTTCTCCTTCACTCTCTCTAGGAAAAACAGAGAGCTCAACAGTAAGGTTGGTATCTTTCTGCCTAACTGCTAATCTCTAGATGTCATAATCAAGGATGAGAATGCTACCAAATTTCATATAAGCCTTTATTCCATTCACTGAACTTTGACACGTGATACCAATGAGTGGTTTTTCTCTTTGGGGGAAATTGATTAACTTCTCATAGTTTTGGTTTGTTAGCTACATACCAGCAAAGACTGTTAAGGCTCCTTCCAGCTCTAAAGTGATAGAATTCATTTGGTCCATGGTCACAGAAGGTATTTTTGGTCCAGACCAGGACTACTGCCATATAATCCTAACCGGTCTTCTTGCTTTTGACCTCATATTATCCCAGTCCATCCTAACTTTGCTACCAGAATAACCTTCGTAGTGTATACCTCTGAAGACACCATCACACTGGCCAAATTTTTCAAAAGGGTCCTAATTATGAAAACAAAACTTATTTTGCCTAGGAGTCAGGCAGTCAAAACAGCAAAAAGCAGTCAAGATCAGATTCCAAAAATATATACAGAATTAACTTTACTAAATTTCAGTTTCGGTCAAATGGACGCATTCTCAACCCTGTGAACACTGTTTTTCTAACTTTATATTATTGCTTAGGACATTCTTCTTGTGTACAGTGTGGTCCTCCAAACAGAAATATGACATATATTCTTTAAGGTCAAGGTGAAATCATTTCATAAGATCTCTATCTCCTGAACTTTGGGCTGCCAATTTCATATAATCCATCCAGCTACTTCAACTGGGTATCTGTTATGTGTGAATGAGGGTACTGCCTTTTTGGCTTCTCTTAGGCTGTTAGTGAACTCATGTACATTTATCTTCTCTCCCCGCATGGACTGAATGCTCCTTGATAAACTGATTTAGACCAACACTGCACCATGAGGAGCATCTACAACAGAGCTGGAGTCTAATGTATTTTTGTCCATCTCATTGGAAGTGCACCTGCAAACATACTTATTTGTGTAAACACGTGTTAAGGCAAAGACCAACACCAAGTACCATTCACCAAGTACTGTGGCTGAGTTGGGGCCACAACTCAGATGTCCACACTCCTCCAGGGTTGTTCACTCGGCCACAGTGGCTGTGGGAGGCCCTGTTTGAAGTGCTGGAACATGAAGGGTTACATGTGTGGGCATCTCTTCCAGCACAACTGTAGAGTTTCTACTTAGCCAGGTAAATCTGGTCCTCACTGTGCCTCTGGCATCAGGGGGAAAATTAACCAACTGTCAAATAAAATACAGTCAACCCAGTGGATTAAATGACTAATTCTCTGTGTCCCGAGCTGCTCAGCCTCGCCTCTGGTAACTGCACCATCTTGGACCAGATGCACTGTGGCCTGACTCCAGGAATGAAATTTTACATTCTGCTGAAAGGGTAGCCAGGCTGCTCAAGAGGAAAAGAAGATACTAATTGTAAATCTTTTCTATTTTTAGGCTCAATGTGCATTTTGTTTGGCAGTAAGGGCAGCATGAATAAAACTCCAATCCTAAGAATTTTAATTTGCCACCTCCAAAATGCCCGAGTCAGTAGAGATCTTGGAAGGTTGCATCTACCCTTCCCCTGCCTTCAGGAAGAACCCCGCACATCTACATCTGCTCGACAGAAAAAAAAAACAAACCCTAGAATAACCTCCTCACTCACAGAAGTTCGGTATCTCTTTAAATATATGTAATTTCAAGCACAAGATTCCCATAAAAAGATTTTGCAGAATAACTTCACTGAATCATTCACTTCACAAAGAGCATTGCAATATTTCACCTATTTTCTCATTGGCTTTTATAGCTAGAGTCTCATATTTGCCTGTAAATCCTTTGTTTCTTTAATTGTATCTGCTGTTGCTCACCTTATATTCTACCTGAAAATTTAAGCTTCTTAAAAGCAGGGACTAGAGATATTTTATAGTGTATGTGTAGTATATAGTATATACCCCATAAAATATATACACATATCTCTCTCTCTCTCACACACACACACACACACACACACACACACACACACACTAGCACAACCTCAGTCAATGTTCTTAAAAAGTAGACCTCTCCTTCAGCACAACCACCAAGAGAAGACAGAGTTGTCTTGTCAGCGTGAAATGACTTGGTTCTGAATAATGTCCTCTATGAACATTATCACTGCTCCTCTGGCCATGTCTCTCACTGTTTTAGCAAATCATAGTGTTCTTCACCTTTTTAGAGTTTTCCTTCCCAAGAAGGCTCTGAAAAAAAGCTCTGGGCCCTTAATCCAGAAAAATGCTCACATCTCCACATGCACAAAACACTGTCTCAAATTCCATGGGGGGTAGGAGCCCCTGATGGCCCATGGCATCTATTAATAACTGCTTCTCCACCATGTCTTCCTTAGTGTCAGGCTCTTCCCTTGTATGTTATTTCAGATATTTACACAGCTCAAGCAAACACCTTGAAATCCTCCTTGCTGCTCCCGACCCCCTGGTTCAGAGTTCAGGCTACTGCACAGAACAAAAGTCACTGCTGAGAAGAAAGGTAGAGACAATCAACTCCTGGTCCGTTCCCTGGAAAACCAGGCACTGTTGTCTCAAATGAGGTAATTATGCTCACCTTTTGGTCTTGGCTGTATGCCAGAATCCAGTCCTCTTGCTTGGGGTGGAAAAGCAAGCTCTGAATGTAAAAGTTCAGCCGGTACTTCTGATAGGTGGCCCCTTCATCTGAGCTGATCAGTAAGCTGCTCTCAATCTCCGGGTCTGTGAGTAACATGATCTGCAGCCGAGAATTGTTGGGGAAAGAAGACAACAAAACATTAAGTTTCCAAACTTACAAAAACTAAAGAAGGGAGCTAACAGTTCAGTAAGACAGCAAGAAGGACTAAAGAATGCTTGGCTAAACAAGGACATTGGCTCTGTTGCTTTGTTCTCCTGGACCAATGCCATGAAACTGTTTTCACTAAAAAATCAAAGAGGCAGACAAGCTGGAAGGGAGAGGAAAGAATGAAGTGCATTTTACTGTCTTCTATGGGTCTCCTTGTATTTTCTCAAGGTTATGTCCTTAATCTGAAATATGCCCTACTGTTCCCCTAACCTCAGCCCTCTTTCCTACTGGGCCTTGTCTACTTTCCATTCAAGACTTGTCATAGTCTGCTGTGGTTAAGGTGGAAAGAAAGAGAAAGAGGATGGGGCCCATTCCTTTTTTCCTCTAATCATAAGCCCTCTTATTCACACCAACAATATTCTGTGTCCTCCTACCTTTAATCTGATTTTCTGAGTCTTGACTCAAAGGCTGAGCTTTCTTTTTTTTTTTTTTTTAATTTTTTTTTTTTTCAACATTTATTTATTTTTGGGACAGAGAGAGACAGAGCATGAACGGGGGAGGGGCAGAGAGAGAGGGAGACACAGAATTGGAAACAGGCTCCAGGCTCTGAGCCATCAGCCCAGAGCCCGACGCGGGGCTCAAACTCACGGAGCGTGAGATTGTGACCTGGCTGAAGTCGGACGCTTAACCGACTGCACCACCCAGGCGCCCCAAAGGCTGAGCTTTCTAAATCCCCCTCTGGAAATTGTATAAAGGCCACATTTTATCACCTTTAAACCTATTTTATAATTTGCTGATTTATTTTGCTTCTCATCTACATACTCCCTACTAGTACATCAACTCAATGAGAACAGGGATCTATGATATTCCTCTCTTTTTCTCCCCCACAAGTATACTCCCAGCAGCTAGAGTAAGGCCCAGCGTATTTTATAAACTCAGTGAGTACTTTCCAAATGAATGGATGAATAAATAAATGGATAAATGAATGAATGTATACATGAATGAATGAATGAATGAATAGAGTTTTCAGACCAGTCACGTCCAATAGAAAGATGCCCAGAATAGTTGGAGCAGATATGAATGGAAGTGCCATGGAAAAGTATCGGATGTTCTTCTCAATCTTTAGCCTACTGACCAAGAAATATGCTTTACATGTATAAACACTCACAGCTTCAGATGCTTTGTCCTTTCTTGTGAGGATGGTTAACCTTGGCCAGAGCAGTGTGAACAATCCACAAGAGCAACAAGATGGAGGGGCTGCCCTGAAAACGGACTTTTATTCTCTCATTTTATGCCTCTAGGAATGTGTGATAAAGTACCTCATTCCCGACTCTCTGCAGGTCTCCTTTCACTCAGTCAACGTGCACACCTAATGCCTCCAGACAGGTGGCCTTAATGCTACCCATTAACTTGTTCCCCATCAACTTATTAATTGGCACTTTCTGAGTTTGGTTCAGAGAAGCATGAAAGATATGCTTAATGTGTGGTCATATGAAGAGAAATCACTGCAGCCCAGGGTTTAAAGACTGCCAGCTGAGGACGCAGCAGTTCCAGGAAAAGAAGAGAGAGGAAGGAAAAGAAAAAAAATAGGGTCATGTCATAAAAGATCAAACACATGGGGCTTTCTCAAGTGTGCGGAGGCAATCATATTAAAACCTCAGAATAGTCAGCGTCATCTTTGCAAGTGGTGTCCTGTCACCGCCAATGGCACATGACCACCGCATGCCAGACACACTCAGCCTGGATTGTGTTTCTGTAACCCAGGATGAATTTAAAGCTCCTTGCTATTCCTTCAACCTGCCCTTGTTGAAGGAGAAAAAGGGATGTGGTGGAGTAAGCGGGATGCTGTGGCCGTCAGCCACACTCTGCACAAGATGAAAAGCACACCTAAAACTGGAGACTAATTGCCTCCTTCCATGTTCCGGGGAAGCCGCTGTCCACCAACCAGAAATTCTGACAAAGTTACATGGGCCTCTCTGTCTTGCACTCACCAAGCGGACAGGGTTCCCTCATCGGATGGCGGAGACAGAACCGCCAGATAATTGACTAAGTACAAGTCACGTGGCTTCATTAAACTCTACCTTATGCACTAAGAAAGGACATTCAGATGGTTCCTAAATTCACAAGAATACTTGCAGGTGATTTCATATTTATTGGCACATAAAAGCTGTCATTTTCCAAATAACAAATAAGTCATCAAATGATCGTACTGCTTTGTGTCTCCAACCACAGTCGACAATAATACATAACAACCTTTCGGCTCTACTGCCAGAAAGTAATTTCCATGATAGTATGAAGAGGATCGATTCTGTAGAGCGGCCATTGTCTCAGGCAAGGTGATTTTTTTTTTTTCCTCCTCTGACTTTCTATTTCCCTGTCAACCAAAATATGTTTTCCTTTCTTCCCATGAGAGCAGATTGCACCACCTGCTTCCCCTGGCAGACTGTTTCACCAAAATAAAAACAGTAGGCCTACAGAATATCCTCAAATCAAGCTGATTTTCATGTGTCATCTAAAATATTTTTGAGACTCACTAATGGTGTAAGTCATGAGACCATATGAGATATTCCAGATAATACTGGCTGAGGGGAGATAGAATAACACAAGCATCTTCAAACGCAAGGATACTTAATATTAAATAAACAAAACACCTGACCCGTTTGGTTTTTTATTCTGAATGCTAAAAGTATATAGACCCAAATCTCAGCTTCTCTCTCCAGTCCTCACCTGAAACCCTATCTGAAAATCTGACATTTTGGAAATGATGGAAGATGTCAGGAAATTCTCCCCTGGAAGATTTATAGATGTATCTGTATGACACAAACCTTCCATTGGTTCCTCTCTCAAATCTCTGCTCAAATCCAGGCAAAACAAACAGGTCAATCTGGACCCATTTTTATTTAGCCATTTTTTATTGCACAAACAACTTTGTAAGGCTGCCAGAAGAATTTAAAATAAAAGAAAAATAAATTGCTCATGACCCTATTCCTTGAACAAGTCAAACCATGTGTGTGCTTCCCTCTACTTCTTTATTCGCATCTATATATAATATCATGGATGTAGTGGGTTTTTCCACTTAATATAATGGCCTATGTTTATTTCTAACTGAAGCAGAAACACACAAATGCATATCCACACACGAGTATGTACCATTGTGTATAAAATATTTCAATTACTTAATCATAGCCTTCAACATAATTAGGTTACAATCAGTGCAGTGGTTGAGCAGCGATAAGTACTTGACAATTTACTGTTAACTGAATACATAGAATCCTATTATTTCAGTCATTAAATTCATTTTTTTTTAGTAATTTATTCAAATGGGTTGAGGTTTATGGTGTCCTTTTGAAGGTTATTACAAGTAAATAAGTTAAGAAGTAAGTAATGAATTTAAGCAGCATCTAAATAGAAAAATGTTTAACCTATTTGAGAAAAAGAAACAATGTAAAAATAAATGTGATCCAATCTTTAGACACAAACGATGGCATTTATAAATAAAGTCCTATCTTCTCAAAAAGGTGTTCTCCTAGGAAATATTATCAAAATAATACCTTCAAGTTACTTAATACTCCTCAAAAAATAACAGATTGCACTTCTTTTAACTTTATTTATTTTGAGAGGGAGAGAGAGTACATGCCTGTACATATGAGTAGAGGAGGGGCAGAGAGAGAGGGAGACAGAGAATCCCACTTAGGCTCCACTCAGTCAGTGCAGGCAGAGCCTGATGTGGGGCTCAAACCCATGAACCATGAGATCATGACCTGATCAAACATGAACCATGAGACCATGACCTGAGCTGGAATCAAGAGTTGGATGCTCAACTGACTGAGCCACCCAGGTGCCTCAACAGATTATATTTCTTAAATATGTTCAATGATCCCTGTTTTGCTGGTTTATGCTGGCTCTCTGGCCCCTTTTGGCTTTTAATGTTTAATCCTCTGCATTCTAGAATAGGATCATAATGAGGGAATTTTAGGAGGACTTTGTAAAAGGCATGAATCTAAACTTTGTACAGTTCCTCAAGTCAGTTCTCTAACCACAGAGGACCCTGTTTGGCTGGCATAAAGCTTGGTCCATAGCAGGTCCATAGATCTTTGTAAATAAACAAATGAATGAATAAATGAGTGAGTAAATGAGTAGGTTCTTTTCACACCTGACTTTGGCTGAATGCAGTCCATGGACCCCAGTGACATTATGAGTCTGAGTCCTCTCAAACAAATCCTTGCTCTTGTACTTGGAGGTAAGGACGGTAGAGACAAGGGGAAGAGCCTGTCTTTAACAGGAGAGTAATTATTCTCTGTTCAGATCAGCCCGTGAATGATTAGAACCAGTTTACGTATGCCTTGCTGGGTGTGCACACACACCACGCTGACTGCATCTGTAGATGAATTGTTTTCCATAGAAAGTCAATAACAGTGACACAGGCTCCCGCCACCCAACCCTAAGCAATCATTCATCATCCACTTTGGGAGAAGGAAGAAACTTTATTTGCTTTTCCTAGAGGTGACAAATGAACACAAAATACAATTTATAGATTTAAAATATGTCACTTCTCTCTTTTTTTGGTATTAGTCCTTCTGACAACTCAGTGTCATCAGAAATTAAATACATCTTTATTCTCTTTGACTTGCTTCAGACTCAACATATGGCTACATGATGCAATTCTACAAAAGTCTGCCTGGCAGCCTTCTGATTCTTCCAGGTGCCTACTGAGGACATCCCCCTACTATTTAGTTTTCCAGATTCTCCTAGATGTGTTGTTCTTGGAATCCATCATTTACCCATTTAGACAAAGTGGTAGTTAATAAGGGGCAATTTCACCACCTCTAGGAATACACCTGTTTCTACCATTCCTCTGGTCCTAAAGCACAAAGTATTTATTTTAGGTGTTCACTATTTGTTTGCTCATTTGTCTACTCCTTGTCGTTCATGGACTCTAATCTTGAAGAGGTAATATACTGGGGGTATCTCTTTTGCTTTGCTTAAGGCTTAACTGAGATTTAGACGCCTGTATCACAGGTGCAAAACAAATACTTTCCATAATGATAATGACAATGACAAAAAAAATACTGATAATAGCGATTGGGCACTCCAGTTACCTAACCACTGTATTGAAACAAGAATCTGTCTATAAACACTATAAGAGGCTATTTGCAAACCTCTGGCTTCAATATTAAAAACAAATTAGGTAAAATTGAATCGGAGCAAGTAAATGATGTGCTATCAATATAGGTGGAAAAGCTGCCTTTTCCCAAGGCGAGCTGAGCATTTATCCTCACCAGATGAGTGGAGAGTGACAACAATAAGTGCTTACCAAGTGGCTGCCGTTTGGAGGACAGTGTTAGGGAAAGCTATACAGGATCCTAGAGTGACCCATGGAAAGGAAGTCACTGAAGTACAAACAACAGCAAGAAAAGGAGAGGGAAGTGATTAAATAGAAAAAAAAAATCTCAAATAAGTATACACTGATAGAATCTGTAGAAAGGTGGACTCAGTATACAATCCGACTCCTACCCACTGCCCCCCTCTCCCAAACTCAGTGAAGCTCCTCTAACGCACAATCCATGTTCATTAACACAAAGTACGGTCATTAAATACTAAGAGGCCAAGAGAACATTTGGGCAACAGTCCATTTACTCCTGACCTGAAAGTTGATTCAATGAAATTGCAGGGAAACTGTGGCATTATATTCTAAACAGTTTATTCTGTGACCTTACTTTTATTTTAAGTTTGTTTATGTTGAGACAGCTGGGGTGGAGAGAGAAAGAGCATGCACATGCAGGGGATGGACAGAGGGAGAGGAAGGGAGAGAATCCCAAGCAGGCTCTGTTCTGTCGGCACAGAGCCTGTCATGGAGGCTCAATCCCAAGAATCACCAGGTCATGACTGGTGCAGAAATCAAGTAACAGACACTTGACCCGCTAAGCCACACAGGCACCCCTCAATTTTATTGTTCTTAATGCAGACCCAAAGGCTTTGACTTTTTAGGGGCAAAAAATATTTTCAAGAAGTATATAGAATATTATAATTCCAGTCCTTCATACATCTATTACTAGCCTTGTCAAAAAACTCCAGTTCTTAATTATTACACAACAATAAACTGTGCTCCTTTTGCCCAACCGTGTAGAGTACACAGGAAATTAATGATGTTCACTGGGAATGACAATGTATAGGTTACACTCCTTGGAAGACAATTCAAGAAAAAAAGCCTACGATTGAGTTTTTACTTCTCTTGGAACTACTGAACATAATTCTCTCCTTTGAGTCAACTTAGAGAATATCGAACTAAAAAACACCATTTCATGGCAAGAATCTGCTTCCATTACCGTGGATGAAACTAATCGTCCTACAAAGCTCTCCAGGGCTGAGCATAGGGATCGTGAACCACAGATCTGTTTTCCATGTGAAGAGTCATGATCAAATCCTAAACCTGACCCCAGTCAATGTTGCTGTGAATGTGTGTACTTTCTCAGAAAAAACAAAGAGAGTACATGTTGTGAAGGTCATTCATGTCACGAGAAGAAGGAAAAACAAACTATAAACATAAATTATAATCACAGGAAATAACAAGGGGACTGACTCCAAAGATGGATTTGAGTTTCATCTCTGCTATGTATCAGTTATGCCACTCTGAAAAGCTCATAGCTCACTTTAATCTTTTTATGAGTCTGTTCTCTTGTTGAGAGTAGTGACACTATATAAAAAAAGTTTACATTTACTGAGTATCTGTTGTGTACAAGACACTCTACTAAGCCATTAAAATATTACTTCCTGGGGCGCCTGGGTGGCGCAGTCGGTTAAGCGTCCAACTTCAGCCAGGTCACGATCTCGCGGTCCGTGAGTTCGAGCCCCGCGTCAGGCTCTGGGCTGATGGCTCGGAGCCTGGAGCCTGTTTCCGATTCTGTGTCTCCCTCTCTCTCTGCCCCTCCCCCGTTCATGCTCTGTCTCTCTCTGTCCCAAAAATAAATAAACGTTAAAAAAAAATGTTTAAAAATAAAATAAAATAAAATAAAATAAAATAAAATAAAATAAAATAAAATAAAATAAAATAAAATAAAATATTACTTCCTTAAATTGTTTAAAAATACTTCAGGTAGATACTATGTCCATTTGGCACATGAGGAAATGAGGCTTAGAGAAATGAGGTGATTAGTTCAAGGTCACACAGCTAGTCAGTGGTAAAGCTGTCTATGGCATATGCTGCAAGGGTTTATGTGTAGATTAAGTTCATCTGTGTGAAAGCAATGCTAAGTTTTATGCTAATGTTAATATTAGTACTTCACAAAGAATGGCACATTTAGTACTATATGTTTTATAAAAATGTGGGAGTTGAGTTCAAGAGAGGGGAGGAGGAGAGAGGAAGGAAGGGGGGGGGAGAGAGAGAGAGAGAGAGAGAGGGAGAGAGAGACGGACTATATTTTAAGTATCTCACAAAAAATATTGCCTAGATGAGGAAAGGGGGTTGGCAATAAGCAATTAGGAGTTAGGTAATGGAGACTCTCAATAACAAAATGACTGATGAGATATTCCTGAGAAATAAAGGTAATGTTTTGGCTGTAAATACAAATCTATGAAATCAAAATACCCAGACCTGCTTCACACTCAGATTTTTAATAATGACCCTGGCCTTCTTTTCTCATCCTTCTAGCATCATTCCTCCGGAAGACTGGTTTTATGCTTTATCACAAGTATAGGTTAGAAAAAAATGACAGATATGCGCAAACAAGGCCTGACTTAATCATAGCACAGGTGGGGAAACAAACATTTCCCTCACAAGTAGATTCTTGAAGAAATTTATGCTAAAGCCAATAAAAATTGTTAACAGTGTAACTGATTTTATGATAAAGAGATCATATGACCCATTGGCACCTAAAAAATGAAGTCATTTTGCCAGAGAAATAGCTATTGTCATACAAAGGGGAAAGGAGGGAATATGGAATATTCATGAACAGTTAGCATTGTATCATCTGGTTCTTAAAAAAATAAGATTTTAGGGGTACCTGGTGGATCAGTCAGTTAAAGTGTCCAACTTCAGCTCAGGTCATGATCTCATACTCCGTGAGTTCAAGCCCCGCGTCAGGCTCTGTACTGACAGCTCAGAGTCTGGAGCCTGCTTCAGATTCTGTGTCTCCCTCTCTCTCTGCCCCTCCCCTGCTCATGCTCTATCTCTCTCTGTCTCAAAAATAAATAAAAACATTTAAAAAATAAGATTTTAAAGGAAGAGAATGATGGACAAATTTGAGAGATATTTTTAGTATTGCAGCCACTATGGAGACTGATTAAATACCTTGAGAATATTTGAGCTTCCTTCAAAATTCCAGCATTATCCCATAGCCTCCACTCAAACTCAATCAGAACACACTTCCATGGTCATTACAAGTCCCAGAGTAACTTCTCTCTTAAATCCCCAAAGATCTATAAATGCCAAAAGGTTACATCATTTTAAAATGTTAGCTGCTATCAGACAGAGGAGCGATGCTGGGAGAAACGGACATTCATCTTCTTTGCTCCTGGGAAACTTTACAAGAAATGATGTTCATTTAATGATAAGAAATCTCTTTATTCCACCAGAAACGATAAAAGGAGAAGAGGTGGGGAGGAAGAGAGAGCAAGAAAGAGAAGCTATCGGTATATTTTAACATTGATTTAGGTGAGGGACACACCATTTTTGGTTAAATCTCTAAGTTGTGCATCTGATTTTAGAGTTTGAATAAATGTCAAGTTGAAAGTCAAGAGAATGAAAAGAAGAGCCCATACGAATGAACCTATTCTAAAAACGAGTGAACAGAATGTGCCCACATTCTTCATCCCTTGCTTTACCGTACCATCATCCTGACAAGCATGCTTCAGTTTTACTTACTTCTATTAATGCTTCATGGTAAATGGGCAAATATACCAGGGTGGATCGGGGAAGATTAATGAGGTCTCAGCCACACGAGACCCTGCTAATGCATTTGGCTATTAAAGCTTTCCTGAGAAGACTGTGCAGACCACCAGGGGTTTCTCTCAAACAGGATTTGCAGATTAGTGAAGTGAGAATCTCCCCTGCAGCATCACTGCAGAGCTCCCAGGAAGATGGGGCGGAAAGGGAACATCCAGGAAGAAGTGCCTCCTGTTAACACAGAGATCTGCTTCATGTGATTTTTTTTTTCCTTAGGTCTTCAATTATTTAACGACAGACACTGATCATTTCGAGTTGTTTTTGAGAGGGAGAAAATGGTGAATATGCTTAATCGACATGCCCCTGGGGATAATTACACGATCTGCTGCTTTTCCTCCCTACTTTCTTCCTTTCCTTCAGAGCAGGTGGTATAGCAGTGCAGTGTTTTAAGATGATGTGGTTTTTTCCCCCCAAGACTGTATTTTCTAGGCCCTTCTATATCTCAGGCTAATTCCACTTGAAAATGCATACTCATAAATAGCAGAACGGGTACAATATATTAAAGAGAAAAGGGTCTCTGTTCCACTTACTGCTGTTTAACAAAGTACCTCAAAACTGTGGCTTCAGACAACTATTTATTTTGCTCATGGTTTTGTGGGTCAGGAATTCGAGAAGAGCTCAGCGAGGTAGTTGGTTTCAAAGCCACATGATGTCAACAGTGAGTCTGGAACCAGTGGTTCTACTTCCAAGATGGCTTCTTCACCCATGTAACTGGCCTTAGCATCTCTCTCTTTCTACATGGAAGGGCATTCTCTCCATCTTGTCTGAACTTCACAAAGCATTGAATTTTCATCATTCTTGGATTTCTTAATTGGTGACCAGCTTCCTCAAAGTGTGAGTATCCCAAAAGCAAGTAATTCAAGAGACTCAAGTGGAAGGTGCAATGCTTCTTATGACCTGGCTTCAGAAGTCCCAGCACATCCATTTTGCCACATTCTATTGGATAAACAAGTCACCAATACTGGGCGAGATATAAAGGCGGGGTGGGGAATAACTCCACCTCTTCAGGGAGGAAGAATACTTATACAGAGGAAAGCGTGGCAAGAGTTGGTGGCAGCCATTTTGGAGATACATGATGACAACTATTTTCTGTACAATTTGTCACTTAAAATTAAAAGGAGAATATGATTCAAAGTTTGTTATTATTGTTATATTCAATATGAATACTAAGGTCTTCTTGTGATCAGAGCAAATTTGACATACAGATGATTTGAAGTTGTCAGATTTTTCATTGGGTTTCAGCTACCTTAAACTTTTTGAATGCAGTACATTCCTAATCTGGTATCACTTCAAGGTGAATATTTATCGAAGACCAAATGAATTTTATTGTTAGTCACAGAGACATCAAGAGACCCAACGTCACAGAATTCCAGGCTGTGGATTTTTTAGGGTGTATAAATTATCCAGATTAAATTACAGAAGGATAAATCTGTTAAATGTCCATTAGAGTGTGCATAACTAAGTATTTATTAAGGGAGCCCATATCTAGGTATTACAGTCTCATCATTTAATTAAGGATACGATACTTTTTTTTTTTTAATTTTTTTTTCAACGTTTATTTATTTTTGGGACAGAGAGAGACAGAGCATGAACGGGGGAGGGGCAGAGAGAGAGGGAGACACAGAATCGGAAACAGGCTCCAGGCTCTGAGCCATCAGCCCAGAGCCTGACGCGGGGCTCGAACTCACGGACCACGAGATCGTGACCTGGCTGAAGTCGGACGCTTAACCAACTGCGCCACCCAGGCGCCCCAAGGATACGATACTTTTTAAAAAATGAGTTTCTTAGGAGCAAAATACTCTTTGTCTCTTTATGTTGACAACAAAAGCACCAATACCAATTACAATATAACCTAGCAATTGAAACCAAGATACTTACTGTTCTCTTGGGTCTTAAAAAAACAAGTGACTTTTAGGTAACCTCGGACTAACAAAAACAACACAAGACCATTTGTGTCTGAGGGTAAATGGATGAATGGTAAATGTGTCTCAGACACATACAGGGGCGCCTGGGTGGCGCAGTTGGCTAAGCGTCTGACTTCAGCCAGGTCACGATCTCGCAGTCTGTGAGTTCGAGCCCCACGTCGGGCTCTGGGCTGATGGCTCAGAGCCTGGAGCCTGTTTCCGATTCTGTGTCTCCCTCTCTCTCTGCCCCTCCCCCGTTCATGCTCTGTCTCTCTCTGTCCCAAAAATAAATAAACCTTGAAAAAAAAAATTAAAAAAAAAAAAAAAGACACATACAGAAATTTCAATTTTTATCATGGTGCAGGCCCGTGTAAAACCATCCAAAATTTTTATTTTATTTTTTTATTTTATATGCATCCTGCCGCATAACTCAATTCCTACTGATACTATGCCAACTCTGTAAAACACTCATCTGCTCCAAGATACTACCAACAGGGAATCCACACTTTAAGAAAATAACCACAAAGTCAACTCTCTTGACTTCAGTGGTATTTCTCAGCACCCCAATTCAAAAGGAACAAGAGGGCTCTAAAAAAGTGTTCAAAAAGAACACAAATCTTGCCATCATAGAACCTTTGCAAACCACATGATCTTTTATGGGTCTGTGCCAACATCATTTACGAGTCTTGTCATCACGATTGCTCAGAAGTTACCATGCTTAACAATTAGACTGATTCTTTAATCAAGGTGCTACCATACAATCCAATTATAACAGTGCAATTCTCTTTTGTGACTGTACCAAAGTACTTTTAGACTGGGATTCAGATATGTGATGAGTTGAATACACCTATAAAGACACTACCATTTACAAAGTTGGCTGATCTTGATTTCAGAGCTGCTTTGACCATATGACAGTTCACAGCCAGTTTGGCTTTCTCTGAATGGATCCCAGGGAGAGTGAACATATGTCCTGGACAGATTTTGTCCTAGACAGTCCTGGTTTAGTCATGTTGTATCATCATAAATATTATTATTGACACCCAAAAATGCATTGTTTGGGCAATAAATTACAATTCAACCTAGTGGGACAAAGATTTATCTAAAACCCTCAAAACATTATTCCAAAAGTAGGTAACCAAGCAAATTAAAAATGAACAAAAGAAAAAAAAAAGTTACTACATTTAATGAGAGAAAAAAAAAAAATCTTCAAACACATGGGTAGACCCACACATTCCTTAACAGAATTACACCACATATCCTTTACTTACCTTTCTCTGAAACTCGGGGTCATGAAAATATATCTCAATTAATTCATTTTACTATGATATAATAATGCTTTCTAGAACTACTGAAGTGTGCCGAGCTCTGTGCTGAACATGAAATAGTTTTCTGAAGTCAGACCATTTTTCTTAACTCACCCCCAGCCTTCCACTGTCAGACAGGCTCTTACTAATATAATAGAAACCTCTCTTCCACCTTCAGTCTAAATAATTCTCCCAATGACATATATTTATTAAATTAGGAACGAATTTCCCAAGTTAAACCTGTCTTAAAGCAAATTTATGTTTTTCTGGAAATCTTACCCAAATATATTGATCACTAAGCAAAGCCTCACCTGTGAAATAGTGAGTGACTACCTCCCAGTTCTTAGACATTCTCTACTTGCTTCAGCCTCTGTGGAACAGCTGACAAGACTAACGGGTTCTTCCTTAGTATCCCCACCAATCATGTTCTTTTCCTCTAAATGCCACACTTTTAACTATCAAGTTGCAGCTCAGTCTTGCTACTGGGGAGCCCCTCAAACCTGGTCTCTCTTCAATTCACAAACAGCTGGTCCTGGACCTAATTCCTTCAATTCAGAAGAAAAGGATAAAGACAAAGATGATAGGAGTACAGGTTGTTAACCTACTTGGCAGGTGTCTAGTGTGTGCTAAATATGCATGTGCCAATGGTATGAACATGTTGGGTTTTTTTATTATTATTCATCTTTTTTAAAAACTTAGTAATTTTTTTTTCAAATATGAGCAAGAATTAACATGTATGCATTAGAGTAAATTTTTTTTTTAATTTTTTTTTCAACGTTTATTTATTTTTGGGACAGAGAGAGACAGAGCATGAACGGGGGAGGGGCAGAGAGAGAGGGAGACACAGAATCGGAAACAGGCTCCAGGCTCTGAACCATCAGCCCAGAGCCCGACGCGGGGCTCGAACTCACGGACCGTGAGATCTTGACCTGGCTGAAGTCGGACGCTTAACCGACTGCGCCACCCAGGCGCCCCGCATTACAGTAAATTTTGAAAAATGCCCCTAAAACATACTTAGGAGAAAGAAAAGAAAAATCACTCAATCATCATGAGGCAGAGATAATTATCACTAATGTTTTGATATCTGCTTTCCCAATCTTTGTTTCTATGCAAACATAGATACACACAAAGATACAAATGGGGGAGGAGAAGAAAGGACAGGGGGCGAGACAGAAAAAGAGAGAGAGAAGAGATTTATAAAGCGAGAGAGTACGCGTGATACTTTTTTAACCTGCTTTCCTCACTTTAAAACTACACTGCAAACATTTTCTAGGCTATTAAATATTCTTCCATGTTATCATTTTTTATTGGCTACACAGAATTTGATTCTATGGATAAGCCATTACGTAATGTATCCCTTATTAGAAGGTACCCAAACTTCACTGGTTCATAATCTTATGAACCAAAGTATATTAATATTTCTGTACCTCAATTATTATTTCCTCAAGTCGTTTCCTCAATGTAGAATTTATGGAGCAAAGACATGAATTCTGTAACTTCTTTTGATTCATATGACCAAATGTCTTTCAGAAAAAGAAAGTCCTAATTCATAGTTCCTTGGCATGTCTTGGGAAGTACCTGTTACCAACGAGAGATTTTTCTCTCTCTTTTTATAATGTTTTCTAAGCTGACTGGGTGAAAAGGCATGTTTTGCATCAAGACACATTACTAATGATAGTCAATTTTCCTTCCTCCCTCTCTTCCTTTTGTCATTTGTGTTTAGACATTTGAATATCCTCATTTGGTAGACTGCTGGTTCATATTTTTTCTCCACTTTATTATTTATTATTTATTAGTATTAGTATTTTAAAGCAAAACAATTTAATGGAGAAAAGATAGCTAAAACAACTGGACATCCACATGCAAACAAATGAAATCAGACTCTGGCTTTACACTTTCGCAAGAATAACTCAAACGGATCACAGATCTAAATGTAAAACATGCAACTATAAAACTTCTGGAAGATAACATAGAAGAAAATCTTGGTGACTTGGATTTGGCAATGAATTTTTAGATACGACACCAAAACACAACCATAAAAGACTCTTAATGACAGTGAACAAACTTAAGGTTGATGGAGGGAGGGGGTGGGGGATGGGCTAGATGGATGATGGGTATTAGGAGGTCACTTATGATGAGCACTGGGTGTTGTATGTAAGTGATGAATCACTGAATTCTACTCCGGAAACCAATATTTCACTGTATGTTAACCGAAATTTAAATAAAAATTTGAAACAACAAGGAAAAAAAAAGAGACACTTAACGACTGAGCCACCTATGTTCCCCAAAGCAGTTTTTTTTTTTTATTTTATTTTTTTTTAAATTTTTTATTTTTTTTTTTTCAACGTTCATTTATTTTTGGGACAGAGAGAGAGAGCATGAACGGGGGAGGGCAGAGAGAGAGGGAGACACAGAATCGGAAACAGGCTCCAGGCTCCGAGCCATCAGCCCAGAGCCCGACGCGGGGCTCGAACTCACGGACTGTGAGATCTTGACCTGGCTGAAGTCGGACGCTTAACCGACTGTGCCACCCAGGCGCCCCTAAAAAATACTTTTAAAGTTTATTTATTTTTGAAAGAGACAGAGACAGCACGAGCAGGGGAGGGGCAGAAAGAGAGAGAGTGAGAGGGAATCCCAAGCAGGTTCTACAGGGTCAGCACAGAGCCTGATGCGGGGCTCTAACTCATGAAACCGCAAGACCATGGAAAGAGTCGGACGCTTAACCACCTGAGCCACCCAAGCGCCCCTTTTCTCCATTTTAAATCATGATCGTGCCTCTTTTTCTTGTTGATTTGTATAAATTGCCATTCCTACCTTATTATCTATTTGTAACAGTGCCTAATGTGCTTATACATATTTCCTATCCTTATCTAAGTTTCTGGAAAACACTCTGTACTATCATTCTGCACATACTATACACATACACAAGGGTGATCCCAGGTGAGTATTTCAAGTTTGAAGACAAGTTCCAAAGAGATTAGAAACTCTACACTGCACAATATTTCAGGAATTGCGTTCCCTGAATAAAGAAGCTGCAGAAAAACATTATTTCTCCATTTTTTACTATGCCATCAATTCACAGGCAAGCCTTTCTTGTCACCCATTTATTGTAAATCATAAGATGTTAAAAAATAGTTCACTCACAAAGAGATTCAAATTTGTTAAACTACTATTTAAGAAGATTTTATACATACACGATGTTTCCATTTAAGAATGATATAGCACTTTACAAATGCGAATTAATATATTCAACTAGAAAGTGAAGCAAACCTCAAGGGGGTGAAATTAGGCAGGGAGAGTATGAGGATTTCACCAAGATAATGCCAGAGCATTTTTTGGCATTTCTATGGCTCATAGCTAAGGACCCAATTCCCAGGACTGTATTCTAAACATGAGACCACATAATAAGCAGACTTTCTGTCCAGTGAGCATGAGCTGGGATTGAGTATTAACCAACTTTGTCTCAAACGTATGAGAAAATGTAAATTCGGCATTTTTTCCTCTTTGGTACAATTTACATTCAAATGATAAGTGAGGCACTAAATGGAACATTATAATCTTATTTATAAGATATTTCAATAAAAATGTAAAAAATAGTCTCAATAATTAAAATGCTTAGAATCCTTTTTTAGGCATTTCAAGAATAGAAAAAATATGACTTTTGGAATATAGAGGGTTTTTTTTTTTTTTGAGAGAGAGAGAGAGAAAATTGTCACTCCTTGTGGGGTGGCCAGATGCTCACCATTCAGCCATTTATTTCTCCTTCTTTCTTTTTCTTCTCTCTAATTTATTTAGGTAGTTTTAGGTACCAAGTGCTAGCTACTAGGCTCAAGACTGGGGAGGAAGTGATGAATGAGACACTGAATGCCTTACTAGACTGCAATTTTCTACAACCCAGCTCTGATCCAGAAACAACAGACAAAATTCAGTGGGAAAACACACAGGTGTATAGGTCCTGGGATGTACAAAGTAACGTGAGGGAACAGGAAAGCAGCTGTGCTCCTGTTCTTGGAATGAGGGAACGAGACACAGAACATGTGACACTAAAAGGGGTTCTGAAGGCTGAGTAGGTATTTGATAGAAGGGGCGGGAGGGATCTCATGGCAGAGGAGTCAGCATGCAAGGACAGAGAAATGCGAACACACATGACATGTTCAGGAAATAGCCAGTCCCTCAGGATGGCAGAAGCTAGGTCAAGCAGTCTACAGCCAAGTTCCATAGCTTCATTAGCCATGGAAAGGGATTATGACTTAAATGGCAAGAGAATCTCTTTATTCTGAGTCATCCATACAGATTCAATACAGGACAACAGAAAGACTATAGCTCACTTAGAATCTTTACCGTGGAGGTAATAAAGAGGTTGGCTTAGAGAAAAGAAAACATTGGGGCACCTGGCTAGCTCAGTTGGTTACATGTCCGACATCGGCTTAGGTCATGATATCATGGTTCATGAGTTTGAGCCCCACATAGGGCTCTGGGCTGGCAATGTGAGGCCTGGAGCCCACTTCGAGTTCCGTGTGGGTGTGTCTCTCTCCCTGCCCCTTCCCCACTCACACACTCTCTCTCTCTCCCTCTTTCAAAAATAAATAAACATTATATAATTTAAAAAAAAGAGCAACGGAAATGTGGAGTCAAGGAACTCACTTGAGAGGTTATTGCAATGGTTCATCTAAGAAAAGTTTGTCAGGAACATACCCAGACAATATTAGACCAACTAAAAGTAGTCCTAAAACTGGGCATTTAAGCATTACTACAAGGATTCCAATCCACTGAGATTCCAATCATACTTTATAGTTATTTCCAGACATATTTTTAAGTACTGCAGATTATGAAAAAAAGACTTTTTAGAAGCACACCACTTAGGAAATTATAGCTATATCTGACAACCAACACTCTTCAAGGATCCAACAGGAGGGGAGAATAAACATATGTCTCCCCAATTTAACACTTGCCGATGTAAGTGAGCACATGTGCCTTTTCAATGTTCAACACATTCCTCAAGCCACAGAATGTGGAACTGCCACAGAGGAAACCATCAGGATAAAAAGAATCATTTCAGCGAGATTTTTTTTTCCCCCTTGGCAAGTAGCACAGTGCAATGCAGAGGGTAAAACTCCATGGTCCCAAGCTGACTCTGACCAGCACCCAACTTCCATTTGATTTAGATAATGTTAGCCTAAAGCATAATGTTTATCAGCCTATTTTCTAATAACTTCCAGACTTACAGAGACCCTATTCCCAAGTGGCCATAACCAACAAGAGCTTTAGAGCTGTCATCTCCTACAGAGAGAGGTCATATGGTTTCCAGTTTACCACAGTCCACCTCACCCTTTGTTCACTTCTTGACACTGAAAACTGGCCTCTGTTGGCCCTTGCCATTAATATAAGAAAAAGAAAACAGGATAAACTCAGAGCTAAAATAAAAGAGAAGTATAGCATCACTGTTGCTGTTCAAAATGGGACAACAAACAACAGATTGTGAGGCCAGGGAGCACATTAGATACTGAAGCTATTCCTCACTTCCCCCAACTCATATGCTCTTTTTAATTTTTTTTTCCTTAAAATAAAGTGCATGTGCTCAAAAAGTCCCTAGCCACTTAACTCATCAATAATTAATGGTTCAAGGGAACAGGTATTTAAATTGAGACTCCTATGTAGGAACCAAAAATACAGACTTAGCTTTGAGTCCCAGGTGGGCTGCTTCTTAGCAGAGGTGGGAAACCACCTCTTCTGTCTGATCCTTTATGTCCATGGCTACGAGATGGGGCTAAAAATGCCCACTACACAGAGTAGGTGTTCATGATGATTATTAAAGGGAGCCAAAGCAAGGAGCACAGCATTTTCTTAGCAAAATTGTTATAATACTATAAAAATGCAATTGTTATGTAAATCTGAGAACTACTAGTGTAAAGAAAAAAATGTTTACATTTCCTTTCTTTGGTTTACTAAATAAAGTCTCTAGAGAGCACGTTCTGAATCAAAATGAAGGAGATTTGTAACATCTGTCAAATGTATTAGAAGACAGAAATCGTTTTTGTTCATGGGGGTTCTGGAGAAGCAGGACTCTGCGAACGCACTTTGGGAAGTACTGATCCACTATCTGCATTACTGGTCTGAGATGATACATGGCAGGTGTTAGTTCCCTCTTACAACTCCTTCCAGTTTCTGTGGCTTTAGATCAAACTCAGGACTTTCAAATTTATCTGTGAGGACAAGAAACAAAACAATCAGAATGCGAACACTGAGGAACAGATCCGGTGATATTGTTGCTGGCTACAGACGTGGAAAGAAGGCCTGGCTTTGATGATCCTTCTTGCTTGAAGAGATGACCAAATCTACATCTATTCTGAGCCCTTAGAATAATGAACTTTTATGTTATCTTTGGCATTTGTAGGGAGCGAGATGTTTGCTACAAGTACTCAGGTTATCCAATATGAGGGAGTTAAAAAGAATGCTACAACTATAGGACTAGGAAAGAGGTCCGCTGTTCCCGATCAGAATGTTCTGTAAAGGTAGGGGAGCTGCAGGAGAGGTCATGGGGAAAGGCAGCGTCTAGCTGGATAGGAAACCGGGCTCCATTTCTGCCACTGTCCAGTTCTGGGACATTGGGAAAGATACTGAACCTCTCTGAGCCGTAATTTCACCTCTTAAAAGTGTGGGTTGGAAAAGAAATACAGTTTCTAGTGTCTCTTTTGATTCAAACATAACATAATCATTCTGGGGCAAAAGGAACATTCTAGTGAGATTATGGGCAAATCAAATTTTAGTCAATCAAAACCTATATACCTTTATATGGCATTGCCTTTTCCAGAAATACCATTCTTTATCTTTAACTGATCTTTTCTTGGTACTAGATCCTGGCATCTGAGTCTTAAATTTTGTTCTTATTTAGTAGAACGTATAAGGATCGCCTGTTATTTAAAACAAGTCAGTGCTGTTTGTGTCTATTGATTAATTAACATGTTGGCAGTTCAGATTTTTCTGAAATCAAGGTAAACCTATGGTACCAAAAACAGCCAAAAGAAGTTTGTGCTAAATGGGAGCTTTAAATTGTGGAAAGTTCAGCAAGCTTCTATATCTAAGATCACAGATTTTTAAGAAGATGTATATCTTCTTGACATATGGCATTTCTCACCAGTCCCCTTATCAAATTTGTTTTCTCCCCGAAGGTAAATTCTAGTGCTGCCTTCTCCCCTTAAGTCCCATCCCACCCAGGCTCAGTTGTCAATGATACCTATAAGATTATATTTATTTCTTTGAGCTAAAATGTAAAGGTCACTCTGTTTATTAAAGCTCAGCCTTGAGGCTAAATATTTTTCTTCACTTTTCCTGGTGTAAAGGAGGGAGCGGGACATAGAGACAAAGAAGCATGGGGAATAGAAACTTTTTACTGATTAATTGATGTGAAACTGAGTTCCCTGGATCCCAACCAAATTTAATTTGGCTCATCCACAGTTGAACCGGAATTTTTACTTTGAACCCAGAATAAATCTTACATATAAGAGATAGCACCTTTCTTTTTCTTTTTTCTTTTTTCTTTTTTTTTTTTTTTTTTTTTTTGATCCGATAACCACTTTGCTCACTGATCTATCACCTTCACTCTAAGAGATTCAGTAAGATTACCTACTGGAAAAAAAACAGTGCCATTTTGTTCTGGCTCTTTTTGTCCTCATCTAGTGCATCAAATACCTCTCAGCATTTTGGAATTCAAAGGCAATAGGATCCAACCCAAATTTCCATCTTTCAAATATAGCATTTGGCTAAAGGATGTTTTACTCTAAGACTGATTGAAAAGTAAACTGCGTGGTGCTGCTAATTCTTGGGAATCTTGACCTGAAAAATACCCCATCTTTTCAGTTTACAGCACTATGCTTAGGTGATTTTCATGAGAACTGCACAGATTTTCTTCTAAGCTCTGAATACAACCCTTTTCCAATTTAGTCTCTTGCTGAGGAGGTTTTTGGCTGTACCACAATATGTGAAAAACAGAGAACAGGAACAAACAGCCAGGTGCATCCATGAATTTTTAAACCAGGTCTGTTGAAAAACATGCAAAACAAACCCCCCTCCAACCACCCTTGGGGTAAAACATCAATCTGAATATTATCCAGTATCATCTCTCTTATGTGTCTACACGGGCCCCAGACAGATGGCCAGTTTGCTTTTACCACCTTCAAGTCCATGCAATCAACCATACTCAGATGATGGCTTTGGCGGGCTGGGGCTCTGAATGAGCAGTCTGGACACCTAGGGAAACGGTACTTCCCCAGAGTGGTGTAGGGTTGTACAAAATAAAACTAATCACACAAGCCTCCAAAACACGTGCGCGCACACACACACACGCACACACACGCTTTTTTTTTTTTAAAGAACAGTAGGCAGATTAGCCAAGAAGTAAAGCTATAAGACACAAAAAGTTTATTTGACCTTTCTTTGAAATATGAGGTACCATTTCTTAAGGGTCCTAAAGGGAGAAATGCCTTCAGTCACCTTATTTTTCCATTTCCTGCACGGAAGCCTGCAATTCCTAGATTCAGGCAAAGATCTATAGGACTGAGGGCAGAACCATTACATGCACTTCCTCAAATGCAGCATTGGCTAAAGGGATCAAGCAGGCCCTTTTATACACAATCAGAGTCGGCTGCCAACCCTATTGTGCTGCATCTTAACACAGACCTAGCTTCTGATGATGATGCGCTGTTGCACTGGATGTGTTATCTCATTTGTAACTGACCTACAGTGAGTACTATCTCCCAACACTTCAGCTCTGAGCTACAGCTCCAATCTCCCAGCCAAGAAATGACGCTCTATGAGTGAAGAGATGCACAGAGGACTCACATGCCAGAGAAAGTAATTGCTCACGTCCATGAATCATTTTGAAAACAAAAAAGTGCTCCCCTAAATAATACTTAAATAAAGCCACCATACGAATGCAAGACTTCCTGAAGGTTAGCATCTCTGTTTTCCAGAACACTTCTAGGACTGTAAACAAAGCTACCCATGAGAGGTTACTGTGTCTACATGTTCTCATTCATCAACAAACCACTAACACCACAAACTGAGAGGCCAAAACGTAAACAGGTTATAGGTCAACCTTGAGAAGAAAGAGAGTCTCCTATACGCCCAGTAGACTGGGCTGGGTGACTTTCCTCTGTCCTTCAAAACCACACTGGATGTAATACTATTCCCAAACCAATGACTCAGTGTTGTTGCTGCTTCACTTGTGTGTCTCCTTTACAGACTGGGGTATCCATGGCACACACAGCATCTTTCATCCTCTTCTAGTGTCTTCCGAACAGTAAGTTGTTAATATGGTGACGGAATGCACAGGAACAGAATTTTGTTTTGTATTTTAGAATAATGTACTCATAACTCATAAAGTCTTTAAATGAGCACTTAATATTCACATATTATTACACTGCCTAATATATGTGCCACTGTTTGTAATTCTAAAGAAGACCGTTGGGACAAAGGAAGAAAGGGAAAGAGGAAAATGAGGAGGGAAACAGAATAGGGAGGGAAGGGGGGACAAGAAGGACAAGGAAGAATATCCCTAAACAGAATTGTTTGGGGCATTAAACTGAATCCCTGTATACATGTTATGTATTAACCATAATTAGACTGTAATTTTGATATCTTACTAATTCACAAGACATCATATTAATAGCAATATGTTCTAGCCTTTCATATGTGCTAGGACTTGTTCTAAGGGCTTTCTAGATCTTAACTCATGTACGTCTAAAATGCTACGAGGCAGCTCCTATTAGCCTTATCATTTTACAGATTGATATACCGAAGCACAGACAGGTTAAATGACCAGCCCTAAATCACACATGGTAAGTGGCCAAGCCCAGATTTAATGTAAACATCTAGTTCCAGAATATGTTTCCATCCTTTATGCTATATGGCCTCACTGTGAAGTTAGAAGCATGCACTGAGCACCTTCAAAGGTCAACTCACTCAGTCAGGCACATGAGGGATAGATACGTCTAAGTCACTGCCTCAGAATACCTTCTGCCTGAAGTTCCTTTACTGAGTACGTATCACATTTTCTAAAATAGAAAGTAGCAACCTGAGATTAAAGACAAAATCTCAAATGGGGTGCAGATACTATAGAATCCAAGGGTTAGAAGAAATGTGGGAAGATTGGCTAGTGGCAGAAAGTATCACGAGGCAGGTAATGTAAGCCTGGCTTCAGGGAGGCCTTGCCTGTAGAGGAGGCAAAGCAAAGCATGTGCAATGGCGTAGATACTCAGCAAAACTTGATGTTATACAATTAAAAAAAAAAAAAAAAAAAAAAGCCCTGCAGGAAAATGCTGCTTTAAATGCTGATGACACAGGGGACACCTGGGTGGCTCAGTCAGTTGAGGTCTGACTTCGGCTCAGGTCATGATCTCATGGTCCGTGAGTTTGAGCCCCACATCGGGCTCTGTGCTGACAGCTCGGAGCCTGGAGCCTGCTTCGGATTCTGTGTCTCCCTCTCTCTCTGCCCCTTCCCCACTCATGCTCTGTCTCTCTCTGTCTCTCAAAAATGAATAAACGTTAAAAAATTTTTTTTAAATAAAAAAAATAATAAAAAATGTAATAAATGCCGATGACACAGGAAGGAAAGAATCATCCTTTATCTGTGGATAATTTTGTCCCTTCTGATAAGGAGGACTGGGCCACTTCTCTTTTTACCTGATCATGTGCAAGGGCCTTACCATCTGCAACATAAGTTGAAGCCAACCTAGAGCACAAATCTTGGGCCCAGACCTTTGTTCACCAAAGCAAAATCACCCAGATTGCAAGATTTAAAAGGAGATGCTTAAGCAATGTGCCCGTAGATAAAAAATCACGGTTTTGACAATGAGGGATAGTATTCTTGATGAAACAGATTTAATTTTTTTTAACGTTTATTTATTTTTGAGACAGAGAGAGAAAACATGAATCAGGGAGGGTCAGAGAGAGAGGGAGACACAGAATCTGAAACAGGCTCCAGGCTCTCAGCTGTCAGCACAGAGCCCGAAGTGGGGCTCGAACTCACGGACTGTGAGATCATGCCCTGAGCCAAGGTCAGACACTTAACCGACTGAGCCACCCAGGCGCCCCTTGATGAAACAGATTTAATGACACATCATTCCAGGATATACCCATGCCTTTACAAAGAAGTATATTTTATGTTAGAAGAGGAGAACATGCTTACTTAGAGAATATTGAACAGTGGGGAAATATGCAAAATTGGGGCACCTAACTTACCAGTGCATGTTTTACAGGACGCTATATGCTCCTTCACCTACACATGCACACAATGAAACACACACACACAAGCCTGATGCCTAACAGTGGTTTTCACTGTCATAATACTCTGTATGTTTGCATGGTTAGATTCTGTCTTCTTGGTAGCATGGCTGCAGTTGTGAGAATCCAAGCTGTAGTGGGTACTGGTAACACTCAGTATCTCTTCTCTAACATCTATCAGCTCTTTAGCCTTCCTTATCTCAATGACACATCTTGGCTTATCTCCAGCTAGTATATTGTTTATTGATTGATGCGAATAAGGACGGGAGGGAAGAACATTCTCTGAAAGTTATGAACAACTGATAAAAGAAGTCCTGAATGCAGTATCTATGGAATCGTAACAGCCAAGGGATGCAATGAAATGGATGGCCTCACATCCTCTCCCTGGCTCCCAATCTGGGTTTGTAACAGAGAATGGCTACAGAAAGTTCCCTATTACAGCTGATTTCTACAAGGACATTTTTCATATCAAAATCTCCAAATATCTACTGTATAGATGATTCGTGTGAGTGAAACTGACATGCAACCATTTCACAGTTGGCCTATCGTACAGGTTAAATTTGAGGAGAATATAGGACCAATTTGTGGCGACTGTGAAAAAAGGAGGGTGTTTAGAAACCTGGGGTTTCATTAGAAAAAGGAAGTCTGTTGGGCAAGGCACAGGTCAGTCAAACAAACTGATGGGAAAGAGTGAGAAAGTATTTGTCATATTTGCTTCATCAAAGAAAATCTCTTATTCAAAAAAGAGGACACTGCCCAGAGACTAATTCCACTAGACGCCAGATCAGCAGTAGTTTGGAAACATAACTACCAACCATGTGTATGGAAATAATTAATCCCATGCTCTTGGGGAAAATGTATAGTGAAATGCTGTTTTTCAGAAGAGAAAATGGAGGATGATGTTTTGGAATCTGGACATCTGGAAGCAATGCTTACTTAGATGTCAGTGACATCATGGATACAGCCTGTGTGTTTCTGGGATGCCAAAGGAAGGTATGCTAGCTACAGACACACTCTAAAATCCTAAAATAATTCTATTTTAGGAAAGCAAAACATCTATAGATAGCCCTGAAATCCCATGGAAATCTAAGGTCAGGTAATACTATTCTCAAATTCAGAAGACTGTGTATTTAAATCACCAAAGCAAAATCTTTTCCCAGAAGTCTCTGAGTAAAACCTTAGGTATTTAAAAAGTTTTTAAATGGAAAAAAAAAATCTTAGAATCTCTGAAAGACAATGTACGAACGTGGGAATTCTTGAAATTCTTCAGGCAAATTCCACCTGTCTCTTGGCCTTTTAAATCAGGACTTTACTGAATATAATGGTATTTTCTTCCTGGTTTTCTCAAATCTCAAGTTTTCATATCTCAGTATGTTTGGACTTTCACTCTTTGATCAAGTCTCTGGTTTTAGTCCTTACACGTATTTCTTCCTGTCTCATACACAGTGCATATTGTAGACTGGTGTTTCCACTAGGTAGTAGGTTACATTAGCTAATTTCTTTCAGGTTGAGTTGCCTGGGGATTAGAAATGCATCATCTTTTTCAAACATTGCTGCCTTGGGCTCCTAAATCTTATCCTGTGCTGCCTTCACCCTTGCGCTCTCTGATTTTCCAAAATAAATGTCTGTTCATGTCCATTTTCCACCTAAAATTTCCAGTGTATTTCCATCCCTTTCAGTATGATGTTTAAACTCCTTTATATGGCACACAAAACCTTTCATGATCTTACTCCCACCTCCCTCTTTAGCCTTGAATAACTATCCCCCTCCCCAACCTCAAAATTCTTCTCACAAACTGTCTTTGAGTCTGTGAGTGATCCTTCCTATTGGTGTTTAACATACATACTTTTAGCTAGACATGCTTTCTTATCTCCTTGAATTCTTTAATTTCTTAATCTGACACCTCTATCCTTGGAATACCTTTCCTGACCTTCTGCCTACCTTAAATCTGGCTCAAGTACTCTCCATGGGCTTTTATTTAAGGAACCCTGACCTATATGTGGCAAAACCCTTAGAAACTATTTATTCTCTAATCTGCATTTTTTTTTTACTAGAATTAAAACTATGGAGAAGAAGTATCCTGACCATCTTATCCCCATACCTAGATTATTGCCTCACATATAGATGCTCAATAAGTGATGGCTGAATCAATTAAAGAGCATGACCTTGTCTATGACAGAGCTGGGAGCTTGGCAGAGGCCAATAAAACCTTGACAAATAGATCTGAGTGGCCTGAAAACAATTTGAAAACCCATGGCAGAATGTGTCTCCCTTCTTCAGATATATTTTCTATTGCCCTTCCAAGCCCATCACGAACATCCCCACCCCAGAGTGGGAGCCACATCAAGTCATCTAGCCCAGTGTCAGCAGTAGAGGAATGGGTTGTGATTTGGAGCCATGTTCTTTCTTCAACAGAAGGTTCTTACCCAGCCTAAGAATGCCATACTAATAGAAGTCAGACCCATCTCGGTGGAGCCCTGCCACTTTCATTTTGGAGGCAAAAGGGAGGATGGAAGTACATGCAAGGAGATGGTTCCAGTCACCCCCTGCCCCCCCTCCCCCGCCCGCCACATACACACTCAGAAGGTACCCATTTCTTCTTTGCTTCAAGTGCATGTGGTGACTCTATTCTGAAGAGCCTATATGGACCTTCAAACATAGATATCACTCTTGCAAAGCTGCATCCTTGAAGTTTGGGTGAATCAAGCTAGAATTTCACCCCGATGCATTAGTGATAAGCAAATACCACCACCTGAAAGGGTTATAGGATAGAAATGAAAAGTCAGGCAAGGGAAATTTATGTCATTTAGAAAGCATGCTGGGGCGCCTGGGTGGCTCAGTTGGTTAAGCGTCCGACTTCGGCTCAGGTCATGATCTCGCGGTCTGTGAGTTCGAGCCCCGCGTCGGGCTCTGTGCTGACAGCTCAGAGGCCGGAGCCTGTTTCAGATTCTGTGTCTCCCTCTCTCTCTGACCCTCCCCCTTTCATGCTGTGTCTCTCTCTGTCTCAAAAATAAATAAACGTTAAAAATAAAAAAAATTAAAAAGAAAGCATGCAACTTGGGGTGCCCGGGTGGCTCAGTCGGTTGAGCGTCTGACTTCGGCTCAGGTCATGATCACACGGTCTGTGAGTTCAAGCCCTGAATCAGTCTCTGTGCTAACAGCTCAGAGCCTGGAGCCTGCTTCAGATTCCGTGTCTCCCTCTCTCTCTCTCTGCCCCTCCCCCGCTTGTCCTCTCTCTCCCTCTCTCTCTCTCTCTCTCCCCCTCCCACTCTCTCTCTCTCAGAAATAAATAAACATAAAAAATTAAAAAAAAAAAGCATGCAACTTGTTGCTAGAGAGCTGCTACAGGCTAGAATGCAAAGCACTAGTTGTTTGTTTGCTTGCTTTTGTATTTCAAGTTTTTATTTAAATTTTAGCTAGCTAACATATAGTGTAATAATAGTTCAAGAGTACAAATTAGTGAGTCATTCACATATAACACTCAGTGGTCATCACAACACGTGCCCTCCTGAGTACCCATCACACACTTAGCCCGTCCCCTACCCACCACCTTCTGTCAACCCTCATTTTATTCTCTATCGTTAAGAGTCTCTTAGGGGCGCCTGGGTGGCTCAGTTGGTTAACCATCTGACTTCAGCTTAGGTTACAATCTCATGGTTTGTGAATTCGAGTCCCACATCGGGTTCTGTGCTGACAGCTCGGAGCCTGGAGCCTGCTTTGGATCCCGTGTCTTCCTTTCTCTCTCTGCCCCTCCCCTGCTTGTTCTCTGTCCGTCTCTCTCAAAAATAAATAAACATTAAAAAATTTAAATAATAAAAAAATAGTCTCTTATGGCTTGCCTCCCTCTTTTTTTCCCCCTAATGTTCCTTCGTTTTGTTTCTTAAATTCTACATATGAGTGAAATCATATATTTGTCTTTCTCTGATTTATTTAGTTTAGGATAATACACACTAGCTTCATCCATGTCCTTGCAAATTGCAAGATTTCATTCTTTTTGACGGCTGAGTAATATTCCATTGTATGTATGTGTATGTGTGTGTATAACACATCTTCTTTATCCATTCATCAGTACTAGTTAAAAGGGCCACAGAAGTCCTTGACTTCCATAATAAGCTAATCAAAATACAATTGTTTCAATTTAAGCCATTATAAAATTTTCATTTCTTTCCCATTTAGGGTCGGAAAATTCCTTATTAAAAGTAGCAAAATGGAAGCCTTGACAGGACATTATTTATCCAAGGACAATTTTTTTTCCATATGGTAAACAGAAACAAGTAAAGTAAGTTAACCACAACAACAAAGGTAAAGAAAAAAAATTGAATCAAAAGAGAAAATTCATATACTACTATTACAAAGATAAAAAAATATTTAAAGTTCATACAATGAAGGAAATAACAAATCTAGAATACTTTGTTTAATAAGGAAGGTGAGCATATAATTTTGAAATATTTTTAGGTAAACTAAAGGGAAGGAAGGCAGTACTGTCTTGTAAAGATAAGCTACAGTTATGTGGAAACTCCACTTGAACAGAGTAATGAAATCTCCCAGCATGGTACACCCACAAAGAATACTGAAATACGCAGATGTCTTCATGAACATAGCGTATTACGGCAGATCCCGGCACAGAGGTATACTCAGAATTAAAGTTCTGGGGAAAAACATCACTGTCTTGAAGATAGATAACCCATTCTGTGGGATATGAATGCACTAAGAAAAGAGGATTCATTTATATTTTCACTTTGCAAACTAGCTCCAGCTATTCAGTGTTTTCAGAATGACCTCTCGCTGATGCCCTAAGATTATGTGCAAACCATAAATATAAGAAATTGAATTTCAAAACCATTTGTATCAACCTCAGGATCTAACTGTCATAACCTTTTAAGCCTTCTTGAGCACCACAGATTTATCACTCCCCAGGCCATCCAAAGGACCTGAAAAGGTATTTTATCTCAATTTAAGTTTATTTACTGTAATCACTTGCTAATGGACATCACTGCTGCAAATTAGACTACAATGGCGTTCAGAGATAACAAATCAATTGGTTAGATTAAAGGATATTATCTAACAAGTATCAGAGAGCCTGATAAGGATGATAAGGCACTAACTGTGGAGGTTTTAAAGGATTAACTTACTCCTGGAATAGGTAAGGCTTGGAATCTATTACCTTCAGGAACCCCACGCAGAAGCCAGAAACTACAAATTACTACTTAGTCTTACAAAGTAAAGGTCAGGTAAAGAGAGCAGATTGTAGTAGACATCAAAGGAACTGGAATATGTTAAGTAGAAAGGACCCCATGGCATTTATATGAGATCTTAAGGTTACTATCCATTTAACTTATTAAAAAAAAAAAAAAAAAAAAGAATCTTATGATGCTATTTTATTCCCACATGCCAGGAAGATAAGACAAGTTGCCCAAGGCCACTCAGCCTATTGACAGGCTTGTCGTTCAGAGTTTCCAACAGTGAACTCATGCCATCAGAGCACTGATTTATATGTCTACGTTTGGGTATTCAGAACAACACTGAAACCACACATTTAAAGCAGGCAAAGTCCTGTGGGACTACAGCCCATTTGATGGAAGAGGAAGCCCTTTAAATAAAGAAGACAACTCCTCCTTCCCCATTACCCATGACAAATGCATAATTGCTTGGCTCTTTTCAACATCCCGTCCCACTCACTTACCATCATGCTATAAATGGAGCTGAGAAACTGTATTTTAATTTTCAAAGTCCTGAACGGAATATCAATAAAGCCATGGGAGAAAGGCACATATGTTTACCATCCTTCTTCCCTTGGAACGTTAGCACAATGAGATTAACTCAAGGGAACCCAACTAGGTTTCCCTTTCTTTCCCATCTTTCTCTTGAGATTACTCCCGTAGCCGCTTAGCTTGTACTGTAGTATAGGTCAGTGACACTATCAAAGGCGTTCTGCTAACATGACCATCCGCTTTGGAGGAAGGAAGAAAGGGAGGCGAGGGAGAGAGGACTTCTATCAATAAGAAGAATGTAGGGCTGGATTAAAACAAAAACAAACAAGCAAACAAAAAACCTTTTTTGTGTGTCGAGAGAGAGACCAAAGAGCAACACTGAATGAGAAGGTGCCCCTCTTGAAAATATAAACTTCTGTTGAAATGACACTTAAGACATGTTATAATAAACTGTTTCACTGGCTTAGCACTAAAACTGCCTGACAGCCTGCTCCTCACCTGTGGGCTCAGATGTTGAATTTGCAGATCTAGGTACCAACAGTGATTTCTCTTGGCTGGTGATTTCCGGCTGTGTCCTTTTGCAGGCTCTTCACTGAGATGTAAAAGAGAGGTCCTGACCACTCAGAGCCATGAAGGCTCCCTGGAAACTTTCTGCAAGGGTAAGTGATATTAACAGCAACTGCCCTGGCCAGATTCCATTCCAAGTAATTGCATTCCACCAGGAACTTTGTAACAAAAGCCTCTCCCCATGCTGTCTTCTTGGGCCCCTCTGCCAATAAAAGACCAGCTGCTGGGCTCCAACTACTTTTGGGTCAAAGCAGTTTCTGGAGTTACGTGATGCACAGAATATGTACAGTGTGCCCGATCATCACAGCCTCCTTTGTCATCGGCCATGATTCCTTCATCAGTTTACAGTGTCAGGACATTCTTTAAATCTTCCCTTTTTGTCAAGGTCCAGGCTCAAAACTTTTTCTTTTCCCAAGAGTCCTTCTAAAGCTTGCCTGGAGGGATTGATCACACCCTCTCCGAAGTTTCTTCCCTGTGGTATTAACACAGTTTTAAAATAATGAATTTAGCTCAAAAAAATATGTATCCCTTTGTGTTTGTAATTTCCTGGTCCTTGCTCCAATGCAATCAGCTAGGAGGATCTGTGCTATTATCCCTATTCACAAATAAAGAAATAGTAGCACCCAACATTGTGTGGTTTTGCGTATACATCACACAAAAGAATACTTAAGGCCAAGTGGTGAGAGGGTGCCGTGTTATACGGGGTGGTAATTAAAATCAGAAGAGTCTGCGGCTTCCATCCCATCTTTGTTCTCTTTATAAAATCCCCTCTGCTCTGTAGGTGGCATTTTCACAATTTTGCAAAAACTAAGCCTCTTGTCTCTCCCTGCCAGAGAGAGAGAGAGAGAGAGAGAGAGAGACAGAGAGAGACAGAGAGGGAGAGAGAGACAGAGAGAGAGACAGAGAGAGGAGAGAGAAAAGACTGCCAGATGTGATCATAGAGGAATCTGCTTCCTTTTTTTTTTCTCACATACATGTTTCTCCATACCTCAAAGAATGCCTTTTTCTTTTTTTTTAAATTTTTTTTTTTTTTTTCCCAACGTTTATTTATTTTTAGGACAGAGAGAGACAGAGCATGAACGGGGGAGGGGCAGAGAGAGAGGGAGACACAGAATCGGAAACAGGCTCCAGGCTCTGAGCCATCAGCCCAAGGCCTGACGCGGGGCTCGAACTCCCGGACGGCGAGATCGTGACCTGGCTGAAGTCGGACGCTTAACCGACTGCGCCACCCAGGCACCCCAGAATGCCTTTTTCATATAAACCTTCTCCATCATTTCCCCAAGACATTGTCTTGGAAATAACTATAAAAACACTGATCTTGTACCTCTAAAACTTAGTTTTGAAATATAAAGCTATCTTTTCATGTATGATTGCATTTTACTCTTTCACTAATCCTGAGGCGGGAGAATTAGTACTTTCTCCATTTTCGAGATGGAATAAGATGCTTGGGATTCTTTTGCTGGTTCTGAAATGAACCAACTATAGAACTCAGAATGAATGGTTATAATCCCTCTGGTCTTCACTTTCCCCAAGGCTGGTCCTACGAGTCTGTACTTGTCTAGAATAGTAAACTAGGACCGTCTGCACCCCGTAGCAAGAGTGCCCTGCAATAGCACGTCTGTCTTCCACACACACATGTACACCCACACGGGAAAAAAAAAAAACAATAGGAAAACAATTCTCCTTTGCAATTGTGCTTTGAGTTTATCTACAAAAAGTACAGCGGAATGAAAGTCCCATTGGCTTTTGAGTTCACAGAAGGCAAAGCCTGGCACCTTGAAAGACAAAGAGGATACAGAACAAAGTTAGTAGTCAGGGGTATTCACCACATACTTGCGTGTGTTGTTTCATTTAATGGTCAGCACACAGCTCACCTACCTCATTTTCCCTATTGCACGGAGAAGTACGTCCTGAGGCACACACACCAGCGTCACTAAAGCTGGGATATTGGTGGAGGTTGGTTGCTTCCAGGAGCTGCACTCTTAACTACCCTTCAGCATTGCCTAAGTGTTAAGTGGGACGAACATACCACATCCCCTGATTTATTCCACACGCTCTCATGTCACATACACTAGTCACACTGCTTCTTGCTTTTGGACAGGACTTAAGGGTTAACCCAGAAGAGCAAAAGGAAATAAAAAGGATATTGAACTTGTTCAGAGAAAAGCTGAGATAGTTTTGAAGCAGTTGTCTGTTTTACTGCCAGTTGTAAAGAAAACAAGATATGGGATTTGAGCCAAGTCATCAGACTCAAATTCAATCTTTGCATATTTTTTTTTCCTAGCCAAGGCATATTTTCTTCCTTCCTTCCTTCCTTCCTTCCTTCCTTCCTTCCTTCCTTCCTTCCTTCCTTCCTTCCCTCCCTCCCTCCCTCCTTCCTTCCTTCCTCTCTCTCTCTCTCCATTTCTTTCTTTTCTTTCTGTCTTTCTCACCTTGTTTGCTGGCTTTCAGGGGTGGGAGTCGGGTGTGGGGAAAGGGGAGGGAGAGACTATAGAGGTATACAATTAAAACAAGCAAATCCCCCCAAGACTAAAAGTCTCCTCCAAGTTCTTGGACATGGGAAATGAAGCTGGACTGGGTCTTGGCACAGAGACAGCAGGTACCAGGGATGAAGGAACTTACTCATCCCTTGGCTGATACGCTTGCTCTGGAGCCGGGCTGCCCTTTGGAGAAGATAGCAGGCTCCAGTCTTACACTGGTCTCCCAGGAAGGCCTTCTTGTGCCAGGATCCCCCTCCCAGCCCTGTTCAGTTCCACTTGTCACTGCAGGAGCTGGAAAGACATGACAGTCAAACTAGAAGATGGAGATGAGTGACAGCTAAGCTTTGGCAATGCTGGGGCATGGGAAGGCTAGGCTTCTTGGTACAAAGGAAAGGGCTAGAAAGGGGGGCATCTGGTGGTCTCTGAACAATTTATTCTTCCTTTCGTTCTATGGCCTTCATAGATTCTCCTTCAATATGAACGAGAGGTCCAGAATCTGTATGAGTGTCTGGCTCTAGAGTAAAGTAAGAGAACCCTCTGGGAATTTGTGTCTGTCTCTTTTCCAACTCACATTGGTCCTTTTCTTCCTTTATTTTTTATTTCACTTACCTAGTGTTTGTGGGTACAGAAGGGGAGGCATCAGAGACGTGAAATAAAAAGTCCTCATGTTCACTACCATCTTTCTTTTGGGAGCTGGGGAGGGTTCAAGTTCACTGACAGGTGAGAGTTCACACATCCATGCTTCCATAAAACCATGCTTTCCTTGGTCCAAACTCAAAGCAAGGATACTTCCTCCTGTCACTCGTCTTACAATGACATACATTAGAGTTTATACCCAAACCTGTTTTTCAAAAAATACCTGCCTCATTTATTATTATTTTTTAATGTTCCTCTCTCTCCCGGGCTCTCTGAACAGCAGCTTTTACTAAGTCAGGCTGTGTGGGCTGCCTGTTTTTCATACCAACACAGAGCCACTTGCTGTGCAAAGGAATGAAGTCAGAACCCGGGGATAATGGAGTGGAACTGGCACAAAGCAAAATTTCAAGAAGCACCCTTCCCTGAGCTAAACAAACACTGTAATAGTAGCCTCCCACAGCTCGGCAAAGTTGAAATGCTAGGAAGCAGCTCTGTGCCATGAAGTGCCTAAGAATTACCATCCCAGTCCCTACTTACTTCATTCTTAGGTGGAAGAGAAGAAGAATGACACATGCCTGTATATTATTCTTTCCTAATTTACTCCCAAGCCTCCTAAATCCATTTCCTTAAGTCTCAAAACTGCCCCGGTGCGTCTATGTGCTTGTGACCTTTATCCACCCAGCAGTCAAATGTATATACAGTTGTCTTTCTGGGAGGGAAATGATGAATCCAGTTTTAATGTCAGGGACAAATGGAGAGAAAGTCTCATTTCACATCAAATCTTCCAGTGTCCAGCAGAGGGCAGCCACTTAAATATACTTGTGTGTCACCAACACCAAGAACTGTACCTACTTATTTTACTTTTCTAAAGAGAAATGAAACCAAGGGAGTCACCGGAAAATGATACCTCACTGTTAGGACAGCGATTCCCTGTTCAGCAGTGTAGCCCTCGGCCCATGTGCCACCGCATCCCGGGGAGACGAGGAGGCAGTCCCTGCTCGTCAACATCCACATTCTCGGAGCTTCTGACCCAGAATCTACATTTCAACAATCTCTCTAGGTGATTCTAATATCTAATATATTCACAGGTTTAGAAAACTCAGTACCAATTTGGCCACTTCATTCCACGAATTTTCTGAAAGGCAGGTGGACATACTTTGAAGGATTTGCATGTATATCAGGTTACAGATAGCAACGCATTCAAGCTAACAGCATTCTTCTATAAACGGCTAAAACCCAGAGTTACGGTTACTGCTCGCTTCCTCAAGCAGATGCCGTTGCCCTCCACATCCTCTGGAGGAAATAACTGCGGCTCTAGGGAGATTATCCTCTTTAGTTAGTGTGTAGGGAAGGTGAATATTAATGAAGAAGCTTCCGAAGATGTTTATGCTCCTTGCCAACTCTATATGTGGTTACCTCCTACAGGACCTGGACAGCCCACTTTTTGAACTTTACATATGTCAATGTCAAAATGGAGTTTACGGTGCTGATTTCAGAGTTGTTTTTTGTTTTTTTTTTGTTTGTTTCCACATCAACTATCATCACGCGTGGGAATATTCTCAGTACATTTCATTCATATGTGATTATCTTACAGTTTACAGTTTATTATACGCATGCATTTGAGAAACAGGAACCATACTGTTCTATTAATTCTCTGGCAAATATGAGCCTGGGTTATTTCAAATGCCACTTAGCCCAAGAGGCAAAGGGAAATTTCGAGTTCCAATTTAGGTCTAGTTGGAACAACTTCCTTTCTAATGCTTCTTTTACATCTCTCGCTCTTATAATTTTTACACTTTCTACTATCCATTTCATATAGAAAAAAATGTAAAAAAAAAAAGTGGGGGGCAGTCAGGAAGTTTATTCACTTGGGCCCATGTGTCAACTCTTAACAAGGTAATTTTGTTGTTTTGTTTTGTTTTGTTTCGTTTTGCTGGCAATGCTGCTACAGAGGAAATTGCTTGGAAGAAGAGGATCTCTAAGGAATTGAAAGGGAGTAGTGGCCTCTGCAGAAAAAGCTGGTGTCGAGAGATTGAATGATGATGTATTTCAAAGTTGAAAAACAATGATGGAGTCACAAGGTCTAATCACAGCCCACGCTAGGGGAAGACCAAGTCCATCCCAGTGTGCATATGCAATGATGTTAGAACCATTTAAGGTGTGATTTCTCCAGGGACCACCCTTTAGGATAATGGGGTCTACTTTTATCTATCTATCTATCTATCTATCTATCTACTTACTTATAGTTTATTTATTTATAGTTTATTTATGTGTTGTGAAAGTGAAAGAGAGAATGATCAGGGAGGGACAGAGAGAGAGAGAGAGAGAATCCCAAGCAACCTGCACACTGTCAGCAGAGCCCAACACAGGGCTTGAATACATGAGCCACTGAGATCATGACCTGAGCTGAAATCAAGAGTCAGATGCTTAACCGACTGAGCCACCCAGGTGCCCCCGATGGAGTCTAAGTAGATCCCTGCACCAAATATTGGCTAGTTGTCCCCCTTCTCAGGTCATTGGCCACAGGTGTGATGGCAGGACAGTGCATGTCTGATATGCATTTCCTCTAGTGGAAAATAATAACCCAGAGTACACAAATACAGACTGTGAGTCACAAAGGCAGCATACCGGGCTACCACGAAAGCTCAGGGCCAGCCCGAGGAGTACTGCCAGTTACAGGATGGAAGGACAGAGCTAACAAGTGCTAAGATGGTTACTCTGTCCATCCTCCTGCCAGAGCTAATCTAGTCTGATTACTGCTGGCCACTCTCATCTTAGAAATATTTAGGGAGAGAAATATTTAGGAAGAAATATATTCATAACCTTTCTTTTATTTACTCATTTATCTATTCATTCCCTTGTCATTTATTAGCAAGTATTTCCTGAGTTCGAACTGGGAAGCAGTACTGGGACCTGGGGTTAAAATGAAACTTCCTTGGGACCCTGTATGGAGTCCTTTTCAGATTTCTGAAAGTATCAGATTTAGCCTGTAAAGGTGTGAAGGCTATTATCATAAAATGATAAGCAGGAGTCTGAATTATTTTATACAAGCTGACTTCAAATGTGACATATGGCTTGCCTTTACATTTTCTCCGTGCTTCACGTTTTATCTGAGATTATATAATTCATACTTCAAACACAAAATTTATTAAAGGTCTATAGAGGAATCAGCACTTAGTCTCAAGAATACTATTAAAAAGTAACCTCCCAGACAAGACAACTTGAGAAATACTTAGGAAGTGGTGATAGAAGGAACATAGGTGGACCAGGGTACCTGGATGGCTCAGTCAGTTGAGTGTCCAACTCTGGATTTTGGCTCAAGGCATGATCCCAAGGTGGTGGGATCAAGCTCCACATCGTACTCTGCACTGAGTGTGGAGCCTGGTTGAGATTCCCTCTCTCTCTCTCTCTCTCTCTCTCTCCCTCTTTCCCACCCTCCCTCTCCCAAATAAGTTTAAAAAAGGAACACAGACCAGAAATGCAAAGACCTGGGTTCTGCTTAAAGACTACCAGTCACTAACAAGGTTTCAAGTAGTAAATACTTTCTCCACCCACCCAATGTTTTTATAGGGATGAGACGATCACACACACATTTTGTAATCATTTTGAGAATATATTCTGTGTCAAATACCCAAGGTGCTCTTGTCTCTCTCTCTTCCATATAAATGAGTTTGGGAAAGAAAGAGAGAGAATATGAAAGGAAGGAAGGTGGAAAGGGAAGGTTTGGGGAGTGAAGGGAATGAAAGCAGCAGCAAACTAAGCAGTTGTAGACAGGTAATATCCCATTTCAACACCGCTCTCTCCCACGTATTTATTTGAGTTCTTTGTAATTCCCCTGAGTTGGGTTTGTATAGGAGGAACATAATGAACCATGGATGAAACTTTGTATTTGTAATAAGTGGAGCCAAATGCTTTGGGTTTGATAATCTTCTGGGTTTTGTCATATGAGATTAACCAGTTTCCAATGGTTTCTGGGTAATGAAATGCTGACATGGATCTCCAGGGAGCCAGATGGCTTCCCACTTGCTGCGTTACCCCCCCCCCCCACCCCCCCAGGCTCTACCAAGGTCTGCGGGGCGGGAAAAGTGAAATGTGGTGGCTCGTGGGAAATTTTAAGCCCTCATACAAATATAATCTTTACAAGTCTATAAAATTTCAAATAGTAAGGAGAGGAGAAAGGGGGGAGCATAATATAACTGCAGGAACCGTTTGCTCTGCAGATGCAAGAATTAATTGCATTCTCTCAGTGTGGTTCACATTGTCCGTGCAGGGAGAAGGTGGGAGGGAGAGGCCATTTCTACAAGAAGAGGACAGTGCTTTCCATCAAGCTTTAACTTGCTTACCTCTGGAATTTTAAACTAAACAGGGAAAGGCAAATTTCAAGCTCCATTTACTCTCAGCAAATCGGGACTTCTGGTCTCAATCTGAGTATAGAGACTTGTTCCTGGGCCACTTGTCTCTATGTTTGCACGACAGCCATTTCTACTAAAATAACTGGGTCACTAGAATTTGTCTTCAAACACCATTAAAATGTCAGCAATATCATACTCCCAGCATACAGAAGGGGGGGATACGAAGAGCGGAACGAGTGACAAAGGAGGTGATACACCTCTGAATACACTGCCATGCCTGTTTCCCTAAATAAGCACATCTTAATTTGCTGGTCCAGCAGAAATATCAATCTTTTTATGACGAGCATCTGTGATCTCATATCATACAAACTACTTCCAGCCCTAAAAACCCTGATCTCAAAATCCTTTATAGAAAGGAACTTAAGTTGACCATCCTGGAGCTGTGCTGGTAACACACATAATGTGACATATAGAGGGCTGGCACCTGATTTCCTGCATGCTGGGATTGTGGTCTCTATCAGCTTGCTACAGAGCAGGTCCAGCTACGCTTAGGGCACAGTGGCCCTGCAATTAGTAACAAATCACCACCACCAAGTAACTGGAGAGCTCTGCTGATATGTGAATCTGGGATAAACCTGTAGGCAGTGACCCAAATTCTGCCTAATTATACCATTTATTTAAGGTCTTCATTTGTGTCAACACAAAAGGTGATTTAATTGAAAACTGCTCTCCACTCTGGTGGTCTGCCTCTTTTTTCTTCCAGAAGAAGCATGAGTTTCCATTTGCAGGCCATTCTCTTCTTGTTTGGGGAAGAAAAAGAAGAAGATGGCACTAAAGGAGAAGGCCTCCTAACAGTTACACTGGGCAGTCAGCCAGAATTACGGCAAGCACTGCAGGGGTGAGTAGCAGTAGATTTTAATTGGTGCCTGGGGGTAAAGGTCAGCTCTCTTGGAACAATGGATATCTATGGTGGTAACTGACTGAGTCCTCTGTGGGAGTCTGTAAATGTCAGTAACACACTTCCACATGGAAGCACAAAGGCGTTGGGCCCAAGGAACAAAGACAGCATTAGCTGTCGGAGAAAATATGTGAGTCTGTCGGTGAAATAGTGAATTAATAAAGCATAAGGGGCAGAGACACACAAACATACCACATAACATAAATTCAAAATAAAACAGACTGCTTCCCCTATCAGACAAGTGCCTTCCTAAGACCCAACATCTTTTTCCTTGGCAGAAGTTCGGCTGTCTTCCCGGGCGTCCTCTGAACTTCAAACTCTACCGATTCTTGAGTCAAGCTGGTTGGGCTTAGGTCCTAAAGCTACTTCATCCGAGTGAAATTTGGGTTTGCTGAAAGGGAACACCAGCATTTTGCTAAGAAGTTGTAACTCTTCCCTCTCTCAAGAGAAAACCGCATCCCTCTTAGCAGTAGTAGGGGAAAGGATGAGTCCCTGTCCCCGGAAAAGATGAACACCAGAAGTGTTCAGTGGGAAGGGGATCGCCCTCCCAACCCCCTACAAATGCTACACTGGTTCTCTTACTGCACTGTTTCACTCGATACTTCTCACTTCCCTGTCATCCCTGACAGTCACCTACTGCCTTAACCTGGGCGCTCTCCTAAGCATTCAATACATTTAAAGACACTATATTTTCAAAATCCACAATTCAGATAAGCAAAGGACCACTTTGAGGAGCACTTTTAGAATGCAAAAGAGTAGGATGTGTAATTTATATTATCCAGTTATTAAGATTTCAGGAAATAAAAGGTGTAGTACCTGTGCCAATGTAAACCCACGTTCATCTCTACCTACGTACCTCTCCCCTCAATCTCCATTTTTGCAGACAGTGCCCTGTTTTATGCACATGTGTTATCTCCACCACCTAGCACTAAATAATGTTGGTTCAACTCGATTACATTTTTCTGTTGTAAATGTCAGGACCCTGCATCATACCAGTCTGCTTCACTGAGCAATTTAAGCCCCTCTTATGCTGTTTTCCTGACAATCCCAGACTACATTCCTCTCTAAACTCTTAGAGCCTTTGTCATTTGTACCATGCAATCCATCATCTTCTAACTCGCACTGTTCTTTAATTGCATCCCTGCAGCAGGATGGTAAATTCCATAAGGGCAATGCAAGGTTCACACTTTTTTTTTTTTTTTTTTCTTTTTTAACATTCACCAATGTGCTTGCAAAGAACTGGGCACAAGCCAAGTGTTCAATAAAATGTGTAAATTGATTTCTTAAAATTGTACCTCCAAATCTCATCAGTAGTTCTGAATGACAAGTAGTTAAGATAAATGCTGAATATATCAGTATTGATCAACTACAATAAGGTAAAATTTACTTTTATTAATTCAATCTTAATAATGTCACCACTGGCCATTTACTGATTTCATAAGCAAGACAGGAAAAAGGTTTATAACAATTGAAAAGACATTGTGTTATTATTTTAGAATTAAAATTCAGCTGGGTCATGAAAGCATTTTTTTGGTCTAATTTGTCAATATAGTCAGATGGAAATGGAAATTAGCATGTTTAAGAGTCAAAATAGGCACATGCTTATTCATTTAAAATCTGCAAACCAATCAAAGCTATATGTATGCACTGTGGTCTATGAACACTGGTTTCTCTCAAGACATACAATGAAAGACAGTTTTCATCTTTCTCCCTTCTCCTTTGACAAATATTTGCTTCTCTGTGAAGCCTTCATTGAATCCCCAAAGACAGAGTTCTATGTACACAGCTATTATGATACATAAGTTCTGTACTGTAGTTGACTGTTTATACATTCATCTCTTCTACCGGACTGCACGATCCTTAAGAGAAAGGACAATGTCTTATATTTTTATTGTACTTCTGGCACAAAATAGACATTTAATAATTTTGGTTGAGTTGACAAATGACAGCGTAGGCAATGCCATGTCATTTGAAGGCGATAATAGTGGTCACAATGAGACTAACATTTATTGAACACTTGCTATGTGTCAGGCACTGTTCTTCTTTGCCTGTTTTTGATTCTTCTCACAACTGCCTTATGATATTGACGCATCATTCTATTTTATTTTAGACATGAGGAAACTATCACAGAGAGGTTAATAACACACACACCAACAAATAAAGCTTTGTCTAAGGGCATACAACTAGTATGTGGCTTGGCTGGAATTTAAAGCCAGGCAGACTGGCTCCAGGGTCCATTACATGAACCATTATACCACAACTAATGATTCCACAAGGCAAAAATTTACAGTGACCACCTTCAAATGACAAAATGTAGCTCCACCGTGACTGTAAATAGGTGCTGAGTTGGAACACCTGACAAGTGCAGAAATCACAAGGTGTCCATGTAAATAGAAGAGGCCATGACACAGAGGGATGGGGAGCAGCTAAGAGAGGCGGCATTACAAGGACAAAAAATCATTAAGTTGTGGGCGGCAGCAGTGATATTTGAATCTGCCGCTGGGGAGCTGGGGAGCTGATCGAGGCCTCCTACTCCCCCACACTTGAGTCATAATTGTGTTTTCCCTTCTGGCAAAACCAATTTCGGCCACAGCCATCAACATCCTTTACCCCTTTGAAAGCACTCAGGAAGAACAGAGAGATAAGGGTAAATTGTACTCCCTTGGAAAGTCTTAATAAGTTCCCAGTAAATTAGCCTTCCTCTCTCTGAGAGATCTCAAGAGATTCTTAATCTACTGTTGAAAACATTTATAGTTTTATTATATTTTTTTCTTCTAACTTATGCCTTCACTGTGCGCTTTGTATTAGCTTTCTCTCATCAATGCTTTGTTACTTTAAATGCTGTGCAGTCGTCTCTGCCACCTTCTCTCTTGGGTTGACATCTGTGCCTTTCCTCCTACACCTCTTCTTTTATCTGTGAAAGACTGTGTATTCGGAGGTTTCGTTTTTCCTGACTCTAGTTTTTGGATTCATCCACATCATCCTCTTCTTCACTACAGGAATGCTGATTCCAGGGTGCCAGTTGCCAGGCAAGGAAATACTTAGTATTCTAGTCCCCAAACGCACCTGCGCACACGCACACACACAGCCCCAGGAAGCCAGAAGGAGAGATTTCTCTCTCCCAGTCATCAAAATGTATATCCCATAGTGCAGGCCTTTTTACCTCCGAAGATCTAAGCCCATCCTCTTACCTACAAATTACAGTATTTTTTCTGCATAAGGTATTTTCAGTAGTTGACTTGGAAGGTTAGGGAATGAGAAGTACACGAGCAGTTAGGGACCCAGTAAAATGGGAGGTGGATGCCTAGAACAGAGGAACAAAACCAACAGAAAAAGATTTGGTTAAGAGAAAGGTCAGGTCAGAAGAAGGAATGTTTAAATGGAAGCGATTTAGCCTCTGAGGCTGGTGGTATTCTCTTAATTTCTCCAAGGGGGGAGAAAGTGGTTTTATTAAAGGCTCATTGACATTGACTTTGTTTTTCCTGACAGCACCAAGAAAGCTTGAGGCAGATCTGATATATTGGAGTGAAACATCCCCACCCTAGTAAATATGGCAATTTCCTGTAGCGGCCGACATTCATCTCCATCCATCATGAGAGCAGCTCAGGCTATTCACTAGAAACAAATGTTCTAGATACAGTATGTCAAACACCGGATGATGGAAACCTCTGAGAAGCCACAGGGAGTATGCTGGAAGCAAACAGACCAGAATGTTGAAAAGACCTCTGACCATTTTCCACAGCAGAGCATAACTCGGAACCAACCTGAAATGATGCATTTGACCTTCATAAAAGGGTAATGGATGGGCATTTAACATTAGGCCAGCCAGACTTCAGAGAATACAAGTTCTAATAAGGACAGATGATGAGGCAAAAATAAATTAAAAAAAACAACAACAAATAGCTAAATTAAAAAAAAAATCTGATCCCCAAAGAAGGCTGAGCAGAGGGTCTATATGTATATTTGAAGAATGATCAGTGTCTGATACAGGCTTCTTTCCCTTTTTGAAAACTTCTGCTCACCTGGCCACAAAAGCAACCTACCTTTTCAGACCCAGTCAGTGGTACAGGAAAAACGCAATCTCCGGGCCAGTCTTACTTCATCATATTTGGAGACCAATGCAGACTAGATCCATCCTGATTAGATTCATTTGTTAAAAAAGAACAAAACCAAAACACAGAGTTCTAATTTCTTCCTCAGTGTGATAAAGAAACGCCACCTGATGCCAGCTAGAAAGCATTATCTAAACTTAGAAAAGGTTGATCTGTGGATCTATCATCTTTCTACCTACCTATTTAGCTAGCTAGCTATCTGTGTGTTTTTTAAAAAATAATCATAATAAACTCTGAATTTTGAAAGCAATGTTGTGTAAACTTGATCCTCATACACATATATCTTTTTAAATCAGCAACTCATGATTAATATTTAATGTATTAGATGCTTATTATATGTGATAGACACAACATCTGACAAATGAGGGATAAGAAATATATGATGTTAATTATGCAAGAAGCTTCTTTCCAGTAAAAAAAGTACTTAGCAATACTTAATACTACATGAAATAAAACAGTAATATACTAATAACTGGATCAGTTCTGAAAAAATTGGTATATTATCAACTTGCTATGTTTTTTTACGTTAGTGTTAGACACAGATAAGGTTTAATAAAAATCAACTAGGTGCTACTATAAACAAAATGTGCTGAAATCAAAAAGATTATGGTTTTATTCATATTTATTTATTTATAAATGTTATCATGGGTGCTTTGATTCATATAAAATTGTACAAGGTACATGGCTATTTCAGCTGTAGTTTAGTATACAGAGGATGGATGGCCTAGATGAGTGTTTTTTTTCCCCAACTCTGCTCTATGGAGCCCAGGAGTCCCAGGGGGCTCCCCAGGGCCACCTTGGGGTACTGAGAGGGTTTGCTCGTGGGCCCAGCTCCTGGCACCCTGCTTGTTTCAAACAGAGCACTTTGCACTTAGTATTCTGTAGCTTGTCTGAAACCCAATGGCTTGGATGACTCTTGGAAAATCACCCAGAGGGGGCGGGAAATGTACATGCAGCATGTTTTCTTGCACTTGATTTTCTTTCTGAATGCTCAAGAAGAGAACAGAACAGAGATTGATGGACTGAAACAGCACATACACTCAACTGTTCCCAGGAAGGATCAGAGGAGATGATCTCTCCCTTTAGCCATCATTGCCCAGGTTAAGCATAGGGAAGTTTGGAAAATGCCACTTCCACTATGTCTCTGAGCTCATGGGCTGCTCTTCTTCATGAATGAAATATATGTTATTTTTAAAAGATTAGAGGCAAATGCATGATCTTGTGTACAAAGGGACAGATAAAAGAGTTAGGGCGGAATGAGCAACTGCTGAGTATCTGCCAAGGGAAATGTCATGTACCCCCTTTGATGTATTATACAATAAACTGGTTCCCCTTGGCCTCGCCAGATAATGTTGAGGGAGTGCTATGCAAAGTCCTGGCATTTTAAATATTAATCATGCCCTTCTTGGCTAGAAAAGATAAAATTATACATTTTGGCCTAGAAATAACTAAAACCTACAGGGATTTTTACTATCCTTATTTATTCACTTGAAAGAATTAATTTCATAATTAGAGACAAAAAACGAGCAAAAGCTGGTTTTACAATGTCCTTTGCTTTTCAAGTTCCAGCCGAGGAGCCCAAAAGCCAACCTAAGTTTGGTTCAAATCCTCAGCCATGTGTTGGACATCTACCATACGCCAGGATGCTGCGCTCGGCCTGTTACAACCTGGGAAGCTGATGAAAGTACTTTATCCTCTCTATGGCCTTTCATTCTAAATGGGGCATTAGACAGGGTCAAGACCAACTACTCAGGAGTGACAGAAAAGTGCTAGAAAAGAGAAGCAGACGCCTGGAAAAGAAAAAAAAAAAGAAAGAAAAAAAAGGAGTGAGAACATTTCTTTAATGGAATTGATTAGATTTTGTGGAACAGAGGATATTTGACATTTACCTTAAAGGTCTAATTAATGATCTTAGATTCTAATTTGAGTTGCATGCGACCTCAGGCAAGTCACTAAATTCTAGGGACTCAGTATCCATTTCTGTTAAATGAGAAAGCAGAATCTGAATACCTCTAACAACTTTTAGGCTCTGATTCAATGATTCCATATTTTTTCCTAAGAGAAGCTGGCAGATATTATCACCTGCATCTTTTGTCTGTCCCCAGAAGTCACATGCATGACATCTATATATCTATATCTATATCGTCTATATCTATACCTATCTATATCCATATTTATCTACATACACACACACACACACACACACACACACACCCCTCCCAAGGAAATGTCAAGAGGAATTAAGCATGCCCTGGATATAAAGAGAAAAGACAAGGAGTCAATAACCAAATGCTTATTTAGAAAGTGCCACGTACAGTAAGGTAATTAAAACCTAACATCTGGAGAAAATGCAAACAGTGTTTAATGCTGGCATATACCAAGAGACCCTCAAAAATGATCAATGCGTCTGAGGAGCTGGAGTCCTATTTATAGGATGAAAGTCTTGGAAGGCTCTCTCAGCAGGAATAGTATTAATTAAGTGGTGATAACACAGAAAGGAGAAGAAACTGGGGTGTGGGGGGGCATAGGAAATATAAAGAGCAAATACTCTCTAGGTTTCTTCTTTGCTGAGAACAAAGTGCATGGAGAGGACAAGGATATAACAATGAAATGAACTGTATGTTCCAGGTTAAAAAACAAAACCAAACATCTTTTTTTCTTATTTTTCCTCTCAATGAATTCCACTTGGGATTTTGTATTCTTTAATCCTCGAAGATGTTATACAACACCTCATGAAGGGAGAGCAGCTAAGGCTGGTTGGGGGTGATGGGAAAGGTATTGCTGATAGACACACACAGAGTTTAAAGAAGTTTTCTTTTTAGGCAGAATACCAATAAACTCAGTGAGAATTTAAGATTGAGATGAAGATTTCAGCATCGATTTTGTCTTTCTTTGTTACATTTGTATTAGTTCTTTCCATCACCTTCCACATCCTAGCTGCTCATTTCAGGTGCATGTTAAATCATCCTTTCCCATAGACGATTACATGTATGTAGCCAATAAACCATTGCTGACACCAACAAGCCTTGGGATTTATCATGGGCTGGGTTGGGGAGCGCTCTCCTCTGGAGACGTGGTGATAGACAGCTAGCCTGCCTCTCCTCCGGCACCAGGATCCACTTATCCTTATTCTTCTGGGCCTATTTCATCTGCTAGGTGCAGGGCTCCTTTGAAAGAGGGAGCTAGGACAATACCTGGGAGCAGGCTTTCTAGGTCTCTTAGTCAAGATTTCCTAGACTGCCCTATGACGAGATTACAGTTTTTACTGTAACAGACGTATCCAAGGAAAGCTGCTGTCATTTACAGCAGGCTTGCAGAGAAACAGCCAATGGATGATCATTAATTTAAACTGTAAATAAGGGCCTGTTTTGTTCTGGACTCTGATCCCAGGAATGCCCCTAACAAGCTGTCTGCAAAGCCAGGGTGTCATGCCCGCTGTTGGAGCCACGTTGATTGAAGAACTGTGCTCGTCCTCCCAACCAGCTAAAAATAGCAATAAGGATGTGAAGGCAAAAACAGGTTTCTGGGAATGCAAGGCAGTTACCCTGATGTCAGTTTTATTCCAGTTGCTCCCACTGATGTGAAAAGCAGAGAGACATATCTGGTACAAAAGATGTTAACTTGCTCGATGGCACCCTAGAGACGGAAAAGAATTAATACAACCCTACAAAGGAGTCTGCCTTTATACTGGAGGACGCAGAAGTCCGAGGAGAATCGGAGCGAACTTGAATGCTTTTGTCCTGCATAATTAATTGAGCCTGATATTTCTTTATTTCTTCTTCTTCTTTCTTCACCTTTTTAAAAAATATAAACTCTCATTGATTGGGGGAAATATATTCACACTTTAAAATGTTGTGCAGGTACTATCTCTTTGGTTGGAGTATGTCCCTTTTGGTGGGGGGGAAGACATATTTCATGGTGATAAATTCACCTCATAAGTAGAGAAACTGTACACGAATATACTGCTATGTCAACATTATTGATTTCTGCACCATTGTAAAGACCTTCATCGTCCTCCAATATTTCTTAAATCTATCAGCGTCTCAGAAAGTGACCCTGAAGGCCTCATTTATCTGTACAGGAAAAGATCCTTTGGCTCAGGTTCACCCTTAAACGGTGTGAATGAAACCGTGCAGGCCCGCCTCTGCTTCTAGAAGGTAAGAGGCCCGGAGAAAGCTGTTCTCTCAGTCACGGACAATGACTTCTCTTTCTCTGGAAATAGGGTCTGCCAAGTTTTAATTTTAGCTAAATGCCATGGCCGGTGACTTTTCACAGTCTTGCAGATAACAACAGACTAAGTGTGCAGCGGCTGATGCTGCACACCGAGGGACGTGAGTGGATCGGAGGGCAGGGCTCCTGGCTGTGTTCCCTCTAAGCTTCTCTTCCCACCTTAGGAGCCACACCTGGGCTTGAGAGGCTCACTTTTCAAGCTCTGCTCCTGCTGACAATGTTGGAGCCACTTGCTCTGCTGCTACAGAAAATCCTGTGCTCACACTCAGTAGTTGGCATCTTATCTTTTTTTTTTTTTTTTTAATAATATGCCTCTCTAACAGCATCAATAAAACAGGGACTTATCACTAGATTAGAACAATTCTAAAAACAATTTTGAGGTCTCTTTCAGCTATAAATTCCTTTGTTTTTGCCTCTATCACTTTGCAAAGGGGAACATGTAAATGTCACACCCAAAGTCATCTGTTAGGTGGAAACAGAGTCAAAGGAACTTTCAATGACAGAAAGTCACATTCCATTTATTACTAGAATACAGGACCTTTGAGGGTGGAATAGTGATTTATTTCTCTTTGTAGCCTGTGATGCCCACAGATTGTTGACTCTTAAATGAAATTAATTAAAAATGTGAAAGTGGAGGAAAAATCAATAGGGGATATAAGAATTGATTCAAAGCTAACCAACAACTAAATCTCATTATAAAACTAAAGGATATAAGTTCAGTTGCTCACTTTAGGACTGTATACAGTAGGTCAAATTGTTTGGATGTAATTGCTGATGATGGACCAGTAATTAGCCAGTGAGGGGAAGAAGGAATGTTCAACATACACCTCTACATCCGTGACGTTGACATTACTGAGCTATGCTGTTCAATATTGGGACCATCAGCCACAGGTGGTTTTTTACATTTAAGTTAAAGTGAAATTAGATTTAAAACCCAGTTCTTCAGTCACACCAGCTATATTTCAAATACTCAATAGCCACAAGTGGTTAATGTCTCAGGTGGTGGACAGATTAAAGGCACATTGCTATCATTATAGAAAGGTCTACTGAACATTTCTATTTAGGGAGGATAGTCGCTACTATTACTTCTAATAATTATATGAAGAAGGAGGAAGAGGCAGATGAGAAACAAATAATAAAGAGAAGACACTGATAAGAGCCTTAACTGTTCTGTCCTAAACACCTGAAATGCCTCATTTCATATGATAGTTACCACTATTCATATGAGGCAGGAATTGGAATTACCCCTGTTTTAAATTCTATGACACTGCTTGGAGACATTAAGTAAATCACCATAGTTTATACACTTGTTAACTGGTTTAGCTGGGTTTGCATTCAAGCCATATGACGCCAGAGTCTATTTCCACTGCTTCTACTGAAGCACTTGAAATGCTTAGGGCCAGAGGGAATGTTACACTTGACAAAACTGGTTCTCAATCCTAGATACATACCAGGAGCATCCAGGGAGCTTGCTCAAAGTACAGTTACCTGGGCCCTAATCCAGAGCAATGGGGGTAAGACCAGGGCTTGCACATTTGGGAATCAACTAGTACTTCGGATATGCAGCCAGAGTTGAGGAATGATGGTTGAGAGATGTTCTCATCTACCTCCCATAGTTCAGATAACAAAACGCAGAACCTAGCCAAGGTCACTAACACTTAACTATTGACATATCTAAAGCGAGAACCTGGATATCAGTGCTACCATCATAAAAAAATATGGCTTATGACATATTAATGGACAACAATTTTCTATTTCCGGATGGATACTGTTATTTCATGCAGTTCGCACAACACTTAGAAACTGTATGTCAGAATTCAGAATCTGACAATGCAAGTTTACAAACACCAAAGAATGGATGTGGTGCTGCTCTCTCCTCCTGAGACAAATAAGTCTTTATCATTTAAAAGCAAATGTTTTCTTCTTTGAGAAAGTCACATCTCTTTCAGAAAAGCAGATAAACCCTCTCACTAGGAGCAGTAAAATGCAGAGGCGACAGTATGGCTGACAACCAAGAAACCTGAATTCTAGTTCCTGTTGCACCCATAACTCTGCAATGGGGCAAAGCATTACCTTTCACTGAACCTTAATTTTTCTCATCTAGAAAATTAGGGTGCAGTTTATGACAATCTCCATGGTTCCTTCCAGCAGCACCTCCGTTCTGACATTTGTGTGCAGGCTGAACATACTTTAGAAATTAAATGCCCAACCTGCTACCAGAGGACACATTCACTTCAATTCTATTTAATTTACTCACGTCAAGGGAAAACAGGGGCACTTCAGAGGAAGACCCCACCTCTTTTTCTATCTTGTCGAGGCTGCTTCTGATTCTCGTGACTGGTCGGAGCTCTTGCAAGAGAGTCAGCAGCATCCACTCAAGGATTCCTTGGAGCTGCCTTTCAGAAATGGTAATGATATGCCTACCTCTCACCCTCCTACATTCACAGCTGTTGCTCTGGGAATTGAGAAGTCAGACATTTTACCCCCTTAACATCTGTCAACTCATCTTTACACCTTTCCTCCCAGATTAATTGTAAAATCATGGATTTTTAGCTAGCTAGAGAGGCTAGCCAGCCAAGACACAAGTCACGTCATGAAGAAACAGTGCACCGAATATACATATCTTACCTTACGCTTGTTGGTAGGACACACGTAGAGATAGCTTAAAATTGTTTTCAACCCAACTTTATCATTCAGCTTCTCATAGGTTGTTCCATAATCAGTTGACCTATAATTCAAAAGGAGCATTAATGAGGACAGAAGTATACGTCACTTGGCCGCTTGTCAGTATAATGCATGTTTTACGTAGTAGAATGGCTCTCAGGAGGTTTCTAGATGATTCATGTAGTATATAATGATGCTTAATTATGTACACAGTGGCATCATGTGAGTGGTTAACATTTGCATTTAAATTGAATTGGTAAAAATTAAAACTCCATCTCTTTACTGCTCCTTAATGTACGTACTCTGCATAAAATATGTGGTTGGTTTTAAAAGATTAAGAGATGAGAGTGTCTCTTGAATTGACCACATAAATGAAGAGTTTTGGCAGATTTGACATTTTCAAACTTTTGCTTTATGTCTGGCACCGTGGAAAAGCAGCTTCTCATGATTTATCTACAAATCGTGTTTCCTTTCATGAGTCATAGAATATATGGTGGATCAGTCCCTTCAAAGGTCATTCAGTCTTTTCCTATTATTTAAGAGTAAGAAAACATCTTAATAATAAGTGAAATTTCACAATATTATTTGGTGGCCTTTTCTGCTGTTAAGCAACCTTCAGCTGGGAGGACATTACTTCTTGGCACTGACCCTATCTATTTTGGAGATTCTCTCATCTTTATCTAGCCCTTGGTCAATAACTTATTAATTCTGACTGAATCAATAGGCTTTAATCACCTTCTCTATCAAAGTTTATTACATATTTCAGAATTGTAATCTTATTAGATCATTACAACCGCATGCAGGAGGGAATATTATCTGTATTTCAAGTAAGAGGTTGACAGAATTTAAGTGACCTATTCAAAGAAAACAGCTGACAAATTGCCAGCTAGTATTTGAATCCAGGTGTTCTGGCCCTAGGTCCCGCATTACTTCTATTAAACCACAGTTTGTTTGTTTCTTTGTTTAAAATGAAGGAAACGTAATTTCCTCTTTGCCTTCCTTTTACATATAGGAGATTCCCAATTCATTCATTCATTCATTCATTCATTCATTCATTCATTCATTCACATTTGTAGAACTAAAATGTACCAAACCTGTGCTATGTACCAGGGTGCAATACATTGCCCCACTTTCAAAATCTAACAACTTTATTTGAGAGGCAGAAATATAAGGTTATCATGTGTTAAGTTCAATGTTACAGACAAGAATTAACAAGGCTTAGGGGTGCCTGGGTGCCTTAGTCAGTTGAGCATCCGATTCTTCATTTCAACTCAGGTTATGATCTCACTGTTTGTGAGATCAAGCTCCTGACAACATGGAGCCTCCTTAGAATTCTCTCTCTTCCTCTCTTTCTGCCCCTCCCCTGCTCGTGCACGCTCTCTTTCCCTCTCAAAATACATAAACATTTTTTAAAAAAGAATTAACAAGGCTTAGAAAATAAAGTTGGTGTAATTGGACACATAAAAATGTAACTATTTTAATTAATCTTTGATATTAATAAAAGATACAAATCCCTACAGGTCATGAAGACTACATAGAAGGTTTTGTGTTAACACCCGCATCATCACACATTAAGAACCCACCCTGAGGGGCGCCTGGGTGGCGCAGTTGGTTAAGCGTCCAACTTCAGCCAGGTCACGATCTCGCGGTCTGTGAGTTCGAGCCCCGCATCAGGCTCTGGGCTGATGGCTCGGAGCCTGGAGCCTGTTTCCGATTCTGTGTCTCCCTCTCTCTCTGCCCCTCCCCCATTCATGCTGTGTCTCTCTCTGTCCCAAAAATAAATAAATGTTGAAAAAAAAAAAAAAAAAGAACCCACCCTGGACCAGGCACTGGAGCAAGAAAGCTGTATACATGATCTTGGAATTAAGGAATTAACAATTTATTCTGGCTGGGGATCCAGGGCATTTTATCCCTAAAATTTATACACATATAAACTATATATATGTATATATATATATATATATACAAATATAAATGCATATATATAATTATATACTATATTTTAATATAAATATTATATATCTATATATAATCTTATATAATGTATTATATAATATTTATAATTCATAATATAAATCATAATTTGTTATATAATAAAATATCTATAAATATCATAGATACATTATAATGTATATCTATAATTATCTGTAATACCTATCTAATAATTATCTATAAATAAACATTATAGATATATTACTATATAACAAACTATATACTTTGTATTATAAATTATAAATATTATATAATAATTAAATACAATTCTATAATCGTCAACACTTTATAGAGTTTAGATGATGCTCCAAATCAGTGAAGATTGGGGTATTATGTAAAGTTCCTTGGAAGAACTAATGCACTTGAAAATGGAAAGTGGGTAGAGCTTTAGGAAAGGGAAGTAATCAGAGCATGATGAACTAGAAGGCACCTTGTGTTACCCAAATAAATAACTGGCTTTCTTCTGGACCAGCCTGTTCTCTAGCCCAGTCAAACAAACATTGGCTTGACAGCCAAGACTATTTGAAGAGCAATCAAAGCTTTCACAGATCTTATCCATGAACTACAGCACACTTCTTTAGATCTTCCTTCCATATTCATCTTTTTCCCCTCGAACTCAAGCTGATATGAAATTTCCTCCAGCTCTCTGAAAAACTTCTAAGACTGCTTTCTCCACTTGCCCAATCCTGGTGTTTGGTGTATCCACCCCCCCCCCCCAATCCTAACCAGGCCTTACTAGATCAACGTTATCTCTTTCTTAAGACTTTCTTGTCTCTAAAATGTCACTAGCCTTTCTCTAACTCTTTTCTTCAGATTACTTCTTCTAATCATTATTTTGAACAATACTCACAAGTTAAGAACAAACAAATAGAGGCAAAATCTATCATGGGGGTGGCTATGCCAGGGGGACAGGGTGTGCTACACTGACAGGTGCTGCCTAGCCATAGGTGGACATCAGTAGGACAATGTTGGAGATGAGAGAACGGTTCAGTTTTACTGGTGGGATAATGGAAATCGAGGCCAGAGAAGTAGGAACAAATCTATAGAGGGGCAATAATGAGTTTCTCATCATTTTTACCAACTCAACCCTTAAGATATTCAATGAATATGTTTACATTCAAAAAGTATACTTTACAGGGCAAATGAGGATGATCCCTTAAGGACACTACATGGACTCACTCATGTGTGTGTGTGTGTATGTGTGTGTGTGTGTGTGTGTCTGTATGTGTGTGTTTAGCTGAAATCTCAATGTAACGGCAATAATAGAGTTACTAGCTTACATATACATTGGTAACTTTTTTTCAGAGAGTTTACAGCATGTTATTGGATATTTTCCTTTTATTATAACATCAGCAGTACAGATCCTTCAAGGTATCTGCCATTACTGTTTAATGCCATCTCTTGCCCCTTGATTTTTCAAAGCTCAGAAACTGAATAAAAATTTGTTAATTCTCAATTTCAGCAGAGCTGCATGTTTAGGCATTATGGCATCATGATAACTGATAGATGGAGAGAGGGGAAAAAATGATGCATTTCTACACACACAAAACAGGACATACTGGCAGGTGTTCAAGGTTGTCCCACAGAACTAGAATTAGATGGAGTGTTACATGTGTCCTGGGTAAAACTAACAATCAGCCAGGATAGATTGGTTCAAGGGTACATAAATAAAAATATTTACTATTTCCAAACCAATTGGTAAATACTTACTGTACTAAGTTCTCTGAGTAGCACTTCTGACAGCCTTACCACATGGCCTCTCCCTTGGAGGCCTCCTAGATTTCCTCACAGTACAGCAACCAAAAGATTGAAAGCTGGCACAGCAGAGGTCCTCAGGAAACTTGCTCAGCACTAAGATGAGCACCTGCTCTGATTGGTTAGTGCTCATGCCAATCAGACTGAGCCCTGGTGGAGGAGACAGTGACCTTGGAGAAGGCACTGCACCCTGGAAAGCAATTCCTAGTGCCCATCTGCAAACTCTCCTTCGTAGCTAACAGATGCTTACAGTTATCCTAACATGGTCAACAGTGGGGACTGCAGCCCCCTAGGGACCTGGGCTCTGAAAGAATGGATGAGAGACAGACAGTTGGGCAGCAGGCTGGCTGGTGAGCCAATATACTGGCTGGTAAATATTTTAAGTATCATTCCTAGCTATGAGGGAGAGGAGTGTTATCCAAGATCAAAAAAAAAAAAAAAAAAAAAAATTAGGAAATGCTTTATTAGGCAAAATTTAATGTTCCTTTACTTCAGAACATATAAATTTTATTATTCTCACACACATATATCTATTTTGCTAGTTTAATATATACTGTGAACCTCTTAAATGCATATTCCATGAAGCATTTTCCAAACATGTTTGATTACAGGATTCATTCTTGAAAGATAGCTAATTAAATTAGTGTTCTGAGCAACATGCTTTGGAAAAGCATATCAAAGGCAAAAAATAAAAAGCAAAAGATTATGAATCTTGGTTTTATAAGAAAAGGAGAACAATAAAAATATTTAAACAAATCAAATCTTCAGAGAAAAGTGCCAGCCTATGCTAATAATAAAGTGACTGCTGTTACAATATCCAAATTATAGAAAGAGCCTAAATGTCCATCAGCTGAAGAATGGATAAAGAAGATGTGGTTTATATATACGATGGAATAATACTTGGGAATGAGAAAGAATGAAATCATGCCATTTGCAGCTGTGTGGATGGAACTGGAAGGTATTATCCTGAGTGAAATAAGTCAGTCAGAGAAAAACAGGTATCATATGTTTTCACTCATATGTGGAACTTGAGAAATTTAACAGAAGACCATGGGGGAAGGGGAGCAGGAAAAAAAGGTACAAACAGAGAGGGAGGGAGGCAAACCATAAGAGACTCATAAGTAGAGAGAACGAACTGAGGGTTGATGGGGGGGTCGGGGAGAGGGGAAAATGGGCGATGGGCATTGAGGGGGGCACTTGTTGGGATGAGCACTGAGTTTTGTATGTAAGCAATGAACCACGGGATCAACCCTGAAAACCAAGAGCATGCTGTACACACTGTATGTTAGCCAATTTGACAATAAATTCTATTAAAAAATAATAAAATTTTAAAAAGTGACTGCTGCTGCCAAGGCCAAAAAAAAAAAAAAAAGTAATGTTAAAAAAATATAACACGCAGAGATGTATTTAAGATGCAATAGAAACAGCCTTGACTTCTCAACTTGTATCATTTTTTAAAACATTCCAAAGCAATTTTTTTCAAGTTCTGTTTATAGGTTGACTTATATCCAGATGAAAAACAGGCTTTCTGTCAACACCTATGCTGTGCAAGAAAAAGCTGAAAACTTAAAAAAATAAGCATTCCAGGAAAGTAAATATGCAAGTGATTAAATCAAGGTGCCATTGGTTTTGCTTTTGATCCTTAATCCTTACACTACCTTTTTTGCAAACATCTCTTAAATAGTGACTTTTAGAGCATTTGAAAGTATGTCTTTATTTAAGTGTTTACTATATTCAAAGAGCTGAAATGAGTTTCCTTGATGGATGGAGAAAGCACATTCAGTGTATGGCCCCGCCTACCTTCCCAGAGACCTTATGATCTCTTTCAGAGGGTAGTGTCCCATCACACTCAAAGAAGGTAAGGACACAGAGCATGACTAGTTTCCACAGAAGTGGTCGAAATAAAATGTGCGATTGTATTTCCTGTGCTATAATCTGATACCATCAAATGAGATAATAAATAAGCACAGAATCATTTGTAAACTAAATTAATCCATAAAATCCATTCATTGTGCTGAACACAATGATGGGCATGTAATAGGCAATCTCTAAATGGCAGCTTTTGTTTATTTATCACTAATTTTTTCTTGATTGTTTTTGGTATTCTTTACCCAGTACTCACCAAAACCCATAACATGAACCCTCAAGAAGAATCCTAGTCACAAAAAATAATTTAGATTTAGCTTTCTTAGAAAATATTCATGAAGTTACTACCATTAAAAAAATAGCATTTATTTATTTTTGGAAACAGAGAGAAACAGAGCATGAGCTGGGGAGGGGCAGAGAGAGAGGGAGACACAGAATCTGAAGCAGGCTCCAGGCTCTGAGCTGTCAGCACAGAGCCTGATGCTGGGCTGGAACCCACTAACCATGAGATCATGACCTGAGCTGAAGTTGGACGCTTAACCAACTGAGCCACCCAGGCACCCCTACAATTTTCTTAATGTTTATTTATTTTTGAGAGAGACAGACACAGAATGCGGGTGGGTTGGGGCAGAGAGAGAGGGAGACACAGAATCTGAAGTAGGCTCTAGGCTCTGAGCTGTTAGCACAGAGCCCGACACAGGGCTCGAACTCACAAACTGCGAGATCACGACCTGAGCTGGAGTCGGACGCTCAACTAACTGGGCCACCCAGGCACCCTCCCTACCATTTTTAAATGTAATCAAATCTAGTCTATCATATTTTAGAGGTTATGTGTGCTAGTAGCTTTGTGTGGGCCTCAAATTGGAGAAGTAAGGGTAAGAATTAGAATTTGGAAGTGAAAGATCCCACACTCTGCTTCTATAATAACTGTTCCAGGATTTCCACTGTTGAACGGACTATTATGCTCAGGAAACCTAATAAGGAACAAAAATGAGTGTTTATCGGGTGCTTAAAATGTGATCTAAGCTCTTCACATGCAGAATCCCATGAGATCGACACTGATACTAACCACATGTTACAGATAAGGAGAATCCAGGAGTAGAGTCAAACTGCTTAATGCCAGAGAATTTGGAAGATGACTTCTAACTTAACTCCATGCTGTACTGCCTCTCTCAAAAGCCACAAAAGAAAAAGAAAACGTATTTACAAAATTTGGCTTAGCATTTCTTTGTAAAAGGAATATGAACTCAAAATCTTTGAAGTTACATGGTGCAGACCAAAACCTGGCTTTTCTTCATATCAGGTAAAAGGACAGAGGGCCAGCCAGAGAGAACTGATCTTAAGAAAAGCATAAACTGCAAACTGGTGCAGACACTCTGGAAAACAGTGTGGAGGTCCCTCAAAAAATTAAAAGTAGATCTACCCTATGACCCAGCAATAGCACTGCTAGGGATTTACCCAAGGGATACAGGAGTGCTGATGCACAGGGGCACTTGCACCCCAATGTTTATAGCAGCACTTTCAACAATAGCCAAACTATGGAAAGAGATAAATGTCCATCAACTGATGAATGGATAAAGAAACTGTGGTTTATATACACAATGGAATACTATGTGGCAATGAGAAAGAATGAAATCATGCCATTTGCATTTGCAGCTGTGTGGATGGAACTGGAAGGTATTAGGCTGAGTGAAATAAGTCATACAGAGAAAGACAGATACCATATTTTTTCACTCTTATGTGGATCCTGAGAAACTTAACAGAAGACCATGGGGGAGGGGAAGGAAAAAAAAAGTTAAAGAGGGAGGGAGCCAAACCGTAAGAGACTCTTAAAAACTGAGAATAAACTGAGGGTTGATGGGGGGTGGGAGGGTGGGGAAAGTGGGTGATGGGCATTAAGGAGGGCACCTGTTGGGATGAGCATTGGGTGTTGCATGGAAACCAATTTGACAATAAATTTCATATTAAAAAATAATAAAAATAAAATAAATAAAATAATTTTTTTTTTTTAATTTTTTTTTTCAACGTTTATTTATTTTTGGGACAGAGAGAGACAGAGCATGAACAGGGGAGGGGCAGAGAGAGAGGGAGACACAGAATCGGAAACAGGCTCCAGACTCTGAGCCATCAGCCCAGAGCCCGACGCGGGGCTCAAACTCACGGACCGCGAGATCGTGACCTGGCTGAAGTCGGACGCTTAACCGACTGTGCCACCCAGGCGCCCCAATAAAATAATTTTCAAAATAAAAAAAAGAAAAACATTAAAAAAGCCTCTCACAATGATAAGAGAAGGTATGTCTTTCATCCACCCTAGCTCCTAGTAAGGTTAGAAAAATGGAAAAAGTAAGTGGGCCAACTTGTTAATTATTTGACGATGTCTCAGGAAGACTACCAAGATGTCATAGCTTAAGAGAAATATTAAATACTTGGAGTCAAACAGAAGTGGACACAGAAACTCAGTAGCTGAGTAACCAGTCAGTGCCTGGTTTCCTGAACAAATAAACTTCAGACTTCCTTCGGACAAGTCATATTTACTTATTTATCTAACAAGTTGGTGATAGAATAGATGTCTAACTCTTAATCTCCCTGCCTTCTCTGCCTGCCCCTGCCCTCGCCCACTCCAGCCTTGTTATTCCATGTATCTGGAAAGCTCTTTCCCCAAACGGCCCCTCATTTCTTTCTGAACATCAGTCATCCTGTATCAAATAGCATCTTCCCACACCCTCAGCACACTCAATCCTCCCTGGCCTCTTTTATTTTCTCTCCATAGTATTTATCCCCATCTGATAGATTTCTACTTACTTTTTTATTTTCTGTCTTCCCCCACCAGAATGAAAACTCCATGAGAGTAGGAAAGATGTCTGTTTTGTTCACTTCTGTCTTCCTAGCTTTCAGAGGAGTGCCCCGGACACATCAGGCACTCATAATTTGTTCTTGACTGACCGGCTGACTCAGTGGAAGCTTGCTCCTCTTGTGTGGTCAGTTGGACTTCTACTGAGTCAAAATTAAGAAGCTTGCATGATCTGGCCAGGGTGCTGCAGTCCTGCTATTAACAGAGTCAATCAGCTGTGTGGGGTACCATGGGACCTGCATTGGGAGCATGTTCTATGCTCTTCTACTTGTTAATTAAGAAGCGCTTGGCTAGCATCTTAGACTACTTGAAGTGCCAGAAGGGCAGGGGGCTTATGTTTGGTCAGCCCCAAATCTCCAGGACTCAGGACAGTGCTGGCACATCAGGTGTCTTCTCCATATGGAAGGTGAATGAATGCATGAAGCCTGATGGACACTCAATGAACCAAGGATGAGTCAGACTACTTCTTCAAAAAGCTTTAGAAAGTATCCAAATAACCTGACCTCCTCCTCCTCTCCCTTCAGACTCCAGAGAGGTAACATGCCCTATCCCAGACCCATCAAGCCATACTTCCAAGGTCACAAAGCAAAGACTTGAGCTGTAGAGGGAAGCCTGAGGACAGGAAGCAAGGAAGCAAGGAAGCATAGGAGCATTACTCAAATCGGTGCCAATGAGATATCCTGAAAGTGGAACAACATTCACCTCTAAATCAAGCAGCTGCGGCTTCTGTGTTTTGTTTCTTTCCTAAAATCATTAAGAGCAGCCACTTTCATTGCTCCTCGTGCATTTGGCGGCATAAAAATAGCTTCCAAAGCCAAAGGCACATTGGCTGCATCGCAGACACTGCTCCTTAATAACTTAGGATGCATGAGGTTAAAGCAGTGAGAATAATTTAGGGTTTGGAAAATGTTTGCGAGTGAGTCGACATTTAAATAACTTCATTATCATGCATTGACAGATTTTTTTAACCTGTCAGTGCAACTGATATTTCTATTACCACGTTATAACAAACCCCTGCACATTTTAAATACAGTCACCAGATTCCATTAGTCTACCCACTGTCAAGAAAATATCTCCAAATCCATTTTTCATAATACCTCAAGAATATAATAGGCAATCTACATCAAACGATGACGTGGACCTGAAGGAAATTGTCTCCTGCTTTCTAAGGATTCTGCCGTGAAATACGTTTGCCTGTCAGCCTAAACGTATAATTTAAACGTGCTGCTGAGACGTTATGGTACATCCTGAGCTGAACAAGCTTCCCTCTGTTTCTTGGATACCCCGAGTTTCTCAGGTTAATTGGCAGAATTAGAGAGAAGGGGGTTAAATAGTAGATTTAGGGACAGGAACAGCAGTGTGCTATAAAGATATTTCCACTCTGCCAGAGGTCACGGGATTTCCAATTTATTTTGATCTGGAATTTTTTTTAAAGTTATTTTTTAAATGTAAGGGATGGGTACCTTTGTGTCCATAAGGTATAAAAGTTCTTGCTCATCTTTCTGGTCTTTCGGTGCCATTGTCTTCTTTTCCTTGTGGGATTATCACATTGTGTTCCTGAAGTTTCTTTCTAGCCACACAGGGTAGTTGAGGTAAGAACCCGGAATGCATTTCAATGTGACTCTATGTATCACGGAAAGGAAAGGGGGGCGATGTAGTAAACAACACATTTCCACACATGCTTCTGCTGGGGGTAATAAGACCGTTGGTCTATAACACAGCGAACACCAAATATAGGGGTTACTTTTACCTCTGAAATATCTTTAGATTCATCTTTCGAGCATAAAAATAACTAAAATTTGAATTTTAGCTACTTTAAGTTGTCAGGTAACACTGATACCTGGATCTCTATTTTGGCTATATATTGTATTGAAACTATCAATGTTCACAGTTTTCTGTGTTAATGTAGACTGTGCTCTCCAAAGGCAGGAGTAGTTCGTATTTACCCTTTCAACCTTCTCTGTGCCCATTTCTCTTTTCAAGGCTGGATTCAAACATCCTTCCTTCACTGAACTTTCTCACATCCCTCTGCAGAACGGAGCTCAGACTCAAATGAACATCTCCCATATTGTTTCTATATTCTGCCATATATAACCTTGTCTGGTTCTCCTCTCCCCATCTGATACCACCGACTAGAGAGCACAGTTCATTTATACTTACTCTTGTGTCTCTCTGCAACATGAGAGCTACTTCTTGAAATCTAGAACGGGCTCAAATCATGTTGCTGAGTGAATTGAACCCCACCTCTCTTAAATGTTCTCCCGTCTTATCAGAAAATATAATTGGAGAAATTCCACATTTGGTTTTTGTATTTCTTTTTGGAGGGTAAGGGGGCAAGGAAATTTCCGGGCTACCACGCCCTGAGTTCATGTTTTGTTCATAAGAGTCATTATGAGACATTAAGAGACATAAATATAAGAGAATTTAGGGGCTTACTTAGGAAGAACTCACACAAATGTGTACATAGAATGTATTATGCATTATTAATATATTCTGTATAAATATGGCAATGGAAAACATAATATATATTTATTAGTTACACAAAGATAAATTTAGGAGGGGAGGCATGTCTGTTCAGCTTTACCGAGGGCTCTCTCTTCTGATAGGACCCTAATCCTCAGGCATTTCTGATCCATTGCACAGGGCATCTATCCTCATGCTGAGGCCACATCTTCACAGGCCACATTACCACACACTCATAACTACTTGCCAAATTGCTTATGAATAATAATACTGAACACTGACTGAATGCTGAAAACATACCACACTCTGGCTGAGCACTTTACAAGGATTGGCTCACTCAGTTCTCATGGCACTCCATGAGTTAAGTACTGGTATGATTTACATCTTATGGATGAGGAAATCAAGACTTAGAGAGGATGACTGACTTTCCTAATGCTACATGGCAACAGAGCTCGATTCAGACCCAGGCAGTGAGTCCCCAAAGCCAGCATGCTTAACACAAAGATGTAGCAGCTTACGCACTGGAGTTGTACTCTTTCTAAGGAAGATAGTCTGGGGGAGAAAAAAAGATGGGATTTCCCAGTGAAGCACACGGAGCTTAGGTCACCTGCCTCTCACACAATCAACCACCACTGTATAATCTCCGCCAGTTATCATCCCCAAGTCAATTTTGTGTTTGAATAAGGACCCCTTAGCCCAAGCATGTAATAAACTAAGAGTCCAGAGGTATTGATGGTACCAGGGGCCACTGTGGACTCTCGCCCTGGTTGTGTAGAGTGTCAGACAGGAAATGGCACGTATGTGTGTGTGTGTGTGTGCGTGCACACACACACACACACATATGTATATATATCGCTTCTTTTACCATCCTTGTCAGTAAAAGAATTTGAGCTGCAATTGCTTATTGTCACATGTGATTTCTGCCAGAGTGCTTTACTCTCGTACATGACACACTGTTTTGCTAAAGAAGCACTGTATCTGTCCTGCCCTGGGAATATGCAAACTTTAGTAAATGTTTCATTCATTGTGAATGAAGCCAACGTTACTCGGTCCTCGTAGCCCTTCAATCAGCACATGCGTATGAAACTTGTGAAAAAAATGTATTCTGGAAGCCTAAGCAGCTACACATTTAGCAGTGACAATGGGCTTGACTTGATTCCCTGATATTAAACGATCCAATTATCCTGAGGTGTGAGTTGTTCTCTGGGTGTCAGGTCTAGGGTCAGATTGTCTGGTTTTTTGTTTGTTATTTTGTTTTGTTCCCCACCCCCCCCCCCCCATGGATGGAAGGAACTGCAGCCTCACATGATGGTGCATAACTGAGCTCTTGCCACCTTCAGTATCCTAACCGTTAAGTGACTGAGAAATGAATGAGTGCTTCTCCATGTGTAATTGGAGAGGACTGGACTAGCTGATCTCTAGCCTTGTTTTCTAACATTCAAGAATTCCTGTAGTTGGAGGAGTATGGGGGAACTCTGATCCATAGAGGAGCCAACAACATACTTCTGAGAAGTAAAGCTTAGAGAAAACTCTCATCCCCAAATTGTAGGAGACAGCCAGGGGTTGGAGTGTTAAGATGGAGGTATATCCTTCGCCTGTTATATCTTGTCTATTTTCTTTTTAGTTTCTTCAAAAGTGAAATGACTGAGCCTGGTCAGAAAACATAGTTTGTTCATTGTTGCATATCATTGCAGTATAATATCACCATTTTTTTTGGGGGGGGGGCTCCTTGTTACCTTCAGGAGAACTAAAAATGCTACACTGTTAGAACTTCAATAAGGTCTTAGAGATGATTTCATCTCTATTCAATGATTTCCTTCCTTCTTTCCTTCCTACCTTCTTTCCTTCCTCCCCCTCCTTCTTCTTTCTTTCTTTTTCTTTCTTTCTTTCTTTCTTTCTTTCTTTCTTTCTTTCTTTCTTTCTTTCTTTCTTTCTTTCTCTTTCTTTCTTTCTTTCTCTTTCTTTCCTTTCTTTCTTTCCCTTCCCTTCCCTTCCTCTCCCCTCCCCTCCCCTCCCCTCTCCTCTCCTTTCCTCCCTCCCTTCCTTCCTTCCTTCCTTCCTTCCTTCCTTCCTTCCTTCCTTCCTTCCTTTCTTCCTTCCTTCCTTCACAGTGGAAGAGTTTAAGCCCTATTCTATGCATTCAACAGATAGGGAACTATCCTCATTGAAACACCTGTGGTCTGTCCCAACCCATCAAATCTCTTCACACACACACACACACACACACACACACACACACACACACACCCTAGTCTCCCTGTTTTACTAACTCTTTAACATTTTCAAACAACTTCTGGGGATCAATAAAGGAGTTTCCACACAGTGGAATAAGCCCAGCCTTATGATTCTGCAGACAAAGGAGCTAAGAGTCAGGAGTAAAGCAAGTCAAGCATTCAATTGAGTCTCAGGTCATGAAGAGAACCCGGGTTTTCTGATTCTCATACCAAGACACTTCTCAGAATTACAGGTTATCAAATATGCAAAGCACTTTAATCTCATCAGAGAAAAAAAATCACTTTACAAAGCCTATCCTTCTTAGCATCACTTAATAGTGTAAGGAAGGGACATAATATTATATGTGAAAAAGCTGATTCTCCCCCAAAACAAAACAAAGAAACAGAGGCTTAGATGTTTAAGAAACTTATACAACTGTACTTTGGAATCATACCAAATTGAATATTATGATTACATTTGGGAAAGGGAGCAGAACTAGAGCTGGAGTCAATCAAAGAGGATATTAAAAAAATTTAAATTACATACAATCCTTACAAAGAAAGTACTCCAGTGTCCCTCATGGAATAAACAAACACAAAACCCAGAAACACTTCAATCACTGATGTGTACTCTGTCCAGTCTGCCTGCAGTGATATATAACTGACCCACAAGCAAAATCCCCTCAACAAAATCCGGATGGTCCAGTTGACTGGGGATGGACTTTTAACCTATGCTATTACTCCAGACCACACTGACATCCACAAGCACCCAGGAGAATTTCCAGGTCCCACTTCCCTCAGATTTTCTGATTTTATTTAAAAAGCAAAGTAATCTAGGAAAAACTGGCAGTCCCATCCATGATCTTAAAATAGCCCCTTCCCTGAATTCTTACATACTATAAATTAAAACACTCACATCCTTCTTGGCTCACATCTTTCTGTAGCACTGATGGTACCTGAATGCTTGGTAACAGGGGCTACAAAATGTTCACCAAAAGTCCAAAACTGATTCCTCATAACCAGGCATAATGTGTAGCTACCATGAAGTTAATCTAATTATTAGAAATAGTATAGCAAGCAATACAGTGCCATGGTCCATTCATTCACTCAAATAACAATTATTTAGGTTGATGTTGTTCTCCCACGTCCCAGGCCTCGTTCTGAGCCCTGGAAATAAAAGAGACAAATGAAGAAAAAAATACAAAATTGCTAAAATTTTGTGGAGCCTAAATTCCAGTGGGGAGAGACAGATTATAAACATATATGCAAAGGTATAAATTTTCAATTGACGGTAAATACCATGAAGTAAAATAAGAGAGTTAGGAGGACAAAGAGTGAACATGCATGTGCTACTTTACATAGAAAGTCCTCTTTGATAAGGCATTTGAGAATAAATCAGAATCATTGAAGGTGGGCAGGTGTATATGTTGAGAAAGAGTGTTACGAACATTGAGGAAAAACAAGTACCAGGACATTAAATGAGGTCCGAGTACATGACTCAGAAAGGAGGTGAGCACGTCTACAGCAAAGGCTATAAACAAGGAGGAGAGTGCTAACACAGTTGGCCCCTCATGAAGACGATAGCACCTAGAACACACTGAGCCTTGCATGCCATGGTAAGCTTTTGGAAGGTTCTGAGAAGGGCAAGCATTATATTACTAACATTTTCATAGAACAAAGGTTCTGGATTTACACTTGGGAGCTTAGTGTCCCTGTCTGTATAAAGGGTCTATAAATGGTATCTGTTTCTCATTGGATTGTTGGAAGGGTCAGAGAAGATGCTCCCTGAAAAGTTTTCGGTGTAGCAAGAAATCCTTTTTCAATGCAAGCAGTTATTATTGTGGTTGGTGGTTAGTTTCAGAGAATTTGCTTCCAAGGAACAGAGTAAGGAGACATAATCTGAAGCTGCAAAGGATGAAAATTATATAGAACATAATAGATCACTGACTTAGAACAACTTATCTTAAATCCTGAAGGAAGAAAAAAAAAAAAACAAAGAAAAATGTAAAGGGAAGTGAGATGCAGCATGGTTTCTTAAGACAGATCATTTTTAGAAGATATTCAGCAAGAAAATGATGGGACCTGTGTAATTCGTAGGTTGGACTTTAGGGAATCAAACACTTGAAAGCAGGTTTTACCATCAAAAAACATCAGAAAACACTGCTTGCTGCAGCTGAGAGGGTGGCATATTATTCTGGAACACTCAAATTAGTTCTGGATGGAACTTATGCCTGATACCCTAACCCAGACTCTTCCTAAAATATTTTGGTCCTATAACTTCTTATTTCTCAACCTCCAATGCCACCCAAATTAATCTTCTACACATAGCCCTGCTTTTTACATTCCAACTTCTTCACATTGTAATTTTCTCATTCTCTCAAAAATAATGCCCTCTAATTCACCTCCATTAAGCACCATTTTCAATTTTCAATAGCTGGCTCCAGTTTCTAATTGCACCAATAACTCCTTCAACTCAAGGCCTTTACTCTTCTCTCACTTCGGAACACTTAGTGTTTATACGCCTACCTTACAAGAGAAGCAATTAAGGGTCACCCTTCCAAGAGGAGTCCACGCCAGGGCTTGTCATAGTAATGGGCGCTGAAGTTGCCAATGCAGGCTTTGCCAGTGACCTGCTGAGTGACCTTGGGCAAACTGCCCAACATCTCTGGGCTGTTCTTTAATAATGCTGATTGACCTCACAAGGTTGCTGGGAGGAATCACTAATCAACCTTATTGTGAAACACTTAGTCAATACAGAGCACTTTATAAATATTTACTAATATACAATGAGCTCATGGTATCTGAGAGCCAAAGAATTTGCATAATCAGAGAAAATGCTATCTGGACTCCACAATGACAGTCAACGTTGTGCCTGAAATCGTTCTTTTCTCTTAAATATAAGTCTGCTGGCATTTGGGGATGGTCTAGGTTTCCTACTGTTAGTGATAGGAGTGAATCAGATCAGTGAGGCTTTAGTTACCTATCAAGCAAAAAAAAAAAAAAAAAAAAAAAAAAAAAACAAGAAAAAACAACAGTGATTCTAGCCCATTAAAACAGTAAAAGTATATAACACTTCTATAATAATGTATGTGTACAACTGAGCTTATCAGACAACAAAGCAGATGACTTGTGGACAATATATGACAGACAATGTGCTGGATACTGGGGATAAAATATTCAATAAAACCAGCAAGAATCTTGGGATGCCTGAGTGGCTCAGTCTGACTCTTGATTTCAGCTCAGGTCATGAACTCACGGTTTGTAAGATCGAGCCCAGCATCAGGCCTCAGGATGACAGCACAGAGCCTGCTTGGGATTCTCTCTCCCCTGCTCTGTCTCTGCCCCACCCCAGCTCATGTGCATGCATTCTCTCTCTCTCTCCCTCTCAAAATAAACAAACTTAAATTACAAAAACAAAACAAAACAAAACAAGAAAGGATCCTTGTTTCAAGGAGCGTGCATTTTAGCATAAGAGGCAATCAATCCCACGAAGAAGATTATTTGATATTTTACTGTTTATATAAGTTCTCGGATGAAAACAAAACTGGGTATTGCTATTAAAAAAGTGACAGCCTGGTGACTACTGGATGACCTTGGAAGACCTCTCTGGGCAGATGACTTAAGCTGCAGAGAAAAATGGCTGTACATTTGAAGCAGAACAAATGACAGGTTCAAAGGCCTTAAGGTATATTCAAGGGACCAAAGAAAGTTGTGTGGTTATAGCTTCTAGACGGTGATGAGTAGAGAGAAGCAGGCAGAGACTAGATTATGCAAGGCCTTCCTTGGAGTATAGCATAAGAATTGTGGATTTTCTCATTTGTGAGATGGGAAAGCATACAAAGGATTTGCTCAAAGATATGTCAGAACCTGACAACAGTTTTTAAAAGGTAATTTTGACTGCTGTTTGTAGAACAAACTCGAGAATGGCAGAAGTAGGAAAAGCAGGGAGTCCAGCTGGGGGATAAGGATGGCTTGGACGAAGGACTTCAGTCAGGAGTCATCCTTGGGCTTCATTTGTCAGTGGGGAGTATTTGAAGGTCATCATCAACTTATCAACTGCACCAAAATACAGTAACTTAACAATGATTTCTATTAACAATTTAAAATAATTTCGATTTATTCTTTATAACATTTTCTAGTTACAATAATTTCTTTGGTTCATGCTCTTTTTATCATAACACCGAAAGTATGTGAACCTTCCTTTTCATTTAGGACTGGGTAATTCCTGTGATTTCTGATTATAGATACACTGTAGGGGATGTGGCTTCTTTGACATTGAAGGCACAGTTTTTATACTCAACATGAATAATTCAGGAGTATATTAGTTGTGCTTTATTATTATAGTTTACTTCAACTTGAACTATAGTTTAAGAGTTATGGACTTTTTTTTTTTTTTTTTTTAATCAGCAGAAGCTCATCCATCATGTTGCATCCAAGGGAGCTACCAAGTTATAAAATTTGCTATTTATAGCAACTATTGTGATTCAAAATGAGAATCAGTATCTTGTTCCCCTGCCATCTAACCTTAGGTCAAGCACAGGATCTACAGATGGAATTTGATGGAATTTTACAGGAAGTGAAATGAAAGCACAGAGCTGGAGATTAATACCTGAGCAAGTGCTCAAGGGAATGCACTCTCTGGCTTCCTCCCAGAAGAAAAATGGTCAGCCACGTGGATCGTGTGTCAAAACTACACAGAGGGGTGGCGGAGAAATGACAGACAGGATGCCCCAGCATTTCCACATCATGCATGAGCCTAATTCTCTCAAAATGAAGGATGATCTCCCCAAAATTCTGTTCAGAGACTGCCTTGGAAAAGAAGTCTCCAGGACTCGTTGAATCTTTAGCTCTTTCTTGAGCATCATTTATGTGGTTAGCGGTGAGCTATATTTCCCTCCCACATTGCAATGTAATTTCTTGTGGCTCCTGAAAATACCACCACCATCAGCACCCATCCTTGTACCCAAAGATGTGGTACTTTCGTATTATTAAGAGGGTTTTCTAGAGCAAGCGTCCCATGGACAGAGACTGTGCCTGTACAGTGTCCTCTGCATAGCACCTGGCATAAGGACTTCAGTAATTAGGCATTTGCCAAGTTTTTTCTTACAGTGATGAGGCTAATGAGAATAGGTTACTATTTTCATACCTCCGAAGACATTTCAACCCTTGTTTGCTTTAAAATGTGTTTGAAAATCCTGAGATCTTTTCTTTTTGCCACAGCTGGGATTTTATACAAATTATCAACAATAACCAATCTTCCCTAAAACCCAGGGAAGAAAACTCAGGTTCTTAATGGGCTGTAGGAGAAAATTCAAACATCAATCTATTTTTGAAGAGATAATACTCTAGTCAAAAAATGGATACAGCCCTCAGAAAACCATAGGCAGAGTTTGGTGAGCAGTGGAAATTAAGTATTTGAATATTTGATCTACTCATCATGAGACACTTTTGGGACCTTCTGGACAAGAATTTTGGAGAAGGACACGGGAATCTGCAGATTCTCGAAGAATCCAGTCCCTCTGGAAAGCCAACCTCATCTTGCAGTTTCAAGAACTTATACCCTAAAGATGAACCATCTGCTACATGCAGAACCCTGCTCTGGTGCTGAGGTACAGGGAACAGAAGCAAAGGGAGAGGGCATGCCTGAAAAAAGCAGAGGCTTCTTCCATAGCATCTGGCAAGGTACTCTTACAGACAGACTTTCCTATTTACAGATGATGCAAGTGAGGCTCCAGCAATTAAGGGAACCTGTCCATACCTAGACAACTGAAAATGGGTAGAACCTGCTTTCAAATGTCAATCTGTCTGACTCCGAAGTCCATACTTGTAACCTCTATCTTACATTCTTTCTGTAACACACTGCCCAAGAATGAACTGAATACTGCAGGTCTGACCCTCATTCCTTGTCTATGCATGTCCCTATGGTGTAAGTGGCCAGATTGTATGATACTTAGTGAAATTGTTTTTGAGGAGCTATCTTTCCTTTCCTTGTCTCCTTTCCTCTCCTTTCCTCTCCTTTCCTCTCCTCTCCTCTCCTACCCTCCCCTCCCCTGCCCGCCCTCGCTTGCTTGCTTGCTTTCTTTCTTTCTTTCTTTCTTTCTTTCTTTCTTTCTTTCTTTCTTTCTTTCGAACAAGTAGGGGAGGGGCAGAGAGAGAGAGAGGGGGGCAAGAGAATCTCAAGCAGGTTCCACTTTGAGCACAGAGCCCAATGCATGCTCAATCCCATGACCCTGGGATCATGATTTGAGTGGAAATAAAGAGTTAGACACTCAACCAACTAGCCACCCAGGTGCTCCAACAGAGCTTCTTTTAAAGGTCCAGAGAGAACCAGCCAGTATTTCCAAGCTGTAAAATTTCCCTTCTCACTCTGCTAGTGTTTCTCATCTGGGGTGTCATCATCTGTTAGGGGACCCTTTGTAATTTTTGGATGTTTTAGAATTGTCATAATGATTGGGGGGATATAGGACATGGGCCTAGAGATGCTAGATACTGTCATACATCATTTTCAAATATTTTACTAGGCTTTCCTATAGCTGGAAAAATATCTCTACTGTCAAACTCCATGTACATATGAACATATATATTTTCGAATTTTTAATATATACTAAATTTTACAGAATCTGACTCCCATTTAACTCAAGGGAATTCTTTTCATTCTTTTTCAAAATTGGGAACTTTTCCAAGAGTTGTTCACAGTTTCTTAAAATCACATGCTGCTCATGGAACTTGGATCCTCACCATTTGTATCAAGCTTTCATCATACTCTTCCTGTGGACAGTTTCTAATAGTGTAGGCTCTATAGTCTTACATTTTAAAATACATGAAAAATATATTCATTTATTAAACACGATACTTCTTTTATCTTTACATTACAGTTAAACAATTTATTTTTTTTATTAAATTTTGGGGCGCCTGGGTGGCGCAGTCGGTTGAGCGTCCGACTTCAGCCAGGTCATGATCTCGCGGTCCGTGAGTTCGAGCCCCGCGTCAGGCTCTGGGCTGATGGCTCAGAGCCTGGAGCCTGTTTCTGATTCTGTGTCTCCCTCTCTCTCTGCCCCTCCCCCGTTCATGCCCTGTCTCTCTCTGTCCCAAAAATAAATAAACGTTGAAAAAAAAAAAATTAAAAAAAAATTTTAATGATGTATGTGGATGTGGTAGGCAGACTTTTGCCTCCCTCTCCAAAGATGTCCTTCCCTAATGAATATGTTAGACTAAATGACAAAAGGAACGCTGCATACGTAATTGAGATTACTAATAAGTTCACCTTAAAATGGGGAGTTTATCATAGATTATCTGGATGGACCCAGTACAACCACACGTGCTTTTAAAGTCAGGGGGTGGAGGCAGAAGACTAAGCCATAGAGTAAGCCTGAGAAGGATGCCAGGTGCCACTGCTGGACTGAACGTGGAAAGACCATGTGTGAAGACATGTGGCCTGTCTCTGGACACAAAGAACAGGACCAGATGACAACCAGCAAAGAAATAGTGACCTCAGACCTTCAGCCTCAGGAACTGGATTTGTCAATAACCTGACCATTAACATGGATGAGAATGTTATCCCAGATACCCCAGGTCTGAGTAGATGAGAATGTTATCCCAGATACCCCAGGTCTGAGCCTAGCCAGGCGATACCTTAACTGCAACCTTGTGAAACCCTCAGCAGCAAACCAGCAGAGTTCACCTGGACCTCTGATCTACAAAACTGTGCTTTGTTAAACCGTTAAGTTTATGATAATTTTTTTAGGCAGCAATAGAAATCTAATAGAGTTTCATGGGAGATATTAGTTTTAATAAGATTGATAATGATGGCACTTGGTGGCTAAGAGTTTGGAATTCAAATTGTAATGGGTATCCTTATTTGGACCCTAAGACAGATACTGATCAGGCTCCCAATGACGGTCCAAAATGAAGTCTTCGTGTGCAAGAGTTCCATTTTACTAGTTATACAAGCATGCTCTATTCTTCCTGACAGAATCATAAAGAGCCAGCCATACTGCAGTTAGAAATATTAACTAGACTAGATTTGGAACTAAAGAACAACTAGGTAATCTTGTTTATGTAAAAAAATAAAAAAAAGAAAGAAAAACTATATCTATAAGCTTAATTAGGAAAACAATTCAAAGTTGAGGAGTTCCTAAATCATAGGTCATTGAGGGGCATTAAAAGGCCAATTCTCTGAAGGACAATCTGCCTGGTATTTACGACAGAGGGTGGAGGAAGGAAGCCTGCTAAAACTTCAGATTCCTGGGTCTCTTCCCCAGAGCTTCTAGACCAACAGGTCCTAGAAGTATTCAGGAATCTTTAACTTCAAAAGTTTCCTAGATTTAGAACAATCTATTTTGAGAAAGGTTTAGAGTGTTTAAAACTCTACAGGATAAACAAAGAGGAGGCTAACAAACAAGTAGAAGAAAGAAAATGGAACAAAATATCAGAATTCCTCTTTGCATCAGTGCACAGAATCAGATGCTACTTTGAAAACCAAGAAGTAGCTCCACTTTCCAAAATAGAGTAAATCCCGTCAAAAAGGACAGAAAGGACCAACTGGGAAGAGAGGGCTATGATGGTCCAGTGGAACTGCCTTAGGCTTTGAAGATAGCTAGACCTTTATTCATAACCCGAGTGGTTCACTCACAAGATGACTACAAGTAATTTTTCCAACTTCATCAAGTTTTAATGTCTTCCCCTACAAAATGAGAATGGTACCTAGACCTTAGGTGGTAGTGAAGATTAAAAGAATTATTATCATTTTGGCACACTGTGCCAATTTAATAAATATCTATTCTTCTGTCTGCTCTCTGTTGGAGACAAAAATTCCAAGGGTGATAAATATATTTTAAGTTGACTAGTCCCCACCCCTGGTCTTTAACCTTTTCAGAGAGCAGGCCTTGCATCCCATTATTTTTAAAGGCCAGAAAAGGAAATTCATTAACATCTCTTAGTCATTTGTTCCAGTAACTTCATTTATATTAGGAATGTCTTCTTCAGATCCCATCTAATAAAATTCATGCCTATGATCCATCCACAACTTATGTACTTATGGAGAAGAGACAAAAGAAATCGAGACAACTAAAGTAGTTAAAGACCAATGGGATTAACAGCAGGAGCTGAGAAGATTACAATTTGCTGCCATCCTACTAACCCAGCATTCTTAAAACATATTTCTTACGTGGTGCCCCATTAACCCCCAGTGAACTGGTAATAATTATGGTGCCAATTGCCCTATGGTATGTTTGTATTCATTCAACGGCAGGTACTGAACATTTGATTATATACTGCAGGCCCTGTAAATACCTTGGACACAGAAATGATATGAATTGGTCCATTTCTCTCTAGGATTTCAAAGGGAAATATCATCCAAAGTAAAATCTAAGTTAGCATCTCTTTCAGATGCTCAGTGAAAGTAGTGAATCCCTAAATTCTCTGCCTATAGGTTTACTGTGGTTGCTCCTGGGTTGTCTATGTGTCATTCTCATCTTCAATTTACCGAGTTCTACCAACCTGATCCTGGGAGCAATGTTTGGAATATTGTCTGGATCAGGGTTTGGCAAACTTTTTTCTCTAAATGGCCAGACGCAAAATATGTTCAGCTTTGTGGTCCATACCAATCCATCACTGTAGCAGGAATGACGTCATAGACAATATATAAACAGATGGGAGTGGCTGTGGTCCAATAAAACTTCATTCACGAAAACATGTGGTAGGTAGAATTTGGCCAAAGCTTGCTGACTCTGTTCTAGATTCTAGATTCTTCAGATTAGAATTCCTCATTGCTGACTCAGCTTTTTATCCTGAGATTTTACACACACACACACACACACACACACACACACACACACACACACACACTTAATGGAACAGGAGGCGAATGGCAAAACAAAATGAAACACAAAGCACAAGTTCCCATAGAAGGCTTTCCTAAAGAATTTTAGTAAAAATGGGATAAACAACAAATTATGTTGTCTAGAGATGTAGTCCAGGCAGGGCTGTATTGGGAGTTCTGTAGTAAATGACTTCTTGATGACTGCTGAAGTTAAAGGATTCAATTGAAAAACAAAGAACAAAAAATAAACAAACAAAAAGCCTCCCCAATAGCAAAACCTGGACTCAAGTTGCATTCTGATTACAGTGAACAACTGTCATCACCATACATTAAAAGCCACATCATTCTGCCCACAAAAACCAGATGATATGCAGACATGGCTGCTGAAAGTCCCAGAAGAGGTTCCATATAAGGTGTCCCAAGCCTGCTTAGGTAATATCCAACCAGCCTGCTCCCCTTGTCATTTGTAGAGTCATTGACCTTTCAGAGTAAGCAGATGTCTTTCAATTTGATTTGATTTTAGAAGAGCCACTTACCACCAATCTGAGATATGTGTCTGATCTGCATAAGCATGTTATAAGCCCTAAGAGTACCTCTGAATGAGGGGTAAGGTTCATAAGTTTAGAATAAGTTATCAGCAATATAATAACACCTTCACATTTCCCCCCTTTTACCCTTTGATACAGTTTTCATTTCTCTTTCATCTTGCAGGTTCTGTCATGCTCAAATGTTGAATGGGGCACATAGGAGCTAATATTCACAATCATAAAAGATAATTCGCAAATCTATTAACCAATGATCTTGGTTGCATCTCTGTTACCAGCTCCACCCATTTCTTTGACTTAAGATTCTCTGACTCATGAGGAGAAAGAAAATAATGATGCTTCTGACCTTGCACAGGTAAGGTGACCCTTCATATAGTGTCACCACAGGAAGAATCCAGTTCTCTGTTTTTATATTTTGGCATCTCTGATCAAGGCTCAAACTTCACAGTGTACCCATAGCTGGAGATCTGAGCCAAATACATTGTTATTTTCCCTGCTGAACACGTCAGCCATTTCTCAGGCCACATCTCTTTAATACTGCTTCTTCTCCTTAATCCTGTGAGCTACTTAGCATCTAGAAAAGTTGTCAAAACTTACTCCTCCCTCCCTTGTTCCTTCTCTCTTACTCTCTCATTCTTTCTTTCTCTCATTTGAAACATATTTTCATCACTGTCACCATATGGTAGGAGATGTGGGGCTCTTGGTTTCTAGTAGTATTGGAAACTTAGCATTCAATCCCATCATGCAATGCTGTAAATAGTCCAGCCACAGCCTACTCTTTCCCTCAAATAGAGTTCCAAGATAATACAAGATTATCCACTTCATGGATAAGGCACCTTAACCTTCACATCCTTTTTCTTTTTTCTCTTTTAAATTTATGGAACCATTTAGGGAGATTTCAATTCCCATTAATAATATGTGCAATTGATCTACATTTAAAAGAATTTAATCATGTCTTGGTGACAAATTTAGCTTAAAGCAGAGTTTCACTTAGGACTTCCAAGTAAATTTCTGTTGAAAAGGTCAATTTTTAACATTTGTCAGTTAAAGCCCATACCAGGCAAATTAAATTTCCCTCCACTTGTCTGGAGCACAAACACCTTCAGTGCTGAATATCACCAGTGGTTGGAAATTAGCAAAGTCACCCAAAACAACAGAGACCGAGAGCATTTTTAAAGACCTGGATATCTATTTATTCATTCAAGAATTAGATTTATTTTTCATAATAAAAAGCTATCTCAAGATGGTAATGAAAAAAAAAAAACGAAAACATGATCTTACTGGATAATTAAAATCATTTCAATGCTACAAGCACTTAAACGTCTATTATTGAGGAAAGAAGCATGGGAGGTTTTAAACTCACTGCAGCTTACAAATCCCACTGAAGATACAAAAGTACATGAACAATTGGAAACTAAGATGTAACCATCATTAGGGACATGGTTTGGTAAAATTATGGTCCTTGTGTTAGGCTGAAGACAGTGCTTTGGACAGTAGAAAATTTTTGTTTTGGATTTCTGGGAAAGCTTGATGGAACTGGCAGGATATCATAAACAGATAATTTAGACAGACACAGATAGGAAGTGCTACAGTGATCACATCATTTTTCCCCCTTTTGGTTCTCCATGCTTTCTAAATTTTACATGATATGCCAATTATTTTTATTAAAAATATAATAAAAAAAAACTTTAAAGAGAGAGAACTTGGAGAAAAAGAGAGAAAGAAAAAATAATCCTTTTTTCACTTTCCTCAGGTCAATCTCAGATCAAATAGGACTGCATGTCCTGGTTTCTCTACTTTTTGGCCCTTAATTATTAAATGGTTCCTAATTTTACTCTAAAGGAAAGGACTCATGGCCGAACATCTAAAGATGATTTTTGCCCATGAGGTCAGCAGCAAAGGACTGAGACTTGGCAGGTCTTAGGAAAAGACTGCATCCATTGTTCTAGCAAAGATGAGAAACTAATAAGGGTGTCTCCGAGCACCACTCTGGGGGAAAAGTACAAGACAGTCTCCGAGCAGCAGCAGCAGGGATGCTCGCTGTGCTGTTTACATGCTTATGTTCTGATAAAGAAGAAAAGGCAGTAGGAACCATGAATTGTTGCCGTTGTTTTGTTCTTAGAAATACTTAAAATCAACTATTATACACACACATACACACAAACACACACACACGCACACACACACACACACACACTCATCTTGTGTTGAGTGGCAACACTAACTAAGCTGTCCCAAGATTATAGAGGAGGCTGTCTTTTCCAAGCACCCTGTGATTACTATCGATCTGTTCAGCTCATTGCAACTCAACCTTACCAGCCTGGGCATGAAAGAAGGATGGATGTTATTAAAGATCCTGAGTAGCTGCTCTGCAGGTATCATTCATTAGAAGTAAACTAAATGTACTGACTTCCAAGCATACAAAAAGATTATGTGTCAGATCCATTCCCTTTCCGGAACCTAGAACCTCTAATGCCCGAAAGCACAGACAGGTATATGTGGAAACACCTGCTCTCAAAGTGTGACGTTGGGAGCTCAGTTTTAGTAGACAATACGAGGATATGAGCAATGCTAGAGCTGCAGTAGCTGCAGCTAAAAGCCAGCTTTTTGCAGCTGCATCCAAAAGCCAGTGGTTAGTGGGGCACCTGGGTGGCTCAGTCGGGTAACTGTCTGACTCTTGGTTTTGGCTCAAGTCATGATCTGGCAGTTTTGTGAGCTTGGACCCCATGTCTGGCTCTGTGCTGACAGCATGGAGCCTTCTTGGGATTCTCTCTCTGCCTCTAATGCTGCCTTTGTCTCTCTGCAAATAAATAAACGTAAAAAAAAAGAAAACAGTTTTTTTTATTAAGTATCATGTGTCCAGGGCTATGCCAGTCACCAAACACAGAATACTTGTTTATTATTTTTTAATGTTTATTTTTGAGAAGTGAATGAGGGGCAGGGAGAGAGATGGAAACACAGAATCTTAAGTGGGCTCCAGGCTCTGAGCTGTCAGCACAGAGCCCAACATGGGGCTCAAACCCATGAACTGCAAGATCATGACCTGAGCCGAAGTCAGATGCTTAACTGACTGAGCCACCCAGGTGCCTCTAAATGCAGAATGTTTAGAAAGGGATGACCCAGAACATAGCAGAGGCTTAGGACCTTGAAAACAGAGTTGTCTGCATAGAACCAACAGTCAAAGTCCTCTGAAATAAGGTAGAAATATCAGTTACAACAGGTATTACAAATAGATTCATAAACATCAGTGAAATACCAATATCAGTCACACAAGAAAATATTCATGTTAATTCATTTTAATATCAATATTGATTAATAACTGATCATGATTATAACATTTCAATAAATCCAAAACAATTAAATAAATAAAACTATGGAACCGTTGACAAGGTAAAATGAAAATGAAGTCAGAAATGTGTTAATTTACACTATTTCAGGATAACATCACTATTTTCTTCAGGAATTATTTATATAACCATTTTTATACTATTCTGGGTTAAAAAGAATAGAGAGATCAAAGTGGCAAAATCACACCTGACATGCAGTAATCTTAGATAGATTAAAGGGTTATTGGAAAATTTAAAATGTTATTACTGTGGCACAGTCATGAGACTCCAAATTTAAATAAAACCTCCCAAATAAGAAGCAGATGTGGGGGTGCCTGAGTGGCTCAATTGGTTAAGTATCCAACTTTGGCTCAGGTCATGATCTGGCAGTTTGTGAGTTCGAGCTGCACGTCAGGGTCTATGCTGACAGATCAGAACCTAGAGCCCTCTTCAGATTCTGTGTCTCCCTCTCTCTCTGCCCCTCCCCTGCTCGTGTGTGCGTGCACACTCTCTCTCTCTCTCTCCCCACCCTCTCAAAAATATAAAAAAAAAAAAAATTAAAGAATCAGATGTGAAGCACCTAGCACATAGTAGGCTTTCAATAAGTGATAACTCTTACTATGTGGGACAAATAATTAGCTTATAAAATTTGCCCACATGACACACAATCTAAAATAAATAAATAAATAAATAAATAAATAAATAAATAAATAAATACATACATACATACATACATACATACAAACAAGATGATCTAGTAATGATCACTATAGAGGTTTACTTTCTTTTTTAACATGTTAAAAAAAAACACATAACCGAAAATTTACTGTCTTGACCATTTTTAAGTACAGTTCAATAGTATACTCACACTGCTGCGCAACAGATTTCCAGAACTTTTTCATCTTGTCAGACTGAACCTCCATATCCATTAAACAATACCCCCCACCCCCTCCATTTCTCCCTCCCGCTAGGCCCTGGAAGCCAACATTCTACTTTCTGCTTCCTTCCATCAGTTTGACTACTTTAGACAGGTCATACAAGCAAAATTGTGCAGTATTTCTTTTTGTGATTGTCTTTTTTTTTAATTTTAATTCCAGTGTACTTAACCTACAGTGTTATTTTTTTCAGGTGTACAATATAGTGATTCAACAATTCCATATATAACTCGGTGCTCATTAAGATAAGTGTGCTCTGAATTCCCCTCACTTATTTCATCCATCCCCACACTTCCCCTCTGGTAGCCATCGGCTTGTTCTCTATGGTTGAGAGTGGTTTTTGGTTTGTCTCTTTCCTTTTTTTCCCCCTTTGTTCATTAGAGATTTACTTTCTTAAGTTATGCTCTGTAATGTTTAAGTGACTATAATTTTCATTACAAATGCATTGTTTCCTAATGTGTGGGTAATTTATTACACACCTTGTATTTCCATGTTCTTTCTCTTGCAGACAGAAACACTCTACCCGAAGACAGAAGAGCTATGCAGAAAAAACTAACAACTATGTGCTCACCAAGATAGGCTTGTGTTGTTTCCTCTATCACAGACCTACTGGATGACTTGAAGCAAATCCTCAGCTCCTCAGGCCTTTGTTTAACTATAAATGGGGAGAGGGTTGGCTCATCCCCGCCTTCCGTGGTGTCACAAAGATAAATGAAATCGAATCTGAGAATGTTCTTTGCATTCTTAAAGGAGAACACAGGGAACATGAGCACTTTTCCATTCTTCAGAAGCTGGTCTGAGGTAGTACGTGTTTTATGGAAAGGATGGAAAGAATAATATGTTAGTGGTCAAAAAATAGGTAAAGTCTTAGGTCTTCTAATAAAATCAAGCTCACCATGGCCTAGTCGACTATTAGAAGGTATGGGAGGTTAGAGCCCCCCCATCTCTCTCTCTCTCTCTCTCTCTCTCTCTCTCTCTCTGTAGAAACAGCACTGAAAGAAAGTCAAAATATGGAGGCCAGAAGCAACATGGGGGAAATAACCTGTTTAAAACAGACTTACGTGTTTATTCCAGGGAATCCGTTAGCCTTGGTTACATTACTTAAACTGAGGGGAGCAATATTTTGTTTTGTTGGCCTCACAGGTTTTCATTCCATGACCAATTAAAGTGTCACTTGAGTGATGATTTCAGATTGAACTAATCTATTCTCCACTGGACTGAATGTCCTATTTGCATACAAAATAAAAACACAGCCAGTGATACAAACCACTGAATTATATCTTATCTCAATTAGATTATAAGCTTAAGGGTAGAGGAACCCAGTTCTAGGTCTTGCTCCAGGCATCATGTCTGGCACTGGAGCAACAGAAGAGAACTCATGTTTGATAAATTAATTAACCACAGATGTGAAGGCATCTGAGAAATCTGAAAGAATTAAAAATTACAAGGTGCCGTTTTTAGGGAGAGGCCTATGTGCCGCAAGAACAGTGGGAGAATAATGACTTGCCTAACATTAAGGTCATTCCAATAAACTCTTTCACTGGGAGGTACATTTTTTTTTTTTTTAAAGACAAAACAAAAATTCCTGTCTTTGTGTTATGTATTTAGAGATTAGATATAATCCTCCTACAGCTTCAGAGCATGTTAGAGGACGTCAAGATGTTACTGTGACAGGCTGAGGCATCCTGAGGCTAAGCCCCATCTGCTGGTGCCGTCCGCAACCCAGACATTGGCAGAAAGTCTCACCTCCTTACCTCATGACTTTTAGTAGCTCTAATGGCAAGACAACCTGGCCCCTGGCCCTGTCAACTTGCCTTCTGCACTGAGGAAACCAAGAAAAAAAAGAACAGGGTCCAATGCACCCCAAGTGCATTCCACTGTCCAGAAGCAATAGCATCCCTCCCTGGAGCTTGCTAGAAGAGCACGAGTCTCACAGCACAAGTATGCCCAATGGGAGAGAACACACAGGTGATTTGTGCACACAGTAAAGTGTAAAAAGCACTGCCTTTGATCTAGCTTGATACTAGGCCACCATCTTCCGATATCTTTAATGTTTCTCAAAGTGCCCTGTACACAGGACCACCTTCTGGGATGACTCATCTGGGGGAATGTTTTGTAAAAATACAGATTTCTAGGCTCTCCCAAATATCTACTTAAGTAGCTATGTGTGAAACAATTTTTTTCCATTCTGTTTTATTTCAAAATAATTGACATATAACATTGTGTAGGCTTAAGATGAACAATGTGTTCATTTCATACATTTCTTTATCAGCAACAATCTAATTTTTTTTTTAATTTTTTTTTCAACGTTTTTTATTTTTGGGACAGAGAGAGAGACAGAGCATGAACGGGCGAGGGGCATAGAGAGAGGGAGACACAGAATCGGAAACAGGCTCCAGGCTCCGAGCCATTAGCCCAGAGCCCGACGCAGGGCTCGAACTCACGGACCGCGAGATCGTGACCTGGCTGAAGTCGGACGCCCAACCGACTGCGCCACCCAGGCGCCCCAACAATCTAATTTTTAAACCATCACTCCAGTGATTCTGAAGCACACTCACTTCTGGGGACCACTGCATTATTTTTTGATGGGGTCTGGCTCTGAAAACCCTCTACTATATTTCTGTCTGATCTTCCTCTCTCATTCAGAACTCTGACATTTCAGGTTGTCTCTTTCCCTCTATTTATACAGATCGAACCTTTTTTTCTATCTCTAAATCATCTAGGGATTGTTCTCCTCTAATAAAATGGCTACAGTCCTGATTAAGGAATGTGATAAACCTGCTGTCAATTACCTTAATTGATCTGACAACCTGATTAGACCCAGAAAGGGGAAGATCTCCTCAGTGGAGCCTTATTAAAAAGGAGAAAACAAAACAAAGGCCTCTGTAATTAAAATGTGATCGCTGGTGATGAGTATGTAAAATCAGCCCTAAGAGGCATTAGTGATGGGGAAAACTTTTGTAAATGGCATATAAGACAGACAAAGGAACAGGCGATGGTCAAATAAATCAGTGGGTTACAAGGGAAGAATGTTGAACCGAAACAGTAAGGGACTTTTCTCAATTCTTAGCAGTGGCTGTGAAATTAACAAAATTCCCTCTTGGTTTATGGTGGGAAAAGCCTAGTTATGGTAGTTACCAACACTATGAACCTAAGTAGAATGCCAGCTACTGGCGCCATTTGTGATCTATCTATCTATCTATCTATCTATCTATCTATATCTATCCATCTCTCTCTATATACATACATATACATATATACATACATGTAGATATATATACATACATATATACGTATGTATATGTATGTACACGTATGTATATGTATATGTATATGTATATGTATATGTATATGTATATGTATATGTATATGTATATGTATGTATACGTATGTATATGTATATAGATAGATATAGATAGATATATCTAACACACACAGAAAACACACACAGAAACACACACAACTAGATAGATAGATAGATAGATAGATAGATAGATATAGGTATCTATCTATCTATCTATCTATCTATCTATCTATCTATCTAGTTGTGTGTGTGTGTTTCTGTGTGTGTTTTCCCCTGGACAACTATGCTGAAAGTAGAATCGTGGGCCCATGTCTCAACACGGACTGAATAAACTGTCCTATGGAACAGAGTTGAGAGCATCGATACCAGGTCATAGAAACTATGACTGCTCCAGCAGAAAGGCCAGCACTTAGCATGTGTTCCAGATTCAAAGATTATTCTTTTAGTATTATTTATGATGCATTTTCCTCTCTGACTCACTCTCAGTGGAAAACATTTTCTAAACTTATCCCACATTTGGGTAGCCCCCAGGCCTTCAGGAATAGCAAGGCAATATGGTGACTGTGTTATTTTACAAAACAAAAATATCTAGGTCCCAAGAGTGCTGAGAAATAGAATATTATTAGCTAATTAGGATGAACTGTCACACTGGAGTGTTTGATTAAATTAATTAATCAAGCTGATGATTGGTCTGGAGGGGGTAAGAAGCTGTTTTTACACAGTGCACCTGGTAAATTGTGCTATTAACCAGTGGCCCTTAGAAACTTAAAGAAAAAAGTATTTTTGGATGAGAAATAAACAAGTTAGCAGAGTGATCACAATGAACAATAATGCCTGTGTACAGTAGGTGCCAAATACATGAATGAGTGAACAGATTTAAGTTTACAGTTCCCTTGATCCATATCAATATACTAAAGTAATCCTATGTTTCAATTTAGATCTTTAAACTGAATATGATTTCCTCTTCGACAATTACACAGAAAAGATTTAAACAGAGAAAAAAGAACTACATCATAGACTTTTGTCTTAATTTAAGGTTTCAGCTAAACCAATCCATCCATCCATCCATTATTTTTTTAAACACATAAAGGAGAATTAAAAGTCATCTAGTTTTATTTGACAATCTCCCATGCTTAACTTACTTAAGAGATGCATTGTGATGTCATTTCTTTTTGGGCAGCAGATAGACTATTCCTTCCACCATAGCTTGCCCAATTTGGTATGCATCAACACTGCCTTAATTCTGATCAATTTGCTCCAAATTTAACATTCAATGTCAGACTATATTTACATGTGACCCTGAATATACTTGACACAAATCCTTCTCTATATCCATGGGCAAAGTCTCTTGGCATTTTGTACCCTATATGGGTTTGCTAGTAGGCTAATCTGTAGATGTGAAATTGAATGAAATGCACCAAGATTTCCCCTGTGGTCAAATCAACCAGGGTACCTGTCAACTTATCAATACTCCTTGGTGACCCTAGAGTTAAGCAACAGTTCAAGTAGGATCGCAACTTAGACTATTTCTCTGATTCAAAAACAGTATATTATTCTAAGTCAGAGTCTGACTTATTTTAAACAGATGTGGCTGTTTATCCTAGACAATGTCCTCAATCACACCATAGCTGGGAAAACCTAGGGTCTGTGTGGATTCTTCTGCTCTATAGAACGCCTAGCACAGGTGACCATTCCACGCCAACATTTACCAAAGTGCCCTCTCAGTTCAAAGCCTTTAAACCTGATGATAAAGGTTGTAGGTACAGATGTTAGGACTTTATCAGCGCCTAAGCTGCAGCCATATATTTATTCATTCATTTATACATCCACTCCAATTATTCCACAGACTCGCCAGAGTTTTCCTTCAGGTAAGATGTAAATATAAGTAAGAATAATTCCTATTATTCTAGGGTTCACAGTGTGCAGTTCTAACATTCTAAAGAGCTTTCAATAATTAAAACCCCATATATTATATACTAAGCTCCAGGTTTCAAATGAAAAAATAATGTCTTTTTGTATAGTTTGCAAATCTCCCTCAATACAACCACAGGAAAACAGAAACAAGATCCATTTCAAAAATTTACCAATTGTCATTCTCCTACCCTCATCCAAGTACAGAGTTTTGTCATCAGTTACCAAATATGATCACATTCAATGAATACTCTATAAAAATTATAAGTCAACAAAATAAATGAGAAACACCTCTTTTGATCTATACATATCAACTTTAGCTCAGATTTTATCACGATACCTTCATTTAAAGCTACCAACCTTTTTTTTTTCTTTCCTGTTAGCTTAAAAACGCCATGCAAAGGCCATGTGCAAGGGCCACATGTACCTGTGATCATTAGTATGTGACCTGCACCTGGCATAGTGCCTGACCCATACTGCACTATTTATGGAATGTGTACAATTAATTAATGAGTGAAATAAATTAATGCAATATGATCTTACACACCCAAATTTATGAATATCCCTAAATAGCCTTCAAATTAAAAAATGCTGTTGGGGCACCCGGGTCGCTCGGCCGGTTAAAAGTCCTAATCTTGATCTTGGCTCAGGTCATGATCTCACAGTTTGTGGGATCAAACCCCACTTCAGGCTCTGTGCTGACAGCTCAGAGCCTGCTTGGGATTTTCTCTCTCTACCTCTCTCTCTGCCCCTCCCCTTCTCCCACTCTGTCCCTCAAAATAAATATATACAAAAAAAAAAAATAAAAGATGCTGTCATCATATGCTGTATCTAGTCTAGGGAAAAATAAGTAGAAAAAATAGTAGAAAGGGTCAGGAAGTGTCATTTTTCCCCCTCTAAAAGAGTCACAGATGAAGAAAAAAAAAGTAGGTGGGAAAGAAGAGGAGAAAGAAGGGTAAAGGGAGTGTTCAGCTCAAAAGACAAACTGAATGTTTTTATTCAAAACTTCACACTCTTCCAAAATGGGTAATTATCTCCCAGCTCTTTTGGCCAGCAGCATGAGGTTGAATACATCATCAGTTCTGATATAAAACATGAGTTTGCAAGTAAACAGGAAGTTTATCTTATAAAATGGGGCTTTTTATTTGCATAGAAGTTCTTCATTATTAACAGAGATGGACTTTTCAACGACTCACTACAGCTGTGGCTCTGTCCCTGACATATGGAGCTTCTTAAAGAGAAAAAAAAAATACAAGTTGGGGGATTTCTCAGCAAATCCAATTCTTTTTATTTTCCAGAGGGGCAGGGGTGAAGCAGCAGGTGGCAAATTCATTTTTATCTAATAACATTTGATCATGTGACATATTTTATTTCCACAGTTAATATAACTTAATGAACAGCAAACTGGGAAAATCTGTCAGCATGCAGCGAGTTAATGGGGTGTGTGTGTGTCTGTCTGTGTGTGTGTGTGTGTGTGTGTGTGTGTAGGGGGGGGAGGGAGGAGAGAGGGAGAGAAAGGGAGAGAGAGAGGGAGGGAGGGAGAGAGGGAGGGAGAGAGGGGGAGAGAGAGAGAACAGGAAGTCTTTTGTGGTGAACGTGAGGCAAGAAGGCTGAAGTTATATGGTCTGTGTAAAAAGCCATTTAAGCCACAACTTCCAATCCCTGTTCATACAAGTCTAAAGCAATTACATGGGCTGGAGAGACCATCACTGTTAAGTAAGATGTGGTGATCTCAGGCCAGGTCCTTAAAGGATTGGGTTTAGAAAAATAACGAGAATGACAGCAGCAATGCTGGAGACCTCTGAGGTGGGATAAAAAAGATCGTGTGGAATAAACCTGGGAAACCCAGGAAGGAAGGAAGGAAGGAAGGAAGGAAGGAAGGAAGGAAGGAAGGAAGGAAGGAAGGAAGGGAGGGAGGGAGGGAGGGAGGGAGGGAGGGAGGGAGGGAGGGAGGGAGGAAGGAAGGGGTTGATGGAGCTGTCAATCTGACTTTTCCACCAAGCAAAGTAGTTGCTCATGAGTTTGGATGCATAAAACCAGCAAAACAAAGCTTTCTAGACAGGTAAAACAAGAAGTGACCTGCTATTTCATCACATTATTGACATTATGAAGAATCCCAAAATCTAGCAGAAGAGCCAAGAGCTCTAGCTGGATTCAGAAACACTCTTAGTAAAATCTTGGGCAAGTTGTTTTCCACAAATCTCAGTTTCTCAATCCACAGAATGGGGATAATCTGAGAATATGTTTCATACAGCTGTTAAGAGGATTACATGAGTCTCTTTTTTTTTTTTAACGTTTATTTATTTTGGAAAGAGAGAGAGAACAAGAGGATGGGAGGGGCAGAGAGAGATGGGGACAGAGGATTTGAACTGGGGTATGTGCTGACAGCAGAGAGCCTGAAGCGGGGCTTGAACCCACAAATTGTGAGATCATGACCTGGCTTAACTGACTGAGCCATCCAGGTGCCTCAAATCTTTTTTTTTCCCCAATATTCCAACTTATTATCTTTTCTCCTTACAGATATAATCCAGGTATCAGCTCGGAGCCTTCCTGACAGGGATCCCCAGGTAAACTTGATCTACTTAAGCTTTTTATATTTTTTCCTTATTTATTTTGATGGAGAGAGAGAGCATGAACAGGGGTAGGGACTAGGGAGAGAGGGAGAGAGAGAGGGAGTGTTGTTAGCATGGAGCCCGACACAGGGATCGAACTCACAAATCACAAGATCATAACCTGAGCCGAAATCAAGAACTGGATGCTTAATTGACCGAGCCACCCAGGTGCCCCACTACTCCAGCTTTTAAACTGAAACCACTTGAGGCACAAATTTCCACACTGGAAACTTGCCGTTGTGTGTGTATGTGTGTACGAGCACGTACGTGTGTGACTCAAAATCCATTCTTCCTTCCCAACATCCAAATTCCCTTATGGGGGATTACCTCTCCATCACTGAGAAGAAGGTTGGGTGGGAAGGTTAAAAGCAGGTGTCTTCTCTGTGTAGAATTCAAAGGGGTTCGAATCCTTTTCCTTCCACTATGTAGAACCACAGGGTGATCCTGTAGCCAAAGCTTAGCCAGGGTGACAGGCTAGCCCAGGATTTTGAACTTTAAGTGAGAAACATAAGAATGGAAGAAACCATTGCATTTGGACATCTCCTATCAGCATCCTGACCTGATGGTACTGAAGTCCCTTTTTGTCAGACCTTTGGTGCAGGTCTGGCCACCGTCAATTCCTAAGCTGGGGCATCACTCCTACTGCTTCTGTGAGCACCAGTTTTCCTGCAAGTAACCTCCACTTCAATTAATTAGCCAGAGCTGATTCCCACTGCTTGCAAATAGAAAACACCACCTGACAATGTTATTTGCACAAATAACTTCAAACGAGCAATGCCCTCACTGACATCTCAACAAGCTACGAGAGCCCTGTGAAAGCCTCTCCTCCCTTTGATTCTTTTAAGGCAAGGTTTTGAAAATGTCCCCATGTTCCCACTTCCAGTCTTGTTATTTTGCTCCTCAGATTTCTTTCAGTTCATGCTGATCAGCTGCAGTTCTGCCCACTGATGTCCCAAACACTATTAAAATAAGCTCACCTACAGCACTGAGCCTGCTAATCATCCGCCCATCTAATTAGACGTCTGACAACCAACTTCTTCAGCAAGATTTCTGTTCTTCTGTTGGACTTTCCATGCGGAAAGTTTTATAGGTAGATTAGGAGCTAGTGAGCCACCCACATTCATAATCCTCCTCCTCTGATTATTCATGAAAGAACAACCATGTCAGCCATTCCAAAAAGCCACGTGGCCCAGGAAGCCACAATTCCAGTGTCAAACAAATGGCCACTGTCACTAATCAAAAGATAAGGGTTTTTTTTTTCGGTGGGGGGGAGAGGCAGAGATGGCTCTCAGGGTGCAGATCCAGGCGATACTGCTGAGAAGGTGTAGGTGGTGTGTCTGACAGGAGCCAGGGCCAGACTTGTGGGGGAGTGAAAGACGGGTAGGGCTGCCAGCCTGATTACATCATTCATCTTAATCTCTTTGTTTTCCCCTCCTTATGTTTCCCCTAGGAAAAAGCTCCTGATTTTATTTACCATTCTGATGGCTTCTTCCCCTGTTCTAAGCCACCCATTTCTGCCTTTGTCTTTATTATCACCTTTTCCTACAAACCTTAAAGGACAATTATTTATATTCTGTCCCCAGTTCAAAGGTAAGGGACCTACTGCATGGTCTCGCCTATTCTTGTCAGAGTAGTGTTTTGTTTTAACTGAATTGATTTCCCTTATTTTATGGATTAATTACTTTTTTACATGGTCATTAAGGTTTTACTAAGCATATTCTTTACTTCCTATGCCATTCATTTCTCACAACAATCTCTCCAGGTAGTGAGGGAACCATTCCGAAGTCCTACTGGTAGGTGGGAGGGCTGCTGGGATGAGAAGCCAGGGTTACATCATTTTTTTTTTCTGTAGTAGGTAAAAACCCACCCTAATCCAACTCATTTGCTCTCACTTTCACATGAACCAAAGAGGCAGCCATGAAGTTCCCCATATGGATTCCCCATTGAGTCCTGAGGATTTCACGACATGGGTTTGGCAAGAAAAGTGAAATCTGCTCCATCAAGACTGATGATTCAACTAGACATTAATGGGGAAGAAAGAGGGGGAAATGATGGGCACCAAAGAAAGAATGCAACACCCTGCCTCATCACATCATCGTGTCCTCCACCCACTAAATTTCCATTCTCTCTCCAACATCTGCTTGATGAGCGGCACAAACATGCAGTCAGTGGCCTAGTCAGAAATCCTGAAAACCATCCAGACCTGCTCCATCTCACTCATCTGGCTCCTCAACCCCCATAACCTATCTCATGTCCTTTTTTGTGGTTGTTGTTAAGGTTAATTCCAGTATAGTTAACATACAGTGTTTCATTAGTTTCAAGTGTGCAATGCAGTGATTCAATAATTCTACACATGACTCAGCGCTCACATTCTTTCGATTTCACCTCGTTACCATCACTTAACTCTATTCTGCCACTAGGGCTTACTACTGTTTGGCTAAACTTTCTACAGTTGCCCCTAAACTGGTCTCCTTGTTTCCAGAGTCATGTTTGTACAGAGTCTCTTCTAAATAGCACTCAAAATGCTTTCTGTGCAAAGTTTTTCCATGACTCCCCAAGACTTTCAAAATGTCGTCACTACTTCCTTCACCAGGTTCTCTATCGCCTGCCACTGGTGTGGCTCTCAAGACTCCACAACTACCACTTGGCCAAATGAGCCCTTCCTTCCAGGAATATGGAAGTACTGGTAAATTCTTCGCTAAACCATCTTATTTCATCATCCCGTGATTTCACTCATTACATTATATAGATTTTCTCCCTGTATCCATCTCATCCTTCCTTGAAAGGCTATTACCTGCTCATACCTCAAAAGGAAGCTCAAAGGTCACCTCTACCAAACCACCCTCCAAACCACACACTACATAGATGTGACTTCTCCTTGTGAGTTCTCACGGTTGTCTCTCTCAGAAATCTACATCAATCCCTGATTTTGCATGTGAAGTGGCATGCATTTATCACATCGTTGGCTTACCCCCGCTGTGTACAAAAACAGGATTGTGAGCTGCTTGAGTCCAGAATCTATGTCTTAGTCATTCTATCCCCAGTGGCTTTCACAGTGTCTGGCAACAATACTTGTTGACTAGAACTGAAATCAGATGTGACATTGCTTGTGTTTGAGGTAGGGCATGAGGATCACAGCAGTGCTCAGGTACCGACTGTCCAGGGATCTGTAGTCTCTCTGGTACTGACATAGCTGCCAATTCTCTACCCATACGTCCTTGGCCTCACTGCCATAATGTATTCATAACCCTACTTCCAACTGCCTGTGGCTTTTCTAGGGTTTCGGGGGTTCCCGTCCTCCAGGAGGTGCCAGGGAATGAACACCCCCTGCGGCAGCCTCCAAACAAACACTGATAAAAGTTGGCATAAAAATAATCTAAAACCCTCATCCCTTGTACACGATGCCTCAGGGGTGGCCATTCTACAGTGACTCCTAGATGTCCCCAGTGAGATTAAGCTCCAGTTACCCACAGTGTTGATTGATTTGGTAATGTTTGCTTACATTGTACCCTTCCCTTCCTATACCTGTCTCCATTGTCCAAATTTGGTGTCCAGGGATTGTCTCACAATGAATATCTTGTACCAGAATCCTACTATCTGAATGTGTTTCTGGGGGAACTCAGCTAAGACAGTATCCAATACTATTTTTTTTTTTAAGTTTAAGAAGTCATATAACTCTATGAAGTAGGAAGAAATATCATCTTTATTACATACATGAGGAAACTGAGGTGTAGAGAGTTTAATCTTCCATTAAGTTTACAGCATGTAATTGAAGGGACAATCTACCTATAGGACTTCATGGGTTTTTCCCCCACCAGCTTTGTTTGTCCATTAGCCCTTCTAGCATCCTTACTTTAGAAGCTCACATATCAGTTGCTGATGGTGCCTCTCTATCCAAAGGCTGCTCTCTAGAGAAAGTTCCCATGGAGTTGCATGCTAAACTCCCTCCCTAAGAGAATATTAGGACCAAACACAGAGATCACTCTACAGCCTTAGAAACAGTGTTGCCATCACGATGGTCACCCAGGATACAAGAGATTCTTCCACAATAACTAGAAAACAGCTCAATACAGTACACACAGTGTACAAATGTAGTACACAAATCTATTGTTTTCTTTTTTAATGAAAACCAGACTAGGTAGAAAACTATAGAAGAGATACGAATTTATCTACAGCATTAAGACAAGGAAGAGAACACATTTAAATGTTCAACTTCCTAAACAATCAAAGATACACAAAGTTTTGAAAAGGAGATTTTACTATTCTATTACAAAAATAAGTAGAGATTAAAATAAGATAATGTGCAATGCTTGTATAACTTTAGTAAAATAGGCACTTGGTATAATGTCAGTGGAAGTGTAAATTGGGAGAACATATTTGAAAATTAATTTGGCATTTTGTAATAGAAGCCTTAATATAGACCTTGAAATTGGACCCAGTAATTTTAAAAATATTCCATAACCTTTAATTTAATATTTCCCTCCTACAGATTTACCTTAAGGATATAACTCACACCCATGTATACAACAAAATATGTCCCCCAAATCACCACATTATGATTTATAATAGCCAATTAAAAATCACCTAAAAGCCAACTGAGAGAAAAAAAAATAACTATTCAACCATATGTTAGGATACTTAAAATAAACATTAAAATTTTAGCTTTTAAAAGCTACAACATGCCATGGAAATTAATGTATAATGCTTAAAAAGACACAAGGTTCATAATTTTATATATGGTATGAGCTTACTTTTTTAATGTTAATAAACCTAGAAAAATAGGAAGAAAAACATCAAGTGGTTCATAATTATTAGAATCGGTAATGGAATTATGGGTGACCTATTTTCTTATCAACACTTATGAAATTTCCAAACTTCCTGCAATACAGATGCATAATATTTATATTTATGTGAAGTTATTTTGAAATCTAGATTGGCTCTACTGGGAAAGTGACTCTACGGATAGTTATTCCTGTAGGACAGGGCATATCAGGCATTGAATCAAGAACAAGTACTAGCAGGTGAAATAAAATCATTTACATAGTGTTCCCTTTGTCTAATTTATCCTCCAGATTTGGTGGTGCATGCCTCCCCTTCCATTTTAATGTTTTCAGTCCTAAATCCATCATTGGAGAGTCTTGTGGTTAATGGGCATGTGCTAATTCTAAGGGCTCATGGACCCTTATGAAAGCTTTTGTTTATGCAATTTCAATTAGGGCAACAACTGACAAGCATAAAAAGCAGCAAAGCCAAGGCCATGCATCTGATAATAAACTGTCTTCGTGAATTGAGAAAAAAAGAGGTTCATCGTGAGTGCCAATTGCTTCTTGTCATTTCCAAGAGTTGAAGCAGAATAACTGTTAGAAAATTAAAAAAAAAAAAAAACAATGCAAGACAATTCTGTTTTGACTTGGATCTGTGGTGATTTCCCACACCATCATGTTTTAACGCTTTTTCCTAAAATATCTGTAAGTTAACAAACATTGTTTATTTTGGAAGATCAAACTGACGCAGCAGGACTCTCTCAGAGACAAGAAAGAATGAAGACTTTGAAGAGAAAGTAACAACTAAACCAAATGTATTTTTAATTACCTTTAAATTATACTAATAACAACATTCTCAGTGGGGCAAAGAAATCAAATCCTACTTACTGTGAGATGCCTCAGCTTGGGAAAAGGTTTCCTTTCCTCATTTGTTTGGGTTTTGTCTTAGGGACTGGACTGTAGCTATATACAAATCTTATAATTTACATCCATTGTATGCAAAGGACTAGATGGTTTTATTTGCCTGTTGACTATGATTTCTCCAAGACTAGCGATGGGTTTTGCATCACTGCCATTGTTTGCTTTGTAATACCTTAGAAAAATCACCTTTCTTTCTCCAGCCCTAACTCAGAGTTTAGGAATCAGGAGTCTTAGCTCTAGGAAAACATAGCTTCTTTTTGCTTGTGGATGAAGCAGAGAGAAGTGAACTGAAATTGCCAAAGTTCACATATTTACTACTGGAATCATGGATATCATCCAGCTCCTGTAAATTCCTCCTTGGAATATTATCAATAGTCAACACCAGGGAAATGTGCCATATAGTAAATGTATACTTACAGCTCTGCCTTTCCCCACCAGTCTCATAGGCAGCCATGAAATGTGCTGAAATTTGCCAAATCAAGTAATTTACATCAATTTTAAAATATAAAATCGGTCTCAAGATTTATTTAAAAAAAACTTTATTCAGAGTTTATTATGTGTGTAGTATATGCCCATGTCTATATTAAGACATATAAAAGAACATATAAGAATGTCTTCTAAGAGCTTACTTTCTAATGGAGAAAAGGAGGTCCATATTCAAAGGTTCAGCCCCAGAAAGAGGAGAAGCAAGAAGTACCAGAGAGGAAGGCATCTAAGGACCACAGGAGTCTGGTGATAAGACAAATCACAGCCCAGGGCTTGAGAGGAGAGTGGAAGTCAAGCACCCTGGGTGCTAACACTGAGACTTGAAATAGATCATTAACTGTTTTTCATAGAACTATCAGTGGCATCGCTATCTCCCTCCCCTTCTGTGGACAAACCCATAAAATCATGGAAAGGTACACAGCCGTAGAAGTGGAAACATAAAATTACAGCTTAACTATGTCAAATGTGGAAAAAGCCTACCGAATTATTTTACAGATGGGTCCAACCGAGTGGACTCCTATTGGCCAACTTGTATGTAGACATCTGGTGTAAAATAAAGAGGAACGTTGGGATCTGTGACTTCTATACTGTGCTACATAATTTGCTAACTTCAAGAAGTAAAATTAGATTATTAAACAATTTTTTTAAGTAAGAGTAATGTTATACTAAGAAACCAAAAACACTCTCCAAAGAGAGGTATGGAGTGAAAGAAGAAATGAAAACTACGATTACAGACTAATTAGAAAATAATGAAAATGCAAACACTATTATCAAAACATGGGATATACCACAACTCCACTGTGCATCTAAAATAAATGCTTCATTTCAAACACTTTAATAATTAAGTAGTTAAAATGAAGGCCAAAAAAGTGATTATTAAATTTAAGAAGGTAAAAAATAACCATAATCTTTACAAACAAAAGCAGGGGGAAGGAAACCATAAAAATAAAGGTGGGAAAGGATGACATAGAGAAGAGAAAAAATATATTAAAATTTCTCAATAAATCCAGGAGTTGCTTCTTAGGGAAACAAAATTAGTATATGAATATTAAGCATTAATATGTGAATCTGGTAAATTCACTAATAGAAAAGTAAACTGATAAAACTGGAGAAGAAAAAGGTAAATGCAGTGTTTAAAGAATATATAAATTCCTCTATTCATACAATGTTGATATATTTGAAAATCTAGGTCAAATTAATACATTTCTAAGAAAATTGATATTACTAAATGCAATAAAGAAAAATTTGAAAAAAATATATTTAATGTAGCATATTTGATATACAATGTCTTATTGTTTTCAGGTATACAACATAGTGATATGACAATTGCCAGCATTATGAAATGCTGACCATGATAAGTGTAGTTACCATTGTCACTATGCAATGTTATTGCATTATTATAGACTATATTCCCTACGCTGTACTTTTCATCCCTGTGATTTATATGGGGCAAGATTATTAAAAGTTAATGAACTATTAGTCGTTCTTCCATATCTCCCTCTTCCTCAGTGAAGGCTCCAGAGTTAGGCTATTTTGTGAGTGATTTTAAAATATATATATAATTTCACTCCAAAATGTTAGGGAATGAATCTGCAAACAAGCTAGGACTTAGGACTCTGGTTTTCCGATAATCTGCTGTCTGACTTTTCATCAAATTATGCTACTTCCCTGATCTCACTTTCTTTGCCTATAATACAAGCACTGGTTCACGTGTGCATACATGTGTGTATGTGGGTATATTTATGGCTGTGTCAGAAGAATGACTTATATGGAATGCAGCCAACTCTACTATCAACTGTGCAAACACAGAATTTGAGGGTTAGAAAGTCCCAGAATGCTTTAAAACACTCTCACAATTTATTATTAGTAACCTCCCATAATTTACTATAAACTCTTTGTATGGTCTCTGAGGTTATAACTAAGTCAATTTCTTTCCTGTTATAACCCAATCTCTTCTGTCTCATATCAACACCTCTCTCTCCTTTGGGGAAGCATTTAGGTTCAACAACTATATGTTGTAATAACAGGTGAGTCTACTTTAAATACAAAGCTGAGGACAGAGTATGGAAATCGACATTCTGCTTGGATCCCAAAGCATCTTTAAATTAATAGAGTGTGGAAAGTTCAGCTGTAGTGCCCTGGGGAAGGGACTGAGTATGTGACTGAGGGATGTGCCAACTGATCAACTTGCCATAATGTAAAAGAATCAGTCTCCAGACACTATAAAGGTCATACAGACCCCCCAAAATGCTATTTCACCACACCTTCTTTCCAAGCTAGCTGAATGACAAAAATTGAAAAAGAACGATAATACCCATTTCTGCCAAATGTATGTGGGAGACAAGCACTTAAATAACTTGCAGGTAGGTGTATGTTCAGTGCAACTGTTTTGAAGAGTAACTATGTACATCATTTTGTGTGACTCTTTACAGGATTTCTGGCTTCTTTCCTAGCAGTGAAATTGCTAGGTCAAAGGATTCTATCCCAGTATTACAAATAATAGTAGCACATTAGAAAGAACCTCATGTCTGATAATGGGTGCACTGGCACACAGTTTTATATTCAATAAGTGAGTATTGTCCCTTATTAAAATAAAGAGGTAGATTTATATTTACTGACATGAAAATATGCTTAATACATACTAATATGAGGAAAGAATAAAGGATATAGGTCAAATGTGCTATGATTAAGCTAGCCCCCTATTTGTGCCTACCCATACAGAAATAAAGAAGCACGCATACACAAATATCAAAGTTTTTATCCAGGATACTGGGATTTTGGTAGATTTTATATATTTTAATTGGTTCTAATATTTAAAGAGTCAATGTTACTCTGGCAATCAGAAAAGTAATCAGAGTATTTCCATTTTGATAACAAAAATAAAATAGGCATATCTATGAATAAGATAAAAAAAAAAGATTATGCTACCTATACCTATCGATACAAGTACAGTCAGGTCCAAATTTCCTAGGAAAGCTTAATTAACAGCCAGAGACTACTGTCATTCCTCTGAAGTGTGGAATGTATCCATAATCTGACTCAAAATATGTAGCCTTAAGTTCTTATTCAACCTTTTTCTCTGGGCAGAAGTCTGCCTAGAGGGTCAGCAATCATGATTTATACGTCTCTTTCCCCAACCCTGGAACCTGGCACGGCAGCTTATACACCATTACACCCAAGTATCTGCACCCCCGTCATCATTGTCAGGCAATAGAGCTTATGACCTCTGGGCATATGTTAGTACTCCTTGTCCTAAGTCCCCAACAGCCTTAGAAATGTTTAATGTTTAGGATAGGTGTTTTTACCACCGAGTAGTACTAAGAAGTTCATGAACACACAATTACACAGAATTTAGATGCTAAACCTGAAGCTGATGTCACTTGCCTATCAACACTAAAGGCTTCCAGGAGCTCTTAGCATTGATCCTCTTTCATTCCAATGATCAATTTTGTCCTTTCCCTGGACTGGCATGGCTGATATGAGGACTACTTCTCTGTTTTAGCTGTACAGCTGAAGAATTTCCCTGTGTAGTTAAGTTTGCTCCCCCCAAGGGACAAGCTGGATGCATCTTCAGTAGGATATACTGTCTACCCTTTCCCACGGGCCCACTAGTCCTTATAGACAGCACACCCCGAACACTGGAGGGACCTTGCAATAGAATTGCTCCCTGTGTGGCACTAGAAGCCATCCTAGGTAGGTAGACTGCACTATTCTGCTTCTTCTAGTCAGTCCTAGGTTGTTCATTTATGATTTCAAGAATTACCCTAATCTGCATCTGTGGAAACCATTAAAATCTGCACTAGGAATCTTTAGGCTCCACCACCTAATTCCTGTCCCTCCAACCAACTTTAAACATTCCATGCACTCCGTTATTTGCCTTCATGGTACTTGTACCCTTCCTGTCTTCCTTGTTCCCTCAGATGCTTTGGACGAAATATATGCCTGACTTCCAGGTCAGCTTTTCCCTGAGAGGCGCACCTCAGCTAATCATCCAACATCCACTACACAAGCAGTATCTTGCCCTCTCTACTCCCTCTCCTCCTAGAGTGTAGGATCCTAGCCCCCTTGGTGTTTGGGAAGAAGGCTCTGGCACAACCATTTGAAAATCCACAGACCACACAGACTTTGAGGGCTGCATTCAATTTTATGCTGGCTGCATGGCTGCCTTGCTTGCCCTCAATCCATAGCTCTCATGCTGAGGACCCTTGCTGACTTCACTGAGGTGAAAAGAATGTATTTCCTTTGGTCATAAGTCATCATCTTTTCCCTCCAAAGTGGCTATAGGTAGAGAGTAGGAGAATATAAAGTGTGGCATGAGCGGGAGAAAGAAAATATACTCAGGAATAGAAATTGAAATAGAGAAGTGCAGACTCAACACATGTACATACAGAGAGGGGGATTCTTTGCTCCCAGACCATGGCATCATATCAACTCTGAAATCCACATGCCCATGTCCCTACTTCACCTCTGCCAAGAACACATAGATATGCCTTTTCTACCAACTACGTGCTACTGTATAAATGGGGGTGGGGGGGAGGGTGTGCTGTTCTATCCCGGTTAATAGTTTAATCCCTTTACCACACATCCTTCCTGGGATTTTCATGCATCCTCGAAATATTTAATTTTCAAAATTACTTCCTATTCCCAATTGGTTTCTGTATCTCTCTCACTTATTACCTCCAGTGGACATTCCTTTCCCTCTTATCTGTGAAATCCAGTCCCCTTTGCTTGTTATCTCTCCACACACACACACATACATATGTATGTGTGTGTGTGTGTGTGTGTATATATATATATATATATATATATATATATATATATATGTGTGTGTGTGTGTATATATATATATATATATATATATATATATATATATATCTCCACACAATACATGTGCAGGTATCACTACGATATGATTGCTGATTTGCAGGGAGTTAAGTCTCCAGAGCTCAGCACAATGGGGAGGAAACCAAATTGCATATCATGGCAGGAAAAATGACTTTAAAAACTTTTTAGCAATTTTCACTCATAACTACTTACTGGCATTTTTTTTTCCTAGCCAAACCATTCTGCTTTAACAAAGTAAAACAGCTTTGCTAAATAAATAGTGCAGAACAATTCTGTTCTCTGTGGCCTCTGCCTGCAAACATAGATCTGACCCTGCTCTCCTTTACATATGCAAAGTCTGCAACTGGTGGAGGTGTAGGGATGACGTTGAGGACTGGGCTCTGGATGCCAGGAGTCTGGTTTTCTACAGTGTGAAACTGGGGAAGGCTACTACACAACTCTGTGCCACAGTCTCTTTACATATAAAATGCAGCTAAGGAGATAATACAAAAGGACATCAAAGAATATGATATTGAGCCATGGGGGTTGCGTGAGGCACACATGAAATGATGACCCAGGAAAGGTGCTCATCACGTGCCTGGCACAGAGTAAACCCTTTTTAGTGTTTGCCCTAGACAGAGGGCCATGCACGACTTTGCTTCCTAACTCGTCCTAACAGTCACTGCACGGAGCATAGAGGGTGGGGATGTATTACTACCAAGGACGTCAGTTATGACAACTATCTCCTGTTGGAAGGCAGAGGAAGCTATAGTAAGTTGTTTTTTAACTGCACGGTTTTTCTGTGCTTAACCTTTCCAATGATTAGTATCTGCTAGAACATACATATGCACGTAAAGAAGGCATGACTGGAGCAGCATTGCCCAATCCAGGGTCATTCATGTGCCACCACGATTCTACCTAATCGCTGGACCACCACATGTGCTATCCTTCACTCCACTTTTGTTTTTTCTTCTTTCAATTAACTCAACTATTTTTCTTAGCCTGATCTAAGATAACAACCATTACATCATAGGTCTGATGTGCTGTTGATCACTGACTACTATTCATAAAATAAGTAGCAATAACTAACATCTTAAATATGTCTATCCACGTCCCGACTATGATAAGTGTCTGCATTTGGAAGCAGCTTGATTACTGCACCCCAATATTGTTTGGTCTATGCCTATTGTGTGCGCTTGGATAAATCATTTAAACTCTCTGAACCCCACTTGCTTCATTTGGTCCCGTTCACAGATCTCTTGTAAAGGTTAAGGGAGAAAATGTATGTGAAAGGGTTTTATAAACTGTAAAGCACTGGGCAAGTACATGGTGTTTTCAGTTGATACCAAGAACTTTTTGTTGTTATTGATGATGTCTGTAGATTAGTTTTGAAAAGCAACAAGGTGGCTTTTCAAAGAAAAGAGAGCTTCTTTTATCCATAAGCTACCTGGTTGATGTGTCACTCGGGATTCCACAAATGACTACAATCCCAGCCAGTAGCACATTGGGATTCCCTACTGCGGTAACCGATTATTGACATCACCCTTGGAGCCCAGTAATGAGAACAAAACCTACATATGTCCTTTTTGCTTTTTCTTCTCTTGACATTTTTTTTTAAAGTCACAAAGTCTCAGCCCAATTCTCTACAGATTAACTTCAGGACATCCATATCAGGAAGTCAGGATCCTGACCTCAGTATCAGGTAGCATGGTCCCCAAGGTTGGAAGACCTGACTCCAAAAGCACTGTCAGTATCTGCAGTCATAGTAAAGCTCTTTGCATTTCTCTGCCAATCCAAGAACTCCTGGGCTTTGCACATTTTTCTAGGACAGTGGTTCTCAATCTCAGTTGCACCTTATAAATCGTATGGGGAAATTTTTTAAAGTACTGGTCTGAGTGCCAGCCCAAACCAATTTAATTAGAATCTCTTGGTGGATGCAGGGGCTTTGGCATCCATTTATATTAAAAGTTCCTTAGGAAGACTCCTCAGGGACCACTGCTTTAGGTTAACCATGGCCAGAAAGTAAGGCTGCACCTACCGAGCATGGAGAGAAGTAGGAATGAAGTGCAATCAATGTGTTTAAAGTAGCAAAATACTATAAGTCAGAATAACCAAACAAGAATAAAACAAAAACAAGTAAAACGCAACACCAATGGCACCTGCCAGTCTACCCATGCCACTTTTTCTCACGAGATGATATTTTCTTTCTTGCACAAGAAGATCTTGTCAAATCGTAGATGCCTGGTACTTACCCCTGACCTAGAGGAATCAGAATGTCTGGGGGCCAGAGAATTTGCATTTCAGTGGGTTCCCCAGAGCATCTAAGTCCACAAAAGATAGAACCATTGCACTCTATGTGATTACATGAGAGAACTGAGTAATCCCTGCTAGGTAGCACAATCCTGGTTCCCCACTCTGGTTGCATAAGGAGAACCAAACTCTTTGAGCTTTAAAATCTAGACACCCAGATTCAACTCCAGGCATCCAGATGTGGGAGCTGAACTGCTGAAGTTTTTAAAGATTCATATGGGATTCTGATAGGCAGCTGGATTATGAGCCTCTTCTGTGGTGGCAACACCACTGGGCAGTGAAAAAAAAAATTGCAGGGACTACATTGCCAAAATGTTTTCCCTTTGGCCAGGTGTCATTACCCAAACACACTTCTCTATGTCAATTCTCTTTAGAATGAGAAAATGAAAATCTCCTTCCTGTCAATTTGCCTTTTGCACAGAAGGGAATCCAGATTTAGAAAGTGTTTAAAGCAGTGAGCACTCCCAATGTCCATTACTCAATGCTGGAACCAGAGGCTCCCCAGGCATTATTAAACAAATTGATGAACACTGTGGCTGGATATAGAGGGAAGGACAATGCTGCTGGAACTGAAATACATTGATTCTTCTTCTAAATGTCTTGTAAGGAGAGACCCAGGAACTGACTTCCTGGATTTTCATGCAGAGGCTATAGTTATTTACATCTGAAAAGTCCAGTTATGCTGGCCACTGGGGATTCTGAGAATGAGCACAGGATGAAATGCAACTTAATTCTGTCTACTGGAGAGGGGTTTCACAGCTCACCCCACTGGGACTGTGCACGGTGAGGCAGTTATTATGGCCTGAACAAATGAAGACCCAAGCCAATTACTGCTTCAACCGCCTGGTTTACTTCTCAGTAGGACTTGGAGGCATACGAGATGGAGTGCTGGTTCTTGTCTGAGTTCTTGGCCTAACACAGGATAATTCATCCTGGACATCTTGAAGGCAGGGTGAAGACCCCAAAACAGGCCACCTCCATTCCTACTCAGTAGAAGGCTACTGGAACCGGGCATTTGAGGGACAGAAGCCTAAGGAATGTCCATGTGTCCAAACCATATTCTGTTAGGTGACAAATGGGAAAAAGAAGAACCACCTGGCACTCCGAGAGAAAAGGTAATGAAGAGTCTCTGCTTTGCCTGTAAGTCCCCCTCCCAAACCGAACAAACCAACAGGCACTGGAGTCAAGGGGAAGACAGCAATGAATTCCCTGTCTCTCCCAAGTTTGTGATTGGTTTCAAAACACTGTCATCAATCATCCTAATAAGCACTTAAAAAGTAAATCAAAGGCTATTAAAACACTTTTGACATTGAGCTTGCTTCCTCAAGCAAACCATAAATGCCCAGAATTTACAACATTTGCTGGGAGGAGGGAGGAGGACCTTGGGTTTTAAAACAAATTTATTAGCTTGTTTCTTACAGTGTTTTCCCCCCTTTCTCCCCTTGGGACAGTAATAAACTAAAATTGCTGAATGCCATAACGGACTGCTAAATGTGTAGCTAAGGTTCATATCATTATCTAAGCTATTCTGGGTTTCAGTGGGGTGATTTATAAGTATATGCCAGCAAAAAGTAACAAAACACTTTCTCCTCAACCAAAGGGGCCTAGGGCTATTTGATCAACGTCTACACTCCAAGTGCAGGGCAGTGAAATAATACTCTGTGTTACTCTCCTTCACAACCAGAATTCCTGGGGAGAGCGCAACAGGGCAGTGAAATCAACTGAAATGGCAGCCACCCTACGTCCTTAATACGTAGGATGAACTTGGGAAAAAGCCATTTATCCTCCCCGGACCTTAATTTCTTCAACCCCAAAAGGCAAGGATGGGTTTTGATAACTCTGAAGATCCCTTTCCAAAAGACAGTCCTGCCATCCAATTAGCTCATTAGCCAGTACAGCATTAATCAGCTATTTCGGGGCTTATATGAATGGCTAATGCGAGACTCCATTCCCTTCTATCCAAATCATGCCGGGTGGAAGTGTTCCCCCCCTTCCCACTGGCATACCTGATTGCTAACCCTTCTCCTTCTTTCTCCCCTAAGCATGTGTTCAATGACTGATCTTGGATTTAAACTCTCTTTGGCTCCTTGATTTGCTTCTGATCAGCAATACTGTCAGCTGGAAGGGGTAGGCTGCCCCCATTTTCAAGCCTGCAGGTCAAAGGAGATGGAACTGTGAGGATGGGGTGGAGGGGTGGGGCAAGGGACCAGCCTCTCCAGAGGAAGGAGTGTCAGCTTTTAAGGAAGCAGGAGCAGGGTGGTTGCTTATCTGCAGCCCAGACCTCTTCTCTGAATTCCAGACCTGCATGCGAGAACTCCTCTAGGATACCTCAAACATACCCCAAATGCAACTTTTCTAAAATTGAACCTGTGATCTTCTTCCCCAATATGGATCCTGTTGCAAGCCTCCCTCCCTCAGTGAATGGTACCATTATCTATGCCATTAGGCAATTCAGTCACCTCGCCTTCATTCTTGACACTCTCATCTCCTTCAATGGCTTTATGCCCAAATCTTAGATTTTGGCCCCCAACACCTGCTGAGCATTTCTTGAATGTTAACAAACCAGCGCATGTTCCCACTGTCAAGACCTTAACCAAGATGCGCTATCCCTCTCCTGGTTCTCTGCAGTATCTTCCTACATGATTTGACAGCACTTTCTCCTGGATCTTCCAAAATGCACAGTTGCCCATTTCTCCCCATTCCCACCCACATCTATGCCATCTTCCCCCCAGCCTTCCCTACCAGTGGGTCTCCACCCATACTCTACTTCCCATACCCTTCCCTTCCATTCACACTGGAGTTTCTTGAGTTTTTCTTGTGGGCCATGACTCCTCCCTCCACATGTCAGTGCCCTGGCTGAGGTGTTTCCTCTTTGCCTTTCCACCCCACTTCATTGGCCAACATCTATATGCTTCCTGGTTGCCACTTTCTCAGAACAGTCTTTCCTGTCACTGCTGTCTAGCTAGAATCCTCTAGGTATTGGTGTGTATGAGGACAAATTTCCATTCATTTCAGTACTTAACTCTGTGAAGAGTAACTTTCATTATTTTAGTGGAATCTCTTGTGCTTAATTGTAAATTTCCTGAGAGCTGAAAACCACTTCTGATTTTGCTCACCAAAATGTTCTCAGGGTCTAGCGCATCAGACACTCGAACACATTTATTGAACGAAGTGGGTAGCTGCTGATAGCAATGCATTTTATATTTTTCCATCCCACCATCAGCCAATTCCAGGCCCACACACTTGCTTCTTTGAATTATATGACTTTTCCCTGCTAGAGTGGTCTTCCACATAAAGTTGCCTGTGTCAATCCCTTTACAAACAAGGGTCTACTTTCCCAAATTTTTCTTTTTCTTTTTTTTTTTTTTTTCAATCACTCACATACAATGTCACCAAAGAAAGGGCCCCATTTAAAAAACACTCTAATAAGGGGCTCCTGTCTGACTTTGGTTAGATGCTCAACTTCAGTTCAGGTCATGATCTCTTGGTTCATGAGTACAAGCCCCTTAAGCACAGAGCCTGCTTAAGATCCTCTGTCTCCCTCTGCCCCTCCCCTGCTCTCAGTCTCTCTCTCTCTCTCTCAAAAATAAACACTAAAAATATATAAAAATAAAAAAAAACACTCTGATTGAAAGTCAGAGTTCATATCTTTTTTGTCCTACTTTATTCCAAGAAGGCCAGACTGTTTGTTTTCTCTTTATAAACCATTTTTATTTCTCTCTCCAAACCATTGCCTGTGGATCCCTCTCTCCCGTCTACTAACTTGCTATTTTCTCCTCCAGATCTTCCCTGCTGACTCTTACCTGTATTTATTTCTCTCTTCCTTGAATTATTACCAGGTTAATTGACCTGACTGCACCCCATCTATACGTTTTGGCACACCCAAACTACCCGAATTACTTACAACTACAAGCTTTTTTCTGCCTTGGGACCTGGGGCCACTTGGCTTTCACCGCCTGCTGCCCTCACCCCCTTCACTTCTCACCTGGCCAACTTTTTCTCACCTGAAATACCATGTTCTCAGGGAAGTTCTCCCTGATCACGCAATCTAACCTTCTTGTTATTCTAAGGACAACATGGATTTCCCTTCCAATTATGGCTTATCTCATGATACAGTGAATTGAAGGTTTTCCTTTACAACATGTGTCCTCAGTACATTCTACGCTTCATCAGTGCAGATGCTACCATGACTACTAGTGATGCAAAAACCTTGCAGACTCCCTGGCATGTGGTAAGTGCTCAGCAAATATTTCAGAATGTAGAAGTATTTCAACTAATGAACATAGCGTTCTGGTCTCTGAATTAGTTCTCTAAATCTATTGAGGGCAGCAATCCTATTTCTTCCTTGTTTTGTATCCCCCATGGTGCTAAATCCACAGGAAGGTTAGGCCAGGGTTTGTCATCTCCGGCACTGTTGGTATTTTGGACCCAGTGATCCTTTGTCAAGAGGAGCTGTCCCGGGTACTGCAGGATGTTTAGCAGCATCCCCAGCCTCCCAAGGACTAGATGCTAGTAGCAACCCCCACCCTCAGCCATAACAAACAAAAATGCCTGCAGACATTGCCAAATATCATGTGTGGGAAACATTCACCCCTCAATAACCCATTGAAAACCACTGGATTAAGTGTTTAATTCAACCAGTGTTGATTAATGGATTGCAAACCAGCCTGACAATCTCTAGGTTCTTAAGAGTCCCTCAAATTTTGGGAGGAATGGTTCCACTCGAGCCAAGGAACACAACAAATGTCTAAAAATACCTGACAGCTTCTATGAGTGGTGTTCACTTCAAGGGCTAGAAACTGCAGCCAAATTGGCTGGAGGCCTATGCTAACTTCTTCCTTAGTAATTGTTTTCTCAATAGATACAGCTCATTTTGAACATCCTCGGATCACTAGGTGGATTTATATCTTGTTTACTATTCCCTGAACTCACCAATTAAGTTTTCATCATTGTAACTACCTTTTGTATTTTTTATCTTCCTGTCGACTACAGCCTCCTGAGAGGTAAGAATCTGCACCTGGTTTATTACAGTGCCTTCTGCCACACACAAGAGCACCTGAGCAAAGTGACTTCTTAATAATCAAGATATGGTTGAACTTTGCCATTTGCTGTGTATTCTCACACACATTACCTCCTCAAACAGAGAGACACAGAGAGACACCCGGAGAGAGGGAAATATGGAGAGAGACAGAGACAGACGGAAATGAATGGTGTATTCAGTGGCCTCAAATCTGTGATCAGGACTGAAAAACAAGTAATTAATTACTCCTTACCAGAAGTTTCAACACCTGGGCTCAGAGGCAGAGAGAGGAAGAGGCAGGGCTGAAAAGTTTTATAGTTAATTTTAGTGGTAAATGAAAAGAAGTGACAGGAGCTTTCATAACGACTACCTTGGAAGTTGTATAATATAGTGTGTATTCTATGGCCTTTTGTAATATTGACCACTTAAACACCTCTTTATAAAGAGCGGCTGGAAAGGGAGCAATGCTCTTTTCATGGGGAAGGGTTAAATACCTGCTAAATCTCGTGCGGTAAATACTAGAATGAGGCATTTCAGTCAAGGTCTCCTGATTTTAAATCTCATACACTTTCTAACCCAATCCCATGGACTCTTACGAGGAACACACCTAGTTTCACTGACTCTTCATATAGTATCATGACAGTTGTGGTCATTTTTTCCCCTATTACCTTGAACGTGGTCTGCCTGGGTAAAGAATATCTGCCAGGACCTCTAACCAGGGGCAGGTACAGATTCCTGGAAAGATGTGCATTGTTTCATAATTTCATACCTCCGTTTGAGTGCCTTGGCTGGATTCTGATGGCTGTGTGTGTGTGACCCATAATATCATTGAGCATGAAGTGAATAAAAAGTAAATTCTCTAAGCTACTTGATTCAGGGAATGCTTAATGGAGTTACATAGTAAATGTCATGATGCTGCACAAAAGCAGGGTAAGATTTTAGCTCTGACTTCTAGCAAAAAGAAGAAAGGAAGAAAAGAAAAGAAAAGAAAAGAAAAGAAAAGAAAAGAAAAGAAAAGAAAAGAAAAGAAAAGAAAAGAAAAGAAAAGAAAAAAGAAAAGAGAAGGAAAAAGAAAAGAAAAGAAAAGAAAAAAGAAAAGAAAAGAGAAGGAAAAAGAAAAGAAAAGGAGGGAGGAAGGAAGGAGGGAGGGAAGGAAGGACGGACCTCTTTTTTCTATAAATTAGGAGCAGAATATGTATAGAATGACCACATATGTACCGGCTTGCTCAGGATAATTCCAATTTATTCCTGTTGTCTCAACATGATTATTCCTAGCGTCCCCTCTCAAAAGGATTACAGTTTGAAAAGTTAATTGTATAATCTTGCTAAATTGCACATTGTCCAGGTTCACAATGTATGTGACTAGGTTAGTACATTAAGTTTCATGTATAATCACATTTAAAATAGTTGAATACTTCCTCCCACAGGTTGTTCATGATATTAGATAGGTTTAGGGACTAGGTGACAAGTTCCTCCCTTCTCTTCAGAGGCTACAATATCACTTCCCACGAGAGGAATTTTACACTCCCACCACTGGACACCAGAGAGCAATGGCCAATGCAAAGAAAAACGCAGACACTAAGCATGAAATAAAGCCACCCAGCCACCCACTGGGACCCAGGGCCAACTTCCATATTCAAATCTACAGGTAACACCTGTAACCAGAGTGTTAAACGCACATGACTTCTGACTTAAAATATGGTTTTGTTTCTTTCTCTTCTTAAAATTTATTCCTTGCGCAATGTTTCCTGGATGAAACCCCTGGCAAACCCCTGAGCTTTCTGTTTATTTTAATATAACAGCCCCAAAGTCAACGTAATGCCGCATACTGCATTAATTCAGTAAACTGTCCAGTTGAAGTTAGTAATCCGAAAGCTGTATCTGACTGCATTAAATCTTCCCCCTTCTCTCTCCCTACTCCCTACCTTCCTACCTCCCACACCTGCTTTCCAGTCCCCATTACTCCCACCTTGACTCCCCCCATGCCTTCCAGCCTGAAGCCTGCACTGTGGGAGGGAGGCCTTCTGCTCTCTGAGCACTCTAACCAAGCCTGCTGAATTCTCTACATGCTGCCTTGTTCCAGAAGGGCAGGAGAGGAGGCAGGGCAGGAATAAGGGTCATTCTTACTTCTGGCTGGTTCAGCAGTCTGGGCAGAGAGGACGGTAAAAGTGACTCTTTGGTGAGGTCTTCAGAGCCCTCTGCCATCCCTGCCTCCTATGTTCCCGGGGCCTGGACAGTTGTATCTCCAGTCTAAGTAATAACTGGGGACCGTATCCCAAGCTGGTGGTCACCTGGAAGCCCCCCTTTCCACTGTGAGGTCTCCTGGCCTCGTCAGACAGGTCTGCTGAACAAGACCCAAGAGGACACCAGCGATACTCTCTCCAGCCTGGTCTTTGCTAAACACTCCCACTTCCCAGACCCAGGGCACCAAAGCAGCAGCCCCTTCTGTGACCCATCATAGAGCAGGTGGTTGGCTCCTGCCTCTTGCTTTAGATTTGCCAGGCAGGAGTCCCACCCCAATCCACAAACCATTTGTTTCAGTTAAGAGTCAGGTACTAGTCTTTGTATCGCCAAATTTGGGGAGACAGAGAGGAAGCTCTCTTGAAGCCCGTTTCTTCATCACCATGTGATGGTGATAAGAAATAGCTCAGTGCTCTGATAACTCCTTTTCAAGAAACCTTCTTCATCTAGCTCCTCACACGCAAGTCCTACTGAATGCCTCTGCCTCCTGATCCCTACCAGGCTCAAGTGATGTGACAGGCACCAACCTCCTGAAATTGGGAAGAGAGGGCTCAGAGTATACTTTTCTCTGGCTCTCTTTGTAATGGTACCCACCTTACAACATACTCTCACCTTCCTGACATATTTGTGTATCTTCTATCCGACTCATCTACTTGACTGAAGGGTGTGAATGTAGAAACAGGTTACAACAACCATTTAACTTATAAGTCAGAATACGGTAGGGAAGGCAGGGGTTGAGGATAGAGGGGAGTGTTCACCTCACAGTTAACCTTGGAATTGTAATGCCTGCCTATCACACTGGCACCTCAGTAGAAAGTGTACAGATTCATTGGAAGCTATAAACCTTCTGTGAGTATTAACATTAAGGGTCTAGTGCCTAGGAACACAAAACCAGGTTAGCAGGCTGACATCCCGCCTCCATCCATTACAAATTCAATCTGAACAGTGCTTATTTCTTTTCTTGTTGCCTGGGCTTTCCGAAAAGCTCTCTCTAGGGTCCTTCTTCATACGAGCCAAGCACCTTACTCCCACAAGGGAAATCTAAGAAATTGCTTTCCTGTGTGCTCTTATATGGAGTTGAGAAATCCCCTCTGATCTGTTGAACTTTTGAAGTCCCAGAAGTAGAAAACACTAAGAAATATATAATAAGGTCAAGAATCTGAAAATGCCATTTGTAAATGGACAGTCATATTGAGTAGACAGGTCTCCTCAGGTGGTGAACATTAGGGCTTAAGAAAGAATGAAAGGGATAAGTTACTTTGGGCACTTAATTTTGTTCCAAGGACAAAGTTTTGATTTCCTTTATACAGGTTCCATGTATCACGGGCTCAAAATGCAACCACCACTGGGCGCTAATACAGAACCTCAACAGAATAAGAAATTGTAGGATTGCCTCACAAAGGACAGGAAAGATGAGACTACTTGGTTTCAACTGCACATGAAGACTCCAGCAGCTTCTGTTACCTGGGCAGACCCATAATTCCCCTCTGAAGGGCTTATAAGAGTAAACAAACACCACAAATGGATAAAAATGTTGATCAGAAAGTCAAAGAATTGGGACCATCAAGTAATAGAATTTGTCAAAGGAGTTTTTAGGTGTTTTTCTTATTGGCTTTATTTCATTTAAAGTAATTTTATACTCACAGAAAAATTAAGTGGAAAGTATGAGTTCCTATATCCTGGCACCCAACAGTCTTCCACACTATGAACATTTGCACCCAATGTGTAAATTTGCTAAAATGGATAATCCTACATTGGCACCTTATCATCTCTCAAAGTCCATAGTTTATAGTAGGGTTCACTCTTGGTATTGTACATCCTACAGGTTGTGGTGTATATAATGACATGTATCTACCATTATGGCATCTCATAGAATAGTTTCACTGCTCTAAATATCCCATTTCATTCCTCATCTTCTCCCAAAATGCTGGTAATCACTGTTCCTTTTATAGTCTCAATAGTTTTACCCTCTCCAGAATGGCATATAATTGGAACCATGTAGCTTCTTCAGATTGGCTACTTTTACTTTGAAATATGTACTCATGGTCTCTCCATGCCTTTTCATGGCTTGGTAGCTCATGTCTTTTCAGAGTTGAATAATACTCCATTGTCTGAATATACCACAGTTTATTAATCCATTTACCCACTAAAGGACATGTTGATTGCCTTCCAGTCTTGGCAATTATGAATGAAGCCGCTGTAAACATCCATGTGCAGGTATTTTATGTAAACATAAGTTCTCAACTTATCTGAGTAAATACCAAGTAGCAAGACTGGTGGGTCATATGGCAAGATTATGTGTACTTTTGTAAACACCTGCCACACCATCTTCCAAAGTGGCTGTGCCATTTTGCATTTCCAACAGCAATTAATGAGAGTTTCTGTCACTCCACACCCTCCCTAGCATTTAGTTTTGTTAGTGTTTCACCCACTCTAAAAAGTGTGCCATGGAATACTGTTGTTTTTATCTGCAATTTCCTTATAATAGATGATGTAGAGCATCATGTCATATGGCTTCTTTGGTGAGATGTCTGCATACATTCCTTGGTGAGGTGCCTGTTCATATCTTTTGCCCATTTTTAAGTGGGTTCTTATTGTTGAGTTTTAAATGTGCTTTGGAAATTCTGGATAACACACCTCTACCAAATGTGTCTTTTGCGAACATTTTCTCTCAGTCTGGTGGCTTGTCTTCTCTTTCTTATGAAAAAAATCTTTTAAAGTGATCATCTACTTTTTCATTAAAATCATTGGTTATAGTGAGAAATGCATGATGACAGAGATGCCCGATAAACTGCTCAATGATGGAAAGGGATCTTTAAGCCTATTGGATACAATAAAACTGCCTGATATGGTAAAAAATAAAATCAAAACAAAGAAACAAAGGCTCTGACATTTGTTAATATTATGAAAATTACAGAAATTTCACTAAATATCCATATAGAGATAGAGATATAGATAATATGTACACTGTAGACGTATATGTAGGAGCTAGTCTAAACGTATGCAAAAGGCAAAAGAGAAATTTGAAAAGAAAGTATAAGAAGATGACAATGAGTGGCATGGAAGGATCTTGTTAAAACAGTTGACCATCATCCTTTCACTTCTGCCAATGTTAATACTGCGGCTGGATATCCCCTGGAGTGAATAGGAATCCTCCACCCATTAAATTTTACTTTTTACAAAGTGAAATAAGCCATACAGAGAAAGACAGATACCATATGGTTTCACTCTTATGTGGATCCTGAGAAACTTAACAGAAACCCATGGGGGAGGGGAAGGAAAAAAAAAGAGGTTAGAGTGGAAGAGAGCCAAAGCATAAAAGGCTCTTAAAAACTGAGAACAAATTGAGGGTTGATGGGGGGTGGGAGGGAGAGGAAGGTGGGTGATGGGTATTGAGGAGGGCACCTTTTGGGACGAGCACTGGGTGTTGTATGGAAACCAATCTGACAATAAACGTCATATATTGAAAAAAAAATTTACTTTTTACATTTAAGTACATTTTATTCTGTTTTGTTTTCATTTCAAGGTAACATGATTGTAATGTGAATTCACTTTTTCTACAAAGACAGACCAGCCAAATGTATTTCTTGTGTAACTTTTATAAGTATCTTGAGTTTTATAAATCTTCGTTCTGCTTTCAACAAACTTTGGATGTTCTGATCTATGCAAAATGATAATTATTTTGCTCAATCAATAGATATACTAGAGAAATACACACATACTTTTCCAAAACATATCTACTCCAAAAGTTATTTTAAAGTTATATTTTTACTCTTCGATTCTATATTATGCATCGTGTCATACACATTAAAAATATCCTTTTGCAATCATTGAGACCTTGCAAATTAAAATATCAAAACTCTGGCAGAATGGCTAATTTGAAGCAGGAAAAGCCTCATAATCCTTGACAAGTGATTGTCTTCTCTAAGGTTTTCTGCCGTATCTCACAAAGGTCCCTTCCCCAATCCTTTCTTGCTCTGTAGTCAGAGCAGCCTCAAAAATCCCCCAGGGCTTATTGCTGGCCACTAGTCATGCTACACACTCTGCATGACTCATTTGCCACAAGACACAGCATTCACTATCTGCTTTTGGACTCCTGGATGGGACCACCACCGCACTTAACTGGCTGTCCCTGCAGCAGAAACTGAACACCTGAATTACACAAGCTCCCTGCTTAGCATGAAATTGACTTGAAATACAGGTACTCATAAGCAGCCCCTCTTGCTGGCCTCAAGCTCATTTCCTGATGCGTAACTGGCTGAGACCCCAGGACAAGAGTCAGGGTCTTTCCAACCCTAAATAGCAATCTACCCCCACTTCACTGTCCCCCCCATCAAAAATTGCTTGAGAGAAGAAGAATGTCTCGGTTCAATTAGTGTTCCCTTTTGTCTGGATAACCTGAAATTTGTTCATGTAGCATTTCACATATAATTGCTTCAAGTCTATTTCTCTATTTTTATGATGAAATTGTTCCTTCCCAGTGAAACAACACAATACAAAACAGTCGCCCTATATCTTTGGGAGTAATACTAGAGCCGAAGTGACATCATGTTCTAGGGAGTAGTAAAGCCAATGACTCTGTTAAGATTTCCTTGATGATGGGAAGGAGAAGCAATTACAGGTATATCAGGCTCTCTAAATAGTTGTGTTCCTGGAAATCTGTGCACAAACCTAATGTTTTATATAAAGACATAACCAGAGCTCTGCTGTTAAAAATATTCTAAAATAAAACACTTTACAAGTAAAAAATGACTTAAAAAAAGGTATCTTTTTTTTTTTTTTTTTCTGTTGGTATCTTGAGGCTGGTATTGGATATTGTCCATCTATGGAGGTCACAGGATTAGATACAGGGAAAGAAAATACATTTAGTCCCAGCTACAGCATATGGTTATATGTATACTAAGAATTATATTCACCACAGCATTCTTCATAATAATGAAAAAATATTAACAATGTAAATGTTAATCAGGGGATTTAACATTTTTAAGTTAAAAATATTAAAGCAGATCTACATAATGAGCTATTACATTGCCATTAAAAACATGTATTTTTTTAAATAATGTGTTTGCCTTGAATAAACAACTGGAAAGTCAAAGAGAACTGCATGTTAATCCTGGCTTGCCTCCTGGTCTGACATCTAATAATGAATAGTCACTTTGTCTTTCTGAGCCTCAATTACTTCATCTGAAAGGTGGGGATTAAAAGAAACAATCCTGAGTAGACTGTTTTGGGACTTAATGGGGATGATACATGGGAAGTGTTCAATGAATGATAAAGTCACATTTTACTGAGCACTCACTATTACTGTAAGATCAAACCATTTGTAGTTCAAAATGGTCAAAAAATCACAATCCCATGTGGTTAAAACCAAAAAGAATACTAGAGAAGAAGACACAATACAAAAGTAGACTGAAATCTCAGATACTCAGAAGTATAAAGAGGCACACATCCAACAGTTCACTCTGAAGCAGAAGAATTATTAAATAGTGTTACTGATATTAAAATGATATTAGATCAAGGGTCTTAAACTACAGCCATCCTTCCCATCAAGAGACAGTGACTAATGCTTACGTCAGTGATAACATGCATGTATCTATGCTGGTACCAGGAAGAGAACATAAAAGAAAAATAATATATTTATAGGGTTGTAGCCAGGGTTCTTCTGAGCTAGGTACATAGACCAGAGAGAGACAAAAGAGCAGGGAGGGAGGGCAGGCTCCTGTCCTGGCTATGCCCTGGGCTCACAGAAACAGTGGCCCCATTTGAGCATGTGATCTGGCATTTCAAGTGATTGTGGGCAGAAGTAATCCATTCTTCCGGGAGAAGGTGAAGAGAAGTCAGAAAAGGGAGACGGCGAAGAGGAGGAGCTTCTGCCCACCCACCTCCACGTCTACTTTTTCTTCTGCCTTTTTTCTAACCAAATAAACTTGCTATATTTTTAAATGTTTTTCTACAGTGATTGTGATTGCATGTATGTGTAATTTTATAGGAAAAAAAAAGAAAATTTTCTTTTACTTGCAATTATATCCAGTTAGAGAATACTGTTAAAGTACACTGATGACAAAAAATAAAAAAAATAAATAAAATAATAAAGTATACTGATGATGAGAAGCATTAAAACATCCACAGGAAAGATAGACACTCTCCCAGGTGAGATTATCAATGGCTCCTTCTGTGCTGCTTTGTCTCCATGAATATGCTTTAGTGGTTAAGAACCGCTTCATGTTCAAGGGTGGCTTAGCCTTAGAGGACAGACTTAGAAGGGGATTACGATTATATCAAAGATCAGAAGAGAATGAATTTTTTCAGAACAAAAGACTTCTAAAATCTTCTAAAATTTCTCAGCCTTTTTACATCTCCTTTCCACTATATGTTATATGGAGATCTCCTTGTAACAGTTAATAGAAAAATTCAAATCGTAAACAAAGGAAAGAAAAAAAAGATTTGGGATATTAGAATAGAAAAATATGTGAATTGTCCCATTATAGAAAACTAAGATCCCCAGAGATATGGACTGTACTTACTTTCCATCCCTATTAAAATGGCCTTTTTTGTAAAGAAAAGGCACTATTTCCTTCTTCCTCTTTCCCTGTCTCTAATAATGAAGCCGCATCAAGACAGATCAGAGCCCTCATCAGCTTCTGGAAAAGTAAATCACTGAAGAAAGGCTATTTTGCAGTCTTTCTGGTTCATTTTCCCTCCATTGTTTTAGTATCCTGAGTGCATGGAAAATCAAACTTTGTCACTCACAGTACTGTTCTTGGCTGAATTTTGGAGCAGTCAGCAAGGTTTCTACAATAAACGAATGACCACACACACTTGTGAAGGTATATGCGCACGCGCGCGCGCGCGCGCGCACACACACACACACACACACACACACACACACACACACATACACCAGAATAATCAGAACCCTCCGTTGCTGATATTCCAGCCAGAAGGATGAAAATAAATGGTGTACAGTCATTAAAACTCCCAAACCAATAATTTTGAGTATGGTGTTAAATGAATGATGGTTAAGCGAAAAGAGGTCGAAGGGTTCCCTCTGCTTAAACAAATGAATTAATTAAAGGGTTAAGACCAATTGGTTAGAAAATCATCACGAAAGGTCACTCTTAACAGAGTCATTATGCTTAGAGTAAACAGTTATCAGCTTATCCTGCAAAATAAGTGTCAGGGCTGCTGTATGTTTGAATACAAATTATTTACAGAACCCTCTGCTAGCCTTGCCTCATTTTGCCTCTGGGAATATGCAGAAGCTGGCCTGTGTAGGTTTATGCATGTATGTGCACACTTGTGCATCTCATTAAAAATTACCGTCTTTGCATGAAAGAGAATGGCCAGCTCCAAGGCCATAGACAGGAGAGCTCTACTGATGGTATCAGTACTTAGATCAAGTGTGTCTTGTTTTGTGTTTTGTTTTTTCTTAGAATCTGGAAAGACACACTGGTTCTCAGAGGAGTAAGGACTCTCATTTTGTTTTAAGTTTATTATTTATCTTAGAGGAGAAAGAGAGCAGCAGAGGGAGGGAGAGAGAGAGAATCCCAAGCAGGCTCTGTGCTGTCAGCACAGAGACTGATGTGGGGCTTGAACTCACGAACTGTGAGATCATGGCCTGAGCAGAAACTGAGCAGAAACCGACTGAGCCATTCAGGTGCCCCTGTTTTGTTTTGTTTTTTTGATCACACTGTTAGGTAAGGTTTCTAAGTGAAATTTCTATCAAAAGTTTAGGAGACCTAGTGTCCTAATGCTTCCCATGACCTCTCCAACTCATATCTGCTCACAGCTTTAGTAGCCAAAGGCACACAAGAGGGAGTCTGCCTTTCAAAAACAGGATAATCTTATCAGATTTCAGTGGAGCTTTGAGATCAGAACTTCCCGGAGTTGAACTATGGTGAAGCTGGCTATGTGATATATTAAAATGCAGATACTGTGGCCTTTGGATCCCCCCCAAAATATACGTGTGTGATTCTGGAAAAGCCATATGCTGTGGGGTAGAATCCTGGGAAGATAAACACTGTATGGTTTCTTTCCTAATTCTGAGAAGACCTGGAGATTCTTGTCCTGCTCTTTGTCTCCTGGCGGACTCTGAAGGTTCAATAATATTTGGGAAGAGGGTTCACTCAGATACTACCCAGAACACTCCAGAAATATTCTTTTGGATCTTTATTCATTCACTCAGCTGGTCATTTAATTTTAATGAGCCTACTTGATGTGGCAGGCACTCTAGTAGGCAAGGGACACACAAAGCCACATTGTCCTACCATCAAAGGGTTTACAGTAGAGGCAAGACAGAAAGGTGACAAAATGCATCTAATGCGATGAAGCTAAAAGCAGCTGCAAGAACAGGGTCTCAGAACTCATTGGGGGGGGGCATGGAAGTGGGTAGGGGGAATACTTGGTCAGAAAGGCAGAAAACTCTGTTTCACCATGCTGGACTCCAGCGTGAAGTTCTTCCTCTGGAAGTTGGCAATCGCCCCAAGTGCACAAATACAGATGTTTTGCTTGTTTCTCACTCCTGAACCGGAGAGCCACCAGCTCAGAGGCATCATCACGGGACAGCCTCCTGCAGTTTTCATGGATCATGCCTTATGAATAATGGAAACTTTCAAGAATGATTTTGGTTTAAGATCAGGGATAAGCCCTTTCTGTGGGGCTGTGTATGTCAGCACTCTGCCCTGGTAAATTATCTGTAGACAGCATAGTCTATCAAAATGAGCACACCACTGTTCATTTTTTCCAGCCTGCCATGCTGTTTATTTACCGCCATCCATTATTTTAAAAACATTTCTGGAATCAAAGGTAAGAGGAAAGAGAGAAACAAAAGGGTGATAAGAGATAAATGCACCACAAATCTAGATTGCATATGCCAGTGAGATAGCACAAATGTCTGGGGAAAAAATGCAGATTCTTCCAGAACAGCAGGAATAGTCACAGGCTTGCATGGTTCCAGGAGGTTCAAAAAAGACAGGGTTTAGGGACATTGACAGTTACAGTCGGGAGGTGTTCTCATGGGGAAATGATGTGTCAAGCAGATCAGTTACCCATCTGATCCCTCATTTCTGGAACAGTGACATTATGTGAATTTTTGGTCCACCCCCATGTTCCCTTAAAAGCATACTAGGTATGATATTAATATACGCTACAAGTATATTATTATTTTTGAGAAGTGTGTGACATTTTTTGAAATACCTGGAGATACGCTAAGGTTTTTAAAAACAGAGTAGAAATCACTGGCTTGAGTAAAAATGACTTCACATGTAGCTGCTGATAGGCCCCCTGATACCATTCATCTGGCATCCAATCACCCTTCCTTGAAGCACCTCACAGCACTCCTGTCACCCTGTGTTCTTACTGGAATTCTGAGTTGTTAACTTACATTGTCACTCAGTGACAAAGCAAAGGTATGTGTTGTTGCCTTGGAGTGATAGCAATCTTTCCCCCTCCTCCTCAACACATGTGTGTGCCTACTGACTACAGCACAAGGTATGTTAGCTTTTTAAACAAAAGGACACGTTAGTGGGACTCAAGAAGTAAAGAAGAAGAAAATGTCAACGTCCAAGAAAAACAAAGCAACATGGTTTCGAAGAATTCAGACAAAGTTTTGCTCTAAGGACATCCTCAACAAACACCCAAAATGATCCTGTCTCCTCTCCCATCCGAAGAATCGGAAGTACCTTCAAGGTGAGCACTCCCCCCTCGGCGGCAATGGCAGTAGTGAGCTGGTTTGCACCAACACCGTTGCGAAGCAAACACTTCAATAGGAATTAGCGTCCAATTCAAACCACCTTCCCAGGGCTGCCTCCTCATTTCATGATGTTATGGAACAATTACCAAATGTTGCAATTCTGAAACCAGTCTGAGACCCAGGCCTCTGCAATTTACAACATATCCAGAATCTTCGTCAACATTAATTTTCTCCGTCCTAATTTACATGTTTTCTTTCACACTACAAAAGGATCTAAGTTTATGATTTACATGGAGAGCACGGCTGCATTTCAGGACTAGATGCAAAAAAGATTACACTCTTAATGTGGATGATAAATTTGCATCCTTGTTAAAGTAGAATATTTTAGCCATGACAAATGACAAGATGGGAGAACATGCTCACTGAAACTTGGATGCCCAGAAGTAAGTAATTGGCAACATTAGCAAGCAGCCCAGTCATGTAAAGCCCGGGAAAATAGTGGATCAAGGGTTCATTGATTCTGTGTGTCTCTCACACATTAAAATCCCTTGGGTAGCTTTTAAACTACCTATCTCCTGGGCTCAGTCCCAGAGATTCAGATTCCATTGATTTGGGGTGGGTACACACACATATTTTTAAAAGCTGCCCAGGAGATTCTAATGTGCCCAGCATTAAGAGCCACTGACTATGAAATATACTTAGCATATTGCCAGGCGTATGATCAATAAGACAGAAAATAAAATAAAATCAGTGATTTATGAATTCACTGATTCATTAAAGAGATACTTATTGAGTATTCACTATGTGGTAGGCATTGTTCTCTGTTCCAGTGCTACAAGGCAAAAGTTGCAAACCAAACACTGATTCTCAAGGAGCCCAGGGTCTAGAGAATTGCAATGACACTAGGTACATCTGGGATGTCCCCTGCCATGTTGGAGCAAATACAAAGGTCAAGTTTTCCCTGATCCAACTTCTAACTAAGAATAACTACCTCCAGATCACTTTACAACTTGAAGAACATGTGGATCATCATGATATCTGGTTACCAGATAGTTAGAACAACTATAGCTAAGGAAAGCATTTTTAAAATCCTCATCTTACAAATTTACAAAATTTACAAAAGTGAGGCCCACAGCGGCTTTTCAGCAAATGATAGCTAGCTCTTTTCCCTCTTTTCCTTTACAATCAGAAGACCTGAGTTTCCGTTGTTTCTATCTCTTAAAACGTATCAGACAAGTCTTAAAAATTTTTATTTACTCCTTATAGTAACCTGATTGACGGAATTATCATCATCACCAAGCTGACATGGAAATCAAGGTTCAAAGACATAAGGTGATATAGGCAAGCTAATTATTTGTTCTCTGTCATTTTTTAAATGTTTTTTTTTTAACGTTTATTCATTTTTTAAATAGAGACAGAGCATGAATGGGGGAGGGGCAGAGAGAGAGGAAGACACAGAATGTTAAGCAGGCTCCAGGCTCTGAGCTGTCAGCACAGAGCCCAAAGTGGGGCTCGAACTCACAGACCGTGAGATCATGACCGAAGCTGAAGTCAGACGCTCCACCAACTGAGCCACACAGGCACCCCTGTTCTATGTCATTTTAATTTTGAGTATGGGGTTTCTAATTTAGTGGCCATAAAACCAGGTTACTACCTGCAAACCCAGAGTGAGTTTGCCTGCTTCTGTCTACCTCTAATAAGCTAGCAACAAGCTATCATGGAGACATGTAAGGCGAAAAAAATCTAAAATAAGGGTATTAATATCTTCTCATTAGCATTCCAAAATATATGAGGACATGTGCTTTGAGCAACACAGCTATTCAAAGCAATGATTCTTAGACATATGGAACATCAAAGCTATCGTGACAATCAGGGTCCATCTAGTACATATTTTCTTCTTATAAATGAGGGGCCTGGGACTCTATGGAATAAAATGATTTGGCCAGGATCACACAATTAGTGGCAGTGCTAAGATTAGAACACACGATGTGTTCATACCAACTTTCAAACATGCACGAGACATACTATTTATTTTCATAGGAATGACTAAAGTAGTGGTAAATCTTTAACAGATTTAATACTTTGACGTATTTGCAAAAGTTTGAGGGAAGTCTACGATGAAACTTATTCAATTTTCATTTAGAATTTCTAACATTTCTGAAAACTAAGAGTTTTCTGAAAGGTAAGAGTTAAAAACTGAAAAATTGGCAGCCCGGAAGCACTGTTCTTTTTTTGGTTTTGTTTTCTTGGTTTGTTTTCGCTCTTGTTTTGTTTTTTTAAGCTTTGTCCTTTTTTTTCCTTTTTTTTTTTTTTGCAAAATTTACTTATTTATTTTGAGAGAGACAGAGACAGCACAAGTGGGGAAGGGGCAGAGAGAGAGAGGAAGACAGAAGATCTCAAGCAGGCTCCACACTGTCAGCGCAGAGCCTGACACAGGGCTTGAACTCATGAAACCGTGAGATCATGACCCGAGCCAAAACCAAGAATGGGACGCTTCACTGACTGAGCCACCCAAGAGCCCCTAAGCTCTGTTATTTTGAATATACACTTTTATCACCACCTAGGGCCACATTTGAACGTGAGCTACTCTCTTCTACCTCCTAAAAATCTGCAAAAGTGTTCTGTGTAGTATGATGCAGGAAGCTAACTATTCTTAAATGCAGATTAATTGCTGAAAATCTCAGTTCCCCTCATTTCTTTCAGTTTGGTCTTCCAAAGCATCCGTTGTGACATGGGCACTTCATCAAGCTCTTTCCTTCCTATGTCCAGTTGGGTCCTGAGTGGTAGCTAATGGCCACTAGTTGTGTGATTCTCTGAGGAAAAAACAACAGGATTGGTACTAACTCACAACCCCAGAATCCTATGCCCAGAAAAGAGCACAAAACTGAGATGAAATGCAGTGAGAAGACACTCAAGTCCACAACAGGAGCCAAGATTGGGTGAGCCCATCTGAGAGGCTTTCTCTCAGCCCTGGTGCGATTTTCAGCAGCTTGAAATCAAAGTCTTCAGCCACCAAGAAAAGAACAAAGTCTGAAAATACTATTGATAGAGGAAACTTACACTTACTGAGCCCTACTGTGCATCTGCAGCTGCAAAAATGATTTTTCCTCACAGCAAACCTACACGAGATGTGCTTACAGGGAACTAGGTTTTCATGGACACTGGGAAGCCGGAAGCTGAGCTCTTGTTCAGGGATTTAGTGAACCCTGATTTCCTCCACAGATCAGATGATGACAGGCTTGGCATTAGCCCCAGAGGAAAATGAAAACTTACAAGGAAGTATAAAATACAACGATTGTTCTTGAATATAATGTAAGCCTCAACTCTAAAAGCATCATCAAAATTCAAAATACCAGATTCTCAGACATGGCAGCAAACTATCCTTCACGGACAAAATCACTAACAGTTCTTTGTGACCACCCTGTTTTTGATCGATTTTTGCCTTTGGTTAAATACAATAAGAACTCAGTCTAATCTTAAATTAGCATATTTGTGTCCCTTTAAATCTGAAATGCTGCAGGTTATCAGCCCCATGTATCAGATGAGGGAAATGAGGGCTCAAGAGGGTAATTAGACATTTCAACTCTACCTTCTCCACAAGGACAAAGAATCCGTAAGAAAGGAAGGGTAACATTATTTCCGGTGGGTACAGGGACTCTTGGGTGACATAAAGTACCAAATCTACAAAGAAAGCTGGCCCTGAAACTAGAGGGAAGAGGAACCAAAATGCACAATTTAAATCTGCTCTAGGTTCTGAAGCCTATTTCAGGGGCTTTTCACACCCCACATCCACCAGCTTGATGTTTTCCATTATTAACTAGATTGGTACCTGTACCTTGACCTTCGCCCAACTACAATGGGTCTCTGGAATAAGAGAAATCACTCTAAGTTTCAGTTCGAATATGTCCTGCAGAGCTGTATCTGGAACAGATGAGGAAAACAGATGAATCAGTACCCAAGAGCAAAGGGCAAATTGATGTACCCCAGGCTGCCATGCTGGCTAGTGAAACTGAAATCATTAGAACCATCAAGGAGGCAAGACCCTTAGCTGTTCCATGCTGGCCAAAGCCTGGACAGTAGCCAACTCCAGTAGCATCCCCTCCCCAGTCCCAAATGTTTCCTGGTGACCGGGGGAACAATCGTATCATGTTGGTTTTAAACAAGCCAATGATAAGTAAGAAGGGCCTTTTTGAGCAAGAGTCTTCCAGTTTTGCAGACACTCTAAAACTGACCTAATTATTTTAAAGTAGTAGATATAGGCAGAGTCCACAGATTCCTATGTCATCTCAGCATCAGAGCATCAGCTTCTTTGCAGAGCTTCCAAGAAGGGGAAATTAGAGGCCAGACCTCTATCAAGAGTACAGCAGTAACCACAATCACTAGATGTCAGCAAAACTCTGATTGCTAAGGCCACTACAGACTGGGATCAACTGTCGCCCGGTAAAAGTATAGTAACCATGTTATAACATCCATTTAAGTTTTGAAGAGACAGGTTGTTGGGACGGCTTTCTGCCACCCAACAAGAGGAAATGGCCCAAGCAATGGAGAAGGGAGAGGGTGGTTTAAATTCTCACACTTCTTTGGGGTCAGATGTGATAGATCGCCAACTGGGAGATGGGAAGAATAAACCGAGAAAGGATGATCTAGTAAGTTGCCAAACGACAATATAAGTGAGAAAACAAATTTCAGAATCATTACCAATCAAGTAAGGGTTTTCAGATGAAAAACCTCCTTGCCCCACCAAAGAAAAGAATTTATACATCAACTTATAACAGGCCTGGCTAATCCCAGCCCCCAATTATTTCCAAGTGTATCTTTCTGGTATAACGCAGCAAGCATAAATTTCCTGATTAATATAGTGTAGAGTTGGGGATGGAGAAGACAGACTTCTGTCAAGCCACCTTATTTCTTTCAAACTCAAAGAGTTAAAGCTAAGTTCATACTGGTCTGTCTCAATGTTCGTATTTGAAAGGGACGATGAAGCAGGACACTCAAAGATAAATTCTTTTCAAAAAGCTCTTTTAAGTCTTGGTCCCCAGAAATGCTGGCAGAAATAAATATACATTTTTCAAAAGAAAAAAAAAAAGTCCTGTGCCTTTCATGAATTGATTGCATCTCCTGCTTCTGCAAGCTAAGAAGTCATAATCCTCTGCAATCACAGATTGTTTGAAGCCAATAAACCAAAGGTGATGACCTTGCTAATACATCCCAGCAGGAGGAAGAAATAAAGCCGTGCTGAGGAATAACTCTTTGGCACACCATTTCCCTTTGGAAAGAAGAGAACGGAACGGAAAGTGCCCCAGCTTGATTTATGGATGAACAGCATTTCGGGAAACCTCACCTGAAATCAGAAAAAGGGTTTTCTCAAGTTCTCCAGTAATGCTGCTTTTGTTCCTCTTGTCCTAGGACACACAGGGCAAGCCCCCACCCCTGGATACCAGCTTCATTGACATGTACAATTCCCCTAGCCTCTGCTCCCAGTGAGGCCCGTCTATAATGATGTCCCATGTCCCTCTACCTAAAGTTAATTCTCTGGTGACAGCACAGCACTCAGGATCAGGAACTCCCATGGGCTCAACATATATTTATTTTATACAACTCTCTAATGCTAACAGGACAAGTAACTAGGACACACGGATGGGAATAAATTCATCTTCCTTTTATAATCATACCCACTTCTGACACTCACAGAGGCATCGCCACAGACGTGCAGCATAAAAGTGTCAATCTACATGCTGAACTCAAATTAATATTTGTCACCTCCTTTATGTGCAATGTCAATAAGTGACAGCAATAACTGACATTTGAATTCAATGACAGAGGGAAGTTAACCTTTGATTACCTATGATATATGGTATGAGACAAGCTTTACATAAATTAGTTAAGTCCATAGATAATTTTTTTTAAATCTCCTTTCCCCAATACATTTACCCCAGTGCTCCATTTTACTGAACACATACAACAAGCCAAGAATTGTGCTTGGCATCAGGGATACAAAATTGAGCAAGACAGCAGGCGACCTTCAAAATATTCCCAGTAAGGGAAATAAATATAAAGAAAGTACTTACAATTCAAAGTAATGCATTCAAAAAGGAAAATGTGTCTAACAGTAAGAGTTAGCACAAGAGTAGTAATTTATTCTCTGTATGAAGGGGGTGGTCAGGGAAGGAATCACACAAGATTCCCCATGAGGTTCAAAGCCTGGATCCAGATCTCTCTTCTCTACTGCTTAATACCCCTGTGACCCTATGGACAAGCTTCCTCATCTATAAAATGGGTATAATAATAGTACCAACTCATAGGGTTATTGGAAGAATTTAATTTATATGTATAAAGCACTCTTAAGAGAAGTCCGTGGCACATCGTAAATAGCCAGTATAAATAGCTATTGTTTTTATTTATTAGATAAATCGAACACAGGAGAAAAGACATTTCAAACAAACATGACCATAGAAGTATAAGATCCAATGTTTCTGTTTCTTTGTTTTGCATCCTTTACTGAGTGCTCAGTAGATGATACACATTTAACCTAAATGTCACCATAGTCCTCTGATAGTCCTATGAGATAAATACTATTACAACCTCTTTTTTTTTTCCAGATGAGGAAATGGAGCAGAGATTAAGATGCCTCCCCTGCACCTCAGAGTTAGCAAGTGGACAGAACCTGGATTCATGTGTGGGCAGTTCAACATCCAAGCCCAAGTGCTGACCTGTTTGTGGACCAGCCTTCCAAGAGGAAACGTTGTTTGGCAAAACCTTCAGGGAGTTCACCATGGTGGGAACATATAATGATCTTCCTTTATTTATTAAGAATTTTTTAATGTTTATTTTTGAGAGAGAGAGAGGGAGGGAGAGAGACAGAGCACAACTGGGGGAAGGGCAGACATGGAGACACAGAATCCAAAGCAGGCTCCAGCCTCTAAGCTGTCAGTACAGTCCCTGACGCTGGGCTTGAATTCACGAGCCATGAGATCATGACCTGAGCCGAAGTTGGCGCTTAACTGAGCCACCCAGGCGCCCCATGATCTTCCTTTATTGAGAGTTCTAATAACTGGAGTGACCAAGTTCAAGGAATATGGTTATCTGAGAGGAGAGAGACAGGAGAAGCCAAAGGCAGAATTGAGAATCCAGAAAATTAAATCCCAGAACTAGACTTTTAAAGAAAAAAGGAACAAATCATTGGCATGGGCTCCAGGGGACACTGTGGGAAGAAAAAAAAAAGTGACCAGAAATAACTCAACATCGCTTCAGTATGACATGTGGGCTGGTCTCTGTCTCTGTTTCTCTTTATTTCTCCCTCTCTCTCTCTCTTAACACAGGTAAGGCAGTGACTACCACATGTGGCGAATAGACAAGTCTTAGGTCTTGAATGTAAGACCTGCCTGGAGGAAAGCTACTATAACCAGTTTGAGGATGCTGCTTAGTGTTCCCCAAAGATGTGGAGGTAAGTTGTCACTCACAAATACCTAGGAATGTGGGGGACCTCACAAGTATATCCAGTCGTTCCATACACATGCAGAAAAATAGAAGCTCGTTCTCCCACAGAGCTGAGTGGATTTCTTAACAGCAACTTTAAGAAAAGGCTTTTCTGATAAACTCCACCTGCTCCAGCCAGTTCCTTTTCACAACATCCGCTGGGGGCGAGATATGTTCTAAGTTTAATATTATAAAAAGTCACACGCCTCTGGGTATTATTTCTTCAGTGTTCTTTAAGCTTATCAACATGCTTGGATTGGGGGTTCTGCTGTTTCACCGCTTGTCTTCCCCCAATCCCAAACTTCCTTTCTTCTCCATTTGGCACGGACCCCCTCAAGTACTGCTGCAACCTCCCCTCAGCTCTCACGTCCTGTTGTCCTTCTTCAACAACTCTCAGGAACTACATAAGCAGCCGCCTTCTTGAGCATTACACAAGGCTCACGGTAGTGAAAGCACAGCCACACTGAGTGTAGTCTGTAGCCTCAGCTGGGATCTGAGCATGCCCAGCACTGCACCTGCAGGCCCCTGAGAAGTCCCGCTTCCTGCCTCCGCAGCAGCTCTTCCAAATTATTGAACCCCATCTCCAGCCCATTTCCATTCACCATAAAGCCAAATGTCAGGAACTCTCTCAACTCCTGATCTCCCAGGAAAGCTGATCTATGTGTGCCCCACTCCGGCTTCCCTGTGTGGTAAAAGAAATGCTCCCGCTGTGCTCACCCCTCAGCCCATTCTGATCTACATGGCTGAACAGTCTCCCATATGAGCTCCTAACACATACCCTCTCTGCCACTCGATCTCCTACTAGTTTCATTCACTCTGAGGTTTTCCTGCATTTTCAACATCTTATTTAGTCCCCTATAAAACACGGTCAGCATCGTCCTCTCTTAAGGAAAGGAAGGCATTCCTTTAGCCTATGACCTCCTTTACGGAAAAATCAGCTCCCTTCCTTTACTTCCCTTCACAGCTGCTTTCTTGGAGGAGTTGTCTCCATACCCTTTTCTCATCACACACAGTTGCAGGTGCTCAGTAGACAGCAGTGGAGCAAATGTATATGCAGTAACAGCCTCACCATCCATTGCACTATGCAAGACACTAGCAGGAAAGTCATTGTAGAAATGCCTCTTCTTCACACCTTTTCACTCCTCCTATTGGTCCTATTGGTTTTCACTGTATAAGATCCACTGGAATCATCACCCCCTGCCAACCATATCCCGTACTCCATTTCTTCATGCTTCCCCACCAAAAAACCCCCAAAAAACAAAAACAAGTCAGCTCATTTTCCTCTCTTACTTTACTGACTACTGTTCTCATGGTCAACAGTCTCGCTCTTTTCCAACTGAATCCTCAACATGATACAGAGGTCAGTTTTTCCCCCTAAAATTTACATTTCATCAAGTCTTTCCCTTGCTCCAAACTTTCAATGATGCATTACTTCCTCTGGGATAAATGTCAGAATATCTAGCACAGCTGAATATGGACTGGCCCATTTCAATTTTTCCAAAATCATTTCCATATACTCCATCCACACACAAGACCATGTTGTGATCTTGTGTAGTCTCCTTAAGACGCCATGTCAACAGCATGTACAGGTGCCTAGAATGCGGTACACAATAAATAAATAGCCTCTTTTACTGGCTTGATTCCTACTCGTTTGTCAAGAGTCAGATCAGGTATCGTCTCATCCATGAAGCTTTCCCTTCCCCGACACAGAGCATGTTGTGGTGCTTCTATTATGGTACTTGACACATTAATCTCTCATTTATTTATCTGTCTCTCCCACCAGACTGTGAATTGCTTCAGGGCAACAATCAGATCTTATTCATATCTGGATTCACACCATTTAGCATCATTCTAGGTGTGTACTTATTTATACATTCAGTTAATTTGACAAACCTCACTTGAACGTCAATGTGCCAGGCACTTTCCCGAGCATGTGAGAAAAAACAGAAAGCAAACCAGACAAGGTGTCTGCCCTCAGGGAGCTTATATTCATTCTAGTAGTGGGCATGAGCCAATGACAAATAATGAATAAAATCATCACAGATCAGGACATGTACAGTGAATAAAATAAGCAAAGAGATGTGATGGACAAAAACAAGGGTCCTCTTTAAAATAAGGAGGATGTAAATGCCTTTTCAAAAATAAGGTGGTGTTCAGGCTGAGACCTGAAAAATGAGAAGTTAGTCATGTTGACTGAATAATGAAACTGTATATAGCTACACATGATAATTAAATTCTGTACCTTGTGAACTTCTTGGGGTCTAGTACACAGTTCTTTACTCAAAGACAGTGTAGTAAAGTGGTAATTAACATTCTAAGTACTTCCTGAATCTCTAACTAGTTTTAACATTGGATGTTAGTTCCTCCACTTTCTCTAGCAAAGTTTTCTTATTTCCTGGGCTCGTATTGATAACGTTTCTAGAATATCAGGGCAATGAATGCTTTTGCATGTATTTCATCTACTGCTTGCTGAAGAAAGAAATAGGAAACTCCACAGAGAGTCAACCGTTGAGGCAAACGAGGCAAATGATGAGTGCAGAGGTACAACCAGAGGCTGACTCTCACAGAGAGGTCAGGAAGGTCCGCAGAGTCTGCAGGCAGAATGCAGCCAGATCCTTGTAGAAACAGCCTCCATGTGGGGATGCAAGAAGGTTTTATCAGAGCTGAGGGTGCTGACAAGCATTCATGGTGCTCTATGGACAAACTGGGTTCCCACAATTGAATCTGGGCTTTTCACTCTGGGCGCTGGCTGTGTGCTTACTCTTTAGAATGCATGTCCTGGGGTTTCACCAGATCATGCAACACATTATTCGAAATGGCATCCCCTACATGGAGGGCATTAGGGTAAAAGTTTAGGATATAAGCAAGTATAAGACATAGACCTGGCTTTCAGAAACCCTGAACCATTTCTTAATATACTGCTTCTTTTTAAAATTTTTTTTAATGTTTATTTATTTTTCAGATGGAAGGAGACAGAGCGCGAGTGGGGGAGGGGCAGGGAGACAGGGAGACACGGAATCTGAAACAGGCTCCAGGCTTTCAGCTGTCAGCACAGAGCCCGATGCAGGGCTTGAACCCACGAACCGTGAGATTGTGACCTGAGCCGAAGTCGGACGCTTAACCGACTGAGCCACCCAGGCGCCCCAATATACTGCTTCTAAGCAAAAAAAAAAAAAAATTAATGATATTTATTGTGTGCCAAGTTCCGTGAGTGTCAAACAAACAAAAATAACTAAGACCTAACCATAGCCTTTGAGTTCGGAAAGAGGTCAGAATGGAAATAGGTGAACATAAACACTAATTCATGCATAACTTTTGCATTGTATTTGCCACACTTCAGAAATCACCTGCTGAGTGTCTGCCCTTCACTAGATTTTCAGTTTTTGCAGGGAAGAAACAATTATTTACATGTTCCTTCCTTGCCAGTGTCTGCCTCGCACAGTGCCTGGCACAGAATAGGGGGCTATTTGGTATGTGCTAAACTAAACCAAACGAATATATATCTAATAACCATCCTAAGACAAAGATATGTAACACACTATGGGGTTACTGAGTAAGCAACAATTTACTTTTGCTTCAGGGGGAGGCAGGTGGGAACAGGAGGTCTACAGGTCCACAGAGCAATAAATATATGAAAAAGTGTTCAGCATCACTAGTGGTCAGAGAAATACCCATTAAACCACGCAGAGATTAAGACACCGTTTCTACTAAAAAGACCAGCAAAATTTTAAATGGAATTAAATTAAAACTAAAACTTTAAATTCAACTTTTAAATTGAAAATAGCCGGCACTGGTGAAACCATCAGGAAGTATGTAACTTATTGCTGCTGTTTGGTATGTGAATTATTCCCATCTTTTCAGAAAGTCACCTGTTTGTGGAAGCACTATGTGTAATCGCAAATACCGTGGAAATGAGCTATAGATCCATTAAAAACATAACGGGAGGTGGGGCGTCTAGGTGGTTCAGTCGGTTAGGCATCTGACTTCAGCTCAGGTCATGATCTCACGGGCTGTGAGTTTGAGCCCCATGTTGGGCTCTGTGCTTAAAGCTCAGAGCCTGGAGCTTGCTTCAGATTCTGTGTCTCCCTCTCTTTCTGTCCCTCCCTGGCTCATGCTCTGTCTCTCTTGCTCTTAAAAATAAAGAAATAAAACATAAAAAAAATTTTTTAAAAAGGTAACAGGAGGCACAGGCTAGCAAAGATCGGTTCCTGGCTGCATGATGCTGAGTGTTACTTAACTCTCTAAGCCTCCCTTCTCTCATGTGTAAACTGGGGACACAAGCAATGTCTATTTTGCAGTGTTGGTAGGCAGGTAGACAGCACTGAGAACATTTTCTGGTGCACATAAACAGTGCATAAGCTGATTAGGACATTGTTCCTTAATCCAGCATACAACCTCCACACTATTTGATGCTTACAAAGCTGACTTTTTTTTTTCTAATGTATTCATTTAGACAGACACCCATGACTCATTATTAAGTAAAACAAACAGGTTATCAGAGTCCTGTGGATACTTACTCTTATTTTCTTAAACAAATGAAAAAAGTGATGCTGAGATAATTTTTTTTTGAGTTGGGTCCTAATGGTATGGACAGAATCACCAAAAGCTCTCAGCATCACCTACCTCAAGAAAGCTAGACATGTGTGAAGAGTAGGAGACTATTAAAATTTTTATTAGTCTCTGCATTGTTTGGCTCATTATAATGAGCATATATTACAGTAAGGTTTTTTTTTTAATTTTTTTTTTCAACGTTTATTTTTGGGACAGAGAGAGACAGAGCATGAACGGGGGAGGGGCAGAGAGAGAGGGAGACACAGAATCGGAAACAGGCTCCAGGCTCTGAGCCATCAGCCCAGAGCCTGATGCGGGGCTCGAACTCCCGGACCGCGAGATCTTGACCTGGCTGAAGTCGGATGCTTAACCGACTGCGCCACCCAGGCGCCCCTATTACAGGAAGGTTTATTTTTAAAAAATTTTTTTTTTCAACGTTTATTTATTTTTGCGACAGAGAGAGACAGAGCATGAACGGGGGAGGGGCAGAGAGAGAGGGAGACACAGAATCGGAAACAGGCTCCAGGCTCCGAGCCATCAGCCCAGAGCCTGACGCGGGGCTTGAACTCACAGACCGCGAGATCGTGACCTGGCTGAAGTCGGACGCTTAACCGACTGCGCCACCCAGGCGCCCCGATTACAGTAAGGTTTAATGCAATAAGCTTATAACTCCAGGAGCCACAGCAACTCCACATGACACAAATATGGAAAGGGAGTGAAATTTAGAAAGCTTAAAGGAATCCAGAACCTAAAGCAGCTCCTGGTCCTGCTGGGGAGTGTGGCTCTCCCCTTGGGGCCCCTGGAAAGGCACTAAACGTTGGCCTGCACGGGGCTGAGGAACATCATCAGAGCTGCGTGACATAAAGAGCCCTCCTGTGGGGAAATCACCACACTCGAGCTTGATTCTTTTCATTGTTTTTTCTTTTCTTTTTTTTTTTTTTTCAATTCTTTTTCTTTTTTTTTAGGGTGGGTATTCCTATTTCATATCCTTATTTTTGTGGTTGACAGGATTTTGTAACAAACCATCCTACAAAGCAGGGACTGAGAACCTGTGCCAAGCTGCCCCCTGCTCTTCCTCTGGATGATGAGTGGGAAGGCCAGACACACTTAGCTAATGTGCCTCAACCACAGGGCTGGCAGAGTCACAGACCTCAGGTCAGCTGCTGTCAGCCTGGACCCCAGGTGCTCTCCAGAGACCCCTCTCTGCAGCCAGCCCCACACAGACGCTGCCCCAAGGCACTCCATGGCCATTCTCTCCACAGACTCCACTGGGAAGCCTCTCTTGATAACTGCAGTGTGAACACCCAAGAAGAAACAAAGATACTCCTGTGATGAGGAGATGGGGCTGGCTCCCGGACTGGAATCAAGCAGAAAGTCTAACCATTGTCCCTACCTTAACCCCATGCATCTGTCCCCCCAAAGCAAGTAGTGCTCCTTGAAAAGTACATCATTTGAAGATGTGCTCGGATGCTGGCTTGTGTTTCACCTGAATCTGAACTGGAATACTGGACTGAAGAGAAGTCAGCCATGTCAGCCGACCTCTAGGACAGAGGCACTGCAGGCTGCGTGTCCCTTGAAGAGTATCCTTTCAGCTGCTTCCAGAATTGCCTAGGGCTTTCTCACCAGCTAAGCCTCTCTCAGCAAAGTGCTGATTACCCTGGCACAAGAGGGAAGAAAGATGAATGTATTTATTCTCAGAGAGACTGTATCTAGATTGTGACATTTTATTTATCTCGACCTTTAAGCTTATCTTGCTCCAATATGGTAAAACCCCCAGTTCCACCAAACCTCAAAGCTTAATCCACTGTAAAGCAGAGAAGATTCTAAGGTGTAGTTAATTGTTCTGTGTCAGATCATCCCCCTTTCCTCTCAGTTTGGTTCCCTGAGTGAACGGCAACACAAAACAAAACAAAATCAACAACTTGCTCCAAGATTAAGGTGTAATCAATGCCAAGACCATCTGGGAGCAAACGCTCATTAATTTAGTAGAGCAGCATCTCACCCCATCATCCAGGGCTTGTTCATACAGCAAGGTGTAAAGCCCTAGGACATCACTACCAGGACAGCTGCCTCTTGGCCTCTTTCCTGTCCTGACACCCCAAGGCATTTGCAACTTGAGCCCTTCTCACTGATCAGAGGGAAAAAGTTGTATAGAACAAGGGCTCACCTGAAAAGCGCATTGGATCTGTTTGTTGGACAAGAAGCCATTTCCCGGTTGCCCAGGATTTTTCTGGAATAGGTAACAAGCTGCTAAGAATGTCACAGTGCTTTGAAAATGATACTCATTTCATATATTTACGATTAAAATGTTGTTTGTTCATTTGCTTAGGTACAGAATGAGCCACCAGGAGGCAGATGGGGCTCCAGAAGACAGGTAAGCAGTGAAATGATTGAACTTTATGACTACCCCTGTAAGTGTTTGCACTATTGTTTACTAATTGGATGACCTTGAATACATCATAAAAATGAATTAAGGGGATGCAATAATGCATGTGTAGCACTTGATATCGTGCCTGATGCATAGTGACCACTCAATAAAAGTTAGTTTTTGCTATTGTTGTCATTATCACCATTATCACCAGCATCACTGCCGTTATCATTAAACCATAAAGGTTGATCATTAAAAAGGATGATCATTAAATCATAAAGGTGCTGAGTTTAAGGATTTAAAGCCCAGTTAAGAAAAGAAAATATACACATGAGCAAAGTAAAGATGGAACACTTATCTTGTGTATGACAGTTTGTGTATTTACACTAGGTTTATCTTATCTTCTTCTGGGTTCTGGCAGTTCTAGGGGGCTGCCTAAGAACCTGATTCAATACCCTGGTTATACACAAGTACATTTATCTCTCATGTGAATGATCCGCAGAAATTTGCCCCCTCTAGACAATGAACATCCGAAGGACAGTCAGACAGAGCTCATGTGCTGTCGATCCATGTATCAACCACATTCCTCTCCCTGGACCAGAACAATCTAAGACCTAAAGAAGTTACTCAATACATCTTTGTTGAACAAGTGAATAAGAAAGAATATAAAATCATAGATTTCGCTGGTCTGTTCAAAAATGGTTACTTACTGAGCATCATCTATGGGATAAATCCAGTGCTCTGGACTGTGGATGTAATGAGAATACCTAAACCCTGGTGTGTCCCCAGCAACTGCCCCCCACAATTTTTGGCAGGTTTTTTGAAAAGCAAGTAAGAGCTGACGTAGGAAAAAACGAGTCCACACTTAGCACTAGTTTCCTTCAAGCAAGGCTGACCCAGACCTATCTCTTCTTCTATATTAACACCCCCAAAGAGATTCCCTAAAGACCAAACATGGGCATCATGCGGCACCCAAAAATGCACACCCTACCAAAGCATATATGAAGTATTCTAAATATCTTTTTCTTTATCCTTGCCTCTTTTCTAAATTATATTTTCATTAAGGCATGGATTATTTTATCAAAGTATTAAAATGATAGTTCTAATGGTATAGAGCACCCATAATAGTTATTTGCCACAAATGACAAGTATAAAATAGGGCATACATGGCAAATGATTATGGTGGGTATATCATAAAATTAAATATATGTGGGTATATTACGTGTGTATACATGCGTGTGTATATATGTATGTGTATCTGTGTGTGTGTATATATGTATATATCCTCCGCTGAAATTGAGGGGTTTGATTGAAGGTAAGATTGAAGGGTCAGCAGATCGCCCCTGCCACACTTTCCTAAGCTTAAGGCCATTGGAGGTTGCTCCTTCAGAAGAAAGACCTGGTATTACTGGTCCTCATTTTTATTTTACTAACCCTCTCCCCTAAGGTGAGAGAACTATTCTCCCTCGGCTGGTCACGGTGGCCCCGTGAGAGGGAAATGGGTGCGGCGAACCTGAGTTTCTGTAGTCTAGGGCAAGCTGTTCCTCCTGGCCCCGGGCATGCCCTTCCCACCACTCAGGTTGAGACTTAGGGCTGCTGATAGCCTCTGTCCCACTGAGACAGAATTGCATATCTTTTAATTCTCTAATATGCTGACAACACTTTATACAGCAGATGCATTGAGGAATAAAAGTTGGCTTTCACTTTCATGTATGTACATGCATTAGAGAAATCTATCAGGGAAGCAGAACCCTACTCAGTCACAGCCTGACGAAGGGGTACTGAATTCAAACAACAGAGCAAGTGTCAGGTTCTTAATGCATTAAAAGAACTGTACTTTTTCAAGCTCCTTCCACATTCCCCACACTTTATTTTAGTGACATAATTTCCTTGGGACAGAAACTCTGCATTACTGACCTTCCAGTTGGAGGAGGAGTTCAATAATCTAAACACCTCACAGGCAAAGCATAAGAGACTCTTAAAAACTGAGAACAAACTGAGGGTTGATGGGGGGGTGGGAGGGAGGGGAGGGAAGGTGATGGGCATGGAAGAGGGCATCTTTTGGGATGAGCACTGGGTGTTGTATAGAAACCAATCTGACAATAAATTTCATATATTTAAAAATAAATAAACAAACAAACACCTCACAACAAACACAAGAACAGGATTCTATCCTTTTCTTTGGTCTGCTGGGGTTTTCCTAAAGCACACAACAATTTATTTTTGGGCTTCTTATACATAGTATGAAGTCTAATGGAAAATAGCCATCAGGTTAAAACAAAATTCAATGAACATCCTTTTTGTGTGGTAGATTCCCTTAGATTTCACAGGGGCAGGCCCTGCGACCAAACTGTTACTATGTAAAGTAACCTCCTCCCCACCACCCCTGTCATTGTTCACTATAGCAGGCATGGACCCCTGGCATGAAGGGCAGATTGGAATCTCTCTCCCTAGACTTTAGCCCTGAGACTGAGGACCAGCAGCTAGTCTCTTCTGGTCATGTTAACTGACAGGTGATGAAATTCCCCACTGGTCTTACATGGAGGACACTCGCTAGCTTGTGTCTGCCCCGAGACTACTCCCAGTGTCTCTGTTATTAGTATACCCCTTCCCCCTTTATCTGTGCACACAAGTGTATGTATTCAGGGATGGCTGATCAGAAGTGATATACGCCATGTTTAAGCCATCGTTACACCCAGGGCACTGACCAATCAGACTCTGGGCTGGACGTCAACCCCACGATCACTGAATATCACCCCTGAAGTCATCTCCATCCTCTTCCAGGCCCGGGGACTGTCACAAGATCCAAGCCTAACCAATCAAAGCCAGTGCTCTCCTGTTGGTTTGGGTGTGGACACGTGACATAGGCTGGCAAAGACCCCATCGGGATTAGATCAATAAAGCAGATTTTTAGAAACAAACAGAACATATAGTCCCCAAGAACAAAAGGGGAGAATAGCTGCCTGGATTTCTGAGGATGTTTCTGTCCCTAGTTTCACCCCAACTGCACATTCGTGCTGGTGTTTAGTGAGTTTGTGCTAGCCTGAAGGATCTATGGCATGGCATTCCCCTGGAAAAGAATTTACTGCACCTTCTTACATGTGTGAGGCAACACACTGTGAATCCCAGAGATGAAGGCATGTATGCGAGTGTGTGTGCACACCTGTGCACTGGTGAGCTGAGGGCCAGGAAGGGAAGCAGTGCAGAATCTACACTGGAAGGTTCCCCGGGCACTGCAAAACCAGAGGTGAGGTTGATCTCCTCCTCTTCAAAGACACCTGCATTCCCTCACTGCTGCTCCAATGAGCTCAAAGATCAGCGAGAACTGAGGGGAACCCAAATGCGTCAGGACAACCTGATGAACAGTTTTGCAAAAAGACCTGTGACCAATACAAACTTAGAAAGAAGGAAGGATCTGGCCTGCCTGGAGATAAATCCCAACCCATGACTAAGGCAAACAGCAAAAAGGGGAGGCAACAAGAACACATAACCAAAAATCCTCCCACCAGGGAAAAGGGGGTGAGGGAGAGCAGTCTTGGGTGTGATGCTCAAGGAACACAGTAACCGTTAGCTCACTTTATCTACGTACCTCCAAAGCGAGCTCTCAGTGATGCTCCCCAGGTTATAGTCATACAGCTTTGTCAAAATGAGAATCACCTGAAGGCAAAAGAAGAGATCACGGTTAGTCTCCAACAATTACAATCTCATAGCTGTGAAATGGCCCAAGGGAGGACTCAGGATTCCATTAATAGGTGCTTAACATAATTGAATGAATTGTTACAACATTGCTTATGCTGACTGGGGAAGGGTTTTGCCAGTGCCTTCCTTTAAACCGCTCAGACCTGATCCCCTCCCCAACTTCTCTCTGTATCCTGCAGGAAGTGTTACCTGTCCATCCAGGCAATCCTTACCCTCGTGGGCTTAAGGCTTTCAGGGAAGACTAGCAAAGCTGTCAAATGTGCACCCTGCAAGGGGCCGGTGAGCAGATGGTCAGGAAAGAGAAAGGTCAATGTTGTAGCTCCCAGCCCTAGTAGCTGTACCACACTGGGCAGGATGCTTTGCTTCTCTGAACCTCAATATTCCCGACTATTAAAGAAATGGGGGCAGTAATGCTATTGCCTAGAAAGGGTTGCTGTGCGGAGTTAAATTAGGTAATACATGCTAATTATTCTTCAATTTGCATAGCGTTTTTAAATGTTAGTTCCTTCCCTTTCTTTTGCTTTGTAGGTTTGGCTTTATCGATGTCTCCTGATTCTCCACAATTTCTGGGAAAGCCACTGGATGGAATCCATGCTTCCACAGGGCTCAGCAAGAACATTCTAAAAGGAGCATATTTATGCTCTGTGGGGTCCTGAAGCTTACAGGATTTGGGGAACCCTCCATAAGGAGTAGAATATAAACTTATGAATTTAAACTTAGGGACGAGTCCCAGGAAGGGACCTCTGCAGTTGAGGGATACTGACATTTCAGCTTCATTAGCATCACAGCAAACCCCCATCTGATTTGAGCCCAGTGCTGCTGTCCACATCACTCAGAGAAACCCCAACTACTTAGGTCTTTCTTTCACAATTCATTAACCATTTATTAAGAACCCAAGATTCTCCCCCCCCCCCCCCACCAAAGCCCAGGAGAACATAAATACAGATGGGGCCTGCTGTTCTGTGATCCAGTTAGGACAGGACAAGCTCACGAAACAAAACCTAGGTTGAAAGACAGCTGATCTACCCCTCCTCGGTCCCACTGACACTCAGCATGGCAGCTGGAGAAGGCTGCTTCTCCAGGCATCTGCAGTTACGCCAAGGGTCCTCCGGGTACCTAGAGCTCATGAGCACCAGGACACTTGGGAAGATTCAACAGAGCAGTGAGTTCCTAACCAGTGATTTCCCAGCCCTCATTTATTCTTCTTACATAAGGACCAGAACTTATAGGTCTGATCCGTTTTCTGTTGAGATTTCCATTTCTCTCCTAATTCTCATAGCCTAGAACATTTGGCCCAGGCTTGCTGTTTCCAATTCAGCAGAAAAATGTTGACATCGACTTCCAGGATTTTCCCGGAAGACCAAGGGATCAGTTCTAGTCACAGTGAGCACAAAACATTCTAACCTTGAATTCCAAGGCAGCAAGCTGCCAAGGAATGCTGAATCCTTCCAAGTTCCACTCTGCTAGCACAGGGCTTGATTAAGGCACAAGCTTTAATGAGCAGATTCCCAACACTTCTTTCACAGCAAGCAAACTGGAACTCTACAACCTTAGGTTCGTTCCAAGTTCACAGGAAGGAAGAAATATGGTAACTGAAAGATGGGCAGAGATCTCAGGACCCATGCTCTAAGGCCACCCCTGTCCTAAACCACAGTACAGGCTTCCTTCAAGGAACTGTTCAAAACTTGCTTACTTTTTTTCTTAATTTTTTAAAGTTTATTTCTTGAGAGAGAGCGAACACAAGTAGGGGAGGGGAAGAAAGAGAGGGAGAGAGAGTCCCAACCAAGTTCTGCACCATCAGTAAGGAGCCCGACCTGGGGCTCAAACCCACAAACCATGAGCCAAAACCAAGAGTCAGGAGATTAACCGACTGAGCCACCCAGGTGCCTCTCAAAACTTGCTTCTTTAGTAAAATGTGAGCATGTGTGAAACACTGGGCACCCTATGGGTACATCAGATGGTGCACCTATGGTGGGGGCATATGCTTAACAGGTCTGCGTGCCAATTAAGTTGCTCTAAGTGCTAAATTTCAATCACCACTATCCCAGGAACACTGATCAGTGGCAGCAGGGTGGCTGTTTGTTGGAAGACACAGAGTGATGTTGCCACTCTACCTTGGTATGATTTTACCTAAGAGGCCTACGAATCCTCCACCAAGAAAATGGGGGTGTGGACATAAAGCACTTGTGGGTAGTTGCTCTCTTGTCACAATACAGCAGGAAACTAAATAATGAAGTTCAGCTGGGCACAGGCTGCATCTCTCTCATCCATCTGACAAGGGAATTCAGAGAGGCCCCAGAGAAGGAAGCTTTTAACCCAGCAGGTAATGGTGCGGAGTCATTCTCTCTCTCTCTCTCTCTCTCTCTCTCTCTCTCTCTCTCTCTCTCTCTCTCTCTCTCACACACACACACACACACACACACACACACACACACACACACACACACAAAGAAACTGTTTAAACAATTCACAGGCAGGTGGGCAGGGAGGTAAAAATCCACTCCCTGACTCTCTTTGAGGGGCTAGTAACACTAAAATGCCACTGATACACTCAGGCAGTTTATCAATACTGCACCAGAAGAGGTGTCCTTTCTGGCATTCCAAAGCATATCTGCTTGAATCAATCTCATCTTTCTGTTCTCAGAATGAGAGCAAGAAAGAAGGGGAATTGCTAACCTTTAGTTGTATCTCCAATGGATTCTTTGTAATCTCTCTCTTCCTCTTTTTTCCCCAGTTCACAGTCTATGTGCATTATTTACCCCCATATTTACCCCATATTCCTGGATAGTGATCCATCATTATGTTTAATCTGGTTTGTTGTGGGTTCTTTGTTTTTCTGTTCTGGTTAATTAGCAATAGTATTTAATGTAATTAGTACCTGTTAAAGGGACCACAACTTAAACTGCCAGTATGAGATGAGAAAAAGGGGAAAATGCAATGGCCTGCCTCTTCTGGACCCATTGTCTAATATGTTTTGTGCATTTTACAAACGTTAAAAGAAAAAAAAAAGATCTGTGAAGTTTTTTCATCAAGTGAACTGTTATATGTACTTAAAATACATAAATAGTAATTTATTTTTATTCATTCAGTAAACAACTTTCCTGTATAGATTTAATTCTGAGCCTAACTGCACAGCTTTTAATTATAAATCCAATCAATGAGAGCAAGACTGTTTTGATGGATACACACACAAAATGGAATGCTCATCAGTATTGCATTTCTTTCTATATCTTTTTTTTTTTTTTATTATATAGTACCAAAATATCCCTGATTCCAAACAATAAGTGATGACCATATGGTAAAGGTTTTTTTTTAGGTTCCTCTTTAAATCTTAGGATACTTTCTTTTTTTAAATTTTTTTAATGTTTATTTATTTTTGAGAGAGATAGAGACAGAGGGCGAGCAGGAGGAGGGGCAGAGGGAGAGGGAGAGGGAGACACAGAATCCGAAGCAGGCTCCAGGCTTCGAGCTGTCAGGATAGAGCCGGATACAGGGCTCGAACTCACAAACTGAGAAATCATGACCTGAGCCAAAGTCAGATACCTAACCAACTGAGCCACCCAGGGGCCCCAGGATACTTTCTTTAAATGGCTATAATCCAACTGTCAGTGGCTTAACCACCTCTACCTACACTTTGCCAGGATCTCAGCACCCAGTTATTTCTGGGACTTTCCAAAGTGGCACATTGAAGGATTCCCCAACCAGTCTAGGAGCCATCTGTCCTGTTCTTCTGCTGTGGCTCCTTCCTGCCATATCCATTGCTTACAAAGCTACTGGGGGAAACTTCACGTTGTCCATATGTATAAAGAGCCTGTCGAAGCCAACCTTCCAAGCTGTTACATTAATTCCTTAGAAGGTTTAACCACAGTGGTGGTAGTGGATATCCCTGCAGTGTTCCTAACTGTAGGGGACAAGTTCTCAGTTTTTCCCCATTGAGAATATTAGCTGTGGCCTTTCATATGTGGCCTTTATGATGTAGAGGCATGTTACTTCTATCCCTAGTTTCTTGAGCATTTTTATCAGGAAAGGATGCTGTATTTTGTCAAATGGTTTTTCTGCATCTACTGGAAAGATCCTATGGTTCTTCTCCTTTCTTTTATTAATGTGGTGGATCACACTGATTGATTTGTGAATATTGAACCAGCCCTGCAGCCCAGGAATAAATCCCACTTGATCATGGTGAATAACTCTTTCAAAGTACTGTCGTGGGAGGGTGCCGGAAACAATGCCAGGGTCTGTGCAGGGACGAGTGAGGTTCTTTGAGGAAGTGATCATGGGCTTCCTCCCAGGACTGAGCTAAATTTATACTATTTGGTCTCACCAAACTACTCCCTCTTTTCCCACAGTCTTCAATTTTTTTTTTTTCAACGTTTATTTATTTTTGGGACAGAGAGAGACAGAGCATGAACGGGGGAGGGGCAGAGAGAGAGGGAGACACAGAATCGGAAACAGGCTCCAGGGTCTGAGCCATCAGCCCAGAGCCCGACGCGGGGCTCGAACTCACGGACGCGAGATCGTGACCTGGCTGAAGTCGGACGCTTAACCGACTGCGCCACCCAGGCGCCCCTCCCACAGTCTTCAAAGAAAGCTCCTGCTGAATAATTCCACCAACTCAACAACTCTAGTTCTCACCCAACCCTCTGTACATAGGTGCCAATAAATCATCACATTAAAAAATGTGGTAATATACACATATACACAATGGAATATTATTAGGCCATTAAAAAGAAAATCCTGGGGCGCCTGGGTGGCGCAGTCGGTTAAGCGTCCGACTTCAGCCAGGTCACGATCTCTCGGTCCGTGAGTTCGCCCCGCGTCGGGCTCTGGGCTGATGGCTCAGAGCCTGGAGCCTGTTTCCGATTCTGTGTCTCCCTCTCTCTCTGCCCCTCCCCCGTTCATGCTCTGTCTCTCTCTGTCCCAAAAATAAATAAACGTTGAAAAAAAAATTTTTTAAAAAATAAAAAGAAAATCCTGCCATTTCTGCCAACACGGATGAAACAGGAGGGCATTTTGCCAGGTGAAATAAGACAGTGGAAAATAGCGTATGGTATCACTTATATGCACAATATAAAAGAAACAAACAAAAACTGATTTTATAGAGACAGAATAGAATGGCAGTTGTTAGGAGCTAGGAGGGAAGGGGAGATGGGGCGATCCAGGTCAAAGGTACAAACTTTCAGTTATAAGAAGTTCTGAGGCTCTGGGGGCACCTGGGTGGTTCAGTGGGTTAAGCATCCAACTCTGGTTCAGGTCACGATATCACAGTTTGTGAGTTCAATCCCCACATCGGGCTCTGTGCTGACAGCTGAGAGCCTGCTTTGGATTATCTGTCTCCCTCTCTCTTTGCCCCTCATCTGTGCTTTATCTCTCAAAAATAAATAAAACATTTTTTAAAAAGAAGTTCTGAGTCTCTAATGTACAGCAGGGTGACTATAATTAATTATACAATATTGTATATTTGAAAGTTACTGAGAGTAGATCTTAGGCATTCTCACCGAGACAGAGAGAGAGAGAGAGAGAGAGAGAGAGAGAGAGATACCTATGCAAGGTGATGGATATGTTAATCATCTCTATCTTAGCAACCATTACATAATGCATATGTATATCAAAGCATCATCACGCTGTGTACTTTAAATATATACAATTATATTTGTCAATTATTCCTCAATAAAGATGGTCGTGGGGGGTGAACAACCATCACAATGGACCTGGGGGGGGCAGGAAAAGGTCAATATGCCCCTCCCCTCATCTACCCTCAACTTCCCTCTGCACTGGGTTATGAAACAGGAACATTCATAGAGATAGACACACTAGTATATGGATGGCTATTAACAGTGTTCTAGTGTAAAACAGCAAAACCCAGGAAAAAATATTCTGCTGCAGCAAAACGTCAGGGCAAGTCTTATTTCCAGGTGTGCGTTCGGCTGTCTCAACATGGAAGCACCCTAGATTTACACATTGGCAGCCTCCAGTATGCCAAGTAGCTGGCCAGATGACACCTTTGAATGTGACGGCATGTTTTTTTTTTTTTTTAATTAACTGAAAAACATCATTTAGAAATGAAAACCCACACATTTAAGGACCCCCCTAAAATTCCTTCCTGGTAATCTGATTCCACACAATATATTTGTGAAAACAACTGTATTAATTCCTAGACCAACGTTTATTCCACACTTCTCAAGTAGAAGGATAGGAATTCTCCATTTCTTTTCCTAAGGAAGAAACACAGTGTACTGACCCTTTCCCTTGCTAACTTAAAACAGTGTATCCCAGAAGAAGGCAGATGGAAGGTTAGGGCATCAATGAATCTCCCATTCCCCCTACTCCCTAAGAAGAATGTAAATATTCCCCCTGTAAGTGGTCTCTTCTAATTCTTTAGCTAAGGAGCAGACTAGCAACTTGCTTGATAGAGGGCTGCTGAGAATGTTTTGAAGGAGGAGCTGGTCTAACAAGCTTCCTATTCTTCTTAAACAATGAATTTTGGCCAGGTAACTGTGGGAGAACTTATGGACATTTAGGGAGAGGTGAGTTCTATCAGAACCCTTGGCCTGGCCACTGCCCTTTACCTCAACTCGTCTTCAACTCTGGCAAATCCTAGAAAAGCAACACATGTCCCCTTGTTTTTCAATTATTAATGATTTGCATTCCTTTTTTTCTTTTTTCCTTTTTCTGTGTCCAATTGCAGAAGTGGATTCTAATCCCAGGGAAAACAAAAGGGTGGCCTTGGCCTCCTTGACAGTGAGCTGTTTGGGCATTAAGATCCTAAAGTCTCTTTCATTCCTGAAGGTCTACAGTTCCAGTTCCTGAATAATGTAGATGGTGACACAGGTCCTGGTCTATAAAACAAGGCATTTTCTTTTGTATTTCTCTCTGTTACTGGTGCTTCAGGGCTGGCCTGGGCAGGTGTTTCTGTCATTGTAACACATGGGGAGGTCCCATAGAACTCAACCATGCTACTGTTCATAATTCCACCTACCTGGGCTGGGCCACAGTCCTGCTTGGGTGCACAATGGCAAAGCCACACTGAAGATGCCGGCAGGTTGGTTCAGGGATGAAAGCTGACTACCTCCGTCCTTTCTCCACCAGCTTCCAGCATGCCCTGGTGTTTCCTCACCTGGTGTTTGCTCTATCTCAGATGGCCACCTCTCCTTACTACAGCTGCTTGCCAGGGACCATTTGGTTGGATATTTTTAAATATGTGGATAGAAGTGATATGGGGACAAAAAATTGTAAGGTCTGAAGAGATCTGGAGCAATCTTTCAGGGGACTGAATAACTAGATAAAATATAAAGAGGGGTGTTCAAGAGCCAGAAATCTGTTTTCTTTTGGGTTGTTTTCTTTACATTCCAGTTTTAGGGAAAAAAAGTAAACTTACAGCAGTTTTCCTAAAAATATGCATATTCCAGATTGTGTCTTTGGCTCAGAAAGCATTTATTCAACTTTCTAACTTAAACAGAAGTTCTAATTCTTTTGAGTAGCTATGAATTCTTTAAGAATCTGATCTAATAAAACCTATGAGCATAAAACAATGAATATAACTTTAATGATATCACTGATCTCCCGAATCCTAGGGGGGTCATGAATGCAAGGATAAGAGCCTCTTATAATTCCCAGAAAATGAGAGCTTTCTTCAGAAGAAAGAACTTTTGGCTTTAAAATTCTACACATTTAATTCAATAAACATTTATTAAGCCATCTTAAGAGGCAAAGATAAAATATATATATATATATATATATATATATATATATATGTGCTGTGAGGACACAAAGGGAGAATGAGACTCAGGACCCGTCCCTGGAAGCTCACAGTCAAGTAGAGAGGCAGAGTTGTACACAGATGGTCACACTAAGGTCACTAAGGTCACACTAAGTTGTACATAGATGGTCACACACAAGAGAAAAGTGTTTAAATCTCTGAGAGAGGAAGAAAGAAAAGTATAATCGGGTATAGACTCTTACAAAAGAAGACAGTCAAGACAAATCCCAGATGATGTGTATGATTCTGTTGGAGACGAAAGGCTACAGAACTGGTTTTCTAAGGGAGGGGAGCGAGAAGATAGAGGTCCTGAGGTGTGAAAACTCACAGAGGAGTCAGCAGAGAGCAAGTCCTTGAGTTTAGCTAAGGCTTAAATTAGGGGTAAGAACGCACAGAATATCAGAATAGACACATACATCTGGCTATTCTGTGGAGGCCTTAATTATAGGCTGACCCTATGCTCTCCCGAAAACAAATAAATGAGCAAACAAACACTTTGGAATCAGAAGACCAGACTTTGAGTCTTGGTTTAGCCACCATATCTGTTAGCATGTCTCTGGCAGCAAGCAACAGAATAGTAAAAATAACTCAAATAATAAGGGATATATTGTCTCATATAACAAGATGTCCACAGTTTACGGAGTTCCGGGACTAATGTAGCCTCACAATGCTGTCAAGCAGCCACACGATATATGTATGTATTTCCTGTCTGATGGAGTCAATGCTTAGTGCCGGGTGCCCTCACTCACACGGCGGCCATAACACTTCTTTGCATCATATGCAGACCCAGTCACACTCAGTGAAGTAAGAAGGACCTCTAGTGTATATCTGCTTTTGTTTTGTTTGGTTTGGTTTGGGTTTTAGCTTATAAAGGAAACTCTTTCCCAAAGCCCTCAGAGCAAAATCGCTGCCGTCTCAATGACCAGGGATTCAGCCACGTGCCCACATCATGGCTTCAATGAAAGTGGAGAAAACAAGGAGGATAGAGGTCTGGGGATAGACTTGCTGTTTTCTATGGTAAGAGATGGGCCCTTCCAGTAACAGAAAAGTGGGTAGAGGCTGCTGAGCAGTATCTGTCACTGTGTGACCTCAAAGAAGTCACTTAAATATTGAACAGACTCATTAAAAACAAACATTAAAAAAAAAGAGATAATGTTGTCTCTCCTTAGTCTCTTAGAGATGGGAGAAACAAACAATAGAAGTGGACAAATTCTGTGAAAATGTTAAAGTACTCCGCAAATTTAAGTAGTTGCTATTATTAATAACATCTAACATTTACTGTATGCATAGTCCGTGTGCCAAATTTAAATATTAAGGGCATTTCAAGTAATTCTCTTTCTCCTTCTCTCTCTTTCTGTCTCTCTCTCTCTTTTCTGATGAGGAAATTGAGGCACAAAGAGGCTAAGTGATTTAAATTATTTAGCTGGTAAGTGGTGGACAAGTTTAACTCACATTATACATAGACTCTTAAGGTGCTTCATTACCCTCATGGTATGTTATCCTAATTAAGTGTTCCAGTAACTAAAGGCAAGACAGAACTGGGTCCTCACTTTGTGTCCAATTCAAAAGTATTGGAGACCTATTGTCCTTCAGACGTGTTACTGGCCACAGACCACTCCTTTACTCTTCCTTCTTTCAGACATCCCTGGGATATTTTTTTTTTCCTCATTGAGACAAACTTGAGTTTTAATTCCTCACTGACTTTACATCAATGGCATTTCCATTTGCTGTTTTTAATTTATTTTTTAAAACTTTTGAACCTTGGTGAAATTCATTGTTAGGAGATGATCCTTCTACTTCAATCACAGAACTTGGCAGCCTCCAGATGAGGGTTCCGGACAATGAATGCATGCACATCTAAGTGAAGATTTCAACAGAACAGCTTATGGTATCTTCATTTTCGGAAGAGTTAAGTGAATGTGGAATTGAGCTCCATTTGAGTCATCAAAGGGAGGAGAAATCAATAATAGCTAAATCAGAGTAAGAGACCTCAGAAGGGAGTTCAAAGACTACTATAATGGCGCACACAACAACCATACACAGGAATTTTAAGTCATCCGACGGAGGTAATCCAGAACATACAAACTCAGTGTGAAAAGAAAACCAGTAGAAAGGGTGGGGTGAATTTGGGGTGTGGGGCCAGCCAGAAAGCAATCAGTAGATTTTTGCCCCTGGAGAGTCCTTAATCCCAAATGGTCTTCACGTTTTCTAAGAGCCCACACCTAATTTAATGTAATGCTTGTTTATGTAATATCCTCTGAATGACACTGAAATGGTGTGAGTTAGATGGCTACTGCACCTCTCCTGGGGAGCTTACAAGACCAGACAGCCAACAGTGCTGCAGACACAGGGATAGACAGATAACTGACTCTGTGCCGGGAGACACAGAGCAAACCACAGCATATGGAACAGTCCTTGTGGAAGGTAGAATGTTTTTAAGTAAAATTTGCTATATTCTCCCTCTGAGTCTGTTCCCATCTAGAGGTCATTTGCAGCTAAGATGTGCGGCCACTGATGGCACATGAGCTGGGGAGCATTGTCCCAGGAGTTTCCACATGAGGAAAACTGCAGCTCTCACTCAAGGCAACTCACATCTCTCCCCACTCCGTGTGCTGAAAGTCAAGTTCTCTCCTGGTAGTGACTAACAAAGAAATGCATGTAATAAAAGGCTATTATACTCTATTCCTAGAGCTAGGTCATTATATTTAGCAAACAAATCCAGTGGACTTAAGTTGTTCTTTGAAGCAAATCTTGAAAATAGGACTTATTCTCTATTCTCCAAGGTGACGGATACTATCAACTCCAAAAAAAGAAAAAAACAACAACAACTCTCTCCAAAATCTGTTAATCTCACAATGCTCACAATTCAGTCCTACATGTCCTTGCCTCTTTCTCTTACTCCTCCTCTTCCTTTTTTAAATTTTTTTTCAACGTTTATTTATTTTTGGGACAGAGAGAGACAGAGCATGAACGGGGGAGGGGCAGAGAGAGAGGGAGACACAGAATCGGAAACAGCTCCAGGCTCTGAGCCATGAGCCCAGAGCCTGACGTGGGGCTCGAACTCACGGACGCGAGATCGTGACCTGGCTGAAGTCGGATGCTTAACCAACTGCGCCACCCAGGCGCCCCTCCTCTTCCTTTTTTAAATAAAAAATAGGCTTTGGGCACCTGGGTGGCTTAGTCTGTTGAGCATCCAACTCTGGATTTTGGCTCAGGTCATGATCCCAGGGTCGTGGGGTTGTGGGGTTGTGGGATCAAGCTCTGTGTCAGGCTCTATGTTGAGTGTGGAACCTGCTTAATATTCTCTCTCTGTCTTCCCCTCTCCCCTCACTTTCTCTCTGTCTCTTAAAAAAAAAAAAAAGAGGATAATTCCCAAAGTATATATCCATATCTAGTGGATAATGTTAACCATTTCATAGTCTCCTTCCTCTATTTAAATTATTCTGCTCTAAATTATACTCTATTTTAGTCATCTGCATTAACACCAGGGGAACTAGAGAGATACTAAATTAAATGATCTTCTTTTTTTTTCCCCTAGAAAAAAGCATGATACCAGTACCAGTGTAATCCTCAAAGAGTACCAAGATAAAGTGTACAATATATGAGAAAATGCATATTCAAGCCAAGCCCTCTTTATATAGGGAGAGTAAAATAGAAAAATTAAACAGACCTGGAAAGACCTACAGGCAGAGCTTCAAGACGTGAACATAAATGGGGCTAGGGAATGGGGGAACATAAGCAGGGAATTCAGTGGATAGTTTGGAGAGACACAGTTCAAGGAAAACACATAGGATAACCCATGCAAGCCAAATGTTTCTTAAAGAAACAAAGTATTTACCATGATCTCCTCATTCCCCTCCATTATTTTTAGAAAGGAATGAACAGACCATCCTCCTTTGACTTAATCCCTATTTGAATTATGTCATTTGGCACAAATAAGGAGTTATAAAACAGTAAGAAGACATTTTCAGTATCGTCTTTCTAGAAATCTAGAAAAGAAAGAGAGGAAACCCCTATGTTTCAGTAAAAGGGGAAAAAACCTGAGTTTGTCAGGAGAGAGAGAAGGGAGGTGAGGAATGGAGAAGTTCCCTTTTAACATCCCTGATACACTGATCTGAGGAATACAAACCTCCAAGCTCTCAAATCATTCTCTGTTTGAATTAGAGACACTATCTAAATATTAAACTCTTCCTATGTGAGAACCCACACACGAGATGAACACACCATTAAGCAGCAAACTGTGTGTTAATGATGAGGGGCCCTTCTGTTCTTATGCTTCCTGATATTAAGCTTCAATACAAAGAAATGACCCAAGTCATTCCTTTTCCACTTTTGCATCTTGGTTTTTATGTTGTTATTCATGGGTCTGAAGAGGTTAACTCAATTTTTTAAAATATTATTTTCAAGGTTATCATAACATACTAACAGGAAGCTAATAAATAGAGACATGCATCTTATGGTGATCCAAGTGTCAGAAGAGGAAACTCAAGAAAAATGAAATTAAAAAATGAGAATACAGGCTGTATTTTTTTTTTTCATTTTCTCTTCTCCTTTACCACTCAGTGAAACTAACAAAAGCAGTAAGAACAAAAAATCAGAGATAGTTAACATGGTAAGTTCAAATATTTTCCTTTACCATGGGGAAGTCTTAAGGTGAACCAGGGAAGAAGAGAAACATTTTACTGTCTTTTATAAAATAAATAAATAATCAATAACAACTGACCTTTATTAATAGATCTTTTGTTTGCCTTGTCTGAGTGCTAAGGTGTCATGGGACACAATTTGCCTGAGAGGAAACTCAAAACTTAAAAAAGCTGGCTTGAAAGTGAAATTTAAATAGCATCTGGAAATCCCAAGTAAAACTTATTAATAAGTAATAAAGTGTTCTGTTGGAAGAAAAAAAAACCTATGGAAGTTAAGTGATTCTCATGCATTTCTTATAATTTAATCACAGAACCAAAATGCTTCCATAGGATTCCAGTTCTAATCCTCTCCAGTGGCATCTGGATGACTAAATATTTAGCATTTTGTCACTCTTTTAAAGGAAAGTGATGACAAAATTAGGAAGGACTGCAAAGATCATGTAACTCTAACCACCTTGTCTGACAAATGGTGGAGGTTATACTTTTAGAAGAATCTGTTCTTAATCAGGAGCTTCTCAGAGTCAGGAATAATCTTAGCATGCCATATGCTGACTTGGTTATAGGAGCAGGAGCTCCTATGAACAGAAGGACTGGAGGGGGCCAGTTCTGACATGGGGGAGAGTTACAAGAAGTCAACTGAGGGAGGCATCTGGGTGGCTCAGTAGGTTAAGCGTCCAGCTTCGGCCCAGATCATGATCTCACAGTTCATGAGTCCAAACCCCGCATCAGGCTCTGTGCTGACAGCTCACAGACTGGACCCTGCTTCAGATTCTGTGTCTACCTCTCTCTCTGCCCCTCCTCTGCTCATTCTCTCTCTCTCTCTCTCTCTCTCTCTCTCTCTCTGCACCTTCCTCCCTCCTTCTCTCTGTCTCAAAAAATAAACATTAAAAAGAAAAAAAAAGTCAACTGAGGAATGTGACCAGTAGGATCAGGCCTAGACACGGTTTTGTGGGGATGACAGTCCTACAATTTGAGGGCCTCTCTTCAAGAAACAGAATACAAAGTTATGAATAAAACGAGATTTAACAGACAGCACTTATTAGAATGACAAATTAGATCACAGCAAATTGCCAGTGCCTTAAAAATCTGCACACTTTTTTTTTTTTCTGAGATACCTTTAGGCAATTTTGGCAGAAATGAGAAAAGAGAACTGTTTTCTGATTGCGTCCTAGCTTTCCCTCCATGCCTGAAACAATCGAAGCTTCCCCCACAAACACCCAGCCTGCGAAGGAGCCCATGCCTGTGAAGACTCTCATTCTTGACCTTCATTGGCTTCACTTATTGGCCACCTTCGCATGGGATTCCACATGAGATGCTCATTAGAGCTTTTCGAAGCAACTATCGTTTCAGCGGTCCTGGGCTGTGAACCCGGACACATGGACGTAAGCCTGAACTCTGACACTGAGGGCTTCAGTCTCCTCCATGGCTACACTACCCATTTGTAAGGTCTCTTCCCATTGTAATACCATCCACTGTCGAGCACCTTCATCTACGCTATTGGTGCTGCCAGGCTTAGTAAATGCTACTGTCGTTGCTCAACCTAGAGCTCTGAGCCTGCCTTCACTCCATCCCCCTGTTTTCTCCCCAAACCTCATCAGTCACTAAGCCCTAACCGCCTCTATCGTTAACCCCCCCTCACTGCTCTGGCCTGCTCCAGTGCCTCTAACGATGCCGCCACCCTCTCGTCTCGCTTCCCTCAAGCCACCCTCTGCCCTGTTACCACTGTAACCTTATTTTTTTTTTTTTTTTAAAGAGCAATGTCGTTTTTTCCCCACTCTCTGGAATATCTGTGTGGCCTCCCATTGATCTTAAAGTTTAAATTTCATAAAGTAGAACATGGCTCCTACACGCACATTCCAGTCACTACGCTTCCAATGGTCCTTAATGTCACAACTGCATGTGAACCCAGACGTAGTGTTCTCCTGCCTGACCTAAAGAACTTCAATATTTGTTAGTGGTCTGACTGGCTGACTGTAGTTATATTGGTAATGGACTTTTCCAGGCATAAACAACACGTTCCAGTTACGTGAGCAATTATTGTAGCAAGCATCTAGAAAAGCAGGATAAAAAAAAAAAAAAAAATCTGAGTAACTGTAACACAAGGGCAATGCTATCTCCTGAAATTGTTATCTTATGGATGACATTCCAAACACTGGATTTCCTCTTGAAAGTTTAGGCTGATTAAAGGATTAAATGCTACAGATAATTCAATGTTGTATATCTCTTTTGGGAGGGCTGGGTAGTTATAAAATATGCCTAGGAACCAATCCAAAGGTTTACTGATTTTTTTCTGTGCTATCATTCAAAAGTGTAAGCTTTCATGCAAGATACCCAAAAGCTGGCCAGGAACTGAAGAGATCTACTTCCCACTGTGTGAATTTCTTCTATCTAGAAATGGGGAGCCCTGTATAAGTACAAGAACATAAGGGTACGTAGTTGGAATCAGAATCTGAATTCCAGGTTTTTCAACTATTCCCTAAAGGGCACTCAAAACTGCATCCTCTGTACAAGGGGACAAAGCCAAATCAAGTATGGTGGCAGGCTGGAGACCCAAAGTTAGAAGATGAGAGGGCTGGATTCTGGTTACAGAGCCAATTTTAATTCCTTGTATGAGCTTAGTCAAGTGAACTCTTCCTCCCTCCCTTTTCCTATTGAATAAGATTAATAAAATTAGAATTCCATTTCTAACTGGATTGTTATCACCAGTTTACTTTAGGGAATACTTTAAAAAAAATTGTCATTGTGCTAAGCATTTTAAATAATATAATCTATATACATTCTTAACTATCCTATAAAGCCAAAGCTTGCATTTGTTTATTTGTTTGTTTACCATTTTCAGATGGCAGAATTTAACGAATTTGCCCAACATCAGCTAGAACATAAGTGGGAAGCTGGTATCTGAACTCAAATAAACTTAGACCAGAGCTCAGGTGCTTAACCACCATGCTGCATGGCCTCTTTGGAGAGGGAAAGACAAGAGATTCAGAAAGTTTCAAAGAGTATACTTCTTGCTTTTAATCAGCCTGATGCTAAGCTCTGTCTGTCTACCTATCTGTCTGTCTGTCTGTCTATCTATCTATCTATCTATCTATCTATCTATCTATCAATCAATCATCTATTCAATTGTTTTTCTAGGTCTACCACAATTCATAATTGTTCTTCTAAGTGCTACTGAGGATACAAACAGAGAAAACAAATACCTCCCGTCACTGCACATAACAGCTAAGGGGAGACTCACAGAGCTGAGTGCTGTAGATACTAAGTACTGTGGGAACAAAGAGAAAGGAGCAATCCCTAGCTGGATACAAATGGGATCTTTTCAAGTTCTTACAAGCCGGGTGCTTTACACACAGTATGTCATTTAATTCATTTTACAATGCTGGAGGATAGTATTTGCTATTCTTACACATGAGATGGGATGGCCTGGGGCTTGGGTCACACATATGTAAGCTTAGATCTTCTTGGCTTCTGATCTGGAGCAAAGGCTTGAAGGATGGGCTGAGTTCATTTTTCTACCGTCCTGAGCTGAGGGATCAATCTTTGCGTCTCTCTTGCTGAGACCTCTGTGGACGCCACAGGCCAGAGAGCCACAACTTTCCTCATCCCCCGGCAGGTATAAAACATGGAAGGGTCATGTTCAGAAAAGAGGAGAGAAACTTCTCAAGAATCTACAACAAGACTGTCTATATCCCCCTCTGCTAATGAAGAATCCTGAAAGTCACTCAAATGACCCCACTGCAAACACAAGAAACAAGGCTTCAGTAAAGAAAGATAAGACTAGAAAAAAAAAAAAAAAAAAAAAAAAAAAAAGGTATCTCTATTCCATGTGGGAAATAAGTTGCAAAAATGTGTAAGTATGTCACTGCTGCTCCTCTCAATTTTTAATCCTTTAATCCTATATCAAGACACTCATGAAATATAGAAACCTCACACCCTGTCTGCCCTAGGAAATGCAAATCTCCCAGGAAAGAATCAGTGTCTGGCCCTGTGACAGGGAATGGGCCACAGCGAATGGCCCTGTGTGGAGAAAAGGAGGCATGCTATTCACAGAGCTGAACAGGAGGGTGAGGGCCTCTCTGGGTCCAGTCGTGGGGGAAGGGGAAGCCCATCTACCAGAACTCACTGCCTGGCTGCTGCAGGAGGGCTAGAAGAAAAAAAAAAAAAAAAAAAAGCAAAAAAAAAAAACATTTTCTTGAAAATGGAACCTCTTCTTTAGATTTCCTCTTATTTTTTTTTCCTTTAAACTGTCCAAGATTAATGTGGCAAAAATAAAATGCCCCACAGGCTGCTTATTTTGACGGTTACTACAGCACATAAAAGTGAAGAATTAGCATGGAATGAATAATTTATTTAGTGCTTTACTGTTGTTTTAAACAAATCACTTCCATGAAAGCAATGTGTATTCAAGCAATAAATCACTGTTTAGCACTCTGTCGTGAGGAAAAGATACCACTTGGCAGAATTATTGAATGGCAGTGCCTGGCGGGGAGGCAAGCGCAATAAAGATAAAGGTGACGTCCTTGCATTTTGCTTGGGATTTCATTTGGATCTGAAGGGGGCTGTGTTTGAGTGAGATTCAGTAAGGAGACCCTTATTCACCTTATTCACAAGGTTTAAATGAGCACCTACTTCTGCTAATGCATCTGATGCCATGACTAGGAGGGTGTCACTTATTATTATGTCAGAGCTATTACTATCTTTTTCATGCAACAACTGTGGGCCAAGAACAGAACTTAAGAGTCTGGCATACACTATGGATATAAAAAGCAATGAGTTCTATGCCCTTGAGTTGATCACTATTTGGGGGGGGGGGCTTCAGACCCCTTTATAAGTACGGTGTGATAAGCATTAAGATAGGGGTGCATACAAAACACTCTGAGGATTTGCCTGGTAGGACGATGGGAATCTGAAAACTCTTCTCAGAGGCAGTTACACTGTATCCAGAGCTTGTCCAGCCAAGGGGGCTGCAAATCATGTGGGACCAGAGGAGTGCAAGCCTGATGTGCACATGCCCTCTGGATGGAGAGGGTGTGTTTGGATGTGGTAGGGCTCAGGGAAGGAGGAGAAGGAGATGAGAGAAGGGAGGAGTGACAAAAGGCTTATGGAAGGATCAGCAGGGATGCAGGATGACCACGGACCCTTGGGAGACGCTGTGCCTCCAAGATAAGTTGGCCTCAAAGACCAGAATCTGAAACCAGGGTTAGTAGTGAGGCAAGGCTACTGAGGCTGTTCTTTACCGGTCTTACTAATTACCAAGTTTGTCTGCACTGGAACCACAGCAAAGGAAACTGGTTCGGGTCACAGGAGTGACTCCAGTTTGGGGTGTCTGGGTGGCTCCATTCGGGTGAGCGTCTGGCTCTTGATTTTGGCTCAGGTCACAATCTCGTGGTTTGTGCGATTGAGCCCCATATCGGGCACAGAGCCCTTTTGGGATTCTCCCTCTCTCCCTTTCTCTCTGGTCCTCCCCCACTCACACAAGCACTTTCTCTCTCAAAATAAATAAATAAACTTAAAAAAAAAAGAATGACTCTGGTTCTCAGTTAAACTTAAAAAAAAAAAAAAAGAATGACTCTGGTTCTCAGTCAAATCGGAAAGTGGAACTGCCCTATCGCCCCAACTTTATGAAGTTCTCAGAATGAAATCATAACTCTAGTTTGGGTTGAGGAAAGAAGCAAAACAGTTCCCACAGGGCTAAACTAGCTCGGATTACAAATTTTTGAAATGTCTTTTCTTTGAGAAAAAAAAAATCAACGTCACAAACATAATGACCTGAGGTCTGACATTTAAAGCTGAGACACCTACAGCCCTGCATTATTTCTTGCAACTGGTGACAATGAGTACAGGCTGATAATTCCTGTCACTCACGGTGCAGAGGGCTGAGGGCTCACCGTTTACACACCCAGAGGGAGAGCAGAAGCCTTCCATCCCATGAACTTCATCTCATTTCCCTCTGGCTTAAATAGTAATAATTAATAACATGTCACCCTCAAGGAATTTAGAAAACCAATATTCCCCAGCCCGGCCACGAGTGGTTCAAGAAAGAATACATTTTTGGCCTCTTTTAGGTAGTTTCGATTTTGTCAAAAATTTGCTGAAAGCTGAAAACAACACTTCTGGCCACTGGGGTGAAGATGACAGGCACAGAGAAATGTCATGAATTTGATGCTTCTTGTCAACTTAATGATATTTGCCTCCCCCCCCCCCTTTTTTTTAACTATCTTGGTGTCAGCATTTTATCAAGCTCAGACAAAACTCGAAATGTTGTTGGCTACCAGCCAACACAAAAATGTTTCACCCTCAGGAAGAAACTAATCAATGAACAACTCTCTATTGAATGTTCACTGTGTTCAAGGTAGAGCCAATAGACCCTATGGGGGACAAAGGGGTATAAAATGTAATTTTTGCCACCCAGGGATTTATGATCTAGGCAGAATCTGATTATCAGTCTCTTATTTAGAAACACTCAAGGTCTGCCTGCCCCAACAGGATTAAATTAATCCCCTCTTCTTCCACAGGACATCGAAGGTCCATTCTATAAAGTACCCGCTCTCTTTCCAGTTTTTATCTGGTGCCACTTCTCCTTGCCACCCTGCCTTCCTGGCCTCCCTGCTGTTCTTTGACCCACCATGGATTTTCAGGCTTCTGGGGCTTTCTCAGTTTCCAGTACCCAGCTCAGATGCCGTCTCCTCCGTGAAGCCATCCCAGGCTCTCTGTGTAGCTTCACCTACGATTCTTTAGCGTAGCGTGTTTCTACTACGGCTGAGGCACACCACTGTCATTGCTTTTTACCTGTCTCTTCCATCAAGTTGTCATCTAGGTGTTGAATTTTTAAGTATAATTTCTTGTGCTAAGATGGAGTAGGACATAAAAGACCCCTGGTAGGTGGACAATGAATAATTACACAATGCGCAGACGCGTCTGGGTAAAAATGTGAGTCAATTTACAACGAATGAAATTATTAAACGTGCAAGCCAACTGCCATCCCTGATGCGCGGTAGATTCTCAATAACAATTAGCTGGGTTAGAACTAAGTGTCCGTTGAATACTACAGTTCGCAGAATGATGGGACGCAAATTATGCCGCTGGCAGCACCTTCTCAAAAGTTCAGAGTTTGGGTGAGCACGGCATATTTGTGGTTCATCATTTAAACCAGCCTGGTCACAGATTACAGTGATGCTTGAAAAAGATGGTTGTAAAGATACACTAAGGTAAAATTTCAAAAAAACGTTGAAAAAAAAATTTCAAAAAAAAAGATACACTAAGGTAATTTTTGGGTGGTCTCTAATGCTAGGTTGAGAAATCTCTAGAACTCTTCTTGTGTGTGTACATGGTGAAATATGGAGCACAATTTAAGATTCTGAGCCCAGAGGTGATGCACGCAACACTGAAGATGCAGAGATGTATTTTAAATCTGACACCTATGTAAGCAATGGATTAGCAGGTACTATCAAACTTTTTCCTAAAGAACATGATAGTAAATATTTTAGGCTTGCGAACCACAACATGTGTCACAACTACTCAATTCCACAGCTGTATCATGGAAGCAAACCATAGACAATTTGTCTACAAAAGGGTGTGGCTGTGTTCCAAAACCATTTTACAAAACCAGGTGATGAGCCATATTTGGCCCTAAGACTTTAGTTTGCTAAACCCTGGATTAGAGCAGTAAGTGTCTGAAAGTTAAGGAGACATTTAAGAGTCTATTTAAACGTGCTGGTGCAAAAATTTGGAGGCTTGTACCAGGGTGGTAGGAATAAAAATGGAAAGAAGAGAACAAAAGGAAGAGAGATTACGGGGTGCTGGGGGGAAGGAGGGGTCCCTGGATGTTGTAGGGAAAAGAACAAGGAATAATCTAAGGGGGTTACTCTTTAAAGTTTTGAAAAAAAGAGGACTAGAGACATCTTTGACAGGACAGGGTCTACTATGTTAAGCATCTGGGAGAAGCTCTCCTAAAAAGTTTGGAAGACAGCAATTTGAAAAGACGCATATATAGAAACCAGAGGCTTGAGATAATCAAAGAAGTATACAGAATTTTTACGCTAGGAGGCACCTAGAGATGACTTAGTCCTAATTTGCCATTTTATAATGTAGCAGGGGAGGCAGTGTTTAAGTCGTAGATCATTACACAGATGATGGTCAAACCACAGCAGCCCCAAATCATGGTTTGTTTGCCCTACACAATACTGGCCATCAGCCAGATTTAAAAACAAAGTGGATCAAATTGCCAGCATTTAAAAACCAGGAATTTATACACAGAATTGGAATTCTCACTTCTCTTTGAAAAATATCAGAAAAACTAGCAGTATCAGGTTCATATCCCCACAAAGCATAAGTAGCCAGCAGGATACAGCAGTTGACTCCCCCTCACGAAACATGGGCTCGCCTTTCACTGGAGCAAACTCCTTGCTATTACTCACCGACACCACTCACGTGGTGCAGCATTCATGTGAGTTTGTGAGCTCTGATATCAATGTCTGAGTTTTGGAACGGCCAGGATGGTGCCCTGGTTCTCCCACTTTCTCATGGGAGGTGACCTAACTTCTGTCCGCTCCCATTTCTTCATCAGGGAAGTGTGGAATAATTTCAGCTCCTCAGAGGATCTCAGAGCATTATTATGAGGATTAACTGAAATATTCTATGTTAAGCACTGACACACAGTAGACCATCAAGCGTTAAATAATTGTGTTTGAAATCATGAGGGGAAATTGAAGCCCAGAGAAGTCACGTGAATTGTCCAAGTCGACGCTCAGTTGGTGACAGAACCAGTGACAAAACTCATTTCTCATGACTTCAGGGCTACTTCCAATATTCTGAGGGTATTCTACCACAAATACAATTGGGATGTTTGAAAAATCTAACAAAGGTGTTCCCTGAATCAAGAGGAAAAAGTACAAAGAACGAGTCCGATACGATGATGGGTCAATATGATGAACCATGTCCGTGGGTAATATCCAAATGCAATATATCAGAACAAACATATATTACTTGTGTGTCTATGACTTACCTTTCCCCCCCCCCAAAGCCACATAAAAAAAGTCTCAACGTTTATTCTACCATTTGTGACAGAGTAAAAACCAACCCACATCTCATATCCAAGTTTTAGCTGCATTCTATCCTTAAGAACAACTGTTGGTAGAAGGACTGGTGGAAATACCCTGGAGCTACTTTGTCCTGCTTATGAATTCTAAGTCCCTGTCTGTTTCAAAAGTGGAGGAGAAAAAGTGCTAAGTCAACCAACTTCGGCTAATTAGTTCTTTCTATTTGGTGACTGTAAATCAATGACAAGCAAACTTCTAATACCTTCACCCTGGCTGAGAAGTTTGCTGCCACTCACCATCCATCACTTCTGCCTGTAAGTGGCCTTGCTGAGCTCTTTCTAAATAGCATCCAGTTCTCCGGTTATACGCATTCCCTCTTTTCTGCAGTCTACAAGAAAATGTGCTGGTGGCAGCTGTTTGCAATAAGCCGAAGGCTTTGTGAGACCAGTTGTAACGCAAAGGTCATATTTTCTACACCGTTTATAGATTGCAATTTGTAAGGTTATAATGTCATATGCTGTCAATAATTCAAGGTGGAGAATTATAACTGTTAATAGGTCATCAATTTTTCATTCTTCTCCTTCAATACTCATTCTCTTGAGAGATTTAATTTATTTCATTGAAACATGATTCCTTGAACTTTGAACTAAAGGCTTCCTTTGTTTATTAGAAAAAAAACAGGGTAGAACATGGTAAATAATTCCTTAAGTTTCAAGGGATTCGAACCAATCAAAAGATCACAGCTCAGATAGCAGAGATTCATCAAGTCTATTTTGCAGGAATCCACTGGCCCAGAAGATGTTATTTATGTTGTCAGTATACAAGAGGTTTAACCCCCATCCTTTCCCTACCAACCAAAAAATAAAATAAAATACGAGGCAAATGTTGCCGAAATGCACCAACTACTAGAAGCTAAAGGAGTTTCAACCTGTTTGCAAGAATGCGTTTGTTGTAACTATGGCCTGCCAGGAGTCTGTCCAAATGCTTCAGTGGGGGAGAATAATTAAATCTGAATTCTAGTGAGATTGGGAGTTCTGAGCTTATTGCCCCTGTTTTTTTAGGCGGGTTATAAATTTCTTTGAGTACCTGATAAAACCTATGGCCACTAGGAAAAACCCAAAAAAACAAAAAAACAAAAAACAAAAAACAAAACAAAAAAAACTATGGCCACTAGATACACGACTTCCAATGAACCATGGCTATGAAGAAAATTCTGGGGCAACTTTCCGAAGCTCATTTATTTAAACTCTAGGTAAAGAACGTCATCAGAGATGATGTCAATGTTAGGGATGCAGATGATCTTTCTCATACAACCAATGTGCCTCCAAAATAGAGGATAGAGGCTGCTGATGTTATCACTTCTCCAGGGTACTTATAACCTCAGAGGATTCAAAAGAATAATGGATCTTTCATCTTTGAGAATTCTATTCCTGCCCCTAACTTTAGACTGAGGCATATTAAAAAGGTAGTGTTCAGAAAAATAACCAGTTATCCAAAGAGAAGACAGGTAGAACAGGGCTCCTCATTACCAAGCAAGGGGGGCATTTAACAGCCTATTTGTTTTGTTGTTTGTTGGTTTTTCCTGTCATCTTCTTCTCTGTAAATGCATTCTGAGCTGCTTGATTCTTCTATGTCCCTTAGGGTTTGAAAGTCTCATGGAAATCCTGTGAGAAGCTCAGAAAACGTTATTAGCACCGACCATTCACTGAGGGTTACTAAGTTTCTGACCCCAAGACCCACTCAAATCTACTGGTTTTCATCATTTGTGTAGAGTTTCAAATCCCATCAGCAAGACTCAGGCATCAATACATTAGCCAAAGCATGGTAATTATTTATCTAAGGATTTTGGTACCTGGAAATGGTCAGGTATAATTACAAGAGGTAGAACATAGTCTTGGATTAGACTGTGTGTAAGAGGCTAAACTGAATTCTTTAACTACAAGAAAGGCTATCACTAAAATCTGATCAAGGGAAATGCAATATTCAGATTCAACCATGACTTAATGCCTAAGATTCTCATGTGCTGTGCTGACTTATAAGAATAACATTAATATATATAAACCACTAGGGGGAATACACACACACACACACACACACACACACACACACACACACACACACACACATATATGGAGCTAAATAAATATTGATATGGAGGAACTGCTAACAAAACTGTGCTTCTGTCTTCCAAGCTAAGAATCGTACTTTTTCAACATACTGTATATTCATTAGCCAAGACAGCTAGGCTTGAAATTTCACAGTATGTTAGTCCATGGAATGTGGAAATGTAAACAGAGGACTGTGCCCAGTTTCAAGGATGAAAAAACTAATTGAGATTTTAAAGTGAGGGGGGGGTGGGGAGAGGAAGGGGACTTCTCTTTCATCAAATTATTACCATTTTAGTGATCTATCAGAACTCACAGTTAAGCAAATTACCATTTCAAGGCACTCAGTTGTGCTTTTGACTTTATTCCCAGTCCCTTAAAGAGGTCAGGATCACAGATAAAAGATACAAACATGATAATCAAATATTCTAGAAAAGACAAAGTGTGGGTTCCTGGTTGTAGCTTACCAGAGTTTCATTAAATTAAAAAAAAAAAAAATTAGAGAGAGAGAGTGCGAGCAGGGGAGGGGCAGAGGGAGACAGAGAGAGATCCAACAATCCTGGGATCATGACCAGAGCAGAAATCAAGAGTCAGACACCCAACCGACGGAACCACTCAGGCACCCCCCAGAACTTCATTTTAATATTATTGGAATATCATCAGAATTTGGTTAAAATTTACCCATTAAAATATTGTTCTCCCAGAGTTCATATTTTTTAAGGCGATAAAATAACCAAATAAAGAACATTTGATTATTCCTGAAGGTAGTCTGGGGAGAGTTCTTTGATATCAGAGACCTTATTCCATTTATCTTACACCATGAGTGACTAGCTTCCTGGCACAGGATTACTGTGACTATTGGTCAAATTAATGAAATACCAAAGGTGTTACTAAAAAAGAACACTCAAACTTGTGCTGACTTTTCAATAGCTATTTTGACAATATACAGTTTACTGCCTAATTCAGAATTATGTATACCGTTACACCCTGATATTATTTTCTTATATAATCTATCCTATGGGTAGCAGGCAACCCAATGCATAGAATTTTGAAAATCAGAGGTTTTTTCTCTTTCCTTAAGACAGTGGGGGCCCTACCAAAAACAGCATTGCTTTTTTTTTTCCTTGTTATGTAATGATCGAATATGGTCAACCATTCAAGTAAAAAGTGCTTACTGCTTCCCAAGGATTTACTGCCTTTAATCACTACTAGAGTTCCATAAGCAACACTCCCCATGGTCTTTGCAACCAGCCTTTGCCAATATTAATAGCCATTCTTATGAATAGTAACCACTGGTAAACATTGATGTACCTTCATACAGTGCATTGCCATCTGTGTGTTTGACTTTACCACAAACTTCCAGATTGAAAAACTCCATACAAACAGCAGCAATAGCAAAACAGAAGCCGAAGCCACCTAAACAGCAGCAATTGTGCCATACCCGATATTTGGTGGAATACCCAATATTCCAGTAGGGGAATCAATGGCAAAATTCTCGTTACCTATAAGTTGTCCTCGGTCCTAATGACAACTTGTAAAGGTCACATCTAACTTTCACGCATAGGGTGATAATTATTAAGAAAGATGACAATTTTTAAGGCCAGTTGTTAAAAATTTTTAAAGGCAAAAGCTAATAACTTTTACCAATTTCTGTGTTAATGGAAATTATCAATGTATTTTATATATTAGAGGAACGGAAGTGGAATAAGGGACCATGTATTTAAACAGGCTGATACATTTTAGTCAATTATAAAAAAAGAACCCTAAAACAAGTCCCACCAAAGTGTTATCTCAATAATTTAAAGGTGAGATTTTTAAGAGGATGGAATGATAATTTATAGCTGAGAGTGATTAGTTTACTTCTTAATCAGTTTAGAAATATTTCCAGTGACACAAGCTTATTTACTAACATGTAAATTGCCTAAGCAATGTCTCAGGTACTTCCCAGATCTCCTTGCAAAGCTTCAGGCATAGCTAAACCAATTAACTCTACAGAAATGAACATAGTGATCACCATTCGTAATCCCAAGAATTACTGTTCTCGCCATCATTCATGTGGTACTGAAAGGCATGGAAGTGAATTTTTTAATGTTTATTTATTTTTGAGAGAGAGAGAGAGAGAAAGAGACAGAGCATGAGCAGGGGAGGGGCAGAGAGAGAGGGAGACACAGAATCTGAAGCAGGCTCCAGGCTCTGAGATGTCAACATAGAGCCCGACACGGGGCTTGAACTCACAGACCCCGAGATCATGACCTAAGCTGAAGCTGGACGCTCAACCGACTGAGCCACCCAGGTGCCCCTATGGAAGTGAATTTTATCTCTATAGGCACATACTTATAAACATACGTCAGAGATGCCTTCGATCCTGAAACCTCACAGACACATAAATAAGAATGAAAACATTAACAAACGTGAACCACCTTCCTTCTGAGTTGCTTAAAAATATGGATCATCAAATTTTCAGAGTTCTGTGTTTTCCATGTTTGTCTTCAAAACCCTTGTAAAGTGGAAACATGTCTTGCAACTGGAAACATTATATGAAATATTTAAAAAATCAAGGTGAAATAAATGACCAGAGGCCTCTGATTTGGAATTAGAAAGTTAGTTTTTCTCTCTCATAAAATATACCCTTATGTATATGCCACAGAATAGCCAGAATCATGTAAACTCAAAGGCGCTCTAAATGCCTGGAGAGAAGAAAGAAAAGAAGGAGGTGAGCATTTACAGGCTGCTTTTCATGAGGCCTTATGTTAAGTGAGTGCACCTTCTATTATATCATCCAAGCGTCACACAGCCTTATGGGGTTACTATGGTTACTGACAATATCACATATGAGGAAATGTGACATAGGGTGCCCCTTTCTCCACGGGTTCTGTCATTTACCATCAGAGCCAGAATTCAAATTCTGGTCTATTTGTTCACAGACCTAGCAGGTTCTTCCCACATCCTGTGTTCTGCTGGTAACAGTAATGTAACAATGAAATGCTCCTTAAGAATCAACTCCATATTAGATAGCAGACTTATCCAAAATGAATTTTGAAACACAATGTTTTTCAGTAGCTTGGCTATGATATAGCTAACTGTGGTTTCCTTTGTATCTATCCTACTTGGGGTAGGATACTTTGTGGTTTCCTTTGTATCTATCCTACTTGGGGTTTGCTGAGCCTCTTAGATATTTAAATGTCTTGCTCAAATTTTGGGGCTTTTTTCCCCTTCACAGTTCACCAAAGCTCTATTTTTTTTTTTTAATTTTTTAGTGGAGAAGTTTTTGTTGTTTTGTTTGTTTTTACTTTGCTCTTCAGGTTAGATAATTCCTGTTGATATACCTTCAAGTTTATGAATATTTCCTTATTCTCTGTACAACCTTCTCATTTAATACTTGTTTTCATTTTATATAGGATCTTTTCCCTTTGGCTCTTTCTTTGATAGTTGTCATTTTTCTTCTAAAACCTCCATCTATACTCTCTCAGTATGACCACCTTTTCTCTTAAGTCCTTGAATGTATTTATAAAAGCAACTTTAAAGTCTTTGTTGTTAATTCTAACAACGAGGGCGTTTTCAGGTGGGTTTCTCTTGACAACTTATTGCCTTCACCATAAGTGACATTTTCCACTTTCTTTATATGACTAGTAACTTTTTATTGTTCATAGAACATCATGGATACTATATTGGAAGGAAATAGATTTTGTTACCCTCGTATGAAGACTTTTTTTTCCCTCCCTCCTAATAGGCTGTTAAAAAATTATTAACCAATCACCTGGGGCTTGTGGAACCTTAACTTTATACTTTATTAGCATGAGGCAGTTTAGATATTCCCTTAGACTTCTGGAAAATTCCTTAGTTCTCATATATACTCTTGATCACTAGGGTGTGCTCCTTCTGTGTTTGAATGGAAGGCTCAGGTATTTACTCCTTGCTTGGGCAGAATACAAACCACAAACTCTTCCCCTTTCAGTAAACAGCAGGTGACACCGGTTTTATCTGTTTTCATATTAAAACTGTTTGTGTCCACTGGCTCCTTAGAATCCAGGAATCAGCAAATATTTGATATAGATTTTGAGGTTCCCACCACTGTGGCTTCTTCATTTCAGAGGCATGATCAGTCATTAGCCTCTTTGGATGCCTCCAACTCCAAACACCAACACCCTGATCGTAGCAGCTCTCTCCCTGAGGCCGACCCACACTGTGCCATTCGGATGGGGGTGTGTTCTCGGGGGAAAACACAGGTATCGCCCAGTTTGGTTCCTTCCTTTCCCCAGTTAAGTCACCTTCAGTCTGCCCATGGTTGATCCCTCTCCAACGCCTTCAAGTAATTTTTGTTTGTTTCCTCTTCAGAGTTTACAGTTATTATCTATGGAGGAGCTAGTCTGCTAGCCACTACTCCTCTAACAACCTGGGGCTCCTCCTCAAAAGCAAACAAGCAAACAAAAACGCAACACGAAACAAAAACCCCAAAATTCTGCCTGTTATAAGTGTGTCTCCTTTTTTAACTCAATTTTCAAACAACGTTTGGAACACGACGATGATGGCGGTGATTACAAAACCAGTCGCTTGCTTATGTTCTAGAATGCTTTCTATTCTTTTCCGATTTTGTTCAAGGTGGATTCCAGGGCCACCTTGAACAAAACAATGGTAAAAACAAAAATATACTAAACGGTTAGAGAAAGGCCATTTCATCAGAGTCATCCTCCTTTCTTCTCACCCTATTACAGAGGACTATGGGAAGCTATCCATCTGCCATTTCTTTCCATGCTCAGTGAATTTGCTGTAACGTGTCAAATTAAGTCATCAAAAGAAGCAATGGGAAAAGCAGAAGTGGACCTCTGTCTCACATGCCAACTTTATTCTATAAAATTTGAGTCACACCATACCCATGTTCACATGGGGCAAAGGGATCGATCTGGCTACTCCCAAGATCTAAAATAGTGGTGGGTTTAAAATCATTCTTTGTTCAGAGAGGTACCAGGGAAAGGCAGTATCCGTATCTCAGCTGACAAGAAGAGTGAGAGATGAAAAATATATTACCTCTGCTTACAGCTGACTAAGGTAAGGCCACTTAGTCCCCACATACAGCTCGAGGGCTGATAATTATGCCAGCCCCTCATCTCAACTTCTGTGTATCCAAGAAATCTGTCCACTTTTGGAGAGAAACTCATTTCTAGGGAGCCACTGGGTTAAAAAGTGGGTAACCATTTTAATTTTTTTTAATGGATCTTCTGCAAGAGGGCAGTCTTTTAAGTGTAAAGTAGGGCAGCCCCTAGGAAGCTCTTGAATGCTTTTCCAGAATTATACATTCGCATGATGCTTAGGTATCAGTAGAGTAGGAAAAATGCATTAATATTTAACACACATGTAGCAGTATAAATGCTTGCAATGCTCTACAATAAATAACATCAGGTCTCAAAATGTGCCTTTTTAACACAATTGTAACACAGAAATATCTTCAGACTTTGTAATAACCTCCCAGGGGAAACAGCCAGAAGTCCCATCATGTGAAACTATAGTATACTGAGCAAAGTGGAAGAGACTATTCTATAAAACACAATCTTGTACTGATAAGACAAGGATCAGATGTCCCTAGGAGGGGCTTTTTTGCCTCTAATTTAAATGATGTTAGAATATTGCAAGCGCCTTCCCTAAAACTCCCCTTCAGGCTGTCTGTCTCCCTCGGCACCACCCTCATTCTGTCAAGTTCACTAATAGTAAGCAATAACCTTGATGTATGGAAAGTTAGCTCTCTCTTCCTTTCTCCACTACCCATCTTCAAGCCTCATCTGTGCCTTGTCTCCATCAGCAGGACATTGCTGACGTTTTAAAGTTCACCCGGAATGCAGTTCCCTAGCAGAGCCCCTTCCTATTATCCACCATCACTACCCTCTCTTAACGGCAGGGACTCTCAAGTTGAACAGGCAGTACTGAGCATGCCTCCGTTGATAACCATTCTAAGTCAGAACTTCTCTATGTGCACACACTTCCTAAATTCAGCTTCATCTAAGCTGCTCTTAATCTTAAGGGTCATTTATTGAACATGTACAAAAAAGGCGCACCTTGTAAAAAAATTCTCTTGCAACGAAGACGTCTCTGAAATAGCACACAGCTTCCTTTTTAGGATCGTCTGCTCAGAAGCCAGCAGTTAGGGGGAGAGAGTCTCCTTAGGTCCCTTCGAACCCAACACGTCTTATCCAGTCCAGACCTGATTGTAGCAAAGGTTCGTTCACCCTCCTGTGAAACCTGAAATCCCTCTCACAACTTTGGGAGTCTACAACATGTTTCAAATTGTTCTTTCTTCAGAGTGAATGCTGCTACCAACGTCATAGTGAATGGTAGCACAAATTGCAAGGGCAAATGGAGACCAAAATCGTTGAGAATTAAGAACAACAGTGGGGCGCCTGGGTAGCTCAATCGGTTAAGTGTCTGGCTATGGCTCAGGTCATGATCTCGCAGTCTGTGGGTTCAAGCCACGCATAGGGGCTCTGTGCTGACAGCTTGGAGCCTGGAGCCTGCTTTGGATTCTGTGTGTCCCTCTCTCCTTGCTCTCCCTCTGCTCACACTGTGTCTCTTTCTCTCCCAAAAATAAATAAACATTTAAAAGAAATGACAGGATTGGGGCGCTGGGTGGCTCAGTTGGTTAAGGGTCTGATGCTTGATTTTGGCTCAGGTCATGATCTCACAGCCTCACAGGTTCAAGCTCCACAATAGGTTCTGTGCTGGCAGAGCAGAGCCTGCGTGGAACTCTCTCTCCTCTCTCTGCCCCTCCTCCACTAATGAGTGCATGTGTGTGTATATCTCTCTCAAAATGATAAATAAACTTAAAAAAAAAGAATAAGCGGACTTAAGGAGATTGGAGAGAACCCACGCCTTTATTTGCCACTTTCCATTCCTACTATATCCTATTCTTTCTGCACGTACACATAAATTTAATGCAATGGGTCTACGCTTAAGAGTGTGAGTAAATTGATTCCTTAAAAAAAAAAAAAAAAAAGAATAGACAAAACTAACGTATTAAAAATGCAAAAATGATTGCAATTCTACCAAAAGAGTGTATAATTTAAAGAGATTTATGGACACCTCTTTTAATTGGGGCAAATTACCCTTCTGCAAAAGGAGCTAATGACCTTTTAACTTGTGCTTTCCATGGTTATAATTGTTGACACAGTAAGTTTGCTTAAAGGGAGTCTCATCCGTAGCCACTGAGTACTGGAGGTCAGTTATTCTAAATCATGTTTGAAAGAAAGCTGTCACTTTTTCACCCACTCAGTACTCCGTGAGCCTAACTAATCTGACTTATGTTTAGCCATTTGTCAAATACCAGGTACAGCACACAACTTTATGTTCCATTGCCCTTGACTTACGTTTTCTATTTGACATGTAAGGCCCTTGGGATACAAGAGAGCTTTCCACCCAAGCCAATGCCTACTCAGCATGTGTTCTAGAAGCAAGAGTGTTATTTCAGCTTTCTCGTTTCCTGGTTACAGAACTCAAATGGCTCAATAATTCTCCCCACAGAGACGTGTTTGACAAGCTGGACGGGGGGATGGCACCCTCATTCCGTCCTTTCCATTCCTCAAGTAGATGAAATCAGAACCCGAAACAATGAGAGCACGGTTAGCTGCATTTAACAGGCGAGCTCGGGCTGAAATGTTGGAAAGTGCACAGATCTTAATTGTAGTGGGCAATTCTAACTTGAAAATTGATTTTCTCTGAACAGATCTCTGTGTGAGTCCTCAACGTATGCCTGCCAGCTGTACCAACAAAAGTAGTTATGCCTTTTGGAATACAGTCAACAGAATCAAGGGAAGGTGAATCCGTGATTTTCAGCCTTGAACATCACTAATAATTATCTGTCTTTGATTAAAAAACCATTACCTCAGGAGCAGCGCCGGATCTTAAATCCCAGGCAGGCTACAGAAACTACTAGAAGGGGGAAGGGGAAAGGATACACAGAGAGAACGAGAACGGAAGAAGAAGAGAAAAAAGCAAGAGCGAGGGACAGAAGAGAAGAGACAAAGCATGAAACGGGGGTTGTATAAAGTCATTTTTGCATTTTCCGTTTGTAACTTCATTTTAAAAGTATGCAAACGTCTCATTAGTTTCTACATTTAGAATCTGATTCTGATGGTAAAAGTAAATTAGTCTTTTGGGTCTTTTTATCCCCACTTCTACCAGTGACAGATCTGAAAGAGATGAAATATTTTATGCAATTAAATATCATCTGTTATAAGGTGGCTCAGTGTGAATACTGTCTCAATAACTTAGAGTGAAGAAAGGAACAGGGAATAAAAAGGTGAAGACTGAGCAGGCAACACAGGATCACAACAGATAGGCTGCTGATGCTTGTCTCTAATGTGCTTCTTGGTACATCTCTCAAGAACTACAGTCTGCAGGGGCTTGAAAGCACAGGCATGGACAAACGAATCCCCGGCTCCTGGATAGGCTTCCCCAACATTCCTGGGGCTCAGATTCCCTTTCCTCCGTGATAACGAGGAGCTGGAGGGGTCTTCTGTGTAGGCTCAAACCAGGAAAATAGAGGCCAATTTTGAACCTACTAACAACAGATTATAATCAAGTGAAAAGTATCATACATTTACCACAGTCTTTCCAAGATGAGAAAACTATAAAGTGGTTTCTAATATGTTTCCCAGACTCTTCTATGAGGCTTTGTTGTCCAACTCTAAGATTCCACTTATTTCTCACAGTGCTTTCACATTAGGTCAAGATACTACTCCTGAGGCCAAGGTTCTAAGCACTTCTTCAGTTCCCCATGTGGGGCCAGAAACTCTTCCCGTGTGTGGACGCTGACAGCAGACTGCTCACTTCCTGCGGTTTATGACACCAACTTCACATAAAGTTCCACTGGCATTTTTTTTAAGTTTATTTATTTATTCTGAGAGAGAAAGAGACAGCACAAGTGTGGAAGGGGCACAGAGAGGGAAAGAGAGAATCCCAAGCACGTTCTGTATTGCTATTGCAGAGCCCAATGTGGGGCTCAAACTCATGAAAATGTGAGATCATGACCCCAGCCAAAACCAAGAGCTTGACACTTAATTGGCTGAGCCACCCAGGCGCCCCCATGCATTTTAATTAATATAATCCTCAAGGCATCCTTCTGACTATTGGTCATGCCCATTTCACAGAGGAGAAAATTGAGGCTCAAGGAAATAAAAGATCTAGCTGTCAATGCCATAGGGCAGTGATACAGGCTAAAGACTGAATGAGAATGTTTGATTTCTAGAGGAATGTACAAAATTTATATTTTTAATGTTTGTTTATTTTTGAAGGAGAGAGAGACAGAGCATGAGCAAGGGAGGGGCAGACACAGAGGGAGACACAGAATCCGAAGCAGGCTACAGGCTCTGAGCTGTCAGCACAGAGCCCGACGCAGGGCTCGAACTCACAGATCGTGAGATCATGACCTGAGCCAAAGTTGGATGCTTAACCGACTGAGACACCCAGGCACCCTCAAGATTTATCTTTTTAAACAAATCATTTCCTCAAGCTAAAAACTAGATAATTTTTTGTTGTTGTTCATTCTGTAACAAAAAGGACTGCCCGTCTGGAATTGTATCGTGCCTCACTGTTCACATTTGAAACTATCAGCACTTTGAATGTGCTTTAAATGAGGGGGAAAAAATGCTCTTTTGGAAGCCAATAATCAACCAAGTAAATTTTATTCATCCAAGGATGTTATAGGAAGAAGGGGAAATAAGTTATATAGTAGGGGAAATTAGAGACAAACATATTAATTCATGATTCTGATAAGAAAAATAAACCTATTTTGCTATTAATATAGGTCTATTAAAACTCTAATTAAAATCTAGTCCCAACGAGTTTCAGGGAACCTGCATGATATTGAAATTCTTCTAGCTACAGAATTGATTTTTTTGAGGTTAGCTCTTTATGCAAAATTACCACAGCATGACAACAATCCTTAGGAAATAGGCTGAATGTCTTAAAAAAGAGGGCTCGGAGAAAAATAATATAATCAGGTATCCATTTGTCTGCCAGTATGCTACTACTCAGTATATAATTCCATTCTAAGTAATCAGGGAATAAAAAAATAGGATTATATCATATAAATAACAAATAAAAATTACAGGGACACAGTTATAGCAATTGACCCTATTTAAGCCAATAGATACTTTGGGAAAAGATTCCAAAACCATTTTTTGTATTGAAAACGCTATCAATGTAAATGGTGATTTTGATTTTATTTTTAGCCGCTGATTAAAACTACTTTGGACAGAAGTCTGTGCCACTGAGCTGTTTTTGCCCTGAAGTAACAGTAATAGTTCAGATTCCATTTCAATTTTGCAGGCAAACGTGCTATTTAGCATTATTTGAATGTGAAATTACTAGTGAAGGTTTAACAACTCAGGATATAGCATTCTGAAATGGTGCCGAATATTTTTGAGGAGAAGGGTAAAATTAAGAGGCAATAACTCATCAATAGCAATCGGGCTGGGAGTTGACAGACACCCTAGAGGCAGGCACCGAAATGTGTTTTATCTCCTCTCCACTCTTTGAGCCCAGAAAGCAAAGTAAACCGACCAGTCCATCTTGTGAAAATCAAATGGAAACCTTGTCAGTAGAATGGCTATTAGTAATTCCTGTAAGAAGGGCTCAAATTCACGTGGGAAGGGTGGATATTAGGGGTTAAAAAGTGAGAACAGAAGAGCAGCCTTAGGAACGAATTAAGAATTTGAATTGGTAGTGAATCCTGGAGTTATACGTCAGCTGGTGGCGGGGGGGAGGGGGGGGCGGTGTGCAGAGAAACTAATGGGATCCATTCAACGAGTTGTATTTTTTCTGTTACATTCTGGCGAGGATTGCCACAGATGGAGCTAACATCAGTTTACCCTATAAGTTGAGGAGGAGTAGGGAGTAAAAAGGCTGTGCAGGTACGATATGTAGCCTTTGCTTTACCAGGTGAGGTATGCTAATAAAAGTTACCTCAAGCGTTGCTTTTCTATAGTGTCGCATGGTTCTTTTCTTCTGAAGGGAGGGCTACATGGGAAGTTGTACACTGATCTTGTCCCCAACACATCCGTCATGGTAGATACAGAACTTAGAGCTGTACTGGTCACAACAGCAGCAACTATGGCAACACAGCACTTTAGAAATAATTTTCCATAATCGGAAAAATCATGATTCTCATACAGATACAAAAAGAACATGCGTTCAACATTTCTTTTACTCATAATGAAGGAACCTGCCAGATGTTGTAACCAAAGCGAAGTCCAAAAAAGCATCAATTTACAGAGATTACAAGAATGTTGAAACGAATGTGCAAATGCAGGCAGAACTCCCTCCCGGGTGGGCTGGGGGTATCAATGGACCTCCACAGGTCAGGTCAGAAGTTGCCTGCCTGTAGACAAAAATGATTTTTGGTGTGGCTACATCGTTTGTCTTCCATTTGAAAAACTATGGAATGGCTTTCATCAAATCAGAATCAGATTAACTACCAGAAGGGTGTGCTATAGACAACGTAAAGTTTTCCAACTGAGGAACAAATTTTTCACAAAAAAGCGAATTATTTGTGGGGCACCTAGGTGGTTCAGTCAGTTAAGTGTCTGACTTCGGCTCAGGTCATAATCTCATGGTTCATGAGTTCGAGCCCTGCACCCGGCTCTGTGCTGACAGCTCAGAGCCTGGGGCCTGCTTCAGATTCTGTGTCTCCCTCTCTCTCTCTGCCCTCCCCTGCATTCATTCTCTCTCTCTCTCTCTCTCTCTCTCTCTCTCTCTCTCTCTCTCTGTCTCTCTGTCTCTCCCTCTCCCTCCCTCTCCCTCCCTCTCTCTCAAAAATAAACATTTAAAAATTTAAACATTGAATTATTTGAGCTACAATTGGAGACCCAAGATCCTCAGAAATCAGTGTGAATCACACACAGAAGTCACATGGATAACTTCTCTCAAGCATTACCCCAACCACCACCTGCCTTTTCTTTGTATCAAGAAATCATAAGCATATTGTTTTCAGAGCTACAATTTTCCTATTTGCAAATGAGGCATCCCAATGATATAATAGCAGACAGGCAATGATCATTCTAGATGACTTGACCAGAGCATGTCACCTACATAAAGTGATTGGTGTCAATACTCTGGGGAAATGATAAAGCCCAATTTGTAAGAAACTTAAACTCAATGTCTGTAACACTCAGGGAAACTTGCCCAGTGCCTACATGACAGCAATAAAGGAATATCTATGATGTTTTCTAAAAATGAAAAGAAGTATATTTAAAATCACAAATGAAGCATATGGGACTCCATTTCCATTACTATTTTTTTTTCTTGGATTTTCTTCTCATTTAGGGAGAAGGAAAGAGTAGGAGGAATGCATAAAATTCTTTTCGCATCCCGTTTTTCTTTATAAAGCTGCACCAGAAGAGCCTGGGGCCTTTAGGGTGTTGGATGTAGCGTTATGACCACAGAGCCGGTACCACAGCAGATAACCCTCTGACACTTTTCCACAGCAATTTTAACTGGGCAAGAGCTATGCATGATTTACCCTCATCCTCAGCCCAGTGACTGGCACCCACAGGTATGTCACAAATGATTCTTCATCCTGAGCACTTGCTGTGTTTCCCAGCCTTATTCCTCATGGTCCCTGCTTCTGAGTGTCTGACTCATTTCCCTAGGCTTCCAGCTTTGCCGTGTTCTTAGAACTTCTCTCCTGGCAAAAAATCTCTGAATCTGACCCGGTGCTTTGCTCTTTGACTATAGCTGGAGTATACTCTCATAGATATGCTGCCACAGAGCAACCCTCCAGCCCAGCCCGCAGCAAAACACCTACCCCAGTTCATCCCATGTCCAAGCACTTTACTCTCATGCAAACAGGGATACGTTCTAAGTTATCCAATTATAACCAACACAGATTTCCCATATTCAGGAAACCTCCCAAAAGGCATCAAATGTCAGAGAAATGTGTGCTACTCTACTGAAGGTTTTCTCTAAATGTCTACATAAAAGCTTGAGAATATGATTTGGCCATTTTTGAAGAAAGAAAGAAAGAAAGAAAGAAAGAAAGAAAGAAAGAAAGAAAGAAAGAGAGAGAGAGAGAGAGAGAGAGAGAGAGAGAGGGAGGGAGGGAGGGAGGGAGGGAGGGAGGGAGGGAGGAAGGAAGGAAAAGAAAGAAAAACATAAACATATTTGAAACTTTGCTTGCATTTGGTGAACTATGCATCTCCCCACATTGAACAACACCGCTTCTCAGCTCCCCGGTCCCCTTATTCACAGCTGTGTAATTGGAGAAAGGAGAGAGAGAGGACTCTGCGTTGGAGACCATTTATTCTGGTCACTTTTTAGAGCTTCAGCAGATACTTATAGTGTCTGCTTTTAATTTAGGAGAAGACTTCCACCGAATGCAACCTATGAGCAGCCTTGCAAACATAAGCAAGAACAGAAGCCTAATGTACAAAACCTCCTTGTACTGATCATGTCAAGCCCCACAAGTTCATAAGCACACACTCATGCATGTGCATATCCATTGCCTTCACATGACTGTCAGTCTTTTATTAAAATGTGCCTCAGCTGAGGGGCCTAGAACTTGTGGTGCAGAGTAACAGGTACAAGAAATAACTCAGGTTCTGAAAACCCATGTGCCCACAGCGTTAGCTTCACAGGGGGCTGGCCTGGTTACGTGAACCACTGGTGGGGGGGCGGTCATTAACGTTGGCCTTTCCTGTCATCAGGATTCCCAACCTCTGGCTTTGTTCATGTCTTTAATGTTCAATTAAGACACACATTTTGGGGGCACCTGGGTGGCTCAGTCGGTTAAGTGTCCGACTTCAGCTCAGGTCATGATCTCACAGTTCGTGGTTTGAGCCCTGCATCGGGCTCAAGCCTGGAGCCTGCTTCTGACTCTGTGTCTCCCTCTCTCTCTTCCCCTCCCTGGCTTGCGCTCTGTCTCTCAAAAATAAATAAACATTAAAAAAATTAAAAAAAAAAGACACATTTTGTCTTTGCAAGGACACCTGGGTAGGGGAGGGGTGAAGGAGCATTCAAGCACAATTTCATCTCAGACTCCTTTTATTTCTAAAAGTGCACTTTAATACCACAGCCAGTCTTAAACTACTTTTAAAGGCTGATAACTTGACCTGGAATAAAAATAAGCTGTATTAGATACTTTCAGATACAATGTTACAGTGAAACGGCCATTATCTTTTTTACATTAAGAGAAGGGCAGAGAGCCATCTTCCTTCATTTCTCCAGTAAATCAAAGTGAATTATTCATTAGCGCTAAATGTTTCCACCACCCCCCCCCCCCCCCGCCCTCTACACACATACCATTACCTCATTTTAAACAAGGAGCGATTTCCTCTCTTTTGGAAATAACCTCTCTGATGCATGGAGCTCCTAAAGTTTTGGACTCTGCAAAAATTCATCTCCGTGGTTAGTAAAGCTAACAGTCTCTAGAGGAGACTTGGACGGTAAAGACAATAAACAGGCAATTAAAAGCAGTGCCTTGTTCTGTTTTTCAGTTCTTGCATTTGTCACTGACTATCCAACTTCAATGCTGAACAATTCTAGGGATCTGATGTCCGCAAGGAATGACTCCAAGCGAAATCTTCAGAAATAACTAGTAACAAAATTTCTAAAGTGCCTCAAATGAAGCAGATCCTTGAATGCTTTCCCAAGAGCCTGCGTCCAATGACGGCTTTAGATTCACATTCTCCAGTTTTAACAGAAACAAGGATGGCCCAGCATCTTCAGACCACTAAATATGTACTTATATACACACACATCCCATGCACGCGCGTGCGCGCGCGTGCACACACACACACACACACACACACACCACTACCAAACACACACTGATACACACACATACATGAACAGACAGACATCTTTTTTTCTTCCCTAACATCAGATCTCCAGGCACGAGGGTCTATATTTCACATGGAATCCCATCTCTGGTCCTCTACTCTGATCATTTTGCGTCTGCTGCGTCCTGTTTCATTAACAGCAGCTCATCAGAGCCACATCACACAGGGAAGATGCATTGTTTCTATTACCATTTATAGCACCATTTGTTTCATTTAAGAAAATGTGCTTCGTCCCTGGCCTTAAATTACGCAGCAGAAACAGGATTCCAGAGTTCAGGGTACATATTTATTCTCCCATCTCTGCACTTTGTCAGAAGAGAAATCACCTAGACTTGACTTCTAAGACAAACTGTTTCCATTTGCACCAGCAGAAGCTCGGCTCTTTCAAACAATAACTTAGCTTCAGGGACTTCTGAGCCATTCTTATTTCCAGATCAGGCAGTAGCCTGGAGAATACACCTCCTTAATTCAGGCCTTACAAATTTAGGCAAAGGCTGAGCTTACGTTTTACTTATGCATGATGAAAATGGGATTTCTCAAGTGTAACAATAGGGGAAATTGTATTATCTTAACCATTGACACCAGAATTCCTCTCAGATTTGGATCCTGGGTTTTTTTGTTTTGTTTTCTGTTTCGTTTTGTTCTATTTGTTTTGGTTTAAAAAGATCTCAGCAGACGATGGCTGGTGGGGACATTTGGAGTTTCCAGGAACACTCTATAACAGGGTAGGTAAGGAGGGGAGATGTGTGGAGGAGAAGGAAGAGAGAAATCAAACCCAAGTCATGATGGAAACCTGTGCTCCTGGGTCCCTCGTTTCTCTGCTCTCCCTGCCAAATCTTCAGTTAAGTCCACAAAACTCACAAGGATTTGAAATCAGTGGTTTTTTTTTTTTTTTGGTTGTTTGTTTTTTTAAAGGCTGTTACTGAGAAGGCCAGAGAAAGATTTGTATTTCCAAATCCACAGGAAGTAGATGCCTAAGTGGTGCTGAGAACATACATATTCCTTCTTTCTTCCTGAACTAGCAAAAACCTCGGACAGGTCATTAACTGTACGAGTCAATTTTACCTAAAAACTTGAACTTCAGTAAGCTTAAAGCAAATACCTAGCTTATCCAATGTGAGTGTTTAAATTAGATTATACACTGGGGTGCCTGGGTGGCTCAGTTGGTTGGGCGTCTCACTTCAGCTCAGGTCATGATCTCATGGTTCCTGAGTTTGAGCCCCATGTTGGGCTCTGTGCTGATAGCCCAGAACTTGGAGTCTGCTTTGGATTCTGTGTCTCCCTCTCTCTCTGCCCCTCCCTCACTCACATGCTGTCTCTCTCTTTCTCTCTCTCTCAAAAATAAATAAACAAAAATTAAAAAAAAATAAATTATACAGGTAATGTTGAGTAAATATATACAAATTAATAAACAATACTCATAGTTTTAAGACATTATTCTCAGTAATGTGCTTGCTTCAGGGGACCCATAGCATGGGTCACCATGAATGACAGTCCCTGTCCTCAGGAGGTATTATAATCTAGTTGGGGGGGGGGGGTGGATAAGATAAGGACACAAGTAATTACACAGATCTTCCTCAACTTATGGTGGGATTTTGTGTCAATGAATCCATTGTAAATTGAAACATCCTAAGTCTACAATGAATTTAAGACACATAACTTACCAAATGTCATAGCTTAGCCTTGCCTACCTTAAATGTGCTCAGAATACAACATCAGCAGCAAGGATCCTACTATGCATGGCTGGCCCTGGGGCAGATCTAAATTGCAAATAGGGGTTCTACTGAACATGTACAGCTTACACGCATCACTGAGTTGAAAAACTGGGGACAGTCTGTGATCTGAGGCAGAATATGATGTCCGGTGGGAACACAAATCCAGAATGGCCAATGCCACTTTTGGGGAGGGTAGGAAAGAAAGATGTCAGAGAAGAAAAGGGGATGTAATTTGCATGGACAAAACTATGGGAAGTGGGGAGAGGTTATTTGATTAGAGCTTCTTACATAATTACCTCAGCATTTTTCACATTACATTTAAAAGTAGTAACAATGTCTTACTCTACAAGGTTAAGTCACTCTGGAGTGGGTAGCTCACGGTCTTGAACACAGCAGTGTCTTAAATTAATGTTGAAGCCTAGGCTGAGGCTGATATTAACTTAAGCAGAGATACAGAAAGGAGCTAGGTGTAGACAAGAAGTTTCAGAAGTCCAGCTTGTCTGGAATTTAAATGTGTAAGGGGGAAAGTGCAAGAGAAATGAGGTTATACAGATGGGGGCCAAGTGTGGAGGTGTCTAAGTGGCATGTCACTGTTTCCATAGGCACTGGGGAGGGCGGTGGGAGGCTTCTGGGCAAAGGAAATACAACACAGGGCACATTTCAGACCAGTTGTTGGGTAGAAGCCATTTCTGCAGTCCAGCTAAAAGCAAAGCTGTGGAGGGTCAAGCTTGGGTTGGGATACACAGGAATGAAAGGAAATGGGACACCATAAGAGACAGAATTTGGCTGTTAGTAAGCTGGGACTGGTTTCAAGTCAGCTTTGCAACTATTAATTGAGCATCTAGTGTGTGCCCTGGCTGAGACAGTTAAATTTGGGTCTAAAAAAGTTCATGCCAAACTGTTATTAGTGGTTATGTTTCAGATTGGACTTAAAAGAGAGGGTATTTATTAACTCTTATCTTCAGACCCTTTCTTTTCCTTTGACTTCTTATAGTGGTGATGTGTCACTTTTATGATTTGGGAGGAAACAATCCCAAGAATATATAAATTTTAAAAAAAGGAGTTGCATAGAAAGTGAACCCAGCAAAATACTACTGGATTTGTATGCCAAATCAGGAAAAAGAATGGCCCTGAGCAAATTAAAAATCATCTTTATCTCATCATTAAAGCAGGCCCAGGAGCATCACCACAAAGGTGTTAAGCAACTAGTTTGTGGTTTGGAATATAGCCCCAAGTAATAAAGCCGTGTTTCAATTTAAAATGTTATATTTTTCATGCTTCTCATTAAGCCAAACTAATATCTCTCTTAATAATTCTGAATTAGTAAAGTCAAAACTATATTGGAGCTAAAAAATAATTATGAAGCAAGTGAACCTTCCCAGCCTCCTTTAATTACTCTGTCAGACCAGGGCCCTGGGAAGCTCCTACCTGAGGCTAATTTAGGAAGCCTTGAGAAACAGTCTCTCTTTTACCCCCGAGTGCCCTGCCCCCCTGTATGAACTCCTTCCAGCTCACAGAGCGCCCGCGCAAGCCGACACTGTAGCTAATGAGTCTTCATTTCTATAGCTGCAAAAACCTGGGAGAATTTGAGAAAACACAGTGTAACTCTCCTGAACACTCTATATCACATGATTTACATGCACGCTAGAGTTGCCTACACATGAACTAAGATAATTATGTCTGGCATTTCCAGGCTGCATTTTGTACAGAGAAACTCATCTGTACCTATCAAGAGTTCAACTAGTTAGATTCCACTATTTTCTCTTCATAACTTATTACATCTGATTTTAAGTCTTGGAGGAAATAACATGTGTTATTCTCAAACACAAGTGTAAAGGCTCCACATGCCTGTGTCCCACTATTTGCTCACATGCATCACTCAGCGTGGGAGTTGTAACTGAGATTTAGTTAGAAGACTGGCATTTTGACAGAAATCAGAGTAGGGTTGTATTGCTCAGCTCACCCATTACTATAAAAAGTTGTCCTACAAAAGGCACCCATGTGCATAAATAAACTATCTACCCCTTGCACGCTTCCAATGGAGCAGCAATATAAGAAAATATATATCTATGTAAAACTGAAGCATATATGCAAGTAGAAATATAAATAACATATTTATCTATCAATCTACCTACCTACCTATTGATAAATTTGTTTCCTTAATCTACTATTAATTCTTTAAATAAATATCCAAGGGAGACTATTAGATCTGATGCTTTTGCGGTGACTTTTCCATATCTAAAATTCCCACTACAAAAATGTGCCATCACAGTGTACCACACTCCAAAAGGTCAAAGACATTATCTGCAATATCTGTGCAATGCTGGATGGAGCTTCTGGCCAGCTGTGTAGGATGGAGGCCATGTCGTAGAGAAGACCCTGCCTCTGGCTCAGGAACCTGGTGCCTCTCATTTACATAATTAATATGGCCCTAAAAATTTGGGAGGAAGGAAGGGAGAGGGTAAAGGGGGAGGGAAGGAGGGAAACATGACTACAGAAACGCAATTAAAAGGTAACCCATGGGGTGTCCGGGTAGTTCAGTAGGTTGAGTGTCCCACTCTTGATTTCAGCTCAGGTCATGATCCCAGGGTTGTGGGATTGAGACCCATGTTGGGCTCTGTGCTGAGCATGGAGTCTGCTTGAGATATTCTCTCTCTCTCTCTCTCTCTCTCCCTCCCTCTGCCCCTCTCCCATGCTCATGTGCCCTTTCTCTAAAATAGAAATAAAATAACATAAAAGGCAACCCACGTAACTGCAGTTAATCACCCTGTATTGTATACTGGAAAGTTGCTCAAAGTAGATCTTAAGCATTCTCGCCACACACACACACACACACACACACACACACACACACACACACACAGAATTAATATGGATGTGTTAATTATCTTGATCTTGGCAATCATTCTACAATAATTATGTATAGCAAATCATCACACTGTACACTTTAGTACATACAATTGTATTTGTCAACAAAAGATGGAATGTGATTCAATTATACCTTCTATTCCTTAATCTATTTTAAATGTGTAATTTACCAATAAGTTTCCATTATAAATACATACACAAGTATTTACCATAATCCCCACAGTATGTTTTACTGTATGAATAAACCTCATCATGAATTTACATAACACATAAAAATAAAAGAGTGTCACTGAATGATTTACCTGGTGACACTTTCAATACCATCAAGGCTATTTTATAGAAAATTTCATAGAAAGGACAAAGTTAATAGAGATATTCTTAAAACCATCCCCCAAAATTAAATTAAAAAAAAATTTAAAATCCATGCCATACTCCTTTTTAAAGCAAAGAATCATACTGTTCTTGTATGTAATCACTTCCCATATATAAGCTTAGATTTTTAAACAGGCTGCTACAATCATTCTCCATTTTCCTTTTTCAGTTAATTTCTAATTACTCTTCACTATTCAGTTCAAGTGTCTGCTCTTCTGGAAAGTCCCTCTTAGACTCCCCCTCTAAAGGCCCATACTTTGGGTTACAGGCAGGGTAGGAAAAATGTGGAATATATCTCTTCCATTATAGATGAGGTGTTTGTAAGGGATGAAATAGATAAATCCCCATAAGTATGCTGGTGTATGTGTGGCAGGGAGAGACAGACCGGGGGGGGGGGGTGGGGAGAGAAAGAGAGAGAAAGAGAGAGAGAGAGAGAGAGGGAGAGAAAGTGATAATATAATGCAAACTTCAAGAAAAGAATGTGTCTATTTGTCTAAAAACAATCCTAGAATGTTTATGGCTATCACTAGAAAATCACAGATATAGCAAAAAATCCTAAGAAAATAATTGAAATATGGTCAAAGATACACATGTAAAAGTTCATCACAGCATTATTTATAATAGGAAAAAAAAACAGCTGAACACCAAACAGACTTTGAAAATAGAGGTTATTAAATTACAGAAATTTTATACAATGTGATGATATAGATGTAGGAAGTTATTATTTTTTGAAAGGCATTTCATGAATAAAAGCTGAGTATAGAATTTTTACTAAAATATGTAGGAATTTTAAAAACCACATAAAACCTTATAATCCCCAAACTGTACTTTCTTTTCTTCTATATGACTACATATATATGTAAACATAGTTATTTCTTGCTGAAATTATAGGTAATTTTTTTCCCTTTTTGTACTTCTCTGTACCTTACATATTTCCTACAATAAGATTATTTTGCTGTGGTAATCAGAGAAAAAAATTTTAATGAGGTGAGATCATGAAAATATAGATGAATGGCAAAATCGGCAATGATCCTAAGATACCGTGTGACATTAAAAATAATGGAAGCTACAGGTCCCCTTTTTAACCTCTCTGTTAATACATGATGATAATTACCTGAATGAAGACCTAGAATTAGTTAGAATCAATAAATAGTCCAGCTTATATACTATTATGATCGAAAATTCTATCAACAGTCCATTCTTGATTGCGTGGTAATTTGTTTTGGTTGGGGTGTGTAATCTCAGGCTGGATCTGGGGCCCCCCCTTTACATGTCCTGATTGTAGTGTATATCTATTAGAATGCACGTCACAGTGAGTTTTAATTACTTACTTCTGTATCTCCTATCAGGTTTTCAGTTCACTGAACACTGTGAACTCTCATTCACGTACTCAACACTTAGCAACAGCTTACCTCACAAACCCTGTTCTAGGTCCTGGTGATAGACCAGTGGAGCGGAAAAGAGACAAGTCTAACTTATGTCCTTTTGTCTCTGTATCCCAGCTCACCCTGTCCTTAGCACCTAATAGATATTCAATAGGCGCTTGTTAAATGAATGAATGGATATAAATTAAATTAGAGCACCAAAAGAATAGACAGCACAGCGACATACTCTATAAACAATAAAGAAACTGGAAACCCAGGAGGGTGACAAATAGAACTCAGAAGAGTATCTTTGGAGAAAAGACAAAAAATAGATTTTGAAAGAAGAGTCCACGAAAATATGTTTCAAATGATTTTCCACAGAATTCCAGATTCTTCTATTATTCTCATCCCTTTTAAAACTACATTTTCAGTGTTTTCACTGATTATAATTAAAAAAACAAAACTCATTTGCTCAAATATATTCCCTAGCAAACACTAGCATTCCAGAGGCAATCAAAGTTGTTCATTTTTCTTCTAGGTTAAGCCATTTCCCTGTGTTAACCTCACTCTAAAACTTCTCCTGTAATCCCTGGGTAATTATTTGGAATTTCTTGTAAAGATCCATCCACTATCAATGTGGTAACTCTCCCTGTATGGTGATCAGGGATGGTCACAGATTCTTTGACACTGCTCCCAAGAAGGAGATTCCTTGGCTCATCCCTCTGTATCTGTGTAGGTCTCTGACAGCTCTGAAGAGAAAAGAATAGAGCAGAAGTGATAGTGTGCCTTCTCCCAGACTACGTCTTAACAAACTGTCAGCTTCCGTTTCCTGTCTCTTCAAACACTGTCTTTTGAAACCCAGCCTGCATGCTAAGAGGAAGCCCACGAAACCTTACAGAGAAGCCCCGATGAAGCAGGAAGGCCCCCAGCTGAGTGCCCAGGCACCAGCCGTCACCACCTTGCCCGTCAGTACGTGAGCCATCTTGAAGATGGATTCTCCAGCCTCATTTAGCCTCATCAGTTGACACTGCATGGCAATGCCACCGTCGAGCCATGCCCAAACTACAGATCCATAGCCAAGATAAGTAATGTTGGAGTTGGAGGTCACAATATTTTAGAGCAGTCTGTAACTCAGAAACAGCTAAGTAGAATATTCTACATAACTTAAAAAAAAAAAGATTTTAAAAATCAAACCTGTGTTGGCCCATTACACAGGAGTATACTAAAGTGAATGAACTACTTCAGCACATCTGTTCCACATCCAGTTGAGTACCATTCGAGGCCCAGCCCCTTGTCATGGGTGTTTTCTAAGTGTGGAATAGCAAGTGAATACATAGTTGGTCCTTGAACAGTGTAGGGTCAGGGACGCTGATCCTCATGCAGTCAAAAATCCATGTGTCACTTTTGATTCCCCCAAAACTTAACTACTAATACCCTATTGCTGATGGGAAACTTAACCCATAACATAAATAGTTGATCAATACATATGCTTGTATTTATATTAAATACCGTATTCTTACAATAAAGTAAGCTAAAGGGGAAAATGTTATTAAGCACACATTGACAATACTGTACGGTAAAAATTCCACACGTAAGTAGACCTGTGCAGTCCGAACCCAAGCTGTTCAAAGGTCAACTGTGCAACATATTCTTATAAAATGTCAGTGCCTAGTTAAGTTTTAGGTCTTCCCATGATAACTACTATAAAATTTTTGTATGTTGTATAAATTTCAACAGCATTGCATTTATTTACCACAGGTTAATTATATTAGAAACATGTCATGACATTTATGGATAATTTTTTAAGTATATTTCTTATTTATTTTGAGAGAGAGAGAGAGAGAGAGAGAGAGAGAGAGAGAGAGCAAGCAGGGGAGAGGGAGACAGAACCGGAAAGAGAGAATCCCTCTATGCTGACAGCACAGAGCCAGACACAGGGCTTGATCTCATGAACAGTGAGATCATGACCTGAGCTGAAATCAAGAGTCGGATGCTTAACCGACTGAGCCACCCAGGCACCCCTGGATAATTCGTTTTTTTAATTAGAATTGACATGATGACATTGATCATTCATTGATCAAAACGTGATAACAATTTATACTAACATCATATGACTCTTCAACTAGTGCTAATGACAATCTCAACAGTTCATAAAACAGCAGTGACCCCAATATTTTTCATAAAGTCATTCATAAAAGGACAGTACAATAAGCATTTGTCATTGGTTTCACTTTTTAAGGTGATAGATGTCCAAACCTCAATGGGATTTATGCAGTGCAATTGTGCAAAACAGTGTTTCAGCCAAGCCACAAGGTCATTTTTCTATGAACTAAAAATCTACATCCTAGATTCTCTCAGAGACCATTACACATGCAAATGTTATTGAAGACATGAATGCAAAGAAAATTCAAGTATGTTGATGAAAACGTGTCCAATATAAATTGCTTCATCACCTGAAAAGGAGGTGTGTCCACAACAGACAAGAAGTGGATTAAAGCCTGACTGTGACAATGCAGTAGGTAGCCTGAAGAATAGATCATGTGAAAAAACAAAATAAAACAAAATCCACAGTCAGAAACATTATTTGTGAACGGAGTGCAGAGATGGAGCAAAGAAAGTGAATTCCACACATGGGACAAATCTGCCCAAAGGTCAGGTATATGGGATTGTCAGAGTCCAGCTGTAAACGATAACGGTCCCTGTAGACCTCTCTCTGTTTTACATATTCAGGTGAGCAGGCAAGGAGATATCAGGAAGATATCCTATTTGATTATTCTAGGTTTATACAACAGATACTCTTAAGGGTCTGGATCTGTTTTTGCAACATACAATCCAGTACAGCAAAAACACAGTTCCATCTGTATAGATGCTAAGAAAAGGTAGGAAAATCTGTAAAATACCACGGCCCTTGTAAAAGTTACTCCCTTAATATGTTCAAGTAGTCTTTGTATCTTGCATGGACTAGCACCACTTTTTAAGATGCATCGTCTATCAACACTGTGGCAGATAATGCACTGTGCACTGTTCACTGAATCACAGATGTCTTAAAATTATTTGGGCAGTGAGTTTCAATTTTTATTTTTTCACTGATGTTCTTCAGCTCTCCTGATCAATGCAAGGTGCAAGGATGATTATTTCAAGTAGACAAGAAATCACTAATTTTTGCTTGTGTCTCTCAAACATACAATATGGTTCCCACAAGATTCTTGTGAATCTTGTGGAAGTTATTAGTAAGCAGAACATGCTCAATTTGGCAATGCAGGGTGTAATGTTACCGAGCTTACAACTATGGGCAAAGGGATGGGAATGAAATGGAAATTTAAAGTTTGTAGTGAGCCTGCAAAGCAAAATAAAATTTCCTGTTTTGAACTGTTGAGTCACTGAGAAACTTGACAAAATGCGCACAATTAAAAAAAAAGGATTGAAAATGTTACAATCTCATACACAGCAGTATTTTGCAACAAACATAATGATTTTAAGCTTCTGAGGAAACATTTTTTTTTTACTTAACCTTTAAAATGGGGTTTTATCTTGGGAGATGTAAATAATTATTAAATGATGGTAGTGATTCAAGACATTCAGTGAATTTGACTAGAAAAAAGATAGGAGGGAAAGAGAAGTATATCTTGAAATTGAGATTTGAGTTGTTGAAAAATTTTTATAAGCTCGTATATTCCCACTTCTAGAAAACCACACTAGCATGAACAATCACAGAATCAAATATATTTTTTCTTTTCTTTTTTTTCTTTTTTTTTTTTGATTTGAGAGAGACACACAGAGAAAGAGAGAGAGAGAGAGAGAGAACATGCACATGTGCAAGCAGGGTGGAGGGGCAGAGGGAAATAGAATCTTAAGCAGGCTCCATGCTCAGTGCGGAGTCTGACACAGGACTTGATCCCACAACCCTGGGATCACTACTGGAGCCCAAATCAAGAGCCGGATGCTCAACCCCAACATCGAACATATTTCTAAATGTAGTAATAGTCAGCCATAACATCTGTTTTCAAATTTTTGTTCATCTAAATAACCTTCATGTTTGAAGTTACAGATTTTAAAAGTGCATGTAAATCTGAACTGAGAAGTTAGTTAAATGAAATACTATTTAATTTTTTTACAGGACAAAGGAGATTTCGCAAAAAGTTTCATTTATAAAATGGGCTCCTAGCTAAATAAGTCTGAAAATCCACCGGGCCAGAAACATTTCAAATAGCTGCTCTGCAGGAAAGAATATAAAAGAAAACTCCAGCCATACTTGGCCATGCTCCACTGATCTGAGGCCTAGTTACCTGCTCACAAGGCAGAGCATTTTTCCCCCCATTTTCTCTGAATGACTCTTGAAAAGAAAACGCCATTTGGTTACACATCCTGCATTGGTGAGCATTCATCACTCAGCTCGTCTCTCCTGCAGATGTGTTGATCCACAGCTCGGGGATGTCAAGTACCCTGGCATCAGTCTCGATCAGGCTCTTCCCTTACCACCAAGCACAAATCTTGGAAAATCAGCCTGGCTCAAGAAAGTTTAGTGGGAAAAGATGGAATAGTGAGGTTAACCTCAGGGCTGTGGTCAGTTAGGGAGGGCCCATACCTCTGAATAACTCAAATGTCCCTTTTCTTCTCTAAGGCAGAGCTCAGAGTTCTGGTGGCCCCTGTGGACCATGACAGCATCTATTGGCAGCACTGTCCTGATTCTTTTTTTTTCCTGCTGTATGGAACATGTCTTGCAGATAACGTTTTAGCTTCTCTCACATCAGAGCCTTCAAGTCAGATGTTCCCACCAGAGACAGATACACCATGACTTTTCTCATACCCCCACCAGAAAATGCGTAAGTCAACTGAACCATATGGGGCTGAGCCTTGTTATTCTGTGACATGCTATAAGATCTGTCCAGAATGACAAAGTCGAGTCCTGCATGCTGGGCCTGGACGGAGGAAAGGGGGCACAGGAAGAGAAAAAACAAGTCTGTCCTCATCACCAAGACATCCCGACAGGCACCCCCATGAAGAGAAGCTCCTTGTGTCCACCTCTCCACCTTCTTGGCCGTGGACAAAATCAAGTCCCCTTTATGGATTGGTATTAGTTCCATTCTCCCTTTCTCAGATCAGCATCCACAGTGGGAAAAACTCGCAATTCTTAATTCTAGAACCACTTTTCACTCCTTATTCAAATGCCACCTCCTGCAGGAAGAACATGCTCATTGACAATCTGAGAGAGAAAATATACCAAATTCACCAAGAGCAAGCAGATGGCAAGAAACAAGACCTTCCCCGTTCAAGAGAAACACACATTCTCGTTTTCTTAATAGAAATCTATGTAAGCCTCAGACACTGCTCTTTCTCTCCTGCAAATGCATATCCTTGCCTCTGCCCTGCCAGCCACCTGATGATCCTTCCTTTAGATGCTACGTGGATTCTCATTCAATGTTCATGGGTACAAGGTTTACCTAGCAGCCAGCCACAGCCTCCCACGGAATTCCAACTCTGTGTAGATCTTGAAAAATCCCCACCTCTTAGAAACCTGGTCCATGGAGGTGTTTAAAGATTTATCAGATCATACAATGGAATACAACAGAGAACACAACGGAATGTTCCGTCTTCTACAAAGCCCCCACTTAGTTATTTTTGACTTCCCTGAACACCAAAAGTCACTGCACAGGGGGTTCTCTCTCCGCAGTGTCTTTCAGTGCATGACACAGAGGACCAGTTCATTTAGCACACTTGAGGTATTTTTAGCTTAGAAGGCACTGGATTGAAAAGGTGAATTTGTTCAAACACTGATTTATCTTTACAATAACTAGTGGGATTAGGCAACACTCATTTCTGAAAGAGGGGAAAATCACCACATATGTTTACTATTTCATCCTCTTTTTTTGGCAACATTTAACATCAGAAGCAGAGGACCACACAGACACCACACGAATCTGGCCAGGCAACAGGGAGAGGGAGCTATTATGGAGTGGGTTTGGATTCCATGAATTCCTACGCAATGTTGCCTAAAACTGAAATGGGGTTGTTGGCTTGGCTTCGATTGTGCACCTGCCTTCCATACTCCGCGTTGTTGTCTAGCTTCAGGGAATAACCTTCAGGTTCGATCTGGTTTCATCTGTCCCACTCCCCTGCCGACTTTTTGGCTGAACATTTGTGGCATTCCAGTGGCGGCTTGTAGAACTGTAGTCTAGTATTAGGATTAAAAGCCAAAGTCTTGATGTTGTACAAGTTTGGGGAGAAAAATCCAAGCCGGGGCACTAACAGCTCATAGGATTGTTGGGAGAAGTAATGGAGATTATGATGATGTTAAGCATACCAAATATTTAATAATAATATATAATAACAAAGCTAGCACCATATTTCTTTAGCTCTGACTCCGCTAAGCACTTTCCATATATTAACTTGCTTTCGCAGTAACTCTGTGAGAAAGACAGTATCATTATCCCTCTTTTACTTGTGATCCCTCAGGCACAAAGAAGTTAAGCAACCTGCACAGAGAGATGAAGTTACCTGCCCAGGGTCACACAGCTAATTGTCGAAGAAATCAAAATTTGAATCTAAACCATCTATTTCTAAAATCCATGTAGTCAACTACTGTTTTATGCACAAAAACCGAATGTCCATTAAGAGAATGACTGCCAACTCACCATGATCCTTTCTCCTCCATCCGTGTCTTAATGTTAAACTTCACTAAATCTATTCGGTTACTCATCATGTTTATGTTTTTTAATTTATAATATTTTGTAACATGCACTCCCCATGCTCTTCTCTCTACCTACTTCCCTAACTAACTCCTATCAAATAGCAAGGATGCACGTCAAGTTACCACCCCCACTGAGAAGGCTGCACCTGCCCCTTCTGGCTGAGATACTTGCTCCTCTTCTACAGTCATGTCTCTGTGCATGTCTCTGCCATTATCTGTCAAGGTGTCCAATTTAGTTCCTTTATTTGACCCCTGAAGATCAGGAAAAGAGCATTCCCTCCCATATCTCAGGGGCTTGTAGAGTAACTGATACACAGTAGGTAGCTAGTTAATGTTGAACTAGTGAACAAAAAGGATCTAGGTACTGCCCCCCAGCACTTGGCGGGCTCCCTTGGCAACACGACACTGCATCTACCTTGAGTAGGTTTGGAGGAAGTTTGGAGGCAAGGAATCAAACTTGTAGGAAAAACTGCATAACTTGTGTGGCATTTAACCCAGAGCCCAGGCCTTGTTGAATTTCAGTAAGAAGCCCTACAGAAGTTCAAGTAAATGGCGTGGAACTGGCCAGGAACTCCACGGGGCACTGAGATGGAACCTGCCAAGCAGAGGAAGGGAATTAGTTCCGAGGTAACTGTGAATCGCAAGGAACCTGCAGGAGACTCACTCCGACTTTGAAGGGGCTAATAAGAGGCCCTTACTGGTACAATGTTTCACTGCTAGTCTCCCCTTCCTGCATGGGCACCGGGCACCCACACCAACATCAATAATGGGCTGTCTGCATATTTACATGTTGTAATTAAGCCCAGGTGAAACCTGAAGAGCTCTTTAGGATTATTTATTAGAATGCAGCACCACCTCAGTTTGGAGTCCCCCTTTGGCTAGTGGCCGGAAGACAGAATTAAATAAAACATGGAGTCTGCAATGACACTGTCAGCTCCCTCTAGGCCTCCTCCTGCCAACGTGCCTGACCTCCTCACGCTACAAGCATGTAAGTCCAGATTGCTGAAGATTTTGTTTCTAACAAGCTTATCAGGGCTGAAAGGTCTGCAAAAATGTGTAACCCGTGTAACGCTTGACTCCTGCTCTTGGTAATTCAGGATCTCTAGATTCCCACAAAGAAGGCCCACTTAGTTATTTCCCATCATCCTTGGGGGCAGCTTAAATGTGTACATGGAAGGAAGGAAGGAAGGAAGGAAGGAAGGAAGGAAGGAAGGAAGGAAGGAAGGAAGGAAGGAAGGAAGGAAGGAAGGAGAAAAAAGGGGGTTAAGTGAAGGAAAAAGGAAATATTTCCGTCACATGGCATCCACTTCCGTGTACCCTTTTCTGGCTTTTGCTTAGTGCTGCACAGCGCTGGCCCTCTTATGGGTCCCATTGTTGATTCCAGTGGATACTTCATAGCTGTTAAAATGCTTCAAAGTTTCCAAGTTTAGAAAGTTTTTCTGTCGCAAACTGAGAGACTAGGGAATGCAAAACTGCTTCTTTCTGTCTTAGGGTCACATTCAAAGGGTCCAGCTCACTTGCTTTCTGATACCTTGTAACACTGGTTCTCAAAGTGCTGGCCTGGGCCAGCATAGGACACCTGCATAGGACAGAAACTTGTTAGAAATACAAATGATCTTCCCTTATGCCAATGACAACAGCCACAAAACAATAAGGTTGGAGCCCAGGAGTCGGTGTTTTAACAAGCTACCTAAATAACTGTAATGCACATTCACGTTTGATAATTTCTTTTTTATAGCATTTCTGTAGAAAAAAATGTTTCATTTTCTTTCTAACTTGCTTCTTCCCTCCCTGTAGGATGCTGACGTGAATTCTTACAAGAAGCCAGTGAGGTCAGAATCATCCTTCCCCTACAAACACTACAGCGATATATTGCTGGATTACAGTGCCATGTTTATGATTAGGATGGGTTCTTTCCAGAAGGCTCCTCAGAGGCTTGTGCATGCCAACTGACTTTCTAGCGCTGCTACACCCTTTTGCTAGACTGTCCCATACATGTCTAAACTACATGTAGAGAGGGATTAGCTTAAGAAAGAAACCTTCTATTCAGCTTACTCTACAAGTATTTGTGGAGTATCTACTATGTGCAGGGTACTAGTTCTCCCTCAGGAAGAGTACCAACACCTCTGATGATGTGGAAAGACAGACAATACATATGACCCTTAACCAGAAATACGTTAGACGGTATGTCAGAAAACAACAAATGTTACTGTCATCACACACACACACACACACACACACACACACACACACACACACACCACAAATATAATAGGGCAAGTGGGGTAAAAGTCCTAAGTTTAACTACAATTGGTTTCATTGAGAAAGTGGTATTTAAGCAAGAACTGGAAAAAGGTAAGGGAGTTGGGCATGCCGGTATCTGGAGGTAAGCATTCTAGGCCTAGGGTACAGCCAGTGCAAAGGTTCAGATGCAGAAGCACTCCTGACTGGAATAAGGACAGTTCTCCTGGTATCAAAATATAGAGAACTGACAGGTCATATTTGAAAATGATTTGTCGACTTTGAAATAATTTTAAAATAATAACTATAATAATACAGTAACATATGATACATGGCCTGCTGGTCTCTGAATGAACTATGGTCTTAAACAATGAGGACAGGTACCTGGCATGGGGTCTTTCCTATTGTCTCCTGAAAAACACGTGCATGAGTTAAGAGTTTCATTTCTATCATTTCTGATTGCAGCTGACAAATTTGTAAGGGTCTCAAAGAAATCACTTTGGGCTAGAAAATACCCAAGTCAAAATAGAACATTAGGAGTTGATTATAAAATAATATGGAAACACAATTGGCCAAAAGGATCCATGAATACCATAAATACAGCAAGGAAAATTTAGAGAACTTACGCTACTAGATATTAGGATTTTCTGTAGATATATAAACATTAAACAGTGTGAAAGGATAAGTCAAAAGAACAGATAATTAAGAAAACTGTCTCATACTGATAGAAATGTGATTTATAACAATGGTGCAATGTAGAAAAGAGGGGAAAAGATGGTCTTTTCAATAAATGATGCTGGCTCAACCGGATATATCCATATGGAAAAATAAATAAATCTTGAATCTTAATTTGTATCAGACACAGAAATCAATTCTTGGTGGATTGTAGATCTGAATTTGAAAGGCAACAAAATAAAATTTCTAGAAGTTCATCTAAGAGAATATCGGTCTGACCTTGGGGTAGACAAGAGATTTCTTAAACAGGACACATACACCACTAACCAGAAAGGCAAGGAATGGTAAACTGACTATTTTAAAATGAGAAACTTCTACTCATCAAAAGAAACCATTAACAGAAGCAAGCAAGGTGTTAAGTGGGAGAAGATAGTTACAACATATATAGCTGGTAAGGGACTCGTATCTACAACATATAAGGAATCCTTCAATCAAAAGGAAAGATTACTTAACAGAAAAAAAGTGGGGGGGAGGGAGGCTAAACAAGGAGTTCACAAAAGAGGAAAGATCATGAAAAAAATTCTTAACTTCATGATTCCTTAGTAAAATGCAAATAAAAGCGCTAATGATACACCTGAACATATCCACTAGAATAGTTAAGATCAGAAAGACATGAGTATATGTACTGTTGGTGAAAAGTGGAGCCCCTGGAACTCTCCTACATCACCAGTAGGGATATGATTATTAGTTCAATTACTCTGGAAAACTCTTTGGCAGTGTTTATTAAAAGTAAACAGTGCAAGGGGCACCTGGGTGGCTCAGCTTGCTGAGCGACCCACTTCAGCTCAGGTCATGGTCTTGCAGCTCGTGAGTTTGAGCCCTGTGTCTGGCTCTGTGCTAAAAGCTCAGAGGCTGCTTCGGATTCTGTGTCTCCCTCTCTCTCTGCCCCTCCCCTGCTCACACTCTGTCTCTCCGTGTGTGTGTCTCTCTCCGTCTCTCTCTCAAAAATAAGTAATGAAAACATTTAATTTTTTTTTAAAGTAAGCAGTGCTTACTCTATAACCCAGAAATTCCACCGCTAGATATATCCAACAAAAATTATTTTGATACCAAAAGACAGGTGCCAGAATGTTCATCTCAGCATTATTTGTAGCAACCAAAAACTAGAAACAATTCATATGTCCATGAACAGTGAAACTGATAAATTAACAGTGCAATAGAATAGTATGCGATAAATATCATAATCAGTGAAATGAGAAAACCACTGCTACATGAAACAAACAACAATAAATCTTAGAATCACAATTCTGATCCCAAGAAACCAGACATGGAATAATACGAAGTGGCTAATTCCATTTACAACAAGAACAAGCACAGGCAAAATCCAAAACAACGTACTGAATTCGAAGTCAGGAGAGTGGTTAGTTTTGAGGAAAATGGTAGGGACAGACCTGGGTTCCTTGCATGCTGGGAATGTTCAGGTGTATACACACATTCCCTTTGTGATAATTCATTGAGCAGTGATTTCGAGATTTGTACATTTTTATCTGTATATGTTATATTTTAATCAGAAAATATCTTTTCAAAACTGAAAAAAAATAAATAAATACAACCTTCGGACAAAGCACTTTGGTGGAAAGAACACCAAACCAGGTACTGGGAGTTCTAGGTTTGAGCCCTAGCTCTGTTACTGATCTGCTGTATAATTTTGGGCAACTCACTTTACCAATCTAAACCCTGGTTTTTGTGTCTGTTAAGGGGATCCCTGTCCATCTGACAGGGTAGTGGTAGATACTAAATGACATAATAATAGTCAACCGTTTCGTAAACTCTTAAGCATCGCATAAGTCTATGATGCAGTCTGGTGGGGGAAATTGTAGATTTAGAAGGTAGCTCTACATGATAAATATAAACTTGCAACAAACAAATGTGATTGTTTTCTTTTTTAAATTTTTTTTATTGAAGGCCAAGTTAGTTAACATACAGTGCAATAATGTTTTCAGAATTTAGTGATTCATCGCTTACATATAACACCCAGTGCTCATCCCAACAAGTGTCCTCCTTAATACCCTTACTTAGCCCATCCCCCTACCCAGCACCCTGCTAGCAGCCCTCATGTACTTAAGAGTCTCTCTTATGGTTTGTCTGTCTCTCTGTTTTTATCTTATTTTTCCTTCCCTTCCCCTATGTTCATCTGTTGTGTTCCTTCAATTCCACATGAGTGAAATCATATATTTATTTGTCTCTGACTTATTTTGCTTAGCAGAATACATTCTAGTTTTATCCACGTTGTTGCAAATGGGAAGACTCCATTCTTTTAGATCACCGAGTATTATTCCATTATATATATATATATATATATATATATATATATATATATATATATATATATATACACACACACATACACACACACATATATACACACACATGTATATACATACACATACACACACACACATATATACACACATATATACATACACATACACACACACACACACACAAACTCACCACATCCTCTTTATTCATTTTCAGTCAATGGACTGAACATTTGGGCTTATAAACATCGGGGTACATGTGCCCCTTCGAAGCAGCACACCTATATCCTCTGGATAATACTTAGTAGTGCAATTGCTGGGTCTCAGGGTGGTCCTATTTTTAAATTTTTGAGGAACCTCCATACTTCAATAAACAAACTTTGTAAAAATCAGATTTGTCATTATAACTACCAGTTGCAGAGTATTATTGTTGTTGTTGCTGTTTTAACATTTGAGTATCTTGCAATCTTTAGCTCAAATCCTTGATGGCAACAACTGAGTCAAGGTGAAAAACGGCTGTTCCTCCTTCAATGACCATATATTCTCAGGCTTATCACAGTCTCAGCCATTCATTTTTATTGCTAAACTGGTTATTATAGGAATATGAGTTTGTGAACCACAAAACACATTATTGTAAAGATTGTTTTTCAACTGGTCCAAATCAGAAAAGGCAACTGGTTTGCAGCATTCCAGAGTGAATTAGGGTTCAGTCAGTGTCTGCTCACAGGGAGCTCATTCATTCTGCCGATCCCTTTCCCTGTGCCACATGCTTCAGTCTCTGCAGGCTCCTTCTAGAAGTCATCCTTTTTAAAGCAGCCCAAGTGGGGAAAGTGCCATTCAATCAAAAGGTGTCACTGGAATTTCTCGAATGCTAAAGGCAAGTGCAGAGGGGCTGTGCATTCTGTCCCAACAGCCGGTATCTGTCTCTGTGCACCACGTGGAGTGTGCCATGCCAAGTCCACCGGGGCGTGACTCTGCCCTCTTGGAACTTGTGGTCTACTTAGGGAGGCAGCTCCAACACAGGACTCCAGGACTCCGTGAAAGTAAATGCCAGAACAAGAGCTACAAACCGAGCGAGTGCTCTGGGGTTCCAAGAAGGAGCAATCACTGTGAAACGCAGACGATCCGAGAAGGCTTTTAGAAGTAATGCAGTCATTGAGGATACGGACCCAAAATTCAATAAGCCAAGGCCATTCTGCTCCCTCTTCCTAGGGAGAGTCACCCCATGTCCCTATGGTGATGACCACTGAGTTGAAGTCAATTTGGGATGAGTGCTTTTATCTCAAATTATCCAAGTCACTCTGCCCAGACAAGAATGACTAAAAGGAGGCATAAATAGGACAAATGCCTTTACCTTTTATGCTCACTAAATGGGCAGCCTCTAATCTCAGAATTTCACTAATGGGCTTTAAAAAAAAAAAGCTCTTTTGGTTAGACTTATGTGTAGTAAATGGACTGCAGTATGGAATTAGAATAACCCCCAGATGACTTGGCCTATAAGATTTTGTTCAAAACCGATGCCCGGATGTGTTGCCTTGATTACCTGTCCTCTGCAATGCTGGGGTGGGGAGAAAGGAGGATGGAGAGGGGGAATGTCTGATATCTGCATGATTGAGACATTTAACTTTTGTCCCTCTAGATTTTAGCATATACTAAAGATGCAAAACAGTTCTTCAGTGAGGAAACCTGTTTAGGCTTCACATTCCTACAACTTTTTGTGACTAACGTCATCATCAATTAACATGGATAGAATCAATGTTCCTCAAAGGCACTTTAAGGAAATTCTGTTCCAGGGTTTATTTTTGTACCTAAGCCCTAGGACAGCATAGAACACAAATGCACTGAATTGATGTGTCATATTTCTGTGCCCTACACATTTAGAGACAAACCTCTCTAATGGATTTTGGAAGCTATGCAAAATTTCATACTTTTGATTGGGTGCTTGACTCAGAGAAAGCAATTTTAAGAAATTTTGAACGAAAGAGTAATCCCTAAACTTTCTTGGAAAAAGACTCCCACCCACCCCAACCCCAGGGAACTAAATTCCCAACTAAATCTACCTTACCCTTCTCTGCATAGATACAACAACACACACACTTACAAGTTAAGGAACTTTCACTTGGGTAACTAAGCTTTCTTCTCCATTAAAAGTAAAAAGGGAAGATGATGCTGATATTTATTAAGTGCCTACTATGTGCCCAGTGTCTTGCATACAAAATTTCAACTAAATGTCACAACAATTAAAGACGGTAGAAACAGGGAAACAGGGGCGCCTGGGTGGCGCAGTCGGTTAAGCGTCCGACTTCAGCCAGGTCACGATCTCGCGGTCCGGGAGTTCGAGCCCCGTGTCGGGCTCTGGGCTGATGGCTCAGAGCCTGGAGCCTGTTTCCGATTCTGTGTCTCCCTCTCTCTCTGCCCCTCCCCCGTTCATGCTCTGTCTCTCTCTGTCCCAAAAATAAATAAATGTTGAAAAAAAAATTAAAAAAAAAAAAAAAACAGGGAAACAGACCCAGAGAGCATGTCTAAAGCTATCAGAATACCAGTCTAGATTAAAGCTGAGGATTGTGTCCATGTGTATGCACACATGTGTGGGCAATTCAGCCAGTCAGAAGAACAACATAGCAGTGGGTCAGACTTGAGGATGCCAAAAGCACTTGTAAAATGAAGATTCCAGGGGTGCCTGGGTGGCTTAGTTGGTTAAGCATCTGACCCTTGATTTCAGCTCAAGTCTTGATCTAATGGGTTTGTGGGATCAAGCCCTGCATCAGAATCGGTGCTCGGAGCCTGCTTGGGATTCTCTCTCTCTCTCTCTCTCTCTGCCCTTCCCCCTGCTCACTTGTTCTCAAAATAAATAAACATTTAAAAAAATGCAGATGCCTAAGCCCCACCCTCAACATTTTGATTCAGGGTGCAGGGAGAGAGGAGCAGAAACACACCACGTAGTCTCTCTCAAGTTCAGCAGACAACACGTAAGACAGTTTTCATCAAAGTGAGAGCCTAGTAATGAAGGGCTTGGCCTCTAAAATCAGAGCTCTGGGTTTGAACCCTGATATGGCACAGTCTCAGAGAGGTTAGGTGGCTTATGCAAGTTCACAGTGAAGTATGCCCTCAGGAAAATGAAGGTAGCAGTAACTACCTGCAGTGTTACTGTGAGAACTGTACTGGATGATGGATGTCAGCCACTACATCTAGAGCATGGCAGATCTCTAGCCACCATCTACTGGGCTCCACTACGGGTCACAAGCCAGGCAGCTCACTTTCTCCGTGTCAGGGCAACGCCCAGGTCTCCTATAGCAATACCACAATCTTGCCCATACACAAAGGTTTCCCAAAAACGGTGGCCTTCCTGCCACAAAGGGAGGTAATCAAAGACCCTCTCACTAAGACTAAAACCTTTTCCATCCTTTTCTGCCACTCCCTATCCCTGAACTACCTTTCTGGGTTTTAAATTGGTTGCATTCATTGTAGCACGTCCAAGTCGAGGCAATATCTACTTTTCCTTCCCCCACCATGAGGCAAATCTAACTCCAGAAACATGTGTTAGAGGGAACACGGGTACAAAAGACACACAGCATGGTTGGGACACGAGAAGTTTTGCACTCTCAGGAAAACGGTAACACATAAATTGAAACTTACAGTTCGGAATACCATATGATTACATAGCAATACATAGTAGAGACTAGAACGCCTAGTAAAGCTCAAAACAGGGAGAAACCAATCTGTTCTAATATGAGGAGAAAAAAACGTCAAGGAAGCCATGGAACCTGAGTTAGGCCGAGATGGTTGGAAGCGGTTTGTTGTTGTTTGGAAAATTCTGAATATTTACAAATGAGAAGAACATACTGTAATACTTTCTCAAAGCTTTCAAAACTGTGGTCAGAGGATCAGCACATCAGTTTCACCTAGTGTTTTGTTAAAAATACAGAACTCTGTGCCCAACCGCAGATTAATCGGAATCTGCACTTTTTTTATATTTAACTTTTTTAAGTTTTATTTATTTATTTTGTGAGGGACAGAGACAGCGAGAGTGTGTGTGTGTGTGTGGGGGGGGGGTAGTGGGTCAGAGAGAGAGGGAGAGAGAGAATCCCAAGCAGGCTCTGCACTGTCAGCACAGAATCCAAAGCAGGGCTCAAACCCACAAGCCATGAGATCATGACCTGAGCCGATAACCAACAGTCAGACACTCAACCATCTGAGCCACCCAGACACCCCATCAGTATCTGCATTTTAACAAGATCTTGAAGTGATGTCAATGCATTTAGTTTCAGGACGTTTGAGTATAATAAGCACCCAAGTAATCACCACCCAGGTTCAATAGTTACCCATAGACCGTCCAGTTTAACGTGTACCTCAGCCCACTTGTCTCACCTTCCTCTTGGATTATTTTTTTTTTAACATTTATTTATTTTTGAGACAGAGACAGAGCATGAACGGGGGAGGGGCAGAGAGAAAGGGAGACACAGAATCGGAAGCAGGCTCCAGGCTCTGAGCCATCAGCCCAGAGCCCGACACGGGGCTCGAACCCACGGACCACGAGATTGTGACCCGAGCTGAAGTCGGACACTTATCCGACTGAGCTACCCAGGCACCCCTCCTCTTGGATTATTTTAAAGGCAACCCAATATGCACTATTATTTCATCGGTAATTGTTTCATAGAGTACATCTTTAAAAAGGCATGGTCTCTTACCAAGAATAATAACTGTAAGACATTTAAAACTGTTAAGACATTTACCACATCTAAAAATACAGTAATTCCTGAATATCATTAAATACTCTAGGAGCATCTGAATAGGTAAGGAAGAAGAAGGATATTCTACTTTGGAAGAATCTGCAGAGATCTAGCTAGCCTGCTTGGAGCTGAAGGGTAGGTTTCTCAGTACTGGGGAGTGGTTTAGCTGAATAATGCCCACAAAATGACCTGACGCAAAGCGCAGTGTGTCACTGCTAATACAATTTATGTCAAATGACTTTTGCCAGGTGTTGTCGAAGAGGTCACAAAACCAGAACCTAAAAAAGTAAGGAGGGGTATAGTGTTATAAATGGTTTGCCAAAAAAGCAAAACAGATTGGAAATATTACAACTAAAAAACAAACAAACAAACAAACAACAACAAAAACACACCAAAATTTATAACACCTTGACTGAAATCTCTAGATTTATCTGGAACTATCACCATGGTAAAGTATGTCTGAAAGAAGGGATCAAACCCAAGAAATGCCAGCATGGGTATAAATAGTTCTTGAAGGTTCAAGCATACCCCAGATGTGTGGCTAAGACTTGTAGGAAGACTTAAAACCTCAGGGAGCTCCCAAGGGTTGTGCCCCTCAACTGAAGCACATGACTGCAACAATGGAAGCCTCACCATGACATGAATGGTTGTGAAGTATGTGTGTGTGTGGGGGGGGGGGGGGGCAGGGAGGGTTGGGTGAAAAAAAAGTGTGACGGTATTATGTTTTATAATGCTCCATGGATCTGAATATAAAGAAGATGAAGAAAATCAGATCTACTGGAAACAAGACCCAAAACAAAACCAACTGATTATAAAGTATAACAAAATGGTTAATTTCTGTGTCTCGAGAGGACTCCTAGGGGGAATGTCAAAACCAAGGCACATTTCAGGAAGGTCAACTCAGTCAGGGGAAGGTTAATTTCTGGAGTACCCTAGATGTCAGACGGAGGAGGTGGAACTTAATCCCACAAGCAGTAGGAAGCCAGGGGAGTCTTTGATGGGATAAAGACAGCCCTTCAGGAAGGTGCATCTGACAACAGCAAGAAGCAAGGGGGAGATCCTAGAAGTAGGAGGGCCATGGGAGGGATTGCTGAAATAACCCTGGCATGAAGAGATAAGCCCTGGAATGGCTGAAGGTCAGCTGAAAGTCAGCCTTGAAAATTATATCAGCCTCTGTTCACACAACTTAAAAGCCCTCCCCTCCCCCACCCAAGACCTTGTGGTTGCCAACCTAAAAAATCCGCCATCTGCCACAGGGCTGTGACCACCCACAATAAAAGAAAATCTCCAGCATCGTGGTAAAGAATAAATGACTCCAAATCTCTAAAGTCTTTCCAATAGGTTGGAAATAAATTTCATTTACACACTGAAATGTTTATGGAAAGTTTAACAAGATGGATGGACAGAAATGCCATTTAATGAAATTTCTTATACCATAGTTATTTCTTTCATACAGCAATGCATTTATTTGGAAGAGCAACAGATTTGTTTACAGGCAGTGCCCTGGTTAAAGCTTGAAGCAGAGGCTATCCCTGAAATATTTTTTTTTCCCCAGATGGGAAGAGAGACACAGAGAAAGGAAGAGGCAGGGAAGGGAGGGAGAGGAAAGACCCAGAAAAGAGAAAAGAGAGGCTCGAGCGTGGTGGTGAGAGGCAGTGCGCTGTGTGATGTGGCACCACCCCAGGACCCTTGACATTGGCAGCAAAGTCGCCAAACACACAAGACAATTGATGTGGATGGACCCGTACATCTCTGGGTAGAAACCAATTAAAGAGCTGAGTGTCAGCAAACTGGAAATCTAGCTTATATGTGCAATTAAGTTTCTGTAAGTCAAATGTGAGAGCATGTCTTAAAGGAATCTCTAATGAATCCTTTAACAATATGAATAACTCATGCCCCAGTTTCTCTGCTTGGCAATTAAGGTGCCTGACTATCAGGTTCTCTTATTCTGGGCTGTTCTTTTAACTCCTCCCTGAAGGCATGGCAAGCAAGAGAAAGCCTGGTAACATGATTTGTAAAATATTTACTGTTGAAAACAGGGCTGGGGGTGGGGGCAGGGGAGGAAGATCTGGAAGCCTTCCAGAATCTGGCTGAGTGACGTGCCTCCTGTCACCCGGATAATGATGTTGTCAGGGGCTGACTGAGGAATGAGCAGGGTGGTGGTGTCTCTCTATTCCTCACTAATGTCCCCACCCGAGCATCCATTTTCTCATTTACGATCTCCTTGACACTGACTCTATTTACATGGCATCGGGATTAATCAGCCAGGAGTTTTTTAGCTGCAGGAATCAGGCAACCCGTGTAACTCAGCATGGCAGCATGACATTATCACCAGCTAAGCAATATTCGTTCTGTATGATCACCATCTCCAGGGAACTTGCTGTGTGATAGGACTTCAGGTGCTGAAGTCATAAACCATTACACTCAGCCCTGAGCAGCTCTATGACACCTTTCCTCAAGGACAGCCACGAGAGCCACACGGTGATCCTGCCTGATTTATTAGCAGGATAGGCAAGGGCACCGCAGAAGTTTCAGTTACCCAGTGCTGCAGGGGAAGGTTCCCCTCCCTCAACTCCTCTGGCAGGTCCTTATACACAGAATTACCTGAGCCCCAAACACAACCCACCAGCTCCGTGGCAAGCGGATTTCTGTCAAGGGACCGAAACCACCGCATCACAATTCTTTGTGCACCTGTCGGTCCTCCCTCAGTGAGAATGTGAACACTCAGATGAAAAGAACAGACATTTATTTGTATCCTCATTTCTCCATGTGGTGTCTGCTACTAAGTGAGTTCTCAAACTATGTTTTGTGAGTGAATAAAAGAATAAGTAAATGAGTTTTAGTGAATGAGGTAAAGGTTACTTTACCAAAGAAAACAGAAACGTGGGGTTGAATTTATTTCTCTCTCTTTTTTAAATTTTATCCCTCACAAATTGAACTGGTCAGTTTTGATGGGGAAGAAGGTGTTTTCTGGATCAATGGACTCCCACCAGGTGGATCGAGGGCATCTGTATCTTTACCTGGTAAAACTATTCAGTTCAAAAGGAATTTCAAGATTTAGGCTAACAGATCTTAGATGATGGCATTAATGTTTTCGCATCTGACTATCCTTAATGTTGAATTTCCCATCCTTTCCTCATGTGAAACAGCAGACAAGGGACAGAAAAAAAAAAAAAAAAAGTGGTGCAGATTCAGGCACCATCTGTACCACTTCCTAGCTCTGTAATTTTGGCAATGTGTCGATCACCTTGGAGACTCCGTTTTCTTATCTGTCCTTAGTGTAAAGGGTCAAACATAGCAGGTGCTCCTTAAGTGGAAGAAACCACTGTTAAACCGTGTTCTTGAGACAGATTAGCAATACCTGGTTTGTGTGAATAGTTGGCTATATTCACTAAATCCTCAGAAAACCCTCTACAACTCAACTAAGCATTGCTATAGAAAACGACCGACCAACCAATCAACTGTGAGAAATAGGACTTTGAACTCTAGTAACCATGTGCTACATCTGCTGGTGTAACTCCCAAGATTCTCGTCTCCAGGCAATTCTTTTTCTGTCTCTCCTCACTTCCCTTCACTACAGGGAGCATAACAGATTACATATGCTTACTTCTAAATCAAAGAAGCACATGTGTGACCTTTGCCAAGTCACTTAACCTCCCCTGGCTTCTCTTTGCTCATTGTTAAAATGAATCAGTTGGACCCGAGAATCTCTAAAGTCATTCCGGCTCAATGGTCTGTGATTCTAGGAAATGAACACTCACAGTCACTAGATAACAAATCAAGAAGTCAGCCCAGTTAAAGATATTAAGCCAAATGAAGCCCTATAATTTTCTTAACTTTGCTCTAATGGGAAGAAGATTAATATATATTAAGCCCATAGGATGTACAGATACTGTGCTAGAAGTTCTCATAAGGGATTTCAATCAATTGTTTTATTTCATTAAAGCAAATCCCCTAGGCAAGCCTGAAGTTTAATTTTGTTTTTATAAGATAATGTTTGGGTCATTCACTGGTATATTGCCATCTTTGTGTAACAGTACTGGGAAAGTACCATAAAGGCATTTGCATACTGGTCAATACTCCCTTTCAATAGTCAGGAGGATGGGTTTATGGGTTTGGGAGCACATTAGTCAGGAAAAGTCTCACTAAATCTACCTACTCTCCTGGGCGCCCACAGCCTCCTTAGGATACACTATTCATTCAAGCATTCAACCTCAAAAATCAGTCTGCATCTCCCTTGCCCTACAATTTCTCCAAACCACAGTATGTGATAAACATGCATAGTGTTAGCTCACTCACTCCCAATAAAGCCCCATGAATGAAAGGAGAGTCTCTCCGTTTGAAGCCTATTTCCTAAACGCTCAATGGGTCATTCAATTAATCCAGTAAGTACGTATTGGTCTCTTTTTTGTGTGTCAGACCAGAACTAAGTATTCGGATATGGGATAAGGTAAAGAAAGTATGCCCTTGATTGACAGACATTACAGTTAAGATGGGCCGGGGAGGGGAAGGGTGGACATTAATCAAATACAAGCACACACAGCTGTATACACATGCAAACACATTCTGTCTCTGTCCCACTCTTACCCAAGTTCTCTGCTGGTAGGTAGGCTCTTTATTCCTGTATCAGAGACTTAACTATTGTTGAAAACATAAACTACATCCTAGGCAGAGTGAACAGCTTGGGTGGCGTCTCTAAGGCAGGAAGGAACATCGTGGCAATGGAGGAGTTGATAGAAGGAAGGGGTGTTTGGAATGCAGCTAGTAGAAAATAGAAGCACGTAAGATGAGTTTTGGAAACGTATGCGGGTCCAGAGAGAATTACCGCGGCATACAAGAGCTTACAGATTCTAAAATTATTTTAACCACTTTGCCACTTGAAAAAAAAATGAAGGACGTCAACAGTGGTCTACTCTGTGTTACTTTTTTTGGTCATATGAGTATCTCTTTTGTTGGTCAAATGCCAGTTCCCACATGTATTACTTAGTACTAGGTGAACTCAGACGAGTCTAATAAGAGCATTATTAATAATAATAGCAATCATTTATTGAGAATTCCTAAAGACCTGGGCTCAGTACTGTACCTACATTCATAGTACTTTATCCCGCTCTCTACACCATGAGGTAGGTATCAGTTTGATCCCAAAGTCACAGATAAGAAAACAGCGTTAAATACCTTATTTGAAGTCCTACAGCTATTACTAAATAATGGGACCACACCTAAATCCAAAATTTGTACATTCCAAAGTCCACTGTGCTTTCGTCTATGCCCGCTTTGTGTCTCAGTTCTCCACACCCATAGCTCTGCTACGCAAACAAAGAGAAATCACAAATATAATAGGTATTGACATATATTAATAAGATCCTTTTAAATCCCAATTCACAGAGGTGAAACAGCAACTTTACGCAGTATGTTTTTCTTTGCTTGGAGGGATAGTGAAAGATTGAGGTAAAAGTCTAGTCATGGCCAAACTCATTTTTGAACAAAAACCAAGCTCTGCTCAATTAATATAATAATCATTTTAAGGGCAAAACTCATTTTTACATTATATTGAAAATATTTAAAATATATAGAAAAAAAAGAAATGGACATAAGAGAGAAAGACAATAGAAGATAAAGCTTGGCTGATAAAAAAAAAAAAAAAAAACTCAGGAAAAGGCAGAGAATCACAAACACAAAAAGGGAGCAAGAGACATGCGAGTAGGAGAAGGGCCACGATGTGGAGACACACAAGACACATTCAATCTTCCATGTATTCTGTGCAATTCACCTGAATCTCAGAATCTTGCCTCTCCTGGCTGTCCTCTGAGAAACAATTAGAGGGCTGACTGCTGTTCAGGGCTCTCAAACTGTTCTTTCCTCAGAAACTGCCTTGTTTCTGAATGGGAAGGCTTAGTTTAGCTGGGGGGCATCATCACTTAGGCTGAGGCAGATGTCTTCAACACATGAAATCACACTCAAAGTTAGAAGTTTCCCACCTTTGGCTGAATATACTGATAGAACAAACTCTTCTTTCCCTAACCCTTGAAATCAGAGATGACGAGAGATCATGAGAACGATTAGGCATATAGATAGTTTGTCCTTTCATTCATTGCTAAGCTACCTCGTTTGGTTTCATTAAAAAGTAACTTTTCAGTGATCCTTCCCAACCCCTGCCAGGCTTTTTTTTTCCCCCTCCCATTTCTAACACAATTTTTCTAGCCCTGGTCTATAATACTCATCAAATTAGCAATCTGAAAGCAATTGATCATGTCCAGAGTCATTTTAGGAATCGATGCCTATGGCTTGAAGGCAAAGAGTAATATAATTTGGCAAGCTGCCTTGAATGACTTTATTTCCATTCTTATTGAAAATGATTGACTTTTCTGGAAGGTTTCTGTGATATTGGTAGGGAAGAAGAACTTTGCATTAACAGCCTCAAAATGTGAATGACACCCAATCTCCATTTAGCCCTGGCTTTCAGGTAATTATGCTTAACTGCTTCGAGGCCATTCTCTGGGCTTCTCTCTGACACTTGAAAGCGTATCTGTGTTCCACACTAGCCTCGGCATCTCCTCTCCTTTCTTCTGGTTCCCTTTCTCAACATTTCTGCACTAGAATCCTGTGTAGTTCTGCTTTCCAAAGCCAGAAATCTGGAATAATCCTGAAATGTCATTCTTCCTCACGTGTTACTCGATCGTGTTCACAATCTCAGGTCTATGCACAATCCAATGGTGCCAAAAGAGGGATAGGAAAGCCCCGTCGAATCAGTGATAGCCTTTGTGATGTTTTGACAGACCCAAAGAGCAGGGTCTCACTGCTTCTCTGTGGGACTGAGACTCTGAAGGATTGCATTTTGAACTGGATCTGTTACCCAGAGCTGCATTCCAGACACATAAATACACATAAGACACACAGACATATATCTATTAGTATAAGGACTTTTGTGCTTGCAACAATTAACAGACACCAGATGGAACTAGATTAAGCAAAAAAGAGAAAATAAAGGGTAAGTGATTACATGCATAAAGGGGCATAGCATGGACTGAAAGCCTTGGGGCTGAAATCGGGCATGAGAACCATGAAGATCCAAGGAGTGTTCTTCATCCATATCTTTTCTTGATTTCTCGCCTTATTTGAATTTCCGCCCCCCTCTCTTGCTCCTTATTCCACACGCTGGGTGGAAAATAGCTTCCCGAGAACAACCAGAGTTTCTGTCTGTTCAAATGGCTGCTCTCCCTTGGTCCCAATTCTAGTTTCCTAGGGTGGGAAACTGCATTGATTACACAACCAGCTACAAGTTAGGAGAGGGAAGTCACTTACTATAAACAAGCCTGCTAGGAACCTCCTCTTTGCCCCATAGACATGTTGAAATGTCTCCAGAAAAAAAAGGGGGGATATCTTGTGAGTTGGGTAATTCTCCACGATGTCCAATGTCAAAGGAAAATGACAACACAGCTGCTCTGACAGAGGCAATGAAATGAGCTGGAATAACACACTTATGCCTCCCGCCCAACCCTGCCTCACTCAGGACACTTCAGACCACATCAGATCTTCAAAGTCACTGCTGCAGCCATTAAACTAGAAACAAAAATTCACCAATGGAAGGATTTTTGTCACAATTTCTACCAAACTTGTCCACCTCAAAACCTGCCAACGAAACAAGTTCGTGGTCTTCATTTTAAAGGAAGGCGCAGGTCCAAGAACCCACATGATATGATAGGCCCTTCTCAAATCCCATTTCCCACCAAGCCTTCCTCTTATAGCCACAAAACAGTACTGGTTCGATTCTTGTCTGGAGCATAGCACAGGCTGTACATGTGTCTGGTTGCTACAGCCAACAGGTGATGGTGAAGGCCTTGAACACAGTGATCTATCTACAAGTAAACACTAATGTCTGTGTGCCAAGAACTAAACTAAGTTCCTACTTCAAGTAATTGAATTGAAATAGTAAACAATTATGCAACAATCCACGAAGATAGGGAATCCCTCCTTTTACAGACAGAAGACCTACAGGTGAACAAGATTAAATACTCCTGTAAAGAGTCTAAAGAAAGCTTCTAGAATTTAGCGGTTGTTTCTTCCCTCCTTGAGGTACAGGAAGTTTTTGTTGCTTTGTTAAAATCCTTACCCCCACTTCCTTGTCTTCTGAGTTCTGTTGTTAACAGTACAAGTGGGTTTTCTGCTTCCAGGAGAACTTTTCAGCCATGTAGAGTGAAGGAGCCTGGAACTGGTAAGCCTCTCGGATAATGAAATACAGAGTTAGGAAAAGCAGCTGCATGTGGCATGTTAATCACCCCTGACGCTCTGGGAGAAGGGAGATACAATTCTAAGTCAGCTAATCCCCTAGCTCATTGGTAGTGGGTTGGGGAAACTGTTAATCAGGATCATAAACACATTTGGAAAGAGAGTTCCACAGGACAGCTTGGAGAGAAGAGAGATAGGCAGATCAATTCAACAGGAAAATCTCTTATTTGTCACATCTGGAAGCACTCTAAGTCTTAATTAGACTGTGTAGTAAAGAAGGTCTCATAAACAAAACTGGTGAGAAGGGGCAAGGAAGGAGATGGACGTGGTTGAGTCAATGCGTCCAGTTGGCCTCACTCCAAGGATCAGAGACAAGTCAAGAGTGAGGAGCCCAGAGGCTGCTTGAGAAGTGTGGCTGAGAGGCATTCAGGGGGTGCTAACTTTGCCTCCTTTGTACTTCAGTATAAAACAACACCCATGATTCTAATGGAGAAAACTGAGCCTCTCTCCAGCTCCATTCACAACCTAAAGAATGGAAGACATACCTGTCTTTCTGACAGGTCAGGTTAGTAGGAACTTAACTCCTATCTTTTTTGATTTTGGTTTTTGTTTCTCCCAGAACACCATTCACAATGTTCTCCGATAAACCTCATGTTATACACACACACACACACACACACACACACACACACACACACGTACAGTGGCTTATCTATTTACTCATTTTTATTAAGTACATAAAAATGCTAACCTGACTTCTGAATGGCTTTGATAAACTGAGTGTGATCCTCGTCATATTAAAGGAATATCAGCCAAAGTTGAATGATTTAGCTCTTCTGTGTAACTAAGAACACACACATATGTACACTTTCAACTGGGCATCTATAACATAAAACAAGTTTAGGATATTTATTACAACATATCCCAACCAATCTCCACATTAAATGGAAGACAGTGCTGCACACGGTACCCGATTCCCTACATCTTTACACATGTGGAGACTGACATTCTGATCCAGTGTTACTGTAAGGCATATTATTTAAACAGTTTTTTTTTTAAGTTTATTTAGAGAGATACAGAGAGAGCACAAGCTGGAGAAGGTCAGAGAGAGAGGAAGACAGAGAATCCACGCAGGCTCTGCAGAGTCAGCATGGAGGCTGACATGGTTCTCGAACTCATGAAACTATGAGATCGTGACCTGAGGCGAAACCAAGAGCGCTTAACTGACTGAGTTACCCAGGTGCCCCTTACTGTAAGGCATCTTAGAGTATCTTTCTTCAGTGAATTCCTCTAGAAAAGAAGAATGACAAATGATGTTATGCAGGGTTACTCTTTGAAGGAAAAGTCCAGGGATCAGGGTGCTTTGCTTCCCACCAAGAATGTCTCTTTCCCGTTATGAAAACAAAACAAAACAAAACAAAACAACCTTCAGAGTGAACCCAGTGACCTAGAGCCCCACCTTTTGGCCAACTCCATAGCAGCAGAACCATGCTTTGGTAGAAGAATGGAGTGAGAGCCTCATATCTATCATTAGTAACAGGATACTATGCATGGCGCTTCATCATTCCCAGTGGGGTTTTACACAGATGACACACAGGGCCAGCTGAGTGATTGCAAACATCACCCATAATTTGGGCTTTTTTGCCTCTAACTTGTTTTTGCCTGCCAGTGGTAAATCTCGTATCTCAATTCAAAGTTATTTCAAATTTAAGAATCATTAAATCTTGGGGTGCCCGGGTGGCTTAGTTGGTTAAGTGTCCGACTTTGGCTCAGTTCATGATCACATGGTTTGTGAGTTCAATCCCTGCATCAGGATCTGTGCTGACAGCGCGCTCTCTCTCTCAAAAAAAAATAAATAAACATAAAAAAAAAAAAAGAAAGAAAAAAAAGAATCATTAAATCTCTAGTGTGTTTCAGAACAGACTAATAGTTACAGGGTTAACACTTCTAGAATTCTGGCCCTCTTAGTGCTTGACCTGTATGCCTTCAGTTAATCCTCACAAACTTCCTATGAAATCAACATTATCATTACTAACCTCATTTTACAGTTTATATCTCAATGTCATATTTATTGTAAACGGCAGACTCAGGATTTGAATGCAGGCGATGTGATTCCTGACCCTGTAAGTTTATACTGTGCCAAAATGCTATACCTGTTAGGGATAAAGTGAAATGAAAAGCCTGCCCCAAATGCATCTTTTTGTTTGTTTGTTTGTTTGTTTAATTTAGCCAGTATAAAACGGAAGTGTTTAATGTGTTGGTAATAAGAAATTCTGGGATTTTGTTTTCTTTATTTTAGACCTCTCTTAGAGGGAGTATTTGTGAGGTACAAATGGGGAACCTTGAACCAGTGCCAGTATACTTAATGTTCACACGTGTACATGAACAGACACACCCTAGGAAGGAGTTATTGACACTTATATAAGTGGACTTAAATTCTTAGCCCATCACACAGGTAGATGACCTCATCAAGTAATTCAGGTTGCTTGGTCTAGAGATTCATTGTTGCCCTCTGACCTCGTTCCATGTGACTGTTCATAATGCTGATTTCAACACAAGCGAGAACTCCAACTGTTCTAGGCAGCCATAGCTTCAGATCTAAGACTTGAGAGCTCCTTATGCCACGCTTCCTCCTCTTATGCATCTCCTGAATATCTCCTGTTAAAATATCTAGACTCACATGAACCCACTCACATTTGGGTAAAGAAAAAATCCCTTGGTTAAGAAAAGTTCAAGTCCTAAAATATTAAATTGGATGTTAGAGTCACCTTCATTTATTGTACAGGGCTCTACGTAAAAAGAAGGCTCCACTTCTGCTAGTTTTCTGTGTAGCCATTTATGGTTGTGTGTTTTTGTTTGTTTGTTTTTGTTTTTGTTTTTAAGTCAGGAACCAAAGAAATGAAGCTGGTCTTTCCAGGTTCGATGATTGTGATATGTTTCCATGTTGACACAAGTTATGTGATTAACTTTAGTGCATGAGGACACGCTCCTCCTGGAAAGGAGGAAGGGATCACTGTGCTCATTTTAGGACTGTATTCAACCTGGTGATAGCTCAATAAGAACTAAACGACTATAATATGTTTGCATTTTCTATGTGGCTTCTGGACCCAAAAAGCTTGAATGCGTATTGGCATATTTTATAAATGAGTTATGGGAGTAGGGAAACCCAGTGTTTTTCTCAGATAAAATCATTTCCAGGCCAAATCGTGGGGAAACTTGGTGTAATTCTCAAAATATTGAATATTATACTGTTATTCCAGCAAACGACTCATCTAATTCTTTTAACATCCCTTTGAGATAAACACCAGAAAAGGATCATTAGTCCCAACTCCTTCAGCTAGAGAGGCTAATAGGAGAAACTTGCTCATCAAGTCCCAAATCAAATTTTATTTTTTTTTTAATTTTTTTTTCAACGTTTTTTATTTATTTTTGGGACAGAGAGAGACAGAGCATGAACGGGGGAGGGGCAGAGAGAGAGGGAGACACAGAATCGGAAACAGGCTCCAGGCTCCGAGCCATCAGCCCAGAGCCTGACACGGGGCTCGAACTCACGGACCGCGAGATGGTGACCTGGCTGAAGTCGGACGCTTAACCGACTGCGCCACCCAGGCGCCCCTCAAATCAAATTTTAAAAGAAGGAACTTTCTTTGCACTTCTGAGGACACTTTATTCATGTGCTCATTCTCCCACATACATAGTTAGGGCCAGGTGTCACCCCACAAAGCTACAGAGGAAAGAGAACATTTGTTAAAGAGTACCAAATTGAGACTTCAGAAGCTTCTTGCAATGGAAAAACAAAACAAAAATCAGATTTCTCCTAAAGCTGTAGGAAATGTGTAGGGGGAAAAGGCAGGGAAAGGAAAGCAAGCATTTAGCAAGGTAGCGTAATGAGTCCTAGAATCAGACAGAAGCGAGTTCCAGCTCTCAATCAGCTGCTCAATAACCATGGTCCCAGGGGGACTGCTTAAACGCTCTTTTGCTTCTATTAAAATGGGGGTGAGGGTGAAAGTACAAGCTCCCTGGGACCAGTGGGCAGGTGGTGTTGGTTAAATGACATAATGCATATTTAACAGTGCCCAGTGCGTGACACACATTTCCAGGGCAATAAAGGTTATAAATGTTAGTACTTCAGTCAGAAATGGGACATTAACTTGCTATGACAGACACTGACTACTATGCTCCAAATAAATATTCACCATCTACAGGAGGAGAGTCGGCCTCCCATTGGCTGAGTCAGTTAAGATATTTACAGTATTTGAAAGATGCTCTACCTTCTAATCCGTGCCAAGAAGTCAACAGTGATTGGTTCTTCTTTTGCACACCTTGAGGTATGCAGAAAAAAAGACCAATATTAAAACATTATAGGTTCAGAATGTTAAAAAAAAATACTAAAGACATGCCACAAGAATTTATGCCAAAGCAAAGAGGAGTCATTTACAAAATCAAACAGAGTCAAACTACCAAACATGATTAAGCTAAGCAATGTGAAGGTAATCCAAAAAACCTATAGTAAAACGTTTGCCAGACCTCTTTATAAATTGACTGAAAATTCTGGCCTGATATATGCTGCTTTCTCATTTGTTCTATAGAAACTTCTAAAATTCCAATGTACCAAGACTATTTTAATATTCTCTAGTATGAGCCGAACTATCTTAAATTTATCCGGTCTGATTATTTCCTGACTCTCAGAATAACTGAGCTCAGCTCATTCTTTCTGGAATAGTTGGAAGCAGCCTTCCTTCCTCTCTGGATCTCCTCCGGGTTCAGCTGGGAGGCATGGGGTTCCTCTTTGACTCAGCAGCTACCAATTAACCACCTCCTAAGAGCTCAGCAGTTGATCTCCTTTTTAAAGCGACCAGACAATCTTCCACCACTGCAATCTATGTTAAATAAGCTAAACATCTGACCACAATAACTGGAGGTTAAATAAACACATTTCTTCACAAGATTAAGGAAAATCAGGGTACTTAATACCAACCAGGAAGCCAGGGACAAAGTCACAAGGCTTATATCCTTCAAGAATTCCTAAGTCACTATCATCACCACATTAATCATGTTGCACAATAGCCAATGAGTCCACTGTTCTCCACATGCCCTACTCTGAAATGTGTGTTGCTTTAACCAATGTCCCCACTATTTCCCACCCCAGTTTTTCTTCTCGCCATGTTAATTTTCTCTAGGTTACTCTCGATCAGTAAGAACCTCAGTAGCAATTTTCTGTTATTGGCTTTGTGTTTCATTCTATGTTTCATTATGCCAGATAATAACTACAGAAATACTGTACGGGATCCAAATCACATATATGGAACACAGGGATAGAACATTTGGGAATTTGCTCCTTAACATATGTGGCCCAAGACATGGGGCCGGATTTCTTCCCTGACCACTTGGGATGGCCCAAGTAATATGCCCTCTAAATTTAGAACATGAAGTTCATCTTTAGTTTATCAAGACAATACAAACGCCTTTCTAAACTTAGCCAAGTGACTACAACTCTCTGAGCTGCACATACTCTTCTGTAAAGCAATCCCACTAAAATTGGCCTTTATCGCATACACAGGGGTAACCCTCTCAGGGCTTTTGTAAGGATTAAAAGAGAATACTTGACAGAGTACCTGAGAAATGGTGAGTATTCGATAAGGATTTGCTATGAGCAGCAGCAACCATTATCTTAACTTGAAGAACTAATCAGATTGGTGAAATTTTTAGAGGTCAAGTGACACTCATCAAAGGTGGAAAGCTCATAGCTTTTAGCACAGCAGATCTACCTCCTGACATCTATTCTAGAGAAATAATCTCATATGTAGTCCAAGGGGTATATGAAATGCCATTAATATGCTCTGTTATTTGTTAAGAGAAATACAACTCACATAACTTAAATGTCTGCTATTGGTAAAATTCTTAAATAATCAATATTGTATTAGCACAATTCAAGAATACCATGCAACAGTAGAAAAGAAGAAGAATCTACATGAATTCACATGCACCAAACATCTAAATGTCTTGCTAAGGGGGTGGAAAAAAGCATGTTCAGAACAAATTTATAGCATGACATAATTTGTATTTGTGGGAGAAAACACTAAAGTGCAGCATATCTTACCACATATATTCCTATCTGATGATTCTTCCAGGAGCACATGGCCCTGTCTAATGCACAGAGGCAGCCATAGACCTCTGGTTAATGCCCAACCTCTGGTTGGGAAAGAAGGTCTCACCCTCTGCTGTGGCTTAAGCATTTCTTGACTCTTGGCTATCTTCGCCACCTTCTGGAAGATCCTGGCCAAGAACGAAACATACTTAGAGAAATGTCCAGATGAAAGCCTGGAAGGGAGATTTCTGATGACTAAAGCACCAGGCTCCAAAGGGGCTTGAAGGTAGGGATGCCTTTTGATGTGGTTATAGAAGTGGAAACCCCCTCAGCTCTGGGGTCAGTGGGGTCCCATTTGTGTTATTCACTTGCAAATGAAATACACTCAGGCTTCCAGCTCCTTTCTCCTTCCTTTACACCAATGGTTTTTAAACATTTTTTAGTTCTACATTCAAATAGAATTTTACATAAAAGCCCAGTAAATCCAGCTATGCACTGAAAAGTGAGGAGGAATGAGATCACAGACCTCAGAACCCTTAGCCAGCAGGGATGGGGCATTGCATTTCAAACAGTGCTTTCAGAGTACATATCTATGTTACCCTAGACAAGCCAATTAACCCTCCAATGCCTCGATTTCTTTATCACAAATGGGAATAATAATATGTTCCTACCTACCTTTTAGGTTTGATAAAACAGAAAAGAACAGCTCTTAAGGCATTTTAGAAAAAATGTACAGCTTTTTAAAATTAAAATCCTTGTTCCGGTTTCGAATCTGAGTCCATAACAAAGAATCATTAACCTTAAAATGCACCATATCAAGCAAAGAGATGATAGCCTTCAAAACTTCACAATGCTATCAACCCTCAAGTACAGCAGACTCGTAAGCACATCCTCTATAACTATGCATGGGACAACCACACTAAATAAACTGTGCTGACAAACCAGTTAGCCACAGATCTCCTGCTGTGGTTTAGAACTTGTACCTATAAATTTCATTCTGTCTTTGCGTCTGGCGTAATCATTTTCGGCACTGTACTGGGCAAAATTACCCAGGAACTCAACAAAAACAAGAACGATGAACCAGAGTGATAATCATGAATAACTCTCATCTGGCAGGAAGGGGCCTGATAACTGAATTCTAAAACAGACTCACATAATCTAGACTTCTAAAGAACCTTGGAAATCATCTAGAGCCATGCTGGCAAATAAGTGTTCTCTCTTGTGCTCACTCAAATTTCTTGGTGGTATTTTTCAAGGCCATCCTAGGACAGTGTGAATGGTTTGAGATTGATTGGAACTATCTGCTTTTGGCATGGTAAGGGAGAATTGCAGCTCTCATGCTGTATGTATGGGTCAGTTCAGACTTCCAGTGTACTAGTGGGGAGGTGATGACTGACCATTATACAGTCATGCAGCTGTGGTGGGCTCCATATTACAAATTCTGCAGCAATCTCCAAATAAATGTGTTAAAATATGTGTGATGGGGGCAGCTGGGTGGCTCAGTGGGTTGAACAGCCAGCTCTTGATTGTGGTTCAAGTCATGATCCCAGGGTCATAGGATCGAGCTCCATATTGGGCTCCACTCTGAACGTGGAGCCTACTTAAAGATTCTCTCTCCCACTGCCCCTCTCCTTCATTGTGTGCGCTCTCTCTCTCTCTCTCTCTCTAATTAAAAAAAAATGAGCTAGACTTCCCAACTCTTTTCCCAAAAATGCCAGGCTCTTAAAAAATTTTTTTAATGTTTATTTTTGAGAGACAGAGAGAGACAGAGACAGAGTGCAAACAGGAGAGGGGCAGAGAGAGGGAACCACAGAATCCAAAGCAGGCTCCAGGCTCTGAGCTGTCAGCAGAGAGCCCGATGTGGAGCTTGAATTCACGAACCATGAGATCATGACCTGAGCCAAAGTTGGATACTTAAACAAATGAGCCACCCAGGCACTCCTCAAAGACCCCAGGCTTCTAATACATTCCTCTTCATCAGCTGTCCTCCTTCAAATCAAGAATTAAGTTAAGCAAAGAGGGAAAAAAAAAGGAATCTGCAAAATAATCAAATTTGATAGTAGGAAAAAATTTTTCCAGGGAAATGTTGAGACCTCATTTGATGATTGATGATTGATGATTTAATGATTGATGATTCTCAATCATTAAAATCTAGTCCAGGCAAATCTCTGAAAAGCACCTAAGGAAAAGCAAAAAATCCTTTTCTCATATCCCCAGAGAGGAGGACTTAGGAATGGGTAGTATCATAGGTCCTTATTGTCACAAGTTTTTATTCAACCTGCGTGTTTCATTTTGGCAAATGTCTTACAACATTGACTTTGTCGTTTGAAAGGTACACGTTCTCCTTTCCCAGATGAAACCAATAGGGAAACTGAAGGGATCCCATGAGGGATTGTTTTGCTCCTTTTCCTGCTTCTGTTGTTGTAAGGACCTAAACTCTAACTTACACACACCTTGTAGGACAGCTAATGTATGTCCTCCTTGTAAAGGGCAAGGAATTAATGATTTCCTTGGAGTCTCCCAGCACAGCGGATAAGGAGTGACTGGGTGGCGTTGTCATGAATGATTTCATAGACCACTGACTCACCAAGACCCCTGGCTCCGGGGTATAAGTGACTTATGGAGGACACCTAAACACTCTGGATGTGTAAGAAGACATCCATTGAACCACAATCCTCAGTAAAAAGTACAGTCCCCAGCAAAGATAGAGACTCATTCTTCTTTCCTTTCTGAGTCTCCCAGAAACTCTGTATCTGTATTCTCTCTTTGCCTTCAATAAACTCTGCTCTCACTTCCTCTGTGTTTGTGTTTGATTTATATCCTGTGTAAAGCCAAGGACCCTCCTGACTGGTCCTTAGGACCCGGCCTGGATCACTGGACCCAGTGAGTCTGCATCCAAATGATGCTCTTTCCATGAAGACATAAAGTAAGAGGAAATAAATATCTGTATTAAAATCATAGGAAGAACAGCCCTCCAAACATGCAAAGCAATCAAGTCATTCTGACTTTCTTGAAAATCATTAACGAGTTGTGGGGTACCTGGGTGGTTCAGTCAGTTGACCAGCCAACTCCTGATTTCGGCTCAGGTCATGATGCCAGGGTCGTGGGATCAAGCCCTGTGTTGGGCTCCACACTGAGCATGGAGACTGCTTAAGCTCTCTCTCTCTCTCTCTCTCTCTCTCTCTCTCTCTCTCTCTCTCTGCCCTCTCCCCCGCACACTCTTTCTAAATTTAAGTTAATTAATTAATTATTTAACAAGCTAATGAGTCTTTCTTGCAGTACTTGTGGTGGTCTTCTTCCCTTCCTTCCATGGCCCCAAAACTTTCTAAGTATGTATTTTCTCCATTGCCATGATCTTTAGGCCATACTTCTCCCTGTCAAGATCTGGTCCCATATTATCCCTCCAGCCTCATGTTTCACACCAAGCCACCTTCTGCCCCTGCCCTTCCACAACAAACTGCCTAAGAGGCTTACCAGAGTCGGCAATTATATTTTTAGTTGTAGGATTTGATGTTTACCGTCTTTCCATCTAGTAGAGTAAAATGTTCCATGATCTGTGTCTTTAGTTCAGTAAATATTCAATGAATGGAACTAGACTATCCCTCCAAAAGCCCTGCTAGTTTCTGTCTCTGGGCTGTGATAATGCTGTCTGCATTCAATTTTAAGTTCCACAAAAGAAAGGAGTACATAGCTTACCCCTTTTTATATTCTCCCAATTAGGCACTCGCTTTTTGCCACATCAGCTTCCCCACTTTTGCTCACACCAACAGATCACACAGTTTTGTTCTAGTTTTGTTCTTCTCCCTCTTGCTGGAGCAAAACCACAACAAAACAAAGCAAAAACAAAAATGTATTATGGAGAACTGTTTATAATGAAGTCTTATAACGAAGCCAGGAGATCCTTCATTTTTAACTGTTTGCTTTAAATATTTTTCTGGTGATTTTCACCTTTCATCCTAATCTCAGTCGTATCGAACCCAATACATGCCTGGCTATTTTTTCACTTAAAAAAGAAACCAAGCAATCAAGATATCCTGCCCTGTCTAACATTAGACAGATACTGTGTTTATTCTTAAGGATTTAAATAAATAAATTATACGCACACATACACAAAGCAAACAAACATAAATAAATAAAAAAATGTACCCTGCTTTTAATAAACAGTCAATGTAATTTGTAGGAACAGTAAGAAATAGGCCCTACTCTCAAGAAACAAACATTCTAACTTGTAAGGGTAAAGTCACAATTAAACAGACACAATAATGTGTCACAGGTGGTGTATCAGATATGCAAGCAGGGTACAAAGAAAGGAGAGGCTTTTATACCAACGGGTCAACACAAGCTCAGGAGAAAGGATGGCATTTGTTAGGGGTCTTTCGAAAGGCAAAGGAAACTCACAGGTCTCGGAAAGAAGGGGATTTTAGCCCAAAGAGAAGACTGAGCATTTGAGTAACTTCAGGTCCTTCAGCATGGCTGGAGAATGAGATGCCAGGCTTTGAGTGCTGTCACACAATGTTAGGAAGGACAGTCGGTGGCAAGTTAAGAGTTGGGCTTTCTTCTATCATGGAGAACCACTAGAGGGGAGGAACCCAAATAGGTTTTTGTTGGGATAGTGGCTACCAGCCCATGTGTGCATGACATTTCCATGTTTCGTACACTGGGACTCTGGTCTAAAAAACCTCATTCTATTAAACAAGCCCTAAGAAATTGGAAGTCCATTTAAAGGGGCACAATTAACGGCCCCTTTGTTCTCATGTAAGTATTCTGAAGTTGGTGGGTCTCATCGAAGTGCTCTATCTTTCCCAAATTCCCTGAAAATAGGAGATTATAGCTGCCACTACTGACCAAAATGAAAAGGTCAGTAAAACGAATCTGACCTTTCCCCAAGTTCCTAGTGGAGAACTGGGAGACATTTTCAAAGTATGCAATATCTGACTTGAAGTCCATATTTGTAGTCTTATGGGGCATGAACAACTTTGGGCCCAGTCATGTGTACTGGTTTTCAATTCGGCTTATCGTCAATGGTCCACAGAAAGGAAGAAGGACCAACCAACCCTGGAGGCCAAGTACACGGTGTCCCTAAGGCTCACCTTAGTTTTAGGAGACCAGGGCAATGGTTTAATTTATTTAAAAGTCACAAGAAAAAATAAATAAATTTTAGCTCAAATACAATGTTCAAATAAACAACATATATTTGCCTTTATATCAACTAGGTCATAAAATGTGATTTTAATATATTTTTATAGGGAAATGGGCTCCAAATGAAAAGTGACTGTAGCCCATACAAGTCCATATGCAGCCCAGAAAGAGAGCGTGAGAAAACTCAAGAAGATGAAAGAGTCTTTACGTTAGGCACCAGCACATATCTTATTATGTATGCCAGGGGGTGTGAAAGAAGACATATTTATTATCCCGACAGGAAACAAAGAATCTGAAAAGAGGAAGGAATTTGATTCCAAGGAAGAAATCATTTGGATTTCTAAATTCCTGTATTAATTGCTGGGATTTAAAATCCTTCCAGAAAATGCAATCTTTAATTAGGACCAGTCTCCCTTGAGGCCGCACAACACTTCGGACAACCATTTAGAGTACAAGGTGCAAGAAAGAACATTTAGCCAAGAAGGCTCGGTATCTGTCAAACAGTCCGTAAACCATGATGGTGACTGCATATTTGAATTTCATAAGATTTCTGGAAAAGGCCCATCTGGCATTCACTTTTATTTTAGCTAGAACCCAGATGTCAGCAGAACAATTAAAAACCAAAATCAAAACTATTGTAGGTAATGTCAATACGCTTACACAATATTTTGCAAATCCTCTACTCTCAGCTTGTCTATATGCTACCGACAGGTTCTTATTTTATTACTAGAGCTCTGATTCAGTCACAGTTCTGTCTGAACCTTCATTAAGAACTGTCTGCATTTTATCCTGAAAACATGTTATTCTGATAATCAGAAAAAAATGTTAAAATATATATATATTTTATATATTATATATATATATATTTTTTAAGTTGCTTTTATATTCAATTTCTCATGCTGGCATCCAAAGCCCTTCAAAATTTGGCCACAAGGAAACTTGATGCTTCTCTTTCAATGGTACCCAACTATTTCACTGCACTCTAGCCAAAATGGATCATTCATTACTTCAGTGCATTGCCAGTACTTTCCCAATGTCATGTCCTTGCTTATGTTGTTCTCTGTGAATGAAGCCCAATCTCCTACACCCCTATTCTGGGTTGTTTCTCTTTTCCAAAGCCCTTGGACACCGTGCTAAACCTCTCTTATTGGCTTGATTATTTTCAACATTGTTTTAACTACTTTTATGATTTCCTATCTTCCTCATTACACTGAAAATCCATTAGAGGGAATGGGCTATTAGCACCAAGCACTGCATCTAACTGGTACGCAGTCATGCCCAAGGAACTCTTCAGTAACCACACAAAAAACCTTAGCATACCATCTCCCTGTCTTTCCACCTTTTCTGCCTTACTTTCTTTCATAGCACTTAACACCAAGTGAAATAGTACAGCGTGCATCTCTGTGTTGTCTTTTGATGATGAGTGAGCACCGCACAAGGAGGAGCCTGCCATTTTGTTCACTGTTGTATGTCCAGTGCCTAGGGCCTCGCCTGGGGTGTACTATTTGCAAAGTAAATGTTTTTTGAATGAACTAACTGACAGGGACTCAGAAATAAACATTTTAGGGAGTATGTGAAGATGGAAAGTATCTCATGACCTTTGGAATTGACCGATATCCTCTACGTAAGTTAAGTACAACTTTTCATACCTACTTAGAACATAGGTGAAAGAGTGTTATTTGATAGAGTAGAAAAGTATATCTGTATTAGGTCTAAATGAAAAACCATATAAGGGACATAACCAGCACACAGAGGGACAGGTTTCATGGGGGGAGGTATTTTGATAAAGCCACACAAGATCACACTTAGTAACAGTAACAGAGACTCTGTGTTTGAAAAACCTATTGTAGGACTCTTTAAAAAGGTCAAAAAAGCAACAGAAATCATCAACCCAATGAAGATTACACACTTTAAGTATTTTAGAAGTCTGTAGATATTGAGCCTGTGGGTCAGAGAACCATATTCATACAGAGCAAAGCAGATGGAATGGTAAACTGCACCGACTTCTAGTATTTATTTGATAAGAAGAAGGCACTAGTAGCTCGGGGATGTGTGATACCACTAGTTGGCACAGCAAAGGGATCCCTAGTTGCAAACTGAGCAAACACCTGCTGAATGTCTTCTGGTATCGGGGACTCTGCTGGGCACTAAGTGAACGATACAGAATGAAACAATAGTGTTCATACCGAATTTACAATCTAGACTCCTAATGAACTATTCTCTCCTTCCTGGCGCATAGAAAACAGGACCTATTGGGTGTGAGAGAGAGGCATTAAAAAGACAAGGTGGGGTAGCTCAGAGAGGAGCAGGGGATAAACACTCCAGGGCAGGCAGTAAGTTCAGGGTTGAACCCAAAACCCCAGTCATCTAAGAAGACACTGCCTATTTCACTTCTGGCTTAAAATCTGTGGTAAGTAAATGCTAAACCATACTCATTTTTACATGTCTATTAATAGGAAAACCCACCATCTAACATAAGAAAACTTTCCCCTTTGTTTTTAACTAAGCATTGAAGTTTATCTTTAATGTATTATTCAGGTTGGGCAATGATTAATTAATCAGAACCCTTTTGTACTGGGAGAATAGAACTAGGCTCTTGGCTAAATAACACCAGATGCTCCAAGTTAGATCCTGTCAAGAGGATGACAGTGTCAGATATTATTGTTAATTATGCAGTAAAAATTGCAAGAGTCTAGAAATGAACCTGGATTTTTAGGAAAAAGATTTTTCCAGTACTTTTGGCATATGTAGGATGATGCTGATATCCCAGCCCTGACTAACGGTTTGTATGATGAGGGAACAATCAGTCAAAAAATGCAATATGCCTCAGCTTAGGATTCTGGCTTCAAGCCCATTTAATAAAGGATATTAGTATATGAAATTGTGTTTGTTGTTGCATAAAGTACGCATGTACATCCCAAGAGTTTCAAGAAACCTGGCCCATTAACACGTGCTCCTGTGGGAAGAGGCCTAAGCAACCAGAATCTTTAAGTTTTAAAAACTAGCCTAAGGGAGAGATTTAGTCAAAACAAATATATTTGTTAATTAATCTCTCTGAATCTTAGATATTGGTAGATTTGGCTCAATAGCTGATGCTTATATATAAGGGTCATATATTTTCTTTTATTCTGCAACTTGCTATCCAGGGCTGACAGGCTTTCAGAGAAAATGGCCACTTTTAAACACTTGACAGAGCAAATCCAATGTGAGCTATGAATCAATCAAATAAGAACAGGAGTATAGGCTTCAGCCATAAGGAAAATTCCTTTTCCACAATCAGGGGAGGTTGATTCCTATGAGGAGAAGAATCTAAGACATTGCTTTCTGATTCTGAAGGATGTATTTTGATTGCAGGGCAGTTCAATAGAAACCCCAGTGATAAAAATGCCACTCCATTTAGGCTTTATTTCTGGAACCTTCTAGTCCTGCTGAATAAAAGGAGGCAGAGAATGCTTTTATTGGAACCTCTCCTCAAAGCTGAATTCCGGATAGAATTCAAAATGCCAAGAGTTCATCCTGTCAGCAGTTGAACCAGAGTTCCTGCGTGTATCCAAGAAATGGACGGATCGCTCAGTCCATTCTTGCAGTACAGGAGATGTGCCTGGGATCCTTCTTTTTAGAGCCAAAAGCACCACCTTGATTTACCTAAGGACTAGATAATGGAAAAGGTTTTAAAGGTGAGACAGCAAAAACTCTCTACTGGGCCAAAGAAGAGGACGGTGAGTTTTCCATCATTCAGTATCCTCCTTCCCTCCACATTTCTACAACAATCTCAGTGAGCAGTACTCATTCGTTCACGTACCCTTCCAATCTTTTAGTCATTGAATCATTTAACCTATACTATGTGACGGTTTCCACATGAAATAAAGGCTTGTTTCTTTGTTCCTCCCTGCCACAAATAACCACTGATCACTTATTATGGGTCACTTTTAGGTACTAGGCATATGGCAGTGAGCAAGAAAACCAAAGGCACTGTTCTCAAGGAGCCTGTAGTTCAATGGATGGGAGCACACAGGTGAGTGAAATAATAATTGAGAAATTTTCAGGGCGCCTGGGTAGCTGTCAGTTAAGTGTCTGGCTTTGGCTCAGGTCATGATCTCACTGTTCATGAGTCCGAGCCCCACATTGGGCTCTATACTGACAGCTCGGAGCCTGCTTCGGATTCCGTGTCTCCCTCTCTCTCTGCCCCTCTCCCACTCAGGCTGTGTCTCTCTCCATCTCTCAAAAATGAATAAACATTAAATTTTTTTTTCAAAAAAGTAATTTTCACACTTTGGCTGGTCTTGCATTATGAGGATAACAAAACAGGGCACAGTGATACAGAGTACCTGAAAACCTTTCCAAGGAGCTGGGATTTTCCCAGCCATGAAAATATCTGGGGGATGGCAGGAGACAGCAACTTTCCAAGCCCCGAGCTGTGAGCCATTATGGCATGTTGAAGGTAAAGAAAGTTCAGCATGTGGCTAGATTACTGAAAAGGAACTTACAAGAGGCTCACAGCACTGAGGTTGTTATGTGTTTCTAGCTGTCTACATCATTAAATACATAGTGAAAGCTATAGACTTTCCCCAGAAAAACACCCAGCCACACACCGAATATTTGGTATATCATCTCAGAGGGTTTGTGGAGCCTTTGAAGCCCTATCTGTATATTTACTAGAGACTCATGGACTCTTGATATAGAAGAAAGAACAATTTGGGAGGGTTATGATGCTGCACTTAAAATTTGATTCAACCAGTCTGTATTGAGCTACATATGAGTACCAAACATTTTCAGATATGTAATTATTTTAACATGTATGAAAGGAGCTAAGAATCCCAGAGATTCAGTAAGTTGTTCAAAACCTGCTAATCCATGAAAGGGCTGGAATTTGAACCCAATTATTTTGAGGCTAATCTTCTGTCTTGCCAGCATTCTCTCCTTGATTTAGAGACTAAGGGAATTGTGGCCACAGACTTTTCTTTTTTTTTTTTTTTTTTCCAACGTTTTATTTATTTTGGGGACAGAGAGAGACAGAGCATGAACGGGGGAGGGGCAGAGAGAGAGGGAGACACAGAATCGGAAACAGGCTCCAGGCTCTGAGCCATCAGCCCAGAGCCCGACGCGGGGCTCGAACTCACGGACCGCGAGATCGTGACCTGGCTGAAGTTGGATGCTTAACCGACTGCGCCACCCAGGCGCCCCATGAGACTTTTCAATGACATAAGTCACCTCTGTGCTCTGCCTCACTTTGGTCTTCTGGACTACTGATATTGCATAAAACTGCTTTACAAAGTCACCCTAAACAGACTTGTAGTTCTAGCTTCTGCCTGGCTTGGAACCTTTTTTATTCATGCTTCAATTGTTGCTTCCAACACCTACAAATTTAGTATCATCTGCAGGTTTCATTAGCAAGCTGCTTATCACAGCTCTTCCAGTCATTAATGGAGCTGTTAAATACGTCTGGTCCCTAACCCACCCCTGCAGATACCTGCTGGTCACAGGACAGACTCATTTATCATCTCTCAGCAGTTGGGAATCTATGGACAACCTCAGACATGAGGATGACATTTTAGTCCAAATCAAGGATCATTTTCAAATTTCAAGATGTGTCCAATGTGTTACATCTCAGGTAATCAAGCCCAAGGGGTAGGACTTACTGCTTCTAAAGAAAGTGACTATATGAATTAGCAATGAATAGGGGCGCCTGGGTGGCTCAGTTGGTTTAGCCTCAGACTTGGGCTTAGGTCATGATCTCACGGCTCGTGATTTCAACCCTCAGGTTGGGCTCTGTGCTGACAGCTCTGAGCCTGGAGCCTGCTTTGGATTCTGTGTCTCCCTCTCTCTCTGACCGCCCCCCCCATTCATGCTCTGTCTCTCTCTGTCTCAAAAATAAATAAACGTTAAAAAAATTAAATTAGAAATGAACCAAGATGTTTTTGAAAGGGGCACTGTGAATAATTACCCAGAACCACAGATGTACACTGAAGCTCTCCAGAACAACTTTCGTGGATGTATGCTCACTATAGTTCTCTGTATCTTCAGATTCAAGTACCATTTACCGAGCACCCACTATTGGCAAGTATAAACACATCTAGAGATATGGATAGACGGACAGAAAGACAGATAGATATCACCTCCTTAAAGGATAATGCAAGGACAGACACAGAATTCTAGCCTCTGCAATCACAGGAGAACTTTTCGAAACAACAGTATAATAGAAATCCTGAATCTGCCCCTCGCCTCCTGTGCATTTGTCTTTGCTTGTCTCTGTGAATTATTTTCTGGCCACTTGTCAACTTCTACTCTACAATGGGTTTTTTTTTTTTCATCAAATTTTGTGGATTATATTCTAGTAAAATAGGCCTATTTTAGAACATTAGTGATAGGAAAAGACGTGAAATGCATGGTTGCAGAAAACGATTTTTTCCCAAATGAACTCTATTGTTCCAATAGTTTCCCAATTGAACCCATCACAAACAAAGGAACTTTCAGCATTTTTACTGAAACCCATGTGGCTCACTATTATTCTAACATAATCATAATCAGTATAAAGTAGGAGTCAACTATTATGTAGGTATGGTGAAATCTTGAGGCAATGACATGTGTAGCTTGGGAGCACATTTTCTCTGTGCACTTAAAATGGGTTACAGATATAACCCATTGCTTTTTCTCACTTACAGCCACTCAATCATTCACTCAGATGCTAAAGAAACCCTGTCCCAAGCCAAATTCTCTTATTTAAACTTTTTAATTTTGATTTCCACTAGCAGAGTCCTGATGCATTAGTCTCTTCAAATATGTACCCCCCTACACACTTAAATTTTAAAACTCATACTTCCAGGGAAATCCACTTTACAAATTTATGATTTATTATATTAAAATAAGAACAGCTTTTAGCAGGTTTCTGCCATTACTGAAAGCCTTTAAAAATCTCTGCTTCTGAAAAAAATGCAGATCACATTTTACCACAGGTAAATGAATTTGGACAGGCAAAGGTGAAGTACATAGTTGAATACGAACTGCACAGTGAGCCAGATATGAATATTTATCCTTCACCGTTTGTGTATTTTTTTCCCTTGAATCAGAAAAAAAATACTTTTAGTCAAGTGACTCCAACTGAAAAAGAAGGTTGACTTGCAACTTTGAAGAGCCATGATATTTAAAAAAATTTTTTTAACGTTTTTTATTTATTTTGGGACAGAGAGAGACAGAGCACGAACGGGGGAGGGGCAGAGAGAGAGGGAGACACAGAATCGGAAACAGGCTCCAGGCTCCAAGCCATCAGCCCAGAGCCTGACGCAGGGCTCAAACTCACGGACCACGAGATCGTGACCTGGCTGAAGTCGGATGCTTAACCGACTGCACCACCCAGGCGCCACAAGAGCCATGATATTTATTTATTTATTTTTTTAATTTTTTTTTTTTCAACGTTTATTTATTTTGGGGACAGAGAGAGACAGAGCATGAACGGGGGAGGAGCAGAGAGAGAGGGAGACACAGAATCGGAAACAGGCTCCAGGCTCTGAGCCATCAGCCCAGAGCCCGACGCGGGGCTTGAACTCCCGGACCGCGAGATCGTGACCTGGCTGAAGTCGGACGCTTAACCGACTGCGCCACCCAGGCGCCCCAGAGCCATGATATTTAAAAACACACTTGGATAGCGACAGAAAGTCCTCCTACCGAGTTCACTGAAAATGCTTGTAAAAAAATCTGCTTGGAGCAAAAAATAAGAGGTAAATCAAATGATTCAGAAGTCGGATAGGTTTCACTGAAAACAAAGCTAAACAGCAATCCTGGGGTCTCATAAAGATTCTGGTGTCTTCCCGTCACATGTAAGTGCCTGCAGTTGCTTCCATCAGTCCCACTGCACATAACTTGTCTACATTTATGAAATGCATGCACCTGTTTGGAAAAGAGCAGTTTTACACAGAGTCCCTGTGGTGTGCAATCACCATTCAAATCAGTAGCTCTCAACCCTTGTTGCACTTGAGAAGCCCTTAAAGGAACAAAAAATGTCATTACCTGGCACCTGCCCCAAACAGATTCCAATTTAATTGGTCAAGAGTGGGGCCTGACTATCGGAAATTTTAAAGCTCCCCAGGTGACTCTGATATCCATCAGGCATTGAAGACCTCTCATATAGCTGATATTTATTTTGAAATGCCTCAACAAATGGTTCCAGAAGGATATGCAATATGGTGCAGAGAGAGGAAATGGGAAGTGGAAACCTCACAACGGGTAAGAGGCAAGTGGAAAAGTGAACAACAACTTACGTATTTTTTTTTAACTTCAGTATCTTCACTGTGATGAATGGTGAGGATATAGAGATGAGCAGATCCAGCCAAGGGCCCTGAGACATTAGAGAACTCTAACTGTGATGACTTCTGAAACATAAATGGTGGGTGCTACTGCGAGAGCATGTAACTGGAGGCTGTGGCTGGGAGATGTCCTGAGGAAGTTTCAGTTAATGTCCAAAGGAGGAGAACAAATGGGTGAGGTGGAGAGAGGATGATTCCAGACAGAGAGATCAGCGTGTATACCTTACCCGTGCAACAGACACAGTGGGGAACATTTGGTGGACAGAAAGAAGGAAAGTCTGGTTGGAACTGAGTGCAAGAGAGAGATTTTACCTGGGAGTCAAGGATAACCAGGGAAATGTTACATTCACAGCCTTGCTAAAAGACTAACATGACAACTCAGGGCATGGGGTGCAATGGATAGGCTAAACGCAGAGAATTCTACTCCCTCAGACATTTATTAATCAATGGCCAGGTGGCAACTGCAGGGTAGGAGCTATGCACTGGCTAGAGTGTGCGGGGGAGTTGTCAAACTCAATCCCAACACTTAGGAAATACTATCCAACTTGAGCAAATTATTTACTACATCTCTTCGCTTTGTCCGCAAAATGGAATAAAGAGTAGACTCTCCTCCTAGTGCCTTCTAAAAAAAGACCAGGTGAGATCACACTTGCTGAGCCCCTGTCATGACTCTAGGCCCAGTAAGTGTTAGCTGCTCTTTTTTTTTAAATAAATGCTTATTTATTTATTTGGGGTGGGCAGAAAGAGCGAGACAGAATTCCAGCCAGGCTCCATGCTGTCAGCACAAAGCCTGATGGGGGGCTTGATCTCAAGAACCAAGAAATCATGACCTGACCCAAAATGAAGAGTCAGACACTTATCCAACCGAGCCGCCCAGGCATCCCAGTATTAGCCATTCCTATTAAGATTCACAGAACCTATCATGTAGTCGGAGGCCAGATGTGAGCACAGCTACCTCGGCTCCAAAAGAGAATGCGCTAAGGACCATGGAGGAGCCAAAATAAAATGCACAGAAATAAAGGAAATTGCTTCTGAATCACTGGACCAGAGAAGAATTCATGGGGGTATAGATGTCAGAGGGAAACCTTGAAGAACAGAGAGCATCATCTTCCTGTTCCCCTCTGGTTTATTTCACCCATACCACCAGTTCCTTCATCCCCGTAACGGGGAATACCTTCTGTATTCGAAACAAGAGCAAAGCACTAGCATCTTTTCATGTGAAGCCAGGATGCAGGAGAGAAGCAGAGGTCTGGCCCAGGGGAAAGAGAGGTGGACATAAAGGAGTAGTTGGTAAGTTCAATTTATACAGGCAAGATTTAATATGGAAGAGTGCTTGATACACGTCCAAAGATTTCTTACCTTACTTGCAATGACGATGACTGCAATTCATACATTTTTATAACTTATAAAAAAATAATTAAAAAACACTTTTTTAAAAAAAATGTTTATGTTTGAAAGAGAGAGGGAGACAGAGCATGAGTGGAGGAGGAGCAGAAAGAGAGAAGGAGACACAGACTCTGAAGCAGGTTCCAGGCTCTGAGCTGTCCGCACAGACCCCGATGCAGCACTCAAACCCACGATCCGTGAGATCATGACCTGAGCTGAGGTCGGAAACTTAACTGATTGAGCCACCCAGGTGCCTCCCCCCAGAAAACACTTTTTAAAAGCAGTGTCCATCTTAGATTTTTACACTCCCCTGGTGGGCAGGGAAGACTGCTATCAGCACGTAAGCGCTCTTGCTGAGGGTGCTCTGCAATGGTGACGACCTTGTTTATTAATACACAAAGTTCTGTGGGTTCTTTTCCTACCAGATATAGCAATGACTGTTGGGTTCAAAGGGAAGACTTGCCCATCGGGGTGATAGGAGACAGGGAAAATTAAACAGCTAGACATATCTAGTTAACATCTGGAGGTGCCTTGTGGTTGCTTCAGAAATAGGGAAGATACCAGGACATGCCTGGCACCAGTCTGCTGAGAGTGCAGCCCGCTTCAGTATTGGCCATATCAGGACAGAAACAAGGAGATATGTTCTGTTCAAAGGAGTTGTTCTCGGACCCAATCCGTAACTCCCTTTTCTCTTCTGAAGGCTGAAGTCACCCGTGAGGGATTACTTTGAGAGATTACTCTTCTTTACACACCCCCTTTTGACAATTTGAGCTCCAGCCGTGGAGAAACAAAGCTATTTAATTTCAGAAACCAGTAGTTTCTTTATGACATTTGGCAGAAAAGAATGTTAGAAGTTGTGGAACTAGCTCCTTATAGACATTGGTTGTTACAGAGTACAGACGTCTGGGGGGCTTTAATCACGACAAACAGCCCATCAGCCATTATAAAAAATGTGCTCGGGAATGGGAAAGAACCTCATAAAAGAGCCTAGATGAAGTGATGTACTTGTATGGTTCAGTGAGCTGAACAACGGGCCAGGACTCGAGAGATCCCAAACCACCACCATGTCCTGGAAAAACAAGTCACTTACCAGACTCCGCTCTCTTGCCTCATTGGGAAAGCACAGGGCACGACCACTGTCCCACCTTGCAAGGCACACGGGAGGAGGGCTATGGGCCATCAGTCTGTGAGACACACATAAAACGTCCTGCCTCTGCCACTGAGCTTTTCATTTTAATCGTTTTCTGCCAATTACTGGGAAATAGAACGATGTGCCATGCATTCTGGTGGCACAGAAACTTGAGTTTACAGAAGGAAATGACTCATGAGGGCAGGAGAAGACAGTCTCCAACCATATGCTCAGCATACACCACTGACAGCTAATTCAAAGATGTACAGAAAGCAGAATAATGTTTCCCTTTTTCATCCAAATTATTTACCAATGACAAAGGGCAAGAAGTCAAGAAATAAGAGAAATAAGTTGATCCAATTGGCTAATGTACTGGTGAAATTTACTCTTTCCTTACCCCAAATTTTTCCAGGCCAGACAGAAAACACTGGAGCTGTGTCTGCAATCTTACTACAGTCTTAGAGTGAATATCTATGGCCCAATCATGTAGGGGAGGTTCTTGTCACTAAGAAGCCACAGTTAACTGGTATATACCCACAAATGAGATATTATAACTTCAGCTTATTATCATTTTCTATTTATGTCTTTTCTGTTTATCCCTCTTTCACCATGTGCTGGGTGGCTTTCTTGTCACTTTACGCTCAAAAACTTTAATTATCAGCTCCCTCACCCAACCTTCACTTTCCCCATCCCCACATTTGACCACTGACCCCTCTCTGTTCTAAATGTCATCATTAAGACTCCAAAGAACATGACTGGAACACACAGAGAAGTGGGGGGAAAAAACACTAGAACTCAAAGGACCTGAAAAGGATGAAATCTCCATTGTTTACTCTCAAATAAATAGTGTATAACCACTTTATGAAACAGATGTATCCCCATAGGTTAAAAAAAATGCCCCTAAAATGAGTTTCTTGAACACAAATCTCAACCGTAAGTGATCATCATTATAAAGCCAGCCAGTGTATTCTTCCTTACACACACATAAACACAACTCACTAAGTTCAATTATGAGAAAACACAATCAATTAAGATAATGGTCTATCCTTCATATAACAGGCATTATACAACATTATCAGTCTCTGCCTCTTGGGAGTTGTAAGTCATAGGCTCACCTTTCCCAATCCACACCCCCTGCAAAAGGGTCCAACTGCACTCTGCTCCTGAACCCACACAAAGGAATTTTTTTTCATGTTTAATTAGAGTCAGGTGTCCATTTTCTGCCCATGAGCTGTGGCTGTCTTTCCCTTTCTTTCTTTCTCTCCCTGTCTTCCTCCCTCCCTCTAGAAATCCAGGTTCTTACAATGTCTGATAGAACTGAGCTTCAATATCTTATTTGCCCCCACAGATTCCACCATTAACAAGGGCAATAAAAGAAAAATATATTACATTTTAGATGACATTTGTTCTCAATTTACAAATGCCAAATTCTGTACAAATTTAAGATTACACGCTAATAGAAGTACACCACAAGCAACACATTAATACTAACTCTTCTGCCAGCTCCGTTCCTCAAAGGTGTCCTCACCTGGTGGAAGAGGCAAGGGAAGCCGCCTGGGGACTGTTTAATAAGGGCACTAACCCCATCCATGAAGGTTCCACCCTCACAACCTAATCACCTCCCAAAAGACTCACCTCCAAATACCACCACTTTGGAGATTAGGTTTCAATATATGAATTATGAGGGGACAAAAATATTCAGGCTACAGCACCTTAAATGAAAGTAACCCATCTGATTTGCAGAACGTTTTGGTTGCTTGTCGAGGGAAAAAGAGTAGGATCTTTTGCGATGCAGCTACTATGGCACAGGAATCACAACCTTCTGAGAGTGGAATGTGTTTGCTGGACCAAATTCAAAAGTGGGACATCGAAAGTCAACGTTTGTTCAACTCGACAGAGAAATAGGGATTTCCAGTTAATAGATATTCTGGCTAACAGAGGATTTTAATTTAAAGAGTCAACACGGGTGGTATTCAAAAATGCAGCATATGTTAGATTAAGAAACAATAAAATTATCTTTGTCATTTTTTTGGTGATTCAGAAAGCACTCCAAGTTGTTTGCTGTCTCAGGGAACAAGGACTCCCAATTCAGAATGCTTGGGTTTGAATCCCAGCCCTGCTACTTACCAGACTGGTCTTGAGCAAGTGTTTCACCATCTCTGTGCTTCGGGTTCCTTATGAGTAAATGGGGATAATAATCATACCTCACAGGGAGATAAATTCACAGATAGAGAGCTATGCATGACACATGGGAACCAGAAAATAAACGTTAGCGGTCACACAGGTTAGCAATTACAAATATTAAAGATCTTTACCTCAGAGTATGGGTTGACACAGAGTTTTGGTTCCTAATTCTGACTGCCTAAGACTGTCTTATTCTCAAGTAGTACAATTTAAAGCACTACAAATCCGAATCTGTTTGCTATCAAAATGACATTGGAGTAAACACAATTTTTCAACTTTTCACAAAAAATAGGGAAATCACCAACTGTAAAAGCACCCTGCTAACAGTGGTGCCCTGGATTTATTTATTTTTTTCATGTGCTGAAACTCTTCCTCATCATGCATCTTGTGACAGAAAACCAATAAGCCATTTTTATGTTTTCATTGATCTGAATTTGTTTCCTATGACTAATGTCTGTATAAAAATTCCTTAGCATAATCTAAATCATCTCTAACACAGAACATAAAACCTGTCTTTGTTGTTTTCTCATTGGAGCCTAGGGTTATAGGCAGGCCAGCCAATAAGCTCAAAACAAGGGACTTCACTCCACAGAGCTAGCTCCTAATATGAGGCCAAAAGCAAATCCCACGCACACATTATAAAGACACTCTTTCAGCAAAAGTGACAAATGCGAACAGTCTAGTTTTGCTGAAACCATGACATGATATGGCTATAGTTTCCCACACAATCTTATTTTTCAGTGTTTTCTCTTCCAAGATAAGGACCTTAAAACAAAAGCAATTACTTTGCTGTGTTTTACACTGTTTAAAGGCATTATCTCTGGTTGAGACAAAGCCTTTATGCTGCCTGATAACTGCTCAGATGACAGAAGAGATGTTCAAATTCCCAGTAAAACAAGAAGCTCAGATTTCCTGCGAGGTCATAAATGACAATGAAAGGAAAAGTCTCAGAAACACTGTGGATGTCAGATTCAAGGACCTGCAGTCCTGCTGTTGTAAAGAATCCAGGGGATTCTGTATAAAGGATAGGCCTGTTTAGTGCTTTGACTATGAGCTTTATTATGAAAGGACCTTTGGAGCAGTCAGAGATGAGACAATAATGAGTTCTGTAAAATGAAAGGGACCTCAGAAGTCCATCTGGCCCACCCTCCTGCCATCAAGCAGGCTTATGCTCCACAAGCCCAGACAATGGAGATAATACTTTATTTCAAGTTTTTGGATGTAAAAAAAAAAAAGTAAATTAAAAAAAAAACCCTCAGTAATCTACTCAGACTCTAGAGTAGATGTTCTACGAAATGAAATAAAATTCAATTATGAAGTATATTAGAATGCCAGAGCTTTGATATTTGATTATCATGCAGGTCAAAGAATGCTTCTGACAAACACAGTGATCTTTAATTTATCATTTGTCCTCATACACAGAATCCTTACCAGTAACAGAACGCAGCTCTACTGTAACTAAAAGTCCCCTGCACCCTTGACACACACACACACACACACACACACACACACACACACACACACACACACACAGACACACCATCACACAGGAACACACAGTCACTGCAGTATTAAAATGCACACAGCAGGAAAGAAATGGCGACAAGGATGGCGAAAGTCTGAGTTCTAGCCCTGTCTTCTGCGCTTTTATCCATTGGATTTTCAGCAATTTATAACCCATCCAACTGATTTTTTTTTTCTCAACTGTAAAACTTGGATAATGGTCTGAAGAGGGTTCTTGTGCGGTTATAATTAATTCCTGTATGTGAAAGGCCTTCAAAGATGACAAAGTGTACACTGAGGTAAGTTTCTGTGCTGTAATATTTATTGTCGTGTACTTAGGGAAATCTCAGATGTTCCAGACCTGCAAATGTGAGGCTGCCCGACCTCCTCAGCCCTCTGTCCTCACACAGGGTGGTTCCCTCCTTCTGTGTCCCGAGCATGCTTTCAGCCCTGGAGCACCCCCTTTTGACCAAAGGCATCCCTTGCGTGATCATGAAAGGAGGTGCCCAATTCAATATCTGTGCCAACAACCCTTTTCCTTTACTTTGTCATAACTGCCACCACAAGCCCCAGCTCACAGTCTTCCCCTCTCTTTTGACATTTCTAATTATGTTTACGCTTAGACAATATGTTTTTAGTTGAAAAAAAGTTACCAAATATAACTTATTTCATTATTCTTTATTTCCTTGTATCATGGTTGTCTTTCTAGATTTTTAAGTGGCTTAAAAATCATATTTTAGTTCATGTTATATAATCAGTAGACCCTTAACCAAAGCCTTAAAAATGCTCAACAAATGGATACTGAATGAAGTACACACATTTCCAAATACACCTCCTATTTCACTTACCAAGTTAACTCACGAAAATTTATCTTCTCTATTCCACTTAGATACATCTAAGAGTGAAAAATAACAGTAATCGCGCCTGACAAGTGTAAGAGCTATGCTAGTGATGTATTCCACCAAGAAAAAGGCAATTTTAAGGAAAATTAGATATAAAAATGAACCAGTTCAGACGCCCTACCAAGTAATCTAATGATACTCAACACAAAATTATCCTACATATAGTAGCCTAACTCAGGCAATTATGTACACAAATAATCAAATGACAAAATAAAACAGCATATTCAAAAACATCCATAATGGATGCTTATCATATGGAAAATAAATTTAATAAGTAAATTCCCAAGCAAATATCACTAGAATATCATGACAAAAGACTACATACCTAATTAAAATGCTTACTTCTAGCTTATTAAAGGCAAAGAATATGACTTTTAAGACCATTCATGGTATATTTTTTGTAGTAAAACTGCTAATAAAGACACCATCCACTGGGTGTTTCAACGCCCCTTATGCAAAGGGCAATGCAATACGCTTCATTTAGATTGAAGTACAAGAGAAAAAAACTATTTGAAAAACCAACATGCTTCCCCTTATAAGATAGTAAAAGCTCCATAATTCACCGCTATCCTCTTTGCCTTTTTGTGGGCAGTTCAGAGCAAAATCGAGCCTCCAAAGTAATAGCTTTATTAACCTAGGTTCTGGTATAATTATTCTATCATTGCTTTAGTGATTTGGTTGTTTTATTTGATCCATATAACTTATTATTTCATTTTATCTATCATATTATGTAAGATACCTTAAAATTATTTTGGAAATAAGTAGGGCACGGTACATACATGCATGAATAATTGCAAATTGCAAATATGCTTATTGTAATGCAATAGAGAAATACAGTAACAGAATAAGGTTTAGTCAATAATAACTATAAAACAATTATTAGAAGCTAATCTGAACCTCTTCTTTTTTTTAAATTTTTTTAACGTTTATTTATTTTTGAGACAGAGAGAGACAGAGCATGAATGGGGGAGGGTCAGAAAGAGAGGGAGACACAGAATCTGAAACAGGCTCCAAGCTCTGAGCTCTTAGCACAGAGCCCCACGCGGGGCCCCAACTCACGAACCGCGAGATCATGACCTGAGCCGAAGTCAGACGCTCAACCGACTGAGCCACCCAGTCACCCTGAACCTTTTATTTCTAACCTTATTATTATTTCTAACCTTTACTGAGTTTTTACTCCATATTGGGCATTATTAAATGTACTTCCCATTTTGTTATATGAAGGAATCCTCACAACAAACCTGTAAAGTAGGTATAAGCAGCCCCCAGTTCCTCATCTATTGATAAGGAAACTAAGGCACAGAGAAGTTAAGCAATCTGTCCAAAACCACACAGCTTGCAGGATGCACATATATAATTTTAAATGCAGGCTTAATTTCTTAACTTAAAAGAGCTTATTACATTTATGACAGTAATAGTCCTAAAAGGAAATTGAATTTAATTTCTTCTAAAGTCAATGGAAAAATCAGGTCATCTCTTCTACCCTCACCTTATTTTTTTAAATCAATATTAACATTTTAAAACCTATTAAGACCTCTGTAACATTGTTTTCTATTATTTTAATCACACTATTGCAAAGTGAGTGAGGCACGTAAAGTTAACTTGAGGAGGGGACACATTTTGGTTATAATCAGAGCTAACTAAAGCCACTGCCTTCATTAAAATACTCATAAAAACAGGAGACCTTAAAACACCACAGGAATCTAAAACTATTCATAACCTACCTGCCACAGCTCAGGACAACTAGTCCAGCTTCGCTGGGCCATGAGGTCTGAATTTCAGGGTCAGGAAGATAGAAGTTAGTTGTTCAAACGCTCTAGAGAAACCGCCACAAAACAAAATGTGGCCACTCCATAAGCCCATGGGGACTGATTCGCAGATCACTTGGGTTTATGCCACGCCTTTATCACTTCCTTTTCCTTTAGTTAGTGCCCCTTCTCTCTCTAGTTCCCAAGAGTTCAACAAGGTCAGGGATAATGCACCTTAAAATGTGAAGTCGGTGGTAAGAATGTGTGAAGACCTAAGAGCTTTGCTGTGCTTTCATGTAGTGCTTTGGTTTTGATTTTGACTTTTGTTGTTTAAAGCAATTCTTTCCGGTCAAGGGAAAAATTCCATAGAGCATGTTTCAAATTATACAGGAATAAATATGGTTCCATAAAATCAGACATTCAGACAGTGAGAATGGATGACCTTTCCTTGAGTGAGTGCTAGACACTGGGAAGTAGCCTAGAAGGGGTGTGTGTATGTAATTAGTCTCACATATGTTTGTGTATATGTGTGTGTGTATGTTTCTATGTGTGTATACGTATATTTTTGTACATATTTATGTAAGTGTGTACGGGTAAATAATGAAATGCACTGACATATTAGGAGTTTTTTCTTATCGGTGGGAGCTTTTGTGTTCTTCATATGATTCTCTATTTTCATGTTTCCTGAAATGAGTAGGCAATAGTTTAATAAAACTGTATATAAAAAACTTGTGAAAAAAATCATGACAGTTGCATAGTATTATTATTTCTATGAGAGGAAAACATTCCAACATGACAAACAGCTAAGAAAGTTCTATAGAACTAACCATTTAAGACCATTGAAAAGCTGGTGGTCTTTTAGGGTGCCTGGGTGGCGCAGTCAGTTAAGCATACAACTTGGGCTGCTCAGGTCATGATCTCACAGTTCGTGAGTTTGAGCCCCGCATAGGGCTCTGTGCTGACTCAGCCTGGAGCCTGCTTCCGATTCTGCATTTCCCTCTATCTCTGCCCCTCCCCCACTAATAGTCTGTCTCTGTCTCTCTCAAAAATAAGCAAACATTAAAAAAAAATTTTTTAAAAAGAAAAAAAAAGCTGGTGTGGTGTTTTTTCAATTCCGGTTAATAACACGTAACCATGTGTACCATACGCAATCAATTCCCAAACACTAGGCTGTGTGACACTCATAGATGTTTAACATGATTTAGTATTGGTTTGATAATCTGAAAGGCAATCCAAAATCCCATGGTGCCTCATGGTCATAACAATACAAATAAATCCTCATCGACCATGAGTCTAAAGTAAGCCTGGCTATGAATTTTCATTTTTGTATTCTTAATGAAAGGAACTTAGCTTCATATGTTTGTTACCCCATACATTATAAACATACAAATACAGATGGTAAGATTTTGATATCAATCCTTAGCTTTCTCATGCCACCATCAAGTACCTACATGAATTTGCAACTTCTTCCTCACTAATCCACATTCTAAATCAAAGATGGAAACTCAGTGGGATCATGCAAAAGTTAATGATGATAACTCTTTAGTTGCAGTGAAATCTGAGTGAATTTTACAATACTTGAAATAAATGAAGAAGGGGAAGAACAGTAAGGAAACCAGGCTTAAAATGTTCAGTAGAGTTCAATACTTTCTAAACCTCACAAAGTTGAAAGACATTTATACAATGATCTTCAATGTGTCCTCACGTTACCTCACTCCCTCCACTAACTAATATTGTTTATTCACAAATGTTTACAATTCTTTTAGGCAGATACCTGTGGCTTTAAATCCCCCCTACCAAGTAGTTCAACTTATTTCTAACACTTAAATAATTACCTTGGCTAATAATGGAAAAGATTGAATAAACTACCAGCATCTGGACCTACCACCTTAGAATCCTAAAACTGGAGGGCCATTAAAAATTATTTATACAGGGCGCCTGGGTGGCTCAGTTGGTTGAGCGTCTGACTTCGACTCGGTCATGATCTCGTGGTCTGTGAGTTCGAGCCCCGCGTCAGGCTCTGTGCTGACAGCTCAGATTCTGTATGTGTGTGTCTCTCTCTCTGCACGCCCCCCCCACTCATGCTCTGTCTCTCTCTGTCAAAACTAAATAAAAATTTAAAAAATTTTTTTAAGTTATTTATACCTAACTGTCCTACCCCTGTCTCCCCTGACCCCCACAATCAATTGAAATATTTGTCCTGATTGATTTTAGGCCTCCAAAAGCCTGTTGCTCAAAGCTATACTTTTTGTACCTGAAGGAGAGAAACAGTGAAGAGAAGCAGATCCACTTTGGCTCATGGTTACCAGTTGTTCCCAAGAAAACAGTGCTTAGGGCAACAAGTGACAGCCAGTAAAGTGACCCTTCTCTGAAGCCTTCTCTCCATCCTACCTTCTATTGAGCCCCAGTTAATGTAAACAGCCTGCTGCACCCTGACCTATACTTTATATACTGGAATTTATATTACGTTATCTCTTTGAAGATTTATATTACATAATCTTTTTGAAGGTATGTTTATTGACAATCTATCCAGAAGCAGTATCTACCTTCCTGATCCTGCCTGTCCCCCGGCAGACACAAATTCTTTCCTCTTCTCTTGCTGACAGCGATCTTTTATTGCTGATGCACTGAGTTATATTTTTGTATAATTATACCATCTCTGTAAGCTCTGTTCATAAGACTTTATTATACACCTCCAGTGGTCTTGGTACAGATTAAAGGAAGTAGTAATTTTATAGTGCTATTTTTGCAAGTAGCTTCCATCCACCTTCAAGACAACCACAAAGTGTCGTTTACTATGATTCCCATTTAACAGAAGAAGACAGTGAGTCTCAGGGTTCTTGCATAAGAACACCATCTAAATAGTGGGGAAGCAGAGTACTAGACCCAAATAAAGGCAGTATCACTTTGTTTTGAAATCTTATAAATGTCTGTAATTTGAATGAATATTCTCTTCCCCACCAATAAATCCTAAGAAGTTCTGCATACATCAGCATTCCTAATGAGCATTTTTTGACTCTAAGCCATAAGAATGCAGCAAAAGACAGCAATAAAAAGATGAATGGTCAACATTTAGTCAGTGTTTCAAGCTTCTAACGCATAATCTCATTTTAACTTGTCAGAAACTCTAAAGATGGGTACTATTATTTCCCTCATTTTACAAATACAAGAAAACTGAGGCCGAATCTCAAACCTAGTAAATTACAGAGACAAGATTCAAATCCAACCTGTTTGATTTTCAGATCCAAAACTTAGCTATCACCTTCTTCTTATAATGAAAACAATTTTCCCAACCTTCATAAAGAAATTTCTCAGTCCTAGGGAGCCCGCGCCTTTGAAGACAAGTGGAAATATTCATGGTGATTAATATTTTTATGATTTTCTCCCTCCATGTCCTAAAGTTACATAAAATCAATCCAGATGGTTGATTTTCCCATTCTGTCTGAAACTGAGAGGGCATTGGTAGCTTGGAGTTCACCCCTAGGGTTCCAAGCATCATGAACACTTTCTACTGCCATTTAGGCAGGAAATAGCTCCTACATTTTACTCTAAAGTTTGCTCTGTACTGTTGGCTCCAAGAGCCTCAAATCCCTTCAGGCAGAAAACTATGAGCTGCTACCGTTTTTGTCATTCTTCAATCACTTTACCAAATAAAAATGTTTTTGAGTGAAATGAGAATGCGTATGCAAACCACCACAAGGAAATCTGGAAATACTTCTTAGGATCCTTACTTAGTCTTCCTTTTCAAAGGTAACAGCCATCTGAAAGTGAAGAGCCAGCCATCTGCTACAAGGCTCCACAAATGAATCTACTGGAGACCCAAGGCTAGAGAGAAATGAAGTTCAGTGATCAAAAGTCATTTAGTTAATGCTGATTAGTCCTTGACCCTTACATCATAAGATTCAAAATGCCTACATTGTTATATAATTTAATCAGGTCTATCATTATTTTCTGAACACTACTGAAGTTTTTCTACGGAAGAAACTCAGGACAGGACTGGCTCCTTTATTAAAGGTTAAGAGAGATTAAAGGAAAAAGAGTAAGTAGTGTATTCCCAACCATTTAAGTAGAAGGGAAGGAGAAATGACAGATGTTGACTTGTTGCCTCTGGAATATGAAACAAAAATCTGCTTCTGGCCAGAGTGGGGCCCTCCGTAACATAACCTTGCTTGCCTAATTAGCCAACTCTAATACTGAAAGTGTGGCGTTAATACAGAAAAGTTGTAACACCTACTATGTTGGTAAAACTATAAAGAACTGATAGGGTAGCATGGTTTCATGTGAGCTGGGCAGAAACTCACAGTCATTCTGGAGATGAGGCAGTTTCAGGGATTTTAGCTGTGGGATTTTGAGGTCATTCCCCCTGGATTGGACCATTCATGGACTCATCAGCTCTATGAATGTAGCCTGTCTTCTCTCCCACCACAGACTGACACAGTTTCCCTGGATCCAAGTCCAAATCTTGGGGAAGAAAAGTGGCCAGCTGGTTCAAGAATTTTCCCCAAGATGGGGCGCCTCGGTGGCGCAGTCGGTTGGGCGTCCGACTTAAGCCAGGTCACGATCTCGCGGTCCGTGAGTTCGAGCCCCGCGTCAGGCTCTGGGCTGATGGCTTGGAGCCTGGAGCCTGTTTCTGATTCTGTGTCTCCCTCTCTCTCTGCCCCTCCCCCGTTCATGCTCTGTCTCTCTCTGTCCCAAAGATAGATAAAAACGTTGAAAAAAAATTAAAAAAAAAAAAAAAAGAATTTTCCCCAAGACCACAAGTTTCTGGCCAGTCTCTGGACGCCCATTTTGATGACATTTTCTGATCCTTGCCCAGTGCTCTGAGAGATCATATTGGCCTCCTAGACTTGCTCCTTCTGTAATGTGCAAGTCAAGAATATTTCATTTGAAAGGGGTATCAATCAGTCTAGCACTCCAAAACATCTTAGTATAATTTTTTAAAGGTTTATTTATTTTTGAGAGACAGAGACGGAGCATAAGCAGAAGAGAGGCAGAGAGACAGGAGACACAGAATCAGAAGCAGGCTCCAAGCTGCTGAGCTGTCAGCACAGAGCCCGAAGTGGGGCTCAAAAGCGTGAGCCGTGAGACCATGAAACGAGCCAAAGCTGGACACTCAACCAAGTCATCCAGGCACCCCTCTTAGTATAATTTTTGTATGCATATATCAGTAAGGTTTATGAAATGCCATGTGCCTTCTTAGGCACAGCAGATATGAAATCTGGTCCATAAAGGCAACTATTTAGGAACTATTAGTTCCCTTATTCTATACAATATTTAATTCATCATTATGAGACACATGCCACATGGTACCTAAAAGCCACTGGCATCAGACTGACTACTGTTCAAATGCCCATTCTCTCAATTATTAGCTGTGTTACCTTGGAAAATTCACTCTACCTCTGTGGTCCTTTCTCAGTTTCCTTATTAGTACCATGGAGATAACAAAGAGCACCGACTTCAGAGAGTTGTAAGTGTTAAAAAAAGCATTATGTGTAAAGTGGCTAGAGAATGTCTGGCACAAGGGCACCTGGCTGGCTCAGTTGGTTAAGCGTCTGACTCTTGATTTCAACTCAGCTCATGCTCTCACGGTTTGTGAGATCGAGGCTCACATCGGGCTCTGCACTGACAGCATGAAGCCTGCTTGGGATTTTCTCTTTCGTTCTCTCTCTGCCCCATTCCTACTATCTCACTCTTTCTCTCTAAATAAATAAACTTACAAAAGATGTCTGGCACATTTAGAGCACTACCTTAAGTGTTGGCTACGGTGACGATGCTAATCATGATGCTTCTATGCCCCCAACCCACACAGCTGTCAAGAGATAGATAGATAGATAGATAGATAGATAGATAGATAGATAGATAGATAATAAATAAATAAAACAAGGAAAACAAGTAAAGCAAGCTTTTTGCTGCCTCCATGGCAAGCGTGGTACTGAATGATTTCTCTGGCTCTCTTATGACCCCATCCTCATTTCCTCTCCGAGATCTCGCCACCATCACAATGGTATTGCTGAGAAACATAACAAGGACTGCCTTGCTTTATGGTGACTGTATTCCCCCACCTCTCCCTCTCATCTCTAATCTGTTCTAGAAAAGCCTGTTACCACAAATCCTGACTCCATTCTGGGCAGGGGCTTTTGGAAAGAAAGGCCCGGAAGATCTGTAAAGCACATCTATCGTTTTTCCTACCAATTTCCTCAGAGAAGATTCCTCAGCAGCAAGCAGACTGTGTGCTTGAGTTCGGTGAAGCAGGTACAAGGTACCAAGAAGAGACGAGAATTTAATCCCTCAAATATTATCAAGCCACATGTGCATTTCACCTTCTAAATCTTAGGATAAATCATAAAGAACTGGTTACTAAAGTGGTTAGTAGTTTTTGAAAAGTCACGTAACTAGTAAGTATTTGAACATGCGTTACTTTACGCACAAATCAGTCTGACTCTTAAACTTGAGGGGTTTTTTTGTTTTTTCTCCCTAGCTCACTATGATCTTTGGCGGGGTGGGAGGGAGTGAGTGGGCATTATCCACGGACAACAATAATTAATTACATATGAAACCTAGCTGGTGACAGAACACACTGCTAGCAGAGTCCCTATAGTTCCTATGGCACATACTGGCTATTTCGTTGTTGTTGTTGTTGTTGTTGTTGTTGTTGTTGTTGCTGTTGACCTCATCTGTCCTTCTGATTATAAATGGAGTTCTCAATCTAAAGTGTGTCCTTGACTTTGGTTTGACACTGTAGATATAGCACTTGATGAATAAGCACTTCAGAGGAGCACAACGTTGTCCAGCTGAGCAGATCCTCCAACGTGAGCACGGAGTGATCTTATCCAGGGAAGGCAATGTGGTCGAAGCTCGAGATATGCACGCTGATTCCATCTACAGCCCTACCACTTTCATGTGTTCAGAATCCCATTGCAGACTAAAATTTTAAAACTTGGGGCGCCTGGGTGGCGCAGTCGGTTAAGCGTCCGACTTCAGCCAGGTCACGATCTCGCGGTCCGTGAGTTCGAGCCCCACGTCAGGCTCTGGGCTGATGGCTCAGAGCCTGGAGCCTGTTTCCGATTCTGTGTCTCCCTCTCTCTCTGCCCCTCCCCCGTTCATGCTCTGTCTCTCTCTGTCCCAAAAATAAATAAACGTTGAAAAAAAAAAATTAAAAAAAAAAAAATAAAACTCATATGCATAGCCCTAAAAATCTCTTTTGAATTAGACAAATTAAGCAGTCTTTATTTGAAAGAGAAAGGAGTACAAAATTCAAAAATGTCTTCTGCAATGATTCTCGTTCAATGCAAAAGATTGATTTTTACCAATCCTTTTTCCACTTTTCTAATGAGACGTAATTTATACACCCTGAAATTCATCATTTTAAAGCATGTAATTCGGTAAGTTTTACTATATTCACAGAGTTGTGCAGCCAGCCCTCACCTCTATCTAATTCCAGAATCCTTTTATCACTCGGCAAGAAACCCCACGCCCCTTGTCAGTCCCTCCTCTCTCTCCCCTATCCCAAATCACTTATTTTGTTTCTATTCTCCATGGCCTGGCCTATTCTGGAGATTTCTATAAAATTGTATAGAATATGGCCTTTTCTATCTGGGTTCCCTGACTTAGCATGTTTTATTTATTTATCTATTTATTTATTTGTTTAAATTTACATCCAAGTTAGTTAGCATATAGTGCAACAATGATTTCAGGAGTAGATTCCTTCATGTCCCTTACCCATTTGGCCCATCCCTCCTGCCACAACCCCTCCAGTAACCCTCCATTTGTTCTCTATATTTAAGAGTCTCATGTTTTGTCCCCCCTCCCTTTTTTTATAGTTTTGCTTCCCTTCCCTTGTGTTCATCTGTTCTGTATCTTAAAGTCCTCATACAAGTGAAGTCATATGATATATGTCTGACATAGAATGTTTTAAGATTCATTCAAGTTGTAGCATGTATCAGTACTTTATTCCTTTTTATGGCCTAATAATTTTTTAAAATATGCTATGGATTGACTACACTTTCTTTACCCATTCATCAGGTGATTGACACTTGGGGTGTTTCCACATTTTGGCTATTAGGAATAATGCTTTTGTGAACGTTCAGACACAGTTTGTGGGTTGTTTTGGTTTTGGTTTCGTTGTATTTTTTTTTGTTTTTGTTTTTTGTTTTTTTTGTTGTTTGTTTTTGTTTTTTTCATGTGAATATTCCCTTGGGTTTACACCTAGGAGTGGAATTGCTGGGTCATATGGTAAGTCTACACTTAACTTACTGAGGAACTGCCAGACTGTTTCCCACAACAGCTGCATCATTTTACAGTCCCACTTAAATGCCTCTTTCTACACTTGGAAAGAATACGAATTGCTAAAAAAATGAGAGAGCAGGATTGCAGAATTTAAAACACAGTTTTGAGCACTTATCCTCCATTGAAAGCATCTCTTCCTAGACTTCTTACGGTGCTCAGATATGGTGGATGCAAAATCAGTCTCAAGAAAGACAATTACGTTCCCCTCATCATTTTTAAAAATCTCTCTTTTCAAATCCACTATACCAACTCTCATAGGGCATGAGTAATACAGAAAAATTACACATGTTTGTAATGATTGCATGGATTGTTGGAAAATTCTCAAAACAAAAATTATTATTATCTTATTTAGTGATGATATTGAATATTTTGGAGCATTCTAATTCATACATACATATATATGACTATATATTTACATATATAAGTGCATAAATTTATAAATACCTATATATTTATCCTGTGAATATATGCTATATAAGGAGAGTGATATCAATTTTCCAATGATTTTAAGAAAAAATATGCCCCAAAAAAAGCCTCATAAATGAGGTTTGCTATTGACCTGAGTCAAGTCCCTAGGAAGGTTCTTTGTTTTTTTTTTTTTTGTTTGTTTGCTTTTTTTTTTTTATCCTTCCCTTGGCATCTACTAAGTGTTAAGAGTGAATAATGCAAAAGATGTACAATGTAAACATTTGCTTTGGCTCTATCCAGTCTGAGGTTGGGCACGCTGGAATGACCAGCACAAGTCAGAATCACAGCCCGTCTGGCTCAGAATCACGCGGTCAAAAGAGGGAGCATGGACCTTGGCAGGGAGGAGGAGTTGCTCTTCCCACATCAGCCTCAAGGGCAGGAAATATCCCACTATATATTTTATGTAGTTATTTTTATTTATGTTCATTCCCAAAATATTTCTCAGGCTTCTTTTAAAAAGCCATCTATATTTTCTTTTTCAAATAACCCCACTGCAACTGTGTTTCTTAAGTTTTTATGGGTCAGGGCTCCATGAAAAACCTGCTGAAATGAAAAGCTTCTTCTTCAAAAAGTGTCCATGCATTCAATTTTTCCACACCACTGCAAGGGATTATGTGAACCCCCTGCAACCTATGAACCTTCTTAGGGACACCCGCCTTAGGGTGAGTCATTTCACCAGTGTGGCAACGGTTATGGGCAGAGAACTTCCTCTGCAATTAAGGTTCCCATCAGAAAGTGAGACATCGAGGGCACCACATCCCTGGAGAACCATCCTTCCAGATTCATACACTTCCTTGTATCTAATAACTATAGAGTACTTAGCAAACCACTGCCCAGCTGGCATTTGCCAGCTGCACAGGTGCACTGACCCACATGGCAGCCCCCCAGCAGGCAGAAACCACACCGCTCCCCTGGACAGGCAGAATTTCAAAGAGCTGTGAGCTGGGTATAAAAATGTTAACAGGTAACTGACCATGTCTGAAGGGAACTTAAAGTATCATGAGGTGACAATGCAGAAAGCTGAGAGAAAGATGGAAAGAGGCTATAATTGACGAAACCCAGAAACTCTTACCTGAGAGAAGCAGGTGCTGCTTTGGCTCACGGGGCATCTCTAAGGTTCACGATGAGGTCAGTTCTTTAAATGTTGGAAAAACTGCAATTCGGTTAGACTGCAGCTACAGGAAGGCAAGCACTCCGGCTGTCTAGGTGAGTAGCACTGCCATGGTGATACTCACGGTAAAGGGAAGACAGGAAGTCCTGACCTCCTTTCCAACCTTGCCGTTTTGGTCTATCACCCTCTAAGGGCGGAGCTGAACACAGGGCCCCAGGGAACGTAGACGGACAGTTAGGGGAGGTTCAGCTGGTCCTTCCCAAAGCCCACAGAGGAGTGAGTCTGGAGCTAATACTAAAAGGCAAGCCATACTCAGCCAATGAAAGCCTCCAGACTTTTTTAATTTCCAAATCAGCAATTGAAAAAGTTTCTAGCTACCTTATCCACACAGATGCCTTAGAATGCCAATCACATTACAACATGCATTAAGCACCTGCAAACGCCAGAGTGTGATTTAGTTAATCGGTACTATTTCACTTCAACTCTATACCATGAATTTTTCTCTTTATATATGTATATTAATAATATATATAATAGAGACACATATATAGATATATGTATAAAAAGAGAAATAGAAAAGAGTGAGCACTTAATATTGCATAAAGAAAGAAATAAAATGAGAGCACATGCGTTATTTGGATCAACTCTAGACAGCCAGTATAATACTCATTTCTTTTTTTTTTATATGTTTATGTATCTTTGGGGGGAGAGAGCATGAGTAGGGGAGGGGCAGACAGAGAGGGAGAGAGAGAATCCCAAGCCAACTTCATGCTCACAACAAGGCTCAATCCTGTGAACTGTGAGATCATGACGTGAGGCAAAATCAAGAGTCAGACACTTAACCAACTGAGCCACCCAGCCACCCCTAACACTCATTTATATACAAAACATAACATAATAACAACAACAACAACAACAACAATGAGAAGCTAGCAAGACTAGGAAAGTTTGAATAATTACCCCAGAAGCCACATGCGGACCTGACCCTCAACCCTAGGCTTTTAACTACTCTATCCAGACTACTATCCAAAGCCAGCAAGGGACACACAGATCTCTGTGTAAAAGGTCACTTCCCCAGTAGGGCACTCAGAGATATGCAGTGACACTGACACAAGGCCCCATTGTGCCCCAGTGCCGCAGGGTTACTAGAGTTCAGCAGGCTAGGACAGCACCAGGATGCTCTGTCTGGTTGATGCCTGCTGTGCTCCCAATAAAGCCCATTCACTGTATGTTCTCAATTACTTTTAATTACAATGAGTTACTGCTTCAATTAATGTAGCACAGATATTCTTACATAATTCTTCCCTAAGGATACCACTTTAAACAGAGAAAAAGATTTGGAGAGATGGGATCAGCCAAGGTGGAAAGGCCAGGAAAAACAGGGAAAAGAGATGCCACTAATTTTCTAAGGAGCACTCACCTGATGGTTACAGTTCTTTACAAATATGTGAAAACTGCAGCCAAACTGTGAGGAAAGTCTTCGTCGCCATCCATTTGGCACATTTATTCAATAAAGAAATATGTATCCAGTGCCCATCATTTGCCAAACAGGGATGAATGAGGCATGACCACTACTATCTTTAAGGAGCTTACAATCCAATTGAGGGTAGGGACACGAATTCAATTACAAATCCCATTTGTTAAGTACTAATGCTTGCCAGTCACCGTTGAAAGTGTCAAATATACACGAACTTAATAATACAGCAACTTATAAGGCAGATACTCTTAGTGTCTCCATCTTACAGATAAGGAAACTGAAGCATAAAAATCTAAGCTATTTTGCCCAAGTCACATTGCCAATAAATAGTGCAAGTGGCATTTAATTCCAAGCATTCTGACCCCAAGTCCTTTGTGTTTTCCTGAGCCATACTGCCTCTTGCAATGACAACAAAGAATGCAAGACATTCTTTGGACAGTTAGGAACTGGGGAAATATCTTCTAAGTTGGGGGACCAGGGAAGATGGCATGGAGAAGGTAACATTTAATCTGGGTTCAGGTATCTCTTTAATAAGATGCATTCTATAAGTGTTTTCACTGATAATAGTAACTCATATTTAGTGAGTGTTGATTGTTAGGCAGTAGATATTCAAGGCATAAATATCCAAAAATGGCATAGTATATATCTGTAAAGATCAGCCCTATTAAGTACATTCGCCTGGAAGAAATCTTCAAAATAATCCCTGGGGATTTTACAAACTGGACAGTTCAACTTCATAATGACTCAGAATATATTAAATTTTATATGTTAAAATAGAGGGCTTGAAATTCTGATACCAGAAACCAGTAACGGTGATTCCTCCATTAACCTCAATTTAAGAAAGCAGCATGGTACAGCACAGTATGAAAGCAGGCAGGCTTTGCTTTGAATCTCCAAAAATGATGGGGTGTAAGTGCCTTGATCTCTCTGGACCTCAGTTTACTCATCTGTAAAGTGGAGTCAATGCCTTCTTTAGAGTAAATGTTCTTTGCACAGACACCTGGATAAAACATCACCACCGCACAAAAGACAGATTGTTATTATGAAGATCGTCGGGGCACCTAGGTGGCTCAGTCGGTCAAGCGTCCGACTTTAGCTCAGGTCATGATTTCACTGCTTGTGAGTTCAAGCCCTGCATCGGGCTCTGTGCTGACAGCTCAGATCCTGGAGCCTGCTGCTTTGGATTCTGTCTCCATCTCTCTGCCCCTCCCTTGCTCATGCTCTGTCTCTTTCTCTCTCTCAAATATAAATAAAACGTATTTTTTAAAAAAAATAATGAAGACTGTCAGAAATCCCCAAGCTCACAAATACAGAATACTTCTTCAGATTCCTGAATCCTCCCATTCATGTCTCTGAAGTCACACCTTTACTATGTATAGCTTCACACGCAACCCATCTAGCTTTTTACCTTTCGGTGAAGTTATTTTTGTTATATAGAGAGCAACATGCACCCTAACTGGAGAACTTAGTAAAATCTGTTCTTGAATCATTCCAGTTTCCATATGGATCACGTGTCGGACATGTTGCTATCAAGAATAGCCACAGTTGAACTCAGTTTTTCACTCACTAGTTGTCTCTACAGTTTCTGTTTTCTGGCTAAGAGTTCTTAGCCTCACATTCCCTTTATCACTGTCCCCAGCCGTATCAGCTGACTCTCTTCTGCTGCCCCCTCTTTTTCCTTTCTTTATAAAGAAACAAAGCCTTATTGCTTCAAAAGGGTGAAGCACCAGGAAGAAAAATTAAGGAGGTAGACCACCACTGTCCTCATTGATTAACTAGAGACTTTCTGCACAGTGCCTGAAACTCAAATACTTGGACACAATCAGTGGGCTGCCACAGTCGGTGACATTGTGACATCAAAGTCTGTGGTTAGGTTTGTGGCACCGTGGTTAACAGAATGCCAGGACTCTGAGATACTCTGAAAAACTTAGGCTGGTGTGAAGAAGGCAAGGCAACCTTCGTGGTTATTTGCCATGCACACTTAGCATATTCAAGTCTCTGAAGTCCTACAGTCCAGAAATCTACTTACTGTTGCGTTAGCCAGCATACTGCACACATATTTGACTACGGAAGCCTTTTTAACATTTTTGTTAACGCATATTAATATCCTACAGCATTGATATTCCTTGTAGCAACCTCTTCTCAACAATAAGCACAGTGCCCCAGTGAATTCAAAATTAGCAGTACCCAGCATACTATCAATGTTTGAACAGGGTCTAATTCATTCATCCCACAAATATTTGCCAATAATTAATAATATATGAAGGCAAGTTGTTTATTCCCTTGGTTCAGTCGAAGCAAAATAAAATCCACTCTCCTTTTCTGAGTCAACACTTAATGATGTTGTTGGAACTTCTGAGAAAGCAACATCTAGTTATTGGTAAGGAAACAGAGGTCAGTATTTTATTTTGGTTCCTGCTGAGGGGAAGAACACGGTAAGGGAGACCCTGCAAGGTGTCCCTCGAGTTTATTGTTCTGCTTGTTCTGACGACGGTAGCTGCTATTCCAAGTCATAGCCCCGGAACCCACTTCCCGTAATACTGTAGGTATCTGGGCCATCGCTATGAATGAAAGATTTGCATCATGAGAGTAGTTGGTGTGTTTATCCAATATATTTAACTCCTCTGTGAAAAGTCTTCTATTGTAGCACTCACACTTGACATGCATCCTTTATCTGTTATGCTTTTTCAAGATGAAAGCGGCTTGTTGATTATATGCATCTGTTACTTCTAATAACTCCACCTCCGAGGGATTTGCCCTATTTTTTTCATTTCTAATGATGCTTTTCTTCCTTCATACTCTCAGTCTCCACTGACCTAGGCTTTCATGTGTTCCTGTTTCATTTTTCCCCTCTGATGTTTTATTACTTTCTCCCTCCCCTGTGGTCTCTGAGGTCTTCCATGTGGTTTAGCTATGTTTCCAGTTTTTAAAATACTTAAACATTTAATTAGGTAATCAAACTCTCAAAACTGAATACCATTTTTATAAACATTTTCAGTTCAAATTCGGTGGCATAATGAATGTTATTTGTTGTATACATTCCAAATTCAGTCTCAAATGTTTAAAACATACATACTTTAAAATCCTACCATTCTTGCAAACTGTTACTACTTATCTACCACTAGTTATTGTCAAATGTGTAAATTAACAGACATGATTTTATGGTGGTAGTTTCTGCATGCTTCTATGAAAAGAAGTATAGGATAAAACTCAGGAAAACATATATGAAGATCTTTATTTTTTTAAATTTTTTTTTTCAACGTTTATTTATTTTTGGGACAGAGAGAGACAGAGCATGAACGGGCGAGGGGCAGAGAGAGAGGGAGACACAGAATCGGAAACAGGCTCCAGGCTCTGAGCCATCAGCCCAGAGCCCGACGCGGGGCTCGAACTCACGGACCGTGAGATCGTGACCTGGTTGAAGTCGGACGCTTAACCGACTGCGCCACCCAGGCGCCCCTATGAAGATCTTTATTTTATGTATTCCATTATTAATAACTAAGGTTGATGGATATTCATTATAAGCATTGTATTTAGCATTTAAGGGCCATCTCTTGATTCTCACAACAATCCATTAGATAGCTACCATTATTGTATCCATTTTATACTTAACAGAACTGAAACAAAGAAGAGTTGAATCAGTGGGTCAAGGCCACACTGCTGTGTAACAGACAGCTAGGTCTCAAATTTGGATCGCTGTCTCCAGAGCTTTCCCTCTTAACCAAGATGCCTTGATGCCTCTAGAGAATGATGGTCTGCTCACTATATGCTACCAATAGCAAGAGGAAAGGAAGAGGTTTAGAGGAGAGTGTGGCAATTAGGGGAGAAGGGAATACTTAGGAAGAGAAGGAGGGTGAGAATTTGGGAAGTCAGGAAACTCATTTTCACTGATTTTGCAATTCCAAACCACCATTTAATGCCTGGGAAACTTATGGTTCCCACCTGTTCAATGTAACTGCTGTTCCTAGATCACCTAAAATCAATATTAAGTGCTATGTGAATAAAAGGGAATTCGAAAAATTTAGAGGAAGCCCAATATTAGCAATATTACTTTTGAAATGGCTTTCCTATGTGATGTACATTAAATACTATTGTAAAATGCTTTGAGGCAGAGGTTCTACATCATTAATCCTAACAACAAAATCTTCCACTGTAGCAATTTTAACTTTTCTGAGGACAGGCCACACTGCTAGATAACTTACAGCCAGAAAACAGGGGATTCTGCCCTGGAGTAGTAGAAGTGCTTGGGAAAAAAAAAAAAAAATGTTCATTCAATTCAAACCAGTTCTAGCTCAGCTTGCAGAGAATTCAAAACAAGATTAGAAACAAGAAAGTAATTTATCACCCAAGGGAGAGGAGCCTGTGTTTGACACTGAAATATGGGGTAGGGACTTTGCATGTGAACTCTTTCTGTATGGAGAAGTCTTGCCCAGATCCCAGACTAAAGTGTTCTCTGGCAATGGCAACAGTTCCAAAACTAACGAATGCCTTGGGTCTGGATGTACTTCTTCCATTCAACCCAGTTCCCAAGTATCCCCCCAGCACCTGGTATTCTTGCAGAAGCTGCTCTCTGCATTTTTCTCCACTAACTGTGTTTAGGAAACTCTTCACGGATGTATGTACTTGGTACAAAGTGTTCTTTGTACTTGGTCATTCTTCTAGGACCACCACTGAAACTCACTGTCCTAAATTCTTCTTTTCTGAGCTTCCAAAGCAATAACATCTCATATCTCAAAATTTAGCACCAAGCAATAGTAAGATGATCTATTGTTTCATGGCAGTGGCATTTACGTATTATCTACAACAAGCCTTAAGTTCATTGAACACAAATGCCATGTTTTACTATACTGTATTCCTCATGAAATATATAAAAGGCGCTCAAGAAGTTAATTAATTAGAAATGGTGGGTGAGATCATGAGGGAATAGTCTAAAGGAGATAACACCTCTCACTGTATACAGAATTTTCACCATTCTTTGGCAGAGTTCTATAGTTGTGCCAACACAGATTCTATCTGGAATTGGGTCACTGGGATTAAGGCAGTCAGAACTACACAACTTTTAAGTGGCCACATTCTATAACACCGGCCAGAACGGAGGGCTGTTTTTTAGCGCTTAATCCTGAAGGAGATAGTGAGGAAGTAAACAAACATCACTTGTTCCAACAGCCACCATTACTAAAGACTTTTTGCTACATCTTTCACTGTGAAAAGAGTAAGGAAAGAAAAATGTGCTAGATGCCAAGACATCAACTAACTAACCCTCCAAAGAGATTTTGCACACTCCTGCCTCTGATTCTGGAAAATGGATAACAGAAAATTGAGGCAAAAAAAAAAAAAATCTCTAGAAACAAACCAGGAAGGTCCTGTGTGAGAAACTCATTCCATCTGACTAGCATCCTTGGTGGAGTGACAACTCCGTGGAAGTCAGCACAGATGCCACACAAACATTGCCAACGGGAGAACTCAGAGTTATCACAAAACCTGGATTTACTGGCCAATACTGAAGGTATCTTGGATGGACCCCAGTGTCTGCCTTTGGCTGACTTACAATCTTCCTCATGAGCTGCTCCCATCTAAGAGATTAATAAAATAAAATGTATGGTAAAAACAAAGAGAGATTTAGTTTTCAAATTGTAACATGATTATGCTCATGCAATCCAAATAATTCTCACCAGCCTGAAATTCCTCAGAGACCCAAATGAATATATGACTAACACTCTAGTCGTAAAGACCATGTTTCCCAGCAGTAAAACTGTGCAATAAACATTTGGGTTCTTTTCCATTTTTAGAACCATTTTGAACAACCTGCTTTTCATGTATTTGATTAGCACCCTCAAAGTCTTCCAATGAATGACAAAACCCCCAGTGGTATTGTGAGTGGCGGACACTAAACAATACTGTTATTTTTCAATGTGCCATCTTGTCACTGCCAAAGAAGAGCTTTCTCTCAGGTACCCTGGCACTAAATCTCTCCCTCTGAGATATCTTCTGCAATCTACAGGCAACTAATAAAATGAGATGATCTCCCTTAAGCCCATGTCATTCCAGCATTAGCCAGAAGGGATTTTGAACACCAATAATGCTTCCAATTTATCTAAGGAATGCTTCGCTTCCTTAGATTAAAAAAAAAAAAAATGTACTCTGAGCAACTACCCACAATCCTTTCTCCTAGTCCCTGTGTCTAAGTAGCAACATACTTACTGATAGACGATTGTCTTCAATCAAATAGTGCATCATTTTATAAAGAGCTTTGCACGTGAAGGACTTTTAGCAGTTCTGTAAGCAAAGTGTTAAGAAATTACTACACTTCTATCAGAAGTGCTTTGCAGGCATGGGCTAAAAGTTGCCCCACTGCTAGAATAATTAGAAAAGCAAATTTTTGCAAGTTTTCCTCTTTATTCATCCTCAAAACATGATTAAGACAGTAAAAATAGTATTCAATCTCCTAGAGTAATTGTCACCTGAAGAAACTGATCTCAATGGTCTAAAAAATGTAATATTTAAAACAGAATCTTGGAGAAAAATCAAAGGCATGGTTGGTCCCCAGGGTTCTATCCTGCACCTAGAGCCTTCTCTTGATTCCCCCACTTCCATTTTTCATGGTTACAGCTAATATACTCTTTACCAGATCGTGTGTTAAGCACATTACATTTATCATCTCATTTTAGTCTTGCAAACTTATGAAGTATTATCAATATTCCCATTCAATAAGTGAATCCACAGGGGTTCAGAGAGGTCAGTCAATCTGGCCACAAAGCCAGGAAGTACTCCAGTCACAGTTCAAAGTCTTTCTGATTCTAGAACCTGTATGCCTAAGTACTTTGCTAAACCATCTCATTAATCCTTCCCTCTGTTCTATACGAGTCCGATCTTCCTGTAACTTTACCACTCAGTGGATCACACTAAAGTAAGAAAACATCTCCTGAAATAAGTGCCAGGTCACTGAGTCACAGTTTGACCCCAAGAAAATTATCTGTGTGAAAGGTAGCACATGTTTCTTGACAAGGGGTTTTATAAAACTCATCGAAATAAAAAGTTGACTGGATTGCATTTCCTATATCATGTAAATAGAATGTGAGTTCAGGGACACGCCTACCACTATATGAGACCACTGTAACATTGAGCCACAAGTTTTGCCACTTTGAGAGCTGTTCTCAGCTAGCTCACCCCCCCCCCCCATCTGCCTCCTGTGGGTCAAACACTTGAGAAGCTAGTTCCTTCAGTGCTGCTTTCTGTCTTTGCCTTCTGTGACAATGGCATCCAGCGCGCTCAGAAAAAGTTAATCACATGTGATGTGTTGCCTGCCCATGGATAACACTTAGTCAATTCCTAGATTAGCAGAGTTTTAGACCTAGTAAATATATAAAGACAGAGAGAAAGAGAAAAAAAAATACCCAGAATGTATGACAGGAAGAAAAACTGATTAAGAAGGAACAGAAGGAAAAATATGAAAACACCAACAAACAAAAACCAAGAGCTATGCAACTGCCATCGGCCTCTTTTGTGGGGCCATCTCATGGGTGACTAACATGACCCAGAAAACCAGTGAGAAGAATTCACAAAGTAAAACACTGCTATAAGCTACCTGGACTGACAGGAAAGCACTAGGAAGAAATTCTCTTGGTGTTCCAACTCCCAACAAACTTACATGGCTTTGTTTCTGCGTGAGTGAAGAAAAAACTCAGTTTAAAACTGATAAGAAGAGATCCCACAAAGAGACAACAGCACTTTCCCATTTGGCATGTTTGAAGCAACAGCACAATTTCTAAATTATCCAATTTGTTGTGAAATTGCACAGTTTTCCTTCATTTTAATTTCAGGCTTTGTTTGTTTTTTAATCACACCTGCACTTCCAGAAACTCTCAGAGCAGAGATTTTCCTGTCCTCAAAGCATGGTTTCCCAGCTGTCGGAACAGGGCCTCTGGCCTCAGGGGCTCTGAGGTGGAAATGAAATGGCCTCAAATGTTTGAAACTTTACTTTCACTACTCTTTAAAAAGAGCTTGTTTTAATTAACTTTTTTTCTTCTTTGTTAACATTTTTTAGGTATACATTTTTTTCTTTTTCATTTTATTAATTTATTTTTTTTCATTTTATTAATTTATTTTTGAAAGAGAGAGAGCGTGTGCGGCACAGAGAGAGGGAGAGAGAAAACTCCAAGCACGCTCCGCACGGTCAGTGCAAGGCCCAACATGGGGCTCGAACTCACGAACTCTGAAATCATGACCTGAGCCAAAATCAAGAGTCAGATGCCTAACCAACTGAGCCACTCAGGTGCCACTCTTTTTCATTTTAGACACATTTCTGTTCAAAAGTGATGAGGTCTTTTACTACAAAAAAAGAGTTGTTTGTTTGTTTGTTTAATAAAGACCCTTACAATCCAAGAGCTGGATTTTCTGATGTCAGAAGGTATCTACAGGAGATACTTAAATACTTAAAAGGAAATTTTAAAGGAAACACTCATTGCCACTAAGGGGAACTTGGAATTTCAGTGAGCATATTTTTTTAACTTTTATTTTTTTTATTATGACATTTATTGTTGGTTTCCATCCAACACCCAGTGCTCATCCCAACAGATGTCCTCCTCAATGCCCATCACCCAGTTTACCCTCCCTCCTATCCCCCCATCAACCCACTGTTTATTCTCAGTTTTTTTCCAATATATGAAATTTATTGTCAAATTGGTTTCCATACAACACCCAGTGCTCATCCCAAAAGGTGCCCTCCTCAATACCCATCACCCACCCTCCCCTCCCTCCCACCCGCCATCAATCCTCAGTTTGTTCTCAGTTTTTAAGAGTTCAGTGAGCATTTTTAAAGAGAAGAATATTTAAATCTAGGGGCGCCTGGGTGTCTCAGTCGGTTAAGCGTCCAACTTCAGCTCAGGTCACGATCTCACGGTCCGTGAGTTTGAGCCCCGTGTCAGGCTCTGGGCTGATGGCTCGGAGCCTGGAGCCTGTTTCAGATTCTGTGTCTTCCTCTCTCTGATCCTCCCCCATTCATACTCTGTCTCTCTCTGTCTCAAAAATAAATAAACGTTAAAAAAATTAAAAAAAAAGAATATTTAAATCTAAAGCAACTGACGAAAAATCTTGGAGGACTGTTAATCTTATATATTTCAAAACAGACTTCTGGTTTTGTTTCATTTTCTTCCATTAGACTTTCAAATGATTTCAATTGTTAGTTTTATTTTTTCTCGTATTATTCCAATCTTATTTCACATGCTTTTTAACCAGCACCCTTCTTACCTATGACCCAGCCATTTAAAGTACAAGAGTATCATGGGTCATACTTTTTTTTAAAATTCATTCCCTCAGAAAGCTTAGTAGTGTTCATAACCATTTTGTAAATTCGTGTAATCCCTCAAACCGATTTCTTGCCCAATTCTAGGAAATGAGACACATTTAGAAGAATCCTAACTGATCCTTACATTGAAAAATGAGTTAAAACTGCTTTAAGAGAAAGCCTTTCTTCTGGACAGGGGATCTACATCTTTATGAAAAAGAGGCTGAACAGGGCAGAGCTGCATATTAGCCTCTCACTGGGAATGCAGGGAGGAACTGGGGCAACCTGGCATTCCATTTAGATTCTGACTGCAAAAGGATCTTATTGAGGGTTTGGACACGACACTAGCACTCCACCATGTGGCCTTTTGTCCTGCCATTAAGGGCCTAGTGTAAGGAAAGGTGATATACATCCTCCCATATTCTAGCTCAGTGTACAAACTAAAACTGTAAGGAATAATACCTAATGCTAATGTGAATTTCTATAGCAGGGGGAAAAAAGGTTGTAACTGAACAAGAACTCTCTCTCTCTCTCTCTCTCTTTCTCTCTCTCTCTCTCTCTCTCTCTATATATATATATAGTGAAGTCACAGTTTGTATACTCAGCACAGAATCAGTGTGTATGTAAGTGTATGTATGGAGAGAGAAGAGAGGAGAGACAGAGAGGGGGAAGGGAGGGGGAGGAAAATATTACAATGAATTTCCTGATGTAAAAAAATAAAACTTGGAAAACGGAAATGTAATTTTATCTGTTAATGGTCATTAATAGTCTACAACAGAGTTATAAATGCACGCTAATCAAATGTACTCTTTGGCGTCTTCATCTAAAAAATAAATAGAGGGGCGCCTGGGTGGCGCAGTCGGTTAAGCGTCCGACTTCAGCCAGGTCACGATCTCGCGGTCCGTGAGTTCGAGCCCCGCGTCAGGCTCTGGGCTGATGGCTCGGAGCCTGGAGCCTGTTTCCGATTCTGTGTCTCCCTCTCTCTCTGCCCCTCCCCCGTTCATGCTCTGTCTCTCTCTGTCCCAAAAATAAATAAACGTGGAAAAAAAAATTTAAAAAAAAAAAATAAAAAAAATAAAAAATAAATAGAAGTATTAGAATGCATTCTTTGATGTATTGCTCAACTAACTTCCTACCCCATAATGAGACCAAGTGAATGCTACAAAGCCACAAAGACAAATTATTCAAAAGACATTGTGAATTGATCTAAAAGGAATATAGCTTACAAAATTAATTGGGGCTCTAATCTATTCCATTTCCTGAAAATTACTGGGTCCATGTTTTGTGAGATCCTGATAACAAACTTATTAAAACATTGAGGATCCACCTCATATAAACTCAAGGGCATGTAGGTTTCCAAATCTCAGCATCTCAGCTTCTGAAATTGTGTGCTCATCTCTCAATACTAGTATCAGGTCTTGATGAGAAGTTAGAGAAGCATGAAGCCCTCAGAGCCTCTGTTTTATTGAAGAGACCTCTGGTTCCAGATACATAAAATCTTCCAGGCACAGGAGGCAAGTCCTTTACCCTATTCACATTTGAACAGAGACAGGGAGAGACAGAGACATGCCACTCCAGGTCACTGTGACTTTAGGCTTTTCTAGGCTTTTCTAAATCATCGTATCATAGACAACTCTGAAAACTACACTGTCTGAATTTTAAGAAAGCCTTATTTGTCCTGAGGTAATCATTTGAACACAACAAAACAAACAAAAGCTGGCCGGAACATCAACATATCATATCTGAGCTGACCCACCATGGGTCTCCTCAAACTGGAATGACTTATTATGCAGAGTTTTATGGTTAGTCTTCTGCAAACAAATGGGAAATCTCCTTCCAAAACACAGAAACATGATTAAAGCTCGTTTTACAGTTTACCCTTTATGGACAATTCATGCCGTGTTTTATTTTATTAAACTCTTCAATAATTGATTTACTATCAAAAAGCATCCTAATTAGAGACTACAGTAAGGACAACACAATGTGACCATGGGGAAATGCGGGTGAGAAAAATGCCAGGGGCTCTTTCGAAGGGAGATAGGGCAAGTAAATCAAGTTCCCGAGTGCATTTGCTCCATTTCCCAAACCAGAAAATACTGAAGTTTGGTGACATCCAAACGTATGTCACACACTGAAGACGGATGTAACAGATCCTCCTTGGCTGCACATTCTAGAAGTATACGCAGAATCCTTTTTAACAGCCATCCAATGTTTTTCTCAGGAGGAGTCAACAATGAGCATTTTGTATTATGCTGAGGCAATTGCATTACAGACACTAGCTCCACATTTTACAATCACTCACAAAGCAATTGGAATTTGACAATAAAACAAACCAAGGCCTTTTCCCCATTACCAAACAAATTTCTAAGCTGTATTGTTCAAAAGGAGAATGTGACTGAATAAAGAAGTTCAAAGCCTGGAAGTGACTTGGGGTTTAAAGCCCTTCTACAGATGCTGTCAAAATAAGAATTTTCAAAGCTTACTTTCACAGGGAAGAGAATTCAGACACCGGAGAAGCATCTGAGTAATCTTATAGAAGCACAATACCTAGAGGGCTCATTGCTTTCTAGAGACATATAATCTATTTAACAGCTTCACAATTCACACACAAATCCTAATCCATTGTATATCATAGTAAAACCTAGCCAATACTACCAAAAGTCCAATATGTGAATATACAGAGGCGAAATTAATCCACTCTCAAATCCCCAGTGTGAGTAGATGATGTGTTTAAAAACACAGGTGGATTATTTTGAGGGAGTGTGGGAGGGTGTCTAAACTCATTAAGAGACTATAGTATGTAATAGCTAAAGAAGTTCATAGGGGGGGCGCCTGGGTGGCGCAGTCGGTTAAGCGTCCGACTTCAGCCAGGTCACGATCTCGCGGTCCGTGAGTTCGAGCCCCGCGTCAGGCTCTGGGCTGATGGCTCAGAGCCTGGAGCCTGTTTCCCATTCTGTGTCTCCCTCTCTCTCTGCCCCTCCCCCGTTCATGCTCTGTCTCTCTCTATCCCAAAAATAAATAAACGTTGAAAAAAAAAAAATTAAAAAAAAAAAAAAAGAAGTTCATAGGGAATAGCTTAGAATGTTGAGGTATTCTAAAATTTTTACCCTAGATTTTTTTTCTCTCTTTAAGTAATACATTTATTAAATTAGAAGTAATATGGCACAGGGGTGCCTGGCTCAGTCGGTTAAGCATCTGACTTCAGCTCAGCTCACAATCCCGTGGTCTGTGAGTTCGAGCCCCGCGTTGGGCTCTGTGCAGATAGTTCAGAGCCAGAGCCTGCTTCAGATTCTGTGTGTGTCTCTCTCTCTGCCCCTCCCCCACTCACACTCTACCTCTCTCTGTCTCTCAAAAATGAATAAATGTTAAAAAAATATATCAGAATGAAAAGACCATGAATTAGGAGTTAGGTAGGTCTAGATTCAACATTTCTATTTTGTCACCTGTAGATGTGTGACATTATGCACTAATCAATTACTTCATTTGTTTGTTTGTTTCTCACCTAAAAGAAATTATTCAAGTAACATGTGTATCATTGTTATTGGCTCGATTAAGTGACTCACTGGCGTGGTTTTGAATAGTGCAGTAGTAGGAGATCATGCTATTTAATTCCACCTAGAAAATAGCACCAGTAATCAAAACAGCACTGAGAGTCACAAAATTTGCATTTCATTTTTATTCCTCTGTGACTTCCTCTCTTGTACTTTAAGTCCGTTTTAGTCTTGTTCTTGGTAAGGACAAATCATTGTTCTCTATAAAATTTAAAAAGCTCAGCGCATTTAACCTGCCACCTGGTGGCTGGCTGGCCCTTAAAATTTGGGGCATTGTCAATCACTTAGAACAGCTTCGCCCCCCACCCCCTTTCTTTTCCCCTAGAAAACATGGCACTCCAGAGTGGAACTAGCTAGTCGGGTTTTATTAAGCAGCTTCATTCCTGTTCCATACGCTCAGTTTTCCCAGAGAAAAAAATGTCTTTATTTCATAAATAAAAGGCAACATTGTATAATGGAAAGATCCCAAAAGACCTATGTACATTGGTTCTATTACTTTCTATCTTAATACTGGGCAAAATTTTAATGTATCTGAATAGCTATTAAATTCTCTATAAATAACAACAGTCTTTTAAACTGTTGTAAACATTGAATTATATATACATATAAAACTATATATATATAACAATACTTATAACTATATATCTATATGTCAAGTCTAATGCCTAGAACCTGGTGGGTGTTTAATACACAGTAGTAATGATGATGAAGATAATTACAAGTACAAAAGATGGAAGGTTACTAGAACCTTATAGAGGCAGGGCCACCAAAAAGCCAAATGTTTAGAGAATAAACATTTCATTCATCATGAAAACATGGCAAAACTAAAATGAAGAGTAGAGGAGGGGAAAGGTAAATATCAGCGAGAGACCCCTGTCTGCAGAGATCTTCCATAGAGCCCGTTTCAACCTCTGTCTCTTCCTCTTTTTGGTTCCTAGAGTTTCTCAGTTGCCGTGGGTTGGGTAATTGACTCAGCAAACTAAATTTCTTTTTTAATGGTTAGATTTTGTCTATACAGATTGCAGCGGTGATAGTTAAATTCATCTTTTTTATCCCTGAGTCTCAGGACTGTGAGACAAGCACATCACCTAGGAAATTCAGTGACGGACAAGCTGCTTTTCCAGTGGTTCCTCGTGCTGCATTTGGATGCAGTCTCTGGTTGAGATTTTGGGTTTTTCCTGGTTAGGTAGGGGATGGGTGGCACTCTTGTTATCTGTGTAATAGCTGGATAGTTCTAAGCTGGGGTATCTTAGATCCACAGGGGAAATGGTATACATGGACATGAGAGACCCAAAGATGTAATGAAGCAGGCATGTTGGTTGCTTGTCTGACTCACCTTTTCTAGAAAGTCAGCTCTGAGGGTCAGCACTGGGTGATCAGTAACCTTCTGCCTCTATTCCTCTGGGCACAGTCATTTGTAATACAGGTGCAGTGTTTCCATCACACTAGTGGTAGGCCTTATAATAAAGTTCCTGAACAATTTCTTCTGCAGCCGCTGGAGCGGCCATGGTTCCTCCTTTTCCTGAAACCTTCTGGGTCACCTCTTCCTTGGCTTACTGGAGGAAAATCTAATCCCTTCCAACTAATGCTCCCTGTATCTAAGCAAATTTGAGAAAATTACTATTAATGCTACTACAATTTATTACTGTTAACTAATATTAATTGTTGCTAGTAACCACTCTGAAGTTGCAAAAGGAGTTTGACTCAGGATCTCATGATGTGAAAAAGCCACTCCAGAAGAACAGTTTGTATCAACCAATGGCTAATCTCTAAAACATCAATAGGTATAATCACATAAAATCATATCCCTAGGTTTCTCATGTAAGTATATGACAAACCTTGTCAGTTTTGTAGCATTTTACTTGGTAATTTTGTTTTGTTGGCATCCTTGTTAGACTAAAACAAAAACCAAAGACAAAGTTTTCACAGAATAAACTAGCATATAACAAGGCTGATGTTACTTGACATCAACTGAAAATATTTATTGGAGTAGGGTGCCTGGGTGACTCCGTGGGTTGAGCATTCAATGTAATTTCAGCTCAGGTCACGATCCCAGGGTCTTGGGATCAAGCCCCATGTGGGTCTCTGCACTGAGTGTGGAGCCTGCTTAAGTTTCTATCTCACTATCTCTCTCTGTCTCTCTCTCCCACGGCTCTTCCCTCCCCACTTGCAGACTCTCTCACTCACTCTCTCTAATAAAAAAGAATTCAATCTCTTTTAAAAAGAATGTTTATTGGGGTTATCAAAAAAAAAGAGAGACGTTCTAGTTTTTGTGTGATTTCCACCCAAATAATACCAATACTGTCTGTAGTCTATTATTCTGAGCTTCAGGGAAGACTAGTCTAAGCTAATCCAGGCACATGAAAATCTATCTTAACATATACTATCTCTGAAGATTTTGTGGGTGTCCTTCATACTACTTGTCCCCATCACTAAGCACAGAGTGAAACCCTGAGCAAGGGCTCAAACCAGTTATTGTATAATTAAGGAAAGAATAAATGCATGAAGTAGGGAGGTAAAATAATCTAACAAAACAGGACTCAAGTGTGAGGCAGTCAGGTAAAAGCAAACCAGTTCTCCCGAGCATAAGAAGCAGGTAACACTGTCACCTCTACATCTTGCCAAACCCTATTTCTATCCACCTAAGGCACAGAACTCAGAAAAATGGCACAAAACTAACTTCAAGTTACTGTAAGTTCTTATAGCCTCGAAATAAGCCCACCAAAGTCTAGCCATACTTATTCCATCCATCTTTACAACTTTCAAAAGGACTCTAAGATTGCTGAAGCTCTTTTCAGACTTAAAATCCTGAACAGAAAACTAGGAAAAATGAATCATCCCTAGAACCACCAAATCCCTCAAGTCTGTGTTTATTTCACTTCCTAACTCAGCCAACAATGACAGAGGGAAAAGAAGTGGAGAGCCCTGAATGATTCCACACAGACAGGCTCAGGACTTTCTCTGGGGTAAATAAGCCTTCTTGATCTCCAACCCTCTGACTCATGGGTCCTTGTAAGGGGTGGGGGCGGGGGAGGAGAAGCACCAAAAGCACTTTTGCCACCAGTGACCCGTCACGGTGTATCCACCCATAGAGAGAACCCTGAGTCTAATCAGGCACCCTGAGGAAGGAAATAGGGGAGAAAAGAGAATAGAATGGGAGGCATCTGCTTCCAGGGAGAAGTTGGGAAGAAATTACGGGTTTCCCTGGTATGACTAATTTTTTAGCACTGTCCCCATAGGAAGAGCGAACAGTGTGGTTTCGATTTGTAATTTGGGCTGGGTCACTGCTTCACTGACCTTCCCTTCCTCCTATGTAAAATAATGGTAGTAGTGATGATGATGATGATGATGATGATGATGATGGTGATGATGAGGACTGATGACAACAATAATACTTTCTATCTTCCAATATTTTTGATGATATTAAGAGAGAGTATGCAATTACTTCACACAATTTAAAGTTGTGGGTAGCTGTTAGTTATTCTTTTCCAACTGTGCAGAGCCAACACTAAGCCTGGATGCTCAGTGGGGTCGGCAAATTCTGGACATGGGAGAGGTGGTGAAATCATAAATACTAATAGCCTCATTGACCGCACACTTAATGTGGACCATCATTACTCTGATGAAGCAAGGTTCGGGAAAGGTTGGCCAGTGAGATACAGAACTGATGTCCGTCTGACACACAAGCCAAGCTTTTCATCCTATACACACCTGACCTTCACTATACCAAGATTTCACAGCTGAAATGATATGAAGAAACACAGTCAGGAGAAATCCTGTATATAGGATTGATAGGCCAAAAATTATGGCCAGAAACTTATTCTAATGTACGCACACAAGTGTGTTTTGTGCCATTTTTCTGAGCTCTGTGACTTAGGTGGATAGAGATGGGGTTTGGCAAGATGGAGAGGTGACAGCATTGCCTCCATTTTATACACACACACACACACACACACACACACACACACAAAAACACACACCAGTCTGCTGAGTGGAAAGAAAGGAGAAGTAGCCAGCTCCTAAAAGAGAGCAGTCATATGGGACAAAAGCATCCCCTCTATAGGGTTTCTCGAGGAAAAAGCAAGGGATACCCTAGCCCACAGGTATGGTCCACAGGTATGGTACAGCATGGAAAAACACCAACAAAAGCAGTTAATACAGCCATCCTTTGCCACAGTTTGTCACACAAATCTTGCCCTGCAGCTGCCTAACACAACTCCTCTACTAACCCATCTTGCCTGTGCAGTGGAGCTGGTGAGGAGTGCCATCTGAGCTTTTTCTGGTAAATCCCATAATCCTCACCACTTGTTTATGGGTCCCCAGCATTAATAATGCCAATGTCTTAGAATTCAAAGTCAACACTGCTCTGCCTCCCTTTTTTTATGGAGTCAGCTTTCTGATGATGACTACGATCCACTGTTTCATCACTCAGTGGGGTCCTATAAACAGGAGGGGGATGTCTGAAGTTAAGATGAGACATCAATTTCCATTTCTGGCAGGATAACTCTTCTGATCTTTTTCTATCTGTGCCTCTGGTCTTCTGATAATCCTGTAAACTCAGGGAGATGAATGGAGTGTCTCTTTTAAAGTCATCTTTAACAGTTTAAGCATGGGCATAGGCTTAAAATTCCAGAGACTGACTGAGTTCATCTGCTGCTAATGTGCCAGGTGGAGAGTAAGTCACTGAGACTCAATCACCTTTTGCAATAATGCTTACCTCAGAGCCCCTTGCCTAAAAGCTTTTGAATGCTGAAGACATAACCACCAGAGACCCCCACCTGCTGCTAACAGCTGGACTCTGTTTCCTCAAAGCATAAATGGTCCATATGGCTGCCTATTTTCTTCAACTCATTTTACTTTTTTGGATGGTGATGTGGAAAAACTTTAGGATCCCCCAATAGCCAAGTATCTGCCATATGGTTTCATGACCCATCCCTCACTTTCTTATTATCCTGTCTTTGTGTACGAGTGAGCCCCTTCAGTAACGCCATCAGAATGCACAACTGAGTCTCACTGAATATGGGATCACCTACAAGACACTAAGATGCCAGGAAATCCAAGAGAATTAGGTGATAAGCAGCAAGGATGATTTAAGAGTATTGAAAGTTGGTTAAAGAATATGAAAAGATATCCCAATTAAGCCACCTATGGAAAGAGAGCACATGTAAACATATGAAGTTTAGATATGCTCCTACACAGAAGCACTAGAGGCCATGCTAAGTGCAACTGAAAACAATGTGAGCTCAGAAAAAAAGGGGACTTATTGACAGTTAGCAGGTTTTAAGATGCCAAGAACACTTCAATGGTTGATGCTGCCCACGACTGAAGTAAGCTACCTTTGCAATGAAAAGCCAGGATGTTAAACATAGATTCCCCAGTAGATGGCTGTTTATGTTATGGAAATTGGTAGTGTTGAGCCTCACTTCTCTAGAAAGCAGGAACAGCATCACCTGTTTTGCAGGATGAGAGTAATGGACGTAGTACAGGGCTTGGTACACACGAAGTGCTGAATGTCCAACAGCTATTAGTGTTGACTCTTGATGGTATCATCCTCCCGCCTTGGATATGAGAGGGTTGCAGCCCAATAAGCCCGCTGGCCAAATGGGCCTTAAGATCTTTCATTGTCCCTACTGAGTCATCCACTATTTGGGAACCAAACTTGTACTGCATATCAGCAAAGAGCTGGCTTAAGGTGATGTGAGAGACCTATCACAATTTTCTTTTTACAGTCTCTTTTCACAGTAACCATAAGATGCCAAATGCATGTTTTTGTAGCTTTCAACTTGAGAATCAAGTGTAGGGCTCAAGAAACAGAAGTCTCTATATTTTACTTCTAAGCACCTACACCAGACAAATCCGGAAAGCACTGAAAGCTTTTTGGAAAACATCCCCAGATGCATGGGCTGAAAACAAGCCATGAAAAATTAAAAAGAAAGAAAGAAAGAAAGTCAGAAAGAAAGAAAGAAAGGAAGGAACCCTAAATGTTCTGATTCCAACTTTGCTTTTTCAAGTTCAATGATAAAAGTAACCATGACAATAATGATTTCAGGCGACAGTTTGAGTTTTATGAGCTAGGTACTGTTTTTGTTGCTTTTCATGTCATTTCTTATAATCCTTTTAAAAGCCCCCATGTGGCTTAGACCTTAGTAGAATTCTCCGAGATTCCACAGTCAGTGTTTCAACTACAGCTTGGACCCAACCAGTCTGACAGCAGAATCCGTGTGTGTGCGTGCGCGTGCACGCGCGTGCACACACACATGCACATGCACGCAGGCATGTGGTTTCTTTTGGTTTTTTCTTTATTTGTTTTGAATCATAATACTGGCTCCCAAAATGCATGGGTAATTTCCACATGCAACACATGAGCACCTTCCTCATCTATATGCCGTGTACCTGGTCTGAACCAGCTGTCACTTGCTTCATTTTCTGAAATGAATCCCTAAATGGAATCTCTTCCTTCTACACTGCTTCGCCCCAATATAATCTCAACTAGAGCAATTTTGTTACAAAGGGAGCTCTTTGTGTCACTCCTTGTTTAAGATCTTCTACTGGATCCCCACCTCCCTCAGAATAAAAGCCATGTTCCCTACAATGGTCTGCAAGGCCTCATCCTGTCCACCTGTCACCACCTCTTCCTCCAGAAGCCCTCTGACCTCATCGTTTTCTATTCTCTCATTCACTTGCTGTTCCAGCTACTGTGTCTCCTTGCTCTTTCTTCAACACAGCAGGGTCATTCCTGCCTCAGAAACTTTCGACTTGCCATTCCCTTGCCTAGACCACCGTCCCTCCAGATGCACACCTGGCTCATTCCCTGATCTCCTCAAGATATGTCAGCTTTCATCACTGCATTTAAAACTACAGAAAGCCCTGCTTCTCCCAGATGTTGTACCATCCTTGTTGCTTTCTTTTCTATTTTTTAAAAATTTATGTAGATTTTCAGTTTTTTATTATGTTTTTTTTTATTTTTAAAATTTATTTATTTAAATTCAAGTCATTTAACATACCATGTAGTACTGGTTTCAGGAGTAGCATTTAGTGATTCATCACTTACATATAACACCCAGTGCTCATCCCAACAAGTGCCCTACTTAATGCACATCATCCATTTACCCTGTCCTCCCACCCATCTCCCCTCTGGCAACCTTCAGTTTGTTCTCTTTCTTTTTAAGAATTTCTTATGGCTTGTGGCACCTGAGTGGCTGAGTTGGTTAAGCGTCTGGCTTCAGTTCAGGTCATGATCTCACATTTCATGAGTCTGAGCCTCGTATCAGACTCTGCTGTCAGTGCAGAGACTGCCGTGAATCCTCTGTGTTCCTCTCTTTCTGCCCCTTCCCTGCTTGCTTGTTCATTCTCTCTCTCAAAACAAACAAACAAACAAACAAACAAACAAACAAGCAATTAAAAAAGAGTCTCTTATGGCTTTATTTTCTCCATAACACTGATGACCATATAATGTCCTTCATATTTTGCTTATGCATTATACATTATAAATTTTATATTTCTTCTCTAGAATATCAACTCTATGAGGGGAAGAGTTTGGTTTCTTTTATTTTATGCTACAGTCCTAGACCCCACACAGCAATGTATGGCGAATAGTTGTTGCAGAATGCATAATCCATAGTCTTACTATGTCTGTCAACTGTATAGGGAATCTTAACTCACTGGGAAATCTTTTCTATTAAGTATTCTTCCAAAATGGCATTAAGCAGCTCCTATCTATTAATAAAGCTGGCTAACGTTTCTAAATATTACCTAAATGATAATCTCGTTTTGTAATTCTTTACCCCTTAAGCAGTCCTTCTTCCTTAAGAATAGACCAGGAGGGTGAGGGATATAGTCTCAAAAGAGAGGGCAACAGTTACAGACTAGAGAGATAATTTCACTATTCAAGTGTAACTTCCAAAAAATACTTTTTTTATTCTTCTAAAGTCATGACCTACACAAGTGATTTCAAGCCCAAAACCTTTGACTGGGAATATATAGATGCAAGAAATAGGGAAGAGGCTTTTGTTTTTATTTTTATTTTATTTTTATAAATCTCCATGTATCAGTGGTTGGCAAAATCACAGAGTAGGGCAAGCACTGAGTATAGAAAGACACAGGAGCAGTTTGCCAGCCAAAAAATGAGAGAAACGTCTGACCAGGAGGGAGTGACCTGGAGACTTAGGGAAGCAACATAGTTAGAGTTAGGTATGGCCCCTGACATAGTCAGCTCTGCCCCCTTCGGAGAGAAAAATCTTCAGTTGGTAAAACAGCAGAAGTCTGAGAGACAGGTTTGGTGATCTGTGGGTAGAAGGTACTCCATTTCTTTCTGGACATAGGAGAAGGCAGCCTTTCAGAGTGTCTCACATCAAGGTGGCCCCATGGTGTGAAGAGATGTGGAAATTGCCCCTGGCCTCAGGGAGGACACGGATGTTTCCTAAGGACACCGGTTAGTCATCAGGCAAGAGGTAAAGCGAACCCAGAGAAGAACGAGGGTAGGCGGTCCAAGCCAGGGATTAAATGGCAGCCACAGTCAGTGTTAGGTAAAAACATCACATGAGTGGGGAGTAAGATGGAGACCTGCTCCACCAGGGCAGGGACCTCAAGGTGTTAACACACCAAAGGACACAGAACCAATTTACCTCATCACCTACGTCAGAATCAGAGTCAACATCAAAGGCCAAGGGGGGACGTTCATCAGTGGAAGTGTGTAAGAACCAGAGTACAGAGTGACTGATGCCTACCCCCGACTTGACAATGTTCCCTGTGGCCCTTGAACTCATGGGCCCTCTGAACCCACGTGAAAGAGAAAGACAGAGGATGAGTAAAAAAACTCTGAGAGAAGAGTATCTTCTCTAGAGTGTTGGAAGGTTAGATTTAACCTGAAAGAGACAGACCAAAACTGGAAGTGAGGGGGATAAATTCAAGCAGCCTATGAGTATTCCTTCCTTAAGCAGAAATGTGTGCTGGTGAGCAAGCGATATTCAGTTATGGAGAAATAAAGTTATATTTCTACCCACCTGAGTCACAGTGTATAAATTTTAAATCCACTCAATATGTAAGGGCCAGTGATTTATCAGTGCTGAGTTGCACAGTAAAATAAAATTTTAGAAAGTTACCAAATGGCCAAGTAGATGGCAGAAATCATGAGGAATAAAAAAAAAAAAAAAAAAAAAAAAAAACCTTACTCCTCATCCAAGGAAGCATGATAAAAGTGATTCAGCCAAATGTTTTAAAGCCAAATATGAAAAAGTTATGTGTCCTGTTTACAATAAACCACATAACCCCAACATAGTTATTTCCAAATGGTGTGTGGGATTCAATATGCAAAAAAACCCAAGAATAAAAACACACTTCACAACTTGCCCAGGAATTTCCCTCTTGTATTTATGAAGCACTCGCTGTCTCTATCCAACTAGAAACAACCATCTCCATTATAAAATATACTAAATTGGCACACTTCTGTCTGCTAATATATGAATTACAGATGAATTTCCAGTGTCTTCAGCCACCTTCCATGTAGATAATATATCGTTAAGTTATTACTGTACTACAGAAGACAAAGTTATGTTTCACCCCACTTAAGAAATGAGGAGTAAGAACATTAAGGCTTTGTGTGTTGCTTTAATAAATGTTAAAAAGTAGAAGGAATTGGCCACAAGGTAAGCCAGATGACTAGATTCAAATCCTATTTACCATATATTATTGGTATGACTTTCAGTTTCTTTAATGCCTCCATTTTCTCATATATAGCACTTCTCAAATTGCTAAGGAACACAGAGCTTATGTATACAAGCTTTAGAACACAGCTTGCCTTATTATATGCACTCTCTTAAGTATTTGCTGGGGTACCTGGGTGGTTCAGTTGGTTGAACAACTGACTCTTGATTTCAGCTCAAGTCATCCCACGGTTTGTGAGTTCGAGCCCTGAATTGAGCTGTGTGCCCACACTGCAGAGCTTCCTTGGGATTCTCTCTCTCTCTTTCTCTGTTCCTCCCCCACTTATGCTATCTCCCTCTCTCTCTCAAAATAATAAACTTTAAAAATTTTTAAAAATAATATAAAGATTTACTAAAATTATCAATATTTTTATTTATTTATTTATTTATTTATATTTTTAAAGGAGTATTTTTTAAAAATTTTTATTTACTTTGTGTGCGAGAGAAAGAGAGAGAACAGGGGAGGGTCAGAGGGAAAGGGGGGGGGTGGAGAGAGAGAGAGAGAGAGGGAGAGAGAGAGAGAGAGAGAAATCCCAAGTAGGCTCTGTGCTGTCAGTGCAGAGCCTGATGTGGGGTTTGAACTCACAAACTGTAAAACCATGACCTGAGCTGAAACCAAAAGTCAGAAGCTCAACCAACTGAGCCACCTAGGCACCCCAATTATCAATGTTTTTAAAGGCCCAATTCCTAACATAACCAGTCGGAAACACACTCTTAACCCAAGATTCTTTCCATGAACTCCTCACCCCCCAATTCCCAGTTAGACCTCCCATCTGATATTCCCCATTCACTTTTCTATGCTATCCCAACACTAATTCTCACCAACTCGCATACTGTATTAAACAATTCATCTACTCTAAAGACAATACCTTTTCTTGGTATTGAGATCTGTGCTCAAAGATGAGGAAATACACACTACTCTCACCATATACTCTGTGATAAATGGAAAGTTCTGGGAAATGACTGGTCAGTGTTAGGATGTAGTCTTCAAGCAAGGAACTGAATAAAACTCTGTGCTGAGAGAATACAATTCATAAACCCAGCCCAATAAAGTCTAACCTAGCACTTCATTTTAAAATGGAAACTTAAATAAAATTTCTGGAATCAGAAACCTTTTATTTGATCCCTCCGTTGCATGCTATTCGTCAAATCATTTCTTCATTCTAGGTTTCAAGTTCCCTATTTGCAAAATAAAGGCAAAGTATTGGCTGGATAATTTTCATTTGTCCCTCCAGATTCTTTCCTACCCTCCTTCTTCATACTGTGTGCCAAAGGATGCTGACATTTGGGGCTGTATCAACTGGGTCCCCTGGTTTCTGGTTGGGTCAAGGGGAGGAAATGGCAGGAGTTGCAAGGCTGGAGAGAGACAGACCAAAGTTTTTATTCCTCTCTCCTTCCCATCTGCTTCTCTCCCAGGCCACTGATAAGCAGTGGCTCCGTTTCTCTGTCTGTGTTTACCACTTTCCTATTCCCTTCCTCTGCCACTGCTATGACTCCCTGTCCATTCTGGTCACCATATTCTCTTCTTGTCGCTTCAGGCCTAGGAATGATAGTTGCACACTCTTGCTAGTGTCTATGTGCTTCCTCATTGCTGATTAGTTTCCTTTGAGTCTGACAATAAGCCTTGAAGAGTCCCTTCATTAAACGCTTCTCTATTTCTATTTGAGTGGGCCATCTTTTAGCCTCCAGGATCAACTCATACAGAAGTCTACCATCACTGCAACATTGTAAAAATGATAGGAAATAAGTGAAAATGCCCCATTCTGTGCCTGTTGCACAGTTATATGATCAATGAATATCTGCTAATCCTACTGTGTAACAGCATTTTCTGCAAACCACTATCATGACAGGATCTGTGCAGATCAGGTCCTGTGTCGTAGGTAGACAATCATCAGATAAGCTGAAGAGCAAACAACTTTTGTAATATGTGTATTTTCTGGCTACTACCCAGGTTGTTCTTTATATTAAGTCACACAACTATTGGCAAGCAGTTACGATATCTCTTGTTAGGCCTTTCTTTGCCCGCTTGTCTATATTTCTTTCCATGTTTCTTCCCAAGTCAATCCATATCAGCCCCTTAATCCTATGGCTCTTCTCTGAACATCCAGACTGCCACTCAGCAGATACCTAGGGACCCAGAAACAACTACCATTTTCCAGGAGCTCCTTGCCACACTAAAGAACTAGTCATTTTTCTGAATGTATTGTGGTGAGTTCCTGCTATGATCTAGATCAATATTTTTGTTTTGTTGTTTCCCCCATGAGGTTTCTAGGCGATCTTTATCTGTTATAAGAAGAGAGAGAGAGAGAGAGAGAGAGAGAGAGAGAGAGAGAGAGAGACTGACCTGACAAAGGAGTGAGTATCACAAGGCAGGGAGGTTTTTCCAATTAGAAACGGTGCAGTTCTCTGCTTGGGCTCACCCAACACCTTGTTCTTGCACATGACATCATTTTATAAGGAATGAGGGAATTTAGCTGATGTCTTGTGGTCTAACTCCCAGTACTTTTGAATAACTTTTTTTCTGGAATTGAAGTCAGTTTCTTGGAGATATCAATCTAAAGTTCCAGACTGACAACACTTAGATCTACTCTTGGTAACCTTCATACATGTATGTATACTTTCTTCCATGCAATCCTTGAGCATTACTCTTGGGAAGCATTTGTTAATATTCTTGTTTCCCAAATAAGAAAACTAAACTGAGAACTCTGAAGTATTAGACCCAAGATCTCTAAGTGCATGGCAGAGACAGGACTAGAACTCACATCTGCTGACACCAAATTTCTTTTTTTTTTTTTTTTTTAAATCTGAAGCATTTTTTTTCAATATATGAAGTTTATTGTCAAATTGGTTTCCATACAACACCCAGTGCTCATCCCAAAAGGTGCCCTCTTCAATACCCATCACCCACCCTCCCCTCCCTCCCACCCCCCATCAACCCTCAGTTTGTTCTCAGTTTTTAAGAGTCTCTTATGCTTTGGCTCTCTCCCATTCTAACCTCTTTTTTTTTTTTTTTTTCTTCCCTCCCCCATGGGTTTCTGTTAAGTTTCTCAGGATCCAATAAGAGTGAAAGCATATGGTATCTGTCTTTCTCTGAATGGCTTATTTCACTTAGCATAACACTCTCCAGTTCCATCCATGTTGCTGCAAAGGGCCATATTTCATTCTTTCTCATTGCCACGTAGTACTCCATTGTGTATATAAACCACAATTTCTTTATCCATTCATCAGTTGATGGACATTTAGGCTCTTTCCATAATTTGGCTATTGTTGAGAGTGCTGCTATAAACATTGGGGTACAAGACCAAATTTCATTCTTCTTCAGTAACTATTCATGAAAGACCAACCACGTGCAAGGTACTGAATTAGACCCCCATATAAGTTTTTGCAAAACAAACAAACAAACAAACAAACAAACAAACAAGATATAGGGTCCATTCCACTAAGGACATTTTGATACAAAATGTTTTCTTCCTCTATTAGCTACATGCACATAATATTTCAACTTAGACTCAAAGCCCATCTCCTCTTGAGGGAGAACTACCAGAAAATACAAAAGGCCTGTACATTCACCTCCTAAAATATGACCCTTTCCATAAACAGGTCCAAACACAGAGCTCCCAATCAGTAGTTTAACATTATTCTCTAAGTTAAGAAATGGTCTATGTGGCAAGCACTATGACAACCACTTGCCACATGTGGCTATTTGTATTTAAATTAAGTAAAGCTAAACTTAAGCTTAGTTAAAAATTCAGTTTCTCAGTCACGCTAGTCACACTTAAAGTGCTCATAGCTACATGTGGCTAATACCACACTGAACAGAGTAGTTATAGAACGTTTCTATTATTGTAGAAAATTCTATTGAACAGTGCTAGTATGTGTTTGAAATGCATTCCCCTTAAAATTGTTGAACCAAAGAACCATAGGATTGTATAAATAAAAAGCCATAAGGCCATTATAGATGAAAGTAAATTAATTCATTCATTAGTTCTCTATGGGTTTAACAATCATGCATTAAGTGCCTACTATATGCCAGGCATTGTATTTGTAGTAGGAGATATAATTAGCAAAATAGGTATGATTCCTGACCTCATTTACCTTACAGACAATAAAATATGTAATTTCAACAGAATGCGATTATTTACTGCTACCTCTCATTTTGTTGCAATCACAACAAATGACAATTCTTTCACATTTATACCTGCCAAGGGGAGAAAACGTTTTGTCTCCTGAGAGGTTACAATCTTTCTGAGTCACATAACCCCCATAGTAACTAAAAGCAAGTTTCCTTCCAGACATTTCTGTGTATTACTCAGGTTTAAGCTTAATAACGAGCACTTAGGTCTATTTACCTCACATAGATTCAAATATGAGTGTTTCAGTCTTTGTAATCTATAATAACAGGTAACTAAATAGTCTCTGGGACAGGCTTTATGACAGAGTCAAAGCTATGTGTCTGGGGGATACAAAAGAAGACAGCTTTGAGAATGTCAAAAAGAAAGCCCAAAAATCCGCCTTCAGCTGGGTTAGTTTAAGTCATCCTAGTTGGTAGGGGAACATTTCGTATCTGTAGCTATTCAAGCTGAACATTACCCAGAGGAGTGAGCACTAGTCTTAACCCACGATTTCAGTGGTTAGTGGGCTGGATCTTGATCACTCCCTCCTGAAATTGTTTTAAGATCTAACTCCTACAGAGGATTCAAAAGAAAGATCAAGAAAATACCCACATAAGAGCCAAAGTTTATCTGCCAAGATTCTTAATGTTACTTCAAAATTCTCCCTCCTTAAGAAAATACTAATTCTTTCTGCTGAGAAACAATGAACATGTATTCTTGAAAGAAAGCAATAACCTCAAATTTAAGAAAGTTAAATAAAATATTTCCTGAAGTCTGTCTTCATCGACTGAATGTGCATATGCATGTGTGTATGTTTTATGTTCAGGAAAAGTTGACTCCATTTTCTTTAAAATAAAAATAACTTGAATGTCTTCAAGCATGACATTCTCCAGTTAATGACGAGTCACACATCACACCCTATCAACTTTAAGATGACCTACTTTGTACATATATGTAACTACTCAGTTTCTTCAGTCTTTTGAGTATGCAATTCTTAATTTACCATGACTCTAATTATTATCTTCTTTCCTTCCCACGGAATAGTCAATATCTTCAACATGGATTGGACAACACAGAAAGGGAGCTTTCCTTTGTAGATCTTAAGAAACCATACATATCTTGTTCACCATTTTCCACTGATGACTGTCATAATACGTCACAAAATCTGTATTTGTTATAAGTACAGAATGAATGAATTAATGAATGGTTAACAGCGGCCACTGCATTTTAGACACTTGTCATTATTAAGGCTAAATTATTTTATGTTATTAGTCTCTCAAATACTGTGGGTATGAGACAATGTAAAGTTCAGAAGGAAAAACCTGTGGCCTTTCTCACAGAAACCAATATGCATATCTCACTTCCCTGGAGCTGGAGCTGGATCTGAGAAGACCTCTGAATTCTGTGAAGTCATGGGAATGGGAAAGGTGTTAGGTAGGGTTCTGGGCCAGGACAGCAGGAACAAGCAACTTGTACCACGTGAAGCCTGGTTTCCAGCAGCAGCATGAAATCATAAGTGATTCACAATTTTAATGGTATCACCTCTTTTGAGTTACACATAAAGAGGGAATTTAACTGGGATTTGTTAAAGGTATTTTATTTTGCTTCCTATATCTCACCGGGCATTTCATTAGCATTTTACTTCTGCTCTAAAAAGAAAAAGGAAAGAAAGAGAAAGCCTTAAAAAACCAGAGGAGTCTGACCATCTGTCTATTAGATGCAAAGCTACGGATTGTGGTTCTTTGGCCTACCTCAGCTTTTTCTACTCTGAAAACTGAATAGGCTAAAAATGCACACACAATTAGAGGGTCAAGTAAAGAATGAATATACAGGTACACATACTTACACACACACACACATACATACTTATACACACATATGCACAACTACAAAGAGTAATATAAATCTTTACATTTTCTGAGCTGAAAGATGTCCTGTGATCACTGCCATCATAATCAGTACCCTGCTGAGAAGCCACAAAAATTGCCATAATATTGCCTCCAGATGCTAGCTATCAATGTTCCCTCTTCAGTAAAATAGCACCAAAATGGTACAGAAGCACTTTTCTGCCTATTGTATTCTTTCTGTCCCCATACCTCTCTCTTTCCATACTCCTGACTGGGCAGTTGTCCAAACTTACAATGAGCTCAGGAGAATATGATCAGAAACTATTGTATAATTTTTATAATTCTTTAATCACTATACCTTGACACAGCTTCATAATTTAAACTTGGGCATTTGATTTAACCTGATCATAAGCAGAAAGAGAATTGGGTCTGCTCTGTAATTAATCATTTCTGCATTACATTTCCCAAAAAACAATATAAGAAACAAAGGAACAGGAAACATCCTAACCCAGACCTTGATGTGCAAATAATTGGCCTGGCTTGGCTTTTGTCATTGTAGAGGACAGTAGCCCCGACTAAGGTTTATTAATATATGCTCTCTAGACAGACATAGAACACTGTAAGTCCTGCCCATCCCAAAGCCCCAGGAAATTCACAGAACGTGCCTCACTTTTCTACTCATTCCTTTTCCCTACAGTTTCCTCTGCATAAACATTCTTTATCAAAAAATGATGGTTTTGATCTTCCTACTTTTAAATACCATAGAGTGCCTAAGGCTTGAAAACTACATGTTTCTTTGCTCTTGGTTCAATATGCTCAGTGGGAGAAATTTGTCATCGGAGTTGTTGCTGTTGGAGAAATATAGAAATCTCCTTTCCCCTCAGTCCCTGAAGCATCTGTTGCCTGGACTTCTGTTTGTATTAATGAAATATGCCATCTGCATTGTGTAGGCTTTTACATTTCAGTAGGAAGCAGAGAAGGGAATCCCAAGGAGGAATCCATTAGCCATATAATGCCCCCTTTGTGCTCCTTCATGCATGACTCAAAAACCAAATCCTCCTGACCACCTGTGACCACTGCCATGGGCACAATTTTAAAGCAGGGAAAACTCAAGTTCTAAACAGGCCATCATTTCACTGTGGGTTGACTAACAGTCCACTCCTCTATTTGGAAATAAAGTATTGCAGATATAGTTTTTTCCTCTGCCTTAATAGGTAGAGCCTTAGTTAGAACCCTTTTAGACATAAATGACAGAAACCCAACTCTATCAAGCTTCAACAACAAAGAAGATATATTGCCCATGCATCTGAGAATTTTAAGGGGAGAATCCTCAGGTCTGACTGCCTCCAGATGCTCAAATGTTGCCAGGAATCGGCCTCTCACCTCTCAGCTCAGCTTTCATTGCTGTTGGATTATACTTAAGCAAATTCTCATCAGGCTGCTATACTTTTGTCCTGGGTTTATATCTGACCTGCTCAGCAGCCCTATGATTCATTAGTTCCAGCAAAAATCTAGAAATTGAGTCTCTTTGGCTCGAAAGGTCTGGCCTTTGTCACCTCCCTTCTTTTGAACCTGTGTTTCTGGCCAAGAGGGATGCTATGCCCTTACTGACAGACCAGAGTCTGTGTCCCTCAGGATCAGGTGTGTGGGATCTACTCTACTATAACCACATGGTCTGGAAGTGGGGAAGGGACCATCAGGGTCACGTTCCCAGAAGAAAGCATGCTTAAACAGGCCAAAAGCAAAAATGCCTACCCCAGAAAGGGAAGCCCAAAATGCATTCCAAGACTTGGCATAGTATTGGCAGAGTCCTTTCCTCCACTCCCTACCCCCTACCCCACTTTACCAAATTCTCTGAAGAATGCAGAGAAATTCCTTTGGGATACACAGGTATTGCTTACCTTTTAGGGGGTCACATCAGGGTCTAGGTTTCAGAAAAGGACAGGTCAGGAGTTAGTGACCAGACCTCAGAAATAGGGAGCTGGCAAGTATGAAACTACCTCAGGTGTGTGGGAGAAAGAATCAGAAGGAGAGAACTAGAAGGGCCAAGAATGGCCTGAATGGCAGTGGTGCATCCAAAATAACCAACCAGGGGAAGATATGCTGGACAGAAAACTCAATTTTAGTTCTCAATAATTAACATATATATTGAAGGTATAATCGTACTAAGACTAGGAATCAAACCATTAATGTGTGTTGAGTCAATTACCATGCTTAGCATATCTAACTTAATGAGGAATCAAATTGTGGGGGTGAACAGAGGAGTGGCTCAAATTAACCATGTGGAGACTCAAAGAAGTGTAAAGGCAGAAGGTGATATCTCAGTTAAGATCAGAAGGACATGTAAAAGGCGGAAGGAGAGGGAGACTGATTTAGAAAGTGAACAAACACAGTGTATCCAAAGCCCTTGTGATAGTTCTGAGAATGCAGAGATCAGGAAGGAAAGAGTGCTTCTTTATGGCTGAAGCACTACATGAGAAGGGCAGAAAGAGGGGAGAAAAGAGTATAAAAAGTCCAGAAGGTTAGAAGGGCAAGAAAACAAACAAAAACATCAACAAGCTGTACTGGATTTGGACTTCTTTGGCCTCCAGGACTGGTCAAAGCAAGAAATGGTTATGCCTCTGCCGCTGGATGCAGTTAATGAGAAGTTAGGATTAGGATCTCATCACCAAATATGCTCTCTTATCGTTGCATACATTCAGATGATATAGATGAGACTCACTCTTAGGGTAGTTTTATGCTGAACAAATTCAACCATCACTCCACATTTGACAAGAGCAAGATGCTCTCCCCCAATGGTAATTATGCAATAGGTCAATCCAGCTACACAATGAGCATCTGATCTTGGTATTTCCCAAATCAAGCACAGTGCCCAGCATATCACAAGCTCAATAAGTGTCTGCTGAATGGCTGCTATGGACAGAGGAGTACAAGATGTCTCTTACTGGAACCAAGCCAGACCTGAGAACTATCTATTTACCCTGTACTTAGTTAGCGACCAAAGAAGTGCCACTCTTCCACAAGCCATCCATCTAAATATTGGATGGCATTATAAGGAAAAGCTGTTATAGCTCTTAAAGGAAATGATTCCTGCAGAGTTTCAGAGTTCTAAGGAAAAAAAAAAATCACACTCAGCTCTCAGCATCAGGAATAAGATTCGTTTCCTTAACTACATTTTTTTAATCAAATGAGCATTGTTAATCTTTTAAATACATGTGTATATGTATTTTTTGCTTTAGCTACTAGAAAGTTTGTAGTGAATGTGGGGAATAATATATTAGCTGAAGAGAATCATACCATATACAAATGCCCATGACAGATTTATTCTAGGACTTTATCATTTTCCTTTACTGACTTACTTCACATCCATCAACAGTTTTGTCTTAAAAATTGTCCCTATCTTATTCCATAAGGTTGTAAGGGACTTAATAAAAATCTATATAATGTGAAAGGATAAACAGATCAATGGGGACTACACAGATGAAGTGATAGCTAGGTAAACAGTACCTATGAGGTCTTTATGCCCTTGTCCACTTCTACTTCCTTTTAATTTCTGAAGATACCTGCAATATCAATAACATCTTTATCTTGTAATAATAACCATATCCTGAGTACAGCAGCATCTTGATTGTTTCTAGGCACCTAAGGACACATGACTAGATGTGGGCAATGGGCGGTGACAAGAAGTGACATATATGGCTTCCAGATGAGAACACTTAATTATAATGTGAGACCCTCCACAGCTTTTTTCCCCAGCCTCAGAACTTGCGGTTACAGGTGGTGAACTCCTCAATGTCTGGGTCCCTGAATGATAGTTACGCAGAGCAGGGCTCCCAGATGACTCACACTTGTCCCATAATGTAAATAAGATACAAACATTTCCTGATTTAAGCTTCTGATAATTCAGAGTTGTTTGTTACTGTGGCATCAGCTAATCTTTCCTGACTGCTGTATACGTTAAGAAATGCAGCACACAGCCAGTAGAATGAAAGCAGTAGACAATCCTCCAAAGGAGCTGAACCTGCTAGTGCAGGAAGTGAAAAAATAAGGTAAAATATCAAAAGTTTATTGTGGGTTTTGAAGTATGCTTTCACAGCTGTGCAAAAGAATTAGAGTTCAGAGACGAATAATCCAAGTTATTCAGACGGACACATACAACAAAGAAATATTGAGATGCTGTTATTATTTACCTACAGATTCTTGCTGCTTTGTAGATTTCCGGCACTCAGCTGAGGCATACATCTGGTTTTAGAGAAAGGATATGGTTTATATAAGGTTTAATTTGAATGGTCCCTAGGAGAAATCCTATTAAACCCATTAAGGGAATTATAAAGCAGACACACCTTACTATGTCTAAGGACTTGAGAAAGTCACACTGCCTTGCTTGGCCTTCATTTTTGTTTTATTAGTAAAATGGAGAGTGTTGTGCCTGTCTTACAGCATTGTTGAGACAATCAAATTAAACAGTCCAAATAAATCCTTTGCCAAAAAAAAAAAAAAAAAAAAAAAAAAACAGAACAAAACAAAACCTCAAGAATTGTTAGAAGCCTCGTCAAACTTTTCACTTTACGTATTTAAAGTCTTATGCCCAGAGAGGTTAGCCTAGTTGTCCACGTCGTCCCAAAGCTGGTCAGTAGAGCTAAGAAGAAAGTGTTGATTCCACACAGCTGCTGCGTACTTGTTATATTCCCTAAGGACCAAACAAGTAGCTCTGTAACAAATTAAATTGAATTAATTTGTAGATAGATAAAATAATGTGTCTTGATCATCAAGACAGCACAGTTGTGGAAAAATGAAGAAATCTGGAGAGTGTCTGTGTATGGAGTTATCCGTTGAGAGGCAAGACTGCTCACACCTATCCTGAAACCTACCACTTGGTACAGCCTTTTATGGTCTTTTCCAGTTTATTCTGTCTACCTTTTCAGAGCACAAAGCATATGCCATCTAGGATAAATACCGGGCTTTTAATCATGGCCTGCTTTGTAACCTATCTCCTTGTTATCATTGTTATTAATTCCACTTCATATCGGCATTACCTTTGCAAGTGAGTATATTTAGCATCAGAAATAAACAATTAGCTGAACTCTTTGAGGGTGGGTGTTGGATGCTGACTACCTTGCATCATCGTATATCATAAACCACATCACATAATGGTAGGTCATAAGGTATTTCTTATAGTGTTATACACATAGAAGGCACTTAATTTGCATTTGCTGAGTGAATAAATAAATGCATGAATAGAGAAACAAACTAATAAAAGAAACTCACCTGCCTGTAGCCAAGTGCCTGGGAGAGATGATTGTATAGTACTATATTATTCTATTCTCTGATGGTAAGAGTCTGATTTAGACTGGCAGATTCAAAATAAGTAAGAGGCCATTCAGACTAAGCAAATCGCAACAGTGATACTTATTAGTTTATAGAAAAAGACCAAAGACTTATAACGTGGGTCACTCGAAACAGGGATAAAGCAAAGACCCAGCAAATTCACAGCAGTAAGCAATCTCATAATGCAAAGGATAACCTAATAGATCTTTCCCACCTGTTATCTCTCTAAGGGAGGATTCTTTCCACGAAACCAGAGATGACTAACTTGAGAGGCAAAGCACGATTGCTTAAACCAGCCATGCATCACTGGCACCAAATTGCTACAACTGAAAATGCGAAAAGCCGGCTAACCGCTTTCAAGAAAACCCATTTAATTTCCATAGAACATCCCTTCTTGTAACACGCTCCCTTGTAGGGAAGACCACAGTGAGAAAATCCCTAGGTTCCATATTTCAAGTCTCCAGCGCAAAAAGCAGCAAGCATTGACTTATGCAAAGGAGCAGAGGAAACTGGGGGTATGATAGCTTTGCTTAGGGGTCTGTATGAAGAAATGAAGAGGTAAAGAGGCAAAATAACCAGCACTTCGAACATGAAGTTCAAACTAGAAGGTAATATGGCATAGTGGAAATCACAGATGTCTTTGGAGCCAGAGTATTTAAATTTATAATGCACCACTTACTGAGTATCTGCGTGCAGTCTCGGGCAGGTTACTTCATTTCCCTGAGCTTCATTTTCCCTTTTCAACTGGGGTCATTATCACCTGTTTCTCAGGATTGCCATAGGATGACATGAGCTCATCCATAACGGTGGCTGGCATATAGTAGGAGCTCATAAAATAGAATTCCTTCCTGGCTATCCTCAGAGACATTCCTGATTGCACAAAAACATGTAGAATGTTGAGATGATCCATAAAATGCCCAGATTTAGGCAGAGCAGGGGTTCAGAGCTAAGCTGCCACAAGGACGTAAGCATTCTCCCTGCTCTCCATGAATTATGCAAAATCCATACGATGATGTGTCTGGGCCATTGCCATCTGGCTTCTCAGGTGTTTCAAGAAAAGCACGACAGAGAAGGCTAGGTGGTGGCTGTTATCACCACGTTGTTAAATATATTAATGGTAATGTGGCTAACTATGACTTAACCACATTATAAAACGCGATCCTGTAGTAAAAATCACAAAGTGTTCTTTCCGTAACATCATGGCAATTGTCCATGAAATGTCATTTAGAGAAAAGACACAACTATGGAACAGTACATACAGCATGAAACTAGTTACTTTAAAAACAACACACGGGGGCGCCTGGGTGGCGCAGTCGGTTAAGCGTCCGACTTCAGCCAGGTCACGATCTCGCGGTCCGGGAGTTCGAGCCCCGCATCGGGCTCTGGGCTGATGGCTCAGAGCCTGGAGCCTGTTTCCGATTCTGTGTCTCCCTCTCTCTCTGCCCCTCCCCCGTTCATGCTCTGTCTCTCTCTGTCCCAAAAATAAATAAACGTTGAAAAAAAAAAACAACACAAAATAACATTTTTTTGTTTCCTTGTATATGCATCTCCAGTATATGTAAACTATCTGAAAAAAATACATAGTATTTTGCCATAGTAACCTTTGGCAAAAGAACCATGGTTTGGGAACAGACCACAGAACACCAATACTTTTATCATTTTTTAAAAATGTTTTCCAACAAAAATTTGCTCATGTGTGATTTTTATAACAAACAGCAGGAGAAAAGGAAATGAAGGCAAGCCCATCCTCATGGGGACACTGGCTGGTGTATGGGCATCTGCCAAGGGGAGAAAGACCACCACTGGACGCCTCCGTGAAGGCAGGTGCGCCAGTCTGTGCTCAGTGCCAGGCTTGAGAAGTGCTGTGGAGCCTGGCTGTGACCTCATACACTCCAGAGGGCAGAAAGATGTCATCTCCTAAGGGAAAATAGTTTTCGAATTACATCCTTATTTTCATCTCTCCATTCTCGCCCCCTAAGCCCAATACAACCAAGCGCCTGCCTTTCCTGACCTTGGTCAATCCTGATATTTCTCCCATGTTTGTTTTCTCCTTCAAGCAAAACCATCAGAAGTCTGTTTTTTTTAATTCCCGCTCCCTCCCCCCCCCCCCCCATTTCAGAACAAGAACTGCTGAGCAGAAAGTTGACAGAAGTTCTGGTCTAAAGTCAGGGTTCTGCTTCTCTGATCGCTAAACCAGGAAGGGGGAAGAAGAAGCTACTCAAATTAATTACAGAAAAAATAGGACATTTGACTCTGTGTGCATGTACGTGTGTGTGTGTGTGTGTGTGTGTTTGAGAGAGAGAGCGAGAGAGAGAGCGAGAGAGAGAGAGATTCTGAAGAAGGAAAGAACACAAAACCCTAATTCCAGTGATTCATAAATGAATAGCTATAGTGAATGAAAGTATTGACACTGACAGCACAATAGCCCAATAAAAACAAAAAGAGGAAAAATCCTGTCTCATGGTCCAAAGTGAGGCACCAATTTAACACTTGTCTTACAGCCTGAATTTATAGCTGGAGATAAGCTATGAATTGGGCATGAAGGGAAGCAGAAGAGAACACTCAAGTTGGAATAATGCTAAGTAAATCCTCAGTGTTGTTGATGTCATTTTAGACATTGTTAGAGATGCACAGACAACATCAGTCATTCTGACAAGCCCCTTCTGTTCACTGTTACTGCTTTCCCTCACATTCAAGACGAGAAAATATATTGCTTTACACCCACGATATCCCCTCTCTCTTTTTCACTTTTTTCAAACTTCTAAAAATCCTGGGGCAGAAACAAACAGACCAGGAAAAAAAAGAACAAAAAAGGTAAGACAACAAGCAAACAAACTGAGTGAGGCCCAAAGTGTTTAATTAGAGAACCAAAGCATTTTCCAACTTACAAGTGGGCACGTGGTAAAAGATTCTAAATGAGGTTACATCTCCCCATTAAAAAGTGAAGCGATTGGTCCTTAAAATCACAGTTCTCCCACAAATGATGCTGAATTCTTAGAACAGGTGAAATACTGTGCATATGGTAATAATGCAATATGGCAGACAACCATACTTGTTCAATAACCAGTAAAAAAGAAACTAAAATGGACTGCAACTGTGTGAATACTAATTATTCAAAGTAGGTTCAACTAGAGAATCTTGAAATGAACAGATTAAAAGTCACAAGGCAGAACACTTCGAGAGCAAGAAATATAAAAAACGTCTAAACTCATTTTTATACCCCAGCAACTAGCACGAGGCACATTCAATGAACATAATGTGTCATGAATTAATGCCAAGATTATAAACAAATCTGGGGTCTGTCCTGAGTTAAAGATGATACTATGACTGGATAATTTTTAGAATGTTTAATTCAAACTGTGAGAATCTTCTTTGACCTCTAAGATATAGTTTCATGTTTAAATGTGGGTGCCCTGGAGATAGCAAGTCAAAGTTACAATCTGATTTACCATTTTATTAGCTGGGTGATGTGAGCACGTTGCCCTTTCAAAGACTGACTCCCCATCTGCAAAACAGAGACAGCACTTACACCTACCTACGATGGTCAGAGTGAAGATTAAATAATATAATGTATGAAAACTCCTTTGCACCATGCCTTTTAGTGTTACTGTGCTTGTGAAACATTTGTCACCACTGTTCTTGTGGAGCACAGCGGCCCCAAGAAGACAGAAGATGTGTTCGGTGGTCCCAATAAGCATGGCATGTTCCAACCTAGAGTTCCCAACTCTGACCACTGTCTGAAGTGGAGATAAGCCTCTATTGCATGTACCTAAGTCTTACTGCCTCTGCAAGTCTGATTCCAATGTTAGGATCAGGTATGCCATGGGAAACCTGCCAAATAGCTAACATAAAACAGAATCGAGGCTGATCAGTTTTGAAACGTATGTTTTTGTCCCAAACTGGAGACTGTTCTTAAGCCAGCTCTGAAGTGTTCATACCTGAGTACAAAAGACTGAAAAGGACGGAAGTGTATAATTAATAGTGTCAACTCTCCTCTGGCTACTTTTTCTTGGGAACTAGTAGCCAGTTTGATCTGAGCACTGGTGTAGTTACCAGTGGTGGGAAGTACAAAAGAAACAAAAAGGTAATCCAATCTAAGAGTAAGTGATCCATCAACTTGCAAAGTTATGTTCGAGCAAAACCAAAAAATAATAAAAACAAAAATAAAATAGGAAAGAAAAAGATCCAAACTTGATAAACAACCAGTCAGGGTATGTATAAAATGCGTCATTTTTTTTTTTTTTTCTTTATGAAACTCACGGAGCAGACAGCAGTTCTCCAACCTGATCAAGGGAACTGTCAGCCTTTTGGCCAGCTAACTGCAATGGTTGAGAGCTAAATTTTCTCTCAATGTCCACTCTTCCCAGCTCTCTCAAAACAAAAATGACCATTTTCTTTATTTCCATAAAGGCCTGGAAGCTTCACCACTTAGCTCAGCCAGAAACTTGCAAGGATTATAGTGATATTTGGCCACTTCAACATGAAAATCGCTTTGGCTGTGCCATTGGAAGTCAGGACCAACTTCAAGCATCCAACCTTGCAGCGTCTGCTCTCACTAGAAGGGCATCCTGAGAAACATTAGGTCAGAAGAGCCTGCCTGTCTGGATCTCCCTCTTACCAATGACACAGACAACCAATATTGAACTTCATGTAAGCTCTCTAGACCAGTCTGATTTTATGTTGCCAGTGTAATATCAGTCAGTTATGAACTAATGACTAATCAGAATAAATCCATTCAAAGTCCTCAGTATCACAATACAATTAAAATCAAGCTAGATTTTCTCCAAAATTAATAATTAAGGGACATATAGACACAAAGAATGACAAGAGAGTCATATAAGAATTATCATTATGGGAAAATCTAGGTATCTAACATGCAGATTCTAAGATTTTTGTGTGTTTGTTTTGGTTTTTCCTGGTGTTTGTGGAATCATTTCACAAAATTATGTAACATAGCTGCTAGAAGGATCTGTAGAAATCACAGATCACTCTCTCTTAAATTTATCGAAGAAAAAACCACTGGTGTTCTCAAGGATTAAGCACTTTACCCACCACTGAACGTTAGCAAAGCTGGACCTAAAATTCAGCATTCTTTGGAGGTGATTTTCTCCCTTTTCCAACAAACGTTGCAATTGTGGCTCATTTTGCAAAGGATTTGGAGATACACATGATTTGTTTCTTAGAAATTGCTAGTAAGCTATACACAAATGTGCTCTACACATGAGTCAGGAAGTTTCATTCAGTCCCCTAGTCCCAAAAAGCAACATCTCAAACATGGGCAATGTCTTCCCATCCACACTCTGGTGAGGGGATGTAGATACTGTGTCTTCGACACTACTCGCCAGGTGGTGACTGTATCATGTTTTTATACAGAAGAAATGGCTTACTGTGTTTGGATATGGGCTAAAACTTTGAAAATCTGGCAACTGGGGTGGGGGGGCATGAGAGGGCTGGGAAGCTAAAAATAATAGTGAATGAGGGGAAAACAGGCTTTAAGCTAAGTTGAAAATCAGTATTTCTTGGTCATAACAGGAAAACTAATTCAGTGCCACAGACATCTGGTAGCTTGTCTTAATTGAATCACTCAGTTGTGTGTTTCTTTTTTCCCCCTCTGCACTAATAACCGAAGTTTAATGGGATTTTAACATTTCCAGCAAGGTGGCACATATCCCCAGCTCTCACAGAAAGGTAATTGACCAAGATTGTATTAAACCATCATTATGGGAAATGCTTCAGGTCCCAGAAGAAAGGCTACCAATGCTTCTAAATTGGAATGTTCTTCCTTCCTTCGTCCCTAAGGTGATTTGCCAATAAACGAACATGTCAGCAAATGTCTATAACACATGATTAAACATGATCCAATCTGATTAAATACCTATTTAAGGTCACATTTATCTCTGCTTGACTTTATTATCTCCTCTTTGACCTAATTGTTTCTTTTCTTTCCTTATTGTGTATGTCATTGCTTTGGTAGTCTCTTGAGTCATACCATAGCCCTCTTCATTTTAAGCTCACTTTAAGCCTGACCTCCTCCAAGGAAACCAAGGCTTACTTCACCCTGTCTAAAACAAAACAAAACAAAACAAAACAAGCCCTCCGATGCCTGCTTCTAAATTTAAAAACTGCAATTAAACACTTAGATCATCAGCCTAGAAAAGGTGACATGCTAGGACTTTGAGGACACGTGGTCAGCATCTTTGAAAATTTCCCTGGACCACTCAGATTACTATGGTTCTTAAATAAGAAAATCTTAAGACAGAGAGCTTTCCACTTTATTAAAATTCTTGGACTCCAGACTGTAATCAAATTTAATGAGAAACAAAAACTAATCTGACCTCCCATGACCTGTAGGAGAGAAGAACCTCTATGATCTTTTGCATCCCAGTAATTTGATCTAAACCATTTTCAGCCTCTGGGATGAAGTCGGAAATCTTCCTTCGGACCCATTCCCTGCACATGTGTGGACAGCCTGTCTCCATGTCTCCAGCCTCATTATGAAACGCCAACAAGAGGGGACACAACAGTTCTGCTCATTGCTGGGGCACTTCTTTTGATGGATGGGGATTTTATCTCCTTTAATTGTGGGCATTTCCCTGTATCCCAGTTATGAGGAGGATCTGTGACCTCAATATAATTGTATTAATGAATCAATTCCAAGCAGACGGGACACAGTCTGTCCATGACAGAATAAAGAGTCTAAAAGATTTGTTAGGAACTAATGAGCAAATTGGGAGAATACTTATAAGCACTCTGCTTGCCATAAATAGCAACAGCAAGAGAGCAGTGTACAACGCAGCGCCATGGGCAAGTAGCCTTTTCTTCCCCCACCCGCTCATTTGAGCCTGTGGTTAACATGATTTACAGATCTTTGGTGGCTTGGACAGAAAATAAGATGCCAACCTGAATCGTGTTCATGACAGACTGATTATTCAGAGAAGATATGCAATTGCAAAAAATGTCCATGGTACATTGGCTCTTCAAGAAAGCTTGTTGATAATGAGCCAGATCTTGCCAGGTAAGAGAAATTAACTGGTTCAGGATTCTATGTTGTCATTTAGGGCATTTCTTTTCCTTAGATTTCTTTGACCAATGAATGCACTTTCCTTGCATACAGTTCCCTCTGCTTTCAGTCCCATGCTTCAAATTCTAATTTTCCAGGATATATCTGCTTAACCCTGCATAGGTTCTGACCCCACCATTACTTCGATTTTCTTAGAAGACATGTTCTTTGTAGTTAGTCATTTCTATGTAACTGGTATGTCTTTTAGTTCATTTTCTTAAGTGTCTGTGTGTCCTTTCTGGGTATCTTTCCCACATGACATAACTTTGCCTACTGTCTGATTAATTCTCAAGGGAATAGAAAGATGGAATCATTTTCTTGAAGACACAGAGGCACCCAAACAACAGAATAACCTCTGATGATGTCTTCCATATACACCCCTTGCCTTTCTGATTCACTGTCACTTCATTTATGCTTCCTTCCTGTGTGGGCTGATCTCCCCTCTGCCCTCATGCTCTAATTCTACCTTTCCACATGGGTTGCTTGGTTCAAAGCCATGCCACCTTGCTTGATTTCTTCCAACTAGTAGGTTGGACCCACTTCTCCCTCCAGATCTGATGTCACACTCTTATATAATAGGGAGTTGGGTGAATATGGCAATAAAGATTGGTTTTGGAGTCAGGCACACCTGGATGTAAATCTTGCCTCTCTCATTTACCAGTTGTGTAACCTTGGGCCAATAATGTATCATCTTGGAACCTTTTCTCACAGCCCGATGCCAAAATTCCATCAAATGCACAACTCACCCTTGGAGTGGAATTAGTGGATAGTGACTAAAATAGCAATGCTTCAGATATAAAGACATCAACAACAATAAAGCATAGCCTTGAAGAAACATGTAACTAATCAGAGCTCGTTAATATTGTAAGGAAAGAGTCAACTTGAAAATCCAAGAATTCAGATACTGTTTACCTGATTCCCAACTTTTCCTAAATGTAATCCATTATAATGCCCTAAGGTCTGAAATATTTTCCTACAGCTGTGTAAAATAGTAGTTAAAGAGTACTGACTTTCCTTTCACCTCATGTTGTAAACTAAAAGGCTCAATAAAAATGTATTTAGTGTCTTGAAAATAAAAAGTTTCTTCAGATGTTTCAAGGATTGCATAAAAGTAGTTCTGCAAAACAGCTAGGAAAGTGACTGGAACTGAAGAGGTTTTCAACACATCTTCCTTTACTTTCTGTCGATGTTTCCACTAGACTGTAAGCTCTTCAGGGTAAGCAGGAAGTCTTACAAATCTCCATGGGCATCAAAAAAAAAAAAAAAATTCACCACACTTGTTTTTCTGGTCAGGAGTATTAATTCCTTCTTCCAGATAAACTTAACTTAAATCATGCTCTCCATGAGGAAGGATTTACACACGAGCAATAGGATCCTCAAATGGGAGAGCAGGATCAAGGGCTGACACTATGCTCCATTCTTCTTCCACAATTGGGGAAGTCTGCCCAAAGCAACAGTGAACTTTCACTAGCAGAGACAAGGCAAATGGGCAGTGTGGCTAATATTTTGAAATCATCAGGCCTGAAGTGGTTGACTATATCTCTGCCACGTACAGTCGTTTGGCTTTGGACAAGTTTCTGAGCCTCGATGAACCTCAGTATTCCTTCTGCAAAATGAAGTAACAACGTTGCTTTGTGAGGATCAAATCTAATGACAAAATCCACATAATGTGCTTAGCAAAAAAACAAGCACGCAGACAAAAACCCCAACCACAACAGAGGGGATTACCAAATGATTGCCAAATCATTTTTCCAGGACGCATTTTCCTAGCTGGGATTTCATTAACTCTAACATCCCTTTAACTTGGAGTCGGAGCATTTCCCCAAGGCTTCTCCTTGCCTCATAATGCGGATTAACATTAGTTCTCTGGCATTTCTCCTCACTGCCCTTTAGCTATAAGCTCAGTATTTGATCAAGTTTCCCGAGTTTTACTCCCAGGTGGTGCCACTATTTCTAGTGACGAGACTCTGAGGAGGAACCCATTTCATTTGTGCCAAGGTGTTCATAAGATGGCTGCTGAAAACATATCACACATCTAAAGCCCCTTTAAACCAGTAAATTATTTGCAAATGAGGATGCTATTTTCCATCACCTGTCTCCGAACATGAACTTGTAAAATATCAAGGCAATATCAAAAGTTTCAGTCATGATTCAAGATGCCAAGCACAAGTCCAGCGGAGCAGGTGCCTTGAGCTGGTTGCCACTGACAGCACACTGGGTAAAACTGTTCTGAAGTACCACATGCATGATAATAGCTGTCTAGATACAGCAAATAGATATAAGCAAATGAACGGTCTTAGAACCGTCTGCTGTCATTCATTCAAAAGAGAATCTCTCAGAGGCTGACTACCTTTGTTGAAAAATAAATTTAACTAGAATTTAGTTGCCGCAGGATGAAAGAACATGGAATAAATCAGTCAGTCTCAAGCAAGAGCTGCCATTTCCTCCAATGGTAAGAGAAATACAATGATTGGGCTCAACTGGGCACTAGAATTACGAGGGAGGAAAAAGAATGTACAAATAACTCTTGTCAAAGGCTCCACATGAGCCTGAATGATAACGCAACTGCCTTTGTTCATTAGGGAGAAACCAGGTAGAGATGGAGTAAAAGTTGTTAACTAGGAAAATATTTCACATAAACATGATTTTGTGTTTTAGCCACTTTTTCCAACTTGCCATTTAATCTGAAAATGGGAGTGTAGACTTGTCATCTTACGTTCAAGAGGCTTCTCTGAACAAGCCCTCAGACGGAGATCTTTAAGACCCTCTCCAACAGCTCTTCTAATTCTTTCTCACTGCCCCGAATAACCTCTTTGAAGCCTTGGCTGAAATCTCTTTTCTTTATTGATTTTGGTTTCCCCATCACTAGCACTAGTGCTATTGTTGGATTCTACATGAGAGACCATTGATCATTTTCTGAAGTTCACAAAAGTTCTGCCCCGATCAAGTGGGAGTTTCTGTGGGTGTCAATGTCAGTTTATTTATTGGAGATGGAATTATGCTGTTCTGAGTTACAGAGAAGATTCCATCCCCTAGAACTGCAGCAGACTTAAATGATTTCTTCAGGAACATCCAAGAATTCTATATATTCTAGAGAAAAAAGACCAAACGATCAGGGAAGATGGGAAGAGTTTCACAAACAACAAAAGAATGATTAAAAGAATTGTTTTATGATCCTGAAACTGAGACTTTATTGTGAGTCAAGAGAATGCAAACATCCTCAGTAGAACCACCAACAGTGAGAAAATCTGAAAAACCTAGCCATTCAACAGCCCTTAGAGGCAGAGTAAATTTTTCAAAAAAGTGGGAGGCTTCATTTTATGGTTGCTTTTATTTGCAGAGTCACAAATAATCAGCATTTTTTTTTTAAATCAAGCTTGATATTTCAAGTATCATTAAAATGGAAAATGCAAAAAGGTCTCCAGGCAGTGACAGAGTTAAATAACTTGAAGAGATAAATTGTAATTTAAATGATTAACCAAAAACCTTCCGAAGTCTTCCCACAGGAATAAAGGCTGGGAGCAATTTATTTAGAATTGCAAGAGTAAATCAACACTACAGTGGTGGCCTTGCATGGCTGAGAAATCCTTCTGTGCAACACAGAACTGTGACATGACCATAAAAATAAAAAGATCTTAGGACCTGTCTGATATCAACTTCTACTCACAGTTTGGCCTATACACAACACAAGATTGAAAAGATTTCTTTATAGACTTTGAGCCCTAGAGTTTTTTTTCAAGCAGGTAGTGTTTCTGGTAATCCTGAAAGGGCTGTTCTTTTGTGTGTGTGTGTGTGTGTATGTGTTAAAATAAACATAAGATTTGCCATTTTAGGGATTTTTAGGTGTGTAATTCAGTGGCATTGAATGCATTCTCGATATTGTTTAACCATCACCACTATCTGTTTTCAAATGGTACTGTCATTCCAAACAGATACTCTGGACCAATGATGTAGTAACTCCCCATTTCCACCCCCCACCAACCCCGGTAACCTCTGTTTCACTTTCTGTCTCTATGGATTTGCCTATTCTAGGTACCTCATGGAAGTGAAAAGAACTAGAAGTTGAAATCACTTTTCAAGGCTCCCTTGTTGCAAACACCACACAGAGGTTGCTGGGCCCTGGAGACTTTCTCCCGCTCCTTACCCTACCTATTCCAATTACGAGCTATCTTGTACTGCAGCTCTTTATGCATTCGTGTCCACGGGTGTTGGCATGGCCATTATTATCGGCATGCCCTCCTCCCCCAGGCCTGATACTGCAATCTTTCAGATCACACTGCGGCCTTATGTCCTGACTGAATTTCAGCTCCTCTGAGCCCCACCTCTCTGTCCTGTAACTCATCTACCAACCGCAAAGCCTTCTTCAAAAACAGTCGCTCCCCATGGCGTGGTTTCATGCCCTCTCTTGGATGTTGTGGGACCTTAGAAAGGGCACCTCACTCTTCTTTCATTTAGAACATTTCTAGCCAGTGCCTATACTACACAAAGGACACCACCATGATAATCCTTTGTGACCGAGTTATCTCCCATCCATTTTGCAAACTGGGCAGCTGAGGCACAATCAACAGGTGAGAAAAACCCCCATCCTTGTCTACTCTCCCCTGTTGCCTGCCCCCAGCCTCCTTCCAATACGTGTGCTGTTGACCCAAAATAGAAAAACCATGTTCCATCAACGTTTCTTTCTTCAAGAAGAATAAAGTAGTAAAATCAAACCTCAAAAATTAAACATCTCAGACTCCACTGAGCTGGAATTTATGATAATTCTCTTCTTCATCACATTGAAAGGCTTCCAGTACGGGTCAGTCTCCCTCTCTCCCCCCGCCGCATATCTTCTCCTCCTTTTCTCTCCTTCATCATCCCCAACCCTCATCTATCCCACCTTACCAGGGTCAAGTTTCTGTAAACTGCAGAAAACCCCATTATTTCTTCCTATAGCCAAGTTTTTCCCCAATTATGAGAAACTCTGCATTTTTCCTACCCAAATATACCTAACCTAAAACATCCAGTGAGAACCCACAATACTCTGCAAAGCACTATGCCATTCTCTCTGTTCTCATTTTGCATGCTATGTGCTCATTTCCACAAGGTAGCATTTAACTTTTATATTAGCTAACATAACTCCTCAATCTCCTTCAAAACTGGAGTTATTATATATTATTTATGTGATGTATCCACCACGGTGCCTAGCAATCCTTAGCACACAGACAGGAGACAACAGATACTTGTTGCTTGATTGATAATTCAGTCACAGCTGGGCTGAAGCTTATCTCCTTACTGTCAATGAAATAAAGGGCTTGCTAAGCAAATTAATACTGTAAACAGAGAGAGTTTGGCCTACTTTAATGTGAAAATCAACACACTATTTTAAGCAGCACTTCCGTGGCTGCTTCCATTCAAAGAATCAATGTGCTGATTGTGATTATTGTCTGTTTGTTAAAGCATTAACAAGATTCACTAAGATTACCATCTTCAACAGCCCTGTTGTTACCCTAAGCGCACAACCACATTCCGGCTATTATTTCTCCTCTCATACATTTTAAGAATAAAATCTAGAAAAATGAGTCCTTGCACAGCTTACTTGGGCGAACACATGCAGGCTTTTTCTTGTCTTTGAAAACACGGTCACACTTTTGGAAGAGCCTTAGAGCTGTGTTGTTTTGTTTTGCCCTTGTCAGGAATAGAAGATGTCTTTAAAGGAGCTGGAAATCTAGACAGTGGGATGGACTTTGTGGGAAGAGTCCTTCCACGCAGCCCCACTGTTTTGTTCACAGCCTTCTCTCTGCGTGTCTTTGACTACTCTTGGCACTTGATCACAGCCACAGTTTTTGAAACTCTCTAATATCATGACTCCAGGAATTTGAAAACTAAACGGGTCTAGAAAGGAAAAGAAATCCTCAACAGATCCCCTGATTTCAATTCTGGTTAACTAATTGTCTTCTCCTGCCTGTTGCTATCTCAGCAGCAAACATGAACAGCTTACTCAAGAGCTTTCCATGTGTAACAGAAGAGCTGCTGAAAAGGACAGCATTCAGAACTCCTGATCCCCACCACCTTTGCCACAAATCACTACAATTTCCATGTGCATCATTGAGATTACTGCTCCTGTGCATTGCTGCTCCTCCTACTCCTAAAGATAAAAAAGGGGTCAGAGGATCTTAGTGGCCCTGGGCAAAGTCACTGGCATACTTTCACTCGAATGGGAGGGAGGTGTGGGGTGGGACACAGATGTGAAGAAGGAAGAGGGGAAAGTATGTGGGTATGATTCACTCCATAAAGAAATAGCTGTCATTTCACTATAATATTTTATGACTTTTAGACTCTGTACTATCAATTCCTACCAACAGCTTTCCCTCCCTCCATCGCTGACTGGAGTAGACCACTGACGTTTGACATCTTGTCATTCTACAGTAGTTCCATGTAGTTGGACAAAAATGTGAGGGGGAGGGTGGAGTGGGCCATGGAAAGGTCAGCAGGGATGGTCATTACTGTTCCCATTACTGTTCCCTATAGAGAACCCCGAAGGATTTTAAGAGGAGTGAAAAAATAAAATCTTTGAAAACCTAGCTCTGGCTGTTCAGGTGATGTCTTGGGCCATGAGTTGATGACTTTGGCTTTGCCTACAATAAGGAGCACACAACATGGTGGAAATCGGAAAAGGAGACGTTCCTTTGGAAATCACACTCTTACTACTCCATGTGTATATGTGTACATCTTTTAAAAACAATTTAATGTTTTTATTCATTTTTTGAGAGAGAAAGAGCGCAAGTGAGAGGGGTAGAGAGAGAGAGGGCGGGGGGAGACACAGAATCCAAAGCAGGATCCAGGCTCTGAGCTGTCAGCGCAGAGCCCCATGCAGGCTGGAACTCCTGATCTGTGAGATCATGACCTGAGCCGAAGTCGGACGCTTAACCAACTGAGCCACCTAGGCGCCCCTATGTACAATATATCTTTTTTTTTTTAATTTTTTAATGTTTATTTATTTTTGAAACAGAGAGAGACAGCATGAGCAGGGGAGGGGCAGAGAGAGAGGGAGACACAGAATCCGAAGCAGGTTCCAGGCTCTGAGCTGTCAGCACAGAGCCCGACGCGGGGCTCGAACTCACAGACTGCGAGATCATGACCTGAGCCAAAGTCGGACACTCAACCGACTGAGCCACCCAGGCGCCCCATACAATATATCTTTGATTGAGGGTCCTGTCTTATTTACCAGTGTAAATCCTGTGCTGAACAGAGAGCCCAACATATAGGTGTTCCTTGAATATTTGTGAATTGATTTAAAATGCAAAAAAGGGGGCCATGAGAAAGAACAATTATACAATGGCAGGTAAGTCTCTGTTATAGTAAATTTATTCTAAAGAAAGTAAGGTCCTCAGCCTCCTTTAATCATGGCACATCTCTCCTAGGACTTAGCACAATTATAAGATTATTTGTATTATTCATGTATGTTACTCTCTCTCCTGCTGGAATATGAATTCCAGAAGGCTGCAGATTATATCTACTCACTGAATCTGGCACTGAGTACAGTGTTTTGCACATAGTAGGAACAAAACTGAATGCACTGAAGTATAACTGTGGTTTACATTCTTTTCTAATTAAGCATTATAAAGGTAATAGTGTCACACACACAGATCAGGATTCCTTTTGACAAAGAAGATATAAAATTATGTGACCAAACACAGCTTTAATTGTATAAAATGAACAGAAGTCACTGGAGAAATCATGAAAGGGCACTGATAAAACTGCCCTCCCCTGCCTAACACCTGCCAATCCATAAGAGTGCTTCTTCTAAGAAGCTCAGAACATGCATTGGGAGTTACCTAATGGCTCCACCTATAAGTGCATCAGATTAATACTGTATTCTCCCAAAAGAAATATATCCTACAGTGTTCTAGAAGAAACCAGAAAATTATAATGAAATTACATATATTAACACCCAGTCAAGTATCTGGCAGGCAGGAGACCCATGTTACTTGATAGCCATTGTTGCATTTCTGTTTCTTTTTCAGGTATTGTTAAAAATCACATGTCCTTTTGTAAAATGATCCCAGGTGACTTTTATAACCAGAAACCAAAAGATAGATTAGATACGCTACTAAAAGCAAAAAAGAAAGAGAATACAGATATTACATATGGTTGTTATAGCAACTGAAAGTGTCTCCTGATCTCCTCATTTGCCCCCACTCTTTGCCACAGTCCTGTTTCTAGATAAATAATGTCTGGTTTTTCTTTTAAGTGGTTCATCAGGATGAAAGTAAACTGTGGCCTGTTTAGTAGCAAAGACTCTGAAGTCTTAGGGGAAACTAGAGAAAGAAACAAAAAGGCTGAAAGGAACAGACAACTTGAGATCAAGAAGGCAGAAACCAGAAATCTGTTTATGCACAACTTATGGGGGCATTTATCAGACATTTCACAGGAGTGGCTGGTGAACCCATATGCAAGGGAGAGTGCAAGGAATCCTGGCTTCACTTCATGCAAATTATCTGTTAAAATATTAAAAAATCAAAAGGGAATGAGAGAATAGAAAACATGCAAAAAATCTTTATTTTTTTCTGATCCCATCTAGGGATCTACACAGTCTTCAATGAAACCAGAATGCATTGAGTCCAGATTGAGTTCAAGCCATCAAAGCTTGAAAGCAGTGGGTTTTGCTAGGCAAATCTGGGGCTCTATTGTCAACATCAAGAGCATACAAAACATACTTCAGCACCATGCTGTGTGGTCATACCATTTTAGTTCTGGAGAACCACAGATGTTACTCTTAGAAGGTGGCTTGGAGACCTCAGAGTTTGGGGTACAGATGAAGCAACTGAGGTCCAGAGAGGGAATATACTTGTCCAAAGTCACAGCTGGTAAGTGATGGTGCCCAATTGATAATAACTAACACAAGATCACAACAGACTCTTAAACACACAGAAATGAGTGTTGCTGGAGGGGTGTTTGGTGAGGGGATGGGCTAAATGGGCAATGGGCATTAAGGACGCCACTGTTGGGATGAGCCCTGGGTGTTATATGTAAGTGATGAATCACTAAATTCTATTCCTGAAATTGTTATAATACTATATATTAACTAGCTTGTATTTAAATTAAAAAATAATTTTTTTAAAAAAATTAAAAATAACTAACACAAGATGCTGAGATACAGCAGACTGTGTTCTACACGCCTTATATATTATCATTTAGTCATTGTGCTTGCCTTTACCATGTCTGTGTTATATATGAGCAAACAGGAACATGGGGAGGTTAAATGTTATGCCCAAGATGACCCAGCCAGTAAACAGACACGTCAGGATTCAAGTCCATGCCGTTTGATCTCAGGGTTCATTTCTCTTAGCCTCTTTGCAACACTGCCTCTCCTGAGGAACTAATACCTGCTGAGTAAGCCACTCAGTCATTTATCCTTGCCCTGCATCCAAACAGAAATAGATGTGGGGTCAAGTTTCTAATAAAACACTAATATTCTCTTGGCCTTTCCATACTTCCAGTAATCCAGTGCCCACTGCCTGCTTCCCTATACTTCACCGAGCCTCTGCCTTCCCTTCTTTCCATTTGCAGAACAAATTTGGGACAACCAATCAGTTCCATCTAACTCTATTCAGGAACAAATTCCCTTCAAATCAGTCCACTAGACATGTATAAGGCCATGGTCTAGCCAACTCTCTTAATAAAAAAAAATATTTCCAATGTTCCATTTTGGAAAGTGTTTCATCAACAGAATAATCTGGGACTTTGTGGTTTCATGGCTCTTGTTGTCTCCCATCAGAGAACCCCTGCATTCTGTAGTTGCCAGCTGGCCTCTCAGTCATCATCCCTCCAGCCTGGGAGCCAGGTGGAGAAAGAGACGGCTGAGAGGTGGGAATGACAGAGAGGACAAAACAGACCTTGGCTGTTGCATGAGAAGTAGATGACGTGGGTTCTCAGGGAATTCTGAACCCACTGCACGGATCCTACTCAGTCCCTAGCCATTCTTGCCCTAGAGGAACCCTTGAATTTGCTCCCTGTCCCGAATGTTGGCATATACCATTCATTCTGCCTGGACCGCATTCTCTCTAAGCCAAATTTCACTTCGTTATATAGTTTCTTCTGCCCCATTAGTTTAGGTTAAACCTCCTCTATATGTGCTTTCACAGAATGTATTGAAATTGTTGCAATATTGGCCTTTACAAGAATGTTCACGGCAGCAGTATTTGGCCCCAAACTACAAATTACTCAAGCACATATCATGGGAAGAATGGATAGATAAGTGGGGGTTTATTCACACTGTGGAATACTATATGGGAACAATAATGAACAAACTGCTGCTATATGGAGTAATGTGGATGACTGTCACAAAAGAAGCCTGTTACAAAAAAAGTATATACAGTATAGCTCCATTTATATCAAGTTCAAAAACAAGAAACATTATTTTTTTTAACCTTTAAGAGCAATATAGTGATTATCCCTGTGGGATAGTGACTAAGAGAGAGCACAAGTGCATTTTTGGGTGATGATAATATTGTTTCTTGGTCTAGTGCTAGTTACACAAGTGTGCTATGTGAAAATGTATCATTTATGATTTGCGTATGTTATGCTTCAATAATTTTGTACCAAGAAAAAAATCAATACTGTACTGTATTTGATATCTTTCTCTACCTACTAAACTCTGATTTCCATAAGGGCAGGGGCCATGTGCATCCAGTTCATTATAGGACCTCTGGCTCCTATTTTATGTTCCTAGAATATAATTTTTTTATTAATCTTTTTTTAATTTACTTTTGGAAAAGAAAGAGACAGAGTGCAAGGGGAAGGGGGGTGGGGTATGGGGAAGAACACAGAGAGAGGGAGACACAGAATCTGAAGCAGGTTCCAGGCTCTGAGCTGTCAGCACAGAGCCTGGCATGGGGCTCGAACCCAAGAACGATGAGATCATGACCTGAGTCAAAGTTGGATACTTAACCAACTGAGCCACCAGGTACGCATGTTCTTGGCATATAATAAGCTCTCCATATATGCTTGATATGTGAGGTATTGAATAGATAGATAAATAGTTACTTTCCATTCTCATTATCACCAAAATGTTCAAAGCTATAATCATCTCTCTCGGGTCTTGATGTCTAAAAATTCTCAGGGCAAAATTCATATTTGCTTTGTTACTGTTGAATCTCCTGTCCCTGGTATGATCCCTAGTGCATAGTAGGTGCTCAGTCAATATTCTTTAAAAATAAAACAATGAATGCTTGACCTCCTAAACGATCTCCCCATCTCTATAATATTTTTTTCTGAAATTCATGCTTGACCACTCTTATTTTAATGCACTTTCTTTAGGTCACTTTTTATTTACAGTATTTACCAGATCCCTAATTCCCATGAGAGAAAGAGAACACTTAGCCTCCATGATCCAAACTATATTTGCACAATTTTTGCTTATTATTCTTCATGAGAATCCATCTTTCCACAGAGAATGTTATTTCCTCCTTCGCATCCTTCCCTGCCTGCTTCAATCCTCATAACCATATCTGCCTGTAAACTCCTTGCAAGGCTGATGGTCTACGCTATTCACCAAGTTTTACTAGTCCCTTCTTTTAAGGTGAGCAGACAGAAATATCAATTCATATTTACATTTTACTTCTCAAGTAGACTTGCACACTCTGCAAATCATGTATCTTTTTATTTAAATCTTAGAAATTACTTTTAACAGTAAAGGTCCCCAGGACAATTTGATTGTTCATGGGCACACTTCAACATGTGCAAAGAGCATCCTAAAATCTTAGAAGACTTTCCATTTAAATCAAAGAACATATTTGAAGCAACAATCATGTGCCGGGCTCCTGAGAAGCACAAAGCTTAATGCCTCTATTTGCTCCACACTTTGTACTGTCCTTCAATACAGACTGACCCTCAGGAAGAGGCCAGATGAGAGTTCATTGCTGTTAAGATTTAGTTCTAGAGCCAAAACTATTCCTTCTCTAGACTTTCCATTCATTTCCTTTTCTCAAGCCGTACAAGATGTAGCTTTGTGTGAGACAGAAATTCCTTTGGTGCCAAACACATGAGGGTAAACAAAATCCATCTCCCCTGGCAAAGTTTCTCCAATCTAATTTGTGTAATTACCTATCTCCCTAATGATGTGCTTGTTTACAGATTAAAGCTATGAATCTAAGCACAGAAATAAGATTAAATCTTATGAATTAAATTCTCATTTGCTTAAATCATCTGGATATTCTTTCTTTCTTTAAAAGACATTACAGGTAAAAAGGAGGACATTTAAGTTGCTGCTTCTGGAAAGACACACACAAACATAATTTTGAAAATCAGAAACCAAGCAGAAGTGTACTCTTAGTTTTAGCCTTGTTGATATAAGATGAGCTTATTTGGAAAGTCTGGGGGTGTTTGGAGGGGGAACCAAAACAAAATATAGTTTCCATTGTCATTTATCTTTCTAAAATCTTTCCAAATAAATTAAGGACACCACGGTCTTCCCTTGAAATCAGTTGGTGATTTAGCAGTGAACTCCTAGTAAATCCTAGGGGACACAAAGGAGAGAACAAGAAGGAGAGAGGGAGAGAAAGAGAAAAGGAAAGATAGAGGAGGAAAATGGAAAGTAGATCCTTTAAGGTACAGTCAGGCCTTACACATATACACCAAGATTTAGGAGTTCGCCAAGCCTGTATGCACAAGGCTGTTCCATTGCCACATGACTGCCATGATGTAAGCCACGCTCCAGAAGACAAAACGTAACCAATCCACGTGCATTAGTCCTTCAGCAGGACTTTTTAAAAACTATTTCCAGTGATATCACAGTCCTTTCTGAGAAACATAGAGTCACCAAAACATAATAATAATAGCCCAGAAATAAAGCTAAAAATTATAACTGGTAGGTATTCAGAACCTCCACACAGCTAACCAAGAGCAAAGTGCTTCACGTATGTTCTCCCATTTGTCTCTCACAACACTTCCGTGGGGTCGCCATTATCAGCCCCTCTTTATGAAGAAACTGAGGTCTAAATTGCTTAAGTGATCTGTTCAAGGTCACCTGGCTGGCAAAAAGTGGACCCAAGACGCAAACCGATGTTTATGGGCCTGTGGATTCTCTGAACCACTGCATTCCACTCCAGGATATAAACAAAGATAATGCTGAGGCAGCCTTCAAATTAATCCAGCAGTAAAACAAACTCAGTCTTGATCTAATAGTCATCCACAGTTTTCACTTGCCTGACATCTGAAAAGAGAATAAGCCTATGGCTGTGTTTATCTGAACACGTACTATCTCAAACTTCGGCAACCAAATTTCCTCATGAAATCTGTGAAGCTACATTTGCTACCCTCACAATTCTCTCACACATGTGGATTCCAGCAACACAGGTTTTCAAAGAAGACTTTAAAAGTATGCTATGTTAAGAAGCTTACCACCTATGTTTTCTTCTAAGAGTTTTATGGTTTCTGGTCTTACATTCAAGTCTTCAATCCATTTCGAGTTGATTTTGTAAACCACATAGCGGGACACTTTCATTCTTTTCTACAAGGCTGTCCAGTTTTCCCAAACCATTTATTGAAGAGACTGTCCTTTCTCCTTTGTATATTCTTGCTTCCTTTGTGATAAATTAATTGACCATATTCCTGGGAGTTTATTTCTGAGCTCTGCATTCTGTTCCATTGATCTATGTGTTTGTTTTTATGTCAGTACTTTGATGTTTTAATTACTATAACTTTGTAATATATGTTTTTTTTTTAGCAGACTCCAAAATAAACACTATGGACCACATCAACTTAAAAAGCTTCTGCACAGTGAAGAAAATCATCAACAAAATTAAAAGGGCAACTTTCTGAATAGGAGAAGACACTTGTAAATCCGGTATCTGTAAAGGGGCAAATATCCAAGATATATAAATAACTCAAACAACTCAATAACAACAGAAACCCATGCAGTCAAAAATGGGCAGGGATCCAAATACACATTTTTCCAAAGAAAACATAGAGATGGCCAACAGACTCATGACAAGATGTTCAACATCACTCATCATCAAGGAAATGCAAATCAAAACCACAATAAGATATTACTTCATACCTGTCATAATGGCTTATAATCAAAAAGACAATGGGGCGCCTGGGTGGCGCAGTCGGTTAAGCGTCCGACTTCAGCCAGGTCACGATCTCGCGGTCCGGGAGTTCGAGCCCCGCGTCGGGCTCTGGGCTGATGGCTCAGAGCCTGGAGCCTGTTTCCGATTCTGTGTCTCCCTCTCTCTCTGCCCCTCCCCCGTTCATGCTCTGTCTCTCTCTGTCTCAAAAATAAATAAACGTTGAAAAAAAAATTAAAAAAAAAAAAAAAAAGACAAGTGATAACAAGCACTATTGCGAGAGGTTGTAGAGAAAAGGAAACCCTTGTACACTGTTGGCAGGAATGTAAATGGGTTACACTATGGAAAATAGTATGGAACTTCCTTAAACATTTAAAAGTAGAACTACCATATGATTCAGTTATTCCACTTTTGAATATTTATCTGAATAAAACAAAAATGCTAATTTGAAAAGATATATACAACCCTATGTTAACTGAACCATTATTTACAATAGCCAATATATGGAAACAAACCTAAGTGCTCAAGACCGGATGAATGGATAAGGAAACTGTGATACATACGCAAACACATGCGCATGCACACACATACACACACACACACACACACACACGTACACACACACACACACACACACACACACACAGGAATATTTTTTGGCCAGAAATAAAGAAAGAAAGCTTATCATTTATGACAACATGGATGGACCTTGAGGGTATCATGTTAAGTGCAATAAGTCAGATAAAGACAAATATCTAAGGTTTCACTTATTTGTGGAATCTAAAATAAAAAACAAAACAAAATTTGGAGATTCAGATGGTGATCATCGCAGTGGAAGGGGGTTTGGAGCTGGGCAAAAAGGTTAAAGGGAGCCAATTTTATTCAACAAATGGCCATCAGACTTCTTGTCGTTACACTCTGTAAGTAGTATATGCAAGTACCAAACTATTATGTTGTATACCTGAAACTAGTATAATATATACCAATTTTATCTCAATAAATACATAAATAATATAGATTTTTAAATGTGCTAGGTTAAAAGCTGTGAACATTCAAACTTCTAATTTCATGACATGCAGTTTTACTGTCAGTGATGATTTCACACTATCATTGCTGTGGTTTGCTTCTTTGTGGTTGACTTTTAAGTGTTGAGTTTTCAAATAAGCGAACACACATTTGTTCTTATTGGGCCGTGTTGTCGCAGATGGAGCTAACACTCTGAATATTCTCAGTGAATGCCTATAATGTTGCTTTTTAAGTGAAATCCATGCTACAACTGCTTTTAATAGAAAATTCTTCGGTTAGAAAAGTCTGCTGTATCTTCAACCTTTGTGATCGAGAAAAAATATATACGCACATATATACGTATTCCTGCAACAAACCATTTTCAAGACATCTATAGTTACAACCTCTCCAAAGGTCTTTCAATGTCCCAGCAGCTAACATATATTGTACTTAGTTTGGACCGGCATTGTGTAAAAGTCTTTACACACATGACCTCTTGCGAGACTCAGGTAAATCCTTTTAGGTACATGCAATATTAGTTTCATTTTGTGGGTTAAGAAACTCTCTTAGACAAATTAAATGACCTACCCAACGTTGCCCAACTAGGAAACGGCAGAACCAAGAATCCAAACTTAGTCTTTATCCTACATATAGACTACTAGTGTTTTGAATCCTTTGAAAAAACAAAAGCATCCACTCTGAAGTCCTTCACAGTATATATAGTTCAGTTTCCACAGCCCTGAGATTTCTTATCTGTAAAATGAGGGCATCAGAAGAAATGATCTCAGAGATCTTTCCTCTTCATGAGGGACCCAACATTTAACAACACTCAATTACCAAAATCAGACTGGTGGAAAAGCAAGGAATGGAAGTGTCCAGCAAAATCCCCACGTGCACTCAAATTCAGCTCCTAAGAATCTGTACTGAGCATCTTTTGGTCCAACTTTCATCTTGTCCAGTTTTCCAGAGATGGACATCATGGAGGGGAGGGGCACACACACATTATTCAACATTAGAACAAATTAAAATTATTACTGTCTCCTCTAGGTAAAAACATAAACTTCAACATTTCCTCCCTGAGCCAACTGTTATCACTGTTACAATTCTCCAAGCCAGAACAAACTGAGAAAGTATGTGGTGTGTTCAACAGGGATTATTGGACTGCTCTTCTAGAAGGTGGTAGTTATGTAATGCAGACTTGCTTTGGGGCAGTGCTCTGATCATTAACTCAAAATTGCCCCTAGCTCTTCATCATATAATGCGAAGTTATTATTACTGTTTCTTGTCTGTGTGCATGCAGAAGTCTTAGGTAGTGTGGAGTGGTAACGGGCATGGGGCCAAGGAATCCCTTGGGCTCCTAGTTAAGGGGATTAATTGGGTCTATTTTAGAGGCTGGCTGTAGCAAAGAGGAGGTTTTTTGCCTTTGATCACAACTCCCCAGATGCCTGGCTTCATGCTGAACATAGGAGCTTCCCCAGTACAGTCCCCAGTGGTGGGTCCTGCACTCAGGGAGCTATGCTGAGGCAGCAGTGTCATTTTCTGTCCTCAACACCATTCCATTGAATTCACTGAACATAGCACGATAAAAAATACCAGCATTCACCTTCTTAAAAAATAGCCCCATTCTTCCCCCCCCCCCCCCCACCCCGCCAACCTGCAACACAGTTCTTGCTAACTTAACACACTTAAATAAAGCTCCTTGATTCTAAGGAGATGGAAAAGATGGTGGAGGGAAAGAGATAGGGCACCTTATATTATCCTCTCCTGCTTTAGTCTTCCAAAGCTTTCCTGTTCAGTTTTGGAAAAATGGATCCTGGGGTAGCCCTCTCATTTACTGCCTCCCAGAGGCATTCTCCATTTTCCTGTGCTGTTGAAATGCAGCAGAGGTTTGGGAGGAAGAAAGATATTAAAATGTGAGTCCAGGCAATACGGGTTGTAGGAGAGCTCCCATTGGGGATTGCTTTCATGAATCCTACTGGAGATTGTGTGGGAAGCTTGAATTTTGTGGCATAGAGAACCAGCACTGCAAGAAGCAGCTGAAACCATTGTACTACTCCTATATAAACACATCTAACCATGTTCAGAAAGAAGAAGGCATTTTAAACTGTCTTGATTAACTGACATTTCTCAAGCACTACTGTGAGAAGGGCACTGCATTAGGCATGGGAACAAGAGGAAAACAGGTGTCATCTGTTAGTTAAAGCTACTTAAAATTAATTTGAATATTTATTAAACACCTCCTATATGTTTAGCAGATTCATCCATAGCATATATTTATACATCATTTGTGTAGTGATCTATATTAAAATGTTTGAGCATGGTCCAATCCATACTGTCTATCCCTACAAAGTCCTCTCAACCATTAGTGATTCAGTGTAAATTCCAGTTTCAAATGTGGCTTCTCTCCCAGCTCTTCCTAAATACCACTTCAAATCCTTCTTATTACTAGATCATAGGTAGGGTAACATTTATAGGTCCATAAAATGGACAAGACCTTTGCTATTGTCCAGTCTGGCATTTCCATTTGGCAAAAGAGAAAATAAGCCCCCAAAACTAAAATGACTCATGTTAGGTACCCCAAAAATTTGTGATGGAACTAGGGCCACACCTGGACATTCTGAATCCTACCACAGGCCTCCTTCTAGCTAGTTTCTGCCAATGCTGAGGCAATGTATGTTTCCAAAGGTGAAGACTTAAGTATATAACAAAAGATATCACTAACTGATCACACACATTTTGTGACACGCTGTGTGCATTGGCCCTGCCCTCTGCAGTGTTATCTTAAAGAGGACATGTGAAAATCACAGGGCACAGTCAGGCACTCAGCTGCTCATACTATGCCTCACAAATGGGCTCAATGGACAAATGAATTCTATAAGTCGCTTTCTAACCAGCCCCTCTTTTTCCAATGTTTTGTCCATCCAATTCATTGTCACCGTATTTATTCTTCCAAACTTAAATGCTGATCACGTCACTCCCAAATACATTCAGAACAAAGCCCAAATTCTCCAGTTTGGTTTGCAAGGCCCTTCAGGTTATGACGACAGTTTGCTTCTCTAGCCTTATCTCCTTCCCCAGCCTCCCACACAGTGCTAGTGGCCCTCCCTTCCATTCATGGGCTGTTCCCTCTCGTGCCTCTGACTTGCCACATGTACCAGTCCTTCCATGAGGAGCATATTTTCTTCACTGCTTCAGCTGAAAATTCCTATTTATCCTTTTTATTTACCAGAGACATGATATGTTACCTCTTCTTGGAAGTCTTTGCTGATGTCATCACCTCACCCACCCCCTTCTGTCTAGATTCTTCTCTGTAAATACCTGTGTATTGCACATACCGAAAGAATTTTAACCATTTATCTCCCCCATAGAGGGCCAGCCACTTCAGAGGAGGACTACTTCTGTATTCTCAGCCATTATCAGAAAATTAAGCATATGGTAGGGTTTCTCTGATGCTACAAAAAAAGGCAAAGAATTAGTACATATAAAATAAAACCAGGAGGCAACACAGTCCATGTTTTCAACTACCACACTCTCTTCCTCTTAGTAAGTCTTTACTGACCACCAATGATATTCCTGAGAATCAGAATGGTCGGCTACAGAGCTAGGCACATGTTGACCCTATCTCATCATATAAAGGGATATACCCATGTGGAACACTGTCTGAGTTTAAAGAGAGCATAATCCTACAGCTAACTTGTCCCTGCCAAACAAATAAGAGCCCCCGGCCTTGCCTAGGTGGGCACTCAGCAGTGAGTGGCTGAAGCCTATGTCAAGAGCTAGGTTCAGCACTGCCTCACAGAGAACAGCTCCCCCTGCTGAGTTCCTCCACATTCCTCTCACCCTTCAGCATAGTGTTGTGTGTAGGTGTGGTCACAATTTTTGAGAAACAATAGCCTCACAAAAGGGACAAAGACATTTTGCATTCAGTCTCTTGCCCACATTCTGTACATGATTATAAGGATATATGTGTAACGAATAACCACACCACCTCTTGAAAAAGAGCAAAACAAAAAGAAATGGTTATTTCAATATGCCACGACTCTCTGTAGTGCTTCTTTTAAAGAATTAAGTTATCAGGGTGCATGGTGTTATTTAATCTACCTCCCTCTTCAGCCAGGCGGTGATAGTCTCTATCTTCCCGTGGATAAGGGGGAGGTATGAAAGCATTCTGATTTCTCTGCTCATATCCATCCCAAAACAATGTGATAAACACCAATGTGGGTGGGAGGTGGTGTTAAAACATGGGCAAGCAATGAATAAAGCAGATTGTTTGGTAGGAAAATCTTGGGCAAACACATTAGGCATTTCTGGATGGCACAAGATATTTAAACTACCAGGAATAGTGAAGTGAAAGTTGCTGAATTAAATCACCTACAGAAGTAAATGAGGAGACTGGAGAGAGGCCAGAAACTAGCAACTTATGGGAAGGAAACATTTTGTCAGTCATCCCAGATGGGCACATTGCAGAAATGGTCTTGTCTAAAGGATGCAAAACCCATTTACTATCCTGGTTTTCTGTCTCAATTGCAGTCGAAATATTGCATTTTAAGATACACTGTCCAACACAAAATCACTGTGCAGGAAAATTAAGTAGCCCACACCAAGTGTTTTAACAAAGAAAGAGAATAGGTCTTAATTAGAAACTCAGGATTTTGCAAGCAATTTAGCATAAATAAAATGCAAGCAGGCCTAAAAATAAGGAAGTCCATTAAAGACACACAAAAAAGTTAGCTATAGGGTAGTTTTAATAATAAATCAAGGTCAGACCGTTCAAATGTGTCTTGATTGAATTAAGGCGACTTAGGTGTTAGGTTGAAATATAGCAGTTGCATACAACACAATCTAGTTTAAATGGCCTCTTGATTTAGAAAAAGAAATCAAGGACTCCTTCTTAAATAGATAGGATCATTTCCACATAAGAAAAGGAACTGCTGTAAGAAAGAATCCCAAATTATTTGTTAAATAAATGTCACTTTAGCTCTACTTTTAACTAAGTGCTATAGCTGCATTTGAAATAGTTTTATAATTTTTCTCCATCTATAGAGAAAATCTTTGCTTAATCATATAACAGGGGCAAGCATTTTTGTTTTCATAGAAAATCAGCCGTATGGTTTTTTTTATCTACCTACATAATAGAATTGGCTGCAAAGTTGGAAAACAAAGCAGAGACACTGAATGAGACACTGTCCAGCTCTATGTAGAGGTATGGCTGGTGATTTAGATATAAAGGCAGAAGCAGAGATGTGTATTATAAATGTCCTTTATTTATACAGTAATTTGCCAAAGCCCGTGACAAAGAGAACCCCTAAGTGTTTATATCCCTTTAGACAAAGATTTCTGTGAGTATATTATTTTAACCATGACAACCAGAACTCTTCCTATTGCCTGTCAATGTTTAAAAAATGTTTTCCTAGATACTTTTTTTCAATTAACTCCTGAGGAATGCATAAGCTTTGGGAGTTCTGAAAAGGAGTCTTGGATCATAATCTCTCCACAGAGAGTACATGGATGGACCACCAATCTCTAAGCTCCTAGAGGGTCAAAACTCTGCTGGTTTAATCACAAACAAATTCCCAGTGTCTGGCATATGCCTGATGTGTATTAGGCACTTAATAATGATTTACTACATGAACAAGTTGAATTTACCAAAAAGATGAAATGTTCTAGTGTTCCAAATGTCATGAATAGATGCCATGAATATAATGTCAAAGAACTGAGCTTTTTAGACCATAACTATCTGGATTAAAATCCAAATTCTACCTTTTGCTATCCTAGTGACCTTGGGTGGGTTATTTACCCTCCCGTTTTTCAGTTTCTTAATTCTAAAACGAGGATAATGACAATGCCTACTTTCTATAGCTGACACGTGTATTACCAAGAATAGTACCTGGCACACTGCAAACCCCTCGTAAGTGTTGACTATTATTTTATCAACTATTGTCTAAGATCTCGATACGTAGGAGTCCTTACCCACCTTTAATTGAATTCCCACTCTGTCCAAACTCACTTGGGAAATCCACCAACCTTCAAGGTACCCTTTCAGGTAAATGTGCCTGAAAAAAACATGTCCATTTAATCCATAATTCTTTTCTCATTGTCATGGTGCTCTTGGTTCGGTCCATTATCACAAATGCAATTTTATCTCTCACAATGCAATATGTCTTCACCATTTCTCAAATGCTCTGGCTTTGCTGAGACTACTGTATCATGGGGGCTGGTTCTCAATCTAGCTCCTTAAATTAGGAGCATGAAGTTATTTTCTCCCTCAGGCCCGAGGCAATGCTAGCCCCTACCAGCCATCAGCACATCTTGGCAGCTAGAACATCAGACTTCATTAAGACACATCCTTACCCTTCATGATATAAGGATGCTGTAACTCCAACACAACTTGATTTATTTGATTTGAATTTATGTTTTCCCTCTCAATATCTCCCTCCCTCCCACCCCCCCATCTGTTTCTATGTCTCTCTTTCTGTGTAATTTTGGGTCATTTTATTCGAACTATTTGCATGAGGCAATCCAGACAGTTTATATTTCATGAATCAGAACAGTGAAAAATATCCAGATAGCCTATCATTACAGTGTCTCAATGCTGACCAGTAACCTTCTTTATCAAAGAAGGCCAATGAAATGATCCTATACTGCTTTAGTGTTCTGATATTTTAATGTACATTTATCAAGTACCTCCTGTGGACCAACTACAAGAATAAAAAATGAATAGAATGGAGCTTTGTCACATTGACTAGAATCTAAGACAGTGCTGGGAGAGAGGCATAAAGAGAGTAACTTGGCACATAAGATCTCTTCTTAGAAGATGCAGGTATCTCAATACTTCTTGGAAGTATTGTGGAAATTCTCAGAAAGGAGATGATAGCCAAGCAATGACTTAAAGAATGAAATGGACTTAACTGGGCAGAAACAAAGCTGATTAACTTTCTTTCTTTCTCTTTTTCATGGATGATTAAGTTTCTAAGCAGAGGAAGTAGTATGAGCAAAGGGACAGGAACAGAGAACGAAAGGTCTGCATTGGCAGTAAGAATTTGCAGTGGCTAAGAGTATGTTCGCCTTTGAGGCAGGAAAGAGAGGGTCAAAGGACCATCTTCAAGTTAGTATGCAGGTAACAACTTCGGTATTTTCATTGTGCCTCACTGCTTATATTCTCTCCAATCTCCTAAATCAAACAATGGCAAACCTTTCTCAAAAAGGGTAAGAGGATAAATACTTTAGACATTATGAGCTATACAATCTGTCACAACTACTCAACTTTGTCATTTTTGCCCCAAAGCAGCCATCAAAAATACGTAAATGAATGAGGATGGTTGTGTTCCAATAAAATTTTATATCAAATTATTTTCAGGTGTCATGACCCATCATTATTTTTATTTCTCTTAGCCACTTAAAAATGTAAAAACATATAAAAAATAATAAAAATGTAAAAACATTTTTGTGGGTCATATACAAACAAGTGTTAGGCCAATTTGGTACACAGGTCATAGTTGGCTAACCCCTGCCTTAAATAAACTACCTCAAATCCCACATGCAAAAGAAAGATAAACTAATGCCTCTCCCTAAAATGGTAATATAACCATTGCTTCTTTACAGATATTTTCAAGACCTACATTTAGGTTGAGTGAGAGGCACTTGGGCACTTCCATACTTGATGAGCTTTTAAAGCAAATACGATTTTTCCTTTTCCTTTCCCTAAGATTTTAATCTAACTTAAATGAATATCAAGGAAAGTCTAATGTAGGAAATGAGCCTTAGGTAATTGGCAGAGAACTTATCTTAGTCCATTCAGGATGCTATAAAAAAAATACCATAGACTGATGGCTTATGAACAGCAGACATTTCTTTCCCACAGCTCGGGAGTCCAGGGAGTTTAGGACCCAAACACCATAAAATCCAGTTTCTGGTGAGGGTCCACTTCCAGGTTCCACAAATGGCATCTTCTTGCTGTGTCCTCACAAGGTAGAAAGGGTAAGGGAGTTTCTTAGATCACTTTTATTAAGGCACTAATCTCCATTCATTGGGGTTCCATCCTTATGACCTATTTGCCTCCCAAAGGCCCCGCCTCCTACCGCCATCACTTTGGGGTTACATATCAACATATGAATCTGAGGGTAGGGGGTGGGCAAGGTTGCATTCCGACCAGAGTAGAGTTCGTCTTATTCTTTGAGGATGGTCATTTATATGTCTCAGAGAATATTTATGCATAGCTAAGAAGCTCATTCTCAAGTCATTTCTGCCTGAAAAGGATGAAATTCCTGAGTCATTGAATCTACTACAGTAGCACAAAAGCTGGGTCAAGATTCCTAAGTCACAATACTCCAAAGCCAGATCTGGACCTTGTAACATCATCTCAAAGCTCAGTGTGACTGAAAATTCAATGCACAGAGATGGTGGAACTCAAAGGCTATGGAAACATCTCTTCAATTGATCATGGGCTCGTGATCCAGTTCTGAGTGCACACGTTTCCTGTATCTCTGGCCACTCTGTGGCCTTCTCTTACTGCCTTGAGTCATACTGCAATCTTAAGTGGTGATCATCCAACTCATCCTAATGCACCCAGTTCCCCATATTGATTTGGGAAGCATGTCCTAGAGAATGACATGAACACCAACTTTTAACTCTTTAAAAGCAGAAATATATACAATAACCTTGAAAAAATTCCATCATTGCTTAACCAAATTCTGTGAATAGAAAGGACAGAAATACCTTGAATCTGTGTGTGTATGTATGTATGCATCTGTACACATTTGTGTACAAGCATACGTGGGTACACAAAGATTCAGGGGAAAAACTTTCCTCTTTTGGAAAATCAAGGTCCTTTGGTCAGGGTGAGGCCAAGCACTTAACAGACATTTTAAACTGGGGAGTCTAATCTGATATTTAAACATACCATGAGCCTAGGTTCCAAATAACTTGGACACTGAGATGATGGAGAAAGACAGTGCCATTCCTGTTACAGCTTGTTGACCACACTAGCAATCTAAAATGAATCCAAGACCTAAGATTTGGGGAGTTTAAAAGAGTTAGGAGTGGCCTATTCTGTCTGCAAAACTCCTCATGTTGTGTAAAGACCAGCTTAAATGTCACCTCCCTTTAAAGCCTTGCTTCCCACTCTCAGAAAGAATTAGTTGTTCCCCACTCATCTTTGCTCCCATAGCACTTTGCACAAAGCTCTATTACAGCTATTATGCACTTATCATACTAAATTGCAATTTATCTGTTTATGTGTCTGTCTACTTCCACCAGAATATGCGCCCTCAAGGGCAAAGGGCAGGTCTTATTCAGCTCTGTATTCTCAGACTCAGCACAGCGCTGACACAACAACCACTTAAAACATGTTTTAGTATTTTTATTATTAAAGAAATGCATGCCCCTGTTAAAAATTCAAAACAGCACATTCTGGTATAAAAGGAAAGGTTACAAGTTGCCTTTCTACCATCCAGACCATCAGTTCCATCTCCCACAAGGAAGCACTCTTAAGACATGCTTAAAAGTGCATAAATACTACACACACCCCTTCCACCCCACACCCAGCCAACCAACACGAGTGGTTCTCAAAGCTACCACACACGTAAGATTGGCTGCGTCTGCTGGCAACATGACAGGGCTGGGTATGGACCCCCCAGAGCAAAGGCCAGGGAAGTGCTGTTGCCAAAGGACAAGGGTACCATGAGACTAGGATTCAGTTCTGTTCTGCATTCTTGATGCGCTGACAGTGAGTTCTCTCCACTCACTGGTATGTTTCCTATTTCATCTCTCACTTTCTTTCTGTGATTTACTCCACGCTTCCATGTCTCTGTTACAATTCTTTGTCTCTCCATCTGCTTTTCTCTGTCTCTGGTCTGTCTCTTGCCTCACCTTCTCTTTATCCTCCTCTTTCTTGGTCCACCTCTGCTGTCTCTGTCTTTCTCTCTGTCTCTCTCTTATTCTTTCTCTCTCTCAGCTTCCACTGTCTGTCTCTCTTCAGTTTCTTTTTCTTTGTTCTGGAGATGTTCTTCCATTCAGCTCTCACAATCAGTAAGCATCCTTACAGCAATATCTAATATTCCACTTTTGAGAGTAGAGACTTAAGTGTAGTACATCAGTGTTTAAGCAGGTGTGAGCATATGGGATGCACACATTTATTATGTATGCGCTCATGTGTACATATATGATTTAGAGATGGAGACTAAGCTCAAGACAGAGACGAAGATTCAAAATGGAATGCATGTTCTTTTAATGGGAACTGAAGCTACTACAATTTCTGGAAGGGGTTGTCAGTTTGGTGAAATGGCCTCAGATCTCTCTTTCTGGGATCAGCAAAGGGGAAGGTAAACAAAAGACCCGCAGGCCCCTGCTGCTGCTCACCCGGAAGAGAGACACAGAGTGATCTTTCTGCTTTGCAAAAACCCTGGGCACTTGCTCTCTCCCAACAATAGCGATTGGAAGCAAATCAGGCAACTTGAACGTGGGCTCTTTGTTTAGTTCAGTTGCCTGGAATTCAGTTCTAATGAGGCCAAGTTCAAAATCTCCTTTGCTCACTCTTATGTTTTTCATTTTTCAAGTAACTTTTAAAAGTAACTCAAGCAATGTATATTTATTGAGAAACAACAGCATAACTATGGACAAACAAAAAGCATCACCTATAAAGCCAACATTCATTATAATCATAGGAAATGTTTTGAATCATACCTTTCCTCTTTTGTAATGGTATTTTATAGCATACAATAAAATTTTGAAATCATTGAGCCCTTCCATGTTCAGGTATATTTCTAGAGGCTTGAGATATATGAGGGAAATGCATAGACAAAAAACCCCACGGACTTCATGTGTCTTATATTTGTACTATTTTTCAATCTACTTTTCCCTTTCTGGTATTTGGTGGGTGGTTTCCCAATTATATACATATACATATATATATATATATATATATATATATATATATATATATATATATATATACGTGTATATACATGTGGCTGAATATTCTACAACACTCGTAAACAAGATCATGGATTGTTTAAGTGAAAAGCCCAAGGAACAAGCAAACAAAATAGTATAGTTACTAAGGGCTGCTGGCCCCAAAACATATGACTTTGTGTGCAGATTTCAAGCTGAAAATAATCAAAGTCCAAAAGACTTGGGAAAAATCTTTGACCTTCCCCCTAACTGCCAGAAAGAATCTGGATGGAGGACCTGTTTCAGGAAGGGTGCTATCACCATAGACAACTACACTGTAATACGAACTAAGTGTGAGAGACAGGGAGGAACCTAGCAAAGCATTTGTTAAAATTCCTCTCTGTATCCTATTGTTTCTACGTGGTTCGGAAAATATTTCCTTTACTAAACATTTGATCTTCTTTATCTTCCTGTAAATTGTCCTCCCCCACCCCCTTTCAAGTCTCAGACCCATACCCTTTTCTCTTTAGTTCAGAATGATGTATATATACCATTCTGCTTTACCGTCTTTGGAATTTCATATTTATGTGGATTCCCTACATGTAAGAATAAAATATGATTTTCTCCTGTCATTCTGTCTCCTGTCAATTTAATTCTTAGACAAGAACTCTGAACGGTAGAGGAAAATTTTTCTATCCCAACAACAGCAAATATTTAGTAAGCAATTTGCAATATTGTGATTTATAATAATCTTAGATTATTATAAGGCCAATGATTTAATCAATTGTGCCTATGGAATAAAGCCTCCATAAAACCCAATAGGATAGGGTTCCAAGAGATTCTAGGTTGGTAAACATGTTGAGATTCAGGGAGAGCAGCATGCTCAGAGAGAACACGGAAGCTCTGCCTTTTCCCCAAATCTTGCTCAACGCATCTCTTCCATATGGCTATTCCTGAGTTATATCCTTTTGTAATAAACTGGAAATTTAGTAAGTAAAATGTTTCTCTTGAGTTCTATAAGCTTTCCTAGCAAATTAATCAAACCCAAGGAGAGATTCATTGGAACTTCTAATTTACAGCTAGTTGGTCAAAAGCACAGGCGACACCCTGGGCTGTGAATGACATCTGAAGTTGGGAGGGGGTGGCAGTCCTGTTGGACTGAGCTCTCCACTGGTGGACTCTGAGGTGCTGCCTCTGGGTACATAGTGCCAAAGCTGAGTTGAATTGTAGGACACCCACCTGTTGTCAGAGTTTTGCTTGTTGGTGTGGAAGCCCCCACACCAACCAACACACACACACACACACACACACACACACACACACACACACACACACACACACTGGAAATCACGTCCAGACACTTATTACAACTATTATGTGCAAATAGCTGTAGACATTGAGAAGGATGACAAAAGCATAAGACAGGGTCTTGGACTCATTACAAGAAAATGTAGCTGAAATAGAAAAACATAACTGCAGAAACAAGAGTATTATCATGAGCAACATATTAAAAACACCATTTAGTAGGTCATACTTGAGCATTAGTAATACTAATACTAATACTAACAAAATAGTGATAACACCAATGATGATGATAATAGCTAGCCTTCAATGATTGGTTGCTATCTGCCAGATGCCACTTTCAGCACTTTTGTATCTAGTGTCTCCTTTAACCAGTAAGAAATCATATAAAAAATATAGCGTTATCGTTACCATTTTACAGCTAAGGAAATGAAGGCACAGAATTATAAAGTTCACGGATCTAGAACACAGCGGAGTGGGAACTCAAACCCATAACTAAACATTGTGTTCTAATTAAAATAATGTACTCTTTCAGCCACTGAAGACATGGTTTGCCCGTGGTCATCTGGACATCCAGGAAAGATAACTGCCTAGGATATATTCAGCGATAAAAAACATCACCATCTGGCAAAAAAGCATCACCTTCTTCCTGGGGAATCTGCACTGTCCCACGTAACTATCTCTCATTCTCCTAAGGTACCTTGTACCAGGTCTTTCCCACAGGGGTCACAGTTTCCGTGGAGAAGCTGATAAAAAAGCTGTGGGCTCCAGCTCACCACAGGGAAAAGTGAAGCATATTGACACAAGGTTGTACAGACAACGGAAGGGGTTCATAGACCCCAAAACTCACACATGAATTTTAGGAAAATGATTTTCAAGCTTTATAGACTTCCTAAGGGAGCCTGTAAAACATAAAGATTCCTAGTCCCCATCAACAGATGTAAAAGCAGGTCCCATGAGGGCAAGCTCTTTAAGAAATGCTGCCCGAGGTGCCCACAGCTGCCCAGTTTAGAATTCCCCCCATCAACTCGGCAAAACCTACGTCAGGGTAAACACGGATACAGATAGATTTCTAAGCAGGTGACAACCATGCCTAAAATAGACCTTTCTCCCCAATGATTCTTATCAAGAGTGTATTTTGGAAAGTGCTAAGACAAGGGGAAGGCCTATTGCTTTTAACTCCCCTCCCCTCCCCCAAAGACCCTGAAGCAGAAGGATCTATGGTCCACAATTTGGTGTCTCAATAGCCTCTGCTACTCTGGTTAGGGAAAGATGACTAAAGGCATCAATCCATTGGCTTCAGGGCACAACATGATTAGTTGGTAGCTTCTGATAGCATGATTTTTATTAGCAGTTTCTTTAAAAAGTGTACACGTTGTCCATACTTTCACTCAAGGTTCATTAGCCAGCAGGGAGAAGCCAAACAGCACATCCCACACATCCTCCCAGAATAACAAGAAGACATGTTTTAATAACCCCAGGAGAGCCACTCAAGGGGACGGATGGCCCTTGAGGCTTTGATTGAGCTCTGTCATGAAGCAGCTTATTACTAAGTAAAATATATCAGGTTGGTGCCCTGATCAGGATGATATGATAGGGAAAAACCCTGAGGTGGGTTCCTCATGCCAAAAGTTCCCCTACCATCCCTCTGCACTGACTTGTGAAGTTCTTGCTAAAGAAACTCAGAACTAAACCCTTACAGAGAGTCAACGTGATCAAATGGAAAATGCTTTAGAGCCAGAAAGGACAAAATTCCAATTCCAGCTGTGCCACCTTCTAACTGGGTGACCTTGCCCAAGCAAGTTCTTTAGGCCCTGACTTCCACAACTCTAGAATGAGGACAATAATACCTCATTTGTATTACGGTGGTGGGAAGATGAAGTTAAACAGTGTGATGCTCTAGAAAGTTCTTTCAGGGAAGCTTCTCACAAATTTGGTGGTTATTTATATGATTGTCAAGAGGGGTTTCTGTTATAATCAATATATCTTATCTGGCCATAGAGAGCTATCCCTAGTGTTCAGTGAACTCCCCTTTGCTCCATTCCCCCACCCATGCCCCAAAAGTCAGAATAAGCAGTGAAGGCAATAGCTGAGAACTCTGTTATAATCTTTGAGCCAATAAACCCCATCAGTATCAACAGGCACCCTTCAATTTGACTACCGCTGCTCCCAAATGTTGACACGTTAGGTTCCCTTGACTGAGATCACACTTACTATTATTTTAAACTACATTTAATCTGTATCAGCCAATTAAAGAGAGGAAGAAGTGGGTATGCCCCTCTTCTCCCTCAAGCTCCTTCTGCAACTAGCCCAGGTGTAAGTAATCTTACCTCTCAAGTCCATTAGCCGTGGAATACGGAGAATGGGTTTTTGCCAGAGACCTTGCTTGCAGAAAGCCCCATCATCTGTCTTTAAGGTCCCCTTTTAAAGGTTTAAACAATGCCATGAGCCTTCTGATGAGGCCACCTGCTCTGAAGCCCAGGACAAATCACTTGAATAGCTGAGCACAGAACTCAGGATCTCCATGGCCAATACCCACACTTCTTCCCACAGTGGAAAACATTATGGACACAGGTGCATAGGCCTCAGATAAACCAAGGGGCTAGGATGTAGCTGTGTTCTAACTCTTGCCTGTGGAAAGCCAGCAGGGGGCCAAGCCAAGAATCAGTCACATGGTGTGGCAAAACACTGTTGACTCTCTTCTTCCACTAACTGACCTGCTTAATAGCAGTGCCTTCATTTCCCTACCTGAGAAATGTAGATGATATTTGTCTTTCTTATCTCATAGGCCCATGGGGAGAAAACCAACTGAGGTAAGGAAAGAAATGTTCCAATCTTTGAAAGCTGAGGCATTTTGCAAAGGAAATGGCTATAAGGGATCTAAAGTGCTGTAACAACATTCAGGAGGGCTATAGAAACAGACACAGTATCTCTTATACACAGGGAAAATTTCATGTAGGATTTCCTACAGAACATTCGTGTCCTTTTTCTCTCTACTTACAGTTTAGAAGAGGCTCTGTTCTTTCCTTATGAACTTTGCACAGTAAGGTTCCACTTTGTTTCTTGCCAACCATCTGACTACTCGATCCACCCCACGGAAAACAGTGTGCATGCCCCTCCAGAGTAACCACTCCACCTCCACGGAGCCCGGCTCCACCTCCCATGTGCCACACTTATTCCTTGCCATCCCTGTTAGCCACTGCACTGACACCATTTGGCTTGTTTCCTCCCTAGGACACACAGATGCATTCTCCACCCTTTCTAGCCAGAGATATGGAAAGGTAATTGAGATATCCACAAAGACAGAACAAATATTTTACGTATGTTGAGGGACTTAACATAAGCTGGCAAGGAGCCAAATTAATTTACCCTCTGGGCAGCCTGGCCAGTGATATTTCTGACCAAGGACTTAAACAAAACAAAGGCCTTTACAGAAAACTGTGTGTGGAAAATGTCTATGTAAAAATGAAACAGTGATGACTCCAGCTGAGATCTAAGGTGCCAACAAAGGCAATCGTATCTTTCATGTATCTTTCACGAAGGTAAAGAGTGCATCTTTCAGTGACCACACAGGTTTTATTTTCTTTTGGGGGGGCTTGGAATATACCCAAAGACACTAGAAGATCAATTTGCATATCTTGGCTTAAATCATATTTTTAAAATGATTTCTAAGATTAACACGTCAGTTAAACATAGTTTACATTTAAAGTAGGCTAATTTATTGGAACACACAGGAATATTTACATCTCTACTCTTGACCTTTACTCTTGCTATCCATTCAGTTCAAAATATCCTTGTAATAACCTCCATCTCTTAATAAAAATTTTCTCTACATTTCAAGGTTCACTTGAAGTACCTGCTCCACCAGGAAGTTTGAAGGCCACCCTAGTCAGTAGATGTCTGATTCTCTTCTGAACTCCGATAGCATCCTCTGCCCTCAGTGGGTTCTCAGATTCTGTTACCTCTTCAGAGAACTCTTTAAGTACAAGACGGAAAGCTCCTTGAGGGCAGGGAATAATTACTCCCACCTTTGGGTGTCGCTGCACATATATCTGTATTAGAAGTGTCTAACAAATATTAGGACTCAATATATATTTGTAGAATTAAAAGTCAATACGACAGTTTGTGCAAGCTTCTTAGCACAACACTGCCACATGGCAATCTCTCCTTGGAGGTGAGCAATTTTTATTCTCTTAGATAAATCATTAAAGAATTATTAAATAAACAATTCCATCAGGTTTTGTGCCTTAGTCTAGGAGTTTCTGGGGTCCCTCCATAAAAAGATGTGGATAGAGTTCCCAGAGTCAACATTTATGTCATTTTCCTCTAGAAAACCCCATTGAATATATTAGGGGAAACTAAATTCCCAATCCCATATGAATCAATTTTGTTGTCCAAAGATACAAAGTTCCTTAATGAGAAGATGTGACACACAAAAAAACATAATAAATTAGATTTTGCTGCAAGTCAACATTGAAATGAATGCCTGCTTATATCTCAAATGTTTTGATTTCCTATGAATGGATACACATATTAACCATAGAAAAAGGAGGAATCATGTGGAACAAAAGGCTTGCTGCTTACAGGTCAAGGGTACAGGTCATTTTGTCACTCATGTGTCCCCAACTCTCCTAGTACACTTAAATGTAGTAGGTGCACAATACGTGCAGGCTGAACAAACTATTAAGCTACTTCTAACCTGTAAGAGATTTCCATGGCATTCTAGTCTATCTGCATCATTTTACAGAGGATGAAATTGAGGCCACATAGGACACATTATGACTACATATCTAGTTTGTGTACACAGTCGGGACTATAACTCAGCATTCTTATCCACCAATGGAGCATTATTTATTAAACTAAAATAACAAGTAGCATTTGTTGAGCACTTACTATGTATCAGCAACTTCATATACATGATATCAACTGTTCAGGAAAAAAGCCTGCAAAAGCTGTACTATCCCCGTATTTTAGTTGAGGAAGGCGAAGCTCAAAGAATTTAAGTGTCTTGTTCAAGGCAAAGTGTGGTAAGCAGGAGACCTAACACTCAAACTCCAATCTCTCTGCTTCCAAACCCCCTGTCTCCCGTGTCACACCACATTAACGTTCACTAACAGCACAAAGCACCGATCAGAGAAGGAATTATGTGGGCTTGTTAGAGAGAGCTAAAACCCTTTATCATTTTACTTTAAAAAACAAGCCAAAAAATGTCTAAATGTACAATCAAATCAAGTGTTTACGTGCAACCTCTCTATAAATCAGATTTAGAAGTAACTTCGAAAAGGAATCTGTTCCTGAAGAACACTAGATCTGAGAGCTGAATGATGGCAGGTTACCTCGTGCTCAATGAATCACCAGGTGCAGATTCCATGTCTCACTAAAGACGAAGAGGTAGGCGGATAAGAGAACGAGCAAATCACTACTTAAGGTAAAGAGTGCAATGTGACAGGCACCTGTTAAAGTCCTTGCTTTTCTACAGATGGAGTTTACAGCTAGGACTGTGCCTTCCTCCACCATCATCTGAAATCCACCCCAAGATAGGATGATTTAAAATTCTGACTCCAAAAGGCCTGAGTTTTTCTGTTCTACCTTAAAGTCTTTAAGACCAGCCATTCTGTGAGGTTGGGAAATCAGCTTACTCAGGGTTCCAGCCCCTATTTGACACTGGCCTTCTGTAACATCTTAGCAATTCATTCAGCTTTCTAGAGCCTCGGTTTTTCTTCTCTATGTAATGAGAATAAGAATAACTCCTCATAGCAGGTCTGTGAAAATTAAGTGAGGTGATGGAAGAGAAGACATCTACCCAAAACCTGACCCAAGTTGGGATTCGGTGTATTCACTAAGGTTCCGTGGTAAATGTCAAGTCCTGGAACAGCTAAAGGCCTCAAGGAGGTACATGGAAATCAACCAGACATCATGATCTATGACAAATGCAGCATTAAAGTATCAGAATGGCAAAATGTAAGTGAAAGCCTCTGTTAACAAACCTTCTAATACTATTTCCAGTGAGAAAAGGACAAGGCACTAGGCTGAAATATCCAAGTTGACTCCAGCATTAAAATATGAAAAATAGATGTTAACACTTGCCATTCACATATTACCTAACAAGGATTTTTATCAGGATTAATAAGTGTAGCACTTTGAAATTTCTTGGAAATAAGGAATAAATACACGCTTCATCACACATACATATACAGACAAATATATATTTTAACAAACTAAGGATTACTGTATAAATTTAGATCAGGGCACAGCATGCCTAGGATGAGTAGGGTAGGAACAATATGTTCTTGCTTAAGACACTAAGCTCATGACAAATGATTCATCCCCAGCACCTTTCATGCCAAAAGATCCCCCCAGGTGTTCCACCAACTCCAGCAACACTTTCCATCAAGCTAGACGGCAGTGGAGAGGAATCACATCACTCCCACGGATGAGGCAAAACAGTCATGTCTTTACACAACTGCACAAGTCCAACAGTGAGGGGGCAGGAAGAAGGGAAGGAGGCGAGAGAAACATCCAGAATTCCTCACAAGTTTGACAGGCAGCCTATAATTACCACACATTTACACCTTCAAGGCAGGGGTTATTGTGATCAGAAACCCTACTTAGCAAAGGCTTTTCACTATAGGTCAGACAGATTCAGAGGATGTGTATTGCCTGTGGCCCTGAGCGGGTTGGGGGTGGGCTTAAGGGGGGGGGGGCTGACACCTAACCCTGAAGAAAATGAGACCTGCCCAATGTCACCCTCCAGTTTAAATTAGTGTATTTGTCTCCTCTGGGGAGAAATGAAGGGCTGTGAGTTGAGAGTTCCAAACAGGTGTAGTCCTCGACAGTCACAACCCGCTCATGTGTAACCTGGCACGTAATGAGCTGGCATTGCCCCCATTTTAGGGTTGAGGAAATTCACACTCACCATGCAATCAACTTGCCAAGAGCAAACCACAAATAAACCAGCATTAGAACCCAAGTCTCCACACTGCTTTTTACATGGCAAAGTCACCCAGAAAAGTTTTTTTTTTTTATGCCTTCCTTCATTTATTTTTTGTTTGTTTGTTTGTTTGTTTTTTAAACTTTGTCTCTCCTATGACTCTGGGCCAGCTTTGTTTTGTGGGACCTGGATAAAGACGATTGCTCTCCCTCTCTCTCTCTCTACACACACACACACACACACACACACACACACACACACACTAAAAAACCTGTAATTTGTGTGTAAAAAGGCAGGGATGGGGAGCAGAGGGGTTCCTTGCAGAATTAAAAACTTCAAAGGGTAGAAATCTCATTAGCAACAGGGTTTGAGGGCTCAAGTCTTTAATGTGCACCACCTTGATTTCCTACATTATCTCAGATTTCCCTGCATGTTGGCTGTCCAAGCCCTGACCCTCATAAGCCCTACTGTGCTTATAAGCATCATTAAAAAAAAAAAAAAAAAGAAAAAAGAAAAAGGCTGGCAGTGCTTGGCGCCATTTCTTAAATGGAGTTTAAAATTTGCCAAAGATGTACTCTCCTTTTCCAGCTCTTTCCAAGATCTTTCAAGAGATGAACTAAAGTAGAGGTCTAATGGGTGAGTGATATTTTACAGCTTGAATTACATTAAAAGCCAGAAATATTTTGAGTCCAATGTCCTCCACTTCTTGATTCAACAAGATGTAATATGTTTGATGTGTTTAAAATCTCCCCTTAAAGCCAGAAGCTTTGAGTTAATCATTTAAAGCAGTGTGAAAGTTATTCAATCAGTTTAAGAAGATTCAAGTTCAAATTGGGGGATGAATTTTAGTGGTTACGATATGAAAGATATGATAGTTAAGGTAAGAAATGAGGGCAAGGGTCTCCAGAACTTTCACAGAAAGAATTTCAGCTTCAATTATTTGATTAAACCTTTCCTGAGAACTATAGAAAACCATGGCCTCAGTCGTGAGAGCTGAATTGTAGGGAAAACCTTGCTGGTGCTCCCAGGACAGAGACACAAATACAAAATATTGTTTGTCAGGATTTGCCTTAATACAGTTTATATCTATATACTCAAGGAACCCATAATGACAGACTATTGTTTTCAAATGTTCACAACTTTCATTAAAAAGCTGACAATGAGCACAACTCACTGAAGTGGGAAGTTTTCTGGGAAGATTTCTGGCAATGACATCACAACTGAAAACATTTTGAAAGGTACCAGGCTGCACAGAGTGTGCATATAACAAACGCTACAATCTCAATAGCCTGATGGAAGCTGAAACTTTGATTTTTTTTCTCGTTTTACTCATCCTTGGTTTTTGTGTTCTTTTCTGCTTCATGGCAGCCTAGAGAACTTTCCACACTTTTAAATTATCTTCAGTTCTTCCCATCAAAGCTAGTTCTTTACTATTTCAGCTCATTGAAGTTTCCCAGGTGCAGTTTAAGTTGGAATAGCTACCCCAGATTCAGAACATGCAGGCTTTTCCAAAAATCGAAAACCTTCCCTGACGTGGCCAAAGGTCCTGGACTGCACCCACTCTCCCTGGTGTCACTCTTCTGGAATCCAGCAATCCCCCTGGTCCCTTCCTAAAGAGAGGGCTGAGTCTTTATTTGTGAGCTTCTCTAGAGGAGGTCAGGCAATGGGGAAGAACAGGGGGTTGTTGTCACTGGGATATATCTGATCTTCCTGGGACTGATCATGCGGGGAGAACAACCACTCATTCACAGGCTGGAAAGCCCCAGCTCTCAAAACACACTGGCTGGTGCTGTTAGAAGATGCTAGAGAGTTCCTGTCCTGAAACTTGCATCCACTTGGTCCCCAGAAACAGAGAATACATTAAGGGCACCTTAGTTTCCACTACGTATCTCTTCCCTTGTGAGGAAGGGGGGTTAGGAGCTGTGCAGAAAAATAAAAACTTACGAATAAAGTCTTCTTGATCTGACTTGTGCTCACCCTGAGTCTAGCAAGTAAAGGGAAAGTCACTTAAAAGAATGTCATCCTGCCTGGAAATTTAACCCATTCACCTCCGCATTAACCCCCTCTGTTTGCCTGGGTCTTCAGCTCTGTTACACCCATAAGACCAGGAAACAGGTATCTGCCTGCCCTGATTGAAGCTTTGGGGGCGGGGGGAGGGGGTTTGAGAGGACTCTGATGGTGTCGTGGGTCTCCTGGTGGGTGACATTAACTCCTAGGGGAGGTGGGCAGGGAAGACTTTAGTTTGCAGCATCCCTCAAGTGCAGAAACCCCGTTTCTCCAAATTCTCCATTAGATCACACAGCCTGCTTTTAACCCTTTCCCCCTGTCACCCCTTGCCCTCAGGCCCCGTCTACTCACGCTGCTGTTGTGGCCGGACCAGTGGACCATGGCTTGGTTGTGTGCTGAGTCGCCCGTCAGCGCGAACGTGGTGCTGGTCAGCCTCAGCTCCTCCATCCGGAAGCGAGTGGCTTTGTCCGGGTCCCGCTCCAGAGTCCCAGGCCCCGGCTGCCCTCCGTCCCTTAGCATTCCCCGGGGGCTCCGGCTCGCGCCCTCTCCGCGGTCTGCCTTCCCCGGTGCCGCTTCACTCCGTCTCCGCCGGCCAGCGCGTGGGGCCATCGCCACGGACGCCGCGGTGCCCGGGGCCCGCTCCAGGGACAGCGCTCGGTCTCCGGGGGCCACCGCGAACAGCGGGCGCCCAAGGAGGGGTAGGGGTGTGGCAGCAGCTCTGCCTCGCGGCCCCCGGCCAACGAAGCCCCCCGGGGTGGCAGCCCAGCGTGGGGCCGAGCCGGGGGGCGGCTGGGGGCAGCAGGAGCCGCCGCTGCAGGCGCCCGGGACGCAGAGGACCAAGAGCCCCGCGCCGGCGAGGAGCGCGCTCAGCCCGGCTGGGGAGCCGCCGCCGGCGCCAACTTTTCCCATCGCGGGAGCGGAGAGCAGCGGAGAGGCGGCCGGAGCGGAGGCGGCGGCGCGGGGCTCTCCGCCGGCGGGCCGTGGAGGGGCGGGCGCTCAGGACCCCAACTCCATCCAAGTTGGGCCGCGGAGGGGGCGGGCGGAGGCGGCGCCGGGCAGGTGGCGGCCGCTTGCCCAGGCTGGGCTGGTGCCGAGCGCGGCTTCGGACCGAGCGAGCCGCCGCCACGCGGGGGTGGAGCTCGACTGAAGTCACGGGCGGAGCGGGCGCTGGCGCGCTGGCGGGCGACGCGGGGGGGGAGGGAGGAGGGCGCTGCCGGGGCTCCGGGCGCCGCGTCCCGCTGCCGAGCTGCGCCGCGCGGGTGGCTGCGGGGACTGGATGCGTCGCCGACCCTCCCCTCGGGCTCGCGGGCGCTGCCGCCGCCGCTCTCTCGGCGCCCCCGCGGCCGCGGTCTCGGGTCTCCGCGCTGAGCCCGCACGCCCCTCCCGTGGGGGCGGCCAGCCGGAGCTCGCGGAGCGCTCGCTGTGTCGGGGAGTTCCTATTCCTGTTTTATTGTTTCTGTCAGTCTCGGCTGCTTTTTCCTCCCCCCGGCCCCCCCACCGCCGGGCTCCTCCAGTTTAGATGTTAAGGTTGGGTGGGCTTCTGGTCCTTGCCTCCTTAGTCTCCGTGAGTTGGCGTCTTGACCTCAGCTTGAGCAGAGCCTGCGTGTCCCAGCCTGGGGGAGATCCCGGGAAGGCAACAGCAGAGAATGATGTAATTAAATGATCCTATGGTGTGGTGTGGTGTGGTGTGGCGTGTGTGTGTGTGTGTGTGTGCGCGCGCGCGTGGTTAGGGGGATTTTTCCATCAATTATTACGCTTAAATAGCTTTCCGGACCCCCTATAGCGCTCACTGTATTTGAAGCCAATCTTCCTGCATCTTGTGGGCGTATATCTTGGCTTCCCTAAGAGACCACAAACTCACTGAGGACAGGAATTGTGAGCAACTTGGAAGAAGTGACCAATTTATTCTTTTTGCCATTTTTATCCTCGGTGCTCGCCCCACTGTCCTACGCGGTAGGAAATCTGTCCGTCATTAATGCAATAAATACCTGTTGTGAAACTATTCTGTGTCTGTATGCAGATACAGGAAAAGAGGCATGGTATTATATTTATCCCGTGTCGTTGGTGCCCAGCCCAGAGCTACTAGCACATGCCTGGAGATCCTTACTAGCAGACTTCCAGGCTTTGCCGGATGTTCTGCCACTAGTTTGCTGTGGGGCCTCAGACAAAGTGGCAATCTCTCAGCTTCCTACACTTTAAAATTAAGCGGTTGCATTAGATGACCTTTAAAATCCTTTCCACTCCTAAAATTCTATAATTGTATGATTATAATGTCTGCCCAGCCCAGCTCCCCTGCTACTGTTCAAAAGTTCAGATGAAGATTTATAGCAGGTGGATGGGCTTTGAAAATTACAAAGAATTTCTCAAAATCCAAGCCTTTTTCAAATGGAAAGTTTGCTTCTAAGGGTTGAAATACCTTCAGATTTCTTTGTAGTCTTCATGTGCCTAATAACACTTTTCTTATCGTGTGGTAGCTATTAAAGTCTTCAATGCATATTTACTGATTAAATAAATGAATGCCAGGAAAAATAATACAATTTTCAGTTTCTAATTACATTTTTTGTTCATTTTCACACTTGCAAAAGAAACCTCACTGAAAAATCTGAATTGTGATGTTGTGATGGGACCAAGTTAAAAGTAACAGTAATTATTCTTCAATTAATGATATCCTTTTTGATACTGTCCAAGAGGAATTTCTCTTAATCCAACCCAGAGCAGTGTTACCCAAAAAAATAACTGAAATCATAGTTCTTATCACCAATCTGAGAAATATGCAGATGAAGGGGAGTCAGACTGCTTAGCCATTAAATGTGAGGACTTGAAATCAAAGAATGTGACCTGTTTGTAAGGGAGACACAGACTACTCTTGCAAAAGCACCTTAACTCCCCAAGCCTGGATCCTCCTACAAAAGGAACACTGCCTGTCAGGCTTCTAGATGCAGAGGAGAGCCAGAGGTCCTCCCTCTTCCCAAAATGCAATGTTTGTTAAAACCCAGGGCAGCTGTTTTCCTCTCCTGAGAAAGGTTTTCAGAGCTTTGCAGGATTGTTTACTTAATGCCTTCTTTCTATGCCCTGCTAACCTCCTTTCCAATATGGATGAGTGTGGGAGAATTCCTCCAAGAGAGGAAAACCAGATTAGAAAGTCAGAACCCAAATAAATTCCCATCTAAATATAGGACTGGAAAAAGCAAAATGGAAAAAAGAAATTAGTGAATGAGAATTTTCTGGTAGTCTATTATTGCCCTACCAAAATTTAGATTGTTTTGGTTTCAAAATACAGTTATTCCTGAAGAACTGGTAGAAAGAGCTGATTTTTCCTTCCCAAAAATTTCAACTCCCATCTTTTCAAACAGACTGATTACAATAATCCCTTTAAAATGAAATCATTTGCAATCCATTTGCTGAGAATTCATAGAGGGCAGGCTCTTTTTAAATGCCTGACTCTAATTATTCATTTGAGAAAAAGGTGACACAGATATGGGTGAAATTGGGTCCAAGAATTTTTTCCGTATAAGTTCATTTTATTTCTTATGTCTCTGATATTTAGTCAACAAGAAGAAAAGGAAAGTACCAGTAATTCCCTAAGCCACTTTCTTTTTCCAGAAGACTTCAAGAATTGGGCTAATCATGGGAGAAAGTGGGCTAGCCTATTTCAAGGTGTTTCTTATCCAGCAACTCACTAAGCAACCCGACAGATTTTATTAATGCAGTGCATTAAGAATGGGTTCTTTGTTAGGAAAACAGTTGCTATCAGATGCCAGTAGAGAGCATAGGTTTGTAATTCTAATAAGGAGTCTTTTTATTGTGCACATGAAAAACAGGCCACCACCTAGTCTGTGGTCGTCATTTCTCACCTGGACGAGCATAACAGCTTCCTGACTGCTCTCCCCCTTCCACGACTGCTCTGCTCCATCTTGTCCCTTCATTAGTCATCTCCAAAGTGGGGTATAAGCACCCAAATTGTATCACAAGGTAATTTGTTGTGTGCAGGAAGAAAATAGCCTCATTAATATTTAATTACCAATTAACATATATATGCACGCTTCCATCTATCTAACTATACACAGAGAGGAGAGACAGGAAGAATATGAACATTTTGGAGCCAAGTGCTGATTGGTGTTGCATGGTCAGAAAAGTTTAGATGTTTTGCCCTGCAAAGCAGCAAAAGGGGTCTTTGAAATGTAAAACAAAACAAAATAAAACAAAAACTATTATTCTTTGCCTCTATTTAAAACTCTTCACTGACTTGCTGCAAACAGAATAAAACCCACATGTGATCTTTGCATGGCCAATTAGGCCTGAAAGAGGTGAGTGCTGCTTTCTTCAACCACATTTGGCAGCTCTCCCCGCCCACCTGGCCACCCCCCAACCCCCCATCACCCATATGCTCCAGCCATTCTGGGCATCACTTCCTCCAATGTGCCAAGATTTTTTCCAACTCATTCAACTTTGCATATGCTGTTCCACCTGCCTGGAATGCCCACGACCACACCTACTTCACATGGCTGACTTCCTCACTTTAATTGTGCTTCCTTGGAGAGGCTTTCCCTGACTCCCCAGCCAAGAAGAATTTCCTTTCACACTTTCCATATCATCCCCCTATTAGTTTCTTCTTAGCATATATAGTAGTCTTCAGTTATTTTATTTGAATGTTTTTTGCTAAAATTCCCCAGAATACCACATGTAGGTATGGATTGCATCTCCCTGATACATTTCTTCTTTCCCCAGTGCCTCCTTCAGTTCCTGGCTCATTGAGAGTACTCAATAAATAATGATTGGCTGGCTGAGCCACACGGATATAGTAGCCCTATCTGTACAACTTCCAATATTATCACTTTGTCAATAAGATATGTGTGTGTGCCAGAAATGCTGAGGATTTTACATGTATCAGCTCATTCATTCATTTTTACAAAATTCATCTCAGCTAAGTACTATAATTGTTCCCACTTCATAGACCCCTTTATACAACTACACGGAGTCACACAGCCATTTAGGGAAAGAGGAAGGCTTCAATACAGGCATCTTATTCCTAATATGTTCTTGACTTTATGCAGTACTACTTTTTCTCCAAATCCAACTAATAAAAAATATGTTTATTGATGATTTATTATGTGCCAGGCACTACAATTAGCACTTTGAATAATTTCTAATAATGTTAAGCAATTTTGGAAACAAGTTGTTTAGGTTGAAGGTGAAATTTGTATTCTCCAATTTATACTTGCTTCTACTCGGTGGGCATGGGAGTTAATGTTAAAGACAGTGGTGTATTCACTACAGACACAACCTTACTGCAGGAGTTACAGAAGCTGTCACACTGGTTTCCTGTCTTCCCCTTTCCCTAGGTCCCTCCATATCTAGTGGATAACTTGGCTTCAGCTGCACTAAATCACATTATATGCTTCATCATTAGAACAATGTCTTTTAATAGCTCTCAAAATACTTGGCTCCCCTTGGATACCATTGAGACAAGGTGTCTTGCATTTCAGATCAATTACATGAGGAACCATAGAAAGAAAGAGAGAATAATATGCAGACTCTTCCCATTATCTACCGAAGGGGATAATGGGAATTTACAAAAAACAAAAACAAACAAACAAAAAAAAAACCCCCAAAACACTGCTCTTTAAAATACTTCCAGGTGCCAACACATACTGGCCTGGGTCTGCATCCAGTAATTGTGTCTCTTCTCATATCCCCATTTGAAGTGGCTTTAACCAAAGGGCTTAAACCCTCTTATCCGTAAAAATAGGTCTAAGATTATCTATTTGACTCACAAGGATGTTGTAAAAGTTAATTCAACTTCATACACCTCTTGGAGATAACAATCCAGCCTTGTATTTATGTAACTCCTGTCTTATCAGACCTCTAAACAGTTTTTGGGTTTCTTTCCCCTAGTTTAATAAATCTTGCAGCAGCTCCAAAAGATAGGTAGGGGGCAGTTTTTACCTGCATCATACAGAATAAAAAGAAATTTATCCAAGGTCATAGAGTTTGAGAAAAAACTTAAAACTGAATTTTGTTATCATTCACCTCTACCATTTAGTCCAAATCTGCCCCCAATTTGTACATGAATGAATTAAAATCCCACATCGTTTTTGTTTAGCTATGATGCATTGCCTACACAATCATTTCAGGTTTCTAGAGATGGTTTGTATAATTAAATAGGCAGAGAGAAGCATGAAATAATATCACTGTCATTGTGTGAGCTCATATATGCATATATTTTTCCCATTTAAACAGTCATACTTAATGTGAAAGAAAGAAAATGCGCACTATGACTAAGTAAGTTTATTTAGAGCAGTATTATTAGACTTTTAAAAATATACCTTTACCAAAAAGTATTAGAATATATTTAAAAATTATTATCATCTTAAAATTATCTAGAAACTGTAAGGTAACTTCTATTATCTCTCTCCCATCCTCCTCTTGTCCGTTAGTCCAACATAAAAAGGCTTTACCACAGTAAATCATGAAACCAGCTTCATAACATTTTTTTGATTCTAGTCTCCTTGAAAGTACGAATAGCAAGAAATGAACTCAGTTGGAGCTACACTTTTCTTTCTTTGGGAGTACTGGGTAGAGGAGAGAAGAGAGAGAGACCAAAAGCTACTCCCCAAATCTTTAAGGGCCACTGAGATGACAACCAAAAGCTCTCATGTCACAAGAAGCCTTTGGTTATTTTTGTCTCTTTTCCACAGAACTGATCCAAAGATGAATTAGGTTAACATTGAAGCCAAATTCAGTCGATTTCTAGGGCATAATATTCTAGCAGAATACAACTCTATAAAGTGTACAGTAGCCATTGAAAAATAAGATCTTTGGGACTTCTCTCTCAGAGCACAAGAGTAGCTTGCAAAGAAAAGGAGGAAACAAATCAAAGAATAAGCAGCACAGTTGGGCAGACATTAACTGCTCTGTGCTGCTCCCATTTCTCTATTTTATCTGGACAAAGAGTAGATGTAGTCCAGCCCCCAAGGGTCCAGATATCCCCAGCAGTGTGTTAATCTCTGATAGGTGCACAGAAGCACACTAGAAAAGCAGGAAATAGAAATGGTCAAAGGCCAAAGTTTATTATGTCTGTCTACTCCTGCTGCTGCTTGAAGGTAGTACAGTGTGGAGCTTAAATTTCCAAATTTCGAAGTCAAAATCCTTGTTTTCAATCCAATATATATCACTCACTAGCTGTACAATTATCATTTGACTTTCTGAATCTCAGTTGCCTAACCTGTAAAGTGGACATTCCATCACCTTCTACAGATAAGGCTGCTTGCTCTATATGGCACAGAGCAAATGCACACATCTCACACAGCAACATGTGTTAGCTCTTGTTAAAGTTATTTCACCGTTCAAATATCACCTTCCACTTGACATTGGTTTCCAACATGCCTCCCTAGATGGAAGACAGGAAATTAAAACCCAGCCAAAAATAAATTCGTCTCCTGCCAGAAATAAAACAAAATTTTAAGACCACTATACCCATAAGATATAACAAGAAAAGTAGAGTACAGGCGTTGAAACTCAGGCATTTGTATTGTAATTAAATTGAAAATGTGGAATGAACCATCGCCTTCTTCTTGTCAAACCAGTCTTTTACGTGCTTCGTTGTACAAGGAATCCGTCTTTGACCTTCACAAGCTTTTAGGAGGTAAGCAGTAGACTGGGTGGTAGTCTGAAATTTTGACTATGTACTTGAATTATTCTTTGCAATGTGAAAAATTAACTTTAGAAAGGTCAGGGGGAATCCCCCATTTAATGTATCATGCAGTAAATATGTATAATTTATTGGGTAGAGATGTTATATAGAGTCTGAAGACACGAGTAAGCTTAGATCAATGCTTAGACAGAGATCTATGATTGTTTGCCTTAAACAATGTTACCAGGAAGCTCTCAGGGAGCTACCTTTATCCATTAGTTACCGTTACCAGGTATGACTCTGAATCGCACTGTGGGCAAAGCCTTGTCATTTTCTCAATTCAGATGTGGTCTTAGCTGGGGCGCTCTTATGAAACCCTATCCAAAGAGGTGATTGGTTCATTATTAATCTGGTGCTGTGTGCCTGCTGGATGCTGGACTTCTACAGAGTCTTTTATGCCATTTCTCCATCTTCTAGTCCAACTCTGATATTTTCTAGGTGTGCACTCCCTTACCTACTTAGATTCATGTTATCTACTTTTGTTTCCTCGCTGTCTGCTAACCACGGATTTAAGCCTGAATTGATAGCCTCATGGTTCCTACCAGTCACCATTTTTTATAATCCAATTCTTGGTCCCTGCCTACCATGCCCTATGCTATTATCCTCAACATGCTCACATTTTCCTAGGGAATGTTTGGGATTTATCCATTGACTTTTAAGGGTTCTTTTTATGCAAATCATCTTATAATTTATATTTCAGTACTATTGGGTTAGTGATAAATAGGTAACCAATATCTATTTTCTATATGCTTTTGGCATCCTGCACCTATTCTGACATTATACTTTTGTTATTATAATCATCTGTTTTATCCATCCATCTGGTCCATCACACTACTTCTGTGGATTAGGGGTCCTGCATGTCATATATATTTATCTCCTAGCTTTAGTATCCAACCCAATGCAGGCACACAGTAGACATTCAGTAAGCATTTGTTGAATGAATAAATGAATGACAAAACTGAGTCCTCATATCTTTGATAGGCTTTCTTTCTTTCCTTTTTTTTTTATTAGCTTTTCTTAATATTGTCAGATAATCATCACTGGGATGAGTCACAGCCACCCACCACAAATGTCACATAAAGCTAAATTTACACCCAAGACAAAAGTTGAATCAATAAATAAGCAATTAAAAAATCATTAACTGAAATGTTAATATCTTCCAACCTACTGCTATTAGCTATAGCTTGTTTGAAGGGAACCCTGCCCAATAAAAATGACAGTGCTTTTTAGCGTATAAAATGGATTTTATTTTATTAATCAAAAATTGTTTTAATGTTTATTTATTTTTGACAGAGAGAGAGAGAGACGGAGTGTGAGCAGGGGAGGGGCAGAGAGAGAGGGAGACACAGAATCTGAAGTTGGTTCCAGGCTGCTGAGCTGTCACCACAGAGCCCGATGTGGGGCTCAAATTCATGGACCATGAGATCATGACGCTTAACCGATTGAGTCACCAAGACACCCCATATAAAATGTATTTTAATAAATTATTTTGAAATTTAGCCTACATTCACAAGAATGTCAAAATTTTAGCTATATTGCTCAGTGATTTTACCTTTACACACACACATGCATGTACACCCCCACACACATACACACCCAGATAAAGATAGAATTCTTTCCCGGAATCCCAAAGGCTTCTTGAATCTTACCAATGAATAACACCAAAGCACATCCACTCTGACCAAAAAAAAAAAAAAAAAAAAACTTCTGTTACCAAAAATTAATTTTGTTCCTCTTGAACATATTTAATAGAACTAAACAGTGCATACGCTTGTGTCAAGGTCTTATAACTCAATATCATATTGTGAGATTCGTCATGCATGTAGTGTGTACTAACGATTGGTCCTCTTGCCGTGTAGTATTCCAGTAGTATGAATATACAACCATTTACTTTTTCATTCTACTAGTGAAGATCTTTTTTTTTTTTTTTTTAATTTTTTTTTTTTTTTAACGTTTATTTATTCTTGAGACAGAGCATGAACGGGGGAGGGTCAGAGAGAGAGGGAGACACAGAATCGGAAGCAGGCTCCAGGCTCTGAGCCATCAGCCCAGAGCCCGACGCGGGGCCCGAACTCACAGACCGCGAGATCGTGACCCAGGCTGAAGTCGGACGCTCAACCGACTGAGCCACCCAGGCGCCCCTACTAGTGAAGATCTTTAAGTACTTTCCACATTTGGGCTACTATGGATACAGTGGCTTTGAGCATCACTGTCCATGTTATTTGGTAGACATAACACTCATTCTATAGGATACATTCTTGGGCCTGGACTCAAGAAGTCCTAGCAAGGCATGCGTTCACTTGTATTATATAGTACCAGTTTTTCGAAGTGTTTGCTACAAATAGCAATGTATGAAAGTTCTAGGAATTTTACATCCTCATCAACATCTTATAAAAAAAAAAAATCAGCCATGCTAGAGAGAGTTAGAGGTATCCCACGGTCATTTAATTTACATTTTCCTGAAGAATAATGATGCTGAGTATTTTTAAAGTATTTACTGGCCATTTGGATATCCGATTTTCTAAAGTGCTTGTTTCAGGGTTTGGCCATTTTTAAAAATATTAGGTGGTCAGTCTTATTGATTTGTAGAAGCTTTTATATAATCCTTTTCCTCATATTATTTAGAGGCAGTCGTGATAATTTATATATAATATCCCCACCTGTGGCTTGCTTTTTCTGTATCCTCTTTTCAGAAGAATAGAAATTCTTAATATGTATGTAATACAATTCCTCAATTACTTCACAACTTTTCTTTATGGCTAATGCTTTTCATTTTTAGTTAAGAAATCTATTCTTACCCCATATTCATGAATGTATTATTTTTTCTTTAAACTACATTGTTTTCCTTACCAATTTATGTCTATAATACATCTGTAATTTAATGGTTGTATCTGGTATGAGGTAAGGATGAAATTTCATGTTATTTCATAGGGATACCAATTAACCCAATACCATTAATTAAAAAGTCCATCTTTTCACCCATACACTGCTGTGATGTAATTACTGTAAATCAGGTGACTGTATGTATGTCTGTGTCAGAGTTTTCTATTCTGTTTAATTCATCAGTTTGTCAAATTCTATGCTAATAAAACACTTATTAATTACTGTACTATTACAATAAATCTTGATGTCTGGTGTGAAGTCCCCTACTTAGTTCTTCCAGATTGTTTCAGAATTACCTTGTTGATACTGAAAATGTTGGACTTTTTCATAGGATTGTATTGCATTTATATATCAATAAGGAGAAATTAACATTTAAAAAATATTGAGTTCTTCAATTCATGAAAATATTATTTTTCTTTCTTTATGTAGAAATTTAATTTTTCTCAGCAATATTCACTAGTTTTCAGTGTAGAATTCCTGCACATTTTTGAATAAATTTATTCCCAGATATTGAAGGTGTTCTATGACATTGTGCATATTATATCTATCTTAATTTTCAATTAACACTTACTAGTATATAGAAACAATTAATTCTCATATTAATTTTGCACCTAGTAACCTTGCTAATTTTACTTATTCTAATATTTTTTTAGAATCTTCTGGAAGATTCTAAAATGAATTGCACATAGTATCATGTGCAAATTGAATGTCTATTTCTTTTCTTCAAATATTTCTTTCATATACTTTTTTATTTATGCTTTGCTTATTGCTTTGGCCAAGAAGACAAATATGATGTTGAATAAAAATGGTGGCAGTGGACTGCTTTATATGATGGCATTGGGCTCAGAAAATCAGGGGGAAGATTTCATTATTTTGCCATGCAGTATATTTAGTGGGATTTTTTTTTACATTTATTTATTTTTGAGAGACAGAGAGAGACAGAGCACAAGTGGGGGAGGTGCAGAAATAATAATGGTGCAGAGATAATAATATCTCATTATGTTCATGAGATATCTTGTCCTTTAATTTTCATTTTGTGTAATATATCGGCCAGATTTTGGAATCAAGGTTATGTTGGCTACATAATACAAAATAAGTGTTCCCACTTGCTCTATATTATGGGGGGATTTGTATAAGATTGGTGTATTTTCTTCCTTACGTGTTTGGGGAAAATAACCATTAATGTGTTCAGGGTTTGGTGTTTACTGGATAGGAAAATATGATTTACATGCACAATTTCATGTGTATATATACATATGTATACACAGTGTGTATATAAATATATATATACTCACTGTATATATATATACACACACACACATATTTCAGAAATCATAAGAAATAAAAAATCTAAATAGTTACAAATTTTCAATCTAAAATATATATTATAATCTGAAATTTAAAAGTGTATATTTTTATTTTTGCATTTATTTTGGTAGATTGTATTTTTCCAAATAATTTATACATTGAATCTGATTTTTTTAATGTTTACTTATTTATTTTGAGAGAGAGAGAGACAGAGATAACATGCCAATGGGAGAGTGGGGGAGATGGAGGGGGAGAGATTATCCCAAACTGACTTTGTCAGAGCCTGTCACAGGGCTGTATCTGGAACCATGAGATCATGACCTGAGCCCAAATCTAGAACCAGACACCTAGCCAAGTAGCCACCCAGGTTCCCCACAATCTGAGTTTTAAATCTGTTTCATAAGTTTGTTTCTGTTATCCTCTTATACTTTTCTTATTATTTTGCTACCTATTAGATTTATATTAATGTTCTGTTTTTTGATTCTTAATATTTGTAATTTTTGTTTTCTTTCATTTTTTGCTCAGTTTTTCCATAAGTTTATTAATTTTATTAATTGTTAAAACAACTTTTGTCTGTACCCATTTTGTGTTTTTTTCTTTTCTTTTTTCACTATTATTACTATTTTACTTTATTTACTACTATTTTTTTCTTCTCATGACTTAGAAGCTTATATTTTTTTTTCCAAACTTTTTCACACACACACACACACACACACACACACTGAAAACTTTATATTTCCCTTCTGATCACTGCTTTAGCTGCATTTCACAAGTTTTGATATGTCCCATTCATTATCATTCACTTTAAAATGTCCTAATTTCCATGGGGCGCCTGGGTGGCGCAGTCGGTTAAGCGTCCGACTTCAGCCAGGTCATGATCTCGCGGTCCGGGAGTTCGAGCCCCGTGTCAGGCTCTGGGCTGATGGCTCAGAGCCTGGAGCCTGTTTCCGATTCTGTGTCTCCCTCTCTCTCTGCCCCTCCCCCGTTCATGCTCTGTCTCTCTCTGTCCCAAGAGTGGATAAACGTTGAAAAAAAAATTAAAAAAAAATGTCCTAATTTCCATTATAATTTATAGTTTGATTAATGATTAATTAAGAAGTATTATCTTGAATTTTCAGAGACTTGTATTTCTCTAATCACTGTTTTATTTTAAATTCTTAGTTTCTTCTATTATGATCAGAAAAAATACTGTATATGATTTCACTTATTTGAAATTTGTCAAATGTTGCTTAGTGGTCTACCCTATGATCAATAATGGCATGTGTTCAGAGCATGCTTGAAAAAAATGAGTTCTGCAACACTTATATTTGGTGTTCTGTATATATCCCTTCAGTCAAGTTTCCTAATCATGTTTTCAAATATTCTGCTTAATTTTTACTTACTAAGGGATATAGTACCAACATTTCCAATTACGTTTGTGCCTCCTTGATTTTTTTTCAATTTGTCTTGTATACTTTGGAGATGTTTTGTTAGGATCAACTATATTTAGAAGTGTTTGATCTTCCTGTAAAACCCATCCTTTTATCATTTTGAAATGTTCCTTTCCGTCTCTAGTAGTATTTCTTGCCTTAAGATTGACTTTGCATCTTACTAATATAGCTATGCCTTTCTTTTTTTTACAAAAAGTGTTGCACTGTATTTATGTTACATCCTTTCACTTTTAATCTTCCTGAGAGTTAAAGTCTTTTAAAGCAACATATAGTTTTTTTTTTCCTGTCACTCTTTGTGTTCTTAAAAAATAATCTGTAAGTAAAGATCCTAAGATTTCTATTTTTTCTAAAGTGTATAGTTTTAAACTTTATATTGAATTCCATGATATAGTCAAGTGAATTTTTGCATAGAGTGTGAGATTTAGGTGGAGTTTCCGTTGTTTACTTATTTATGGATGTTCAGTTCCTCTAGCACCAACAGCTGAATCTGTATTCTTCTTCCATGGAATTGCTTTTTTACCTTTGTCGGTGCAAAATACATAGTCTTTGGACTGTTTGATTTTCTTTTTTTACTACTGAGATTTGAGAGTCTTTTAAAATATATTTTAGGTTCTTGTCCCTTTTCAGGTGTATGGTTGACATATATTTTCTCCCACTACAGAGCTTGCATTTTTTATCCTTTTAATAGAGTCTTTCACAGAATAGTTTTTAATTTTTTAGATGTCCAACTTATCAGTTTTTCCTTTTATGGGTTATGCTTTTACTGTCAAATCTAAGAATTCTTTCTTATCCCTGGATTCCTGAAGCTTCTTCTATTTTTTCTAAATATTGTAGTTTTACATTTTACATTTAAATCCGTGATAAATTTGGGGTTATTTTTGTATAAGGTGTGAGACTTAAGTTGAGAAATCTATCTTTTCTTCATAAGCTTTTGCAACTTTGTAAAAAATTAGTTGGGCATATTGGTTTTCATTTCTGAGCTCTATTCTTTTCCATTGATTTGTGCGCCTACCTCTCCATACAGTCTTTTTTTTTTTTTTTAAGTTTATTTATTTTGAGAGGGATAGAGAGAGAGAATATCCCAAGCAGGCTCCGTGCTGTCAGTGCAGAGCCCAAAGCAGGACTCAAACTCATCAATCAAAACATGAGATCATGACCTGAGCCAAAACCAAGAGTCCAACGAATAATCAACTGAGCTACTCAGGCACCCCCTTTATAGTCTTTATTACTAAAGCTGTATAATACATCTTGAAATTGAGTAGGTCAATTCTTCCTACTTTGTATTGTTTTTTAACACTTTATTCATTTTAAAGGGGTTTTCAGCTTACAACAAAATTGAAAGGGAGTTACAGAGATTTCTCATATACCCCACATATATGTAGCCTCTCCCATTATTAACACCACTCACCAGCCTGGTACTTTTGTTGTTGTTGTTGTTGTTGTTGTTTTGTTTGTTTGTTTCTTGTTTGTTTTACCAAGCATGAACTTACAGTGACATTTTGTAACCATTTAAAGTCCATAATTTACCTTAGGGTTCACTCCTGGTGTTGTGCATCCTGGTATTGAGCAATGTATACTGACATGTATCTATCCATTATCATAATAACAAAGTATTTTCATTGACCTAAAAGTCCTCTGTACTCTGCCTATTCATCTTTCCTTGATGCCTCTGTCTATGGTAACCATGGAATTTTTTATTGTTTCCATAGTTTTGCCTTTCCCAGAATGTCATATAGTTGAAATTATACAGTATGTAGCCTTTCCATATTGGCTTTGCTCACTTAGTAATATGCATTCGAACTTCCTCCATGTTTTTTTTTTTCATAGCTTGATAAATTATTTCTTTTGAGTCCTGAACAGTATTTTAATGTCTGGGTATAGCAGTATATGTATCCATTCACCTATTGAAGGGCATTTTGGTTGCGTCCAATTTTGGTGATTAAGAACACAGATGCTATAAACATCCTTGTGCAGGGTTTGTGTGGGTATAAGTTTAAACTCCTTGAGTAAATACAAACAAGCACAATTTCTGGATCATATGGTAAGAGTATGTTTGGTTTTATAAGAAACCGCCAAACCGTCTTCCAGAGTGGCTGTACCATTTTGTATTCCCAACAACAATGCATGAGAGTTCCTGTTGCTTCACATCTTTATCAGGTTTTGGTGTTGTCAGTGTTCTGTGTTTTGGTTGAGTATTGATACGTCATTGTTGTTTTAATTTGCATTTTTTGTGATGACATATTATGTGGAGCATCTTTTCATAAACTTATTTGTCCTCTGTATATCTTTTTTAGTGAGGTCTCTGTTGTGATTTTGGCTCACTTTTATTTGAGTTGTTTGTTTTCCTATCATGATGAGTTTTTAGAGTTTTAAGAATGTTTTGGGGGTGTCTGGGTGGCTCAATTTGTTGAGTGTCTGACTTTTGATTTCAGGCCAGGTCATGATCTCATGTTCATGGGATCAAGCCCCATGAGAGGCTCTGTGCTGAACATAAAGCCTGCTTACGATTCTCTCCCTCTGCTCCCCACACCCCCCATCTTGTGCTTGCTCTCTCTCAAGATGAAAAAAAAAATTTGTATGTTTTGTAAAGCAATCCTTCATCAGATGTCGTTTCTTCCAGTCCATTACTTGTCTTTTAATTGCCTTTATTTTGTCTTTCATAGAGCAAAACTTTTAAATTTTAATGAATTCCAGCTTACTGGTTATTTCTTTCATGGATCATATCTTTGGTGTTGTATCTAAAAATGCATCACCATACAGGGTCATCTAGGTTTTTCCCTGTGCTATCTTTTAGCAGTTTTATAGTTTTGTGTTTTACATTTAGATTTATGATTTGTCATGCATTAATTTTTGTAAAGTGTGTAAACTCTTTGGATTTATTTATTTATATTTTGAATGTGGATGTTCACTTGTTCTGGCACCATTGGTTGAAGAGATTATATTTCTCTATTATATTATCTTTGTTTCTTTGTCAATGATCAGTTGGCTATATTTGGGGGGAATTATTTCTGGAATCCCTATTTTGTTTCACTGATTTATTTGTCTATACTTTTGCCAATATCACATTGCCCTGATTACTGTAGCATTATAGTAGGTCTTGAGGTTTGGTAGCATCAATCTCCCAGCTTTGCTCTTTTCCTTCAATATGGTGTTAGTTATTTAGTTATTCTGGATGTCTTCCCTCTCCATACAAACCTTAGAATCATTTTGTTGCTATTCACAAAATAACATGCTGGAGTTTTGATTGAGATTGCATCGAACCTACATGTCAAATTGGGAAAAACTGACGTCTCGACAATAATGAGTCTTCCTATCCATGAATATGGACTATCTCTCCTTTTATTCAGTTCTTTATTTATTTCATTCATCAGAGTTTTCTGAATTTCCTCATATAGATCTTGAACATATTTTGTTAGATTTATACGTAAGTATTTCATTTTGAGGGGATGCAAATGTAAATGGCATTGTTTTATATTTCCAATTCCATTGTTCATTGTTAATATATAGGAAAGCAATTGCCTTCTGTATACTAACCTGGTATCCTGCAACTTGCCACAGTTGTTTATTAGTTCCAGATTTTTTTTTTGTTTTTGTTTTTGTCAATTCTTTCAGATTTTCTACATAGATAATCATGTCATCTGTGAACAAAGACAGTTTTTGTCCTCTTTCTCAATCTGTATAACTTTTGTTTCCTTTTCCTGGCTTATTACATTAGCAGAGACTTTCAGTGTGGTGTTGAAAAGGAGTAGTGAGAGTGGAGATCCTTGCCTTGTATCTAATCTTAGTGGCAAAGTGTTGAATATTTCATCAAGTATGATGTTACTTAGAGATTTTTTTTGCAGATAGACTTTATCAAATTGAGAAAATTCCCCTCTATTCCTAGTTTGCCAAGAATATTTATAATGGGTGAGGGTTGGATTTTGTCAAATACTCTTTTGCATCTATTAATATGATCATGGGATTTTCTTATTTACTCTGTTGATATGATGGTCACATTAATTGATTTTCTTTTTTTTTTTTTTTTTTTTTTTTTTTTTTTTTTCACATTAATTGATTTTCAAATGGTGAATGAGCTTTGTATAAATAAAATAAATCCCAATTGGTTGTGGTGTATAATTCTTTTTATACTTTCTTGGATTTGACTTATCAATAGTTTGTTGATAATTTTTGCATTTATATTTTTCTTCTCTATTCTTCTTCTAATCCCACCCATTGAGTTTTACATTTCAGTTATTGTATTTTTTAGTTCTGAAATTTTCACTTGGTTCTTCTTTGCATCTTCTGTTTGCTGTGTCTTTCTATGTATGTGTTGAGAGTTTCTATGTTTACCTTGGTTTCAGGTGTGCTCACAATTGTTCATTGAGGCATTTTTTTGAGGAGTACTTTTAAAATTATTGTCAGATAATTCTAACATTTCTGTCATCTTGGTCTTTGCAACTATTGCTTGTCTTCTTCTTCTTCTTCTTCTTCTTCTTCTTCTTCTTCTTTTTTCACTTAGATTGTGATGTTCCTGGTTCTTGGTATGAGGGGAGACTTGTAGTTGAAAACTGGCCATTTATGGTATTATATTATTTAAACCTCTGGTTTTGCTGCTTCTTCCCAACATGGAAAAAGGACTACTGTCTCACGACTGCCTTGTGGGAGAAGAATTCCACATTGCCCTCTCAGTTTCTTTGACACTCACAGGGGTGTCTTCCTTGTTACTGCTAGGTGGGGTTAGAGTTTTGGCTCTCCACTAGGTTAGCACTGATACCTCACTGCTTGGGAGACTCAAAGTTCTTAGCTCTCCTGCCTGCATAGCCTCAGTAACACCCAAGTGAGGGTTGCTTTGTTACCACTGGACAGACAGGCAAGTTCTGTCACTCCACTAGACCTCTTCTACACTACCTCAGAAGGAAGAGAGAGGATTCCTCATTACTTTCAGTACATGTGGAAGTCTAAGCTCCCTATATGGTCTTTGCTATGGGGAAGGAGTGCTTTATGGTTGCCTGGCAGGGATGAAAATTTTGACTTCCTACTCTGTCTTTTCTGAAACCACCCTGGTGGGTGGGGGATTTGGCATACCTTGTTACAGCCCGGCTGTAGGGAAGCCAGGTAGGGAGTCTAAGATCCCTACTTGGCCTTTGTTGGCATGGCTGAGAATGAAGCCACAGATAGTTTTTGTTTTTGTTTTTTTGTTTTGTTTTGTTTTGTTTTGCTTTGTTTTGTTTTGTTTCTGTTATGTTTGGCTTGAGTAGTGCAGTTATTGACTAAAAGATTTGTGTCTTGCTAGTGTGTACCTTTCCTTGTCCTTTGATTGGAGAGAACAGTCTTTTGTTAGCATTTTTTTTTTTTGTCTGTACCTGTTGGTATTTTTTAAGTTGCCAGCTTTTCCAACTTGAAATCTGTGATATGTAAGGCAAAAAGAAAGCCCAGGGAATTCACCACTATATTGTTCTTTGGGCCTGAAGGTACCCAGCTGATATATTTTCTTGTTTCCATCTTTCAAAATCATCTTATGTTTGCATAATATATAATGCCCAATGTTCTTGAATGTATCACTGAGAGGAACAGAGAAAAGTATTTCTACCCCAACTTCCCAGCAACTTTCTTGTAATTGGAGAATTTAGTACATTTATATATACATTTTTATTTTTTACAATTGGCATACTGTCTTGCTTAAGAAACTATTCTTTTTTTTTTTTTTTTTAATTTTATTTTTGAGACAGAGCATGAGCAGGGGAGGGGCAGAGAGAGGGGGAGTCACAGAATCTGAAGCGGGCTCCAGGCTCTGAGGTGTCAGCACAGAGCCCAATGCAGGGCTCGAACTCACAGAGCATGAGATCATGACCTGAGCCGAAGTCTGACGCTTAACTGACTGAGCCACTCAGGCGCCCCAAGAAACTATTCTTGAAACCATTAACTAAAGCTAAAATTATAAACAACAGTCTTTAATTCTTAGTCATGCCTCTGCATGTTGGCTGCGGTTGGGTGATATTTGGTGTTTGCCATTCCCATGGGGTCAGCAGGCTGTCTGAAATATAGTCTTTCATGATGATAACAAGATTGGGAGAAGACGCCTGAATGTGGAAGTGCTCCCTAAGTCACCTCTGTGTCTTGTATGCTATCATCTAACTAACCTAAGCAAGTCTCATGATTGAGTCCAAAGTCAAAAATCAAAGATGTTAATGCCATCCTCCATGAGATCAACACAAGGCATATAAACAATCTGACTCCCAAAGTTCTAATTAAGTAATAGTATCTCATAAGAAGTTCACAACTGCATGGTAATCATTTGTTGTTGATGCTACATTTATTTTTTTCTTTTCTTTCTTTTTTTTTTTTTTGCCAATTTTGAAGGGTTATTTTGGCCAGTATTTCTTCAAATATTGCCTATGAATCTTTCTCTCCTCCCCCTTATAGAATGTAATTAGAACTGTGTTAAAATTGTTATACTCTTTTCTATGTTTCCATCTTTTCCCCTCTAAGAAACAATTTGATTACATTAATCTAATATCATTCCCAATCAAACATACTCTGTTCTTCTAATACACTTCCCTATTGATTCTTAGGTTTAAAATTAATTTTTTTTCAGTATAGAATTTATAATTGACTATTTTTATAGCTTAAAGGATTCTTTTGCCATTATTCATTTTTTCTCTATTTTTTTTCAGAACATATTAATTATAATTATTTTGCTTGCCTGTTTATGTGACTCATCTTCAGGTCTGTTTCTATTCTCTGTCTCTGTCTCTCTCTCTCTCTATTTCATTGCATGTTTTGTACTTTTATTTGGATCCCAGACATAACTATTTAAATACTCTGGATGAATTATCTTTATCATAATTGTTTTAACATTTCTTCTGGGGGTGCGTGGGTGCCTCAGTCAGTTAAGAGTCTGACTTCGGTTCAGGTCATGATCTCATGGCTAGTGAGTTTGAGCCCACATTGGGCTCTGTGCTGACGGCTCAGAGCCTGGAGCCTGCTTTGCATTCTCTGTCTCTCTCTCTCTCTCTCTCTCTCTCTCAGCCCCCCATCTTGCACTTTTTCTCTCTCTTTCAAAAATAAACATTAAAAATAAACATTTCTTCTGGGTGATGGATAAAATACTCAAACTTTATCTGGGTAAGATTTTTTTTAGAGTTTGTTAGAACTGCTCTATGTCAGCTTTATTGCTGCTATGATATGGTAGTTCTGGGTTCTCAAACAAAACTGGGGAAAGGCCCAGTGTACCTTGACAGGCCTTGAAGTTCACCTTTTGGTTCCCCAGAACTGTATGGTGGCTGAAATCAATGTGCAGCTCAGCTCTTTAATTTCCAAGTAGCTGCTATTTTCTGCTGTTTTCCTTGATGTTTTATCCTGCAATGTGCAAATCATGAGTTTCCAAGGTGAGGTTACATGCATATCATTTTACTCACTTTAAATGTTTACTTTACCTGCAGAATCTTTCCTTTACGTCCCAGTTGCTCTGTCCATCCTAAACTTCAGCTTCGGTCTCCTTCACCCAATATGACTGCTACTTTTTTAAGGAAAATAATTCCCCAAGCATGAATTGATAAATGGACTCAGGAGTAAAACTGGGTATATGGATCTTAACTCATTGTATGAATTGTAGCCCCTTGAGTCCTCTGTGTATAGTTTATTTCCAAGGCCTTTAAAACAGTCATTTTATGCTACTGCCTACATTTTACAGTTGTTTTCAACAGGGGGATTATTCTGATTCAAGTTCTTACACCTTGGCTATAATCAGAAGTTTAAAATATTGTAGTTCTCTTTTGTTTTTGTGTGTCCACTGGACCCTTTTAAATACGTCACTGAATTTTAGTCATTGCCAACAGGACTATGATGTCTTTATGCTGGGGATTTATTTTGATTGGCAGGATTATAAAAACTCTTGTCAATCGCTGTCACCTATAGCCTTTGATTTCAAAAGAGCTAATTACAGGAAAGAGCATAATAAAAAAAAGGAGAATATTATAAATAAAATTGACTGTGAACTGTATTTGTAGTTTTTTATCATTAAAGATGGTATGTTCTGTGATGCCAAAAATAAGCTTTTTTCTTTAGTTGGCCAATAATTCCAAAATTATTTAGATGGTGACTTTTATTTTTAAAGAAAGTCATTGTTTCTACTTACTTTTAAAAACTGGAAAGGGCAAACAAATATCTTCACGACAGTTTAGATGCGTCTACTGACACTTGTGCGGCAACTGGGAACCTGTTAGAGATGGAAATTCTCATGCCTCACTCGGGGCTTCCTGCATTAGAAACACGGAAGGTGAAGCCCAAAACAAAACAAAAGAAAACAAAAAAAAAACCACACAGCTCATGCTGGTGAACCAGAGGCCACACTTTGAGAAACACTTTTCAGAATATAATTATCTGGCACATATAGGCGATCAATAGATACATATTGAGTAATTAAATAAATAGATGGATTGATAAACAAAGTGAATCATACTGCTACATGGAACCATTTGTAATTTGGAAACAAAGTTCCTAACTCTATGACACTAGATCATAGATGATGGGAGGAAGGATTACACTTATTCGATTTTATGTAAGAATTTCACATGTATGAATTTTCTGTATCTCCCAACTGTTAACTCCAAGAAAGTACCAGACCAGGGATACATTGGCATCCTGTTGTCCTATGTAGTGGTTCTCAATGTGTGGTCCCTGGAACCAGCAGCATTAGCATTACTTGAAAACTTGTTAAAAATGGAGAAACTCACTGAATCAGAAACAAAGTTTATAGACTTTCCAGGAGATCCCAATGCATGCAAAACTTTTAAGGACCACTGTTCTAGGATTTGGGTGTTAGTAAGTTGGCGATGAATCATATGGAAAAGTTAATTAGAGGTAATATTCCAGCTAAGCACCAAGGCACAAGAGATGGAAAATTGCAAAGTAACTTTCCAAATTAATATATGCGAATGTTCAAAGGAAAGTCTTTAGACTAATTCTACAATGTTAGGAACTTTCAGTTAGATAATATATACGTGTGTGAGTGTGTGTGTGTGTGTGTGTGGTGTGTTCCTGAGAATATAGGAAACTTAATATATGATTTCTGTGATCAAAAATTATAGTCTAACTCCTATCAGTGAAATCTTGGTGGTGCTAGAGGGGCTGCTTTGTGGTTATTTTGCAATAAACCAGCACTCCTCCAAGAATTAGTCAGTACAAAGGATATGTAGGTGTTTCTGTTGGGCCAGTGGCAGGTCATGTGGGAGAATATTGTCCAGCCTAGAGTCACCTTGGGTCTTCTAGTACTGCCACTGAGAGAGTTCAGGAGTAATTTCAGGTCTCAGCAGCAAAAAACTAAGGATAACCCTGGATCCTAGGGGTTTCCGAAGTTAGTAGGGCAATCAACCAGTCACAGTATGATGCCCAGAGCATGAAATATATGGACAGAGAGGCCCAGTAAAGAAACCCTAAAGGTCTCTAACAGCATCCAAAGAGAAAGGATCAGCTCTAACAGTTGCCCAGGGAGCAGAAAACTAGCTTGTGAAACTAGCATTTAAACAAAAGATTACACTTCTTTTCCACAACACTCTCACTCTGCTCCAACTCTATAGGAGTTAGAAACAGTCTAGTGAGGTGGGATGAGGGCAATGAAAGCGCAAGGCAAGGAAATACAGAAGAAGTCAACCATGCTTCTCTTTTCCACTGCAGGGTTCCAGGAGAGGCAGGCTTCTGCAGGATGGGAAGGTGAGAGCGTTTTAATGCTAAGTCAGATCCAAAGTTTGCATCAATATCTTGAACTGGACATTCTACTTCCTGAATGAGGGCCAGTTTGTTACTTAAAGTGACTCCAAGATATTTTAACTAAAAGAAGCAAGCAAAAATATCATTGACTTGAAGTTTTCATCCCGGGGCCGAGAAACATTATCACAACTGAACACATTTTGGAAAGATGTTGAGAGACAAAAATAAAGTTGTGTTTTGATTATGTCAGGAGTCGTGCTTGCTCAACATACTGGTTACACACAGACTGAGCCTTAAACAGTTTGGTTCTAATCCAAAAATTCTAAAAACCCAGAGCTGAGCCAGCTCTGTGCACGTGAAGCCTAGTCTATAGGAGGTCCACCTGTGGACAAGTGCCCAGATGCCCACAGAAACGTTGACTGTGAATTTTATGTTTAAAATAGTTTGTAAAGATACGGAGCAATTTTGTAAGGCCAAAGTGGTGTAATAAATATAGATTTTCTGCTTCCATTTTCACCTAGCATTTGGTACAGAGTAAGCCACTCATTCTATAGATTTCAGTTTCCTCATCTGTGTTATAGAAGACTGGGCTAGATAATTTTAGATGTTGGCAATTATGATTCCATGACATCATAAAAACAAATTAATGTGTGAAATATACATTTAGTTCAAGCTTTTGCTATTAGCCTGAAATGAAACCTTTAGCAAGTTTCTTAATTTCTCTATGTCACAATTCCCTTACCTGTAAACACCTGCCTTGCATTCCTACAGGTGCTCCCTTAGTTAGACTAATGGCTTCCAAAGATGTCTATGCCTCATCCCTGGAAACTGAGAACATATTCAGTTACATGGAAAAATGGACTTTGTACATGTGATTAAGGAAAGGACCTAGAAATGTGTACATATTCCAGGTCTGCCTAACCCGATCACACAGGTCCTTAAAATCAGATAACCATTCCCAGCGGTGGTTAGAGAGAACGATGACTACAGAAGAATGATCAAAGACACGCAGAGCTGCTGGCTTAAAGATGGAGAAAGGGAGCTGCAAGCCAAGGAATGTGGGAGGTCTCTAAAGCTACAGATGGCAAGGAAACAGATTTTTCCCCATAGCCTTCAGAAAGAAGCACAATCCTGCCAATGCCTTGGTTTTAATCTAGTAAAGACCCATTTAGACTTTTCACCTCCAGATAATACATTTGGATTGTTAAGCCATTACATTTGTGGTAATTTGTTACGGCAGCCACATAAAACTAATACAAATGTGAACATTTTTAAAAAGTTCAAAACCCTATGCAAATGTAGGCTCTAGTGGTGATAAAGCTAGATATTCTAAAAGGATGTGAAATGAACATTGATTTTTTTTTTTTAAACAGCAAAATGCTACCAAGGCTGGGGAAAAAATTCTAAAGGTTATCCAGAGAACCTGCTTCTTCCTCCACAGCTCATTCTTCTTCTTATCCAGATGGCATATTCTTTTCTTAAGAATCTCATGAGCACAAATTCAGCAAATACTCTTAGTCACCAATTTCAGAATCTCACCATTTTTTATTACTGCAAAAATCATTTCATTTTAATTAGGACAGATTTTTTTAAAGCACGTAATTATGTTATTCTTAGCTGTGCTAACATGAAGGAAAACAGTCTTCTCTGCACACTAATATGGGAAACTATAACCACATTAAATAAGTTTTGAGATAATGCCAAAGTAGCTTTTTATTCTCATTTTTAGGTAATGCCTGCAATACGTTTTGATTTGAGAATTATTCGAATTATTCAGCATGCGGTGATTATCATGGTAGTGTCTCTTCTTTTAAAACCCCACCTTCTTATACTCTGTGATGCTGGGCTTTGGAACTGTGCACATTCCATTTCTGCTGGGCCTGCTGGCTTCCTGTTACTCTCGGCCAGGAGGGGGAGCTACATTGAGTCTGTAAGAGGAGAATGACAAATGAACTTGCGGCTGGCATTACCACCCAGGCTGTTCATCCTGACTGTGGTGGCTGGCTTCTGTCTTAGTGGTTGGTTCCAATTTGCTCCCTCGTTCTCCCTCGGAAATATCAGCACAACTTCCGTCTTGGTTTCAGTTCTATCTTGATGCAAGTGCTTTTCTGAGATTCTGTGACACAGGTTCCAGTCTACTGGAGCCCCTTCTTCAGAGAGCTGAGTGTCTGGTGGGTGGAACTTCTTCCCTTCATTCTTCCTGTTGTTCTCCCAAGTCCTAGGGGTGGTAGCTGAAGCCACTACCTCAGTGATACATCGGTGATCTCTTTTGCCTTTTGATTATCCAATATCTGGTTACACTTGTCACACTAGATTTGTCCTGTTAAAATTCGGTGAGCTGTTTTGCATTCTGACTGGAAGCTGAATGATGCAAAATTGGTAATTTGTGTTCCCAGGAAACAAAACCTTGAAGATGACGATTTGAGATTGGTTTGTCTATGCCTTCAGGTTTGAAAGCAGTGCTGTATTCCTTGAGATAGGAATGGGGTGCTGGTGACCCACGGCATTTGGCGGTATGAGAAGCAATTAAATGATCACCTATGGTTGTGATAAAGTGACTTCTGAAGTCAGGTGTTCAGGAGACTCAATGCTTTCTGCATTTGACTATGATGGCAGTAATGATGATCACAAGGACTTTGGGGTGGGGAAACTGCTTCTGATTGTCTTAGAGTGCCTAAAGAAAGAATTAACAAGTTGAGACTGTTACCAGACAGACAATGGGTTCTGAACTCAGGTTCAGCTGCCTGGCAACCTGGGAACATGGTGGGACTAACATTCCAAAGACCATCTACCCTATCTATGTGAAGCTGGAGGGTTTTAAAGGGGAAGACAGAGGAAAAGGGAAGGGGGGCTACGTTCAGGAGAATCAGGTGCCCAGGCAGTTAGTCATATATTGATATGACCCTGACAGACTTGCTAGCAGCAGTGATAGCTGTTTTCAAATGCAGCCAGGTCTTATCTTCTGGGAAAGCCTGGTCCTTTACTTCTCAAAGCCAGTGGTCTGTAGGTTAGTTCTGCTACAGACCAATGAACTTAGGTCAGAAAGCAAGAAGTGCATAAGCTCAAAGCAAGTTAACCCTTAGACCAGTTGAGTGCTGTTACAAGAACACGACCGAGCAATCAACAACTACTCTGGTGGCCCTTCAGAGAATATCTTATTCTTATAGCCACAGAGTTAAGCTAAATAAATCCAGACATAAACATTAATTGTGCAAGTTGCAGAACTACACCTTATGTTGGATTCACAGCTTTACCAAGTATCTCATGTGAAAATTAAGATATTTATTAGAAAATATTGGGGTCCTAACATTTGGAATGGGAATATACCTGTAGACTTAGACGAAGCTAAGCATCTTGATTATCGAGTTATTTTTAGTCTCTTTTGCCAATGGATTCAGCATACTTTCTTGTTTCTGAGGAGTCTAGTTATCTTTCTCTTGAATACCCTGTAATAACTTCATCTGGGGTGTTGCCTTACAGGCGAATGTTATTATTCTCAACTTGCTCTGTATACCTATATATTACTACCATTAAAATCATAACTTAGAATCCCTGGGAAATCTTAGAATCCTTTAGGGAAAAAAACTTAAAATTTGGTCCAGCAGAAAATAGCTAATTCTCTTAAAAATTCTCAAGACTTTGCTCATTTATACTAGCAGAAACCTGGGAATATATATGAGAATGGAATCTAACAGCTTCCTTGGAGCCCCTCAAAGATAAAGAAGGCTCTAGTATAACCTCGATTGGGCGAAATATGTTGATATGGATGTAGTTATGAGAGATTCTGAATTTAGTATTCACCAATCTAGAAGAGTTGGTAATAGTTTTGATAGTAGACTGAAACTTGAATATAGTGATTTCCCTCATTTAATATGATTGAGATGCCTGAACTTCCATGGAATAAGGTAAATTAAAGAATCCAAAGGTTCACAGAGGTAGAAATGTGGGATAGAATTAACATTCAAGGCTTCCATTTCATTACATCCCCAGTACATCCTCTAGGACTGCCCTGAAGGTAATAGCTTCAATAAGGCATTGAGAAATACATTAATGATGAGATCATTAGTATCCTTGGAAGCTCTGTGGTAGCTTCCCTGTCTAGGTTGGTTAGGACATCAGGAAATAACTGCCTGATTTCAAAGGAGATGATAGGATCAGAGGAACAAGAGACAATTGGCAGTAACTAACCATCACAGACAAGTTGGAAATATTTGTTATAACCAACAGCAGGGATGTAGTAGAAATCAGACTACTTATACCCATAGAGAACTTTTGATGTCATTAATTATGATGCCTTTGGGAAAAATTAGATGGTTGGTCTAATAAATATTACTTGATCCACATTAAAAAAAAAAAAGAAAAGGGGGCGCCTGGGTGGCGCAGTCGGTTAAGCGTCCGACTTCAGCCAGGTCACGATCTCGCGGTCCGTGAGTTCGAGCCCCGCGTCAGGCTCTGGGCTGATGGCTCGGAGCCTGGAGCCTGTTTCCGATGCTGTGTCTCCCTCTCTCTCTGCCCCTCCCCCGTTCATGCTCTGTCTCTCTCTGTCCCAAAAATAAATAAACGTTGAAAAAAAAATTAAAAAAAAAAAAAAAAAGAAAAAACATACTCCAGTTCTGGTGATTTTTAATTACCATCATGTAAAATCACGGCCATTCACCTAATTTTCAGATCATAGTTAGCTTACAAATCTGGAGCTGCTTGTCCAGAGGGGGGATCCCTTCTTAGGAAAAAGGGACACACTGCCACAAATATATATGTAAATATCCCTCCAAACTCTCTTCAAAGGAGCATGAACCCCTTTAATAAAGGGAAATGGAATTACTTAACACTTACCAAGATCAGTAGACACTGTATTTGATCTGACAGTAATTTCTGTGAATCCCAAATGTGATTATGATCTGTAAGTTAATTAGGGGACAATTGTGTTTAGGCAATAAATGGAGTTTTGGGCCAAATTTGCATTAAAATAGGCCAGAAGTTTTGTCAGTACACTATAACGTATTTTCCTACTCCTCAAATGGATAATTGTAATAGGCCAACATAGCCAATGTCAGAATGCACATAATATCTCTTAGTCCATTGACCACAGGCTATTGTAAAAGGGAAAACTAAGTGGAAGCCCCTAGAATTCCCTTCCTGTACCAGAATAAGATAGAATCATACCATACCCCCATGAAGACTGCGAAGTGTAGTGTTTCTATCAAAAAGTTGAAATATTAATGAGTGCTGATACCTATCATACCTCATTTAGTCTTCCTGTTTAACCCATGATAAAGGGAGAAGCATCTCCAAGAATGACTGTGATTATCCTAAACTTAATTAAGTGGAAACTCCAAATAGAGCTGCAGTTCCAGATAAGGTAAAGTAACTTTCGGAACAAATGAACACATTTCCTGGAAACTAGAATGCAGCTATTTACCTAGAAAAACCATTCTCCCCCCTCTATACCAGTTTGCAAGATCTATCCATTAGAGGCAGATCTGTTTTACCCCACAATTAATCTTAACAAGGTTGCCTCATGGCAACATCCAATCTCATATTATCTATGACTCATATTATAGTCTGCAGAAATCTTGAATATCTTAACAATTGTCCATTGCACTGATGACATTGTGCCAGTCAGACCAGAAGAACAGATAATAGCAATCACTTCCGTTGCTTTGGAAAAATGCCTGCAATCCAGATGGTGAGATGAACTTTCTGATGGTTCAGTGACATACTATCTTTGTGAAGTATCTGAAGGTCCAGGGAAGTATGTTGAGCTATCCCCTCTGAGGTAAATGACAACTTGCTTCATCATGCACTGATACCATTAAATAGGAGGCACAGTGCTTAGCAGGGCTTTTGGTGTCCTATAGGCAATTTGTACATATGTTAGTATGCCACTCTAAGACTTGCACTGAGAAACCCATGAGGCTAGAGATATGCCAGCTGTCCAATACCTTCTCTTTAGCAGTTTGAGTTTTACCTCCATGGCAGTTGACCTCTACGCTTCTTAACTATGACCTCTAGTCTAGAAGGTCAATGGTCTTGGTCCTAGCTCTACAAGAACTTGCTCTGAGCTTTTGAGCAAGAGTGGTAATCAAGCAGTAGTGGTTTATGTACCAGTACCAGATTATGTGTGGTAATCAAGCAGTAGTAGGTCCCCCTGAAAGACCTGAGTTCCAGCTCTCTGTAGTCATTTCCCCAAACCTGTGCATTTAATAACCCAACTTCTTCCATTTCTTCCCCCTGTCCTACAGGTGGTAGCTGTTTCCTCAATCACTGCCTCTGTCATTCCTCAGATTCCTTTTTTTGTTTTATTCAGTTCTCTAACACATGGTTAACGATATTTTATAGAAGTTATTTCTGTTAAAATAGAAGGTCTTGCTTCTGCCTCCATATTGGAACTTGACGGACATTTAAATGGAAATACGTTTGTGAACTTAACTTTGCTAACTCAGAGACCATAGTAGGAAAATGTTTCCAAAGAACAAGATGAGATGACTCACTATTCATAGTGCTAAAAGAAAAAGACTAATACTGATATTGCATGTACAAAATTCTCTCATCAAACATCTTCAATGTTGTAAATATATAAAATTTCATAACCCCAAAATGGCTCAGCTAGCTCCTTTACATTTTTATATGATGCTCTATTTTGCTATAAAGTCTCCTCACCATTCCTAAATTTAAAAATCTCAATATTTGTTCTCCAGAATTTTCACACAACTGGGTCTCCTTTCTCTCTAGTATCTGTGACTTCAAATTCTTTCAGCCAACAAACAATAATATTTTCATCATCTGAATTGTCCCCTTGTAGCTTTCAGCCTAGAAAAAAATATAATAGTGAATGCATTTGTTTGTACGGCTTAGACATCTCTCAGAAGGTCCTAATTTTTACCTGATCTCAATATGTTTCAGATTTTGTGGGTTGATGATGGTGGTTGTCTGTTGCTAAATTTTTTTTCAAATTAATCCCTGGTGGGATTTCAGCATATCTGTGTGGTGTAATACTGCTAGCATTATTGTTTGTTTCATGCTGTCAGTAATATAATCCATAAAATATGAGGATGTACCTGGTTTTCTAGCTTTCAACTCCCCCCACCACACAAAAGATTCTCTTTCCTCGTTCTAATGGAAAGGAAATTATGCTGCCTACAGAAAGCCATGAAAGCAGCTGAAGTGTAGCATTCCCAAGATCTTTCTAGTAGACATGAGCCTCCGTGATGAGGAAGTAATTGTGTTCACTTCTGTCATCTCCACCACTAAAGGTTCTGGCAGTAATTCTTAGACCTGCACGCAGAAGATTCAGGGAATGTAATTATGACATGGGACACCACCTGCTTCATGGAGTTACCATTTTAAAGAGAAAAGTGTGAAATGAGCCAAAGGGGAAAAAAAAGTCTCAGACACTCAGAAATGGCCCCTAGATTTGCACTTAAAGGAATAAAGAAAATAAATTACTTTGAAGGTGTATAAATGTTACTTTCCAAAAAAAAAAAAAAAAAAAAAAAAAAAAAACTGAGGAGAGAGTTACAGAGGAACCCAGATGGAGACAGATAACTAAGCAGTCTAGAAGAATCGTTTTATGCACTTTTCACACACACTTATGTTTTCATTCAATTTGTTGGAAATGTGTCTATGACTGAGAAGCTTTGACTGATTTAGCACAATAAAGAAGAGCAAGGGGAGTTAAGTTTGAAGTTAAACTGGAATTACTTCGACTATGGAAATGTGTATCTTCTCTGATACAGGAGAGAACACACAGAGTGAGCAATGATAGGAAATGTTCTCCACACCTTATTATTTAGGATAATGAAGCTTGGTGATTAAATGCTTAAGTTTTAGAACCACACAAAGGTCAGAAATTCAGGACAAATTCTCCAAAAAAAAGGTCCCTATTCAACATTTTTTAAAGGTTATACTTTATTTGGATAACTGTTAAGATGTTGATGAAAAGATGTTAGGGGAAACCCTACCTACACTGGCCCAATTCCAGGCAATCCCCCTCATTCAGAAACTTGCTGGTGTTGCGCAGGCTCAACTATTATAATGTGTTCTGTGCTAAAGAGAATGATTAACTCAACTTTCTGCTTCTGAGATCCAAATTCTTTTGTTACAACTCTGGTTTACTTATCTGGAGAGTAGAGAATATAATAGTGCCTGTATCATAAGTTTTATGTGAGAATTGATGGTGATCATTCCTTTAAATCATGATATACTATGTGTATCATGCCTGGAACATAGTGTAATCTCAGTGAAAATTAGTTGTCACTATTATTATTTGTAGAGAAGGAGATTTACCTAACCCTTTTCTGACACAGGCCATACAGAACACTGATACTTGGGGTTCTTCATCTAAAGTGGATTAATGGGCAGAAAATCTTTTTCAGTGTGTCAATCATATTCTTAATTTTCTTTTCTTTTTTAAAAGTTTATTTATTTAGCTTGAGAGAGAGAGAGAGATAGGAAGAGATAGGGGCAGAGAGAGAGACAGAGAGAGATAATCCCAAGCAGACTCCATGCTGTTAGCACAGAGCCTGATGTGGGGCTTGATGTCATGAACCATGAGATCATGACCTGAGCCAAAATCAAGAGCCAGATGCTTAACCGACTGAACCACCAGGGTACCCTCATATTCTTAATTTTCTATATCTTATGATTTTTGACATTTTGGAGGGCCCTTGCTGGCTGAAGAGAGATTGTCCTTCCCAGGGCTAGCTACTTCTACCAGACAGTAAACAACTTGGTGACCTGCCTTTCATATACAAACCAACTAATCCCTCTTCCATACCCTTTACTGACTCTTTTATCTAACTTTCACACAACTAAGCCAATATTTCTTTGGTCCTAAATCAACTCAGGGACAGGTACCAGACACTTAGGGACAGCTTCTATACCCCGGAGCCCACAGGAATTATTCAAACTAGCCAGTCCCAAGATGGTCACTCTGCTCTGCCTTGTCTTTCTTGCAGAAACCCCAATAAAGGCTATAACCTATGTATTTCCCTTGGACCTTTCTACCCCTGGTTTACATTGGATTTTCTTTCTGTGCCCTGTGTGGTGTTCCTTGCTCCTTATTTCTAAGGAAACAATGAGTTGCATTAAATTTGTCTTTCAATGACAATGCACTTGGTCACTTATTTAAAATCCCACATGTACACTTTGAGACACCCACATATTTCATCAAGAGGTACATTCAAGTCCCCTCAGACATTTACTCAAACTTGGCCATGTGACTTGTCTGAGGTAAAGGATCATCAGCAAATTAAGATTTGCAAAGTACATCCTGGCACTTTCCCTGTTGTTAGGTTGCCCTGTGATCTTCATGCTAACTAAAAGCTATTCTCTCCTACTGGAAAATGAGAGGTATCATAGTAAAGAACTGAGGCATCCCAGCCCATGGGCAACACAGTGACAGACAGATGAATGAGGTCATTTTAGACCATCTACCTTTCAAGCCATATCTGATTTCAACTGCACAAGTGAGCCCAGTGATCTATAAGTGTGATCAACACAAGAACTGTCTAGCACACCCACAGCATAGGGAATAACAGTAAAGCACGGTTGTTTCAATTAAATAAATTAGGGGGTGATTTGTTATACAGCAATCAAGAAGTGAAACACAAAAGCAACTTGTGATGAAATTTTATGTGTTATTAAATGTCTTCTGCACATCATGAAAAATTCAAAAAATGACAAGTATACAGAAAAACAAAATGGTCTCTATTAATCAACATAACTTTGGTTAGTAAAAGTCAGGAATGGGATTAGTCCACGTGGGTAACACAGAGCCTTAGGCAAGACCTTAAGGAAATACAATAGCAATTTCCCTCATAAGGTTGTTTTGAAGTTTAAAAGAGATAAGGTACAGAAAGCACATAGTTCAGTACTCAGCCAGTGTTTAATAGTCCAGTACAGCAGCCATTTTAATCCCATACCACTTACCTGAGATATAGTTATGATGAATTTCTTATAGTTCAGCAGTGAGAAGGCCAATAACCTAAATAAAACATGTGGACAAACAAATTGAGCAGATGAACAGAAACTTTTTACAAAAAAAAAAAAAAAAGATATCTGTATTAGCCAGTCAGGGCTGCCATGACAAAAAAAAAAAAAAAAAAAAAAAAGCACAGATTGGGTGACCAAAACAACAAAAATGTATTCTCACACAATTCTGAAGACTGGAGGTTCAAGACCAAGGTACCAGCAGGGTTATTGTCTGGTGAGGACTCTCCCCTTGGGTTGCAGTTAGCCACCTTCTCACTTTGTACTCATGTGACCTTTACTCAGTACATGGATGTGGAGAGAGTGATGACGCAGGAGGGAGGGAAGACTCTCTGGTGTTTCTTCTTTAAGGACACTGATTATATCTGAACCAGGCTCTGCCCTTATGACCTCAGTTAACGTTAATTCCTTCCTTAGAGGCTTCATCTACAAATATAGTCACATGGGGCTTAGGGCTTAAAACATAAAAAATTCATAGGGATACAAATAGTCCATAACAATGTCCCCATTGACAAATAATCTCATGAAATAATACTGAACATCATTTTTTCCCAAGTAAATGCAAACTAAATCCTCAAAGATAGAGTATGTCACATCTACTATAGGATGGCAAAGACAAAAAAAAAAAAAGGTTTATAACACGTGGTGCACCTGGCATTCTCATTCATTGATGGTGGTACTGAAGATAGAGAAATATTTGAAAGGTTTCTTATAAAGGTAAACATGAATATACTTCTAGGTACTCGGCTAAGTACCTAGAATAAATGTACCTAAAATAAATGTCCACATGAAGATCTGTGCAAGAACATTTATAGTAATCTCATTCACAAAAGTTAACAACTGGAAACATGGGAACAACCCAGATTCACATAAATGGAAGACTGTATAAACAAATTGTCATGCATTCAAATAATAGAATGGTACTCAGCAATAAAAAAAATACATTACTATTTTACACAACAGCATTATAAATCTTAAAACATTATATTAAGTGAATGAAACTAGACACAAGAAAGCACATGTGGTATTATTTTATTTATATGGCATCCTATAATAGGTAAACTTAATATTAAAAAAATATTTTATTTTGGTGGAGGCATGATGGAGTGAGTGATAAGAGGAGCAAGTGAATTTTCTGGGGTGGTAAACATTTATGCATTATAAAAAGTCTTAAATTTCACACCTCATATTTGTGAATTCCATTATGTAAACATAAATATTCTACCAAAAAGTGGGGGGAAAAGAAACACAAGTGCTTAACTCTAGTAGGTTTCTTTTTGTTGAGAATGTGTTTGCTGTTATCAGACTATGTCCATATATCCTAGAATTGAGTAATTGAATAAATATATAGAATGTAATGGGAGCAAGTGCTCTCATTGTTGGAGAAGGGAGTTACAAATATGGAAGAGGAGAATACTTTAATGTACCATAGTGTGTTAGATTGGAATTTGAAGTTTATACAAGTGTATACACACACACACACACACACACACACACACACACAGAGATATTTACTAGGGTGCCCCCACCTCGATGAGCTCAGAGTGCCAGGATGTAATCCTTTTGTGACATTGCAGCTTAAACGTTGTGCTCTATAGCTCTCTAGAACTGGAAGCCAAACCACCCATGGAACTGCCTGCAAGCTGCCTACCTATGACCTCAGTGGTCCACAAATTTGCAAGCCCTCATATGGCCTGCATGCTTTGATGGCCTCCTATCTCTGCCAGCCCTCTAGAGAATGGTGTATTGTTTACCCAGCAAGTCTAAACCAGCTCCAACTTGGCCAAACCAGGAAACTTCTCTGCTATCTTGTGGCATGAACACCTTCTCCAAAGAGGTCTGAACGTCTAAGTTTGTACTTTCATGGGTATTCTCCCTCCACCTAGAATACTGTATAGATTTCCTTTGTAGTTATAGTTAGTCTAATATTTACTCTTTTATCACAGCCAATAATTCTTTATGTTAAGCCTCTCCTGTTTAACCTTCTCAAATTTTGTCTCCTGATCGAACTCACACTTCTACATGATCAAAACTAACACCATCAATACAGGAACTAATTGACATGTTGTAATCCTTAATATGAGGTACTGGGAGAGACACAGAATCTTTGCTGTATTTCTGCCAAAATTACATAACCTGAACCTAATCATAAGAAAACACCAGACAATCCCAAATTATAGGGTAACCTACCAAATAACTGTTTTTCAAAAATATGAAGGTCAAGAAAAAAAAAAAGAAAGACCGAAAAAGTTTTTCAGATTAAAGAGAACCAAAGAGACATGACGTGTATATGATGTTCAATCCTTCATTAGGTCTTGGACCTGACAAAAAAATATTTTTGAAGAACATTATTGGCACATTTGGCATAATTTGATTATGGACTTTGCATTAGTTAATGATATTGTATTAATGTAGATTTCATGATTTTAAAAATTATACCATGGTAATGTAAGAGAATAAACTTAAGGATTATACATTGCAGGGGCACCTGGGTGGCTCAGTTGGTTAAGTGGCTCAGGTCATATCTCACGGTTGGTGGGTCCGGGCCCCGCATTGGGCTCTGTGCTGACAGCCTGGAGCCTGCTTCAGATTCTGTGTCTCCCTCTCTCTCTGCTCCCCCCCAACTCCTGCTCTGTCACTCTCTCTCAAAATTAAATAAACGTTAAAAAATAAAATAAAATAAAAAATATTATACATTGCAGAATTTGAGAGAAAGGAACACAGTGCTTCCAATTTGCTCTCACATGGTTCAGGAGAAAGGTGTGTGTGTGTAAACCTATGCACGCACATACACAGTGCAAATGTGACAATGTGTTTTCACGTTAGAGAATTTGGGTTAAAGGTATATTTTTATGCAAATTCTTTTAAATTTTCTAAGTATTAAATTATATAAAAATGAAAACATTAAAAAATAAGTAAGCTCAGGGTCTGGCCTGATAGAAGTCCTGAACCAACTTCTCCCACTGCCTCCCCTGGAGGGTCTCCCGTACACCCTGTCTCTAGATAAAGGGTTATTTTCACTAGACACTAGGCTTGGCTTTGCTCCTGCATTTTCTAATTCCCTCTGTCTTTTTCTCTTTTTCTACCTGCAGTATCTTCTCCTTTCCCTCTGATGATCCAAATCCTTTTTTCATTTCTTTTCTTTTCTTTTCTCTTTTCTTTTTTCTTTTCTTTTCTCTTCTTTTCTTTCTTTTCCACAATTTTTTTTCTTCCACTAAGACAATAGAAGAGATGCTTTATTGAACACATATTACATTCAGCCACAAATGAAAAGAATTAGTCCTGAAAGTCACAAGTCCAGGGCAAAGGACCAAGAGGGACTCTTTTAGCGTGAGCAAAGCAGGTCTCTGAAAGGTGGTCATTGCAATCAGATGGCAATGGATGTTCAGGATCCATTGAATCAAGTTCTAGAAAGTAAGCATACAGTCCAACAATTTGTACCAGTGTCTCTGGCCGCTGGATTTCCTTATTTCTGCTCCTGTGGTTTCCATGGGTGCACAGGCTAGCAGTTCACTTGGACCTCTCCTTCATCTTTCTTCATGTTCACTTCAGCCTGTGCATTCACTTCTTCCTCCACTTGGCTCTCTCATGGCATGGAGGATTCCAAGAAGATGACACTAAGGTTAGGAGCCTAAATTCTTATTTTCAAAGCTAAAATAATTTTCGTATTATTGACATCTATTAAAGGGCCTTCCCAACTCTCCAGCTTAAATCATACTTGTCTGTCTTCTATCCAAGTTTATTACACTCTCTATTTTATACCGTGGAAAGTAGTTCTAATGTATCAGGAGTGATTTTATCTCCTTTATTTTGGAGGTTCTCATGCTTTACCACATAATTGTAGCAGAATCTTTATGTCTATTTGATCTCATAACTCAGGTCCATAATTTATTAGCTGTGTGACTTGTGGAAGATGCCTAATCTCTTTGTACCCCAGTTCAGTCTATAAAATGGGAGTTATGAGAGTAATTCCAGAATCATACTCACAATGCTGTTGGAAGATCAAAGAGGGTGATGTTTGTAAAGTGCTTAGAACAGTGTTCATCGTATAGTAAATGCTATAGAAACATTTCCATTTTTTGAAGGAAGCACAGGCCCTGGTATAGGAAATAGATGTTTATTACTTCCTTTTTAATAAGTTGATGGATTTAGGTACTTTTTCTATGTGCTGTGAACTTTTAAAGTCCATATCACAATCTTTGTATTAGCTTTTTAGAACAACTATTTATACCAGAGAGTCAAAGTTTTTCTCACACGAGTAATAAAACAAACAAACAGCCAATAAACAAAAGTGAGCCTTGCTCCTTTCATAGTGCCTTTCTATGAAAAGAACACAAAGCTATCTGTTTAAAAAAATGGAAAAGAAGCCCTTTATACATAATAATTGACATTCATTGTTATTTTTGGCTATTTTCACACATTTTAACACTTGGGATTGAAATCATTTCAGCAGAAAAGCTTCTCTCAGTTGAGAATCCTGGATTTATGTTTATTATTAGCTTGGCAGCAGGGAGACCTGGCCCAGCTTTAAAATAAGAAGTGTGTTTTTCCACACAGTCAAGGCAACGTGGGAAGGTCCTGCCTCAAATTAGGGGTCTCAGAGATGTTTCTTAACTCTGTTAAACTCAATATATTAATCATCTACAGTATACTGCTCTATGTACTTCTGGGGGGAGGGGGGAATCTCTGTCTAACTTAACATCTAACATGTTTGAGAGGCAGAAACACTTGAGGATTCAGAGGAGGCAACCATCAGAACCACCCAAAGAGCGGTATTCGGCCAAAACTCAATGAATGTTAGTAGCATGACCTTGAAGTTTGGGTGGGATTTCAACTGAAGAAAAGGACAAGGAAAAACCACCAAGTTGTGTTTGGACTAAAAACATGGTAGAATTGAAAAATAATGAGACTCTATCCTCAAGAGATAGTATGTTCACTATCGGAGGATAGAAATTAGGAGTAATAGGCTCAAATATTTGATTAGAATGCCTTGGACACATAGAGAGTACTCATAGCTAAATTATAATCCAAACATCAATCTCATAGACTATGAAAAGGTGATTAAAATCATGATTGGGTAAGATCCTTATTTATTAAGCTATATAACATAACAGATAGGTCTGTAGCATGAACTAGAAGTTCAGAACTCTATTGGGTATCATTGGCATTAATGTCCTAGATGATAAGAAAATGCACTGTTCATTATTTATAAAAACAATGCCATTGACCTATGCTCAATAAGTCATATGTTCTGAGGTTCTGCAGGGATGGTGGCACTCTGCCAACTGCTCCTCTTATAACAAAGACCCACATTCACAAAATGGTCATCATAGTAAGGAGTCTGGAACTTAACAATGGGAAACTAGTTAGCCCATGAACCCATGGGACTCTGCCCACCAGATGCCTGAGCTGTAGTCGCCAGTTCATGCTGAATGAAATAACTAATTACCAGTGACATAAGCACCATACTTTCAAATATCTGGTCACATAATGCTGACCTTTTTCACATTATTTTCTTCCTTGTTGTTCTCACTGAAAAGATAATATCTCTGAGAGCCAAACGGTCAGTAAGGGGTTAGATTGCCAAGGATACACTTGCAACTGATTTGAAACAGACTTTTCTTTTAGTAACGGTATGACAATTTAACAAAATGAAAGGCAAACAGTAAGAGATAAATAAATGAATATTATTACTATCTTTTGCTTAGTAAGTCTCTCTTCTGACCATGAAGTTCTACTGCCTTCCTCCCTTTATATCATGGTTGTCAAAAATTTCCACATTAGTTTTAAAATTCCAAATACTGGTTTGAAATTCAAGCTGACCGTGTTTCCCTTCTGCTTAAAATCTTTCAATAGATTCTGATAGCTCTTAGACTTCAGATCCTGGAGTACACTTAGGGGCTGCATCATCTGATGCCACCATCCCACCGTAGCTGGATCCGTCATCATGTTGACCCTGAAACATCCCACATGGGCTGTCCTCCATGGTTGGAATGCTTAGTTCCTCCCTTCTTCACCTAGCCTTGCCCCATTAATCCTCAGGTCTCAGTTTAAACGTATTTTCTCAGGGGGCGCCTGGGTGGCTAGGTGGAAAACATCTGACTTTGGCTCAGGTGATGATCTCATGGTCTGTGAGTTTGAGCCCTGCCTCTGGCTCTGTGCTGACAGCTTGGAGCTTGGAGCCTGCTTCAGATTCTGGGTCTCCCTGGCTTTCTGCCCCTCCGCTGCTCACACTCTGTCACTCTCTCTCTTTCTCAAAAATAAATAAACATTATAATTTTTAAAAAATAAATAAATATATTTTCTTGGGAAAGCTCTCTCAGACCTTCATGATGAGCTTTTGTCAAGCCTCATAGCATCACCTGCCTCTCTGTTTTGTCACTCATCACAACTGTAAATCTCCATTTCTGTGATAATTTGACTACTGTCTGTATTCCCCACTAAATTACCATAAGCTCCATGAGGGCAAGGGCAATGTCATTTTTCTTAATATTGTACCCCAGAACCTGGTGCAAAACCTAGTACACAGTAGTTTTCATAAATAATGTTCTATTCATTTTATAAATATTAATGGAATACCATGTAACTAAATTTGTGACGACTGCTTAAAATGCAAAGAGTAAAGAAAGAATAACGGTTATAGAACCGTAAAGCAGAATCATTATCATATAAAAAGGTAAATATTTACAAGATAAAAGTTAGTAAAACAATTTCAATATTCTACAAAGGAAAGTTTCCTCTACCACTTGGCGTGTGTGTGTGTGCGTGTGTGTGTGTATATGTGTACGTGTATGTGTGTGTGTGTGTGTGCATGCATGCACGCATGCCAATTGCAATAAACTTATGACTTCCCAGGGACTACAAGTGCATTTATATAGCTAGAACTAGAAGCACCAAAACAGTAGTGAGGAGTTTTTTAGAACTCTAGGAAAATCAGCTTAGGGAGAATAACGATATCTATATCTCTCTATTTATAGATAGATAAAGCTATAAATATACATGTTTGAAAGTACACCTAAAGGTAGCTACTTAAATTATGTGTCGTGGCATGGCAGAACCATACTATATCTGGTAAAGAACAGTTAGGTCATCTTATCTGTACAGAAATAATAGAGCCAAAAGACTGAATGCTAGCTGGAAAAAAAATCTTTTATAAGCTAGTCTTATTTATGTCATTTTAGAAGTATCTAGAAAACAGTATGTTTTTGAATGAAAAAATTTTCCAAATAAAAAATCAACTTTTAAAGAAAGGTTTGTTTTCACTAACATGCTTGAAAGCATCCATCTGAGTGTTTGTCCATGATTTGCTGAACTGTGGAAGGAACGTACTATATGACATCCGCCTTAGGCATTGGATTGTAAATATTTCATGGCTCTATAAATGTAGCACGATTAAATGTGTTTTAGTAGTCAACTGAATAATCTTTACAACATCAAAATGAAAAAGTTTCTTTTTTTGTTTGTATCTGAGAGCTTTGAAAATACATCCCTACGTTCATTTTATTTCCTACATATTAGGACCAAACCCAACGTACTCCCGCTGATACCAGAGAGTAAGAGTCCTGAGCTGTGATTTGCAATTCTTTCCTATTCTAGGAGGAGTTGCTATAAAAATTCCAATTACAAATCCTCAGCTAGACCACACATTTATTTTGATATCTGTTGTTGACAGAATAATGGAAAAGATGTGCACATTTTAATCCCTGGAGCTGTTGTTATGCTACCTTACGTGGCAATGGAGATTTTGCAGATGTGATTAAGAATTTGGAGGTGGCCCTGGATCGAATCAGGGATCATAATGTGTGAGAGAAGTTAGAAGATGCTCTGCTGCTCACTTGAAAATGGAGGGAGAAGTCACAAGCTAATGAGTGCAGATGACCTCTAGAAGCTGGAAAAGGTAGGGGAAAAGATTCTTCTCTAGAGGCTCTAGAAGGAATGCTGTCTTCTTGGCACCTTGATTTTAGCCCACTGAGACCCCTTTCAGACTTCTGACCAGCAGAACTATAAGCTATTAGATTTTTTTTGTTTAACTACTAATTGGAGACAAAAGTAATAAGACATTAAAACAGTAACAAATGATATGTATGTGGTATCGGTTTTAATTAATATATAAACAAGGAGTGAAATAATTTTAATGTTACAGTAGCCTCAAAAGTCAAGCAAGAAAACAAACAATTAAAACTCAACAAATGCCTTTGAATACCTGTTGTCTCAAGGGCTCTTTTTATTGTCAAGCATACCTATTTAGTCAGCATGTAGCTTGGTCTCCAGGACTTTGGAGATACAGACGTTTGCATTGTACCCCTAGTTCTATGTCCTGTAGAAGTTCAGATCCCTCTAGAAGAACATAGCATTCAATAGGATGGTAAAGTAAGCTCAGAAAAGATTACAATGTAAGAAAGAAGTAATATGGCTGCAAAAGTTTAGGGGAGGGAGGAAAGGAGAGAAGGAGGAAGGAAAGCTGTGAGGAAATGACATATAAATGCCCAGCTGAGAGAACCAGGGACTGGTTTCTAGGAAGATGGCAGTTATAAGGGCGAAGACCATTATAGAAAAAGGAAATAAGATGAGTGAAATGTAATTGTAGGAAATCATAGGGCAAAAACAGAGAAAGATTCCAGTTGTGAGGATAAGACTGGAAAGCAAGCAAGAAAAACCAATTGAAGGCCCTGGAAGCCAAATTCAAGATTTTGTTTTTCATTCTGTGGCGATGGAGAAATTACCCCAAGTCATGTCACATAAAATCCTTTATTTATGCCCTTCTACTACTGTTACAACAAGCACTTCTGACTGCCTTGAGGGAGCTATAAAGGAGAGAACACTGACCAATTTCCAAGTGCTGTTCCCAACATCTCACTTGTGGATGAACCTCGTAAAGCAAAGCAGAATCATCAGTTCTGTGACAGTGCAGATTTACATACACGCTTGGGGCTGTTAAAAATATATTTCTCAAGAAATTCTTCAGTGCTTTGTGTCTCCCTCCATCTTGACAGGAAGTAGAAGACCATAGTGATGAGGACGAGTGTGAGCATGACTGACACTTTGTCAGTAGGTGTAGCCCAGGATTGAGTTTTAGTCATGGAGTGTAAACACAGTGATCAAGCCATTACCAGCAATGACCCATATAATGATATCTCATGCCTACTCTTCTCCTCACCCCTTCTGGTGGGGTGGGATCAAAAAATCAACACAATGACCTGGAAGGCTACATGCTGAATATGGCAGTCTCCATCTAGCCTGCATTTCAGTAGGAGATGTGAGCTTGTACTTGGTAATCACTCTGCAGTCTGACAGAGGGAATAAGGTTAACAGTTGCCATTTCTCACCAGAACTTCCTTGTATCTTCTGCTAAACCAGGGGAAGGAGACCTCAGAGGCCTGGAATTAAATCACTGAGGAGTAGGTGCTTTAAGAAAATGACTTTTACATTTATCAACTAGTATATACTCATTTACACAGTAGGGCTGATATTATGCCTAATAGAACAAAACTGTGAAAATTAAATGAAACATGAAGCAGGTAGCATTGCGCCTTATGCATAGTAGCTATTTACTCCAATGCCCAGAAAGAATCCCTTCTGTTGAAGGACCCCTGATGGTCCTACATCTATTTGTCATCTGCATCTTATAACTAATTATTACTCTTTTTTAAGACCAACTCATATTACGTTATACTTAAAATCTGCTACCAAGATACTTCTAAGTTTGTCCAAAGGAAAAAAATCAAACCTCTTTTTTACTTAAAGAACTCTCACCATTCTGATCTACCTGTCCAATCCTACCCATCATGTTCTAGCCCTACTCCCTCCAAGAAGCCTTGAATGATAGCCTTTCTTCATAAAAATTTCACTTCTTCCTGATTACCCAAAGAATTTATTGATTGACTTATATATTTTACGTAGAAACATCTACTTTGTATATATACTATTTCTAGCTTTGGCTTGTCTTGAAAAAATAAAGTTTAAGTAGTTATATAATGTATTTTGAAAAATCTTTGGTGATTCTATAAATATACATAATATACATTCCTTTCTCCTACAATTTAATTACCTATTTGCTTAGAAGCCTTTGATTGTCTCTGTGGCTGATTTTTTGTTGACCCCTAATTAGTCATTCCTCACTGATTTTTGGGTTGTATCCTAATTATTCAATCTCCCCTTTTTAGATAAAATTAGAGTTTTGGTCCATTATGGAGCCATTTCACTAAGACTTTATTTTCCTTCCTTCCTTCTATTTGGATATCATCAGGAGACTAATGAACTATTTTCCAATTTTATCTGAATGGTCAATTAAGAAAGAACTTGTATTCTCTTTGTTGAATAGCACATGATTAGAAGTCATGAAATCTAGAACTGGCATCATCAACTTGTAGCCAGGTGTGAGTCATTTGCCTAGGATAGCTTGAGTTTCTCAGTTGTAAAACTGGGATAAGAATATCTATTTTTAATTCTTTTAAAAGTTGTGAGTGGTCAACTGGTATGGTCAGGTAATTCACGAGTATTAAGGACTGCAGCTATAGGTCCACAATCTTGTTAAGCCAAAAAAGTCTTTTATTTTTTTAAACATTTTTTTCATTTCTTGGGAGACAGAGAGAGAGAACAAGCAGGGAAGGGGCAGAGATAAAGGGATACACAGAATCCAAAGTAGGCTCCAGGCTCTGAGCTGTCAGCAGAGAGCCCGATGCAGGGCTCAAACTCATGAACTTCAAGATCATGACCAAAGCTGAAGTCAGCACTTAACCAACTGAGCCCCCCAGGCACCCTAGGAAAGCCTTTTAGAAGTTACTTGTTCAAGGCTGTCATTTGACATGTTAGAAAAAAATGGAACCGAGTAAAAGAGAACCAAAAAAACCTCTGAAGCCCACCAAGTTGAATGATTTGTCCAACATCACAGGACCCTTGAAAGCTGGGTCAAAAACTCCTCCAGGTTCCTGACTTTGGGCCTGGGCACTTTCAAATGTATCACCCTCAGCTTCAGTCCTGAGGCTCAATCAAATCCTTTGTCCTTTCTCCTCTTATTGGGAAACAAACAAGACTGGAAACTGTATGTATGAGTCATTTATTGAGCTAGTTAAGCTCAAGTTTATCTCCAGTCTGGGTACTGTGTGACCTTTCTTGAATTCCATTCTCCGAGTGTAGGAGGGAAGCCTATCCTTCCCCCACCCCCTTGGGAATTCTCTTATTTGTATTTCTGTCAATGCCACTTTTAATGCACCAAAGCCTGTGTTTAGAGTAATAACCAGTCTGAAGTTTATGAAACAAAAGATTGATACCAGCTTCATAAAACTCAGACAAATACACTACCTCCTGTATGTCTTTTTATGCCTTTAATTCTATGAACCTTTATACTTGTGGCTACCCAAAACTCTTATAATTAGAAATAAGAAGGGGAAAAAGTGAAAACAACAATTGGAAATGTCTTCCAAAAGCCACCATTTTTAAGTGTTCTTTTTTTTTTTTTTTATTGATTTGCAGACAAGGAAGGGTATACTTACTACTTTGTCTAGGTTACAAGTATCGTTCCTCTTTTTTAAAAAAGCGAAAGTTTCTGAGTGTATGGCTTAAGTGTCAGGGTGTTGTTTAAAAAACACATACCTTACTTACGCTTTGGAAACGTGGAAAACTAAAATGCATAGCCACAGTTAACCCATTCCTCAAACCGGAAGTGATTTTGTGAGAAAGACAATTTTTGTTAAAAGTAAACTTCCAGTAATTAATCCAGTTACACAACTTGCTAGAAGTCTATCCTCCCTCATCTATTGGGCTGTTATTTTTGTCTCATAAAGACAAATAGCAAATGTAAAGATTTGGCGTTTTAAGATAACCCCTTTCACTCCTATGATTTGGTACCATGGAAACTTGGCATTTTCTTTCCTTTCTCTAATTAGCAAGCATGATAAATTAACCAAATGGAAAAAGTCATCATTTCCTATACACTTGTTTGCACTTTTCTTTGTGGGGCAGGTTTCTTTTAAAATTAAAAACAAATAGGGGCGCCTGGGTGGCGCAGTCGGTTAGGCGTCCGACTTCAGCCAGGTCACGATCTCGCGGTCCGTGAGTTCGAGCCCCGCGTCGGGCTCTGGGCTGTTGGCTCAGAGCCTGGAGCCTGTTTCCGATTCTGTGTCTCCCTCTCTCTCTGACCCTCCCCCGTTCATGCTCTGTCTCTCTCTGTCCCAAAAATAAATAAACGTTGGAAAAAAAAAAAATAAATAAATAAAAAATAAAATTAAAAACAAATTAATTAATTTTATTTTTCAGCTTTATTGAGATATAACTGACGGATATCATTGTGTAAGTATAAGGTGCACATGTATTGATATGATATGCTTATATATTGTAAAATGATTACTGTAATAGATTTAACAAGAACTCTGTGAGCACAATTCACTTTTCTAAAGTAGAGAAGTATTGAGAACCTACTATGTGTCAAGCCCAATTTTAGGATTTTGAGATGGGAAATTCCACCATTTGATTTATCTTTGTTAAATTAAAGTTTGTATTGACAAAAATTCGTTGACAGGTCATTGTGATCCAGATCATGTGACAAGCACTGGGAAGAAGACAATGAAGGAATGTATAATTCGTGGTCCTTGCCTTTGAAGAACTCACAGCCTAGTTGAGGATTTGACATGGCAAATATGATGGAATCAATAAGTGATGGGTTGGGAGTCATATGAGCAAGAGATGGGTTTCCTAGGGGAGGTAACCTTTAGATAACTCTTAAAGAATGAGTTCTGAAAGAAAAAAAAAATAATGGCATGTAAAGGTCAGTGTTGCTGGGTAGAAGCAAAGCTTTATTTACGAAATTTGTGACATCTCAAATCCTCTTTCAATCTTGAGTTACCCATGTACATATTCTTTACTCTCCACTCTTTATTAAAACAATAAAACACTACCTACTCAAAGAACCTATTCTGATTCCCATAGGAAAAATGTATTAGTATCTATATTGTGTATCTAATGGTCTCTAAATAGCCTGAAAAGACTTTGCCAGTATATGCATACCCATTTAATAAGTGTTCCACTGTTTTGTAGCTTGCACATAGCCAACAAGTCTTCCGCTGCAACTTTGACTTTATTTACCTGAACTCAAATAAAATTTCATCAGGTTTGGTTCAGCCTCACAAATATTTTATGAAACTTATTAGGCCACCATAACTGCTACTTGTTACACACCATTATCATTGGCCACTTTCAGATTAGCCAATGATATAACTTCCCTTTCTTTACACTGTAATACCTATTATCTTGTACCTAGAATCTCAGACCTGAAAGAGAGCTTAAAATTCATCTCTAGCATAGTTAACAACTCCAACTACACTTTAAAATACAACAGGTGCTGGAGTGCCTGGGTAGCTCAGTTGGTTAAGCATCAACTCTTGATTTTGGCTTAGGTCATGATCTCACAGTCATGAGATCAAGCCCCATGTCAGGCTCTGCACTGAGTGTGGAGGCTGCTTGAGATTCTTTCTCTCCCTTTTCCTCCACCCCTCCCTTGCTTGCACTCTCTCTGTCAAGAAAGAAAAGAAAAGAAAAAGGAAAAATGCAACAGGTGCCACTGAATGCAATGGGCAAACGATGTTTTTTTTTTTTTTTTTTTTTTAATAAACAGAGCTGATTTCAGTTAGAAAGCGATATTAGAAAAAAATTAACTTTGACTTATGCTTCATATCATATACAAAAATTATATACCTTATAAGGCTTTAAGATGACAGAAAAATTTAAAAGCTTCGAGAAGAAAACATAGGAGAAAACCTTCATAATATTGAAGGAAGCAAAAATTTCTTAAACATAACACAAAAAGCACTAACCATAAAATGAAAAATGTATGTTTTGGTTATTGGGATAGGCAGAAAGATGTGGCACTTGGATCCCCCAACAAGGACTTGTCCCAGCTGCTGGCAGGGCTGTCAGTGGACAGTGTTCAGCTATCATTCCACTTTAGGGATTGCCTCAGGTGCAGAGAACTTAAGTTGCCCAAAGTCATACTCTTCCAGGGTCAGATCAGTGCCCTGATCCAGACAGAGTTATAAAAGTTCTGCCATTTTGGCCCAATTCAGGACAACTCTAAGAAATTATATACTCTCCCAGAGCTCCCTGTATTCAGCTAAGACTGTTGGTCATGCACCATCAACAGACATCTCCTTTCCTCCCCTCTTTCCCATTGGCGTTGGTCCAAAGGAAAATTTAGAAACATCCTGAACACTAACTCTCTCAGAACTTGCTGTCTGGAGAAAAACTGTTAGAAATAATTCAAACTAGAACTTCTGTTCATCAAAAGACACCATTAAGAGAGTCACTGCCTATTTGTAATGCATATATCTAAAAACTTTCACACATCTAGAATAGATGAAGAACTATAGATCCGTAAGAAGGTGACACTTATAGTAAAAATTGAGAAAACTCAAAAGGTACTTCACAAATAGAATATCCTTATGGCCTGTAATCATGGACAAGGTGCTCTATTCTCCAGTCAAGTGAGATTAAAACAAACTACAAAAACAGAAACGCACTCTTAAACAAGGCAACAACACTACACACTCACTAGAAGGCCTAAGATCACAATGATTGACAACAGAAAATGTTGATAAGGATGGGGAATAATTGGTTAACCCCTCTACTGCTGGTGGGAATTAGAGTGGCTCAACTACTTTAAAGAATGTTTTGGTCATATCTACTAAAGAGAAATACAGAGCTACCACCCTGTGCTCTAACAATTCCTCTACTAGGTATACATCCAAGAAGAGTGTGTTTATCTTCCAAATGACCTGTATGCATATTTTCACAATAGTACCATTTATAATATGCAAGATTTGGGAAACAATTCAATATCCATCTCCCATAACATGGATTAAAACTTGAGATCTATTCAGGGATACCTGGGTGGCTCAGTCGGTTAAGCATCCGACTTTGGCCCAGGTCATGATCTCACAGCTTGTGGGTTGGAGCCCTGTGTCAGGCTCTGTGCTGACAGCTCAGAGCCTAGAGCCTGCTTTGGATTCTGCATCTCCCTCTCTCTCTGCCCCTCCCCCACTCGTGCTTTCTCTCTCTCAAAAATAAAGAAATATTTAAAAATTTTCTTAAAAAAATCTTGTGATATATTCAAATAATTGAATACTGTGAAGCAATAATAAATGAATTAACTACACAAAAAATATGGATAAATTGTACATGCTTAATAACAAGTGGGAAAAAAACAGACACAGGATAAGATGTACAGTTTTATTCCAGTTGTATTAAGTTGAGAAACTAGCAAAACTGATCTGTGGTGTTGGAAATCAGCATGGCTGTTACTTTTGGGGTGTGTGGGGGGAGATTGGGAGAAACCCTGCAGAAGTCTTTTTTAGTGGTAGAATTGTTCTATATATTCAATGCAGGAGGTAACTTCATTAGAGTATATGTGGTAAAAATACATTGAACTCTACATCTAAGGTTTGTTCACTTCATTGCATGTAAGTCATATCTCAACACCAATAAATATCACTTGGGGGTATACATGTATCTCCAGACTCCACCTTCCAGAGACTGGTTTAATTGGTCTGCTTTATCTTTGGTCTTGTGCTATTTGACTTTAGCAAGCTCCCTTGGTGATTCTAATCTGCAGTCAGTATTAAGATCTGATGAAACTTTCTCATGCTACCAATTACAGGCAAAGAACATCAGCTCTGAGAGTCAGGTGACTTACACAAGGGGACACACAACAATTCTGGTGGAAGCCACAGCTGGCTCTGGAACCACACATATCTAATGGTGTACATTGTACTTTCGATCATGACCACCCTTTTTCTTGTGTTACCAAGTAAAGATATCCTCAAAAAATGCATTCTAAACCCTCTCCCAACTCCTCACTTCACAGGAGAGCAAGCACACCCTCCTGGGCCTGTCACCTTGGTTGCACTCAGTCCATTCTGATGTGCTTAGCTTTGATGGGTAGAATTTGTTTTCAAGCAGGATTAAAGGACATTTCACAGCAGAAGTGCTTTCCCTTGTCTGGATTCAGTAATCAGCTGGCTGTAATCCCAGAGATGTCCACACTGGAAAACGTTTACAAGGACAACACTACACCGGATTGTCTCTCTCTCTGGGTTTTCTGAGGATTGAAGGAAACAATGCACATCGAACCTTCAGCAGAGCACGTGTTCAATAAATGACCAAGATGATAAGAATGATTTTACTACTACTAACAATGGTTATAATTTTTCAATATAACCACAATAGTTACCCACCTCAGTAAATTTCACATTAGTACCATGTTTTCATTTAACACCGTTTGTGCTTCAATTTCACCAGGTGACGCACTACATCCTTTACAGCAGTATTTGCCCCCCAAACCAGAATCCAGTCTACAGTAAGGTGTCATGTTTAGCTGTTATGTTTTTTAGCTTCTTTTAATATGGAACGTTTCCATAGCCTGTGTTTGTTTTTTTTTCTTTTTTTTTAATAACATTAAAATTTTGAAATAACATCGTCACCCTCTCCCTGTATTAATAAAGTATTGTTTATTTTGTGTTTGCCTGATGATCACTTGAGATTCGATGGGGATATGTATTGTGTGCCAGAACCCTACATAGATGAAGCTGTGCTTTCCTCCAGGTATCGCATCCCGAGGCACGTGATATCCTATTTCCCTTGTTGATAGTGTAAATTTTGATTACTCAGTCATAGCCTTGTCTGATATTTTCACAGTATAATTTTTGTTACCCATTGCAAGGAATAAACATTTGATGAGGAGTAACTTTAAGGCAATGCAAATATCCTGGTTCTCATCAAAATTTCCCCTCAGGTTTTGCGTCAATGGATTATTTTTGCCTGATCCAATTTATAGTTGAAAAAGTAGATTCACATACCCACGTTATTCCAAACATAATTTAAAAGTTTCCAATAACTGAATCAAGTAAAAAATTCCTTTAGCGTTTGCATCTACGTTGACAACATTGATTCATCTTCTTTTAGAAAAATTGATTTGACTTTGAAGCAAGTTGATCCATTTCAAAACTATACCTGTCCGGCTTAAATAAATTTATCAGTTCTTGTGTCAGGTTATCATCATAACATAAAATTCGAAGGTGTATAATACAACAATTGAAAAGCAACTCCAAACTTATCAGCAAAGAATTTTCAATTTGTTTTTTAAATTCTGAAGTGAATTTATACAGTTAAAATCTGCACATTGGATTCCAGTTAGAAACAATGTGTAAAATACATTTTTGTTAATATAAAATTTTTAATTTCAACAAAAATGACCACACTTGTCTAAGTAGTTCACAAATACGCTTTTCCTTCCTTCAGATCTTCAAATTTAACTTCTTCATATGGAGTGTAATAGCGAGAAAGGCATAAATCACATTGCCAGGTTTGTCTTTGATTACAGAACATTTGACAAATATTGTTGCTCAAAACTGAATGTTTGTATATCCAAATTCAGATGTTGAAACTCTAATCCACACTGTGATGGTATTTGGAGGTTGGGCCTTTAGGAAATAATTAGGGTTAGATTAGGTCATAGGAGTGTGCCTCTCATGATGGAATTAATGTCCATATAAAAAGAAGGAGCTCTGCTTCTTTCTCCCCAACACCTCTCTTTCTCTCTCTGCCATATAGGGATACAAATACAGAGTCAGCTGTCTACAAGCCAAGACATAGGTTCCCCCCGAGACACCACATTGCTGGCACCTTGACCTTGCACTTCCTAGCCTCCAGCATTTTAAGAAAAACATGTTTATTGCTTAAGTCACCCAGTTTGTAGTACGTGCTATAGCAGCCCAAAATAAGACAGTTACTTTTATTTCAAGAAAATCTTGAATTGGAATTAATATAATGCATCTTGGCAATATTATTTCATGACTCAACTAGTTCGTATTGACAGACAATATAAAATTAATAAATTCATTATCTTTTAATTCTTAGAAAGGTTCTACAAACTGGTGGTGATTCATGGCATTGGTACCTATATAGTGAAAACATTTTAAAAACTCTATCCATGATATTTTTCATATAAAAAAACAACTATGCACTAATTATTTCAATATCTGGTATTCATTGGAATAACAGTCTCTTATTTTAGGGAAAATAGTACCTCATTTTAAAATCTAATACAACTGGACTTTAGACCTAACAAAGCACAATTTATTGTGATAGAAACAAAATTGTTAATATCAATCTGAAACTCTCCTTGGACGGATGTGAGAGATCAAAAATTTCTGTGCTCTGAGCTTATTTTCTTAGGCCTTAAATTGACATTTCTTTGTCTATTTGCCCTTTGAGGCAAAACACATCCAACATATTAAGGGGCTATGTTTCTTATATCAAACTAAACATCTAAAGCTAAAGAAAAGTGAAATTTTTCAAATTTGAATCAATTGATCTTTTATATTATTGTAAAAATCCAGTATTTGGTAAACAATTACTTGGTGATTCAATTGAGGAACTTTTGTTTTTGCGAAATATCTGTTTCTCACAGATTTTCAACAAAATTATGTAACTGAAGTCATAATCCTTCCATCTAATGTGTGTGTGTGTGGTTGTATATGTGTGTGTGCGTGCACTCAAGTGTGCATACCATTTTATAGTAGGTAAAGTTATAATTTCAGAACGTTTAAAGAATTGTTAAAAAAATTTGTATTTGGATGTTTAATTCTGATATCAGTTGCCTCATTTTGATTGACTTTTTTATGACTTGAGAAGAAACTTCTTACCAAATTCACTATGCATTTTCTGAGAATGTCTCTTAATACTGTTCACTTTATTACCTCAATTGTTTTTAATACAAGGCACAGACGGACTTTTTATTTTGCTCCATTTCAGAAAATTACAATTGCCATTCAATGTGAAATTTATGACATACTTTCTTCCCATTTTTTAAAGAGAAATGGTTTTATTTCTGCCCCACTCTATTCTGCATTAGTACTATGTGTACATTTTAAATATTACATTTTGTTCATACTTATTTTTTAAACATGAATAATAATTTAATTCTATTCTTATAACTATAATAGGTCCTTGAATTATCTATTAAAATTCACACAGGTATCTCTTAATTCATGCTGTATGTATAACATATTCAAATAAGGATATTACAATTTTACATCAATGGATAGAAAAAAATACTTCCAATTAAGTCAAATTACTGATACTGCTTAGATTGGTCTTCTGTTTATGGAATACTAGAAATTACACCACAAATGGTAAATGAGCACTATAACAAAACAATATCTATGTGTTGCACTCCTAAAGTAAAATGCTACCACCCAGTAGCAAAACAGTACAGTTTTGTTTCACACACACACTCAAAATTTATACTGTTTCGGTTTTTAAATTTAACTTCCAATTTAACTGCATTAAAATGAAATAAAATTTAAAATGCTGTTTCTCACTTGCCCTAACCACATTTCCAGCGCTCAATAGGCATGTGTGGCTAGTGACCACCATATTGGACAGAGTAGGAGAGGTCCTGATTCCATGAGGGGGGATACTTACACTAGGAGACACATCATAAGTTTCACTAAACTTAAACTGTCACTGCAACCTGTTCAGTTTGGTCCCCTCATGACAGTGGACCAGAAGACAAAGAAGGGAGGTACCATTCTGATTAAAATAGTTGGCTTTCATCATCTTGAGGAGACAGGGCTACTCCTACAAGAAGGTGGTAGTGGGAATGTTACTCAGGTGATTGATTTGGTGTCTCTTGAGGCTTCCTTAACCAAGCTTCCCCCTGAATAAGTAATAGGAGAAGACACAGCCTGAAAAGTGAAAACTAGGGTAGATGCCTCAGTAATTAGGCCTATATGATGCCATATAAGTCATGTAGACCAACAAAAGTACAAAGAAAGAGCAAGTAGAATGTGAAATGGGTTAGCTGATTGGGCGGGGGGGAGGGGCAAGGCAGAGAGTGTGACTATCAGTGGTATTCTGGAGATAAACCACAGAAATAGGGGATTTAGCTCATATTGCTAAAATTCCTTTTGAAATTTTGAAAGATAATTGAACAAATCTCACTGACAGCAGTAATTGAAGAGGTGAGAAAACGGAAATAGAACAACCACATGAAAATATACTCAACATCACCAATCATCAAGGAAATACAAATCAAAACCACAATGAGATACCATTTCATCCCTATCAGAATGACTAGTATCAACCTCACCTCCCCAAATAACAAATGTTACTGAGAATGGGGAGAAAAGAGAACCCTATACACTGTTGGTGGGAATGCAAAATGGTGCAGTCACTATGGAAAACAGCATGATGGTTCCTCAAAAAATTAAAAATAGAAATACCACACTACCAATCAATTTCACTTGTGGGTTTTTATCCAAAGAATATGAAAACACTAACTCAAAAAGATACACGCACCTCGTGTTCATTGCAGCATTGTTAACAATAGTCAAAATATGGAAACAATCTAGGTGTCCATTGACGGATGCATGGATAGATCGTGTTATATATATACAATGGAATATTATTCAAGGATAAAAAATTAAATCTTGTCATTTGCAACAACACAGTAGACCTCAAGGGCACTGTGCTGAGTGAAATCAGAGAAAGACAAATACCATTATGATTTCACGTATATGTGGAGTCAAAAAAAGAAACAATAAACAGAAAAACAAAACTGACTGTATAGTTAAAGAAAAGAGGTTGGTGGTGGCAAGAGGCAGGGAGTGGGGAAGAAACAGGTAAGCTGGGGTTTTTGTTTTGTTTTACTTTTAAAAATTTGAATAAAAATTCTAAAAATAAATAAAACCTAGACTATGATTCATCTAAATACTTATGTATGTAAAAATTGTTAATCTCTTGACTCAACTCCACCTCCTCTGGAAAACAGGAAATACAAGACCTGTCTTATAAATCCTGGAGCTTGTTTTTACTGAAATCCCTTGTTCAATCCCTTGCATAAAAGACCCTCAGTAAGTTATTTGCTATGATTTGGTTATTATGTGCACCATTCCCAGGGGTATTGAAGAGTCAGTTATATTTTAAGTAATTCTTTTCAACAAATAAAACAAAACCAGTCACGTACATCAAGCTGTGTCAAGCCATATTAGAGCCCGAAGCAAAACAAACAAACAAACAACCAAAAAACAGTAATTTGATTGCTCTTGATTTGGGCTCAGGTCATGATCTCATGGTACCTGAGAGGGAGCCCCACATCGGGCTCTGTGCTGAGCATGGATTCTCTGTCTCCCTCTGCCCCTCTCCCCTGCTTGTGCTTGCTCTCTCTCTTTAAAATTAAAAACAAAACGTTGATATCTGGTTCATCACTGTTTTTGCATTAATTTTTGTTATAAAATATTGAGTTAAATATTTATTTTGATTATTGGCTTTTTGTTCCCCCCTTAAATTTTGCTTGGGAGGCCTCACTGGCCTAGTCCCAATACTGAACACATTTTCATTATCTTATTGATCTTTCTGATCTTACATTGAATGTTGTGCTGTGTCTACATTCTCCTGGTTAAGCACTGGAGCAATCATTCCCTCAGAGGCTGAGAGCTGCTGGCAGATTGTCGTTTAGTCCCCCCTCAGAGATTGCCCTTCATGAATGGCAGCTGTCTGGTCTAGATCATATGGCTCTTCCCTAGGGATATACAGGAATAATGACTGGTAGATGTAGGAAGCAAAGGTACTTTCCCCAGTTGGGAAAACTCTAAAGGAATCACCAGAGTTTCCTGGAGGACTGGCTCAAGCCTTTTGCATGACGATCTCAGAGCTCAACTTCCCCCTTTGTTCAATTTTATTTCTTTCACCTCCTCCACAGGAGCTGATTCCAAGAGCATTCCCCAATACATTTCATGAACCTCAGTCTCCATCTCAGAGTCTGATTTCCAGAAACAAAATCTGTGACCATTGTGTCCAGGAGGACAGTCTTGTCTCAGTTCTGAGAAAGCAGGTGCTATGATGAGATTTCAGAGATCAAGTACCCACTAGAGAGTGACAATGAGAAGCCATCACTGGTGTTACACTGAGCATGGATAGTCCCTGGCACAAGACTGCAGGACAATTTTAAAACTTTCCAACAGTGAAGAACTGGGATGACACTGGGAGAAAGGAAACGCACAAGCAGGAGCAATATAGCCAGGATTTGAGAAAAACTTGGAAATAGGAACTAAATGATAGTGTTCCTAGATGCAATAGATGCTTTGAAGAAAGATAATAAAATGCTGAAGACCAATTAAACAGCAATTAAAAGCTAAGGATGAAAGCCAGAGGGCCTTGTTGGTACCATATAAAGAGATTCATATTTCCTATAGCTGAAAAAGAGGAGCACAGTTTCAGCACTTACTCCTAAGACCACAAGAGGCTACCAAGAGGAATAGGTATCCCAGATATGATAGGTTTGCCAAGCCAAGGTCAGGATCCTATTTGGGAAGGAATAGAATCCTGGGAAATTGTATTGGTTTGATGAACTAAAAAAATATTGACTTCTTAGATTTCCCTCAAATGATCATTGAGATTCCTTCAAATGATCTGTGCACACAGAAGTGTACTATTTCTCCCACTTTCTGCTATCCCAGGGCCCTCAACCCCAGTCGGTTGAGTGTCTGACTCCGGATTTCTGTTCAGGTTATGATCTCATGATTATGGGTTCAAGCCCCACATTGAGCTCTGCACTGACAGTACAGAGCCTTCTAGGTATTCTTTCTCCCCCTCTCTCTCTCTCTCTGCCCCTCCCCTTCTTACTCTCTCCTCTCTGTCTCTGTCTCTCTCTCAAAATATATAAACTTAAAAAAAAAAAAAAGAAGTGCTACCCTGAACCCCACCCCTCTTACTTGAAGATTATGTAGAAGCCTTTGCTTTGCTGGACAGAACATCCACTCTTGCCTAATAGATGGATAAATAGAGTGAATACAGAACATAACTCAGTCAATAAATGCTGTGATTATTAAGGGAGGAAATTAACTATATTTTTAAAGAGCTGCAAGACCTACTAACCATATACAGGCAGGAGTACCCAACAGTACATATGGAACGAGATTCTGAAGGTGTTGGATCAAGGGTTGCAGAATGCAGAGCTGAATTTTGGAGTATATGGGTGTATCTTTCTCAGGAGTCAGAGAAAGAAATGACCCCTACCTAATTGGAAAAGAAATGCCAGAATTTTTGTGGGAGAAGGTAGATTAAGGATTCAAAAGCCTCAGAAAAGTGAATTTGTTGGAGTTATATGCCATGTAAATATTGAAAATTCACCAGATGAGTATTTTTCCTTGGGAAGACCATCTACTTACCAAAGCAATAAGGAATGTGCTGGTGAGCAGGGAACCAGCCCCAGTGAGATGCTCAGAGATTGTTACCCTCTTTTATCCTGTGTTATTATACAGTCTGAAGATACCTAGGCCATCTGGACACCCCACAGAGCATCACACTGATGAACTTATTTATGACATCATGCTAATCAGACTAGATAAGAAAGAAGTGACAAGTTCACTGGAGGACTTGGTAAAAAGGGATGCACTTCAAAGAATGGGAGATAAAGTCCATGAATATTCAGGAACTAGCTACATCAGTTAATGATTTAGGATCCAATGAGGCATGCGAGGACATCACCTCCAAAGGACAAACTATTGCATTTCACAATGCTTATCATGAAGAAAGAAACATGATGCCTGGTAGACCTCTGACTTTTTGGAGGCAGCATCTTCCACCTTTGGGAGTACTTCTCTGACCCACATATCAGGTCACATCAAAGGCATCCGGAAAAGAACCTGTAGCAGGACCAGGATCTGGGCAGCCCTGTGACCTAGAGGAAACTGTGGCAGAAAAAGATGCTCAGTAGATTCTGGTAAGCACAAGGATTCCATGATGTATTATTCTGGGGTTCTGAGCAATATCATGTAATTTGTAGTAATGTGTCAATCTTAAAACAAAACAAAACAAATAAAAACAAACAAACACATAGCCCTTGACCTCCTGAACTGTGAAAGCAGCAGGGAAAGAGTCACCACCATGACAGTGGTCATGATCCTGTATGTTGGGAGGAAGTAGAGATAATGTGCTTGGGGATTGGGGAAAATATGATTTTCACCCTACTGATCCACATAGATGTCTCTTGATACAAATGTTAGTAATTACTAGACAAGCACAGTACTCTCAGCCTGACAAGTGTCTCAAGCTCGAATGAATAAGGATATGGGTTACCCCACTAATAAGTCACATAGACAAGAACAAAGGAATCTAGAATGGATAATCATGAAGAAATGGCTTCCTTAAATGAAGGAAATGAATTGGAGTGACTCATGAGGAAAGCTGCCACGATGTTACATGGAACCCTCCAATTCCCCTATCCCCCTACTTAAGACTGAAACCCTCATTCGTCCACCTGCCAATGATTTTAGAGACTAAAATTTTGCAGGTTTGCATCTGCAAGATCCTGCCATGGGCTGAATAGAAACACCTTTCTTAACTTCACATCCTCCCCTCTGGGGATATGATGGAGGTTTGAAGGGCCAGCATTCCCTTACCCTAAACTGTAACAACTCTGCAGGGTCATCTCAGTGTCAAGATTCACCCCTAAGATAAACTGAGTCCTTTATTATGATTTCATCATAATCCAGTTTCTCCCTGAAAATTATCTTCCTTTCACTTCTTCCACAGGTGTTGACTTGAGTGCACCTTCAAACATTTCTTACAGAGTCTCTTCCTGGGTGCCCTGATATTTGGCAATTCCTATCCACACACCACTCCTACCTTAAAACCCACTATCCTAATACTCCTCTCATTTGTTTACATACAGGTTAAATTTTCTGAAATTCCCATTTTCATCATTGCCTCCCCACAGCATGAAGTCTTGTTTTCTATCGGTGGTGCCGGTTCTGCCTTTTCAGTTGAGTAAACTTGCCCTTTGCAATTAATTCCAAAGTTACCATCCTTGTCTCCAACAGAAAGTGAGAACATGGTATGTATTTGCCTATTTCATTACTGTCAAACCTCTTGCACCTGACATGTTTGATGGATTCTAAATTAAGAAGCATCTGAATGGAGAAGACCTGAGTCTTGTAAATGTACTTGTCACTGCTGAGATGTCATCCTCAAAGACTGCATAAGCTGGGGATGCACAGAGAGCACACTGCTTGAGCAAGAGGAACATGAAGAGGGATTTTGTAATTTTGTTTTAGGCAACCATAAATAAATAATCCCGAATTGGCCAATGTGTTACACTGAAATCAGGGGAAATGAGGAAAAATATTGTCTGAAGTCCCCACCCGGAGTGTAATTCCCAGGGTATTCCATGTAAAGTCTTGAAAAGATTAAACAAATTAACTATTTATTCTCTTCAGCAGAGTTTAATGTGTCACCCCGGGCAGGCCCACCAGTCACTGTGGCTGACATCCTTTCTCTTACAGTATTTAGTAAAATTAAACTGTCAGTCTTCATTTTTACTGATGGCTTCACTATTGTACCCATTTCTGACTAAGAGGTTTTATTTTTATTTTTTTAAATAATTTTAAAGAGTTTTGGTGGATTCAAAGCCCTTATTTTCATATTGACATCTTCAGATGAGACCCAGGATACTGGGTAGAAAGACATCAGGACAAATGAAGGTTGACAGCATAAAAGCAGAAGAAAGCATTTTCCCCCTTTGTTGACTTGACATTCTCTAATTTGGAAGCTTGGGAGAGATCCAGGCCCAGAAATGGCCTCGTTGTTGCTGGGATGGTTTGTAGGATAGGCCTGTCACCATGCCGGAGAAAATATCAAAAAGACCAGAAAAGAGGAAGACTCTTCCTACCAGAGAGGCTGGAGCAGGCAGACTAAGATCAGTCATTGAGGTGGTCACCTCCCCAACTACTCAGCCATGGGCATCCCTGGAGGCAGTGTTGCATTGTCCGTTTTATTATTTCAGCAGCCTGAGTTACATCAGGACCTGACCCTGTACTCTAATCAACTTGAACCTCCAAACAGAGCAACACAGACGAGACGTACTTAAAACTGACATTGTAGGGGCCCCTGGGTTGCACAGTCCATTAAGTATGTGACTCCTGATTTCGGTCAGGTCATGACCTCACAGCTTTGTGAGTTTGAGCCCCTCATCAGGCTCTGCGCTGACAGTGTTGAGGCTGCTTGGGATTCTCTTTCTCCCTCTCTCTCTCTGCCCCATCCCCACTCATGTTTTCTCTCTCTTGAAATAAATAAACTTAAAACAAACAAATAAACAACAACTGATGTTGTACTCACTCATCTTCTCACCAAATCTGTTCAGCGTGACTTTGATTAAATCGTCCAATAGGTAAGTTTGCTATTGAAGGCCTCCTGGTTCAATTTCTTTATCTTTTCTCACCTCCCACCTTCTCATTTACACAGACACCCAGTGTGTTCATGCTGCTTTCTCTCAGTCCCAGCCCAACCCATATCCAATTCTTGTGAAAGACTGAGTTATTCCCTGACTCAAAACTGTATCCATTCACTCTCCCAATATCCAAATTTACATTTTCTGAGTATGTCAGAAACTGCTACAGCTATTTATCAGTTGCACCTTTACTGAAACCAGTTTATTTAGCTAAGTATTAGAAGAAACAAAACAAAATTAGAGATGTAGTGTGAAGTAAGAACAAAGTTGTGTCATTTGTGGAGTATTTATTTTTTAAAGGACAGAACTTACTACCCCAAACTGAGTTTCCTAAAGACACATCTGCATCTCGTTCATGTTTCTGTATCCCTCTGTATTCACCACAATGACTTGAGTAAGTGAAGGATTCAAATAAATGTTGAGTTCACTGCAATTAACTGAATTTAAAGTTATTAAGTGGCACCCTATGGAATACACTCCTTTTGTAGTTAAAATCATCAGCTTTTGGGTCAGAAAGGCATAGACTGGTTTTTGGCTATCATGAACTTGAGGAGGCGTGTTTTGTGAGCAAGTTATGAGGCACTGTTGGGTTTTAACTTCGTCATGTAGAAAAGGGACATAATAACATTACACAGAGCTGGTATAGGGATTACAGAAACTTGGAAGGTGGTCTGCATAGTGACATTCACATAGGTAATGCATGTTGTTAGTAATAACAGCAATAGTAATACTAATGCAAATAAGTGGTTTCTCTTTCTCATGATTGTAGACTTAGGGTTAATTTAGTGCGCTAATTCTCAACCATCTCTTTGATCCTTTCGAACTGCAAGAAAATAAAGGTTTTAATACGTAAACTCCAATTATTATTTTATTTCTGTGAGAAGTAAAAGAGAGTGAGACCTTACACCTGAAGATGTTTAGAATAGAGCAGGAATTGGCAAACTTGTACTGGATAGGAGTAGATAGTAAATATTTTAGGTTTTGCAGGAAGAGTAAGGCCTCTGTTAATAACTATCCAACTATGTCATGGGCACATAAATGAATGGGCTTGACTGTGTGCTCCAATAAAACTTTATTTACACAAACAGGCAATGGACTGAAGGGAGTAAAACCAGAGGAAAACATTGAGATGGTGAATTTCACCCTTGAGTGATACCTCATTTGAGTGTTTTCCATCCAGCATCCATGAGACACGACTGTATCCTTATAATAACCTCTATATACGTGCCTAAACAACAATCAGAAAGCTAACACATACATACATACACACACACACACACACTCACGCGCGCACACACACATAGAAGAGACACTTGGCTAGATTTTTCCCCCAGACTATAGTTTGTAGAGAATATCTGAGGTCACGGTAGAGTAGATAAATGTGTCGATTCACTATTATTTCCATCAAGAACTGACAGGTGGAGCTCTAAAGAAGGCCATTCTTTCCCTGCACAGAGATAACCTAGTTATATCAGGTAAAATACGCTCTGCACGGAGGCTAATAAGACATACATTGCAAGACCATCCTGGTGGTTAAGGTAAATAAATTCAATAACTAACTTCAGCAACTCATCAATCTTGTGTTTTCAGTGTGTATTTCTTTGTTGGGAAAATAGCTGTTTAGGAAATCAGTTACCATGCCAAACTTCCAACTTAATCACATTTTAGAGACTAGAAGGGTCTTGCTTTTTTCTTTTCTTTTTTAATGGTTATTTACACTGGATTTTGTTATATGGGCAAATGAGAGAAAATCCAGGGAAGGAGATGATAAGTCTTTGTTGATATGAATTGTTCCACAGCCAGAGTGTCTTCTTCCATTGGGTTATTTACAGAATAGGTGCACAGCAGGCTTAATTACAACATACAATTAGCCACTGGGAAAAACTCACCCCATTATGATAGATGAGAGGAAAACCTGAACTCCAACCATTGGTGGCACTGAGGAGAGACCTGGGAGACCTCCAGCTATGCTACCAAACTCTCTCATGTTCTTTTCCTCCAGCTTTTCAATCTCAGTTAAAAAAAAAAAAAAAAAAAAGCTTCAAAACAATCCAATAGCTCCCACTTCCAACCAGATTCCATCCCCTTTATATTAAAAATAGAAAATCACTGGCACCTGAGTGGCTCAGGTGGTTAAGCACCCAACTCCTGATTTCAACTCAGATCACATCTCACAGCTCATGGGATTGAGCCCTGTGTTGGGCTCTGTGCTGACAGAGTGGGACCTGCTTGGGATTCTCCTCCTTCTCTCTCTGCCACTCCCCCACTTGTGCTCACTCTCTCTCCTCTCAAAATAAATAAACTTCAAAAAAATCTTTAATTAAAAAAAACGGAAATCAATGAGAATGAGACCATCAGCCCTGGGTAAGATTGCATAATATCTAATCAATCTCTGAGAAGTAATAAAAGAACCAAGTTTTGAGCAAATTGCTTTTCAAAGGTTGCTTACACATAAACATATGCTAGTTCAATTTGAGCCTGATGATGATAATATATTGAACATGAATATAAACAACCCGGCCCCCTCCTTACCCTAGCCCTAATAGTTTGTATATGACCAGATGACAGTACATGGGTTGGCTGTCTGCTCTTAAAAATTTAAGAATGTGGATGTGAACATAAATCGCCAAATGAGCCCAAATTGCAGAAGCCAGTTTATCTTAACTTCTAGAAAATCATAAAACACATTAAACTTGAATGAACATAACGAGACCTGAAACTCAGCTTGAATTGATGCATTTTCATTTGCATTGCATTTGATTATTCTTGTTATGTTATTACTATGTTCATAACTATTGCGATTTGTCAGTACAGAGCAGTTTCTTCCCAAAAGTAATGTGGCTTAAAATCAAGAATGCCAATGATGGTTTGTTCTGAGCACCCATTTTAGAGGCAATTGGTCAGGCAGTATTTTATTTAGGAAGCCCAGAGTTTTATTTGGCCAGAGTTTGAATACTTATAATTGGGGGAAAATATCTTGTAGAAAAAGCATGAATTTGAACCTAACTTTTGTCTTTAAATAGTTTCATGACCTTGGGTGTTGCAAACTGCATAATGCCCCCATTATTTGTGTTGAAAATGCCTCCCTTCCTTCCCTAAGGTCTTCTTGGAGAATTCCTCCTCTTTATTCAAGTTTCACCTCTAGTATACATTCCCGCTGATTTTCCCAAGAAGAACTGATCATTGACAATCCTTGAATAATAACAATGACACAACCTTTAATATTTTCATGCTTGCACAATGATATGGTATTAGTAGGGATCCTATACCATTTTGTATTTTAATTTTCTGTTTTTCTATCCCTTTTCTGCCCTGAACTATTAATTTCTTGACATGAGGAAAGGTTCTTTGCTCAACTTTATGTCTGCAGCATTCATACCCATGATGACACAGAGTAGACTTTTAATAAATATCAATTACATATGTTTTTACCTCTGTAAAATGGAGATACTGGTATTTGTGTTTCCCATCTTATAGAGTTGTTACAAGAATCAAATAAAACAATGTGTATGAAAATTCTGTGTCAAACAAAATGTACTCTACACATATCAGAAGTTATGATGATCTCTCAACTAGGAAAATATGATCTATATGAGAAATCACAAAGGTTTGCATCAATACCACTGGCATTTGGGGGTGGTGAGAATCCAGGCTATTCCTTTACTTGTTCAACAAAAATATAAAAAAAATTAACTTATACTTACCAAATGTATAAAACTTACAAAAATCAGTAAAATTCCTGACGTATTGACTTCTATTTTTCAAATTTATACAAAATTACTTCTTTGAATTTACAGCAAATCTCTGCTTTCATGTGAAACAATGTATCTTTACAAAGGTATTTAAGGGCACAGAAATCTCCCTGGAAGCTGAACCATGTTTAACCTTTAAATTCCAACGTTTTCTGCATTATCATCACACCACCTGAAAGTTGGTAAGCTCAGAGCCAGATGATCTCCAAGGGCTCAAATTGAAGCTGATGATTCTTCCCACCATTGCCCCTCCCCAACCCCCACAAACAGATTGGCAATTAGTTCTCTTCTATCTATGACATATTCTAGTCATAGATATGACTAGAATATAATTGTTCTTTGATTAGTAACTTATGGGCCAGCAACCTTAAATGTATTTCTTCAATATATCTTCAAATTCCTAAGTTACTTTATTTATTGATGAAATTCATGACATTTTGGTCATCCAGCATCTCCAAAATCTGATGAGTTAGGTTGACATCAGTCATTGAAAATATTCTTCTGTTTAAAAAAAAAAATCATGCCATGGTTATTTCTTAGCGTTTATGACAGGCCACTTACTTGTTAATAATCAGCTGTTGAAAAACTTCATTTAAACTTTGTATTCATTACTTTCAGGTTTTTATTTCTCTTAGTAATTCAATTTATAATGGTAAGATTTGCTTCAGCAGTGGTAAACAACTGTGGTTTCTATTGAAGAATACCAGAGTTTCTGAGGATTAATACATGATAACAAGTACCAAGATAATGGAGGATATTAATACATTCTACTTCTGAAGTTGCTGGAAATACTTTGTCAACTTTCCTCCTCTACCCTCTAGCACTCATTAATGCCTTCCCAGGGCCAAAAAATTTTTGTCTCTAAGTTCCAGCCCTTGGAAGAACCCTTCCATAATGAGAACAAAGAAATTACAGAGGCCTTAAATCAGAATGCTATCTTAAATGCTATCTTAAATCAGAATTCTGTCTCAATCTCTTAGGACAGGAAGGGAGGACCCCCCCTCCCAGGTGGGTAGATTTACTTGAAAATTATTGAAAGTAAGAACACAATCCTCAGTTTGAAGGACCATCTCAAGGACACATCTCTTACTCATCATAGATGACAACTGCATGCCACAGGAAATAATTTTTCAGTTCCAGAGCACCAAATCATCAGTATGTTGTCTTTTGAGAGAAACAATTTCACATGAGAAATGGGAATTAATTTCAAGGAAAAATTATTGTTATTCTTTCATTTACATTTGACAGTATATACCATAATTACCATATTGAAATAGATTCCCAAATCCCACTTGTTTGTCATGCAATAGTGTCTTAGTCCTTTCAGTCTGCCATAAAAAAATATCATAGACTGACCAGGGCTTATAAACAATAGAAATTCATTTCTCACAATTCTGAAGGTTGGGAAATCCAAGGTCAAGATACCTGCAGGTTTGGTATCCAATGAAGACTTGACTTCTGATTTAGAGACACCTCTTTTTGTTGTGTCCTCACGTGGCAGAAGGGGCAAGGGAGTTTCCTGTGGTTTCTTTTATAAGGCCACTAATCCCATTCAGAGGGGCTCCACATTCATGACCTAATCATCTCCGAAGGCCCCATTTCCACATGCCATCGCATTGGAATTAGGATTCAACATAAAATTTTGGTGCAACCCAAACATTCAATCTGTAGGAAATAGCAACCTGTATTTATGAATCATGGCTAACCCAGTACTTCTAACTACATGGATAGAATCTCCTTTACTGAATGGAATGACTTCTTGGAGTAGACATAATACATTTTTCCTTGAGCTGACTAAAAATAAGTAAAAGCATGAGACAGGCATCAACTATCCTGGGACTTTAATAAATCTAGAACACTATGCTTGAAATTAGACTGAGGGAGGGTGATAATGTCTTGGTTATATTTGAAAATAGAAATATTAATTTTATTTCTGGATTTGAATCAGAAATTAATTCTCTTAATGCTAAAAAATACAAAGGTGATCATCAAAATGGGAGTTGTTTGTTTCCAATTGCAGGCAGGGATTCTATTTAAAATGAGTATAGCTGTAACTGTATGGTCAACCAATCTTCAACAAAGCAGGAAAGAATATCTGATGAAAAAAATAGTCTCTTCAAAAAGTGGTGCTGGGAAAACTGGACAGCTACCTGCAAAAGAATGAAACTGAACCACACACACACACACACACACACACACACACACACACACACAAGTATATTACTCAAACATAAAAAAGAATGAAATCTTGCTATTTGCAATGACGTGGATGGAGCTAGAGTGTAATAAGAGAGTCAGAGAAAGACACATACCACATTATTTAACTCATCTGTGGAATTTAAGAAACAAAACAGATGAACACGGACATAAAAAAAAAGGCAAAGTATAAAACAGACTGTTAACTATAGAGAACAAACTGAAGGTTGCTAGAGGGGAAATGGGTGGGGGATGGGCGACATGGGTGATGTTTAATAAGGGCACTTGTGATGAGCACTGGGTATTGTATGCAACTGATAAATCTATTGTATGCAACTTCTGAAAACTAATACTACATATATGTTAACTAACTGAAATTTAAACAAAAACTTTAAAAATTAAAAAAATAAATAATAAAATAAGTATAGCTACATATATACTGACACACATACACAGTATATGTAAATGTATGTATATATACCTGTGTATATTGAAGGACCTCTCAATTACATGTTACCAGTGAACAAAAAACTTACCGAAAGAATCAATGTTCACTATTGCTTGATAAATGTGGGGATGTTGACTGAGTAGCAAGGGTATGTAGAGAAGAGCAAGAGAAGAAATTAATGAAAAATTCACTTGTTTTTGAAGAAAACAGCCTGTCAGGGTACTGCATGTCTTTTTTTCCTCCAGATGTCTCCCCTTTTATCAGCTTTTTTTGAGGTATAATTGACAAATAAAAATTGTCAGGATCATACATCATAATAATACAAATATGTAAATATGTTGAACTTGTTTACACCCCAACCAATAATGGCTGAGGGTACCTCTTTTTCTGTATCTTTTTTTTTTTTTTATTTAATTTTTTTTTTTCGTTTATTTATTTTTGGGACAGAGAGAGACAGAGCATGTACGGGGGAGGGGCAGAGAGAGAGGGAGACACAGAATCGGAAACAGGCTCCAGGCTCTGAGCCATCAGCCCAGAGCCCGACGCGGGGCTCGAACTCACAGACCGCGAGATCGTGACCTGGCTGAAGTCGGACGCTTAACCGACTGCGCCACCCAGGCGCCCCTCTTTTTTTGTATCTTGACAATAACAACTACTAACAAATTTTTAAATCTTTATCAATTTGATAGTCGAAAATGGTATCATTTTTACTTCTTGTTTACTGGTAGGTGACATATGTTCCTATATTTCTGTCCATTTGTATTTTCTCTTTTGTAACTTGCCTAATCAGACAAATTGATTTTTTATCTGTTTATAAATATTTTTTACATTTATTAAGTTTATTAACTCTTTTTCTACAACATATTACCCATGGAATTTTATTTAATGTTTATTTATTTTTAAAGGAGAGAGAGAGAGACAGAATGTGAGCAGGGGAGAGGCAGAGAGAGAGGGAGACACAGAATCCGGGGCAGGATCCTGGCTCTGAGCTGTCAGCACAGAGCTGGATGCGGGGCTCCAACTCACGAACCGCGACATCATGACCTGAGCCCAAGTCAGACACCCAGCTGACTGAGCCACCCAGGCACCCCAATTCCGATTACTTTTAAATGGTGTTTGAATGATCTTCCTTCCTTCCTTCCTTCCTTCCTTCCTTCCTTCCTTCCTTCCTTCCTTCAGCAGTCTCCATGCGCAGCATGGAGCCTGACAGGGGGCTCAATCCCATGACCCTGAGATTATGGCCTGAGCTGAAATCAAGAGTTGGATAGTCAACTGACTAAGCCACCTAGGTGCTCCTATAAATACACGATGATGCAGTTTTCTATTATTAATGGACATTTGAGTAGTTTTCTTTGGTTAATTTTAAATGGTGTTTGAATGAACATCTTATATCTCTAGTTAAAATATATATTATATGGGATGCAGAGCAATTAAGGACTTTATTAAACTGTACTTTGGTGGGGGGGGGGAGCAAATAAAGCTATCAAAACATTGTACAACATTAAATAGGCAAAGGAAGATTTCAATCAAAACTTCCTGAAACAAAGGAAGGCAAAACAGAAAATAGGAGGGTTTTTAACTTCTGAGGTGTAGAAAGTTCTGGAGAATATTATGAGAGAGGTTAGTCTGTGGCTCTTGTTATTCTGTCTCTGGCTATTATTACTTCTGATATAACTGGGAGATAGGCTCCTGCCTATCTTTCCTACGATTACATTTCAAAGGATGGTTCCCAAGTCATTGAGAAAGGCATTCTTGGCTTATAAAACCAGCAAGGGACTGGGAAAAGATTTGTATCTCAAAGGGTATAAAAAGAATTTACAATTGCAAGTTTTCTCAAGTAAATGCACTAAACAAATGGAGGGCAGCGGTTATAGTCTTGAAGAAGTCTGAAGTTTGGTTCATCTGAGGGGAATGGACATTAATGTCATCTTGGTCACAGGAAACAGGTCAAAATATTACCTAGCACCATTGCTGTTTGATGTCGTTTTCATTGTCTTTATTCTATTGTGCAGGTTACCAGTTGTCTATTATATGTAATGCATATCTTAGTTTATTGATTATTAACATCTATTGATATTTCAAATGTTACCAGGTAAAGCCAGTGGTGCCAAGCAAAACCATGCTTCTCTGAGTAACATCACTCAAAAGCAAGAGAGAAAAGTAAGATCCATAGAAAAAAAAAGATGTGAAGTGTAAATTTATGGATCACCCTAATTTCAGCTCAGAGAAGGGAAGCAAATCATTAGCCCTCACATCTCCCCAGTGCTTTTGATTACAAACAAGAATATGTGCCATTCTCAAGGCCTGGGATCATTGTAATGTACAATATGGGGGATAAAGAGAAACACACAAAGCTGACACTTGCTCAAGATTCAGGTTATATCCAATGCTGTGTTACTACTGCAGAGACCTTCAATTCAAGGAATGGCATCAGTAATGTAGGTGGGTTACTTTCCCTAAGTCTCACTTTTCTTGAGAATCCCACATATATCTCACATAATTGTTTATACCCACATGATGCTGAACGTTTTCTTACTCTTAGATTACTGTTTTTTTAATTGAAATTTATTTTGAAAAATTTCATGGTATTTTAAAAATTTCAGATTACTTACTAATTCCATTCTGAAGCCCTGTTTTGGAGAATGTATCTAAGCATTAGAAATATAACACATAAATAAACTCTTATGAACTTTTCTTTCCTATGAACCCACAGGTGTGTTTACATCTATACCAGCAGATTGCAACTATGTTGTATACTAACACCCTTTCTTAGCAGTGGTAACAAACCTTCTTCAGGGAAAAAAAAAAAAAAACACTTGGAAAAACTGGTTGAAAATAATTTAAAAGACAGGTTTCTTTATTTAAGCATTTCTTGGAGATGTAAGTCAATTGAGATACTCCAGGAAGGGGAAGTTACAGTTTAAAGAACTTCCAACCGTTTTAGCTGAGTAATATTTTGTGTGTGTATATAATTCTGTGTGTGTGTGTGTGTGTGTGTGTGTGTGTGTGTGTGTAAAACCTATTTAACATATCATGGAACTAATGCTATTGTATTTTGATGTTTATTTGAAAGAGAGAGAGAGAGAGAGAGAGCGCACGGGAGGGTGAGGAGGGGCAGAGATTGGAAGACACAGAATCTTAAGCAGGCTCCAGGCTCTGAGCTGTTGGCACAGAACCCAACACAGGGCTCAAACTCATGAACTGAGAGATCATGACCTGAGCCAAAGCGGGACGCTTAACTGACAGAGCCACCTAGGCACGCCCGATGCTATTTTAATACACATTCATTAGAGTCCCCTAATTTGAATTCCTTCAAAGACCAGGCAAATAATGCAAATGAGTAAAGGAGACAAGGTAAAGAACTTGACAAATAAGAAAGTTTATATTCATAAAAAAATGGTCAGCTACTGCTCTGCTCCAGCTGATTGCTACTGTGGAGAAGTTTAGGTATCACATATTCAGATCTTTTCATTTTCCAAGAGAAGACAATAATCTGGATATGTATGTGAGCTGGTCTTATTTTTAGATATTGGCAAATAATTAGAAAGTTTTAAAAATACTGTATAGGCCAAACAAGACAATCTGCTGACCAGATTCAACCCACATATTGACTATTATAGCCTCTGAATAACATGCATCTGCTACTCTGATCTGTTTTGCATGCCACAGTGTTGTAATGATAGGGTGCCATACATTTTCTTACTGTATTTTTGTGTGCATACATAAAACAGTATTACTTTAGTGAGCAGTGCTTACCAAGCACTGTGCTGGGCATCCGATCTGTAATATTTCATGTAATCTTACTTTAGGAAGGTATACATGGTTCCAATTTTAAGACCACAAAATGGAGGCCTTAAAATAAGGTAAGCAGCTTGTACAAGTTCAAAAATTAGTAGTGGAAGAGGCAGGATTGAAGTTGTGCTTTACAGTAAGTCTGGATGCTTTATCACTAATGCTGTGTGTTGTGTAAATCTTCTCTTCTGTAAACCGGAAAATACTTTCTTTACTTATGTCCGATTCATGTCTCTTTTGTTTCTGAGGTTGAGTGTAACTTGTTGAGGACAAGAACCATGCCTCATAGATTTTGTATCCCATATCTTAAAATTTTCTTTCATATAGAAGATTTTTAGCAAATGTTGATTGAAAGAATTGGTGTTTGGGTATAGGCTCATTTATTTGTTTTTCCTCTACTGCATTAAAGGATACATAGAGATAAGCATAGTGTTGGATCTCAAGAAATCAAATATGAAAGTAGTATAGAGTGGTGGACAATGTACTAGTTTTTTGGTCAGTAACATTACATTTGAAATGTAGCTTGAAATATAATAACCAGGCACCGTGCACCTTTGCCTTCTCATTTCTAAATTGAAAACATTGGTTTATGGGCACCTGGGTGGCTCAGTCGGTTGAACGTCCGACTTTGGCTCTGGTCATGATCTCGCAGCTCATGAGTTCGCGCCCTGTGTTGGGCTCTGTGCGGACAGCTCAGAGCCTGGAGCCTGCTTTGGATTTTGTGTCTCCCTCTCTCTCTTCTCCTAACCCACTCACATTCTGTCTCTCTCAAAAATAAATAAACATTTAAAAAAATTTAAAAAAGAAAACATTGGTTTAAAAACGTTTAGTTTCATTGACTCTATTTATTATTATTATTATTATTATTATTATTTGGAAGCCAAGCTTGCAAATTAACTTTGGCCCAAGTTTCCATGCCATTGTATCACTTAGGACACTTTCTGTGGCAAATTTTAGGAAATCCAACCCAAGCTATCTTAAGCCAAAAAGTAATGTGGTGACTCCCAGAATTGTAAAGTCCAGAGATAGAGATGGTTTCAGGTGTGGCTTGAACGATGACACCAAGATCCCTTTCTTTCTCAACACAGTGTTATTCTCCTTTGTGTTTTGGCTTTACTCTCAGATGACACTTGTTTCATGGTTACAAGTTAGCTACAGAAGCTCTACATGTTGTATCATTTTGTCATGAGGTCTAAGTGAAAAGATAAAACTTTCTCTTCCCTAGGCCATGACAGTTGTGTAGGGCCAGGATCTCCCTGGCCTTTTTTTTAGGTTGAATGCCTACCTGTGAACCAATCACTCTGGACAGTGAGATTATATCAGCTGATAATCTTATACCAGAAACTATAAGATCTGCATAGACCCACATTCAAATCTCTTAGGAGATTTAAATACTTAGGTATGTTTATTACCCTAGAGAAATTAGGTCAGAGTATCTGGGAGTGAGACCCAGGCATTAATTTTTTGAATGTACCCTAGTAATTCTAGTATAAATCCTGGTGGGCAAATTCCAGTCTAGACAATTTAGGACCTAACCCTGGAGGTCTGACTAATGTCAAGTCATTTCAAAACTTGTGAGCTAAGCATTGGTAAAAGGTGATTCCCCAAAGAAACTTTAAGCAACACTTTATCAGAAACTATTTGATGGGTGCTGGGCTTAAAAAAATATTGGCCCTCACTATTTTGAACCAAACAAAATTGGACTCCTTTATTCCATAATGTCTCCTTATTTTTTTCCAGTTTGGGCATCAACAAAAAGATAAGACTCCTATGAGCTCCCATAGCCATAGAGTCTGGCATATTTAATAACTTGAAGGTTGGGAGTGAAAATCTGAGAACTCTGGATAGTCACATCTCTCTTTCAAGAAGTTATAGTGTCTACACTAGCCACCAATGGGCCTTTCTCTGAGAATGCTCCTTAAAACATCACTCTCTCCCACAGATTTATGTATTTGTGACTTTCAACCATAGTATTCACATCATTCCCATGTTCTCATGAGGTTTATTTCTTCTTACAAGTAATTGACATGTGCTCCTGAAGAAAAATGCATCCCTGGTTCATGAAAATGTAAATTAGGATCTTAATTCCCAGCTTCACAGGCTGAGCATACTCTCAGGCAGTAAAGCATGGCAGAACAATATAAAACTAATAGAAAAAACAATATGAGCCTTGAAATAATACCCAGACACCTGAATGCTTCTTTCAGGAAATAGGGACTCTAAATGAGCCCCATGCTTAAGGGTCTTAGAAATTCCAAATGCCCCCAGTTGTGAGGAACTATTTTGTCATTCTTTCAATGCTGTGGCAGATTTCTCATATGAAAAATAATGCCCTTCACAGACTGAAAAATTCTAAGTTTTGTACCTAAAGTTATACCTGGGTCTGGCTTTCTCGGCGACTTTACCTCTAGCTTCTGTAAAATTCTTGAAACAGGGGTCCATCTATTTCACAATATCCTTTACAGAGGTCTTTAAACATATAACAATTAATGATAGAAAAAAAATAAACTAAACCTCGTGTTATGGTAGACATTGTATCAGGGCTCTGTAGTTAGTAATTTCACTATAACCATACCAGGTAAATAGCATTCAAACCTGCTTCCAAAGGTAAAGAAACTGAGATAAAAAGAAAGTAAGTAATTGGTTTCAATTTTACACAGCTAGTAAGCTGTAAAGTTAGGCTTAGAACTTGAGATTTTTTTATTATACCAAGCCTTAAGTATTTACCTTCCCAGAAATCCAGTACAGTTTCCACAAAGATACTCAGTGTCTGAGGTTTAGAACATTTTGAGAGTAGTGTCTTGTTCATTGTGGAGTGCCCTGAACTTAGTCCACTACTAAACACAGACTAGGTGCACATTAAACAATGGCTGAATGAAAGAGATAGGCAGATGGATGGTGAGGATATTTTTGCTGTGGAAGGATATTTCAGTCTCCTACTATCTTAATTCACACTCAGATCTGACAACTTGTTGATCAACTCTCTGTTATTATCAAGGAGTTAGAAATATCCATGTTCCTTCTGGTAGGTTAGGGGTACCAGATCATCTCCTTTTACTTGCTCTCAGGCTAAGAGGGTAACAAGGAACATGTGTAACTACTTGCTTCTTTCCTGTTTTTACCTGCTGGCCTTGCTTTGGGCCTATTGCTAAATCAGTGCTTATAGAAAAATGTATGGCTTTAGATGCTTATATTACAAAATAAGAAAAATATAAAAATCTGCAATTGAGACTATGTCCTGTGAAGATAAAAAATAAAATAAACTCACAGGAAGTAGTAAAAGAAAATAATGGAAATGAAAATTCAATAAAATTTGTATTTGGTTTTTTGAAAAGAATAATATTAGTAATCCCATACTAGACTAATGAAGTAAACAAAGAACACAAAAAATTACCAATTTCAAAATGAAAAGTGGGAAAAAAATGAAAAGTGGGATATTACTACAGATCCTATAGTCACTTTTAGGGTAAGTGGAATTGTTTCACTACTGGAATGGTTGTGTGAAATCTGTAGACACATTCCACCAAAACTGTAACCTGTGAATCGTGATATATATTAGCTCCCAGCTTCTCCCTGGAGAAGGAAGGAGTTGGACCCTGCTTCCCATGCCCCAACATTTCTGTAGGCTGGTCAAAGGTTTGGCTTCCATCTTGCCTATCTCAGAGCATTAACATGACCAGTATACTCTAGCTTTCTAGCTTCCTGGTGGCCAGTGAAAACAAAGATGATACTGTGATTTAGCATTATTGGAGTTGTTATAGTTTCTTTCTGCTTTGTGAAAAGCCAACAGGTGAAAAATCCTAGACCTCAACTAATCTCTGGGGAGGGAAAGAGTTGGACATTTCAAATTAGATGAGCACAAATCAGCACAGATTTATTATTATCAAATTGTAAAAAATCAGAGAGAATTTTGAAGCAGATTGAGAAGAGAATTGTCCCATCTGAGGGAATCCTCAGATTACCAGTGAATTTTTTAGCAACAACCCTTGCAGTCTAGAAGCAAATGGAGTGATATATTCAAAGTGCTGAAAGAAAAACAAAAGCCTGTCAAGAATACCCAGCAAAACTGTTTTCAAAAATGAAGTGGAGATAAAGATTCTTCCAAACAAATAAAAGCAGGAGTTCATCACTAAACCTGATTTGAAAGGAATGCTAAAGGAATTTCTTCAAATTGAAATGAAAGGATGCTTAAACATCATAGCATAGTAACATGATAGCATAGAGAATGTAAAACTTGTTGGTAAAGTTAAATATATAGATAAGTGAATGCTGGTTTGGTATAAAAGTGGTAGGTAAATCACCTTTAATTGTAGCAAAGAAGTTAAAACACAAAATTAGTAGAATAAATATAAATAATTGTTTTTAAACAAATGCACAGCATAAATAGATGCAAATTGTGACATCAATAATACCAAGTGCATAAATTCTGGTATCAATAATAAAGTGTGGAGAAATAAAAGTACAGAGTTTTTGAATGAGCTTGAAATAAGTTATCAGCTTAAAATAGACATAAGATGTTTTATGTAAGCCTATGGTAACCACAAGGAATACACTTACATTCTATATTCGATAACCTATAGAATATACACTTTGTACATTATAGAAGTTATACAAAGGAAAAAGAGGAAGAAATCAAAGCATATCAATACAAAACACGAAACACAAAGGAAGATGGGAAGAAAGGAAAAGAGGGACAAAAGAACTACAAACCAAACAGAAAACAATTAATAAAAGGATATACAGTAAATACTTCCCTACCAATAATTACTTTACATATAAGTGGATTAACCTCCCCAAAAGACATAGGGCAGTCCAATGGATAATAAAACAAGATCTGACTATATGCTGACAACAAATGACTCCCTTTAGATTTAAGGACACATATATGCTGAAAATAAAGAGATGGAGAAAACATTTCCTATAAGTAGTAACCAAAAGAGTTCAAGATGGCTATATTTATACCAGACAAAGTAAATATTAAGTCAAATACTGTTGTAAGAAAAAAAAGGGCATTACATAATGATAGTGGGGTCAATCTACCAGGAGGATATAACAATTGTAACTATATACACACCCAATATCAGGGTTCTTAAATATACAGATCAAATGTTGACAGAACTGAAGACAGAAATAGTCCAAAATACACTAATAGTCAGAGACTTAATTACATCACTTTTAATAACTAATTAAATAACAAGACAGAAAAATCAATAAAGACACAGAAGACTTCAATAACACTATAGAGAAATAGACTTTACAAACATATACAGAATATGCAACCCAAACACAGTAGAATAAACCACTCTTAAGTGCACACAGGTCATTCTCCATGATAGACCACATGTTATGTCATAGAACAAGTATTAACAAATATGAAAAGATTGAAATCATACCTAGTGTTTTTTTCTGGACACAGTGGAAAGAATCTAGATACCAATAGCAGAAGTAAAACTGGAAAAGACACAAATATGTGTACAGTAACACACTTTTGAACAACTGATAGATCAAAGGAAAAATTAAAAAGAAAATTAGAAAACATCTCAAATTTTTTTAATGTTTATTTATTTTTGACAGAGAGAGAGAGAGAGACAGAGAGTGTGAGCATGGGAGGAGCAGAGAGAGGGAGACACAGAATTGGAAGCAGGCTCCAGGCTTTGAGCTGTCAGCACAGAGCCCAATGCAGGGCTTAAACCCATGAGTCTTCGAGCTGTGAGATCATGACCTGAGCAAGTCAGCTGCCTAACAAACTGAGCCACCCAGGCACCTCAGAAATTAGAAAATATCTTAAAACAAATTAAAATGAACACATACACATCTTAACATATATGGAATAAAACAAAAACAGTACTAAGAGAGAAGTTTGAATGATAAATGCTTAAAAGAAAGATCTAAAAATACTCATAATTTTAAACCTCAAGGAATAAGAAAAAGAACAAACTAAGCCCAGCATTAGCAGAATGAAATAGTAAGGATTATATCAGAAATAAATAGAGAATAGAAAATTAGAAAAAAACTCAATGAATATAAGTTTTTTGAAGATGAAATTGACTATTAGAAAAAAAACTATAAAAAAGTGAGAGAATCCAAATTAAAGAAAAAAATGGGAAGAGATGACACTACAATGATACCACAGAAATATTGATCATAAGAGAATATGAACAATTAATTATACACCAATTAACTGGATAACTAAAAGAGTTGAATAAATTCCTAGAAACATGCAGACATATAACTGGTAAGGAGATTGAAACAATAATCAAAACCTCCCAACAAAGTAAAGCCCAGTACCAGATGGTTTCACTGGCTTCACTGGCAAATTCTACTGTACAATTAAAGTAGATTAAAGGCAATCCTTCTGACAGTCTTCCAAAAAATTTTAAAGCAGGGGAACACTACAAAACTCGTTTTATGAGGCAAGCATTACCCCAAGTCCAAAGCCAAAGACGCTACAAGAAAAGGAAATGATGGGCCCACATCCCAGCTGAATATAGATGCAAAATCCTCAACAAAATATTAGAAAACCAAATTCAACAGCATATTAAAAGATCACACACCATGACCATTTGGGATTCATCCCTGGGATGAAAGGAGGATCAACAAATGAAAAAAACCAATACATGTGATACACCACATTAAAAGAATAAGGATACAAAAAAAAGATTATTTCAGTAAATGCAGAAGAAGCATTTGACAAAATCCAACATCCTTTAATCATAAACACAACAAACCAGGAATAGTGGGAAATGACTTTAACACAATAAAGCCTGAATGAGAAAAGACCACAACTGGCATGATTCTCAAAGAGTGAAAAACAAAGTTTTTCCACTAAGATCTAGAATAAGACAACGTTCACTCTTGTCACTTCTCTACAACATAACACTGTAACTCTTAGAACTATTAGCCAAGAAAGAAAAGTAAAAGACATTCAAATCTGAATAGAAGAAGTAAAAATGTCCTTGTCTGTAGATGGTTTGATCTTATATAGAAAAACCCTACAGGTTCCACTAAAAAAAATGTTAGAACTAATAGATCAATACAGTAAAGTTTCAGGATATAGAATCAAAATATCAAAACCACTTGTGTTTCTTTACACTGATAAAGAAATATCTGAAAAGGAAATTAGGAAAACCATCCAACTTAACAACAGCATCAAAAATGATCAAATACTTAGGTGTAAATCTAACTAACTTCCTAAATCAGGAAGTGAAATACTTGTATACTGAAAGCTCAAAACATTGATGAACAAAAATAAATAAGATACAAAAAAGGAAAGAAACCCTACGTTCATGTATTAGAAGACATCATATCATTAAAATGTCTATACTACTCAAAACTACTGATTCATTACAATCCCTATCACAATCCCAATGATATTTTTATAAGAGTAAAAAAATAACTCTAAATTCATATATAACAAAAAATACCCCTAAAAGTCAAAACAATTTTGAAAAAAAACAAAGGTGGAGGTATTACACATCCTGATTTCAAAATATATTGCAAACCTGCAATAATTAAAACAGTATGGTACTAGCATAAAGACAGATATACAAACTAATAGAACAGAGTAGAGAGCCCAAAAATAACCTCACACAATGTGGTCAACTTATCTGTCACAAAAATGTCAAGAATACATAATGGGGATAGGAGAGCCTCAAATAAATGGTGTTAGGAAAACTGGGTATCTATCTCCAAAAAAATGGAATTGGACACTTATCTTACATCATAAATTAAAATTAATTCAACATTCACTAAAGACTCACACATAATAGTTAGACTATAAAACTCCTGGAAGAAAATGTAGGAGGAAGCTTCATGACATTGGTCTTGCCAATGATTTCATGAATATTTCATGATTTCACCCAAACTACAAGGAACGAAAGCAGGAATAGACAAATAGTTTTGCACCAAACTAAAAAGCTTCTGCTCAGGAAAGGAAACAACCAATAAAGTGAAAAGAACATCTATAGAATGGGCAAAGATATTTTCAAACAATGTACCTGATAAAAGGTTAATTTCTAAAAAATATAAATAACTCCTACAACTCAATTGAAAAGCAATAAAAAATTAATAACATAATTAAAAGTGGCCTAAGACTTGACTAAACATTTCTCTAAAGAAGCCATCCTAGGGTCACCTGAGTGGCTCAGCTGGTTAAGCATTTGACTCTCGATTTTGCTCAGGTCATGATCTCACGGTTCTTGAGATTGGGCCCCACATTGGGCTAGTGCTTGACAGCTCAGGATTTAAACAGAATGGAATGAAATTAAAAACAATTAACAAAGAAGTTTCAAAATTTGTGGATATTAAACACCATATTAAATAATGAATGAGACAGAAGTAAAATTATAAGGAAAGTAGAAAATACTGAGCCAACCTAACTATAATATACAACATACCAAAACTTAGGGAATGCAGTAAAAGCAATACTTAAGTAGAAAATCGTAGCTATAAACACTCTCATTAAAAAAGCAGAAATAACTGAAATTAATAACCTACATGTATACACTTAAGAAAGAAAAATAAAGCAAACAGAAGTCAGAAAATAGTAAACTAGAAATTCATGAAAATCATGAAATCATGAAATCAACTAGAAATTTGTGAACAAGAAAAAAATGTTAAGCAATTGGTTCTTTGAACTGTTTGAATAAATTTACAGACCTTTGTACAGACTGACAAAAAAAGAAAATGAGAAGATTTCTATTACTAAAATCACGAATGAAATAGGAAATGTTTCTACTGACTTATACAAATTAAGAGATACAAATAAAAGAATACAGTGAAAAACTATATACCAACAAATTAGGTAATTTTAAAAAATTAAGTTTATTTTCAAGAGAGAGAGAGAACAAGCAGGGGAGGAGCAGAGAGAGAGGGAGAGAGAGAGAATCCCAAGCAGACTCTGCACCATCAGAGTGGAACCTGGTGTGGGGCTTGAACTCACTAACCATGAGATCATAACCTGAGCTAAAATCAAGAGTCAGACACTGAAGCAACTGAGCCACCCAGAGATAATTTGATCAAATGGAGACATTCCTAGAAGACAAAAACTACCGAAACTGAAGAAGAAATAGAAAATCTCAATAGAACTACTGTACTAATCTCTATACTAACTGCCATAACAAAATACCACAGACTGAGGTTTTAGAAAACAAAATTTATTTTATCATAGTTCTAAAAGCTAGAAATCCCAGGACAAGTCTCTGCATTTGATTTCTGGTGAGAGCGTTCTTTCATGCTTGCCAACAGCGGTCTTCTCACTGTCTCCTCACATGATCTTTTCTCCATGTGTGGATGGAGAGTGAGAGTCAGTCTGATGTCTTTTCCTCTTCTTAAAAGGATACTGATCCTATTGGATTAGGAGTCCATCAGTTTGAACTCATCTAACGTTAATTACTTAATTAAATCATAACACGACCATTTGGGAACATGATACAGTAACTAACATGAGTTTATGATATAGGAACATATTTACTATAAATGATTATTATAAAAAGCAAGATAGAAAATTATATAGAGAGCATGATCACAACTATACATAGGACTATATGTAATAAAAGTAGTTCTAAAATTACTGTTATCAGAATAGCAGTGATCATCTTTGGGTTATGAGGATGCCTTTCTGTATCTTTCTTTCCAGTGTGTTTTCTCCCAAAAATTCTACGATGAATACAATTTGCTCCTATAATACAAAACTAACAGTGTACTTTATATACATAACAAACAACAAACTATGCTAATAACTTCTGAAAATTCAGTCATGTTTTATGAAAATATAGTCATATTTTGGTTAGGGCTTCCACATATGTATTTTGGTTGGAAGACAATTCGTTCCCTAATACCCACAAATTTAAAGAGATTTTATTAGTTATCTGAACACTATCTACCAAAAAATTACAGGTCCAGATGACTTCACTGGTGAATTTTTTCAGAGATTTAAAGAATCAATCCTAATTCCTCACACACTCTTCAGAAAAATAAGATGAGGCATTTCCAAAATCTTTTTACAAGGCTAGTATTCCTTGACACCAAAACTAGACAAAGATGTCAGAAGCAAAGAAAATCATAGTCCAATGTTGTTTATAAACATAAATGAAAAGTCCTCAACAAAATACTCACAAACCCTACTAAGCAACATATAAAAATGATTATACATTATGACCTAATTGGAATTTTCCCAGGAATTCAAGGCTTCCTTAACATCTGAAATCATATCAAGAGAATAAGGAACAAAAACTGAATAATCATCTTAAAGGACAAAGAAAAATAGTTTAACAAAATTCAACATGCCTTATGATAAATAATTCAACAACCAGGCACAGAAGGGATCTACCACAAGTTGAAAAATTATATCTCTAAAAGATTCCCATCTAAGATCATACTTAATAGTGAAAGACTGGGTTCTCCCTCAATATCAGTACAAGAAAATAATGACTGTGCTCTCCACTTCTTTTCAACTTTGTACTGGAAATTCTAGACAGAAAAATTAGGCAAGAAGTATAAATAAAAGACATTAGTGATGATAAAAGACACTAGTGATATTCTTGGTGATGATCTCTGCAGATACAGTAAAAACAAACAAACAACCCCCAAAATCCACATTGACTTGTACATTATATAGGGTTGAACTGTACAGTACATTAAATACACCTGATTAAAGCTGTTATTGAAATGGGAAAGTAAGTAAATATTATGAAGAAAGGTAACCGATAAATGTGATAACTTAAATGTATCAAAAAAGAAATGACTAGAAGAAGACAAAATCCAGAAAGTAAGTACAGTAGATAGTAAATGCATTGAATCAAGAATACATTAACGTTCAAAAAACAAACTTTCAGGGTAGGTGGCTTTCCAGGTGAATTCCATCAAACATATAAGGGAGAAACATTTCGAAATCTATACTAACTCTTTCAGAACATGGAGTAGAAAGAAATCTTCCCCAACATATTTTGTGAGACTAAGGTCCCCCTGATAGCAAAAGCAGATAAAGGCGTTTCAAAAAATAAATATTACCAACCATTTTTTCTCATGAATTTAGAGAAAAAAATCTTTAAGATAATATCAGAAGATCAAATCCCATGATATAATTGGTAATGTATAACATCTGAATAGGAATTATACAAAGAAGCAAGATTGATTTAACAATTGAACAACAATCAATTCTATTGACCATGTTAACAAAATGAAGGAGACAAATTATAGGATTATATCAACATATGCTAAAATTGCATTTGACACAAGTCAACACACATTCACTACACAAAGAATAGAAAAGAACTTTCTAAAAATGATAAAAGGTATTTGTCAAAAACCCACAGCTAAAATCATGCTTAAAGATCAAAGAATGACTATGATCTGCTTAATCCTGGGACTAATACAAGGTTATATACTCTCATCACTTGTATTCAGTTTTTATTGGAGGTCCTAGTCATGAATGATTCAGAAGAATAAAAGCATATGGATTAGAGAAGAATAGTTAAATCTTTCTTAATTCATAGATTACCAGCCAAGGAATTTACAAACAAATAAACAAAAAATCCCAGGGCACTTGGGTGGCTCAGTCTGTTGAGCATCTGACTTTGGCTCAGGTCTTCATCTCACAGTTCGAGGGTTTGAGCCCCACACGCAGTGTGGAGACTGCTCTGGATCCTGTCTTTTTCTCTCTCTGCCCTCCCCCCCTCAAAAATAAAAATTTTTAAAAAAATCTACACCCCTCCCTCTGCAAAACCCTACTAGACTAAGACATACAATTGTAGTCACCTGACACAAGTTTTATAATTACTAATGAATTTTATTAAATATATTAGTAATAAATACTTGAATATAAAATTTAAAAATAACAGCATTGATAATAACATCAAAATGTTAAATACTTAAGATATAAGTATAGCAAAATATGTGTTTGAACTACAGAATGACCCTACAAAATATTGCTCTGGTAAATTTAAAAAGATCTAAATAAATGGAGATACAAGCCATAGTCGTAGATTGGAAGACTTAGTATTGTTAAAATATCAGTTATGTCACAATTTGTCTGTAGATTCAACAGAAGTCCTGACACAATTTTGAGCAGCGTTAAAAAAAAAACAGATATTATCTGATACTATTTTTTTATGAAAGTATGAAAGATTTAAAATATACAAAATAATCCTGAAAGGGAAAACATTGGAGGAATCACACTACTTGAACTTCAGCAGTTAAGAGAATGCTGCATTTACATTAAAATTGACATATAGATGAATTTAACAGAACAGTGAGACCAGAGGTAGTTTGTCTGATTGTTTATTCAATTGATTTTCAGCAAAGATGTCAGATGTTAAAGTAATTCAATGTGTGAAAAAAAAAAAAAACTTTTCATGAAATGAAGCTGGAACAATTGGCTATCTAATTGAAAAATAAAAACAAAAACAAACAACTTTGATCCTTACCTCACACTATGTGCAAAAATTTCCTCAAAATGCATCATATAACTAAAACCACACAATGTGAAATAATCATAGTGTGAAGCAAATATTTATGGCTGTCGGGAAATAACAGTTTTCTGAGACGGGACCTAATAAGGAAGATCTATGAAAGAAAAAATTGATTAAATGGACTTTATGAAATTTAAGAACTTTTGTATTTTATAAAAAGGTTAAAAATTAGTATTACGCTATTCTCTTAGAATTGAAGGTCTACCTTCCTAGAAGGGCGTTGTGACAACAAGGGAGTACAAGGTAGGGCTTCCGCAGTGCTATTAATGTTTCCTGTGGCTAAATATTTCCATAGACATTAACAAATCTTGGATTCCATTTTCTCAGTTTTCACTTTGCTTGTATGGTGCCACATGGGCAGGGGCGCTGGAGGTTTAGAACTCAGTATTTTCATGACCCTGTTTCTGAAGCTCATTAACCAAAGGAGGAAGAGGAACATTTTTTCTAAGCTTTGTCAACATGGATGTTACTTGCTATTTACATGATTACTGACTCTGAAATCATAGCTATGTTCAAAACCTAAGGAAGGCAGCAATGTATATTAATATGCTTAGACACTGTGCTATGTGATTTATAAATATTAACTGACATAATCTTCTGGAAACCTTGGGAGGTAGGTAATGTCCCTAATTCATTGACAAAGAAGCTGAAGTTTAACTAGGGCCAACCCAGGTGCTTTATGACTCCCCATATTTGGTTCTATGACACCCTCATTAGATTACTTTTTCATTATACCATGTTCATGAAATTAGCTGGCTAAATAAACCCAATTCCATTCATGAATAATTAACTCATGTCTGGCCAAATAGATGCCATGTGGCAAAAACAGTAGCAATGAATCAGGTCTATCTCATCCTTAGAAAGTGTTAAGATTATGTGAGATCTTATTTCCTTTGGCAAACTCAAATCCCCGAAATATCTTTGAATATAGAATCACAAAAAACTTTTACTTGAAATGGAAATTGATATTTCTATCAGACTCCTACCTTTTAGAGATGAGGGACTTGATGTTCTGAAGAATAAAATGCTTTGCCCAAAGTGTTGTTGGAAGTCTATAGCCTTCGGTTACCAAATTACAAATTCTGTTCTCTTGCTGTTATTCCAACTGTTTCCAGTAATATTGTAGATAAAAATCTAGGGGCGGGGATGACAATGCATAGTGAATCAGAAGACAAGCAATCCTGGTGAAATTTCTGACTTTCCTTACCACACACCAAGAACAGTGAGGATATAAGAGACATTGGCAGCAAGGCAGAGGAGCCTGCTGTATGGAGGAAGTGGGTGAACCAGAAGGCAAATACCATTAGCATCGGATGTGGGATGGACAACTTATTGATTTCCTTTTCATTTCAGTCACGATGCACATCAGTAAATAGCAGATCATGTCATGGGAGTCAAGCTGGAAACTGGCAACACTGGGGAGAAATGAAGCCTGGAAGGGGGGAGCTGACTGTTGTGGCAAACGTGTCACGTCCGTAAGTCCCTTTAGGTCAGAGAAGGTAATTTATTCTGGCATTCTTACAAGTACTGTAAAGTACCACAGCTTCCTGCCTGTAGTTCTATAATTCTCTTTAACACTCATGGTAAAACAAGAAGAATGAGAAAGCTTGGTGATCTCCTTCCAGGTACTTCTGTTATCATGTGGCAGATAGAGTATGATTTTGGACAGCCATGAATCCTCAAGTTCCTGCCATGATCTCAGCTCCACACGGCCTACCATCTGCTGAGAAAAAACAATTCTGGACTCGATAAGTTTAGAGGCCTTGACTTGCAGACAGCAAAAATGCTGCTAACTTGTGCACAGTAACTGCCACCCAAATGTTTTTAGCTTCTCAAACCATCAGGCAAGGAAAGGAGTTATCATGGCACATCTCATGGGCTCTGATCACTAGAAAGAGCTTAAGATTGATGTTATAAAATGGGACAGGCAGGGGTGCCTGCTTGTCTCAGTAGATTGAGCATAGGACTCTTGATTCCACTCAGTGTGGAGTCTGTTTGAGATTCTCTCTCTCTCTCTCTCTCTCTCTCTCCCTCCCTCCCTCCCTCTGCCTCTCTTCCCTGCTCACATGTGCACACTGTATCTAAAATATTTTTTTAATGTGGCAGGGAAACATGAATTTGGCATCTGAATGATCCGCATGGGAATCTTTTGGCTTTGTTATCAAATGAACAACTTCATCCAGAGAAAAGTCCTGGTAATTCAACTAGGATTAAGGGTCTGTCTCCCCACCTCTACCAGCAAAGACGCTAGTATGGGAAGAAGATGTAATCCAAGGTCGATGAAAAAGATGTTAAGTATCATTTTGGGCCATGAAACCAGCTGCAGTAGTTAGGGCTCTCATTAATACCACAAATATTCCCCTCATACAACTCATCCAGGGTAGAAAAAGCCTACCAGAATCCTGAGGAGATTCCTCCTGGAACTTATAGGATATATATAGATCCAAGTGCCAAAGAGGTGATCTGTAATAGTCATGGTGGTACACTGTCCAGATTTAACTTCTTTAGGACTGAAACACTCAGTCAGCTGCTGGTAGTGTTAATAACCAAAACACACAACTTGGTTTCCCTTTATAGCATTTGCCCTTGGTTGAAGAGAGCCATCTTTTCCAAGAATCACCCCACACTTCCTGGAGAAGGCCTCATGCAGAAAATGAAAGAAAAGAGTACTAGGGCCTGAAGGATCAGCTGAGGCCTTTGTCGGCCTTGAATGGCAGCCAAATTCCTCTGCTCACTTCTGCATCCTGACTTCCCCAAGGTGTTGATTCTGAGAGGGCTCCCCAGCGAACTTTCTGTGTACTTCCTGAAAAACCTAACCTGTGACATCCTCATATTTTCCTTTCCTATAACTTTCATTCTTTTTTTGCAGTTCCATATTTATATCTGGGATAATCATTTTTTAGCTTTTAGCATATTTTATAGGCAAATGTATGGGCAACAGATTCTTCCAGATCCATTAATCTGAAGATGTCTATAAATTGCTTTCAATTGTGGGACTTATCCTCCTTGGGGTAGAATTCTAGGATGACACGTTCTTCTCCCCTTTCAGTACTTCAGATACATCATTTAATGGATGTTTTACTTCTGTTTTTAACCATTCACATAATTAAAACAGCTCATTGGTTTATTATTATTTTCTTGGGCAGCTCATCATTTTCCCCGCCCCTCTGGATGCTCTTAACTTATTGACTGGCTTTTAATTGTTTGTGTATCATTTGTCTAGATGGAGCTTTCTAAAATATTTTTTCCTCTTACAATTCTTGTAGTTTCTTGAATTATGTCAGGTTAAACAAAAGGCTAGTATTTCTTCACATTGTTTTCACCTGAGACAAATTCCATGCTTTGCATATCTTTTTAACATATATCATGTGTTTTTTACAATTTTCTTTTTCAATTTTGTAACACATTTGGTCTCCTCCTTCAATTTGGATATTTTCTACAGGTTTTCTGCTGTTTCTTATATGATATTATACCCAATACTTAATTTTAGTTATTGAATTTTTCATTTCTATAATTTTTGGTTTCTGCATTTTCACATTGTAAGTCTTTTCTCAAGATTTCTCCCCTATTTTCTTGAATGTATTAGTTATAATTAAAAATTATTTTCTGAAAAGTCAAATTTCTTTTGGTCTTTTTCTCTATTCATCCCATTTTATTATTGATTTGATGCTAATCACTCTTCATTTTTGCAGTGTATCAATTTAATAATTGGATGCTTTATAAATTTCAAAAAAAAAGGAATCTTGATAATGTTTTCTTTCTGCAAAGATGTTTGCATTTTCTTGTCAGACAGGTAGTGTTGCAACAAATAAGCTTTATTCTTTCAAGAATGGTTTTAGGGGGGACCTGTGTGGCTCAGTCGGTTAAGTGTCTGACTTCAGCTCAAGTCATGATCTCATGGTTTGTGAGTTTGAGCCCTGCATCAGGCTCTCTGCTATCAGCATGAAGCCCTCTTTGGATCCTCTGTCTCCCTCTCTTTCTCAATGCCCCTCCCCAGCTCATTTTCTCTTTCTCTCAAAATAAATAAATAAACTTAAAAAGCAAAGAATGGTTTTAGGCTTTATTGATCTATTTTGTTTTTGTATTTAATCCTAGGTAATCGTCCTTATTCCTAAAGCCAAGCAGAAATCCCCAGGTGTTCGAACTCCAACTTCCATCCCCCACTCTGAGTGACATCAGAAACCTCTATTCTGGTCTTTCAGTTACTACCTAATGTTATGTACTGGGTTTCATGGAATTTCCCCTAAGACTTTAGGTAGCTCTGTCAGTTAAGCTTCTGACTCTTGGTTCAGCTCAGGTTATGGTCTCACAATTTGTGGGATCAAGCCCCACATCAAGTCCCCAATGAAGCTTCACATCAGGCTCCATGCTTGCAGCAAGGAGCCTGCTTGGGATTCTCTCTTTTCCTCCATTTGCTCCTCCCTTTCTCCCTCCCCAACTTGTATAAGCGCATGCTATCTCTCTCTCTCAAAATAAATAAACATTAAAAAAAGACTTTTGGAGTTATTCAATGACTTTAGAATATATCTTTACAGATTTTGAGAATTGTTTCTTTGTGGTTCTCTCTGCCCCAAAACTTTGCCACTTGTATTTATGCTGTTTGGTTGTGGGGAGCTTGGTCTCTGACTCTTCAGACTTGTCAGGCCACTAAAATTGACATTTAACTTGGGACTATTCTCTGCCCTGCCAACCAGAAAATGTCCCCAGAGAAAACTCAAGAATAATGTGTCCCTCACATTATGTATTATTCTTATCTCCAAGTGTTGAAGCCCCTTAGGTAATATTTGAGTTGGTTGCCCTTTCAGACAAGCATCTAACCATAACTATGTATGTGTGTATATACACATATTTGTCTGTGTATGTATTTATAATTCTTTTCCAGGGGAAGATTAATGCAATCCACATGTCCATAATTGTAATCTCTGCCTCTTGTGGTAGCTTCATTTTTTTAACTGCTACTTCAATGCAGCCTCTACTTTACTGAGATACTTAGTATTCTCTGAACACTGCTCTATCTTAATTTCCTGGGTTTACATATGGCATTCCCTTTTTCCTTGACACCTTTTCCTACCTCATCAGCTTTGTAAATGACTACTGGTCTTTCAAGTTAGTACTTATTTAACCATCCTTAACTGTCAGTTCTTCTCCACCAGGATGAATTGGTTAATTCTTTTAGATGACATCTGAACCTGTGTCCTTAACTCTTCCCATACCATTTTCATAATACGTTATGATCAAATGTTTATTTGTCTGTTTCTCTCCCTCGATTGTGGGTTTTCTTCTGAGAGGGATTCTGTTTTGCACATTTCAGTATCTCTGGAGTCTGCTAGTATAGTGCCTGACACATAACATGTGCTATGTCACTTCTTAGTGGGTTTACACGTGAATATTTTTGCTTCCATCACTATAGACTTCATACTTAGAAAGAGGCGAGTGTTTGAGCCCTATTATTCATAAAGGGAAAAGTTTGTGAGATGGAAAATTCCTGTCACTACCAGTGCAGAGGACCTCCCAATAGGAAATAGGCAGTAATCCCAGGTATTTTTGTTGGTTGAATTACTGGAACACACTAATTTTGATTAGATTACTAGATCCCAATATCAGGTTCCCTCTGTAAAGCCTATTTCCTACACGCCTCACTTGTACATTTCTATAAAAATGCAACATACTTATTCCTCCTGGAATAACACCAGCCAGTCTCCTGTATTGTTTCTCTCCTCCATACCCACGCAAATACAACATATCCTTCAAGGGCCATACCAGACTATGCCTCCTCCATTCCCTGAAACCTCTCTGGACACCTGTGCCTCTAAAGGCACTATTTCCTCCTCTAATATATCTTCAGTTCCTCTCAGATTCACACTCAATTTGTTTTTGCCAATTTTCCTATGGGTTTTTACATCTCCTCACAATAGACTATATTTTTCTTGAGGACAGACAGGAGGTATTTTATCTTCCCCTTGTTTTGTCAAACACTAAAGAAACAAGCACATTGGTGAGCTTATAACAGCATCACAAAAAAAATATTGCTCAATAAAATGTGTAGTCATTTGTCTCTTTTGGTTGGGAATACTAAATTATATTGATTAATAAAGAATTAAAAAAAATTCTAAACATTATCTCCATAAAAGCTTAATAACTTCTGCCTTATGCAATTTGCCATAAGTTTACCACCTATTTGACTTACGGTTTTTCCTTAAATTAGCTTTAAATTCTTTCTTTTATTTATCTGTCTGCCTATCAATCACCTATCTACCAAGCCTCATATCAAACATGAAAGGATGAGTTAAGTGTGCTACTTAAGCTTTATTTTTCCTCAGAGCAATGAAAATAATTTTAAATAGTCTCTCTCTGTACCACCCAAAAGTTTCCACAAGTCACCAGAGCTAGACTGTCCATATGGAGGACAGGCCAGTCTTATTTTATTTTTAAATTCTGTTTTATTTTCTTTTCATCCATCTTCTTAAGCCTTAAAGACATGTTTTCATTTTAATTAGATATATCCTGGTGCCAGTCAGCTCGGGGAATTAATCTAGGCCCTACCACTTTCCTTCTGCCCTAGCCTTGGCTCCTACCCCATTGGGCTAATTTCTATACCACTAGTTTTGAATCCAGATTCTTTCCTCTGGTTAAACCTCTTGGACCAATCACTCAGCTTAGCAGTCTGCCTGGCTTTTTGTAATGGGCTCCTTTGCACATTGACCATGATCTTCACCCACTTTCCTGGAGCCTAGTCCTTGCTAGTTGTGCAGAGATTACGAGATGGGACAGAATCAGACAGTGATGGCTCAAAGAAGTCACCAGTAAGAAAGCCGGTTACACATTCTCGCCCTGCCCAGTCGAATAGAAACAGTGTTTGGTTATGAGTCAAACTGAGGTCTGTGTGCATGTGATCTTCAGAAATACACTTAATTTCTTTAAGCTCATTTTTTTTATCTGAAAAAATTAAGTGAATATTAATACATGCATGTAGGGGTTTATATGATGATTAAATGAGAATATGAATTAATGTTCTTACTATTTCTAGCATAGGAAACACTCAACAAAAGATTATACCATTATTATTTTAATGCTATTATTATGCTTATCACTATACCACTACCACTATTTACAATGGGCCTGAGTAGCTGGACCAATTCCAAATACTCCATTTCTTGGCAACTTCTAGAGAATCCAAGGAGTGTTGCTTGCTGACTCACTCTTCCCTGGCTCTGCTGGCTGTCTGTGTTGGCAGCTGTTGCTTACAAAGTCTTTTCTGAGGGAACCATGAGAGCAAGGACCCACAAGACAAAAATCAAGAGAAATTATTATTTTCTGAGATGAAACGTTGCTAACAATCAGAAAGCAGAGTCTGATAATACACTATCGTTACGTGGAAAAAAAGAGATATACAGTAGATTAGGGACCCTTTGTCTACAGGTGACAATGGCATAACCCTTATGTTAGGGAGACCTGAAGACTGAATGTAGAGCAGTCCACCCTTGAAGGACATCTGAGTGGAGATCTGATTAACTTCTTTACTGAGGAACATTTCCTCCTGAGCAATATTCACAATATTCTGACTACCCATTCCATGTCCTCCACTTTGCCACTTTTACACTTCTCATCCATTAGGCCAGGGTTTTGAGGCTTTTGGTGGTTATCCATGGCCGAAGGAACCAATCAGCCACAGGAGACAGCACACCCTTGTTTGTAACAGTGGGGTCATAAACATTGCTTGGCCCTTCTGTTAACTCTAGCCAATAGCGAGCTATTGCTACCCATGCTAAGGAACCATCTTTCAGTGTTGTGACCTGGTGGTAGTAGAAGTTGATTGAGTTTGTAAGGGAACAGAGTATTGCAAAGTGATCACAGAAAGAAAGCACAGGGATAATTTCTTTTTTTTTTTTTTATTTATATATGAAATTTATTGTCAAATTGGTTTCCATACAACACCCAGTGCTCATCCCAAAAGGTGCCCTCCTCAGTACCCATCACCCACCCTCTCCTCCCTCCCACCCCCCATCAACCCTTAGTTTGTTCTCAGTTCTCAACAGTCTCTTATGCTTTGGCTCTCTCCCACTCTAACCTCTTTTTTTTTTTTTTTTGTTCCCCTCCCCCATGGGTTTTTCTTAAGTTTCTCAGGATCCACATAAGAGTGAAACCATATGGTATCTGTCTTTCTCTGTATGGCTTATTTCACTTAGCATCACACTCTCCAGTTCCATCCACGTTGCTACAAAAGGCCATATTTCATTTTTTCTCATTGCCACGTAGTACTCCATTGTGTATATAAACCACAATTTCTTTATCCATTCATCAGTTGATGGACATTTAGGCTCTTTCCATAATTTGGCTATTGTTGAGAGTGCTGCTATGAACATTGGGGTACAAGTGCCCCTATGCATCAGTACTCCTGTGTCCCTTGGATAAATTCCTAGCAGTGCTATTGCTGGGTCATAGGGTAGGTCTATTTTTAATTTTCTGAGGAACCTCCACACTGCTTTCCAGAGCGGCTGCACCAATTTGCATTCCCACCAACAGTGCAAGAGGGTTCCCGTTTCTCCACATCCTCTCCAGCATCTATAGTCTCCTGATTTGTTCATTTTGGCCACTCTGACTGGCGTGAGGTGATATCTGAGTGTGGTTTTGATTTGTATTTCCCTGATAAGGAGCGACGCTGAACATCTTTTCATGTGCCTGTTGGCCATCTGGATGTCTTCTTTAGAGAAGTGTCTATTCATGTTTTCTGCCCATTTCTTCACTGGGTTATTTGCTTTTCGGGTGTGGAGTTTGGTGAGCTCTTTATAGATTTTGGATACTAGCCCTTTGTCCGATATGTCATTTGCAAATATCTTTTCCCATTCCGTTGGTTGCCTTTTAGTTTTGTTGGTTGTTTCCTTTGCTGTGCAGAAGCTTTTTATCTTCATAAGGTCCCAGGAATTCACTTTTGCTTTTAATTCCCTTGCCTTTGGGGATGTGTCGAGTAAGAGATTGCTACGGCTGAAGTCAGAGAGGTCTTTTCCTGCTTTCTCCTCTAAGGTTTTGATGGTTTCCTGTCTCACATTCAGGTCCTTTATCCATTTTGAGTTTATTTTTGTGAATGGTGTGAGAAAGTGGTCTAGTTTCAACCTTCTGCATGTTGCTGTCCAGTTCTCCCAGCACCATTTGTTAAAGAGACTGTCTTTTTTCCATTGGATGTTCTTTCCTGCTTTGTCAAAGATGAGTTGGCCATACGTTTGTGGGTCTAGTTCTGGGGTTTCTATTCTATTCCATTGGTCTATGTGTCTGTTTTTGTGCCAATACCATGCTGTCTTGATGATGACAGCTTTGTAGTAGAGGCTAAAGTCTGGGATTGTGATGCCTCCTGCTTTGGTCTTCTTCTTCAAAATTACTTTGGCTATTCGGGGCCTTTTGTGGTTCCATATGAATTTTAGGATTGCTTGTTCTAGTTTCGAGAAGAATGCTGGTGCAATTTTGATTGGGATTGCATTGAATGTGTAGATAGCTTTGGGTAGTATTGACATTTTGATAATATTTATTCTTCCAATCCATGAGCAGGGAATGTCTTTCCATTTCTTTAAATCTTCTTCAATTACCTTCATAAGCTTTCTATAGTTTTCAGCATACAGATCCTTTACATCTTTGGTTAGATTTATTCCTAGGTATTTTATGCTTCTTGGTGCAATTGTGAATGGGATCAGTTTCTTTATTTGTCTTTCTGTTGCTTCATTGTTAGTGTATAAGAATGCAACTGATTTCTGTACATTGATTTTGTATCCTGCAACTTTGCTGAATTCATGTATCAGTTCTAGCAGACTTTTGGTGGAGTCTATCGGATTTTCCATGTATAATATCATGTCATCTGCAAAGAGCGAAAGCTTGACTTCATCTTTGCCAATTTTGACGCCTTTGATTTCCTTTTGTTGTCTGATTGCTGATGCTAGAACTTCCAGCACTATGTTAAACAACAGCGGTGAGAGTGGGCATCCCTGTTGTGTTCCTGATCTCAGGGAAAAAGCTCTCAGTTTTTCCCCGTTGAGGATGATGTTAGCTGTGGGCTTTTCATAAACGGCTTTTATGATCTTTAAGTATGTTCCTTCTATCCCGACTTTCTCAAGAGTTTTTATTAAGAAAGGGTGCTGGATTTTGTCAAAGGCCTTTTCTGCATCGATTGACAGGATCATATGGTTCTTCTCTTTTTTTTTGTTAATGTGATGTATCACGTTGATTGATTTGCGAATGTTGAACCAGCCCTGCATCCCAGGAATGAATCCCACTTGATCATGGTGAATAATTCTTTTTATATGCCGTTGAATTCGATTTGCTAGTATCTTATTGAGATTTTTTGCATCCATATTCATCAGGGATATTGGCCTGTAGTTCTCTTTTTTTACTGGGTCTCTGTCTGGTTTAGGAATCAAAGTAATACTGGCTTCATAGAATGAGTCTGGAAGTTTTCCTTCCCTTTCTATTTCTTGGAATAGCTTGAGAAGGATAGGTATTATCTCTGCTTTAAACGTCTGGTAGAACTCCCCTGGGAAGCCATCTGGTCCTGGACTCTTATTTGTTGGGAGATTTTTGATAACCGATTCAATTTCTTCGCTGGTGATGGGTCTGTTCAAGCTTTCTATTTCCTCCTGATTGAGTTTTGGAAGAGTGTGGGTGTTCAGGAATTTGTCCATTTCTTCCAGGTTGTCCAATTTGTTGGCATATAATTTTTCATAGTATTCCCTGATAATTGTTTGTATCTCTGAGGGATTGGTTGTAATAATTCCATTTTCGTTCATGATTTTATCTATTTGGGTCATCTCCCTTTTCTTTTTGAGAAGCCTGGCTAGAGGTTTGTCAATTTTGTTTATTTTTTCAAAAAACCAACTCTTGGTTTCGTTGATCTGCTCTACAGTTTTTTTAGATTCTATATTGTTTATTTCTGCTCTGATCTTTATTATTTCTCTTCTTCTGCTGGGTTTAGGCTGCCTTTGCTGTTCTGCTTCTAGTTCCTTTAGGTGTGCTGTTAGATTTTGTATTTGGGATTTTTCTTGTTTCTTGAGATAGGCCTGGATTGCAATGTATTTTCCTCTCAGGACTGCCTTCGCCGCGTCCCAAAGCGTTTGGATTGTTGTATTTTCATTTTCGTTTGTTTCCATATATTTTTTAATTTCTTCTCTAATTGCCTGGTTGACCCACTCATTTGTTAGTAGGGTGTTCTTTAACCTCCATGCTTTTGGAGGTTTTCCAGACTTTTTTCTGTGGTTGATTTCAAGCTTCATAGCATTGTGGTCTGAAAGTATGCATGGTATGATTTCAATTCTTGTAAACTTATGAAGGGCTGTTTTGTGATCCAGTATATGATCTATCTTGGAGAATGTTCCATGTGCACTCGAGAAGAAAGTATATTCTGTTGCTTTGGGATGCAGAGTTCTAAATATATCTGTCAAGTCCATCTGATCCAATGTCTCATTCAGGGCCCTTGTTTCTTTATTGACCGTGTGTCTAGATGATCTATCCATTTCTGTAAGTGGGGTGTTAAAGTCCCCTGCAATTACCACATTCTTCTCAATAAGGTTGCTTATGTTTATGAGTAATTGTTTTATATATTTGGGTGCTCCGGTATTCGGCGCATAGACATTTATAATTGTTAGCTCTTCCTGATGGATAGACCCTGTCACTATTATATAATGTCCTTCTTCATCTCTTGTTACAGCCTTTAATTTAAAGTCTAGTTTGTCTGATATAAGGATGGCTACTCCAGCTTTCTTTTGGCTTCCAGTAGCATGATAAATAGATCTCCATCCCCTCACTCTCAATCTAAAGGTGTCCTCAGGTCTAAAATGAGTCTCTTGTAGACAGCAAATAGATGGGTCTTGTTTTTTTATCCATTCTGATACCCTATGTCTTTTGGTTGGCGCATTTAATCCATTTACATTCAGTGTTATTATAGAAAGATATGGGTTTAGAGTCATTGTGATGTCTGTATGTTTTATGCTTGTAGTGATGTCTCTGGTACTTTGTCTCACAGGGTCCCCCTTAGGATCTCTTGTAGGGCTGGTTTAGTGGTGACAAATTCCTTCAGTTTTTGTTTGTTTGGGAAGACCTTTATCTCTCCTTCTATTCTAAATGACAGACTTGCTGGATAAAGGATTCTCGGCTGCATATTTTTTCTGTCTAGCACACTGAAAATCTCGTGCCAATTCTTTCTGGCCTGCCAAGTTTCAAAAGAGAGATCAGTCACGAGTCTTATAGGTCTCCCTTTATATGTGAGGGCACGTTTACCCCTTGCTGCTTTCAGAATTTTCTCTTTATCCTTGTATTTTGCCAGTTTCACTATGATATGTCGTGCAGAAGATCGATTCAAGTTACGTCTGAAGGGAGTTCTCTGTGCCTCTTGGATTTCAGTGCCCTTTTCCTTCCCCACTTCAGGGAAGTTCTCAGCTATTATTTCTTCAAGTACCCCTTCAGCACCTTTCCCTCTCTCTTCCTCCTCTGGGATACCAATTATGCGTATATTATTTCTTTTTAGTGTATCACTTAGTTCTCTAATTTTCCCCTCATACTCCTGGATTTTTTTATCTCTCTTTTTCTCAGCTTCCTCTTTTTCCATAACTTTATCTTCTAGTTCACCTATTCTCTCCTCTGCCTCTTCAATCCGAGCTGTGGTGGTTTCCATTTTGTTATGCATTTCGTTTAAAGCGTTTTTCAGCTCCTCGTGACTGTTCCTTAGTCCCTTGATCTCTGTAGCAAGAGATTCTCTGCTGTCAGCTATACTGTTTTCAAGCCCAGCGATTAATTTTATGACTATTATTCTAAATTCACTTTCTGTTATATTATTTAAATCCTTTTTGATCAGCTCATTAGCTGTTGTTATTTCCTGGAGATTCTTCTGAGGGGAATTCTTCCGCTTGGTCATTTTGGATAGTCCCTGGCGTGGTGAGGACCTGCAGGGCACTTCCCCTGTGCTGTGGTGTATAACTGGAGTTGGTGGGCGGAGCCGCAGTCAGACCTGATGTCTGCCCCCAGCCCACCGCTGTGTCCACAGTCAGACTGGTTCGTGCCTTCTCTTCCCCTCTCCTAGGGGCGGGATTCACTGTGGGGTGGGGTGGCCTGTCTGGGCTACTTGCACACTGCCAGGCTTGTGATGCTGGGGATCTGGCGTCTTAGCTGGGGTGGGTAGGCAAGGTGCACAGGGGCAGGAGGGGCAGGAGGGGCAGGCTTAGCTTGCTTCTCCTTAGGTGATCCACTTCAGGAGGGGCCCTGTGGCAGCAGGAGGGAGTCAGATCCGCTGCTGGAGGTTTGGCTCCGCAGAAGCGCAGAGTTGGGTGTTTGCGCGGAGCGAGCAAGTTCCCTGGCAGGAACTGGTTCTCTTTGGGATTTTGGCTGGGGGATGGGCGGGGGAGATGGCGCTGGCGAGTGCCTTTGTTCCCCACCAAACTGAGCTCTGTCGCCCGGGGGCTCAGCAGCTCTCCTTCCCTTTGTCCTCCAGCCTTCCCGCTTTCTGAGCAGAGCTGTTAACTTATGACCTCCCAGACGCTAAGTCGCGCTTGCTGTCGGAACACAGTCCGTCAGGCCCCTCCGCTTTTTGCAAGCCAGACTCGGGGGCTCTGCTTGGCCGGCGAGCCGCCCCTCCGCCCCGGCTCCCTCCCGCCAGTCCGTGGAGCGCGCACCGCCTCGCCGCCCTTCCTACCCTCTTCCGTGGGCCTCTCGTCTGCGCTTGGCTCCGGCGACTCAGTTCTGCTAATCCTCTGGTGGTTTTCTGGGTTATTTAGGCAGGTGTAGGTGGAATCTAAGTGATCAGCAGGACGCGCGGTGAGCCCAGCGTCCTCCTACGCCGCCATCTTCCCTCTCTCCAGGGATAATTTCTTCATCCTAGTGATATAAAATCCAAGGGAGATTTCCTGATTGCAAGAAACCAAGCAGTAACTGCTTCTTGGGTCCTGATTGAAACGTTGCATTTATGTGTGTGGTTATTTGGCCCAACATATATAGAGGATTGCATAAGAAATAGGCAGTGTTTAGCAATGTAACTCATCTGAGCTTTTCCAGAGGCTGAGGTCACAAAAACTCTTGAGAGGGACAGAGGATATAATACAAAGGAGACATGGCTTGGATTCATATAGGTTTATGTTTGTGCTCCAGCCCTGCCCCTTACTGGCTGTGCAACACCAAGCAAATTATTTCCCCATCTGAGCTTTAGGTAAAATGAACATTCTAAACTTTAGAAATAGGAAATAACTTCAAATAGAGTTAGTAGCAATTATAATAGCTACTTCATGAAACACTTTTGAGGACCAAGTGAACAGAATATTTATAATATTTATGTATCAGTTTATCATTGCCTCTGTAAAAAAATGACTTGGGGTGACTTAAAAAATGAACATTTGTTATCTTACAATTCTCTAGGATAGAATTCCAACACAGATCTCAATGGGTTAAAGTCAAGGCGGTAGCAAGGTGGCATTCCTTTCTGAAGGTTCTAGGGAAGAATCCATTTCGTCACCTTTTCAGCTCCTAGAGGCCCCCAACATTCCCTGGTTCATGTCACCTTCTTCCATCTTCAAAGCCAGAAGTGGTGTGGTAAGTCTTTCTCTGGTACATCAGTTTGTCTTCCTCTTTTGCCTCTCTCTTCCATTTTTAAGAACCCTAGTGACTACATTGGGCCCCTCTGATAATCCAGGATAATCTCCCTATCTGAAGGTCCTTATCTTATCACATCTACACCATCCTTTTTGCCATGTAATGTAGCACATCCATGGTGTGCAGGGATTAGGATGTGGATGGTTGCAGGGGGAACATTATTCTGTCCACCACAGAGCTGTATAAACTGTGAGAGCTATAGGCATGACATTATTGGCTTATCAGAACATTGTGGCTTTTAACTGAAATTCTGGGGAAGGATGGGAATTATATTTATCTAAGTTTCATCATAGGGACATTGATTTACCTCAATGTCTTCATTCACATATGTCATATATTTAGTATCAGAAAGATTTTCTGTAATATTATTCAATACCAGTGTCCAGCTGCCAGGTGAGGAGACAATGAGTCAAACTCACAGTTAGCAATCAAGCTTTTATTCCCTTAGGAAACAGCACAAGCAAGAGACAAAAGGCAAAGGGGCCAGCTCCCCAACATTACATTTCCCCCCACAGAACTGCACCAGGCTGGGGTCAGATGACGTGTAGCACAGACGAGGGAATCATCTTACTGCTGAGGAGCCTTGCAGAAAAGGCTCATTCCCTTTTATAGACCCAGGGACCAGAGGAAGAAAGGAAGGAAGAGGTGTGAGTGGAGAAAAACCAAGTCAGAGTGAAGAAAAGTGTATCAACCAAGGCCCCTGATAAGGAGGTCTTGGCCAAAGTGCCTCTGGATGCAGCTGCCTAAGTCTGAGTCCTTGACCACAGCTTTCTTCAGAAAACTTCAATGCACGGAGTGTGCATCATAAGGGCTGCCTGGAAACCCTTCTAAATGCCCAGGGTCAGGCCTGAAAGATCACATAGGATTTTGGCCTGGAGCCAGACTTCTCAGCTGGTATATATTTAAAAACAAACAAACAAACAAACAAACAAACAAACGAAAAACCCCACAAGAGATTAAGAAATATATAAATAGACCTCAGATCAACTGCTTTAATAACCTGCTGTTAGAAAATAGGTGCTTTTTTGGTGACAAGAAAGTATTACTCATTTGTAATTAAAAATGACACTTAGAAATTGCAGGAAGTGATGTATAAGTAGGCACATTTGTGGAAATGTTTCATACAGACCTTTTCCACATAATTTCCACGTAATTACTATCAGACATAGAACAAGCCTGAAATTAGAAGTTGGGTCCTAAAATTTTTACCTGTGACTCTATGAGTCTATGCTATTCCTTGATAAACAAAGAAAGAATCATCTTTTTTTTTTTCCTCCTTTTGTTTAAGGAATATACAACAGAGAGCCAGGGGATCTTTTTGTCCACGGATACAGCTGATCTTAGCAGCAGCTACATTGTTCGCCCTAGAGAAAAATTGGGCTGAGGATGGAAATAAATCTTTTATGTTCATTTCCTTCGTTCCCATTTGGCATGAGCTGTGACATTCTGGTAGCACATATTCCATGACTTTGTCCAGTTGAGTTTTAAATAACTCAGATGATTGCCCTCTTACTATTCCTCCTGGGATCTAATTCCACCATAAAATGGAGCTGACTGTTAGGGAGTTCTTGATACAATATTCTTGTGTTGAATTCTGGAGGAATTTTCCTCTACTCAATTTTACCTCCATAAAGAAAATCAATAAGAATACAAATAGAAAAGGAAGGAAAGAAAGTGGTAGTGAGACTGGAGCAAGGGAGTGTTTGTTTGTCTGTTTTGTTTTGTTTGGATGGGGTTGGAGGGGCAGGGAGGAGGCCAGCTGTACCAGAACACAAAAAAGAAAAGATGAGTTGAGGAGAGACATGATTAAAACATGCCCCCTCAGAATGGATCTGAGGAGGAAGCAGCAGCCGGGAATCAATAGCAAACCGCCCATCTGATTCCCCTCACTCTGTGTGAAAAGAGCCTCAAGGTGTTGACTTTGGCTGTTTCTGTGGACTTGGGGAAGTCTCAGGTTGTTAACTTTAAACTGATATTTAACCATTCACAACAGCTGCACAACGATAGTGTGAACATGTGTGCTAGTGGGGTTGGGAAATCCTAGTGAAGAGATTAACTCTCTTCCAAATTGTAATATTGTAACCTATCCGTTGCTTTTCCCAAGGACAACCACTACTCCCCTTCTCCATCCCAGAAGACATTGTCCTGTCCATCAGTCTTGGAACTCAGATCTCCAAGTACACAATTCCTGCAAATAGCAACAAGAAGCTGACAGGTAGTAGTTAAGAAGTCTCTAGTCTCCAGGGACAAAAAGCACCAGATTTCCCCCCACCCAACTGTCACAGTAGTCCTTCCGGATGGGTACTACAAAGATAAAAGATCTGATGACGTTCTTAGGGTTGTTTTGTAAAAATGATATACAGAAATAGGAAAGATCTTCAAAGAAGTATTTCTTTATGTCATCCCAAAGCATTAATGTTTTAAATGGAATCAAGACCTGTTCTATGTTACATACACATAATGCCATAGTTTTCAGGCCCTCAGGATACCTTAATCATATCACTCTCTTGTTAACCTCCCCTCTACTTCCCAACCCAATGACTATCCTAGTTCTTGAAATAAAATTTAAAATTCTGAACACCATCCATTAGACCCAGCCCAATCTGGCCAGTGTTCATCTCTCTAGCTTCATCTGTGGCCGTCTTCCCTGCATCCTGTCCATACTGAACAACTTTTTAAAATGAGTCACACCCCTCCACGCCTCAGATGTCTCAACATGCTACAGTTCCCTTGGCTTTTACTGTACCCTCTAACACCTTCCCCTCTCCCTCATCAAATTCCAGTCACTTTTCATATTATTAGTTAATTGTCACACCTTTGGAGAAAAATTTCTCTGTACCCCTATTCCCATACTAAGTCAATTTACCAGTCACGATCTCTTACAATGCCCTGCACATACCTTCTATAGCAGGTAAAATCACACAGATGTATAGGTAAATATGCATAGGTGTCTTTTCTCCTTTTCTTCCCCTACTGGACAGTAAACTGCCTGAGGACAGGAAGATCTTGTCTATATCACTCTATTGTAGCACAGGTCCTTAGTACAGTGCCTGGTACACAGTATACATTATGTAGCTTTTTGTTGGATAAATAACTTTCTATGTTACAACCCTAAGTGAGAATGACCAGACAGTAACTGGAGTAACTGTCCAACTTCAGAGACCTTTGGGTAGCTGTTCTAAATAACTGAATTGAGCACACAAAGCATTTTCCATGTGAAAACTTGTTTGCTGCCTTTTTGAGTCACCAAAGCAATCTCTAAGCATGTGCAATTTATCTTGTGAGAGATTCCTAGTGTTATATATAACATGATAACACAGATCTTACTTCACCATACAGTTGAAATATCCTCACTAATAGTTATCTTTCCATTGTGGATTCTGAAAAGTTTCCACTTGATGGTTTGCACATGTGTATATACATGTTTATGTGTTTGTGTAAATTTTTTCTGATTCAAATTGTAAATCTACGGAAAAATGATGACATCTTTATTTTGTTACAGCATAAAGTGCCGTGTTAAATAATACTTAGTGGTGTGCCGGAGGCAGCTAATATTGGTTTGTAAGCGCTGATTGTGAACTTCTCTTCCCAATTCTGTGTTCAGTCTTGTCAAATCTATAGCTTGAAGTCTGACATGGTGGGAATATTTACACCAGGAAAATCAGTGAACACTAGAAATCAAGGCTGTCTTCTATGGAGGGTTGGTTGTTAAATATTTACCTAAAAATGGTTATGATGCTAATTAAGGATAACAACTGCCTATATCATGAGAAAAATTAAGAGGCTCTCAGAATGTCTGCAGTTAGTGGAACACTAATGGTGTATAGTTAACTGTGATATTGAAATTCATGTAGAGGTAAGGACTGACTTAGAATAGCAAGGAAGTTCCCTATTACAGGTAGGAACAATTCCTCAATCGTTCAGAAGCTGAGCTGTTCAACGATATGAATAAAGGGAAATGGGTAAGTTTAAAATCCAGGATTAGCAGGTGTCAGTGACAAGGAAAAAAGAGAGTGATGCTAGTTATGTTGGGAGGAGAAACCCATTCCAGAGTTATTGCTGGGGAGAAAGGGCAGGGCTATCTTTAGGAAAAAGAGCCAATAAACAGTGTGAGATGGCCTTTGCTAGGATGACACAGAAGTTTGGAAATTATGTAAGAAGAAGCATAAAATCTATCAGTGTGCTAAGTATGGATTGGGAAAGAGAATTCCACATAAATTGGTACGATTATTGAAAACATCACGAGGCAATCTCAGAAGTAAGGCTTTATGGTCATGATATTTAGAAAACTTCTAAATCAGAATTGAATGTTTAGCAAAGAGTGATACCCCAGCAAACTGATACCACACCTAAATTGAGCGTTCAAGGTCAGGGCCCACAGACCCAATGAAGGATGACCAGAAAGGGAGAACAGAGCTCAGCCTGGATCTGCAGGGCCAAGGTGAACTGAGCCCAGTCTCACTCCTAAGTGTCGTCCTTCATCCCCCCTACCCTCATGGTCTCTTTTCACTTAAGACTATACTGCTTGCATTGCCTGTTTTGTTCCTGGGGCACTGAGGTTTTGATGCTTCTGGTGGCCATTTTCTTCAAATGTAACACCTTGAGCCATTCTCTTTGCTCCCTCTGTGCCTGGCAAAAACGAGATGCCTACAGATGCTTCTGCTTGGAAAACGGTCATTCTCTGCATGTATGCCACATGCATTATTCCACCTGCTGTGTGCCAGCATTCACCAGGCACATCCTGCCAACTCTCTTTATGTGTTTTGGTCCTAAAGCTGAACTCCCAACTGCACGGATGCACATGTTCAGGCCTGACTACGTCATGCAGGCAGGCACCTTCTCATGTGGCATGATAGCAACCAGAACATATCTCTCTTGGAGCTAAGTACAGCTTTGGAATTTTCTTTTTCTCTTCTTTTTTCTCTTTTATTCTGTCTGTTTTGAACAAATTCCAGGTCTCTGCGATGCAGGTGGTCCAACTTGGTACACTGCTGTGTGCTTTAATTAAGCTTGCTTCTGGATCATACCGTTGACTCCCTGCTGAGTGCTCCCAGATCCAAAACTTGGTGGGGGTTCTGGGAAGGCCCTTCTATTCTCTTGTTGGATCTTGTACTGGATGACTATTGGTTTTTAGAGATATTTGGACTCAATAAACTAGTTTACACTGATTTCTGAAATCCACCCACAGTTATTAGCGTGTATGTCCTCTGCTCGTGAAACTCTAGACTTGATATATAAGTACATTATCTGGAGCTAAGAAAAAGTCAGAAAAACACACCTTTTTCCATTTTGTATTTATTATCCTCATTTTTTAAATTTTTGTTTAAATTCTTGTTGTGGTTTTACCTAAGAAATTAGCAGGAAACTAACCAGAGAAATGTGTACATTCCTTTATTTTCTTTTATTAGTTTGGATGGGAAAGTGAAAAGTAGACTAGAATAGAATGTAATTTCAGCCTTGTTACTACCTCGCTGAATGACCTCGAGCAAGCCGCCTCATCTTTTCAGTTGTCTGCTTCTTCATCTGCACAATAACTCCAACGCTCTTTCTGGTTGTAATATACTATGGAGAGATAGCACAAAAGCCAGAAAGCCGTGGAGAGGGACAGAACTGCTTTAGTCCACTGAATACTTGGTTAAAGACTGAAGTCAAGATCAATAGATATTAAAAAGTCAAGAGGTAATGCCTTTATTTTCTCCTTAAAAAAAGGTATATTATCCATAGCTGTCCATTTATAACACTACTGAGATAAGGCAAGATAAGAGAAAATACAGGGAGATAAAAATAAAACTTGCTATTTGCCAGCCACTGTGCCAATCAATTTGCGTGTATCACCTTCTTATAACACAACAGCTCTATAGATAGGTGATATCATCTCCATCTTACACATGAACCTTAAAGAGGTTAAGTAATTTGCTTAATGTCCGATTACTAACAAATCATGTGTATTGTATTCCAACACCAATCTCCTTTAAGTAAATAACATCGTCAATGCAGGAGGACTGGAGACAGGTGCCACCCCATATTCTTTAGCAAGTTTCTGGGTTTAGTACTTGGATGCACATTGGGGAACTCCAGAGTCCAACTGTGTAAGGAAAGAGCAGAGGAGGTTTTTTTTCCTAGGGTATATGAAAAAATCTGGAGTGATTCTCCAACTTGCTATCCAGTTTTCTGAGGAAGTGAAGAGTAGACTAAGTTGATTGGATAAATAGTCCTGTGCCCTGAAAAAAATAAACAAAATAAAACAAAAACAAGAAACAAAAAACTATTTTACCCTGAAGCAATGTTGTACACCCAGGTCATTGGTATCTGCCAATATTACCATCTAAAAGCAAACTCATGTTGCTCCCTGTTCCTTCTTTGGCTTACCGTTTTCTTTTCATACTTCTATTAAAGAAGACAATCCAGAGTTAATGTGCTTGTTCTGGACCGTGAAAGAAGATAGACAGTAGATGTTTAGATGATTGTTATGCTCTTCCAGGAAAGTATATACACACTGAGTTGTTTGTGTAGCATTAAAGTATGCTCAGTTATTCACCTAGTTTGGGGTGCTTTTCACTGATATTAGTAACATGTGCTAGTGTGATGAAGGCAGTGATTTCCCCCTGACAGCTGGATCCCTCAAAGGAAGGTCCCCCGACATTGTTAAGCTAGGAGTGACCTGAGAGACATCTAGTCTAGTTTCCTACTCACCAGGGCTGGGATGTTGAACACAGTGGGGACCTAATATAGAATTTTGCCCTCATTAACATCCTTCTGTATTCACTGGTAATGTCTAGTTTCAAATTATAAGAAAACCACATGATCTAGTTTAAGAATAAAATTGAAGTATATTTAAAAAATTTTTTTTAATATTTATTTTTGAGAGACAGAGAGAGAGAGAATGAGAGAGAGAAAGCATGAACAGGGGAGGAGCAGAGAGAGAGACAGACACAGAATCCAAAGCAGGCTCCAGGCTTTGAGCTGTCAGCACAGAGCCTGACCCGGGTCTTGAACCCACAAACTGTGAGATCATGACCTGAGCTGAATTCGGACACTTAACCAAACGAGCCACCCAGGCACCCCAAAATTGAAATATATTTTAAGAATAAGGTAAGAGTCCCAAAGAAGCAGAAGAAAGCTTCTGAGGCTCAGGAAGGAATATGGGAGCAAGAAAGGGGAAGATGTCAGGAATCAAGGGAACCCTCTGTGTCTCTCACATTTCTGCTTTATGTGCTCATTTGGCTTCCTTCTTCACTGGCTTTACCCTTAACCCCACATTCAATAACATGGTACAAAGGGCTGTTCTTTCACTCTTTTGACCAAAAATAACTGTTCAATGTCCATGAAAGTTTTCTGGTTTTCATGTGTTAGACACTGTGGTAGATTAAATCATTGGCCCTAATTCATTATTTCCCTGTAGAAGAATAATAACATTCCCACACTTGTGATAGCTTCACAGAGGGCAGAGACTTTGGGCTTTGGTAGGTGATATGCTTTGGCTGATGGGATTTAAATTGATATAATGGAAGCAGAAGCTTTAACTGTGCTCAGAAGGTTGTCCTTTTATGCTCCAGCGATCTGCCATTAGAAGAGCATGCTGGGAATAGCTTCTGTTCCTTCAGCATGGACCTCAGAATATATATATATGTAGAGCAGACATACACATGCAGCCTAGTACTGAGCTAGTCTAGGTAAGCCAAACTGCATCCACTGTACAGACCCATAAAATAAGTTTAAGTGCTAGTTGTTGCATGATGTTGACAGTTTGCAATATTACTGGACAATTGCTGACTGATAAAGACATTGGCATTGAAAGCGGTGTGTTACCATAACCAAAGTAAAAAAATACTGTCTTTAATGCTGGGAATGATCAGCGAACAAACATGTAGAGGATGTTGGCAAAGTGATAACCCACATAATGTAGTGGTAAAATGTTTGGTAAATCAATCCCCTGTGCCAACTTGGAATACAGAAGACATATTAATAAGTGAGCCTTCAGCTGGGTGGTTTTGAGTCACAACATTGATATTGTGAGCTGGTGGTTCGTAGGTAAGTCTGAGAAGGTATTGTTACAAAACAAATGAGCACACACACACACAGAAAGATTTGTAAACGTAATTGAGAAGAAATACAGACAGCCCACCCATTCCAAGATTTGCAAGATTTAAAAAAAAACCTAAAAAATAATTATTTAATTATTTCAAAGTTTTGGCTATTTGAACAAAGCTTTATGACAAAGTCCCAAACTGGACACTACCATTAAAATGCAATCTAAGGGCAAAGGAAGTCTAATATGTGGTTGTCCCATTCTTTGTTAAGAATTTCTGGAAGGATTAAGGTGATCTAACTCAATTCTTTCAGCAGAACAAAAGGATTCTCAGAAGTATTAAGGGCATGACCTAATAGAAGCCTGATAAAATGTGTCCCTAATTAACTCTGGATTCTAGAGACAGAGTGAGATATGTCAGAAAAGAATCGTGAATGTGGCTTTTTGATATTCCATGTATTCTGGAACTCAACAGTACACATTTAGAGTAATCTCAGACTTCAATTTTTAATTTAAAAAATATTTATTTATTATTTTGAGAGAGAGAGAGAGAGAAATCATGAGTGGGGAAGGGTAGAGAGAGAGGGAGACACAGAATCTGAAGCAGGCTCCAGGCTCTGAACTGTCAGCACAGAGCCTGATGCAGGGCACAGCCCCACGAACTGTGAGATCATGACTTGAGCTAAAGTTGGACACTTAACTGACTGAGCCACCCAGGTGCTCCCCCAAGTTTCTTATACACAGATAGAAAATGAGCATCTCAAAATTGCAATTGATCAAAGCATTTCAGGTGAGGTCCATTGGTTCTTAATGCACCGATTTCCTCCCAGCCCTGTGCCCATCCCAAGTTCCATGTGGGTTTCCCAGACCCCAGAAATTAACAGACACAGCTGGATTTCTTGTGCTAGGCCACACTGCTCAGTCAGAACCCACACCTTGCCCGACAGGTCTTTCTTAGGCCTGAATAGAAGATAACACAGTGGGCTAGAGAACAGCTGGGGAGCATTACCTACAAGTTGCCAAGAAGGAGACAAAACAGAGGAGACAAAATCTCAGCATTTTATTGTGTTCACAGAAGTTATCAGAAACTACAGAGACCTTTAAAATAATGAGATCTGGCCCACAAAATGCAAAACAAAGGCAATGTGACCTTTTTATCCCCCTTCTTATGTAATCATTAAATTTGAAACATACAGCATTATTAAGAAGGGTCTTATCAATGCTTGATGTTTCCAAGTAGATTCCCCAACTTAAAAGTCGGCCGTGGGGATCACAGAGGATTCGAGTATAAAGAACAGGCAACAAGGTGCTCTCATGTCCTCGCACCAAGGCTCCGCTGATTTAATGTGCAGACTTTGAGAGAGTGCTGCTCTGGGGCTCCTGCTGGCTCAGTTTACAGACACCCAGCAGATGTCAATGCTCAGATCTTAGTGCAGGTTAAAGACATCCCTTTCATCTCCAAGAGGAAAGAAAAGGGATTAACTAAGCCAGTCAAAGTAAGAGTAGTTTGGTCCACACATAGATAGCTGGATTTGGAGTCAAAGGACTTGGTGCTCTGGGATGAACAGAATCTAGTTCTATACACAGCACATACATGCTTAGGTTTTTGCCTTGTTTCTCCAGCTGTAAAATGAAGACGATGAGAGGTCAAACGAAAACGTTCCCGTATTAAACTAACACACAAAAGGACCCTCCCTGCCCCCCGTGTTGTGCTTCATTTCTATCATAACTCCCACATTTATTCTGGTTGTAAAGTATCAGATGCAGCTATGCTTGCCTTGTGTCTGCCGATGTTGACTCATTTTGTTGATGCAAAATGAGGAACTTTCTCTAGTTCCCCTCTACTGTACTAGTGAGCAAAAAAACCTATTCTGAAGACCTCATGAGGATATAAGGATGGGCTGGGAACAGCAGGGATGTTTTATATTGTACATTTTCAGCAAGACACTCTAAATAAAAGCCACCTGTTGGAAATTGTATTCTCCTAAAGATATCTTTTGACCCCTTCACCATCAGGGGAAACACTGGAATATTCTGGCATACTTCTTCACTTTTTCTTCTTTTGTATATTCTTTTCTACTGTCTCAGTCAGTAGCTACATGTTTTATTTCTTGCTATAACAAAATACTGCCATGACTGTAGTTGTGTACTTGAGCTTGCATTTGGGGTCTTACTTTCTAGCCAGACATCTTACCCCTAAGAAAATTTCTAGTGAATAACATATTGCCATCCCTTAGAGTCTGCATCCTAGGATTTGCACCTGTAAGAGACCCAAGACTGACGACTTTTCTGAATTCACATTAAGACAAAGGTCCCTAGTTTCTTAGTTTATATATTTTTTAAATTTTTTAATTTTATTTTTGATTTTTTAAGAAATTTACATCCAAATTAGTTAGCATATAGTGCAACAATGATTTCAGGAGTAGATTCCTCAGTGCCCCTTACCTGTTTAGCTCATCCCCCCTCCCACAACCCCTCAAGTAACCCTCAGTTTGTTCCCCATAGTTATGAGTCTCTTATGTTTTGTCCCCCTCCCTGTTTTTGTATGATATTTGTTTCCTTTCCCTTATGTTAATCTGTTTTGTCTCTTAAAAGTCCTCATAGGAGTGAAGATATATGATTTTTGTCTTTCTCTAATTTCACTTAGCATAATACCCTCCAGTTCCATCCACATAGTTGCAAATGGCAGGATTTTATTCTTTTTGATTGCCAAGTAATACTCCATTGTAGATATATATATATATATATATATATATATATATATATATGTGTGTGTGTGTGTGTGTGTGTATCTATATATACATATATATAGATATATATAGATATATATATATAGGTATATATAGATATACACACACACACACACCACATCTTCTTTATCCATTCATCCATTGATGGACATTTGGGCTCTTTCCATACTTTGGATATTATTGATTGAGCTGAAGTCAGATGCTTAACTAACTGACCCATTCAGGTGCCCCGATATTTTTTTTCTTAAAAGAGTTCACAATGTTTTTTAGTTCAGGCCCCATAAACCTAAATTCAACCTTGTGCTCCTCCTATATATAATTTTTCCTTTAATGACTAGAGTCTGAAAATTCAATGACGATGTCCTTCTGCTTTCCTCTTTCTACCCAGATTTTCCCTGAGGTCAGGTGGGAAGTTTTATAGCAACAGAAGGCTACTGTAGATGACTATTGCCAGTGTCCCAGGGTGTCAGAAGTTTGATTATTGTTTTGTCCATTGGACATGAATGATGGTTATAGGCACTGAAGATAGAATTCTGGGAAAATGGGATTATTTTGGAACTAGCAGGAAATAAAATAAAGCCATTAGACCCTAACATGTGGTGGGAGTTAGCAGCAAAATTACTTGATGGAGAAATGCTAAAATCCACGGAAAAGAAAACTGACAATCTGCTATTGTTGGGGCACTGAAGACATTTGAAATGGAAAATAGAGCAGAGCTATCTAAATGGCTTGACTTGTCTCTGCTAGCAGTTGTCCTGAACTAAAATAGGCTTTTTTTCTTTTTTTTAGATTAACAAAAAATGCATTTCATAGAGAATAGCTAACTGTGTTTAAAACCACTGAGTACTCCAAGAGGGAAATCTGAAGGCAAAAACTATCAATTTTAAGTGAAGGGATGAAGAGAGGAATGGCTTTCTGATGACCAGTGAGATGTTATGAGTATTAGTGACAGGAGTAGACTCGTTTCAAAATGTTCCTGTAAGCCAGATATTGTGGCTTATTTAATCACAAATTCAAAGCAAGCACCTGTTGCTTTTTGGATTTCATTGCCTGTCGCCTAACTTCAGCCACATCCTTTCCCTCGATTAGCCATAATGCAGAGGTGCTTGCTTCCCAAAGAATGAGCTAAATTACTGAAAAATACCTCGGGAAAGAGTAGTCTGCACTCCTTACCATTTTTACCACATGCATTTTGTATTCCCATGTATTTGTATGTTTCCTTCTAAATGTTCTAGAATGTTTTCAGTGTTTGTTTATGCTACTTGTCCATAAAATTACAAGCTCCATTAAGAAAAAGGAAATAGGAATTGTATTTCTTATATTGCCTTCAACCATGGAATTGAGGTAAATAAACATTTTTTATCATTTCTGAATTACTGTTTTGCATTTTTGCTGTGTCTTTATAACATTGTTAAAGTTTTTCAGGAAGTTTTGCTCTGTCTTCTGAACACAAAGTTCATTTTAACAAAAATGTATTAAGTTGCAGGCACTTGGAGAGATGTGGAGTTGGTTAGGACCCAGTCAATCCTCTCACAGAGCTTTTAGGTAAATGAGAATAACACAAGAGAAATCTATTTATAACTTACTTTGTTATTTGTTTCATCTAAAGCTGTTTATAATGCTTAAATGTGAGCATACAAATTTGTACGCTCACTAACAGCAAGTATAGCTTCATCATCATCTCTGTAATCTCCAACATCAAAAACAATGCTTGGCACAGAGTAGATGTCCAGTTATGTTTGTGTGTGTGTCTTTTTTTTTCTGAACTATCTTACAGTTCTGTATCCAGAGAGTTGGGCATATAAAGATGCATAAGACACAATCAATCACTCAACTCATTGGAGGTGGTGAATGACTCATAATTCATAACAATGTAAGAATTTTTTTAAATAGGTCCTTAAAAATATTGCTGACTCACTACCTCCTTGAAGGTGAGAATGTCCCTGATCTACATCACATTATTCAGTGGCTTTTAGACAAACACTTCCCACTTATCCCAAACATAGAAGAAGCCAAGGTCTAAATAGAAACATAAGACTTATTAACACTAAAGGGATGATGAAATGTGAAACTGTGGCTTTAATTTATATGTTATTTTCATTTATATTTTAGTAATGCTGGATACGAAGCCTTATATGAACAGAGTTACAAGCATTTCAACATTCTTAGTCATTTGAATGCATTTAAAAATAATACCTGAGTCACTGGCATTTTCCTTTCTGCTGTTTTCCCGGATGCATTTGCTTTGTTGAATAAGAATGGACAGAGTGCAGAACGTGATAGTATACTAAGAGACATCACAAAACCAACTCACAAAGTCTCAGGGGGGGAGTAAGACAAGGTAGCAGATACATGAAGCAAGGAAGTGAAATAATTTTGCCACATTTTCACATGTACATATCATGGACCTTCTGCTGCAGGGTTCTGAATAATATAATGTCATTAAGATAATGTGGCTTTTTAAAAAAAAAATCTGTTTTTCTATCTCAAACTAAACAAGTCTTTCTCGTCAGTTTCTGATTATGCAACATGGCTTTGTAGTCTCCTTGGCAACTGACAGCAGTGATTACTATGATGCGGAAGCCATAGTTCCTATGATCTCCTGAGCAAGGACTGGCCTCACCTCCAACTCTGCAGTTCATCTGTGACTTCTCTCCACATCGAGTACGAGTTTAGTTAACACCCCACCAATCCAAGAATGCTCTATACATGTCCCATCCTCCATGTTTTTGGACTTGTAGTCTGTGAATGATTCAGAGTCTTAAGATACTTAATGCCTTATTTGTCCCTCCGAATATACATGCTATTTTGCACACATGTTAACATACTCTATGGGCTCCCATAAAATCCAAAGTTTTGACTCTGTTCTACGATGTTCTGAATCATATGCCCGTGTTCACACCTTATCTATCAGTTCAAGGTTTTCTTTTTTTTTTCTTTTTTTTTTTTTATTTAAAAAAAATTTTTTTTAATGTTTATTTATTTTTATTTTATTTTTGGGACAGAGAAGGACAGAGCATGAACGGGGGAGGGGCACAGAGAGAGGGAGACACAGAATCGGAAACAGGCTCCAGGCTCCGAGCCATCAGCCCAAAGCCTGGCGCGGGGCTCGAACTCACGGACCGCGAGATCGTAACCTGGCTGAAGTCGGACGCTTAACTGACTGCGCCACCCAGGCGCCCCTCAGTTCAAGGTTTTCTGATAGCCCACAAGGCTACGGCCACACTGACCTTTCAATTTTCCAAAAACTAAGCACCTAGGTTGTGACATTTCCATTCTCTCCATGTGCAACACATTTCTCCCTATTCTTCACGTGTTCACTTCCGACTTTGCCTTCTATTGTCAGCTTCAATTACACTTAGAAGTAGCCTATGAGGGTGTTTGGTAGTGGGTACTCTGCAAAATAATGACAAATTCCTATCTCACTTCTTTCTCTTACCAGAGACTCGACCTTGGAAAATTTGTTTAATATCTAAAGCTTTATCTCTTTTGCCATAAAATGAGAATGATAATGTTAAATAGCTTCAGGGATTGTGAAATAAATAAGATAAACTAAGGCAATTCTTGGAAATAGAAATGAAAGCATAATTTAAAACACTTTCCAATGCCCCATGAAATAGACAGTATCTATATAGCAACAAAGACACAAACAAACAACATAGTCAAATTGGAAAATGTATACCTTAACACCAGTTAAATGTTTTTTCAACATGAACCACATAGAATGTGAGAATAAACTGCCATCGGTCATAGTAATTATATTACTATAAAATTGGCAGGGTAAAGCAAAGGGAAATAACTAGGCATCTAGTGGACTTGACTCCCCCAAACACAAAAGTGGATAAATAAACATGCGCTCGCTGGGAACTTCAGACAGTCAACTTGAAAACAGCTGCTCAAACTGGAGTGGCTTTGCCAACTCAAAAGGAAGTGAATGCAGGGGATTGATATGAGCTCTAAAGGGACTGAGTAGTTTGAATCACATGAACTCTTAAATCGGTCAAGAGAAGCTCTCTTTCAGGAAAACCCTTGCCCTGAAGAGACATGCCATAGACATGGACAAAAGAAAGTCCATGTCAAAGTGGAGGAGAGGAACAGGGGTAGGAGCCATCAAAAAGAAAACATATTTTGACCATCACACCAAAACAACAGGAGAGGTTACTCAAGAGCCATGAAGTGAGGGGAAAAACCCTATTTTCTTACATTACAAATAACAAAAAGATTTACATAGAATTTTATATGGCCTTATAAGAAAAAGAGCGTAAGGAGAAGAATGATATTCCCACATCAAGGAAGCATGCCAGAAAACATGACCACAAAAGAGATGAGAATTGTAACATATTTCAAAGGAAGATAACTACATAAAGAAAATGGCATAAGATATGAAATCCAACATAAATCATAATTAGAAATAGTTTTGTAAATATGTATTAGATCTTAATAAAGATTTGCAAATAAGATGTAAAAATAATTAGTTCAGAAATTAAAATTATGAGTGAACAGCAGACTGAATTTAAAAAAATGATTTGAGAGGAAGTGGTAAATTTAAACATATGGAAGAAGATACAGAATGACATAAAATGTGTCTCCCAGGAAGAATAACAAAGTAGAGAAATAGTGAATTAAAAAAAAACAACTGTAATTCTAAGTAATTTTTCTGAAAATAAAAAACAAAAACAAACAAAAAGACTTAAAATTACATCTTAAAACACCCATTACATCCGTAAGAAAAATTGATCTAGAATATCCAAACCTAAGACATATTTAGTAACATTTCGCAACTTAAAAAAAAAAAAAAAAAAAAAAAAAAAGGATGAAAGAAAGACCAACCAACTCTGGGCACCCTGACAGAACTACCACAATACACATAAGTGAAAGAGAATCCGTTTATCATCACTATTGTCTATGGCAACACTTTTAGAAGAAAGTGTAATGACACTTTCAATATTTCCAAAGAAGGAACACAGAATCCAAGGATGTTACATCCAGCCAAATAGATTTCCAAGTATAGAGATGGAAGATAAATTTTCACAAACAATCATTAACTCAGAGAATATTGTTCCCATGAGTTATTCTCCAGAATTCGACTAAAAACCCAGCTTCAGACCATCAAAAGCAAATATCTAAAGAGACGTTAACATAAAGGCATGGGAACAGAAAAAATATATATTGGTCATTTTCATCAACAAGCACTATGATATTTTATGTGTAACTGTGCTTGAGTCTTTTAAATTTTTTCCATCTTCACTGAGATAAACAGACGAAAATTTGCATATTCAAGGTGTATGCAATGTTGTGATAAATGTATATATTATGAAATAATTACCAAAATAAAAGGAATTAACATATCCATCAACTTACATATGCACCAACTTTTTTCTTTTGTGGTGAGAAGACATGAGATGTACCCTCTTAGCAAATTTCAAGTATACAATATATGCTTGGTGTTACCCTGGTGGACATTAAATGTTTAAGACATGTGCATTTTATCACTGAAAGTTTGTTCCCTATTACCAACATCTCCCCATTTTCACCCACCCTCCAGTCTCTGGCAATACCATTCTATAGTCTGCTTTTATGTGTTTGACATTTCTTAGATTCCATGTTCTGAAGAGAACACTCAATATCTGTTATTCAGGGTCTGGCTTATTTTACTTCATGTAATGCATTCCGGTTTTATCCATGTCATTACAAACTGAAGGCTTAACTTCTTTTTAAATGATTGAGTGGTGTTTCATTGTTTCATCAAAAGATTTCAGAATATTACCATTGTTCATCAAAATATTCAAATGAAATAAAATATGTACAATAGCCAGAGTAGTCATAATAGAAACTTCTCCCAACTGTTGGGAGAAGACAGGGTGGAGATGGGGAAGAAGAGAAGCCTTCCTGTGAATGGGGGCAGCCATTCTCCACCCCCCTCCCCAGCTGATCTGCCCTTTTGGCCAGGGGTTGAGATCTAAGGGGTTAACTGGACCACAAATCCAAAGTTGGACACAGGAAGCCAAATGTATGGTAGAACCAAGAATCTGGAACATAGAGTTCAGGAACAAAGCAAGGCCTCAGTAAATAGAAAGTATTCTGTGAAGATTTTCATAAACATCTTTGAAGTCTTCTCAAGTCCTCCTTATTTGCAAATGTGTGTAGAGCCCACAGGAATATCAAGTTGTTTTGAAGTTTCAGACTTAACTTCAAAAATGTGGATTAAATGGTACCTAAAAGAGAGGGAGGGGCGTTGTATTCATCACTTTTTGTTTTCCAGAGAAACAAACCAAAACTGACAGGAGATAGATATATAGATAAGAAAGAGATAGAGATAGAGATAAAGATAGAGAGAGAGAGAGAGAGAGAGAGATGATATATATACAAAAGAGACTTCTTTTAAGGAATTGGCTCATGTGATTAAGGAGGCTGACAAGTCTCAAATCTGCAAAGTAGGCTTGAGACCCAGATAAGAGTTGTAATTTGAGTCCAAACACAGTTGGCTAGCATATTTCTTGCTTGCTCGGAGGTGGTCAGTTTTGTTGTTGTTGGTGGTGTTGTTTTTCCTTTTAAGACCTCAACAGATTGAATTAATCCCTCTCAAATTATGGGGGGTAATCTGCTTTACTAAAAATAAACTTATTTGAGTTTTAATCTTATTTAAAAATTTCCTTCACAGAAACATCTAGAATAATATATCTTGTACCATGGCCTAGCCAAATTGACATGTGACATGAACCATAAAAGCGTCCAATATCATGTCAACACCACCACCATAGTCAAGGTTTAAGATTGGAAATACATGGGACGGGTGGTTCTGTAGAGAAGTTTTCTGACTCCTGAGTGACCTTCTAAGTTGTCTGTCCTTCCAGATCATTTACCTGCTATTTCCATTTTACTAATTATACAACCTACTGCAATCTTCAATCCTTTGATGTTATTTTTTTATCCTTACTGTTTCATGTCCTTCTCACCACTTTTACCCTGCTAGTTTCTATGATTCATTTTATTTTATCCTACAAACACTATGGATTATTCAATCCACCCCGCCCCCCCCCCCCCCCCACCTCCTCCATTGTACTCAAACGGACAAACTCAAGTCTGGTCAAACCTTGTCAATTACTACAAATCTTGTCTCCAGTTCTGACCTTTCCTAACAATTTCACCTGATTCCTTAGCATTTCCACTTAGGTAATGGGCACTACAAATTTAAGATGATCAAAATATAATAAATTATTCCTTCCAGAAACTGCCCTTCTCCCACTGTATTTGTGTTAATAAGCAAAGCGATCATTTTCTATTTGATTGCCCAAGCTAAAATCTTGATTCTTTAATTTCTCTTTTCCCCTCAACTACCACCACAGACAAATTACCAAATTCACTGAACTTTTTTTTAAACTAATTGTGTTGACTTATCTAGTCCCCTCTACTTCTACTACTATAATTCTGTAAATAAAATAATTATCTCTCTGGAGTTTTACAATAGTCTCCTAAGTAGTCTTTCTGATCTTACTATTGCCCTTACCTCTTCCTTATCTATTTTTCACTTGGCAGCTAAAGTGATCATTTTAAAAGTGTAAGCGAGTTGATGTCGTTATCATACTTAACCTCTCTAACGCAATTTCTCATATACTGTTAGTGAATGTAAAATGGCATAGCCACTTTGGAATATATTTTGGCAGCTTCTTATGTAGTTAGACATGCTTACCACAGGACTGAGCAATCACACTCCTGGGTACTTATTATAGATAAATGAAAAGTTATACCCATATAAATACCTATATACAAATGTTCATAGGAGCTGTATTTGTAATAGCTAGAAGCTAGAAACAACTCACAAATCCTTTCATGGGTGGATGAATAAACACATTATGATACAACCATGCAATATAAACTACTCAGCAATAAAAATAAACCATTGATACATACGGTATTTAGATGGACCTCAAGTTCATATTTAAATGTCTGACACAATTTTTGACGTTTGACTTCTGCCTCTTTCAAGCCCACACTTCCTTTTCCCCTTTTGTCCTATATGTGGGCAAGCTGATAACAAGGCTTGGGTTCTCTTTCCTCTGGTGTCGGTGGAAAGTTCAAACCACATGAGCCCTGGACTACATTTGGGAATCCTTACCACAGTCCCACTTCCTGACCACAATAAACAACAAAAGTAGTTTCCCCTCCTTGCTCTTGGAAGACAGTTTTGGACCTGCGTGCGAACATATTCTGATTCTTCCACAAATTCTTATTATATTAGGAATAAACATTTTCCTACCCTCTTGGTGAATATGTAGCATCCAAACCAAATTCTGGGTGAGGTGTCCTTTTCATCTGTGCAAGATGACCACAAAGAAGGCCATTATCATGAGGGACAAAAGCCAACTGCAAAAGTTACATAGTATGTGACTCCATTCACCTGACACTCTAGAAATGACAAAATTATAGTGATAAATACTAAATCAGTAGTTGTGCCATTATAGGGTAACATGAGGTAGTTTCTTCATGGTGATGGAATCATTCTATATCCTGATTGTGGTGCTAGTTATATTAATCTATACATGTGATATGATTCCATAATAATACACACATACACGCACATGCACACACACAGTGCATATAAAAATTGACAAAATCCACGGGGCGCCTGGGTGGTGCAGTCGGTTAAGCATCCGACTTCAGCCAGGTCACGATCTCGCGGTCCGTGAGTTTGAGCCCCGTGTCGGGCTCGGAGCCTGGAGCCTGTTTCCGACTCTGTGTCTCCCTCTCTCTCTGCCCCTCCCCCGTTCATGCTCTGTCTCTCTCTGTCCCAAAAATAAATAAAAAACGTTGAAAAAAATTTAAAAAAAAAATTGATAAAATCCAGTCTGTAGTTAGTGGTACTGTATCATTGTCAATTTATTCATTTTGATACTGTACTTATAAAGGTGTTTTCTGCTTGAAAGGTATACAGGGAATCTATACTACTTTTTCAAACTAAAAACTAAAACAAAAATCCACACAAATATTCCTTTCTAATGATTTATCTTCTTACAGTAAATTGGGAACTAGATCTTGAGGTTCCGACAAGTTCTGTCCCTGTTTTCTTCTTTGCTCTCATCTTCTGCTATTCCTCCCTCTTGCCCACTGGTCATCCATATTGGCTCTCCTCTGTTGGCTGGAACATGTTAAGCTGTTTTTTACCTTAGGGCCTTTAGCATAGCTTTCCTTTCAGTCTAGAATTTTTCCCTCCTAGATTTTCATTTAGTATTGGGAAAACAACATGCAAAAAGCATGTAAACTTCCAGATTCATGTCATTTATGGTGCAGGGGAAAAGATGGTCATTGATGAAATGATAACAATAAGAAAAAAACAACCGTATGAGAGTAGTAAGGGTGTGGCACATGCTGCTAAAAGCACTAATAGCTGGGAGGCCTGACTGAGTCTGGGGAGGCAGGGAAGATTCCATGAAGGAATGACATTTGAGCTGAGATATGAAGGCTAAGCTGGACTTAACTATGCGAAGAGCCTAAGAGAGTTCCAGATGAAAGAAGAACATGTACAAAGGCCCTGTGGGTGATGAAATGACAGTTTGTGAAGGGAGAGGAGCATCACAGGTAGTAGTTGAATTGGAGTCAGAGACCTGGGAAGAAGTCAAATAATTTAGGATCTTAGAGATCATATCAAGGGTGATTTCAATGGACTCCACTGATTACAAATTGTTTGTAAGGCTAGAAAATATCTAACTTCTACTCTTTGTAAATGATTCTTTTAGATTTAGGGTTGAAACACAAATGGGAGTAAAATTCACTGACATCTTGGTGTAAATGCTGTCTCTGAGAGTATCTTGTATGGAGAGAACGGTGGATGAATTCTCCTATGAGAGCCTTGAGTGAAAGAATCAAAAGTACTTGGGGGCTGCTTCATAATTTGGCCTATGAAGGCCCTTATAGGAATACCTTGGTAAAAGTAGGGGAGCAAAACCTCTCTCAGTTGGCCTAACCTTTTCTCTTCTTTGGAGGATGAGGAGCCATAGATAGTTCCTGTGGGTCAGAAAGCAGCAGTCCCAAAGCTGCCATTGTGTGGTCAGGGGAACCAGCGGGACTCAGGCCAGCGTGACATGGAATGTCTGCTGATCTGCCCTGGCATCTGGTTTTTCATTTCCATAAATTACAGGGGAAGGAACAGATATCTCTTAGAGCTCTGAGCATTGTTTGAAAATAAGAGCAACAGTAGATATGGACCAGTTTTCCAGAGTGCTGAGCAATCGCATATGTATTATGACTCCACATTTCAACTTCCTCTGTCTTTCTGGCTTCCTTGAAATGCCAGTGTTTTTCTTTCAGTCCTCTTGTCTTTCCTCTTGCTTTCCTGTTTCCTCCAATATTCTTCCTTCCCTGTTCCTATATTCTGAAAAGGAGAGGCTTAGGTGTCTGATAACTCAGTGTGCCTGTACATCTCACAATCCCCTACTCTGACCATCAGCCTCAGGTTTCTAAATCTTAAGGAGCACCACTGTCCATAGGCATATGGTCATTTATACTTGGAGGAAGGGTTAGACAACTTTTGCAGTTAGCTCCATGAAATGTAAACCTCATATTTCTTCTCATATAACTTTTTTTTTTTAACAAATCCCAGCTCATTTATAGGTTTTGGGGGCTCTGATTGCAATGACAAAATTCATAACCATCCCCTGAAAACCTATGGCAGTGCTTGTCCATGTGCACTTGACCTAGACCCTCTAGTTCAGTGGGATGAACTGGCAGGAGGCCAACAGCTCACTTTAACGAGAAAGATGTATTTTCTAGTGATTGATCACTTCCTCTATAAATTAAGGAAAAGCACCTTTGCTGAGGCCAATGACTTATTATGAAGTCTTTCAAGCAGTAAATTCCTTCTTTCTCCATTCTCTAGGCAGTAATGGCAACAGTTAAGTCACAGAGAAAGGCAGGAATACCCTTTGCTGAGGTGACACCTTAAAATGCAAAATTTTACTTACTAAAGCCACAGTAGGGAGGACTTTGGTCAGGATCAGCAACCTCCATCAGCAGCCATATTTCTCTCTGTTCTCATTTAGCAGAGAATCTTTGGTTTATCATTATTATTATTATTAAAGTATAATTGATATAAAACACCTTTCATTTATGTCTTCTAGTGATTCTGTATTTTTATACATTACTAAGTGATCCCCACAATGAGTCTATTACCATCTGTCTCTCACCATACAAAGTTATCATAATATTATTGACTATATTCCCTATGCTGTACCTTATAAGCCCATGACTTACTTATTTTGGAACTGAAACTTTGCACCTCTTAATCCCCCTTACCTGTTTTGCCCACCCTCCAACCCCTCTCTTCTCTGGTAACTAAAAATCTGTTTTCTGTATTGATGAATATGTTTCTGTTTTGTTTGTTTTGTTTCGTTTTTTAGATTTCACATGTAAGTGAAGTCATATAGTATTTGTCTTTCTCTGACCTGTTACACCTAGCGTAACACTCTCTACGTCCATTCATGTTGTCACCAGTGGCAAGCCTTCATGCTTTTTTTTATGGCTTAGTAACACTCCATTGTGTGTGTGTATGTATGTGTGTGTGTATCACATCTTATTTACCCATTCATCTATCAGTGGACCCTTAGGATGTTTCTATATCTTGGCTATTATAAATAATGCTTCACTTAGCAAGGAATATTGAGTGATCAGAGTTGAGTTCTTTGAAAAACCAAAGTATGGTTAAATGACTCATCAGGGTACCCAGTTGCATAAACCAAAATATACTAGTTTTGCTTTGTTAGGTTTTGATTTGGGCAGAAGTATATTTGACTGTTGATTGATATGGGAGGAACAGACAAGGAGAGGAGAGAACTTAAAACTTTTCAGCCTCTTCTCAGTGCCTGTGGAACAAAACCCAAGTATGACTCATCATCTCAGGATTGCCTAATCTCTCTTGCCTCTCGGTCTACCATTCCCACATAAGGTCACCTTGCTACAACAGCACTGGTCTTCATTCTGGTCTTTTAATATTCTAAGCTCATTCTCACCTCCGGGGCCTTTGAACTAACTCTCTCCTGTGCCTGGAAGGCTCTTGCCAGAGATTGTCTCACAGCTGGACTCCCTCATCATTTAGAGATAGTGAGTTGAAATATTTATCAAAGAAACTCATCAATAAAATTGTATCCCCCACCCAGACATTGTCTCTTAGAGTTTCCTGTTTTAGTTTATAGCACTCTTGACTTTCTGTTATTATCTTGCTTGTTTGTTTATTCATTCTAACTCTCCATCTTTAGAATGTTAGCCCTCTGAGAGCTGGAACATTGACTATCTTACTCAGTACTTTGAACAGTCCTCAGTCCACAGCAGGTGTTAAAAATATTTTTTTTCAATGCATCAAATAAATAAATAATATCTCAGCATCCTAATTATTGACTGGGTACAAGAGTGTCTCATGAGCAGTAGAATCTGTGAAGACTTGAAAAGGGAGGCTTCTGAACTTTAGCTCAGATTTGGGGCTATTGTTTGCTTATTCTTTTTTTTTTTTTTTTTAATTTTTTTTTTCAACGTTTTTTATTTATTTTTGTGACAGAGAGAGACAGAGCATGAACGGGGGAGGGGCAGAGAGAGAGGGAGACACAGAATCGGAAACAGGCTCCAGGCTCCGAGCCATCAGCCCAGAGCCTGACGCGGGGCTCGAACTCACGGACCGCGAGATCGTGACCTGGTTGAAGTCGGACGCTTAACCGACTGCGCCACCCAGGCGCCCCTATTGTTTGCTTATTCTATGTTGAATACTGATATATGAAAGAAGTAACTTCTTTCTCCAGATTCCAGCCAAAGTGAAATCTGAAAACAAAGGAAGGTTTTGAAATCAGGTGGGTAAAAGTAATGTTTATTGATTGTCTACTTGATCTAGGCCCCGCCCAAGGCACGTTAGTAATGTTACCCCCTTTATTCTTCACAGCAAACCTGTCCTACTGATGTTTTCATTCCCATTTTTTTTTTTTTAAATGAGGCAACTGAGACTCTAAAGCAATAAATCACTTGTTCAAACTTCACAGCTAGTAATTAGCAGACTGGAGGTAAGAAGTGAGGGAAATCCAGACTTTGAGTCTCTGTCACCTAGCCTCTCACATACTTTATATGTTGCCGCTACCCCTGGAAAAAAATTGGTTTTGTGACATTTTAGGTCCAAGTAATCTCCGTCAAGAAGTGTAATTTGCTTTCTTCTACTTCTGGCAGACAATTGAGAGAAGGGAGGTGTTGTCATTTAGAGGACACATAAAATCAAGGTCTTTGCCACTTATAGTCAATAAAATCTTCACGATGCATTTTCCATGGCTGTTCTGGATAAATTCCAGTTGGAACAATTAGTTTTAATGCCTTTAAATGTCCCCAACACTTTAGGTTGCTTAGAATATTCCAAGTGTCCAGCTAATTTTTCAGTACATTACTGACTGTGAACTGTGAATGTCAACTTCCCCCAAACCTCAAGAAGAGAACAAATTCCAAGGAGAAAGACATGCATGTGGCCAATGTATTATAGCAAGCATGAAGGACAGAACCCCATGAGGGCAGAAAGGAGGGAGGTAGTCAGGGAGGAAGAAAGTATGAAAGCTAAAGAAGGAGCAAAATATAACAATTTTAAGTATACTAGTCATAATAATCGTAATGGGTTTGCTTATTATTTTGTATGCACTAGTCTGTGAATTTTTTGATTCTGTGAATTTTTAAGCATTCGTTCATTCATTCCTCAAAACAACTATGAGCTTGGCAGTATTTTCCCCATTGTTCAGATGTGCAAACTGAGGCATACAAAATTTAAGTAACTTGTTCTAGGTCACTGATCTACTAGAAAGGTGAGAAAGGATCAGAACCCAAAATCACTGAATCCAGAGTCTATAAAGAAAATGATACAAAATATGTTGACATGATCAAGCTTCAATAGGTTTCTTTGGGATAGAGAGATGGGGACGTAATAGTTTTCTTATGTGTATGGTGCATTGAAGAGATCTTCTAACCTTAAATATCTTTTACATTGGTCTATCAATCATTAAATAAGATTTATTCTAAGTTATTCATTGTGATAACTAAAACATAACTTCCCATTTCACTGCAAACACTGCATACTTTGCTGTGCATATTGGGTATTTCTGAGTATCTCTCCTCTCCTCTGGGTTCTAAAATTCAGTGAAGAATAGAGAGATACACCATTAAAAGTAAGCTTGAAATGAAGAACTCAGCTTTAGACAAGAAGACCAAGCAGGGCTTTCTATTGTTTTCCATATTGTAAAGGACTGAACCCTCACCCAGTGACACAATAAGAATGCAGAAGAATGCTCGATTTACTCAATCAGGTCTAACCTGGTCTGCTCAACAAATGAGCAATGCAGATCCTCAGCGCTTCTCACTCCATAGATCATGTAGGGTAGGCAGTAAATTAGGGACAAAATATTAGACTTACCAAGGCAGATAAATCACTCCTCCTGTTGAAAAAAGGGTGAAGGATGGAGCCATGCATGATGGGAAATGTGTTTTCAGTAACTTTTCCTCATACCCCAAAACAAAAGATCAGGATAACCAGCGCTTTCCATGAAATCCACCAGTCCTTTTCAACTGACACCCATCTAGGAGAAGAAAACAGTGAAAGGACACAGGTCTAAAAGGCAGAATGAGTTGGTGTGGAGGAACCAGTGATGTTCTGAACTAGGATATCAATTGGAGAGGGCTGGACTGTGTATGGATCCAGCAAGGATCCATATTACATGTATCCAGAATACAACATGAAGGCAATATTTGACTGTGATGTGTATGTATGTGATACCATGTGGAAGAGAAGGTTTGAGAGAACTGGGCAATTGCTATGATAAGCTTAGCTCCTTCTTAATTTCACTAATGGCATCTTCCTCCAGAGTGAAAAAGTAGACCATAAGGATCATATTAGATTTTTAAACGTAACAATGTCAGCTGCTAAGCAACCAACATTTGGTTACTTCTGTATGTGGCTACTGATACATCTTCATAACAATCAAAAGAGCAGTTAATCTAATCACAAATAACTCTTAAGGTATTCATCATGGTATTGTTGATACATTTGCTACTTTTAGTCTTAGGGTCCCAGAGTATAAGGTGCCACTTTGTAATATTACATTGCCAGTCTGTGATACTTAATTGCAACTGAGTACAAAACTTGAAATAGTCCAAGGTTGTTTATGATAGTGTGAATGAAAACAAGCTAGTCAGTATTGTTGATGTCATTAAACATTACTCAAGTAGGAAAACTATTATGAATGTAGGAGAGCCAATTTGCCTCACTGAAACATATTGAGCTTTCCTTTTCAGAGATTTTATAATCTCAAGTGGTGAATCATTTCACTAAATATATTTGACGATCAAGTGTTGCTCAGATTTTTCTTTTAGAAATTGATACACATTATTTTGAGATTATACATGCAATTAAGGACAATTAGCACTTTTTTCCTCCTAGCTTAACACTGTCACAGAAAACCATTCGTATTACCATCTTGATGAACTCTTTTGGTAGGACTGGTAATTTCAGATGACAATGTATGGATGGATTAATGTGGCCACTCCATGAAGTTATACTTGTGGATTCTGATGTTTACAATCTCGCAAACACGGAAACATCAGCTTTTCTTTCTCTTTTCCTTGATTTATCTAGGCAATATGAATTAATTTCACACCTGGCATCCCAGTTAATGGGAATGTTTGCTCTATCTGCTCAATTTCATAGATAAGGTGGGATAAGAACATGTTTGGCTTTCTCCATACTTGACTACCAGAAGTTCATGTAATTGAAAGGCACTAGTCAACGCCATTCTATTTTTATAGATTCTGTTTATTAATAAACTTTGACCTTTTCCCCCAGTTTTCTTCTTTTGCTCACCTATGTACTCTGATCAAGAGGATTATCAAACAACCAGAAGCACTGAATGCCAGATGTTGAGGAACCTGGTAAACCCGCTGGCTCCTCAGGTTGCAAAACCCTCAGTGATCCAAGATCACAATTTAAGTTGACAGCAGAACAGAAATTAGGACTCAGTTCTGTGGACTATGAGGTATTTCTATTATGCAATTCTTTTTGGGATATTTACTTAAAGCCAAAGTCGGTAAACATGCATTTACTTATGCTACCAATCCCTACTATGTGCCCAAAACTGTACCGTGACCCTGGGGACACAGTTGTGAGCAAGATAGACACAATCCCTGTCCATGAAATACGAGGCAAGATAGTAACATATCAAACATTATGATAAATGTAATCAGAATCTATTTAAGGGTCTAAAGCAAAAGTTTGAGAATATCAGAATTGGCCTCTTGCTGGCTTCTGGGTAGAGAATTAAATAGATCTACAAGAGTGCCATCAGAGAGCATGGCAAAAGATGAAAAAGAATTATCATGTTGGAGATGGAAAATATTTGGGAAATATTTAGGAAGGTGAAGCCCTAATTCGCCACGTCCTAACTTGGAAATGGGGATGAATAAAGGGAGGAGTCAAAGCCAACTTCCCACTTTCTGAATGTTGCAGCTGTGTTGATGGTGTTGATTTTCACTGTGTGGGGAAAGCAGCGTAGTCAGTTAGGGTGATACACCCAAGGCGAGATAGCCATTCAGCAGTGGGAAGTTAACATCTTGGCACAAGGTATGGAATCATTAGTGGATGGACAGTAAATGAGGCCATAAAAGTGGAAGCGACCACCCATAGATCAGTATGGAATGAAAAGGAAAATGGCTGAGAGAACAGTCCTCACAGCATCCATAGGTGCTCTGGACAAAGGGAAAAAAGGGAGGAGATCCTGCAGAGGAGGGTGAGGAGTGGTTAGAGACTTAGGGGGAAAAGCCCTAAAGGACCAGTTATGAAAGAAAGAATAATCAATAGTGTTAAATATTGCCAGAGTAGAAGAATAAGGATTGAAAAGAGCCCAGTTGTTTTTGTCCAAGATGTAAAAGGTTTCTGTGACCTTACGGGGGAAATGAGCTGAATTATAATGGGGTGAAGAATAAATGGCTAGAACAGGCAGACGAGTTTTTCAAGAACCTCCTTTGTGAAGAGTAGTGGAGAAACAGGGTGATAGGGGAGGCTAGGTGTTGCTGGGAAGGCATTTTAATCACTTTAAAAAATATTTTAACCATTTCTCTTACATAGGGTTAGACTTTTGTATTTTTCTTAGTTTTTATACTTAGCACTAAGTAAATAACTTAGTAACTTAATTATGATTAAGTACTTGAAAAGAGAAAGCTGTCTGACACAATTCAAGGCCAGGGACTCTACCAGGCTTAAGAAACTGGAACCTGAAGCTTTAACACCACCAGGGGTCTCTTCTTCTTGCTTGACTCTGATCTCCTCTCTGTAGCTGCTTCATTTCCCCCCTCCTCTTTTATGTAGCTTGCTCCTTCCCTTTGTGGGAGCCATAGTCCAAGTTCTTTGTTATTTCTTCCCCAGACATTAGAATCACACAAAAACTATTATTATCATTTTTTTTTAGTCCAAAAAATGAGAGGAACAGATTAATATGGTTTGGCTTTGGTGTCTATCCTGAATCAATCAACTGAATCAGACCAATGTGTCATGATGTTGTGCTTACTCTATGGTAACCATGAGGCTGATGAAGGTGAACGCACCTGTCTGTCAGGCATCTCAAAGACCAGATTTACATCCCATCAAGTATCAGCCAGAAATGGCTTCTATTTGGGATGATTTACACCTCCCCTCAATGCAGCCTTTGGTGCAAATTAGGGAATGGCATATTTTTAGAAGAGCAATTAGAAAACCCTAGGGTGCCTGGGTGGCTCAGTCAGTTAAGCTGCTGACTTTGGCTCAGGTCATAACATCACGGTTCGTGAGTTCGAGCCCTGCGTTGGGCTCTATGCTGACAGCTCAGACCCTGAAGTCTGCTTTGGACTCTGTGTCTCCCCCTCTCTCTTCCCCTTCCCCACTCACACTCTGTATCTCTCTCTCAAAAATAAATCGACATTAAAAAATAGTAAAATTAAAAAAATTAAAGACAAAAGAAAAGAAAACTCTACCCCTACAGTGTGAAGAAATTCCCATCGGTGTCCACCTTTGGAAGCAGGGGGCAATGGGTCAGAGCCTTCAAGAAGAGTAAACATAGTGTACATTTTACCTCTGTTCTTTGTCCAGGGAACCTTTGTGCAGTGTCCTAATTCTGCTCAGAGCAGAGGCCACAGGGCCCAGCCTACAGGACACAGCACCATGTTTCAGAAAATCATCCCACCTAGTGTTTCTGAAAGATTAATATAAGGCAGAGAAGGGTGAACACAGAGATCATGAGCTTTTTCTGCTACAAATTGCAACTTTACCAGCTTCTTTTTATGGAGACTGTGGAAATTTGTCTGGAAGGGAAGGCAGTGGCGCTTTACTTTAACAGATAGTTCTGTTCCAAACACCTGCAAGAAACAAAACCATTCTTCCCTCCTCAGATTACATGGATCCTTATTTCCCTAGTTTTATTACTGCTTTTCCAAAAAAAAAAAAAAAAAAATGGAGGCTCTTGTTGGGATAGGGTCTTTGCTTTCTGGATGCTCTATCATTTTACTGTAAACATTCCTACCTCTCTAAATTTGAACCTGAAGGTCAAAGGAAAGATTTGAGAGCACAGAAAACAGAGTTCCATTCTACCTGTTCTGCCAGAAAGTCAGGAACAAATTGGGACAAGAAGAGCTATGGCTTCTAAATATATGCTACTGTTTTCTGATATCTTTGGGGGATTTGGCAAAGATCCCGTCTAATTTTCTGCACTGAAACTCAAGTTGGCTCGATGTGTAATGTTTCCATCCCTGCTCAAGAAACTTATAGCTCTGTTGCCAATTCTATCCAGTTTAAGATCCTCTCCCTGGATGCCTAGGTTCTCCTTTGTTTTCTTTCTTTTTCTTTTTTTCCATTTCTCTCTCTCTCTCTTTTTGTTTGTTTGTTTACTCTGTTCAATCCATCACTATTTTTTTTTTTTTCTTCTCTTCAGAAAGCCCTCTCCCTTACAGTCTGGTTTCCTCACTGCCAGATTTCTTTTTTCAAAAAAAAAAAAAATTCCCTTTCATCTTAAAAACTAAATTATTTATAACAAATAATACATGAATATTTGCTATGGAAAAAAAAAACTATGAAAACATTAGTAAGCCTATGTGGAAGAGAATGGCTGGCTGCTCACCACACCTCTTGCACCTACATGGCTGACTTCCTTGCATTGGATTCCTATCCCATGATGTGTTTTCCAGGTGGAGGCAGTGAGGAGTGGGTGGGCTTCTCAATTTTCTCTGTTACCCCATTTGCCAGTTGGCTGATGACAGTGTTTATTTCCAAAGCATGTGTTAAATATGGTGGCACCATAACCTGGATAGCTGTGATCCCCGAGCCACGGAGGGGAGTTACATAGTGAGGAACATCTCTGTTGGGCTTGTCACATAGGACGTAAGGGCAAGAAACCTTTATTGCCTTAGGACCTGAGACTGGGAACCGTTTGCTACAGAGATAGTCTATTCTTCAAAACACAGGCTATTTCAAGAGATAAATCTATTATTATAAATTATTAATATAAATAAATGTATTATTTGAAAAAATAAATTGACACTGTATCTCACACTCTTACCCTTAATTAAATGAGCAAAATTTAACTCCACCCCCTAAAAGGTAATTATTAATAGCAATCAAACAAAGGGGAAGACAGAATATAATGCAGTGGCTCTCAAACTTGTCTACTTATTAGAATTTCCTGTGTAATTCAAAAAAAATAATAAGGATGCCAGGATCCCACTCCGGATGCAGTAAGCAGATTTTCTGAAAGATAGGACCTAACTGTTTGCCTTTAAAAATTCCCAAATGAGTCTAATATGCATCTAGGATTTAGAACTGAAATCACAGTCTTCAAGACAGTTGTGCAAGAAAGAAACAGAACCCTCTGGAGGGAAGCAGGGAGCTACAGTGACACTTTGATTCTCACTCAGATCCCCACCCCCACCCCCAAACAGTCTTTGCTGCAACAAAATTTCAAGAATTCTTACTAGAATACCTAACTGGGACAAAAAGCCCAATTAATGTTCGTGGTTTCCACCTTTTTTGACTGAAGAGAATTGCAAGCTGTTAAAAAGGGAACATACGGACTGCCTCTGACAAATGCTGAGATATCAGGGTGACACGCTGACAGGCAGTGATGTAATTTCAAAGATTCGCTCCCTCAAAGTAAAGTAAGAAAGAAAAAGAAGGAAGTGTTACAGACCGGTGGGAGAGACGCTGGTCCCTGTCTCACAGAGTCGAAGAACGAATCTCAGGGACAACAGAGAGTGAGCAAAGTGATACAGTTTATTGAGGGAAGGTATAAAGCTCTCAAGAGCGAGAGGGGACCCGACTGAGTGGCCTGACTTTTTATTCGGACCTTATTAGAAAATTTGTGAGACTCCACTCATGGCACGTAGCCCAAGAAGATCTGGAATACCTTCATCCTTTTTTTCCCTCCCCCGAGCCCCTCTTGCTTCTTTAGCCTCCCATTGGCAGCTGCAGCCTCTCTCCTGAGACTCCCTTATCTCTCCTTTCCTGAGGTTAACTCTTTCCCTATTCAGAGGAAGGAGAGAAGGGTATCACAGAAAATAAAAACAATCAGATCTAAATGACAAATCTATCTCAAAGAAAATAGGGAAAACAGCCACAATTTCTTTATTTTAGGCCACTACATAAAAGTAATTTTAATTTGGGGCGCCTGGGTGGCTCAGTTGGTTTGGGGACCAGCTTAGGCTCAGGTCATGATCTCCCAGTTTGTGAGTTCCATCCCCGTGTTGGACTCTGTGCTGACAGCTGGGAGCCTGGAGCCTGCTTCGGAATCTGTGTCTCCCCCGATCTCTAGCCCTCCCTTGCTCATTCTCTGTGTCTGTCTCTCAATAATAAATAAATGTTAATTTTTTTTTAATTTTAAAAAAAGTAATTTTAATTCTATGAAACAAGAATTGAAAGATGAGAGGAAAGGAAGACAGAAGGAGATAGAATTGAAAGCTGCAGATCTGGGTAGAAATTCTGAATGAAAATAGCAAGAGTAAAAACTGAATGAGGACAAAAAAGGTACAGAATAGAACATTATTATTGACAGAAGGGGGCAGATTTAAGCTAATTGTAACAGAAGTATATTAAACAAAGAAAAAAAACTTGATAAATGCATTCCAATACAAGAATAACTGGAGTATTTGAGTAAATGCAAAAGAGAAATTCATTCAATTATGTAATAAAATGTATCCTGAATTAAAAAAAAAAAAATGAGAACAAAAAAAGGGGAACTCTATCTAAATATTGAAAGATTATAAAGTATTTCATGAAAATTTGATAAAAACATTCCAGGTGCTAGTTAAGCTCTTGAGGATCAAGAATAACCCCGAAGACACTTTCGGCATCAAAAAAAGGAAAAAAAAAAAAAGCACTTGTAAGGTAAAAAAAAAAAAAAAAAAAAAAATCAGATGGGCTTCAGATTGCTCTACAGAAACAATATTCTGAATACAAAAACAAAGTGATCCAAGAATATCCAAATTAGAAGGCAACAGGCTGGCAGTCTCAAGCATGAAATATATCAGAGAACAAAGTACCCATGAATCCTTCTTGAATTAAAATGTTCTAATGTTCAAATCCTGTGATTTAAGAGATTTTAAAAACACTCTTAGGAACAGATAAACTGAAAAGGATTGATGGTGGGCAGTTAATAAGTTTCTGTTTTATATCAAATGATGCTTCTAGAACAGGCTACTAAAGATGGCAGTGGAAAAGAAGAGTGTCACTTAAAACATGCGACGGGAATAGATGCGGTGTGGGTAGTCACCTTCCACCAGAGGTAGGAACAAGGTCACATTAAATTGAAACAAGATGTTAAAGAAACACGGTATGTTTGTTTCCTTATTTTGCCCCTTAATCTTGTATTCCTTAGCTTTTTTTTTTTTTTAATTTTTATCGTTTATTTATTTTTGAGACAGAGAGAGACAGAGCATGAACAGGGGAGGGTCAGAGAGAGGGAGACACAGAATCTGAAACAGGCTCCAGGCTCCGAGCTGTCAGCACAGAGCCCGACGCGGGGCTCGAACTCACAGACCGCGAGATCATGACCTGAGCCGAAGTCGGCCGCCCAACCAACTGAGCCACCCAGGCGCCCCTTATTCCTTAAGCTTTAAGTTGTAATTTTGGAACTAGTATCTCTCTGCAGTAATGTATCATGTGTTTTTAAATTCAAGAACGACTTCAGTGGACTGTCTTCTGTTAATTTACATAAAATTTAAATTAATGCTTTTTGTATTTAAAAAAATTATCTATACAATCTGAAGTCATACTTAGAAAATCATCCTGTCTAGGGGCGCCTGGGTGGCGCAGTCGGTTAAGCGTCCGACTTCAGCCAGGTCACGATCTCCCGGTCCGTGAGTTCGAGCCCCGCGTCAGGCTCTGGGCTGATGGCTCAGAGCCTGGAGCCTGTTTCCGATTCTGTGTCTCCCTCTCTCTCTCTCTTCCCCTCCCCCGTTCATGCTCTATCTCTCTCTGTCCCCCAAAAAATAAATAAACGTTGAAAAAAAAAAAATTTAAAAAAAAAAAAAAAGAAAAGAAAATCATCCTGTCTAGGTATCTACTATCTCTCTGTATATGCTCTTAAAGTTTTTGGGGATGATGTCCACCAAATATAAAAGAGAGCTATTTTCTGGGTGGCATAAAGATTTTATTTTTGTGTAGTTTTCTACATTGTTTGAAATATTTCTAGTAAGCATGCATTATTTTTACAAAATATAAAGTGGAAGAAAAAAGCAAATAGCTTAAAAAAGATAAATAACTGTGGTTAATTATCATTAATAGTGTAGCAGGATTCTAGCACAGACAGTCATGATGCTGAGGCTTTTTTTTCCAGGAAGCAACTTTATTCGTGCCAGCATGGCTCAGTTGGGTTCGTATCTGAAAAACTGAGCCCTGAATGCCATGTGGTGTGCTTTTTTTTAAATATATTTTCTACTTCTTTGTCTCCCATATTTGGTAACACACAAACATGTAGTAGTCTAATTAAGTGGTCTCATGTTACAAGGTCATGAGGGATGTTGTCACATATGCATATAGCCAAGTTGCCTTGAGGTTGTTTTTTTCTCTTTTTTCTTTGTGGAGGGGACCCTACCACAACAGCAATATGGATGCTTACTATTTTATTTTTTTCTGCATTTTTAATGATCTCTCTTAACAAAACAAAACAAAACAAAACAAAACAAAACAGTATCCAGAGTCTCCTTTGATGACATTGGAAATCTTGTTCCTTTCCTGGAGATATTTGTTGTTAACCGGTTTGGTGTGTTTCCTTCCAGATTCTTTTTTACTGCATGCACTAACATATTTACATATATAATTTCATTTTTATTTGTGTTCATGTAATATTTTGTGTTGCATATTTTGTTCTACGACTTTCTCTTCTATTACAAAGATCCTTACAAAGAAGGTAAAGATCCACCTTATTCTTTAAACTGTGTTTAATATTTCCTAATACAGTCAGGCCACATTTTAAACATTGCTTCATTGTTTGTCATTTAGTTTTTTCCAGATCTTTGCAATTTAAATAGATGCTAAAATGAGCACCACTGTGCATGCCTTTTGAGTCACTAGTGTGTTTCTTTAAGGTAGATGTTGAGACATGAAAATGATGGATCATTAGGAACATAGACTTTTTTTCTTTTCTTCTTTGAATTGCTATCCAAAGTGTTTTTATGAATTTATAACTTCATCAGCAGGATCATACCTTTCTAAATGAACTATTTTCATTCTCTTATGCTTACTCCACATAACCTCCCTACTTCAGTTCACATTTTGCAAATCTTATATTTAGAGTGAATTGATTATCCAGTAAATGTTTATGACTCAGTCTCAGGCTGTGTGTGTGTGTGTGTGTGTGTGTGTGAGAGAGAGAGAGAGAGAGAGAGAGAGAGAGAGATGGTCTTGTGGAGGATAGAGAAATACTAATAAATAATTGATCAGAAAAGTAGAAATGAAATAATCAACTCAAGCTTTAGAGTATGTCCAAGTATATTTGTATTGTCCTAAAAGATAAGAATGTGTTCTCTAAGTATGGCTGGATGATGAGGCCTATATTTAAAATAAGGTATTCGAAGGACATGGGTTGTGATCTCAAGAAACTTCTAGGAGCCAGGGAAGGAACCTAAAGAAGTGAAACTGGTCAAGGATAAGGCCAACTGCCTAAGAGCAGGTAATGTTTTGGCCGTGTCATTTGGAGGTAATAGACTCGGAAGGATGACGGACTGAAGGGCTCGATAGCTACGTAGAATTTCTGACTTTTATGTGTAGGAGATTGATTTGAAATGTTTTCTAAAATACTGTATAAAATATTCACAGATAATCACTGGTCCCTGTAGAACCTTATTTTCTAATTACTAAGGGTGCGGCTACCCTGTATTCTTTCTTGTGGGCCTCTCCATCCCCTGCGGCAGAGGCTGTCAGCAGACTCTCCAGTCCCACCGGCCATGAGCTCTCTGGCTTCTCCACTCCTCACAAGAGGCAACATGAACGATAAGTATCATTTTTGATGAGAACAAAATTTGGCACTTCTATCTAAGGAATTGAGTTACACTGATCACCATAGCAACTAGACAAAAATACAATTTGTGCTGTATATTTGAAAATAATATGGTGCAGAGGTCATGCCTGGGAAGAACAGGGGAAAGAGGATGGGCAAGAAAAATGTTCTTTTGTAGAACAACACACCAAATTGAATTACAAAATACCAGTTTTGCATCATCGAGTTCCTCTTATAGTAGTACAAAATGAGGCCCAGAGAGGTGATGTGACGATTCCAAAGTTACCCAGTAACTAATGCTGAGGTTTAGTTCCTATATCCTAAACTCAAGGCTTTTCTTTTTTTTTTCTATTTTTTTTAAAAAATAGTGTTTATTTTTGAGAGAGAGAGAGAGAGAGAGGTGGAGGGGCAGAGAGAGAGGAAGACAGAATCCGAAGAAAGCTCCGGGCTCTGAGCTGTCAGCACAAAGCCCTAGGTGGGGCTCCAACTCACAAACTGTGAGATCATGATCTGAGCTGAAGTTGGATGCTTCATCAACAGAGCCACCCAGGCACCCCTCTAATTTAAATAAATTGTTGCCCCAAAATGCTGAATAAATATATTTAGTGACATATAGTCTTCTCTTCTTTTAAAAAATATACTGGGCAATATTGCATATAGCACTCTGTCTAGTGTTCTTCCAGCAGCCAACTTTGGTATAGGAATTTTGTTTGGGAGAAGATTCTAGGACACATTGGTAGCTAACTGAGGAGATGATATAAGGGAGAGGAGGCAGTCAACAGGATGCATTATCAAGCATGGTACCATTTTGTGTACAAGGCTTAAATTTTCTGGAGAACTCTTAAAGCCAGGGTAATAGACATGTCTCAGACTTACTTCACCCAAAGAATGAGAACGCATTTGTAATTACTACTATCACTCATGTGTTGAATTTTGCTCCCAGTTGGTACTGACTCTCTGGAATGTTCAGCATACTAGACATGTAGGCCGAGCTGGCAGAGGTTTGCAGAGAACATTTTCAAGCAAAGAGATACATTTGATGGCAGTTGGAGAAGAGTGTGGTTCAGGGAGCAGAGGCTGGGCAGCATGGCTTCCACTAGAGTCCAGCTTCTGTACTGTTCATCCAGTTAGCAGCATCCTAAGTGTGTTCCAACCTGTCATGAACACTTCAGTGTATGACCTGTCACTGAGCTTCTGTTGCTGCAGTTGTTGCTAAGGTACTTACTGCTCTTCAACCTGTCTCTTCTCTACCAAGCATCATAAAATCCCCTTCAAGCTTGTCCAGTCCTTGGCTACTCTAGACTGACTAGGCTGTGCCTTAAACCAGACCTGTATCCCTATAGGATCTGATCTATTTATCATGCCCTTGCTAAGCTCTCGTTCTAACTGTGCGTGGTTGTAACTGGGGACAGAAGAAACAAAATATGTCCCAGTGAATATTCCAAATTACCGACATCTCTTCTGTCTCATTATGTTGCATCAACCAGATCTCATGATAATTGGGAAGATTACTACTACCAGAATAGCAATTCCTTTCTTTGACTGCTCATATAATGACAGTAAGAGACCAAATGACCAACAGTAGCTATATTCTCAGGTTTAATATAACTTTTATTTTATCCCTTAGCAGGAGCATTCTCATCCTGAAAAAGCAAACTTCTTTTTTTTAATTTTTTTTTTAACATTTATTTATTATTGAGAGACAGAGAGAGACAGAGCATGAGCAGGGGAGGGGCCGAGAGACGGGGAGACACAGAATCGGAAGCAGGCTCCAGGCTCTGAGCTGTCAGCACAGAGCCCAACGCGGGGCTCAAACTCACAAACTGCAAGATCATGACCTGAGCCGGAGTTGGACGCTTAACTGATGGAGCCACCCAGGCGCACCCCCCCCCCTTTTTAATTTTTTTTTAACATTCTGAAAAAGCAAACTTCTAATTCAGCAGAGAACAGAGTCCCCAAATATATTACTAAGAGTGATGGAAGTAAACCTGTTCTTAATTCCACCTTCTGGTTTCCCACTCATGCTTTTCACATATTAGGGAAATTACCCCATACAATGGCTGTTGTTTAAAGTATAAAACAGGTTTTCAAGAACAGCCTCTCAAGCCCTCAGAGGATCATCCTCACCTGGTACCTGGGATAAGCTTTCAGGAGGTCATTTCAAAATTGTATTAACTGGTAGTGTCTGAGAAATACGTAAATGGTAGGATGAGTGGATTCCATGGCCATTTGCATTTTTGCATCTCCTTCACAGTGAAATGGGCACCATGATCGTCAGCACATTATGAGCAACTCCAACCATGTATTCACGTGACAGGCAGTGGTCAGGTGCTTAATATATACAAGATGAGGTAACATGTTCCCCTATTCTTTCATTTATTCAATCATTCATTCATTAATATATTCCTACTTCCTTCATTCATTTAATTAAGTGAATTATTACCATACATGGTAACCTGATCTTATGTGCCAAGCTCAGTGCACTTTTATGCCTACTTTCATAAGTAGGCACCCAGGTAAACATGACATCAAGATTCAGACTATATCCAGAACCCCAGAAGGTCTCCTAATATCCATTTCAAGTCAATACTTCCACAGAAGGAAACTTCTTAGGCTCAAATTTAGATAAATACATGGATTATTTTAAACTTGTTCCTAAGCGTAAACAGTATCTTATAACTCATCTCTTTTGTTTCTGGCTTCTTTAGCGGAACATAAAGTTTGTGAGCTTTATCTATGTCGTTAGTTGTGTCAATAATTTGTTCTTTTTAAGAATATGCAACAATTTACCCATCCTGGTTTTAATGAGCATTTGTAATATTTCTAGTTTGGAATCAGTATGAAAAAAATGCTTATATTTTGGTAGATTTATTTATTTATCTGGGGTATGTTTCAAGGAGTGGAGACCTCAGACTATAGTATAGGTATGTTTAGCTTTAATAAATTTTACAAAATAGTTTTCCCAAGTGGTTGAATTAATTTGCACTCCCAGCAATATTCAAAGTTTCCAGTTGCTACCATTCCTGCCATCATTAGTATTTTAAGTCTTTTTATTTTATTCATCTAGTGGGATTGTGGTGGTATCACATTATGCTACTATTTGCATTGCCATGGTAAGTAATGATGTTGAGCAACTTTTGACACACTTATTAGCCATTTGATTACCCTCTTTTATAAAGAGACTGTTCAAAATTTTCCCTCATTTTTTAACTGGATAGTTTGACTTTAATACTGATATTTGAAAATTATTTCTGTATTCTGGATATAAGATCTTTTTCAGATATATTCTGTTACCAAAATTATTCTTGGGGTTCCTGGGTGGCTCAGTGGATGAAGCATCCAGCTCTTGATTTTGGCCCAGGTCATGATCTTGTTCATGAGATCAAGCCCTGTGTTGGGCTCTGAGCTGACTGTGTGGAGCTTGCTTGGGATATTCTCTCTCTCTCAATCTCTCTCTCTCTCAATAAGTAATAAACATTAAAAAAATATTCTTGAAATCATCATTTATTTCTCTCTCTCTCTCTCTCTCTCTCTCTCTATATATATATATATATATGTATATTCATTTTAGAGAGAGGGAAAGCATGCAAGTGAGGGAGAGGAGGAGAGTGAGAGAGAAAATCTTAAGCAGACTCCAGGCTCAGCACCGAGCTGGATGCAGGGTTGGTTCCCACAACACTAGGATCATGACCTGAGCCGAAATCAAGAGTTGGATGCTCAATCAACTGAGCCACCCAGGCTTCCTGTATCTATTTTAATGAGTGCATTAATAGCTTGCTTAAAAATCCTTAGGATATGAAGATATGTTACATCTTATATAAAGATTTAAAACTGTAATAATGTTCATATTTAGGTGTATGATTCATTTCTAATTAAATGTTTATAATAGGACTTAAGGATATGGTTCTTACATAATTGCTTCCCCATGATTTAATGCCAAGCACATTGTTTCCACCATAAAACTATATAGACACACCTTTTGTCATAAATTAAGTGCCCATTATATATTAATATATTTGGGGATGCTATTATAGTCTATCAGTCCATTTGTTCATGTTTCTGCCAATATAACATTGAAATAATTGTTGTATTTCATAATAAGCCTTGGCATCTGGTAACATAATTACTCTTTCTTTATCTTCAAGATTGTCTTGGATCTCATAGGTCTTTGTATTTCCCTATAAATTTCAGATCCAACATGCTAATTTTCACACATTTATAAATCAGTATCATAATTCTGAGAGGAATGTTTTGAATCTATAGATAACTTTGAAGAAAACTGACATCCTAACATTGTTTAGATTGTTGATTCCTAGGCATCAATTATTTCTCAAATTATTTAGCTTTTTATCACAGCAATATGCTGTAATTTTCAGTGTAGAAGTATTTTTTTTAATTTATTCATAAATATTTATATGGCGTGGTAAATGTAATTTTTTAAAATTTTATTTTCCATTATTTTTGACTGCTAGTATGTAGGAATATATTTTGCTGTTGAATACGCATTCAGAAACTTTCTTAAATTTGGTTTTAATTTTCATAGTTTGTCAGTAGATAAAAAAAAAAAAACTTCAACATAGTCTTAAGATTAGCGGGCTAAGAGAATTTTCTTCTTTCTGGTATCTGTCTCCCTTTCTTATATATCTGTCTATCATCTATCTACTTTATTGCTTTACTGCAGTCACTAAGACATCAAATACACTATTGAAAAGAAACTTCTTTCTATTTTGCTTCCCTGTCCATTACCACTATCTGTCCTCTGAGTGGCTGGTACCTCCCTTTCCATATCACTGGCCTTCTGAGTTTTCCTTCCAGACTCATGGGCCTCATATTTCTTAGCTCTGCAAATCTTGAAAGAAAATGCATTCTCTTTAGACCCTGTTATTTTTTTCCTTACCCATGTATCATTCCACCCCTGTTCTCTGTGCTGTTCTCTACATGGGGAAACATGATTTTGCACATAGTAGATATCCAGACATAACCCTAAAGGAAGCCAGAGGGTTTATAAGGGACCCCAGAGCCCTTAAGAATACTTCTAGAGATAGAGAACGAATTTGTCCACCACAGGATCTTTGTGACGATGACTCTCTTCAAGGAGCAAGAGGGAAGTGAAGGCTGGCTATACCCCCAAACCCCAACCCACAGACTGGTAGAGCCATCTATCTCTCTTCAGTCAAAGTATACTTGAATATGAGGGTAGTGGTGGTTCTTACTCCTTGTCTCCACGGATCTGACACTTTCCCAATAGCTGTCTTCCATAATCTACCCAGGGTTCATGTGCTGATAGTTGAACAATATCTCACCTTTCCCCAGGATGACAATTATTCACACTATGAAATACCTATGTTACTTGTATTGCCACTCTTAAAACAATTTATCTTACCCAAACTACTTATTAATGTAATGTGTAATTCCCAAATGCCTTGGATAACACTACTCTGATTAAATGTTATTTAAGAACATGCTTTAGAAAAAAATGCCACAAATTATTCCTCCTTGGTTATTTTAATTTTTTATCATATCTTGGCAATACATAAGAAGCATACATTGAAATAATGAGACATTATACAGCATGGATTAATGATAACAGTATTAACAGATTCTGTGGCTGTGATTTAGAGCTAACAATAGCCATATGGGACAAAACTTGAAAAAAACTAAAATTACCTGCTATTTTCCCTCCCAAGCAATACATGTATTATAAATGTTATGCAAAGATTGGCTTTATTTTTCTTTTTTATGCATTTTCTTTAGTTCTTCTAGATAGAGCAACTCTTGTCCTAGACAAAAGACATGAACTGATGACCTTCTAGAATACAGAAGCTGCTCAAGTGACTACCACAAGTGTCACCTACACATGTGATTTATTTCTTGGCTGATATTCTTTTTTTTTGTTCTTGTTTTAGATTCTATTTTTTTTCTTTTCCTTTGTGGCAGGAAAAGAGAATCACTGAAAGGCTTTTTCAGTTAACCCTTGATCCCTGTTTTGATTTGTGTCGTCTTTCTTCAAATGTCATGTCTACTTGTTACACGTCCATCTAGCCAGACGTAGTAACATATTGAGATGCATCTGAATAGTGGTTACTTGTGCTCTGGAATCAAACTTCATAATTTTAAATCCTAATTCTGCTATTTACTAGCTCACTGCAGGGAAGTTACTGAACACTAATTTCCTGATATGTATCCTTACACAGACAAATCCATAGTATCTATTTAGCTACTCTAATATATATATATATATATATATATATATATATATATATACACACACACATATACATATACACACCTTAACTTCTCACCATAGACAAAATGGAAACAAATATGGAAGCAATGATGAATTCTGTGGGAATGGACTGAACTAGAAGTTTTAACTATTCCAGCTGGTAAATGCATCTCAGAGTAAGAAAGGATCCCAGTTTATGGTTTCTTCTCACCCTACATATTTTAATATATACATTCCTAAGAGCATTACTCTTCCTGGATGATGGGATGATACCATTCTTGTGTCCATTTTTAAGTTAGTATGTAAAAGTGCTTCTACATGATACTACTTATTTTTTTTATTTATTGTTGGAATTCAGATGGCCACTGAGGGCCTCACTATCTTTAAGGGCCCAGGTAAAAATTTAAACAAATTTAATAACTAATTTAAACATCTACCAATTGGATGTATGTGTCCTTCTACAAGATTTTAACAAAATACTGTGAGACTTCTGATTCTGCATTACTTCTGATTCTATATTAGGGATCACTAAGTTTCTGCTTCCCTGTGATGCACTCTCTCTCCTAAGAACTATCACCTTGACATGAAAATACATTCTCGCGGCTCTAATAGACCTGTCAGAGGGTTTTTTGAGTTCCAGAGGGGACCAGAAAAAGATAGGATTAACATAATGTCTTATACAACTTTCACCAAATTTTGGCTCTTCTCTCTTCTGCCTATCAATTCAATCTTTATTTATACTTTATTCTGGATTATTCCCAAGAATTCAAAAATTCTTCTCTGTAATTCAGTTTCTCCTCTATTTGACATCTTGATGCTTTGCATCCATTCAGAATAGTGGAGACTTCACAAGAAATTTTTTTTTGGGGGGTGGAACAAGTAAAGAAATGAGTGATATTATATAATATAAAAAGGGTAGACTTATACAGAGGGATGACATAAATATCTCTTTTAATTTGTGGAAACACGTTCATATATATATATATATATATATATATATATATGTGGAGCTTTGGGATGGTGACTGCAACTTTTGCTCAGCAAGATAATAATCATATTTATAATCATAAAGATTTTATAGAAATTACTCTTATGTAGTATTCTGAAGAGCTAGAAATATCTTCAGACTTTCATCACTGTATGAACTATTGTTGTAGATTGCTTTGGAGAGGTTTCAAGGATAGGAGAGGCTGAGTTATATTTTCTGAGGATGGTTTGAGTTTCGGCATCTAATTTCCAATTCTGTGTTTCTATAATATGATTCACAGCATAACTGTGAGAGAGTTATCAAATTAAAATTCTTGCATCTATGATCAGACTTCCTTCCCAGGAACACTCAATAGTGCCTCTCAGTGCCAAAGAATACTGTTCCAGCAGAGCTCAGCACATTACTATCCCATAAAATAACATGTCCTGCATGGACACTGCGCCTAAAACATTTAAAGGATTTTTTGACTGTAATTAACATCAATATAGTCATACTAATGAAAAGAATAATGGCCTAAACTATAGTGACATTTAAAATTAAACTTGAGGGGCGCCTGGGTGGCGCAGTCGGTTAAGCGTCCGACTTCAGCCAGGTCACGATCTCGCGGTCCGTGAGTTCGAGCCCCGCGTCAGGCTCTGGGCTGATGGCTCGGAGCCTGGAGCCTGTTTCCTATTCTGTGTCTCCCTCTCTCTCTGCCCCTCCCCCGTTCATGCTCTGTCTCTCTCTGTCCCAAAAATAAATAAACATTGAAAAAAAAATTAAAAAAAAAAAAATTAAACTTGAAACTTCAGATTTAGACACCTGTAGGCATGATATGGTTTCACAACAATGCCATAAAGGACCCACTTTTTTTTTCGTCTATCCCAGTATGTTGATGAAGTCACTCCTTATATTTCCAATATGATTCCCTCCTCCAAGTATCATTATCTCATGCTATAGAGTCCAGAATTGGAAACTGAGGGCAGGAATAAAATATGGATTTTCCTTTACAAATAACATTTTATTTTGGAGTTAAATATTTTTTATATCAAATGCTCTTTATATTTTAGCAACCAGAATTAGGTCACATTACCTCCGTTAGATTGAGGAAAGGCTGGTAATGTATCTTTTCGACCCTCAAACTTTTATAAATATCCAGCATGCAAGAAGGTAAAATTCACAAAGTATGACATCCAATTAAAAAATTGTCAGGCATGAAAAGAGGTAGTAAAAAAAGACTCATAATCCGGAGAAAAATTAATCAATACAAACACATCTAGAAATGACCAAAATGACAAACTTGATATACAATGGTATTGTAACAGTTATTATAAATATTATTATTAAAATACGGCATGTATTCAAGATGCTAGTGTAAAGGGTGTACATGTTAAATAGAGGCATAGAAGATACAAAAAATATCCAAATCAAATTTTTTTGAGATGAAAATTATAAAGTCTGATGTGAAAATTTTAATAGAGGAGATTAATGGTAAACTATGACTGGTAAACTTAAAGATGTAGGAATAGAAACCATTTAAAATAAATCACAGAGTAAAAACTGATGAATTCAAATATACATCCTCTAAATACAGGATCAACATACAAATAATTCAGTTGCGTTTTCTATAGTAGAATGAAAAATAAACGTTTCAAACTAAAAAAAATACCATTTATAATAAATCAAAATACAAAGTACTTAGGAGTAATTCTCACAAAAGATGTACAAAACCTGTATACAGAATACCAGAAAATTTTGCTCATTGAAGTTATAGTAGACCTAAATAAATGGAAATTTATGTCATGTTCATGGATTAGAAGCTTCAGTGTTGTTAAGATGTCAATTCTCCCCACAATTATCCATATGTTTAACACAATCCTAATCCCAGCAGGCATTAGTTGGTAGAACTTGATGAACTTTGTTTTAAAATTCATAAGGAAACACAAAGTATCTAGAATTGCCTCTACAACTTTGAAAAAGAAGTTGGTCACCTCAACTACCTGACATCAAAATTTTAAAATAGGGGCACCTTGGTGGCTCAGTCGTTTAAGTGTCCCACTTTGGCTCAAGTCATGATCTCATGGTTTGTGGGTTCTAGCCCCGTGTTGGGTTCTGTACTGACAGCTCAGAGCCTGGAGCCTGCTCCTGATTCTGTGACTCCTACTCTCTCTGTCCCTCTCCCACTCATGCTTTCTAAATAAACATTAAAAATTTTTTTTTAAAAAAGGAGGGGTGCCTGGTTGGCTCAGTCGGTTAAGCGTTTGACTTCAGCTCAGGTCATGATCTCAGACCCTGCATCAGGCTCTGTGCTGACAGCTCAGAGCCTGCAGCCTGCTTCAGAATCTGTGTCTCCCTGTCTCTCTCCCCACCCCCACTCATGTGCATGTGCTTTCTCTCTCTCTCTCTGAAAAATAAGTAAATCTTAAAATTCTTTTTTAATTTAAAAAAAGATTTTAAAATAAATCTACGTAACCCAAACAGTCTAATATTAGATTAAATTTAGATAATTACATAAATAAAACAAAGTAGAAACAAAGTAGAGTCCAGAAATTGATTCATACTCATAAAGTCAATTCACTTTGATAAATGTTCAAAGATAATTCAGAATAAAAAATGTAATCATTTTAGTAAGTGGGTCGGGAACAATTGAATATGTATGTGAAAAAAAAGAATTATGGCTGATAACTCATGATATAAAATTCACTCTAAATGAACTGTTGGACCTTAGTGTAAAACCTAAGACTATAAAAATTATAGAGGAAACCATAGGAACAAATTTTTGTTTCAGACAGTTTTCCTCGATATAGTACCAATAGCAAGATACATAGAAAGAAATATTAATAAATGGGACTTCGAAAGATACAATTAGGGAAATTAAAATATAAGACACAAACTGGGATAAAATATTTGCTAATCTGATCAATGACTTATATCTAGAATATATAAATAACTCTTGAAATCCAATAACAAGAAAAAAAGTTCAATTAAAAATTAGTTACAAATTTTAAGGCCAAAGAAGCTATATGGGTATCAAATAGGCATATGAAAATATTTCCGACATAATTATCTATTAGAAATGAAAACCATAATGGAATACCACAGCATAAGGAAGTGTTATATTAATAAGAACTCATTATACCAAGTGTCGGTGAGCATTTGGAACGATTGAAACTCTCATACATTGAAAATGGGAACATCAAATAGTACAAACCATGTTAGAAATGTTTAGCAATTTTTAAGAAGTTTTTTTTATACACACACGATATAGTATTTATCTCTATTTTATACAGATAGTTATATACACGTAATACAGACACGTGGAATATTATTCAGTCTTAAAAAGAAGAAAATCTCAAATCAAACTCGAGGCCATTATGCCAAGTGAAATAAGATATACAGAGAAAGACAATGTCTGCACACTATACCTCATATGTAGAATCTTTAAAAACAAAAACTGTCAGAATGGCCAAATTTAGCAACACAGGAAACAACAGATGTTGATGAGGATAAATGGAGAAAGGGAAAATTTTAACACTGTTGGTGGGGATACAAGCTGGTGCAACCACTCTGGAAAACAGGATGCAGGTTCATCATAAGGTTAAAAATAGAACTACCCTGCGACCTAGCAATTGCACTACTAGGTATTTATCCAAGGGATATAAAAATACTGATTCAAAGAGTCACATTCACCCCAATGTTTATAGCAGCATTACCAATAATAGCCAAATTATGGAAAGAGCCCAAATAGATGGATAAAGAAGATGCAGTACACACACACACACACACACACACACACACACACACACACACTGGAACATTACTCAGCCATCAAAAAGAATGAAATTTTGCCATTTGCAACAATGTGGATGGAACTAGAGAGTATTATACTAAGTGAAATAAGTTAGTCAAAGGAAGACAGATATATGATTTCACTCAAATGTGGAACGTAAGAAACAAAAGAGATGACCATAGGGGAAGGAAAAGAAAAATCAAGAGGGAAGCAAACCATAAGAGACTGTTAACTATAAAGAAAAAGCCGAGGGTTGATGGAGAGGAGGTGGGTGAGGGATGGACTAAATAGGTAATGGGTATTAAGGAGGCCACTTGTGTTGAGCACTGGGTGTTATATGTAAGTGATGAATCACTCAATTCTACTCCTGAAACAGTATTACACTGTATGTTAACTAATTAGAATTTAAATAAAAATTTGAAGAAAAGAAGTCAAATTTATACAGAGTAAAATGGTGGCTTCCAGGGGCTGGGGGTTGGGAAAATGGGGAGAGGCTGGTAAAAGGGTAGAAACTTTCAGTTATAAGACAGATAAGGTCAGAGTGTCTGATGTATAACATGATGATATAGTTCATAATACTTTATTGTTTAATTGAAATTTGCTAAGAGTAGAGATTGAGTGATATCCAATAAAGAAAAAAAAAGGAAATATGTGAGGGGATGTGATGGACGTGCCTATTCAGTTGGTTGTAGAAACCCTTTCACAATGTATACTCATATCAAATCATCATGTTGTATATTTTAGTTATAATATTGTCAGTTATATGTCAATAAAGTGAAAAAAAGAATTTACATATATACCTATGAAATGATCCATTCTACCTAGTTATTGCCTTAAGTAGGATGAAAATGTATATACATGCAGAGCCTTACAAAAATGTAAAAATGTTTGTAATAGCTTTATTCATAATAGACAAATTCAAAAGCAACGTAAATATTCATCAGCATGTGAACAGATAAATTATTATAGATTCATAAAAGAGCTTGCCACTCATTAATAAAACAGAAGAAATTACGGATATATTTAGCAACATCTTTAATAAATTTAAAAGAATATACTAAGAAGCCAGCTAAAAAATACAAATATATGATTCTATTAATACAAACTTTTTGGAAAGAGCAAAGTCATAATGAAAGAAATCATACTGGAAGTAGAGAAGGCAATTACTAAAAACTGCATAGGAAATATTTTGGGGGTGATGGAAATGTTCTACACAATGATTAGTTTCATGGTTATAAATATATATATATATATTTATCAAAACCCATTTACACACTTTGAATTGTTGAATTTTATTGTATGTAAGTTACACCTCTATTGAAGCAAGGAAAAAAAAAGCAAAAACTATTCCATCAATGGATTTATAAGCTAGCTGGACAAAGAATTCATGAGCTCACCATCCAGCCAATTCCAACCAATTCAAAATAATATTAAATAAAGAATAAGAAAATGGAGAAGATAAAAAGAAATCAGAATGTATGATATATTTGGGGGCATACCAAAAATTTATAAAAGTAAGAGGAGTCACAGACAGAGAACACAGAATGGATAATATTTGAGGACAAAATGTTAGAAAAATTATTAAAATTAATGAAATACATAAATCTACAAATTTAAGGAGCTCAGTAAACACTAGACAGGATATAGACATCACACACAAACACAATACACACTTTGGTATATCATTCAAGCAATGCTGAAAAACAAAATCAAAGAAATAATACTAAAAGCAACACAAAACGAATAAAAGACATTATCTTCAAGAATAACAGCACAACTCATTTATCAATACCTCAGGTTGAGAAAATAGTCAATTAACCTAGTGAAAGAAAATAATTTCTAACTTAGAAACAGATAGGCAATCAAAAAATAACTAAAAAATGTGGAGAATGTACACGCTGTTTAAAAATGTTGAAGTTCTAATAGAGTAAATAGTAAAGTAATGACTTTCATTAGGTTGTAATCAGTTAAGGATACATTTGGGAATTTTCAATATACCCAATCAACATAAAAAAATAACTAACACATTACTAGAATAAAGTAGATTAATTAAAATATATTAACTCACATGAAGAAAACAAAGAATGGGGAAAGGTCGGAAAACATAAGCCAAATAGAAAATAAAAGTGGGAGTCACAAATTCATTATATCATTAATTACATTAATTATAACTGAATGCATGATTCCAAGTGAAACTAAGATTTTTAGACTGTTGAGAAGCAAAAATCATTGGCATATTGCTTATCACTGACAAACTTCATATATTAAGTGTTACAGCAGAGTCTAGGGGAGAGAAACTCCTACTTTCCCTCATATAGACCAATAAACGTATCTTACAAGGAAAGCCAATGAATACAAAGCAAACAAACAATAAGAGCTAAAGATGCTTTTGTTTATTCGAAGCAAAAGCTTACATAATATGCTTCGGCTAAGTTTTCTTTCAACGTTCAATCCTTTTCTTCTTTGGGGTATTTCTTTATTTAGATATTTTTTTACTTGCTTCTTGTAGACGTTTAAAACTCCCTCATCAAGAAAACCCAGATGACATACTATGTAGGCATAATGTCTCCATCGCATACTTCCCCAGTGTTTTAATATTTCCTTCATGTATATAATTTTCTATTTTTGTCCTATTAACAAAAACAACTTCATGTGCAGCTTAGAGGAATAGTTTGAATTCCATTTGAAATTTGGAATGGTAGCTCAAATTCCATATGGAACTTAGAAACTGAATGGGATATATTCCAGATGACCATAGAGCAGTTTTCAGAAAAGGAAATTGCCACCTTTTCTCTCTATCTAGACCAGCTGAAGTTTCTCTAAGAAAGGACTTAACAAGGGACTATATCTTGTGACAAACACAGCAGAGGGCTAACACTTGTCAATTTTATCCATGCAACTGTTTACAAATGAAAGAAAGATCTCTGATGTCCCAGTCTTAGCAATATGGAAAGAGATAGTTGTGTTTTCAAATACATTTTTTCCCGTGAATACTCTAACATGTTTTTAAAATTATACTGACAGAAAAACAATTGCAGCAGCTTTTAAACTAATGATACAATCCCATGGATAATTTCCTCTAAATAGCTCAGAGATGTGAATGAATGAATCATATATCATGGCAGGAAGCAATTTCCCTCAATGAGATTTACCTGCTGGAATCTCAATTCATTACAGATTGAGTAAAAGCTTTTATTTGAAATAAGACTCTGAAACTGGCTCTGGAGCAAAACCTAAACCCTGAGGGGGGACAGCTGCGAATACATCTAGAACTTCTCACTCTCTGGGAGGGCTTGTGTTCCAAACATCTCTCTTTTATTCACAGGAACTTGGTGAAGTATTCCGGTGCCATAAGTGATTTCCAACAATCGTACACAGATTTCAGGCTCCTTAATGTAGCACCATGCTTTCCTGATGAATTGTCACCGTCCAAGTGTTGCCGCAATATTTCCCTCTCATTTTATCTCTGTCTTCCCTTCAGTATGGCACAGGTAGCTGAATGTTTGTCAGTTAAGTAAGGAATCTTAAAAGCCAAATGCCTGATGAGGATGCAGAGAAAGAGGATCTCTTTTGCACTGCGGGTGGGAATGCAAGCTAGTGCAGCCACTCTGAAAAATAGTATGGAGGTTCCTCAAAAAATTAGAAATAGAACTACCCTATGACCCAGCAATTGCACTAGTAGGTATTCATCCATGGGATACAGGTGTGCTGTTTCGAAGGGACACATGCACCCCCATGTTTATAGCAGCCCTATCAACAATAGCCAAAGTATGGAAAGAGCCCAAGTGTCCATCGGTGGATGAATGGATAAAGAAGAGGTGGTATATACATACAATGGAGTATTACTCAGTAATCAAAAAGAATGAAATGTTGCCATTTGCAACTATGTGGATGGAACTGGAGGGTATTATGCTAAGAGAAATTAGTCAGAGAAAGAGAAAAATCACATGACTTCACCATATGAGGACTTTAAGAGACAAAACAGATGAACATAAAGGAAGGGAAGCAAAAATAATATAAAAACAGTGAGGGGGACAAAACAGAAGAGACTCATAAACATGGAGAACAAACTGAGGGTTACTGGAGGGGGTGTGGGAGGGGGAATGGGCTAAATGGGTAAGGGGCATTAAGGAATCTACTCCTGAAATCATTGTTGCATGATATGCTAACTAATTTGAATGTAAATTAAAACAAATAAAATTAATTAAAAAAATGCCTCTAAGTTTCCTGGAAATCTACAAAAGGAAGTTCAATGTAGTCCAACTCCAGAGAGCATTCTGTATCTTCAGATTGCTTTTGAAATACGTTTAAAGAAATAATGTCAAGCAACTTGCTTTTGCGCCAGAATTAAAAAGTTAATAATGTACATACATTTCTCCCCTCAAGTTAAAAAAGAAGCTAGGCTGGAAAAGCTGTTTACTTTTCATTGGCCAGCTGTTTCTCTGCTTGACTTGGTGCTACATCTGAGGGAGGCAACAGGACAGCTTACCTGAGGAGCTTAAGATTCCAGGAGAGCAAATGACCTATGCAAAGTTCAAACCCATACCTTGTGGTTTCAAAGTTCAACACTAAGTCCTTTAATGTTCCATCTTTACACATACATTCATCCTTATGCTGGTTTATTCTTGTCCTTGCACATAGAACATGGGCTGGTTCCCCAGTGCCTGCCATGGCAAAGTGCCACAAAGCTGGATGGCTTGGAACAATAGACAGTTATCATCTCCAAGTTCTGGAGGCCAGGAGTCTGGAATCGAGGTGACAGTGAGGTCACGCTCCCTCTGAAGGCTGTGGAGGAGCACCCTTCCCGATCTCTTCCTAGCTTCTAGGGGAGGACGTCGGTCCTGCTGTTCCCTGGCTTGTAGCTGCATCACCTCCATCACTTCCTGTCATCATATGGGATTCTGTACCTTTTCACAGCTGTCTTCTGAAGACACCTGTCATACTGGATGAAGCCCCACCTAAATCTTCATCTTAACCTGATTAATTCTGCAAAGGCCCTATTTCCAAGTAAAGTCACATTCTCAAGCACTGGGGTTTGGGACTTACCACATCATTTTAGGGATACAATTCAACCAGTAACAGGCTATAAGCTCTTTATAGACAAAAAAAAAAAAAAAAAAAGGTGGTCTTGTCCTCTCCTTCGTCACCTATGCCTTCTAGTATAGTGTTGATGACACGAATATCTGATGTTTGGTGTGCTATACAGAACACGAATTTTGTTTAAAAAGGACTTCGAGATGAGAAAGCTGCTTTGGAGAAGCAGATACTAAGTTTAGAGGATGCTCAAATGCAGAATATGGTGCAGCCATTAATGGGAGAACCAGCGAGGTGGGCAGAGTCATATGATCTAGGCTCTGGCCCTTCTGTGGTTCTTACCTAATTTGATTACCTTGTAACTGTGTTTCTTCGTCAGTCATAAGAGATAATATCTCTTCTGACTATCCTACTTGGATATTATGAATACAAAAGACATAATAGATGTAAAAAGTGCGTAATGCCATGCAAATCCTCAGGCATCATTATGAACCCGAGCCTATGGTGCCATGGCGTGCTCCCTGGCTGCCAGAAACGCTTCAAAGTACAGCAGATGACTTTGTGCTCTTCCCAGATCTGTTTTGATCCCCCTTACCAGTCGCCTCCAATCACATTATCAGTTCCTATTAGCTTTCCTGCTAAGGGCTTCCACCCATACCTTTCTTCAGAGTATACTCTTGGGCACTTGTTTTTATGGAGATCTTGAAGTCCCAGAGAATTGTACTGCGCTGCCTCTTCCACAGCAGCTCACCACCAGTAAATAATTGGTAAGGGGTAACAAAAGCTCAGCTTTCTTTCTTCAACTAGGACAGACCTGAGTTTTTTAGATTCTAGAAGTCCTCACGAGATCAGATAAAGGATGGAATTTCAAATGAAATTGATTCCATGGGGCGCCTGGGTGGCCCAATCGGTTGGGCATCCAACTTTGGCTCAGGTCATGATCTCCCGGTTCGTGGGGTCGGGCCCTGCGTCGGGTTCGGTGCTGACAGCTCAGAGTCTGGAGCCTGTTTGGGATTCTCTACCTCCCTCTGCCCCTCCCCCACTCGTGCTCTGTCTCTCTCTGTCTCAAGAATAAATAAAATATTAAAAAAAGTTGAGTCCTACCTTGGCTTCTTCTCTTTATTAACATACCTTCCCCACTCACCAGTGTCCCCTGGGAACACTTGCTTCTTAAACCTCTCGAATATGCACTTTAACTTTGCAGACTTCTTTTAGAAAATCTGATCTGAGACAGCTAGTACTTCTAAGAAAAGGGTTCTGGAGTTGGAGCACTCCCTGGGCAGCTGGCAACGAGGAAACCAGTAGGGGTAGAAAGGGAATGTTGGTAACTACTGGCACGTGATAGCACTGCAATCACTAAGGCTTTTATCTCTACTGAACTGGGGCAAGGTCCTGATGAGACAGGTTGTGGGGGACCTCTGGGATTTGACAGGTAAAGGAAAAGGAAACATAAGGGCAGCTGAACATCACCAAAGCACTTAAGAGAGAACATGAAAAATGTGACCCAATCTCAATTTAAGGTAATACATGAAATCCTGGGAGTTTAAACAGCGGTGTTTAAAGGGTCTTTCCCCAGTGGCCAGAGGGCAAAATGTAGTGACCACCGAGGACAGAACTGAATTATAGAAGTAGCAGAACTTGAGACAAGGCTGAATTTGCAGGCTTGGCAAATCTCTAATGCCAAAGTCAGGGCTTTGACAAAGAGTAATTGGAAAACTTAGACTTGGGGTGGTGATAGTTGGTTACATTTATCAAACTTTAAAACTCCAGATTTCCCCCAGAGAAGCTGGGCCTAGAGAAACAACCTGTTCCCCTCTGTGCAGACTCATGGTCAATCTTTTGGCCAAAGACTTTGCAGAGGCCTCAGGGGAAGCAGATGGCTGCAAAATGTTCCCTCTGGATAGCAGACTAATAACTAAGGTCAAGTCTCAACATGGCCTTGCTGGGGAGCACCATATCAGCTAAGGAGACAGAGGGAGTATATTCAGGGATCATACACTGAAGAAGACCTGAATCGTATAACCAGGCAGGACCTGAGAGATCATGCCTATTAGTGGATTTTGTGTCTGTAGGGGAACTCTCCTGAATCTCAAGACTTGACACCCCAGCCAGCACTCATGGAACTGGTTCTGATATGCGTCCATAATGATTCTTAGAAGGTTGGAAAAGGGGCTCCTGTGTGGCTCAGTTGGTTGAGCATCCAATTTCAGCACAGGTCATGATCTTGCGGGTTCATGGGTTCAACAAACCCTCTGTGCCGACAGCTCAGAGCCCAGAGCCTGCTTTGGATTATTTGTCACCCCTTCTCTCTGCCCCTCCCCCACTTACACTCTGTCTCACTGTCTCAAAAATAAATAAAATTTTTGTAAACATTTAAAAACAGTTGGAAAAAAATAATAGCCCACATTAAGTGAAGCAGAGATGCCAGAACTGCTTTGGCAGAGATGAAAAAACTTGCTGGGTAGAGATTAAAAAACTCATAAATTGGAATGCTGGAATGGAACTATTATACAAAAACTTGAAAAATTATCATCTATGCTCTTCAAGAGGGCTCCAAAGACATCCCCCCTGCTAGGATGATAAGGAATGTGCTAGTGAAGAAGGCGGAGGGTATTGGCACTGGTGAGAAGCTCAGTCGTGGGTATCCTTTGCAGGCCAGAGACAACAGTAGGTGAGACCATTAGGAAATTGGACTCCCTACTATCAATGGGGCTGATAGGGTTCTAGAAGAGCAGAAGCTAGGTGATAGCACAGAAACAAGAAAAGTAAGGTGGATATAATTATTGTAAAGAATATTCAGTGGACCCTGATCTGCAAGGGTTTTGCAGAGATAACTTAAAAATGATGTATTCCTGGGTTTAAGCTAGAGGGGTAATTGACAAGGACTTGAGGCTATATATCTTTAAAAGAGATTAAAAATGGATTAACAAAAGCTTAACATCAGTCACACCAATAAAAATCTTGATGCTTTGCCTGGTTTCCAAATCAGAGCCAGTTGTCAGAAAAATAAAGCACATCATTTGAAAGATAGGCAAAACCAACAGGAAAGAAAACAAAACAAAATCTGCAATGGCACAGCTAGTGCAACTGTAGTGATTCTTTCTAAAATGCAACTTTCCTTGAATTACCCATCCAAGTGTATGTAAGAGAGAGTAAGATGCCCAGATCTTTCAAGAGCTGTTACATACAAGGGCTGGCCTTACAAATATAAGGGTAAACAAAATGCCAAAAGGCTCCATGGTGGTTAATTTTTATGTGTTAACTTAGCAGGGTATGGTGCCCAAATATGTGGCCAAACATTATTCTGGAAATTTCTCTGACAGTGTTTTTAAATGGAATTAACATTTTAGTTGGCAGTCTTTGAATAAAATAGATTATCCACCATGCCACAGCCCTCACCCCATAATGTAGGTAGGTTTCATCCAAAGAATTTAAGACCTGAATGGAACAAAAGCCTGACCCCTGAGCAAGAAGGAATTCTGCCATCAGAGTGCCTCCATACTTGAACTACCACAATGGCTCTTCCCTGGGTCCTCAGCCTGGATCTCAAGCCTGCTGGCCCACTCTGCAAATTTTGGACATCCTATTGGTTCTGTTTCTTTGGAGAACCATAACTAATACATGTCCCCTCCAAGAACTTCTAGCATATGGTGTTGAAGTTATAGATGGAGTCCACACCAAAGTCCCTTGCCATAGGTAGTCATTTCACTTGTTCATAAATATCTACTTGTAAATTAAGGAAAACTGAAGTCACTCAAAAGATGTTATAACACAACACTGAGCATATAAGACAACCTCAGATATTAGGAAAACAAAATATCCTTAGACCTCTGATGAAGCAAGAGCATCTGAGGGTCAAAGTAATCAATGCATTCCTGGCTTAGACTGGAAAACAGTAGTCCTTTCCTGTTTCCCAAGTGTAATTGTGCAAGATACGTTTTGTTTTGTTTTGTTTTTTACTGTAACTGATCAGCCTGAACTTGAGTGTATAAAATTCAGCTATTGATCTGCTTAATGCATTATATTCAATATTCATCATTTCATAACCTAGCTATATTCCCTGCGAAGACATTTCCTTCACTAAGGAATTGATAAATGTATTTGTGAGGGGAGCATTTTCAACACTGAAATTATCTGTGTTTTCCCTCCTTTGTAGGCCAGGCATGACCTTGGGAAAGTCCTCCAGTTAGAGATGAGCTTTCTTATTTTAATGGTAACAATGGCATCTTTGAGTAGCAGAGGCAAGATAGTAGACTATAAGTGCTACAGATAAATGGGCATGTTTATTATTAAAAGAAACAAAGAAGTATTATAATCAGGGTCATTTTGGACTTGAGAGATCTGTGGCTGTGGTTATTTGCTCAGTTTCTATAGGAATTAAATAGATAGTAAGCTTAATAGAATTTTTTAAATCTATATAATAGAAATAGTTCTAGTGGCCAGCATCCTGACTTGAGTCAACACAATTGAGAGTTGTTAGTTCTCTCTTAGTTTCCAGAGTTAAGCTAGTTTATTGATCTGAAAGCCTATAGTAGCATTGTTACAAGTACATAATTTACATCTTCCCCCAAACCTTCCCTAAAGGAACCTGTTGCATTTGAGTAATTGTTTACAAAAGGAAATGTCTAGATATTGCAGGTATTAACAGATAATGGCTCTGCATTGGTGTTAATTGCTTGATATCCATAGTGTCACTGGAGTTGGCCAAAGTGGCAGATGATGGTGGTCTTAGTTTACATCTCAATTACAGTGGTCCTGTTTGGTCCAGAGATATATCTAGCTAATTTCCCTAATTCCTGAATGTGTGATTAGAAGAGACATAAGTGACCACAAGTGAAATTCCTACATGGGCCCTTTGACCTATGGGAAGAGAGGCATTATCGAAGGAAAGGCTAAGAAATTCCCTGGGATTTCTCCTCTGTTACAATGTAGTAAATCAGAAACAATGATGCATCCCTGGAGAAATAAGAAATATGTGTTCACTAAAGGCCTGAGGGATGCAGTGCTGGTAGTAATTACCAATCTTCCTTTAACCTGTTATTTTGCCTGTGAACAAATCACATGGGGCTTGGGTTATTGACCATGAGCTACATGCAACCTAACTCAGTGGTAAGTGCAAATTCAGATTTACTAGAGTAAACTCTCATAAATCTTGACTCTTTAATAGTAAGCTATTGATCTTGTTAATGCTTTCTTCTTCTAATCAACTTCTAAGAGTCACAAAGAAGCGATTTCACTTTACTTGGCAGATGATACGAAAGAACACACTCCAGTGTGTTATGTGTTCCCTTCAAAATCTAAAAAGGCCCATCAAGTGTTGTGCCTCTCTTTATCATGGTAGGTGTTGTGAGGTGCCACATCTAGTCCTTCATCTCTGGGACCCTTTGGGCACCTCTACATTTATCTGTCATCATATCTGATCATTGGTAAGTTTCTGTGGATTCAGAGTCAAGCATCTGGTGATGGGCCTGGAGACACTGTTGGTGAGCAAGGTAATGCACCTACAAGATGAGCAAAGACTAGAGGAGAGCACAACTAGAGCAAGCAGGGGCCACAGGGACACTTTCTCATCTGCCTGTGTCTCCCCTTAACTAAGGTGAAAAGTCCCCAGAGAGATGTTTGGTGCCTCCTTCTGCTCCCGATATCATGTTAGTTTCTTTATTGGTCATCTGCAACCCAAAATGATGCACAAAAAGGGGTTCTGGAAAACACAGTTGCCAATTCTGGACGAGTTGTCCTCGCATAATCCAGCCCACTGATTTTTTTTTTTTTTTTTTTTTGGTTGGTTCCATCAGCTGTTTGCAGAAATTTGTTAAAATTTCCCACTGTGATTATGGGTTTTTCCATTTTACTTTTAGTTCTATTAATGTTTGCTTAATGTATTGCAAAAATAGGTTATTGGGTAAATTTGAATTTGGTATTTTCATGTTGCCTTAGCCATTTATTATTATGAAATTATCTTTTTTTTAATTTTTAAGCTTGTTTATTTTGAAAGAGACAGAGACAGCATGAGTGGGGGAAGGCCAGAGAGAGAGGGAGAGACTGAATCCCAAGCTGTGCTGGCAGCACAGAGCCTGATGTGGGGCTCCAACTCATGAAACCGTGAGATCATGACCTGAGCTGAAACCCAGAGTCGGATGTTTAGGGACTGAGCCACCCAGGTGCCCCTATGAGATTATCCTTTTTATGTTTAAAATAATTCTTGCATTAAGGTATACTTTATCTGCTTATAAAAAGTGGTCCCAGGCCTCCATCAGATGCTCAACATTGGACCCACAGAGGTGTTAGCTGCTTCTCATAGATGCACAATTTCCCACATCTCTTCATGGATTTCCTCTTTGTGGTCCTACATCGGTGGCTGGAAATCCTTGGCTTTTAATTTTTTTTTTTTCCTATTAATGTTTCAACTTGTCCACCTACACCTGTACGTGAGACACACTGATTAGTGACTTTTTCTGATGCTGTGAAACTCTCTTCCAGATTTTATGTTCCTTAGCTTCTCCCACCTTATGCCTTTATGCACCTAATATTCACAGTGGCTGTTTCTCTGACAGACATTTACAGCTGACTTAATCAAAAAGGTATAGAAGATATGAGAGGCGTCTATGTGGCTCAGTCAGTTAAACGTCTGACTCAGGTCATGATCTCACGGTTCGTGAATTTGAGCCTCACATCTGGCTCCGTGCTGACAATGTGGAGCCTGCTTTGGATTCTCTCCTCTCTCTCTGCCCCTTCCCTACTTGCTGTTTCTTTCTTAACACATAAATAAACTTAAAAAAATTTAAATATATAGAAGATATGAAACTATGTACATATATACGTGTGTGTAACAATATATAATAATACTAAGCCCTAATCCTCAATGACAAATTTAACATAATATGATCATCTGAACAAGACAGAGCCAAAAATTTGGCAAAATTTAACACTCTTTAATGATAAAACTCTTTAGCAAATTATGAATAGGAGGGAACGTTCTTATCTGATAAGATATATTTATAAAAAAAGTATAATGAACACCATATATTGTCATAAAATAATTAAAATTTTGCTCCTCTGAATGAGAACAAGAAGAAGATAGAATCTGACCTGTATACTTTTCTTCAATACTTTGCTGATGGTCTACCCAGTCCAATAAGGCAGGGAAAATAAAATAAATTAAAAAATGGGCAAATAAAGCAGTTCTTGCTTGTGGGATACATGATTACATATGTTTACCAAATCCAAAAGAAATTATACTCAAATTTAAGGTAAATAAGTAATTTTAGCAAAATATCAGAATAACTGGTAAAAGATAAAAATCAATTTTGTTTTTATGATTTTACAACAAACGGGAAATGAAAAAAATGTATACTTTAAAAGTTGTTTCAAGTTTTATTTTTACTTGAGAGAGAGAGAGAGAGAAAGGCCAGGGGAGGGGCAGAGAGACACGGAAACAGAATCCAAAGCAGGCTCTGCACTGTCAGTGCAAAGCCCAATGTGGGGCTCAAACCCATGAACTGTGAGATAATGACCTGAATCACCCAGGTGCTCTCAAAAAAATATATACTTCTAATACATTAAAACATAATAATGTAATAAACTTTTTTTTTTAATTTTTTTTTCAACATTTATTTATTTTTGGGACAGAGAGAGACAGAGCATGAATGGGGGAGGGGCAGAGAGAGAGGGAGACACAGAATTGGAAACAGGCTCCAGGCTCTGAGCCCGACGCGGGGCTCGAACTCACGGACCGCGAGATCGTGACCTGGGTGAAGTCGGACGCTTAACCGACTGCGCCACCCAGGCGCCCCATAATGTAATAAACCTTAAAAAGGAAAAAAAATATGCACAACATCTCTGTTCTAAATATTATAAATTTTCACTGAAAAAAAATTAAAGAAGACTTCAATAAATTAATATATCCTGTTTATGAGTTGGAAAACTTAGTATAATAAAATTATTAATTCTCCCACAGTCAATCCTGATCAAAAGGATCACTTGCTTTATTTTTTAATATCATGCTGATTTTAAAATTCATATGAAATGTAAATGACCAAGAATGGTGAGGGGATATTGACGGAGAAGAAGAAACCCAGAGGCCTTCCATTACCTGAGAGAAAGACTCATTGCACAGAGTATGGGAGGTGGTATTCTTCTGAAACAAGGCTAAGCAACCAAACAGGAACAGAATGATCCAGGAACAGTTCCACATAAATCCAGCCAATGATTTGTGAAGGAAGATAATACCACCATGAGGAAATGATTTTATTTTTCAGATTAACACACAGTACTGGTTCAATGGAAATACACATGGAAAAATATCTTACCTGCCCTTCACACTATTCATAAGTGTTAGGCTTTTAAAGGAAAACATAGGAGAATATACTCATGATGTCAAAGTAGGAAAATATGTATTTAACAGGACAGAGAATTTGCTATTCAGAAAAGGAAAATATGACAAATTGAGCTATGTGAAATTTAAGAAACTCTATTTATCAAAAGGTACTACTAAGGGAGTGAAAGTTGAATCCCAAAAGAGAGAACATATTTATAATATAAATGTATATAAAACAAAGGATTTGTCTTCATTATATGTGTATACACACACACGTAACTTATAAATCAATAAAGAGAAGAGGAAACAGTTGAATATCAGGCAAAGAAACAATAAAAAGTATGTCACAACGGGGCCTTTTATAAACCTACAAACCTATGAAAAGTTGTACAACTTTAGTTATGAATAAAAAATATAAATTTAAAACACTGAACTAGACTTATTATGGAAACAATTTTGTAATACATACAAGCATCAATTCATTATGTTGTACACCTGGAACAAACATAGTGTTATAGACCAATTGTACCTCAATAAAAAAGCACAATGGAATACTAGTGTATAACCACAAAATAGGCAAAATGATGAAAGTTAAAAATATCAAGTGTTGCAGATGATGCAGAGCTACCAGAACCTCCTATACTACTGGCAAGAGTATACATTGGTAGAGCTACTTTGCAAAAATTTTTGGTAACATCTACTAAAATTGAATATAGTATTGTATGTATATATACAATTATACATACACAATATACAGATTGTATATATTTATTTCAGATGACCCAAGTCTATTCTTCTCTATGTTGCTCAAAATATGTGCATATTTGTATAAACCATGAGACCTGAGCTAGAATGCGCCTAACAGTATTACTTGTAATAGCCACAAACTGGAAATTCCCCAGTGGCTAATCAACAGGTGAATGCGTAAATGGTGAAATACTTTAAAGAAAGAATAGTGAACGATCCATAGTTATCCATAACAATATTGATGAACTATACAAACTACTAAATAAAAGCCATCAGACCCAGAAGAATACATACTAATATGACTACGCTCATGTCAAGTTGTATCCGGTAGGGCTCAGTGACCGGAAAAGAATGTTGGTGCTAGTGAAGGTCTGTTTCTTGATCTGGGTGCTGAATGCTTGTGTTTAGTTTGTGAAAAATCTGTGAGCTCCATATTATTGTGCACACACGTATCTGGGTCTTCATTACACGTTTAACGTATAGTCCATAGAGTTTACACACATAAGAACAGTTAACTTCCTAAGGCCTAACAAACAGGATTAATCTTCTGTAAGGGAAATCCAATATGTGCTGTGCTGTACTACCTGGTTTTCCCTAAATGTAACACTGCACACTGATAAGGCAGTTGCAGTCAGTCACTAGGTGGCTGATAGTCAGTGTGGTTCTTCCCTTATGAGTCTTCTTGGTGATACCAAGCCTTCCCAAAGACAATGTTCAAGTGGCTGAGGATCTACAGTCTTAGATCTGCCTTTCCCCTACAGTCTAAAATCAGAATAACTAAACACACCTCAATATTTTCCTTCACCGTATATTGTACGGAGAAGCTAAATCTGCATGTACCATTCTTTTGTTCTGAGCTAGATCATCTTCATATTTCTTTTGATTATTGCTCTTCTTTATGCTTTGCAGCAGAGATGACATTTATAGATGAGACAGAAAAGCTATCATTCCCCCAGAAAGGGGGTAAGCAGGATCTGTGTGGAAATATTTCTTAAACAGCGACTTGTGGCTGATGAATCCTGCATGCAGCAAACAACTACACTCTACCTCCCCTCACGCAGACAGCCAAGGCCACAGTCCCCATTTTCTGGCTTTACCTGAACGGGGACCCTAGCTTCTGGGGAACGAAAGTCATCTTATTTTAGAGTCACTATCTTTCAGGAAAAACCTGATGGAAGTCTACATCAGAATTCAGCATGGCACCCTATGAGCAACCTCCAGTAATTTGGCATTGTGACACTCACTCATACGTGACTGGAAGCTCTTTTCTCGAGAACTATGAAGACCCGGGGTCTCAGCCCAGTGCTGCCACAAATTAGTTGTTTGACCTTGCCGTTTACCCAAACTGGGTCTCAGTTTCCACTTCTGAAAAATGACTGAAGTTTAGGGTGAGAGATCCCTAATGTCCCATTCTCCTCTGACAATCTATAAAGCTAATTTAACAGCAACATGCATATTATTAAGTAATGTACATGTGCTGAGGATAATCACATTAGCAGTGTTAAGCTACTCCTATGAATTCCAGATGTCTAATTGGCATTTAACAAAAGAGTAATATTATTATTGCCATAATCTGTTTCAGGGTTTTCTGTCTGCTGTTTAATGATGATGGACATCTTTAAAAATATGAAAAAAATCATATGGATTGCACATTACTCTCTATTTGGTTTTTACGGATGGGTACATTTTCTCATTACCTTCACACAGTCTGTAAAACAATGGCTGAGTGTTTTTCAGATACTGTATTTTGGTAACTGCTATTCTATGAACACTCTCTTTCCTCTTTACCTGCTCTCTGGTATCATTCACTAATCAGCAGAGTGACCTTGGATAAATCACTCCATTTCTCTATGCTTTAGTTTTCTGTTTTACATATCAATAAATGGCTTAGACCAGTGTTTGCCAAAATGTGTTTGGAAAAACAAAGCAATATGCAAAGGAGTTCAGTGATCATAGTAACCTGAACAAAATGTATTAAGTATCCCCTGTATCTATGCTTAGAGAGTAAACATTAGTAATCTAAAGGCTCTGAAAATTCCTGCAGCACAGAAACATACTTTGCATTATTTCACTGTACTTATCCTAGGCTCATTAATTCACAGAATTCTTTATCACTGACTGCCATTAATAATGACTTTCAGATGAAATGATCTAATAGAATTAGGATACCCCATACTTGATAATCTCAGATATTTGTCATAGTTCATATTTTTGTCCAGACTTATTGAGATGTAAGAGAAAAATACCTTGTACTTTTCTTGTTTGTCTCTTAGCATTTGGAAGCAGGCTCGTTTCAAAGTTTGAGCTCAGTTTAAAAAAAAAGCATGTATACAGAATGAATGAATGAATGAATAATGAATAAATATGAGAAATCTTAATTTTATTTTTTCAGATTAAATTTTTAAAATTTTCCAGTGAAATATGTCAAATGTGTAAACATTTGTAGAGAATAGTGCAAGTTATTAAATGTGCCATCTAGACACCTAAGTGGTGAGCATCTCCATAACGCAACTCCTTTTATGCTCAGAAATAACCATTATATTGTATGTGGTGTCAATATCATTCTTATATGTTTAGTTCTTCTTTATGGATGTCTAACAATGCACATTACTTTTTTTCATGTTTTTAAATGTTGCACAGTTATTACATTGCATTTTCTCTATTCCTATGCTACTTTTTGTATCAACATTATGTTAGGAAATACTATCATGTTATTACAGGCTTATCTGGATGCTCTGGAATGCTGCTCCGATTTTCTTTCAGAACTTCCAGAATTGAGCTACTCATTCCCTCAGCAACTGGGTATGTTGGCTGTGGATTGCTCTCAGCTGAGACCTCTCCAAGGGGCTCCCTCAGTCAAAGGGATCTGCCTTGGCCCTGGTGACTTCACTCCAGCAGCCAACCGTCCATTGAAAGGCTGATTGGTACGCAAAAGTGCAGCTCCCTTGTCTGAATTGGGGATGACTTTGAAAAGATTTCCCCATGTCAGAGTGCCACATGGGATTCACTGAGGGGTTTGATGAGAATGCAATACAGCAGAACATCTCCTTCTCAAGAGTAACCCCTAGGGTTAAACTTTTGTGGGAAATGTGGGACTCCAAGTCTGTTTTCTGGGGAGCCCCCAACCTTGAATATTGCTCTTCTACTGAGATTTTTTTTTCTCTCTGTCGAATAGCATTCCATTGCATGGCCACCCTCAAATTTATTAATCCATTCTAGCTTAGTGAAGATGTAGATGGTTTCAATGTTTAAAAAAATATTGAACATAGGGGCGCCTGGGTGGCTCAGTCGGTTAAGCGTCCGACTTCGGCTCAGGTCATGATCTCGCGGTCCGTGAGTTCGAGCCCTATGTAGGGCTCCGTGCTGACAGCTCAGAGCCTTGAGCCTGCTTTGGGTTCTGTGTCTCCCTGTCTCTCTGCCCCTACCCTGCTTGTGCTCTGTCTCTCTCTGTCTCTCAAAAATAAATAAATGTAAAAAAAATATATTGAACACTCTAATGGATGACTTTGGGTGCACACATGGGCAGGTTTCTCTAGGGATACCCCCAAAATATAATTGTCAAGTAGCAGGTTTTATCTTCCTCAACTCTTCAAGAAACTATGAGGCAACAGTCTAAAACTGCTGTATGATTTGCTTTCCTGTGAATTCTCATATTATAAACTTCGGTTTTCTAACCCTTCATTTTGGTATTTTGGGCGCTGACTTCTATCAGTGGAGGCTCCTTGCTGCCAAGCTTGCCCCAGTGCTCTGCCTCAAAGCCCTGAACAAACCTTTGTTGTCTGTTCGGTGGGAGAAACTCTGCCCTAACTTGATCCAGAAGCTCTGCTACTCTCCATGACAGGTGCATGATCTGAGACCTCTACCATCGTTGCTCAGGGTCTGGAGTATAAGAATTCATTTCTCTTAACTGTAAACTGTTCAGAGATTTTCAATTCAATACACAGGCTCTCACATAACTTGTATTTTTCTTTTAGAACTAAAAAAATGCATTTATCTAAATGTCTGTTTTAGTAGGACTGTGCGGCATCTAATTCATGTTCTCCTGGTCTGCCTCTTGTCTGACTTCAGTAATATCCTGTTCTAACAGCACCCCCAGCAATAATTTACTATTAAGATTCTGTGGTCATTTTAACTAACTAGGTTTCAACTTAGTGCCTCTTATCTTCAATTTATTAATATTCTAGTGTTCAGAATAAAGTTTATTAAAACAATTTGCACCCTGTGGGAGTCAGGCTATATTTCAAAGAGAAACCTATATTAAGTAGTCATTTAAAAATTTACTGACTGGAATAGCCCATCCTATTTCAGAGCTGAGGGTATTGCTGAAATTTCTGTCCTTACGAACAGTTACTTTTGTCTCAAGAGTTCCAGTATCAGCTGGTAATCCCTACAAGTACAGAATTCTCAGAAGAATTAGATATTTATTTATTTTCCCATGTATTTATACTTGGCCTTTTTCAAATAAGTATTTCATTTTGCTAGATTTGGTCTGAAATTTAAATTGATATAAATGTGAATTAAACTATTTTTTTTTACATGTGACTCCATGAGACCCTAAGACAAGAAACCTCCCTCCCCTCAGGCAGTTAGTGGAAAATTTAGGGATAGATCACTGGCCTCCTAAGGCCCTGGTCATTTCCATTTTGTTGTGTCTTGTAGCTACTCGTACCTGACCTTCTCTTCCACTGAAATGTAACAAGGAATGTTCTGATCTTTGGAATGACACCACTTTACTTCTTCACTATGGAGGCCAAAATTATCCACGTTCTACTTACGTGGGTTCCTTCCTTGTCTGGCACCTCTCTGAGAAGGAAACTATCCTTCTGAGGAGGATAGACACATCTTTTATTACTGTATGGTTAAAGAGTAAAATATGAAAAAAAAACTGACTACAATTTTCTTTAACTCATAGGATAGAAATACTATATACTGTTTTGCTCTATATGCCTTTTCCTGCAGAACAATAATCAGACATGTAAACTATGGGGGGAAAAACTTTCAACAATTTATGATCTGGAAACAGGACACATAGAATACATATAATTTTCCTGAAGCCAAACAAAGCCTCACTGTGAACCAATCTCTGAATTTTTATGAATTGAAATTTCAGTGCACAGTGCTGCAGTAGGAAGTTATTAAAATTTCAGACAGATACACTGGAATCTTAATCCCTATTCTTCCATGTATGAGCTGAAGGATCTTAGGTAAGTCACCTTAGTTCTCTAATTCTCAGGTTCTCAAAAACAAAAACAACATTTACTTACAAGCGTGCTATAAGGAATAACAATACTATACAAAAATAATTTAGCCAGTGTCTTGCTCATAAAAATGCATTGGTAAATGAGAAATACATTCAGAACTAATAATGTGGATATAATTATTTCCATTGCTTCAATGAATATTCCAATTCTATCCTTGAAACTCAAGTGGAAGCTAATATTCGCCACTCTTAGCACCTATCTAAAACAACGGCAAGGGCCATTTCTCATCTCCAGCAGAGAGATTCAGCTGACAGAGTGATATATTCCATGTAAACAAGAAACTATGAGTATTCAGTGCCTCTAGGAATACTGACAGAAAGAACGCTCATGGGATTTTTAACAGAAACCATGCTTGATTAGCAACTATCCAGAGGCAGTGGGCAACTAGAGACATCCTTTGAGTGGTTCCTACCTTCCTGGAATCAAAATGGCAGTCTGAAAACAGAAAAAATATTTTGAAAAAAGTGTATGTACCTTATGTTTATTGCAGCATTATTGACAAGAGCCAAAATATTGAAGCAACCTAAGTAGCCAACTATTGAAGTATGAATAAGGAAGCTAGGATACACACACACACACACACAACTAATAAACAGCCATAAAAAAAAAGGATGGGATCATGCTATTTGTGACAACATGGATGGACCTGTAGAGACTATTACATTAGGTGAAAGAAGTCAGAATGGGAAAGACAAATACTATGATTCCTGTTATACATGAAATCTTAAATAAACAAACAAACAAACAAACAAACACAACGTAGAATCAGACCTCTAAGTACAGAGAATAAACTGATGGTTGCCAGAGGAGAGGGGGTTGGAGGATGGATAAAAAGGATGAGGGGGAGAAGGAGATATAGGCTTCCAGTTATGGAATGAATAAAAGGCAGAGCATAAAGAATATAGTCAATAATATTGTAATAGCATTGTATGGTGACAGATGGTAGCTACATGTGTGGTGAGTATAGCATAATGTATAAACTTCATATAATAAATGTATAAATGTTTATGTTGTATAACTATGCTGTACAGTTGAAACTCATCTAAAGTTGTGGTTCAACTATATTAAAAAACAAATGGGGGCACCTGGGTGGCTCAGTCGCTTAAGAGTCCGACACTTGATTTCGGCTCAGGTCATGATCTCATGGTTTGTGAGTCTGAGCCCTGCATCAGGCTTTGTGCTGACAGTGCTGAGCCTGCTTGGGATTCTTTCTCTCTCCCTCTCTCTCTGCCCCTCCCCCATTCACTCTCTCTGTCTCTCTCTCAAAAATAAATACAGTTTAAAACAATTTAAAAAATGGCAGCCTTGCCTGATGGGGCCCACACACTGACCTGTAATCATGACTGATGTGGGGCCTACACAGAGTCCCATAGAAATGTCTGACCACCAGAGGTGCTTCTCTGCTGTGTGTCCATACAAATATGTGGATCAAGTCACTGAACAGTGGATAGCAGCCCTTTTTTCTTCCTCCTTTTTCTCTTTTTTCTCCCCTCACCCTTCCCTGAGGTCACAATTTCACTCTGGGACCACATGTTGGTTTGAGACCATGCAGGAAACCAAGCAACCTCCAAGTGCATATAAACTCAGGCAAGAAAATCATTAGGGGCTGACTGGAGTAACAAGACAGTACTGTCTCACATTCAGGGGAAAAAACATTCATTTCCCACCTTGCCTGCCCTGCTGTGATTTCCCAGAGACACAAATCACAGTCCAGAGAAGGGAGATGCTGTAAGAGTTTACTAAGAGTCACAGACTGCTCTTTGCTCAATTAACTCATAGTGAACTGGGAGCCTGGAGCGTTTTCGAGCATTTGCTGTCTGTAGTCTTAACCTACTGAGTGTTACACACACGCACACACCATTTCCTCCCACCTTTAGAAAAGAGAGGGCCATCTTAGGACTTTCTTTTCCGAAGGGTGTGCCTCTTCACACACTACTGACTAATTGATCTTTCTTCAAAGGGCAGTGGCCTTGGAGTGAGGGGCTCTGGGATGGACCTCAGCTTTGTTTCTCACTTGCTCCATGACCTTGGGAAAATTACTCAGCCTCTCTGAGCCTCAGCTCTCTCAGCTTTGAAACAGTGAAACTCCCACCCACAGGATAGTTGGTAGGTATAAATTATGTCTATGAAAATGTCTGGTATATAGGAATTAGTTCATAAGAATTAGCCAAAGTTGATTATCATGCCATTCTTCTGGCTCAAGAGCGTGTGGTGTCATTTCTTGCTAGTATGGGCCCAAATTCCCTTGCATTCATTTTCCTGGCAAAGGAATCTGCAACCACAGCTCGTACTTATCTGATCGTGGATCTCACATTTCCCCAATACACATATGACCCTCCACTAGCTGATCACCGTTTTCTGTTTTACATGCATACTATGTTCTTTCCCCCTCATTACCTTGGATGATCTCCCTGTAGTCCTGATGAACCCGGGTGTTTATTGACTAAGAGTATCATAAGGCCAAAGACTCTAATCACTTCTATGGGTGGATGATATTCCCCTAATCTAATCATTAATTTTGTATTCATTCATCTACTTTTCAATAATATATTCCCAGAATTATGTGCCAGACATACTATCGGGAAAACAGGAGTGGCTAAGGTTGACACAGTCCTGATTCTCAGGTAGCATTTGATCTAGGGAAGGAGGTAGGAGAATGGAACGAACCATCAAAAATTGTTTACTTTGACAATAAGCACCAGCCTCCCTCTTGATGGGAGACTGATTAGTGAGATCATGTTTATTAGGGGCTAAGTGTAGAAAGTGAGACTTTGAGCGCCTGATGCCAGGTGAGTATATGCTCAGCTTATAAAGGAAAAAAAAAAAAAATTGGAACTTCCAGGACAGCCCTGGAGGCAGGAGATAAAGAGCTTCCTAAGATGACTAACTGTGCCCTCAGATCTCTTTTCTGATGTCCCTAAAACATCCTGTAAAGTATATTTTACTTCGAAATATGTGTGGTGAATTTTGTTCTACGGTGATGTTTATGCTGCTGGTCTAAAGAGTATATTGTGAGAAGCACTGTCCTCTGAAGGAACACAAATTTGTTTCTAAAATAATGAGCCTCGATAAGCCTTTCGAAGACTCTCAAGATAGGGAGGAGGTCTGGGCCCAGAAATTTTGAGAAATTAGCCAAGTTTGGTTTTGGTCACCTGTTTCCACAATCAATATTCACTAACAAGTGGCCAGTACCCTATACTTATCCATTGTAGTTCCCAGAAGCACCATGGGCCCAAGATTTATGATTTTGACATGCCATCCCTCAAAGCTCCCATGGCTCCTGTGATTTATTCTCCTCCATTGGCAAGTACAGAAAATCTGATAATTATGATCTCATTGAGCATTGAAGATCTGATCCCACCTCCCTGTGACACCTCTCCAAGGAGTGTTTCTATTAACACAAAGACATTTCAGGTACTGAGATAGAGACCGGAGAGGGATATTATGGGACATGGGGTCAGGGTGGAAAGCATTCATGCCACAAAGACAACTACTCTTCACAATTTTGGGCCATTGAGATTCACATGTATAATTACTCAAACTTAGGCTACCTGTTGGTAAAACACACTTTTCTTTTATGAAAAGCCATATTCTCTTTGCACACTCTCTCACACACACACACACTCACACCACATGTGCACACTCACAAATTAAAAACATACATACATGTTCACATATATTTGTACTCCACAGGAAACAAGGCACATAATCAAGACTGCCTCACTTTTTTTTTTTTTTTTAATTTTTTTTTCAACATTTTTTATTTATTTTTGGGACAGAGAGAGGCAGAGCATGAACGAGGGAGGGGCAGAGAGAGAGGGAGACACAGAATCGCAAACAGGCTCCAGGCTCTGAGCCATCAGCCCAGAGCCTGACGTGGGGCTCGAACTCACGGACTGTGAGATCGTGACCTGGCTGAAGTCGGACGCTTAACCCACTGCGCCACCCAGGCACCCCATGACTGCCTCACTTCTTTTAAAAAAAATTTTTTTTTAATGTTTATTTATTATTGAGAGACAGAGCATGAGCATGGGAGGGTCAGAGATAGGGGGAGACACAGAATCCAAAGCAGGCTCCAAATTGTTAGCACAGAGCCTGATGCGGGGTTTGAACCCACAGACCATGAGATCATGACCCGAGCCGAAGTCAGAAGCTCAACCAACTGAGCTACCCAGGCTGCCTCACTTCTTGATGACAGATGAGGTCTATCTGACTTGTGCCACAGGAGATGACATCTAAAAATAAACACTAGAGCTTTTTGTTTTATCTAAAATGTCTCCCTTATACCTTAACTAATTTGAGAGGAAATTATAATACTTATTAAACCAAATATATTATTTGTTGGAAAGATCGTAGATTTTGAGCATGTGAAAGCTAGTAGTATTTAGAGAAATAATTGTGGACTATACACGTATGACTCCCTAGTAAATAACTATTTTACCCAACATTTAAAAGATGACTTTTCAAGCAGAGAAATAAAATGAAGTTACTGAGAATTTTACTAAATCAACTGAACAGTTCAAGTTCTATGAAAGAATAAAGAGAACCTAACTATATTTTATTTAAAATCAACAGCAGCAGGTAATGAATTTGGGGAAAAGTATGATCTGGTTGAACTCTTACTACCACTCCTTGCACGGCATTAACTGGGACTTTAAGGAGTACAGAGCTGGTATCTGTCCTCCTCCCCACCTACTTGTCCAACCTCACTCTTGGCTTCAAGTTAGGATGGAGATCTTTGTTGCTAGATTTACTGCCATTACCCCTGGTGAAGCCACCACTCTCCCTTATCTAGGCTCATCTGCCAGCTTCACCCAGCTGGTGGCCTCACACACCATCTAGTCCATTCTCCTCCCCAGGACTCGAGTTTCCTTTTCCAAACATAGACATAATTATCACAGGAAGAGTAATGTTCAGCTTATCAAGGAAATGGATTCAGAAGTTCCAAACAGCCCCGAGGGAGGAGATAAGGACAGACAGTAGTGCAGACCTTCCAAAGATGGCCAAGCGACTTCACGCAGACCCCTTTTTCTGAAGACCCCTTAATGGCTTCCCATAGTTGTTAGGATAAAAGTGCCTACCCTTAGTAAGCTCTCCACATCTCAATATAGTTTCATCCCTGTATCCATTTGCATTCTTAAACTGCACAAAATCCTCTGGCATTCAATAACTGCTCTTTGTCAGTGTTTTCAATGGGAACTTGTGCCAGTGTCTTATTGACCTTTGCAAGAATTTTTCCTCTGTTGTAAGGAATAGTTTTTTATTTGCCATCTACACCTCCCTTAAGTTATTTTCTCATTATCCTCTAGGTCTTTGTTCAGTCACTCCTTCCCATTTGAGCTTTCTCTGAATTCTTTACCTAGGTCATATGCCCATTGTGCATTCTCATATTTATAAGATATATAATATATATTATTTAATATATATTAATATATAATAATACATTATTATATGTTAATTATATATAAATAATATGTATTAATAAATATATTAGAATATATAATAAAAATAAATGATAATATATTAATTATTATAATATGTATTAATAATATATATATTATTTAACATGCTTCTCCTGTAATAGACTATCATCTCCATGAATCCAAGCGCATGTCTGTGTGTCCTCACCATTGAATCCCATTATCTACTGCAATGGCTGACACAGAGAATGTACCTGACAAAGACTCCTGGAAAGAACAAAATGGGTTGGTTCTGTCATTGGCGACTTCAGAGGATGAGGACAGTATGATCCTACTCTTCATCTTTGAGAGAGAGACCTGAGGGAAACCCACATTAACAGTTACGTATAACCTCTCTTAGTAACTATTCCCAGTTCTGTTATTAATTAATTCAACATATTCTTTCCAAAGTTACATGTAACAGGCATCTGTACTCATCTGTCTGTGAGGAACTTGTAGACTCTTAAGTACAGAAGGCAAATTTCACTTCCCAGTATAGGGATGAGATAGAAACCTCACTCCTCCGACTTCTTTTACAGCTAGGATGCGAGATGTGACTGAGATTCTTTAAATCAGGGGCAGCCACACTCAACTTTGATTCTAAAGCTGGTGACACAAAAAAATCAGGAAGACAGGAATACTTTAAAGTGCATTTCAGTGAGGGCAGCAGCAGAAAGAGCCACATTCAGGTTCCAGAGCAGTATTGGCCACAGTAATAACAGTTCAGCTCACTATTAAGTACCTGAACACAATGGCATTGCCATGGGACAGGAGGCCTGACCTCGGCCGTTTTTTCTGGAAGAGCAGTAATCATTTCTTATCCGCCATCACCCACAGCTGTAAAATGCAGAGGCTAGATTTCTGGTGAGTATGGCCAAAACTGTGTTTCTTCTTCCTCCTACAAATAGAGCAGAGGCTTCACCGGAGGCATAGCAGGGTAAGAATAATTGGCCCCAACTGTCTTCACTCACTGATAGGGCAGAGGTTCTGCACTGGAAGAGGCAGGCCTAGAAGACCTAAAGCTACTGTCCCCACACAGCCTTCTTCTCATCCAGTAGGGATATAGCTACCAGAAAAGCAGAACACTGATCCGGGGCCTCCAGCTCCACATCTGTAGCTCTCTGAGAATTTCCCCAGAGATGGAGCAGAGAGCCCAGAAACTACTAAGCAGAGACTGCCCCCCAGGTCAGAACAAATTTCAAAGATCAGTCTCAAGAACCAGCCTCAGTAGAAGGACTCAAATGTAATTGACCCAGACCAAGTAGCAATTTGTGCCCCAGGGCATTGTCAGTAACAACAGGGCAATCAGCCAGCAAATAGTAGAGATTAACAGGTGATGTGATACTAAAAGAAACAAAGAGAAAAAGAGATCTGGAAACAGACTCTGGCTAAAATCACCCTCATTTCAGTTGATGATGCACAGGCCCAAAGCAGTACCCTATAATGACCAACTTCAGACGCTTGGTTATTTTTGTTTTGAGTAACTTAGTTTACGTTGTTTTGTTTTGCAGCCACATATAAAAGGTAGAGTGTTTATGAGATTACATGAATTTTGAAAATATTTAGGATAGTGCCCAGCACGGAGTAGATGGTCACTAATGTCAGCTGCTCCCCGGAGTCCCTGAAATAAACAGTTTACAGATTTAATGCTAAAAGTTAAAACGACCTATGCCCATATGCCAAGTACTATGTTGGGTCTCAGAAAAGGTAGGAAGAAAAAAAAAATTGGTTCCTATTCTCTAGGAGCCCGCATTCCATCCAAACCAACAGAAAAATCCACCCTGTATACACTTCTTCCCTGGAGTCAGCCTCAGTGAGGTCCAACACTCTTTAAACCCACACAGAATTAATTCCAATGTCTATGTCTTATTTTTCATCACTGTTCATCTTCTGATGATTAGAAGAGTAAATGCAGAGGAAAAATGAGACTTCTATTTGCTAATAGACATAGAGAAGATGGTTCTTGTGCAGCTATACATCTTGCTCAGGTCTGAGATTCTCCACCTCTGATTGCACAGGGCTCTCTACAGGGCTACCTTTCTTCCTCCAGGGGCAGAGATGGGGGGAGGGTGGGAGTGAGGAAGGATTAGAAATTGTTCTCCACACTTGACAATGAGTATAACAAAACAGAATATAATTGCCAAGAATGGTGCCAGGCCCATCAAATATACTCCTTTTAATTTGATCTTTAAGTAAATAATATACCGGAATAATTAAGACTAATTAGGTACCTGTGTTCCATTGGTTTCCTTAGAAGCAGACCCTGAGACAAGGACTCCAGGAGTGAATTTGGGAAGTGATCCCAGGGTGTGGGGAGTGAGACAGCTATATAGGGAAATTTGCCAAGGAGGTTACCCTATTTCTGTTTACTGTGTCTTACTACACATAAGGATTCAATCGCATATAATCATCGATGCCATGCAACCACTTATATTTATATCCCCATCTATCTATATACCACATATCTATATCACATGCAATTATAGCACATATAATCACATGTAACATTAAAAACCCTGTTTGTTTTTATGATATGTGCTATTCTAATATGTGTTAGAAAAATTGAAAGGGGAAGTGAAGTGGGTGTGTATAGGGTCGAGTATGTAATTGGTAACAGAAGGAAAATAATCTGAACGAGGAAAGCTATATATCTTCAATTCATAAAATTTTCTAGTTATAAATTTATACCCCTAAACCATGAAGGTCATTACCGTAATAAAAAACAGAAAATATCAAGTGTCAGTGAGCATGTAGGGAATTCGGAACCCATGTGCACTGTTGGTGGAAGTACACAGTGGTGTGGCCACTATGGAAACAGTAGGGTAGTTCCTCAAAAACTTAAGAATAAAATTATTATATGCTCTAGAAATCTCACTTCTGCATATATACCCAAAATAATTGAAAGCAGGATTTGAATGAGATATTTACACACCCATATTCATAGAAGTATTACTCCATAATAGGCAAGATAGAGAAACAACTCAAGTGTCCATCAGTAGATGCATGGATAAACAAAACTCTCTCTCTCTCTCTCTCTCTCTCTCTCTCTCTCTCATACTACCCAGTCTCAACAAGGAAGGAAATCCTGTCACAGGCTACAAAATGCATTTACCCCTAGGGCATTACCTTAAGTGAACTAAGCCGGTTACAAAAACACAAATATGTAAGATGCCACTTATATGAGGCATTTAAAGTGGTCCAATTCATAGAAACAGAACATAGGTTGGTGATTACAGGGGTTAGGGGAAGGAGAAATGGAGTGTTGTTTAATGGGTAGAGAGTTTCCGTTTTGTGAGATGAAAAAGTTCTAGAGATCAGTTGCACAATAGTGTAATATACTAACACCACTGAACTGCACACTTAATGGATAAGATGACCAAATACATTTATCAAGTTATTTATTTTAAATATGTGTAATTTATTAGTTGTCAATCCTCTTTCAATAAAGCTGTTTTTAAAAGTTTAAACTACTTTCTTAGCTGTTTTTTTTAGAACTGTATGAGGTCTTGTTTTGCACCTTGTCATCTCACCCACCAGCTTTAGGAATCTTCTCGATTCCCTGTCTGCAAGACAAGCTACCACCTCACTCTGGATAGCTCCAATTATCCAAAAACAGTATCATCCTTATACTGAGCTGAAATTTGCAAATAGCTGACAATTACCACCAGTAGGAAGACCTAAGAACAGTGTCATAATCCTGGCCCATTAAAGGATGCTCTTGTCTTAGCCCCACCTCAGAACACATCTTCAGTTTTGTGGCTTAGTTCATATAATTCCCCAAATGTATCTGGGGCTCCAAATCACAGCCATCCAAACGTCCAACTAGGAATCATTTGAAAGTTGACCAAAACGTTTAAGGTTGTTCAGAAAAGAGATACACACTCCATACCTCACACGTTCCACCCTATTCCACAACTGCATCCTATCAATGAATCCAGAAAGGAGGATAGGAAAGATTATGCAGGATTATGTTTCTTTTATGGAAACGTGTTGAGGAATCAAAAATCCAAAGAACTCCTTTGATGTGCAAGATGCATTTTTGAAGTATCAGACCGCAGCGTTTTCTGGGTGTTGCTTCTTATTCTTTCGTTTAGTAACTCTGTCTCCACCATGAAACACGATTACCAGCAGGCCATGACTTCGACCCTAAGACCTCACATTTGCTTTCTATTCTATGCGTTAGTAAATTCGATATACTATTTATGTCCTCAGTACAGTGAGTGTTAATTAAAGCACATCAAGTACGTCAAGGCCTTTTACTTACAGATGTGAGCTGAGTACAGAACTATTACTATAATCACAACTGAAAAATAAATTCACATGCCTCCTTTACTTCTCTGTACTAGAGGTCATTGCTTCCAACTCTTCCAAGTCATGATAAGGTGATAACATATGCAATCTAGCATCCAATTTTAATTTTATCTTTCTTCTGGAATAAAGATTTAACCTCTTGAGGAACAACCCAAAGTTAAAGTGAAAAAAGGAGTATTTTCCACATGCCACCTCCATGTAGTTTGGTTCAGGATACGTTTTTTTTTCACCCCTTCCATTCCTCACGGGAAGAGAGAAATCAGGATAGAGACTAGGTCTCTTTTGTACTAAAAACATTTTATTATCTAATCTTAGTGGTTGGGATATGATTTGTACCAAGGCCCAAGAAGTTATTCCAACTGCAAAAGGCTCTGTGCATGCTGAGATGAATTGAAAATGCAATGTCATAGGAGGAAACAATAAAAAGTTGAAATTGAAACCCAGAAACTGATCAAAACTAAATACCCTTAAAAGTACGAAGATCCAGTTTTCACAGTTTGGTTGAAAATTGGGTGTTATCAGGGTGATTTGGTACATGTTGCATCATCTCTGTAAGCCTCATTTTCCTCAACCTACCCTTTTTTGTGTGAAAATGAAATGAGGTCCATGGCCCCAGGGCAAATGCTTAATGATGGTAGCTATTACTGGGAACCAATTTATGATCGTGGCTATAATGGTAGGTCAGAAGTTAGGCTGCCCAGATTCTAATACAGACCACGACATTTACAAATGGTATAATCCTGGGGAGGCAACTTAATATAGCCTTTCCTTCTTTTCCTCTTTTATAAAGTGGAATAGTGCTATTTCCTATTTCCTAAGATGAAGAAATTTAATGAGGTAGTGTATGGACAGACCTAAACCAATGCCTACCACACAATAAGCATTCACACGATGCCATTTGTCACTATTATCATTGCCATCATAGCATTATAAATGCAGTTTTTTTCAGGATTAACCAGCTACAGCATCTATACAATGGAATAGTGTCCAGCACTACAAAATAGTGAACTATGACACACAATGTGGAAGAAGCTCAAGTGCATTATTTTAAGTGAAAGAATCCAGACCCAAAAGGTTGTATACTGCATAATTCCATTCATACAACAGCAGAAGCCAAACCACAGGAACAGAAAACAGATCCGTGGTTTGCCAGGGGACTGGGATGGAGAGATGGTTTTATTATAAAGGAACAGAACAAAAGATTTGGGGTTGTGGTAGAATTGCTCTGTATTTTCATTGTGATGGTGGACACAAGACCGAATGTCATGGTAAAAATTCACGTTAGTCGACCTCAAAGAGAGCAAGTTTTACTTTTTGTAAATACATTTAAAAATTCAACTAAAGTATTAAAAATTTCCCATTGCCAGTGTACGATAACTCATTGAGAAATGTCTTTATTTTTTTTTTTTCAACGTTTATTTATTTTTAGGACAGAGAGAGACAGAGCATGAACGGGGGAGGGGCAGAGAGAGAGGGAGACACAGAATCGGAAACAGGCTCCAGGCTCCGAGCTATCAGCCCAGAGCCCGACGCGGGGCTCGAACTCACGGACCGCGAGATGGTGACCTGGCTGAAGTCGGACGCTTAACCGACTGCGCCACCCAGGCGCCCCGAGAAATGTCTTTAAAAAGAAGGCTCTAGGCTTAAGTTTAAAAAGTAATCATATAATAACATGTAAGTTATGTTGTCGGAGATAAAAACTCTTCTACAAGTAGCTACAGTAATTTCCTCAATTCTTTGCAGTTGCACTGTTGACACTCCAATTCCAAATACCAGACAGTAGATCCTCAATGCAGCTCTCTTGCTCTCTCCAAGGTCCTACATTTGGACCAAACTAATAAAACAGAACTTTCAGGACGTGTGTGTGTGGAGGGGGGAGGGGGGGTGAGGGGGCTCTTAGGTTATGGTATCTCATGCATTTAGTGAATTAGCCATTTTTAATATAGAAGTTCCTAAATTATTAACATTTCTCAAAGTGATATTTGATGGCCAAAGTAATATCTTTGTGAAGTATTAAGTGATTTTTATGAAAAAGTAGAATAAGCTGACAGAGAGTCATAATTACACTGTCAAAGAATACAAGATTCCATTTTCTCAAAGCCAGCTATATTGCCTAGTTTCAGTTGCACAGGCTGTCATCAAGATGGTAAGATTTATTTCTCCTCTAATTGAACCGTAGCAGCCAGTTTTATGCAAGAGATATCTTCTATAGTGCTCACTTTTTCAGAAGGGTGCAAAATCCATTGCTTATGTAGGAGATTATGTACACAATTAACACCATGGCTTGCATGCCAGTGGAACTAGAGAAGGAAGCCTTCCAGAGCCCTGGGATGCTGTTCAGATATTTAAAAATATAAAACAACTGGTGATTTATTTATTAACTGGAAAATGAAAAGTATTCTCCTTCTATAATAGTTGGTTCCAGACTCTAAGCTCGAACGAACTGCCCACCAGAGATGTGAGTTTGCCCTCTTTGGTGCAATTCTTATGGTTTGCTTTTTCATGCATTGAGAATAAAGGGTGTGCTATTAACCCATTATGGTTACATTAAGGTCTGTGTGTGGCCTATTCTTATCACCTTGGATATTTCACACACAAATAATTAGAGAAGTATAATGATCTAGCACTTAGAACCAGGGAGCATAGTCAATAGTTAACATTGCTCTTTTGATCTGTTACTTGTGTCATTGGAGACGGTCTGACTGGTCTGCCCTTACAGTAACAATGTAAATGCTCATTTTTCTTCAGTAGCAATTATTCATGGGACACCTCGGGGTGTATCTTGTTTGGGGCTAAAAACTCGTGGAACACACAGAAGCAGATGGTATGTCTCAGTCCTGAGAATGCTCCAGAATAGAACTGGTGAGTTAATATTGGTGTTTATGAAAAATTGGAGGACAAAACTCCCACAAAATTCTATAGTGTTCAATGCTGAATTGAAAGTAATTAGATGTGTCAGTGGGTGGCACAGTAGAGCTTAGTTGTTCAGAGTGCAGTTTTCAGCATTGGCTTTCCTAGGTCTCAGTCTGAGTTTTACCACTAACTAGATATGTGTCTCTGAGTCAGTTAGTTAAGCTACTGTTTTTTTTATCTGTAAAATGAGGATTTTATCACCTGCCTCATAAACTGTGTCTGAATTAAATGCAATTTTCCCTGTAAAGTAATCAGCACAGTGCCGGGCATTGCTCTGATCATAGCTATGGATGACTTCCTTACTGCAAATCCTATCACTTATTGGAGCTTTGTCACTTAACTCTTCATGTGTTGAATTACACTTCCTTCCTGAGCAATACTTCAGTGGACTCTTCTAAGTCATTCTCATCTATTAACCCTTCACACCACGCTGAGGATGACTTCAAAATAGGCTTCTTTCTCAGGCTCCCCTCTCTCCATCTTAAATGCTGGTGTTCTCTAGAGTCCCCTGAGGATTCTCTCTACTTCTCATCTACTTAGTCTCCCTGAGTGGTCTTATGTACAATGATGACATAAAGAAAGGGCTAGAGATAGAGTTGTAAGTTTCCTACAGATTCGGTTATAAAAGAAAGAAAAAATGGTAATACCTTGAGGATTATTAAACAAATCATTAGTGTACCTTTATTCCAGGAACTATGAATTCAAAACTGATGTATACCTTTCATAATTGACATATAAAAGTGTTTGTGAAAGCAATGCCTGGGTGGCTCAGTCAGTTAAGCGTCTGACTCTTCATTTTGGCTCAGGTCATGTTCTCATGGTTCATAGGATCAAGCTCCCCAAGGGATTGAGCCTGCTTGAGTTTCCGCTCTCTCCCTCTCTCTCTGCACCAACCACCCCCCCCCCATGCTTGCACATGCACTCTCTCAAAATAAACATTTTTTAAAAAAAGATGTTGGTGAAACATTATTTGGTAATAAGATTAGGTTACTACACATGGACTTCCCTACATCTGTTTCACCTTATTTACCAGTATTTTAGTTTTTTGAAACTTTCAGTTTAACTACCACCTTTGCATGAAAATACTGACTATCCCAGTCATCTTCTGGACCTTCAGACCAACTTAATATAGAAAATTTAGCAGACATTTCTAATATTACTTTTGAATAAATTTTAGATTTACAGAAGAATTATAAAAATAATACAGAGAGTATCCTGTATGCTTTAGTGGTTATCAGCTTAAGTTACCATGGTACATTTGTGAAAGTAATGTCACACACTGAGTGATGAACATGGTTGTTGTAAAAATATATATATATATATATTGGAGCTCTCTGAATTATTTGTATAGCACAGAGCCTCCCCATCTCACCTAGTACAAAGCTTGTCTCAGATGGGTCACCTGTAGAGAATTTCAATTGCTCCCTTATCATTTGTGTCAAGTTACCTTAAATAATGTTTTCCTTGACCTCGGTTAAATATATTTCCATTAACAAGTAGTTGCTGTGGGTAAAGCATTTGCTACTTTCCAAGTCTGTGTCCCTTTTACTGCATCCTGTAAAGGGGAAGAAGCAAGGTCTGCTCAGTAAGTGAACTTTGCTTTAAGAGATAATCACAAAGAGTTGTTCAGTCTTTTCTCCCCCAGTCAAGGGCCTGGTCATTTACTTCCTTTGTCCAATTCTCTAAGTACAGTATTGATCAGTGGCCCTTTTCAGACTCTTCTCACAGGTAACAAAAGCAAGTAAATTAGTCAATTGAGGATATTTGAGGGGCCGGTGAATACACAAGACCTTGTGATTTTAAGCACAGTTTTTGTGAAGTTTATAAAGTATGTATACTTAATTAATCCTTTGTTTTATTTTTATATAAGTGTTTGAATCAAGTTATTAATTCTTATTTTTGACATTAACATGAAGAGTATCCTTGCCTTAGACCTGAATAGGCCTCCAAACCAATATTTTCCTACGACCCCTAGAAATCAGCTACATAAGCACTTAGCAATATTGACCAAGCACCTGCCATGGGAGCAGCCATGCACATGCTAGGAGAAGTAATCTTAAGCATAGAAGTTCCTTGCCCTTGAGCACAGAGCTAAGTGCTGGCAATCACTAGACTCTTCTGAGATTTGGTATCTTAGTCTGTGTATTGGGAATTAAAAAGTCTTCTGTCTCTTCCCAGGGTATTGATGTATGAATTAAATGAACTAACAAGTATTGATAAAAACATTAATACTAATAACAGCTAACATTTACATAGGACTTACTACATGCCAGGATTTCTTTCAAGTGTGTTCTGTATATTGATTTAATAAGAAAATATCTGAACTGCCAAATATTATAAAATTCAAAGTGTGGTTGTTACCCTGAGCATGTGAATACATCAAGCAGAAGTTAAGTCCTAGAGAAAGTGGAGGCCAAATAAGCTTGGAGAGACTCATCAGGCCTCAGATGCTATATTGGAACACAAAACTATGAGGTCCCAGGTCTGCCTCCTCACCAAAGTCACCTGTAGCATCATCATCCTCCTCTTGTCATTGTTGGCATTACCACCATCGGTATCATTGCTGCCACCATCACACTCAACATTTTATATTGCCTACCTCCTATCAGGCACTTTGTATGCATTATTTCATTTCATCACAGCATGAAACTCCTGGAAAGTCACAATTATCATTCTCGTTTTATGGATGACACAAACATGTTACTTGCACAAGATTATAAAATTAATAAGCCTGGGTGTGTCAGTGGGTCAGTAGGATAAAACTTTCCATCAGTACCTGGATGGCTTTGAGTCAAGATGCTTTCCAGTGTTTTACCTGGCATTTTGTGCTTGGGAAACGTGATAATTCTCACCACCTAATTGTAGCTCCAATAATAAGGGCATCATCAATTCTAACTTCCCTCAAGAAAGCTAAAGGATGCCAAAAATAGCAGGGCCTGATGGACATAAGGTAGTCTGTTTTTCTAAAGAAGAATGAAATTTATCTTCGTAAGGAGTAATCAGCTCTCCATGAGAGACTTCATAGCATCTACATTTACACCACCATCATTACAGACTTGCCATTATAAAATTCCTCCTCTTCCTTTTTTTCATTTGCTTTTCCCAAATAAGCAAAGAATAAGGTCTAGTCCTTAATTTTTCTGTTACTTCATACTTTCTGTCACATTCACATAAACTTCTTAAGGGCAAGAACAGTATTTTCATTCATATCCTTATCCTTACAACATCCAGCACAAGGCTGGAAATATATCAAACACTTCCACCCATGTATTTAATTTTATGAACATTGGGTGTAGCGTGTATTTCTCAAAGGCAAACAGGCATTTGAGTCAGAGGATATAAGGTTAATCCTGCTTTTGCTATGTATTGTGTGTCCTTATACAAAAATATAACTTAGCAATTTAATTCTTCTCATTTGAACATTGTGGATTATTTTCCACAATGATTGTAAGAGTAAAAGCTATAGACCAGTTTAAAAAAAATTTTTTTTTTCAACATTTATTTATTTTTGGGACAGAGAGAGACAGAGCATGAACGGGGGAGGGGCAGAGAGAGAGGGAGACACAGAATCGGAAACAGGCTCCAGGCTCTGAGCCATCAGCCCAGAGCCTGACGCGGGGCTCGAACTCACGGACCGCGAGGTCGTGACCTGGCTGAAGTCGGACGCTTAACCGACTGCGCCACCCAGGCGCCCCTATAGACCAGTTTTAACACAGTGCCTAACATAGAACAGGTGCTCAGATATAATTCAAAGATATTCAGTAATATTCAGATAAATGATTGCTTCTAGTGGAAGAAATGCAAATATCTATCTGTTGTGGTCTTGTTTGGAGCAGACAATAATAATAAATGTCCTATTTTCTTCAGTGAGTCCAACCAATCTTCAGAAATCTAGTGAACACAGAGCTTCATATAATATCTACCGACTAACTGAATTTGATATGTGGGTCATGATCTTCATATTCTCCTTTGTCTAATGGAGAAACCAGCAAGTAAAATAGACGAATTCAACACTGAATAAAAGGAAAGGAGGTTAGAAGAGAATACTTACTACATAATACAAGAAAAGGAGAGAGGTTGAGAATGGCCTGCAAAGATCAAGATTGAGGCAAGTTTAGTGAAATAAGAATGATCCTTTAGGAACATGGGAGTAGCACAAAGAGAAACACAAAGAAAGCTATAGAGTGGATCACAGGCCAGATGACAAAATACTTATAAACTAAGCTGATGCATGTTTTGGAAGTTGGAAAGTAGGTTGTTATTGTGCTATGGTAAAATTTGTCCACAATGTGGACAATGGGTTGACTTGAGCCTGAATGGTTTGCTCACAGCTTGCAGAAGAAGTATAGTTAAGAGAAGATTTTAGGCCTCAACTGAGATAATAGTGGTTCCGGAAATGGGGAAAAATTAGAAAGACTTGAAAAACACTACCAGGTAAGAAAAGAGTAGGTGTGGGGATTGACTGGCTAAGAGAGATAAAGAGATAAGAGAGAGGCTTAATGGCTTTATGAATGGCCAGGCTTAATGGCTTTAACTCTAGGAGATATGATAGAAACCTAAGGACAAAAGGGAAAGAAAAGAACAATAGCATCTATTGTGATGATTTTGAGGTGGAGTGCCATTTGACAGCCAGTTTGGCAAGCCCAACAGTCTTATAAAGTGGTTTGTCTGAAACTGAGAAAGAGCTTGCAACCAAATCTATACTACAGGATCTATTATAACATAGACTATAATTAAAGAGTGTAGATAAAATTGTCCAGGATATAGATACGGGGAAAGAAGGAAAAAGGCTGAATATTGAACCTTGAAAATACAGTATTTAAGCAGAGGTAGTAGGAGAGTCTCTCTTGAAGGATTCTTAGAAGAAAGAAGAACTATGGAATAATGGAGACCAACTACACAAAGAGCTTACTGAGGGAAGAGAAGAAAAAAGAAACATTACTTTTTAAAAAAATCTATGAAGAGGCGCCTGGGTGGCTCAGTCGGTTAAGCAGCCGACTTCGGGTCATGATCTCACGGTTCATGGGTTTGAGCCGTAGGGCTCCGTGCTGACAGTTCGGAGCCTGGAGCCTGCTTCTGATTCTGTCTCTCTCTCTCTCTCTCTCTCTCTCTCTCTCTCTCTCTGCCCCTCCCCCGCTCACGCTCTTTCTCTCTTCTCTCAAAAATAAATAAATGTAAAAAAATATAAATCGATGAAGAAATTTAGTAAAGGTTATATTTCATTTGGAGAGGTAAAAGATATAAAGTAGCCAACACAATATTAAAGGAAAAGAAAAGCATTGAAAGACTGGCACTGTCACAACTTAACTATAAAGCTGCAGTAATGGGGGCACCTGGGTGACTGTCAGTTAAGTGTCTGACTCCTGATTTTGGTTCAGGGCATGATCTCACTGTTCTCGAGTTCGAGCCCTGCATCAGGCTCTGCACTGACAGGGCTCAGACTGCTTGGGATTTTCTTTCTCTCTCTCTCTCTCTCTCTCTCTCTCTGCCCCTCCCCAGCAAGTGTGCACACTCTCTCTCTCTCTCAAAATAAATTTTAAAGCTGCAGTAATCCAGACAATGTGGTATTAGTGAAAGAACACACAAATAAAACAATATAATATAACTGAGAGCCCAGAAATGGACCCAAATATAGTCAGCTGATATTTGACAAAGGAGCAAAGGCTAAGTGATGAAGCAAATAAAGTCTTTTCAACAAAATGGTCCTAGAAAGAAATGGATATCTGACATGCAAAAACAAAACAAAACAGTCTGGACACAGACATTACACTCCTCACAGAAATTACTTCAAAATGAATCATAGAAAACATTTAAAATACAAAATTATTAAATGCCTAGAAGGTAACATATAGAGAAAATGTAGACGCCCTTGGGTATAGTGTTAACTTTTTAGGTATGACACCAAAGGCATGATCCATGAAAGAAATAATTGATAAGCTGAACTTCATTAAAATTAAAAACTTCTGCTCCACAAAAGACAGTAAAGAGAATGAGAAGACAAGCCACAGACTGGGAAAAAAGATTTTCAAGACACCTCTGATAAAGACTGGTAACCAAAATATACACAAACACTTTAAAACTCAACAAGAAAACGAACAACTGATTAAAAAAAAAAAATGGGCTAAAGATCTTAACAGAGACTTCATCAAAGAAGATCTACACAAAAGTGGCCAAAAAATCCTATGTAAAGATGTTTTGGGGCATAAGCCATCAGGGAAATAAAAATTAAAATAAGGAGATTTCACAGCATACGTAACAGAATGTCTAAAATCCAGAATAGCAACAACATCACCTGCTGAGCAACGATGTGGAACAACAGGAACATTCATTCATGGCTGGCAGGAATTTAAAATGGTTCAGCCATTTTGGAAGACAGTGTGTCCATTTCTTTTTCTTTCTTTTTTTAAACTTTTTTTTTTTTTTTAATTTACATCCAAATTAGTTAGTATATAGTGAAGCAAGGATTTCAGTAGATTCCTTAATGCCCCTTACCCATTTAGCCCATCCCCCCTCCCACAAACCCTCCAGCAACCCTCAGTTTGTTCTCCATATTTATGAGTCTCTTCTGTTTTGTCCCCCTCCCTGTTTTTATATTATTTTTGTTTCCTTTCCTTTTTGTTCATCTGTTTTGTCTCTTAAAGTCCTCATATGAGTGAAAGTCATATGATTTTTGTCTTTCTCTGACTAATTTCACTTAGCCTAATACCCTTCAGTTCTGTCCACGTAGTTGCAATTTTTTTTTTTTTAACGTGTATTTGTTTGAGACAGGGAGAGATCAGGCAGGGGAGTGTCAGAGAGAGAGAGGGAGAATCCCAAGCAGTCTCCCCACTGTCAGTGCAGAGCCCAATATGGGGCTTGATCTCACAGACTGGGAGATCATGACCTGAGCAGATATCAAGAGTTGGACACTTAACTAGCTGAGCCACCCAGGTGCCCTGGTTTGGCCATTTCTTACAAAACTAAACATACTCTTATTATATGATTCAGCAATTGCAACTCATTGGTATTTTACCCAAAGGAGTGGAAAACTCATGTCGGTACAAAAGCCTGCATATGGTTATTTATATCAGCTTTACTCATAATTGCCCAAGCTTGGAAGCAATTGAGATGTCCTGTAGGTGAATGGATAAATAAACTGTGAAACATCCAGACAATAGAAAATTCAGCGCTACAAAAAAAATGAGCTACCAAGCCATGAAAAGACATGGAACAAACTTAAATGCACATTAATAAGCAAAAGAAGCCAATCTAAAATGCCTACATACCTTATGATTCCAATTAAATGGCATTCTGATAAAGGTACAACTATGGAGAGATTAAAAGATCAGTGGATTCCCGGGGCTGGAGTTGAGGGGATAGTTGAATAGGCAGAGTACAGAAGATTTTTAGGGCGATGAAAATGCTCTGTAATATACTATAATGATGGATACATGTCATTATACATTAATCTAAGCCCATAGGATATATAACCAGAGTGAACTCTAAACTGTGGACTTTGGGTTATTTTTATGTATCAGTGTAAGTTCATCAATCTCTGGGAAATTGCTATACTTTTTGCTGTGAATCTAAGTGTTCTAAATATATACATACCTTAAAAAAAAAAAAAAAAGTTATCCAGGTAGGTGGGAAGTGAAAATTCAGAAACTCTGACAGCTGGAAGTGGGATAAGATAGGAAGGAATAAAGGTAATTGAAACAGGTTGAGCAAAAAATGAGAGGAATTAGGAAAATCTTCATGGCTTCTCAATCAGCTAACAGCTAGTCCTATTAAGTGAATGACTCATTGGCAAATTACTGATTGTAAACTAAAACTGGAATCTTCCCACTGTAAAAACTATGTTCACAATCCACCATCATGTGCAAGAGTATCTCCAACTACAAATTTGGCCCAATTATCTACCATTAAAAAGTTCCAAAATCATAGGCTACTGAAAAATGATAACCCACAATCAACATTCTCCAAAACTTTTCAGAGGACCCCTAGTGAACAGCAGTTGCTCTACACACATAACGGCTAATATCATTCATGGGGCTGGAACTTACCAGTACTATTTTGAGGTTTCTATTTTGGATAGAAATGTCAATTATATTCAAGCAATTTTAAAAGCTAATTTAGAAGGTTTTCTTTCCAAGCTAGCCTCTATTCCTCAAAACCTTTCAACATCCACTCTTTCCTAAATTGTCTCAGTAATAAAGAGCACTTACTTCTTAATAGGACTTTCTAAAATCATGATTATGTGATCAAAGTCTTCCATTAATAACTGGGCTTTTCCTCTTGGCTGCAGGGTGTATGTTCTTCTGCTGTAAAGTAATTTTCCAAGACTAAGAGTATATGCATGGAAATGTGGCTTATAGGAACAGTATTGGATGCAACTTTGACAACTATGGAGCCAGCTCTGACCCACTGATGGCTATCGTGTGGCCTGCACAATGTTAGCCAGCATAATCCTTAACGTTCTTTTCCAGTAAGTGATGAGCATTTACATTCAGGACACAGAACTTTGGATTTCTGTTGTCTCACGAAGAATTTGGGGATCTAGCGATACTGGGCTCACATTCCTCCCTTGTAACTCTATCAGCAGGAGTCATCAAGTCTCAATTTTAGTATGTCCTCTCCACTTTGTCACTTCCCCCAACTCTCCCTACTTCCCCTCAATACTGAGTTCAGTGAGTTGTCTTTTTCGTTGCAATTGTGCTCAAATTTTCCAATAATGTTAATGAAAACGCGAAATATTGATACATACATTTAGCGGAGATGAGTAAATTAAATCAGTGCAAGAGAATCGCATGTTTCAATTAAAAAAAAAAAAGGAAGAAATAAAGAAAGGAACATAAATCTGTGGAAGTGGAAACTATTACATGTTCACTATGCAAATTGGAGTAAATGTGTAAAAAAAATAGTTATACCAAACCTACTTAATTTCTGTTTCTCTCTCAGTCAGGAGCCAGTGAGGCAAGGGAACCCATACAATTGTAAGAAGCAGGTGCCATCTCTGGAGTTGGGAGAAAAACAGGGAGTGGTTGTACCTGGTAAAACGTGAAGGTCTCCGGAGCTGAAATAAACCTCTGAGAAGCAACACTCTGAGGGGTATTTGGGCTTTTGCAGAAAAGGGTGCCGGATGGGGTGGCTGTCTTTGAAAAAGCACCGTAAAGCTTAACCTGCAAGGGTTGGACAACTGGCACCCTAAGGATAAACTGCTAGTTCTGGAATGTACAGCTTTTACTGGGGGTGGTGAAATGTTTTGCTCACAGTGATAGAAAGAGCAATCCAAAGTAGCAACAGAGTGAAAAGAGGAGCTCGAATCAAAGAGAAAAAGGAAACAAAACTGAGAGGGGCAAATGCTTCCCCTCTCTTCTGGTCCCCCAACCTCCCTGTAGCGCCCTCTGTAGCCAGTTTCCTGTAGCTGGCTAAGCCCGAATTTGGTTTTTAGACCCTGACGTCACTAAATGGTGTAAAGAAAGGTGTGTTCAAAGTTGATCGTCAATAGTTTAATAGCTGATAAAACTACCTAAATGGTCCTTTGGAGACTAGAGCTTGTGATCTTTGCCTTAAAGAGAAAACGGAAATTGTACAAACTTTTATATTTTATATAGTATATTATGGTTGATAATGTCATTTCATATATATATATGTATATATATGTATATATGTATATATGTATATATATATGTGTGTGTGTGTGTATATATATATATATATATTTTTTTTTTTTTTTAATCAATTGAGTAGAGTTCAGCTCCACAATTATGAAAGGCAGGAATGACAGACATGATCACCATGATCAATTTCCCATATGAGGACATGGAAGCAGAAAGCCATTGATATGCCAAAATTGCCTATGTCACAAAGGCTGAATTGGAAACAGGACACCCTATCTACTAGCTCATTGGCTAATCACTGCCACAGGTGACTTCTACAAATCCACAGGTACCAATCAAGCCCATGAATGTTGCTGCTTTGGGGGAAAGAACTCTGGTGTTTGGCATGGCTCTTTGTCCCAGGTCAGAGATAAAACCCATCTGTTTGCTGGCTGGTTTTATTGAGTTCTGAAGAGGGGGAAAAATGTGTCTCCACTTCAAGGTATTGGATATCTGAGGGAAAATGAATTTAATGTTTTGTGGAACACCAATTTTATGTTTTTTAAAAACCCTGAAGGAGTACAACTCAGCTTACTACCTTAAAAGAACCGTGTATTGGATCGCACTATTTCTTCTAGTGCCCGTGGAAAGCATAACTCTGAGATGCATGGTGATACTCTCTTAGCTCCAATAAAAGGTGAATTCAGGTGAATTGGGGGTGGGGGGGGGAGAAAGAAAGTAGAAAAGACATCCCTTTCTTAAGAAACGTTATCGCCATCTGCCGGGAAATTGAAATAACGGCTACACAAATCTAGGAGAACAACAAGGTGAAAGGCATCCTCTTGACTTGCGCAGTGTACAACGTGAAGAATGGTAAGTGGTAACTTCTGTTTTCACAGACACTAGTTCTACAGACTAATAAAAATGTTATATGGGGGGATGGGTGACTGATATTTAGTCTTTTCTTTGTTTTAGTTGTTGAATTTGCCATATAGTTTCCTAGATTAATGGGTCTTATAGATTTCTAAACAGGAGGATAAGTTCATTCCCAGAATTCTAGGCCCAAAGAAGGGGAGGTGGAGAATAAACCCTTTTCTTAAGGAATAAACTACTGGGAAAATGTTCTGTGAAAAATCTGGAATAAAATTTATCTGAAAAACTAACACCCTTTGGAGTGCCTGGGTGGCTCAGTTGGTTAAGGGTCTGATTTCATCTCAGGTCATTATCTCTTGGTTTGTGAATTTGAGGCCCACATCAAGCTCTGCACTGACAGAGTGGAGCCTGCTTGGGATTCTCTCTCCCTCTGTCTCTACTACCAACCCCCCCCCCAAAAATAAATAAATAAATAAATAAATAAATAAATAAATAAACAAACAAACAAAAAAAATACCCTTAATTTCTCTTTTTTTCCACCATCATTTACTTCAACTTTGCTAAGCAAGAAGAACCCTACTGCTTCCCATGTGATATGTGAGTATCTGTTGGGGTGGGGGTGGGGGTGGGGCACTTACTTTCCACTTAATTCTCCATGATTCCCTGAGGATATATTTGTTTCAGCTTCCTTGACTCACACCTGTGTACATATACACATGTGCACAGGTACACATGTACATTCCAAATATGCTATTTCTGAGGGAGTATTTTCATTTCATTTGCAAATTCCCTCCCTCTCTGTCCCTCCTAAAAGGGGAGTTTCCTAATCTGAGAAGTACTGGGGGAGAATCTGGCATCAGTTGAATTATCTCCCACAGGAAGGCATGGCTACTGAATGGAAATACTGGGAATGGGGGTGCATTTGACAAACTCTTTCTCTCTTAAATGTTGAACATTTGCCCCATATTACAGAGCTTCACATGACCAGATCCTTTCGCTCTTTTTCCCTCCTTCCAACGAATTAAGTCTCCCATTCTCAGGCTCCTCATTTCTGCTCTGGCAGGTCAATTTAAATCAAGGTCTGAGATAGGAAGCTGTAAACAATTCTCCAATCCAGCTTTGCCAGGAACAAAATGAATGCACTGTCAACCCAGCTTCCATGAGGTTCTTGTGTTTGTTACCAACTTACTGGCAATGAGATGGTTGATTATAATACTAGCATGCCTAAAAGTTCAAGATAATCCATTAGGTTTCAACTTCATTATGATTATATATCCTAGAAAGGTCATGGGCTTTCTAATAAATCCATAAGCTATCTTATTACTGGAGGGATTACAGAAATAAACAAGTGAGTGCTTTTCAGGTATATTGAAGAGAAGTTTCAAACTTTGGATGCTGAACCAGGTGACATTTAAAATTGGGTATAACCCTAAGAATCTATTTCTGTAGATAAATTCCACTAAATTTTTAACTCTAGAATAATGAACTTAGAATCAGACAGTCTTGTGTTTGAGTTCCAGTCCTGCTACATTTTTTTTTTTGATACCTTGAAATGTCACTAAATTTTTCTGAGTCTCAGGATCCTAGACTGTGCAATGGGAATAAAAATATTTCTACATAAAAATGAGAATTAAATGTAATAACTAAATATGTGTAGCATAGTTCCTGCCACATTGGAAGCACTCAATATCAGTTGTTATCATTAGCCTTGTTATTGAATATAATTAAAAGCAGAAGGGACAATAAACAATCTCTCCAGCAGAAGACTAACAAGCAAACCAAACAGAAGAAGAGCTTTTGAAAGAACAAAGAAAGGCAGATCTTTCCTTGGCTTGGAACATGGGGATTTGGGCAAAGGTTGTCACTTCAGCGTAATCTGTAATAGTCACACGTTTGTAACCTGCGCCCTACCCTGCTTTCTTCCTTCTGAAAATCTACAATGACCATGATCTAGGGCTGTTTTCTACACCTAAAATGGGAGTTATAAAATATGGACCTAAAAACTTATCAACATTAGTCATTCATTGCTTTCAAAAACATATATCAGTATCTATGAAATGGTCAGTAGACTTGGTTCTAGAGACATGTTGGAAAATAGCAGGCTTGTTCCCTGTCATGATGTAATTCACCTCACAGTGGAGTTGTGGTAAATGGGGAGGTGATATATGGACACATCTTGCCCTCTCTCTCTGATTTAGCAGAGCAGGGGCATCCTTTTGTAATGACTGACTTTGCAGATCCTCTCAACAAAAAGTGGAGACTCTTGCTCTGTTCTTAATGTAGGTCTGCTCATGTTACATAATTTGGCCAGTGGGTATTAAACAAAAACAAAAATGTTTCTCACACAGAAGCATGTCAAGTGCTTGTCAGTGTCCTTGCTACCTCTTGCTGCTATTGGGAGCCCTGCAGTACAGGTTTATTCAAGTCAGAATAGCATTGAATTCTTTGAGAAGGAGTATATTGACTGGGAGGTGACAGAAGGGAAACTTCCGACAATATTTTGTTTATCAGGATGGTATTTACACAAGTATGTGGTGTATATATGCAAATGCATTGGGCTCAAGTATCATTTACTCTTGTGCATATTGTCCCTACTCTTTACACACAAGTGTGTTCATGCACACACACGTGTGTGTGTGTAACTGGAGGATTTGTCAGGAGTTATAGAATTGGGTGAGTAGAAAAATCTCAGAAGTTAACAATAATATGGGGCACCTGGGTGGCTCGGTCGGTGAAGCTGCTGACTTCGGCTCAGGTCATGATCTCACAGTCCATGAGTTCGAGCCCTGCGTCGGCTCTGTGCTGACAGCTCGGGGAGGCTGGAGACTGCTTCAGATTCTGTGACTCCCTCTCTCTCTGCCCCTCCCCCACTTGCATGCTGTCTCTCTCTCAAAAATAAGTAAAATGTTAATAATTTTTTAAAAAAAGTAAAAGGAAGTTAGCGATAATAATGGTCAACTCTGTCCATGTGGTCAAAAGACTGAGTGAGATAGAAACTGTGCAGGTTCAAGCAACATGGAGGTTGTTGATAGACTCAATGAGAGCAGTATTCCTGGAAGTAGTTGGGGAGAAATCTCATTTTATAGTAGGTGTGCAGCGAATAGGAGGTGAAAAGTTTGAGATGGTATCATGTTTATCATGATGGGACATTATTATATGCTTGCATATGGATACAGTTCAGGAGACAAGAATTTTGAGATGGTTAAAGAAAGATGATAAATGAAGCAGGAGTGTTTTTCCTTAAAGCTGAGAATTCTAAGAGAACCTGACTTTATCATGTATTATTATTAATGATCTGCTCTTTTATTATGGGTTTAATACATGTCAGGTGTTATCCTTTTTATTAGTCTCGATCTATACCTTGTTGTAGCACCTAGACCCACTCAACCCCTCTGTAACCTAAAATGTAAAAAACAAAACAAAATGAGCAAAACAAAATACAAAAACAAACAAACAAAAAAAAAACAAGAGTTGTCATCAAGATCTCAATTCTGTGACAGAGTTACAAACTTTAGTTTCTTATTCCATCTTGGTTACTGCAGGTAACATGCAGGCACAGTTTTCTCATAGAGACCATCAAAGATTACTGACAGAAAATATGCTAAAGAGCACTCTACTGCCCAGGAATCTAGATTTATCAGTAGCGTTGCCTGGTCTTAGGGTAGGCTTGTCTTTAAAATTTCCTAAAGGCCCTTGTGTCTCTTCAAGTTTTTATTTCCCCCTTCCATTCCCACAACACATTTCTTCCTTCTCCTATAAAATTGTCTTGTCACTTGTGACATTAATGTAGAGAAGAATTCTGTTAAAAGCAGTCTTTGCTTCTCTTGATATTATAGCATGCCTCAGCTCCGGCATCCCTCAAGAAATACAGGGGAGACAATAGACTTTGCTTTCTGGATTTCAAGCAAGGTGAGGAGAGGGAGTGGGGAAGGGCATTGGGCAAGATGCTATATCTTTCCATTTCATACCGCTTTGTCTGACCTACATCAAAGAATATTAGAGCTGAAGGGGCTGTGGAGATGATTTAAATCTATCTCTATTCATTTACAGATAAAGAAAGAGTGGTGAGTGATTCGCCTAAAACCTCAGTTAATTATTGACAGAGAGGGTGTCCAATATCCTCTTCTATGCCTGCTGCTGTGTTTCCACTGGAAAAGTAGCTTTATGTACCTGAGCCGCAATGAACTACAAGTGATGGTTCTCAGACCTGGGTGATCATCAAACTTAGCTATAAGTCTTAAAAAAACAAAAACAAAAACAAAACACACACACACACACACACACACACACACACAGAGATTGCTAAGTCTCACTCCCTATCTTAGGATATCTGCACTTATGCTGTAACCTCTAATTAGGAAAGAATTAATACAGCATGCCTCATCTTTGGAAAGATCTGTGTACATGTTGCCCTTTGACTGGTGTCTGGGAATTTGGGTTTTGTCAAGTTCTCTAAGGTGATAAGAATATTTTGCCTGCCAGGTATACCAGTCACAATCACCTGATTTCCTTCCAAGAGTCTGAAGCATGATAGTCATGGCCAGCCATCATGTCTATGTAGCTACTCCCTAATGAAAATCCTGGCCCCTGAATTTCCAATTGTCATCCCTAGGCAGAAGAACTATGTGTGTGTTATCTTCTCCATTCCAAAATTCAGAGGAGAATGTGTTCTGTGGTCTCTTTAGGGAGAACCAAAGAAGTCTTCATGTGAATATAAACACTAGAACTGCTTGATCCATTTTTCCCCTTACTGACCCAGTTGTGTATTCTTATTAGGCTGTTGCAATCAATGTATGTTGGCCATGAAAACTATGTGCAGAGTCTCTGTAATCCTTCTAGAGAAGTGCCATGCTTGTGGTGATCTTGGTTGGGGCTGCTGATACAAATTTAATCAAAAGTGGTTCCGTAAGTAGAGACACATTGTTGAAAAAGGAATAGAAACATGTCTTCTTCTGTGTCTGTGAGAAGCCAGGTTTGGAAACTCCTAGAGAAGACCTGTTTCAAAGTCATGAGTTGATAACATTTGCTCCAACCTTGTCCGTATATAACCTTATTCAATAGTAAGAGAAACCGAGGGGATGTTCTCCATTTGATATAGGCATTTCAAACTTCATAGTTTTAGCAAAATTTTGATTTTTCACCTAAAATCATCTCCACTGACATTCTTGCTCTTTCAATAAATGGCAGGGTCAACTTTGTCTTAATTTTCTCAGACCCCAAACTTTAAAGTAATTCTTTGTCATTACAAGTACGTGGATGGAACTGGAGGATATTATGCGAAGTTAAATTAGAGAAAGACAAAAATCATATGACTTCACTCATATGAGGACTTTAAGAGACAAAACAGATGAACATAAAGAAGGGAAGCAAAAATATAAAAACAGGGAGGGGGACAAAACAGAAGAGATGCTTAAATATGGAGAACCAACAGAGGGTTACTGGAGGGTCGTGGGAGGGGGGATGGGCTAAATGGGTGAGGAGCATTAAGGAATCTACTCCTGAAATCATTGTTGTACTATATGCTAATTTGGATATAATTTTTTAAAAAATAAAATTAAAAAGAATAAAATCAATAAAGTTTGATGACTAACTTGAAAAAAAATAAACTCTTAATTCTCTCCTTTTTCTTATCCCACATGAAAACCTTGATTGTTGCAGAGACTAACTTCACAATGTATCACAAAATTCAATCACTTCATACTAACTCTGCCACTACCACTATGGATTCAATTATCCTCTCTCACGTGAAGTATCACATTACTGTCACACCTCACTGTCACTACTGTCTACCTACCTGTTATCACTCCTTGAGGACCCATGGTTACATACTCCATGGTCAACTGATTTGCCCCAGTGTCTTAAGCCAAAGGTCATATCGTGTCACATCTCTCCTCAAAAATTGCCACTGGATTCCCACCTCAGTCAGTATAAAATGCCAAAGCCATATCATGGCCTACAGGCCTCTTTACAATCTGGCCCCAACTACTGCTTGAACTTACCAATTCGGTATCTCCCTCCACCATGCCCTTCCCTCCAGCCACATTCTCCTTGTAGTTCTCATGCCCTCTTACCGAGTGTCTTTGTAATTGTTGTTCCCTCTGCCCAAAATGCTTTTCTCTCAAATATGGGCCTGCCCCAGCCTCACATTCTGCAGGCCTCAGTTCTTTTGCCACGGTGTTCGAGAAACCTTTATTGAGCACCCTAAGCAAAATAATCCCCTATTTTCCTCGTATTTGTTGCCTTATCTTGCTTCCTTTTTTTCTTCACAGCACTTCTGAACCCTGGAAATAGGAGTATGTTGCTTAATCCAATACTAATTTTCTTTTCCTTATTTCTGCTCCTGGCTGTATCCACTGTGTCTAGATTAGTAACTGACTCAGAGAAGGTGACAAATAGGATAAATCCATGACTGAGCTGAGATTTAGAGAGTGAGCAGTGCCTGTCTGGGGAAAAGGGATGGTCAAGGGAAGGCTTATTGAAGCAAACTTCAGAGCGAATCGGACCCAGGGGAAGGACACAGGAGACTGATTGTTTCAGAGACCAGAAGATAAAGCAGTTAAAGCGGTAACTTATACCACAGGGACTGCAGAGAAGTCTAACTCCCTTGGCTGTTCTCTCTCTCTCTGTCATTCTTTGGAGTCATCAAGATTTCCTCAGTCCTCAATTGCAAGACTGACCTGACACAGTGGATTGACACCAAGAACATGGGAACAGCTCTTTCCAGTTTGTTCTTGCTATAGAGCCTTTGTTAAGTCAGCAAACCTTTCCTTTGCAGGGCTCATCCATTGACAGAGCTGGGTTTCAAGGCCTCTCCTCTGGGGTCCTGCAGAGCTACATGAATTGATGAGAGGAATGGCCTTTGACCTTCCAGAGAAAAACAGGATAAAAAAGCCTATTTCTATTTTTTTCCTTTTTAAATAGGACTCTGAATTCCAAATAAGCCAAGACTATAGAGAAACTTGCAAGTGATTACAAAAAAAAATCTTGGGCACAGGATCCAAAAACTCCTCAAAGATTGAAACATTTGTTTGAAAGGGACAAAGTGCCATGCATTTTAAAAGCAGAATCACACAAAATAGATCTCTCTCTTTCTCTCACTCTCACTCTCCCCCTCCTGCTGCTTAAGGGGATACTAGGACAAGTGACATTTCTATTACAGATAAAAATACAGTTTTTAACTATGTTTTGGAGATATTTGCCAGCTGGCCTATTATGGCTAGAAGGAAACTGCCATGGAAAATGAAACTCCACTCAGGTTATTTGGGCATTTGCATGCTTTGCAAGAAAGACATATGTGTAATTATGGAAAGGATATTTTGGACTAAGCTTGTGGGAGCAGGTATAAAAGTAGATGCATTCAACGTCACTTTTTCTTTCACTGTAGATTTGACAGGATCTAAACTAGATTAGAAATCTATTGAGATACAATTACATTCCAGGAATATGAGGTTAGAATGGCTTTCTTCCTTGGCATCTTGTGAGTCAATGCTATGACCAACAACAAAACTCATTTATGAGTACCTACTTTATGTAAAGAAATCCCAGGCCAATATAAAACCAATATAAAGTAGTAGTTAAAAGTGGTGAAGTCAGACCTTCTGAGATGAAAGTTCAATTCTACCATCTTACCAGATGTGTGCCCTTAGAGAATGTACTTAACTTCTCCTCCTCTGCTTTGTCATACATTGAGTTATTGCAATTATAAAATAGATAATCCCTTCAGAACATGTAGAATGGTACTGGCCAAAAATTGAAGCCTGATACATGGGAAATATTATTTATCCAAGACACTAATTCTGTGCCGAGTCAATCACAATGCCAAGAAACAGGATTCTCCTTTTACTTTAAATTTATTATTCAACAGGTGATGCATGTTTCAGAAGACTTGGTAGATAAAAGCCTATTTACTACTAATAATAATCTTGTGCTGATAGAAGCACGAGCTAGGCAAGCCCAGGTTCTTCCTCTTTCAAGAGAAGAGAGTGGATTGGATCTATCTTGATCAGCCTCAGCCCCTTCATCCTTGGGAGAGCAGATGCATCAGTATCTTGCCTGTGGGATGAGCTAGGCAGAGCCCACATATGGAACAAGGCCAACAATTTCCCTAATACCTGTGGCACCCACTTCCTTAACATTTACTGCACACCAGGTTTGCTCAGTCGCTATGGCCTGGAAACCTGTTAGCCTGCAAAGAGATAGCCTGTTCTTGAAATCTAGATTCCAGAATTAATGATGGTAAGAGCTAGGTCTTTCGAAGAGAAAGCAGGAGCATAAGCAAGGTCAAGAGGGTATGCTTGTGGTTACTACAGGCTTAGGAATAGGGTATACAATGGTACAAAACCCAGCTCTGTGATTCACGGTCTTTGTGGTTCTCTGCAGGTTATATAAGCTTTCCAAGTTTCAGTGTCCTCATCTGTTCAATGGATATAATAATGCCAGCCTTTTTGGTCTGTTGTGATTTAATGTCATTAAATAAGATAATATACGCAAGGAAATGCAATGAAATGAGTGTTGTGATGGACATGTACTAAATGTTCAAATTTGAAAGCCATTTATTGGATGTTTTCCTTTTGGAGGAACATAGACAAAAACACAAAATATGTTAAATCTCTGCCTGCTTGTGTCAAAATGAATGGCTTATTTAGTGCTAATCTCAGACAAGGCAGTTTGCTAAAAGCTGTGGGGAATAAAAAGATGTGTACTTAGTAGCCTTGTCTTTAAATAGCTTCTAAGCCAGTAAAACCAAGTAGGAAAAAAAATGAGTTGCAAAAGGTTTCACACACATGGGGCCTAATGAACAGTCAAACAAGAAAGTACTATAGGAATTCAGATGAGGAACTGGAATGGTCTGGGAAAACATTTAACAAAAGGGTCATTTTGGGGGGGGGCTTTAGTATTTCAACAGTCTGTCAATTACTAATATCAGTGTTACAACTCTTGTCTCAAGAGCTGTGCTAGAGATCATGTTAGGTTGGACCTTCAAAGATATTTAGGAAATATACACAGAAAGAGGGGCAACTGGGGTTAATTTCTCTATGGATTTAATTGACTAAAAAGAAAGAGAATGTTACTCAGTTTTACCTTAGCTGTGGCTTTAACTACTTACTGACCATTTCTTTATGTGTCTTCACCCTCTCCCCCAACTCTTCTCACTAGTTCTTGGAAAGCAGCTCTCTAGATGTCCTAAAAACATCTCAAACTCAACACATTCTTACACATAATGGGAGTATTATCTTTTCTTGAAGAATGGGCATTGCATATGGTTGCTGTTTTGACTAAGGCCATCACTACACCTATTAGGAGAGGCTGTCTGTCCTTGCCCATTCTTATCGAGTGTGCCAAAGCTCAAGACCCAATCGTCCCCTGACACTGAGCCATTTCTATTGCTACTCACATAGGCAATTAAGTAGGCCAAGGCTGCTGCATCATGTACAGTACAACTCCTCACTCCCTGGAGCCTGGGGACTCTTCTGTTTACTGCTTGCTATAAAACGTACTGGGCCATTGGCCATGGGTTCTAAAGTTGCAGTGAGACCTATAGAGTGTGTAACTGCCATCTGGGCTCATCACATCACTCTGTGGGCCTTGGGGGAACACACTGCTACTACCATGCTCACATTCCTGCTTTGTTCTGTGCAGTGACTAATATTCTGACTTATTCTGATCAATGGAGTCTCAATGCCTACATTTTGCACCTATGGAGTTACTGAAAACAAACCTGCTTGCTAGCATAGCCATGTCCTTGAGGGCCTTGTTACTCCTCCCTATAAGAGATTGGGTTCTTCTGATACCATCCACTATAGTTCAAGTTGAAAGTTTAACATGATTCCCAATTCTTTCCTCTCCCTGGATCTTTTAACATAATTGTCTGATGTGAACATCAGAACCTTGTCACTCTCAAGTTCTATCTTCTATCTTGCTTCTTCACATTTCTCCTATGGTTGCTCTCCTTGGCAGAGACCTTATTCATCTCAGAGGTCTCATAATTTAATGATTGCCTGAGGGGGAGGGGTGGAAAAAATAGTCTAGATTTAAATTCCAGCAATGCTACTTGCAGTCTTTAAGTCCTCTACCAGTTTCTTGTTATCTTAGTGCCGTGTTTTCCTCCTCTACAGAATGGCGTTAGTTAAGATTAATTTACAGGGTTGTATGAGGATTATATGAATTAAAACATGTAAATCACCTGTAACAGTGCCCCAAAATAGTGGAAGCTCTGTAAATGTTTACCATCACTTTGATTATTTTTATCATGAACTCCAGCCTTATGGTATCCAGTCTACCATGCAGTTTTCAGAACCTTGTCACTCACATACTTGAAAACTTATCTATGGTCATGTCCAGGAAGGAAGGCAAACTCTCCTGTCTTTGGCCTTTCAATACCTGAACACATTCTACTTCTTTAGAATACTCCCTAATCTCCTCTGTGCTGACAGCTCAGAGCCTGGAGCCTGTTTCAGCTTCTGTGTCTCCTCTCTCTGCTCCTCCCCCATTCATGCTCTCTCTCGGACTCTCAAAAATAAATAAACGTTAAAAAAAATTTCTTTTTTTTTTTTTTATTTTTTTTTTTAACATTTATTTATTTTTGAGACAGAGAGAGACAGAGCATGAACAGGGGAGGGGCAGAGAGAGAGGGAGACACAGAATCTGAAACAGGCTCCAGGCTCTGAGCTGTCAGCACAGAGCCCGACGCGGGGCTCGAACTCACGGACCGTGAGATCATGACCTGAGCCGAAGTCGGACGCTTAACCGACCGAGCCACCCAGGCGCCCCCACGTTAAAAAAAAATTTAAGAATACCCCTTAACTTCATGCAATGTTTAAGTCCTAATAAATGTCCTTCTTCAAACATGATGCACTTTTTTTTTGTTGGTTTCCTTTCAATGAACTTCTTGGTTTTCTCAGGTTATTGTTGTTGTTTTCTTTCATTTTAAATGCCTATGACTAATCTATGCCTCAGCATAGATTAAAGATTCAGTCAGTATTTCCTGAATGAATGGATGAGGAAAAAGCAAGAAAATAAAGAAGGGAAGGAAAGGAGAGAAGGAAAAAAGAAGCAGAGGACAGAAGAAAAGGAAGGGAAGGAAGAAACAAAGGAAAGAAGCAAGCCAGCAACCATTAGATATGCCAGTTAAGAATTTGTGCATTGAGCAAGAATTATTTTCTAAAAGATCACAATGACTGGAGAGTTTCTTATGACCATTTTCTTATGAAAATTCAGTGTTTTATATATAGATTCACAAATGATTTTTTTAATCTTAGAGGGAATAATAACACTAGATAATAGTTATACTGACTTTTTTTAAACATACTCCTAGTTCTCTATTATTCTTTATTTTCTATAGAGAAGCAGTCAGAATTGGGTATCATTCCTGGGATTTGAATAAATAGGTTCATATATGAGCTTCTGTCAAAAATCCTTATTTACATGTAGGGAAAAATATATATCCCCAGCTTTGCCCAGGAAAGTCCCAGTTTATGCATGATATTTTGGTGTAATTATTAAGAGCTCCTTTTTTTACTCTCAAAATTATCTCAGTTTTGAGGAAAAATCTTATTTTCTTATTAGTCATAAGGATGTGTTATGATTAAGATTGCGTAAGAAATTAAGGAATTAGAATCAAGTATTATTGACATGGTATAGGATATTCAGCAGACCCATCAAAAACATTTATTGAGTGTTCTCTATGTACAAAGGTCAGTATTTCTTCCTTTGAATGATAACCAGGCAGGGAGATATCCTGACCCATGCATCTTCTCATTTTTATCTTTACCTGGAGCCACTTTACCCAAACTTCAGACGCAGGGTAATAGGAGATGAGGTAAAAGGGTTCAAAACAACTATTTTAGTTCTGATTCTCAGAAATCCCACTTGGACTTTCTTAATTTTTTTTTTTCAACATTTATTTATTTTTCGGACAGAGAGAGACAGAGCATGAACGGGTGAGGGGCAGAGAGAGAGGGAGACACAGAATCGGAAACAGGCTCCAGGCTCTGAGCCATCAGCCCAGAGCCCGACGCGGGGCTCGAACTCACTGACCGCGAGATCGTGACCTGGCTGAAGTTGGACGCTCAACCGACTGCGCCACCCAGGCGCCCCCACTTGGACTTTCTTAAAGGAAAAGTGAATTTATAGCCTACAAAAAAGTTCAAAACTACCTCACTTTAGGAAGAGTAGGCTTTGGGTATTCAAACAATGTTATCAAGAAGCTATCACTACCTCTCCATTTTGCTTTCTACTGTGCTGGCTTCATTCTCAAACAAGATTTTCCCTCATGGACACCACCTACCCCCTCAGAAGATCCAGACTGACATTCTTATAACAACATATCCATTAGAGGATTGTCTTTCCAGTTGGCTCTAGCATGTCTCAAGATTCATTCTCATTGGACCATTTTTGTTTATGAATCCATATGTAACTGAGAGGCTAAGGAACTGAATATACTGGTTATCTAGACCTGAGTCCTATGCCACCTCTGAATATGGCGAACATTGGGGCCAACCAAACCACATGAAACGAGATTGGGAATGGTTTTCTAGGAATGGGGAGTTTTAAACAAAGTTAGGAATGCAAAAGCAGGAAGATCACAACCAGCTTATGTTCATTCTGATCAATCTTGCTGCCAGCTGTTCTATGATCCCAAACTTGTCATGGTAGACTAATCTCTGTCCATTGTTTATTTTCTTCTTAAAATGAGCACTTAGCTCATGTTCTACAGCCTGACCAAAGTTTCCTTGGTACTTGTGATTGGGTGTATATCTTTTTTTTCTTTTTTATGAATGATTCTCCTTCAGCTGCCTCTTAGGCTTCTAGGCTTCTTTTTTTAATGTTTATTGTTGAGGGGGGTGGTGGTCAGAGAGAGGGAGACAGAATCCCAAGCTGACAGTGCAGAGCCCAATGTGGGGCTTGAACTCACAAACCGTGAAATCATGACCTGAGCCAAAAATCAAGAGCTGGAAGCTTAACTGACTGAGCCACCCAGGCAACTCGCCCCACTACCACCACCACACCCCCCACCTGAGGCTGCTTCTATCCTGAGACTCAGCATCTCAAAGTTTTCTTCAATTAGTCACCATCAGGGAAGCTATGGAGATTGGGAACTTGCGTGAGATAGTAATACAGGGCAGTCCTGGAGATATGTGTAAGACTTCTACCTTTCATTTTATTTGTCCTAACTTAGGAACTTAGCTAAGCCTAACCATAGGGTTATTGGTGATGCACTGCATGTGCACCTCCAAGGGACCTCATTCACTGAATCTAATAAATGACTTCTGGGTTCCTAGAAAAAGAAATCTATGCCCCAGTCCAAAAAGAAAAAAAAAAAAAGTTTCTTTCCTCATTCTAAGTTTCTGGGTTCCAGCCTTTATTATGGTTCTAGTACTTTCAAACAGAAGACTCTGATATATTTAGAAAGATCCTTTAGCCACTACTTATCCAAGTAAGATGTTTGGATGACCAAACCAGCTCTCAGATGTTGCAAATTCTAGCTTGGATTCCCAAGTAATTTTTGTGTGATCCTGGAGGTGATGTCTCCAGGCCAGGTGACGGGCTGTTCTGACAAACCTAACCTTGTATCACAACTCTATCTCCAAATTGACCACAGTAATTCTTTTTGCATTTGTTGCTATTTGCCAACTTGTTTTGAGTGCAGGAGCCTTTAAGTATGAACTCTCCCACGTTCAGTGATTCTTATGGCAGTATTTCCAGCCTTGCTTTAGTTAACAGGCCACCAACCCCTTGAGAGCAATCCCTATTTATCACTCAGCTGTAAATATTGTCTCCAGGCAAAGCTTGGCCTACATGGTCTGAGCCCTAAAGCATTTTTATTTTTATTCATTCTAAATAAAATTTGAATTACTCAGTATGTGTGGGTGGGTGAACAGGAAAGAGGAGGGTGACAATGGAGAGGGAAGGGGGGGAGAGGAAAGGGGGGAGAGGGGAGGGGGGAGGGGGGAATATGTGTAAGTGCATGTTGTCTTCACAGTCTTGGAAATCTTTCAAAGAAGGATTAGGGGGAAAAATGAGAGGAAGTGAGAATAAAACAGGTAGGAAAATAAAATAGAGGTCAAGAAAGGATGAGGGGAACTTGCAACTTAAAAAGTGTGCAGAGAAAAAAATAGAAAGATAAGAGAGGGGTCATTAAGAAGCCTATTTAAGTATGTGTCTCCATTTTTATTGTTCTCTTTCTCACCAGTAAGAGAACTGATCAACAAGTGTTGAATGAGCATATACTCTTTTCTGGGTATACAGGTCTCCTCAAATTCAGGTGCATCTGTCATTTGTGCAATGATGGGTAAGTGGCAAGTGGGTAGGACAGATTCTCAGAAGAAGGGGAGATCTGTGTCAGCTGGAGAACAAAGGATTCATTACAGAAATGAGGGTTCAGCTGATAGTGCAGTCTGGGTGGGACCAAATCACTAGAAACAAGGGCTGAGAGCAAGGTCAGCAGGGAGAGAAGCAGAGAGATACAAAGACTGGACTCATTTGGGAAATCACATGAACTTGAAATTATAAAAGTATTTGATGGAGGCAAGGCAGAGAGTGAAAACAGAATCCCATGTGCTATTTTAAGGAAAACTAGGAGTGAAGAAAAGAAAGTAATATAGAGGGATTAAAGGGAAGATCAATAAAAGAAAGAGGCGTGGAGAGAAAAAACAGCAAATGAGCTTTCAGGTGCTTACACATTTTCTGGGCCAGAACCATACTGTTGGCCTCAAGGGCACTCCAGGAAGAGTCAGGCCTGCCTTTGGCTGAGCTTCTATATCCGTGCGCTTGGTGAGATGTGGGCAGAAAACCTTCAGGTCAAGCCTTGGCTGGATGTCCTGAATTGCAGTCCCGTGGGCAATAGAGCCATGTTATACAGCTGAACATACCCAACTGAAATGCTAGTGTTATTATAGGGGTACAGAAACCCAGACAATGATAGGCAAGGAAATTGACAGTCCAATTGGATTTCTCCTTGACAATGTTTCTGGAGAACTTTTTTTTTTTTATTTTTAAATTTTTTTTTTTCAACGTTTATTTATTTTTGGGACAGAGAGAGACAGAGCATGAACGGGGGAGGGGCAGAGAGAGAGGGAGACACAGAATCGGAAACAGGCTCCAGGCTCCGAGCCATCAGCCCAGAGCCCGACGCGGGGCTCGAACTCACGGACCGCGAGATCGTGACCTGGCTGAAGTCGGACGCTTAACCGACTGCGCCACCCAGGCGCCCCTGGAGAACTTTTTTTTAATGTGGCCCACTGAACGTCTAAATCATAACACATGAAATGCATTTTCCTCAAACCAAATAGGATTAAAATAAATTTGGGAGTTATGGCTTCATGATTTCTCGTGCACTCCATAAGTTAAAGTGATTCTTAGTTATAGCAATTATATGGCAGTCCTCAACCTTCATATGGGACAAATGCGGTATTCAAATTCCCTATCTAAAGTCCAAGTACCATAATGTCATCTATAATCCTAGTTTTTCATAACTGGACAAAAGCCTAACTATGCTTGCCTTATCCTTCACTACTCAGTGATTCATACCCAGGACTCATGCTGGTTGAACCACTTTTGGTAACATGAATAATTTCCTGCACATCTGTGGTTTGTATTCAGGCTGCTTGCTCCCCTAGGAACGTTTGCCCTTACCCATTATTCCCCTCCTCAAACTCTCTTGCTAGGCTACCTCTGTTCAATCATACTCCTGCAGGTGATTAAGTTAAAACCAGATTGTGAGGGTTGGCCCAAGTCCAGTCTGACTACTGTCCTGTCCAGAAAAGGAAATGTGGACTAAGAAGTCTCCTTCTCTCCAGTCTCTGTATCCACTGCCCTCTACCCAAGAAAAGAAATTATTATATTGGCTTTTAACAGTATAGATGATTGCTGTGTTCAAACCTGACACAAATGCACTCATGTAGCATGTACTTGTTTGTGTCTGGTTTCTCTTCCTCAGTGTTAGGACTAATGGGGTTCCTCTTTGCTGCTGTGTGCAGCTCAAAGTTCATGCATGCTCATCCATGGGTGGTCTTTCCAAATAACAACGTATCACAGTTTATTTAGCTATTGTTGGAGATTCTTGGGTAGACCTTTTGGAGATTTGTAACTTCTATTGGGTAGATACCTGTGACTAGGATCATTGCACAATAGGGTATGCATGTATTCAGCTTTAGTTGACGAAAAGGTTGTTTTTTTTTATTTGTTTTTTTTCTTTTTATTTTAACTTCATTTATTTTGAGAGCCAGAGAGCACTAGTAGGGGAGGGGGAGAGAAAGAGAGGGAGAGAGAGAGAGAATCCCAAGCAGGCTCCATGCTGTCAGCACAGAGCTAACATGTCATGTCAGAGCCCAACGTGGGACTCAGTCTCACAAACCATGAGGTCCTGACCTGAGCCAAAATCAAGAGTTGGATGCTTAACTGACTAAGCCACCCAGGAGCCCCAAAGCTGATACAGAGTTTTAAATCGTATTTCAATACATTTACACCCACACCATCAGTGAGTATTCCAGTTCTTCATTACCTATGCCTAGTATCATCTGTTGTTACCATTTTAGTCATTTTGGTCAGTTTGTAGAGGTTTTTCATGGTGGTTTTAGTTTACACATCATGAGGACATTCATTTGACCATCTCTTCATGTAGTCATTTGTCATATCTCATTCTGTGGAGGTGGTTCAATTATTTTAAGCATTTTCTATTGGGCTTTAGCCTCTCAATCATTAATGTGAAGGAGTTATTTGTATATTCTGGTGATGAATCATTTGTTATATAAATGTATTGGAAATATTTTCTCCCTGTCTGGTCTTTTTTTTAATTCCCTTAATGTTGTTGAATGAAACTTTTAATTTTAATGTCTCAATTAGTTTTTCATTTTGTTTGCTCTTCTTGTTTTACATTTAGGTAAACTTTGCCTTTCCCAAGATCTTATTTCTCTATATTTTTAGAAAATATACTTTATAAACAATTTATGATCCATTTCAAATTAATGTTTTTAATGCAAGGTGAAAAGATTGTTTTATCCCTTTCTATCTACCTATATATCTATGTTTAATATAAATATATATATATAGATATGATAAATTGGCTCTCCTTTACTCCTTTGATTTAAGAACTATTAATGTGTCCAGTTTAACAATATTTACTTTTTGAAAAATCTATTTGCCTACCTTAAGATCACAAAGATATTCTCCTATGCCTTTTAAAGACGTATTTATTATTTTTCAATTTAAATTTGTACTGCCTACAACTTTAAAAAAAAGTATCCTGGGTAGTAGAGTTCTATATATGTATTTTTTGCAATATGGATACCCCTAATTTATTGAAATATCCATTCTTTTCTATTCACACCACATTATCTTTTGTATAAAGAAGAAAATGTAATTGTGGGTCTGTCGATGTTTTGTTTTGTTTTTTTTATTGTGTTTCCATGGTCTACATGTCAATCCTTGTGCCAATCCACACTACCTCTATTATTGTAGCTTATTAATAATATTGTGATTTGGTAGTATAAATTCTCTGGCTTTTTTTTATTGTTCCAAAAGAATGTCTAGGCTGTATTTTTTCACTTTGAATTCCCAAGTATACTTTACAATCAGTTTATGATTTCAAAATATCCTGATGGGACCTACAGTGTGATCGTGTTCACTTTATAAAATGTTTTGAGGAAAATTAAGATTTTCACACATAGCAAATATGTACACTCATATAACCTTAAACAGTTTACATCAATAACATTTGTGGTTTTCTGTGTAGATTTTAGACATTTTTGAAAAGATTTATTCCCAAGTATTTAATTCTATTTGTTGCCATTTAAAAGAAGATTGATTTTAAAATTTGTTATATTTCTTTATTGGTGGCATATAATTTTATGTTTATATATGGACCTTACTGCTTTGTTAATTTATTAATCTCTGCACATTTGAATATACTATAGGCATATTCATCATTTGAGGGTACTGAGACCTATTAAAAAAATTAACAAAAAAATTTCCAAACTGGTGTCCTTTATTTGCTTATCTTAAAGAAATAGTTCAAATATCCAGTACAATGTTAAATCAAGTGATTATAAAGGTCATTTTTCAAGGTGCCTGGGTGGCTCAATTGGTTAAGCGTCCAACTTGGGCTCAGGTCATGATCTCAGTTTGTGGGTTTGAGTTCGTGTTGGGCTCTGTGCCGACAGCTCAGAGCCTAGAGCCTGCTTCAGATTCTGTCTCCCTCTCTCTGCCCCTCCCCCACTCATGCTCAGACACCCTCACTCTCTCAAAAATAAAAATAAACAAAAAATTTAAAAAGGGCTTATTTTTTCTTTTTCCATTTTTCTATGGTAAATTATTTCACCACCGATTACAGTAAATACTATGAAGAAACATCATTATTTTTAATACCTATATAAATCTGCAATGATCTACCATTCTATAATTTTCACATTGATAGCTTTTTTCTGTCTTTGGTTGTTTGATTCAGTTTCACAAACCTTGACGAGTGTTATAGTACCGTTGTTAGTGAAGAATGGAGTCTTTTTTTTTAAATCTTATTAAATGAATTTTTTTTTATGCCGGTGTAGTTTCAAGATTTCTTTGTTACATCCTTCAAGTGTAATTTGCTGTTCTTTGATCTGAACTCCTCAAAATGAAAGCTTTGCTAATGGCTGTGACTCAAAAACAGATTTCCCCCATGCTAAATGCCTAATGCCCTTCACTTCTGAATAGCTCCCATTTTAGATTCCTCTCTGCTGTTTGAATATCCGGAGTAGACATTTTGCCTGGACCATGGCCTTCTACTCTAGCTTTTTTTTTTTTTTCTTGAGATGTAAAGACTGACCTCCCAACCCCTTTCATCTGAGTGTGTACTCAACCCAGAAGGCAGATCTACATTTGGAGTAGCTTAACCCTTCTGCTGGAAACTGAATTTCTCACCCCGCCCTCTATAGATATGCAGTAATATCATCGTCATGGTAGGAAAGCAAAGTATGAGCTCTCTTTTCTCTTAAATATAAGCATGACACCTACTTCTTCCACCCTCTGTCAACAATCAACTCTTCTGAGACTACACACACACACACACACACACACACACACACACAGTTGACTTTAAACAGGGATGTGTTAAATGTTTGGGATATGCAGTGAATAATTTACTGTCTGGAACAGAGGAAGTACCCCAAATAACAAGAATGAAGGAGTAAATAAATTTAAAAAACCTGGAAGGATGGGACGGTGTCTTTTTATGCTAAGATTTATTCATTTATTCAACAAATACAGGATGAGTGGGAGATGCGCGTTCTTCAGCTTCAGGCACAGAAGTGGAAAAAGGTAAAAAATGTATAAATATGCACATGATGTAGGTTATTTCTCCAATTGATTTAGTGTTCAATAAAAATAAACAAATAATACATAGCAACATGAGAATACTACCATATGGCTAGTGTACAACATGCATGTTGGCAAGACGTTTATTCATTAGGGTCTTGCATTTAATCAATTTATGTTGAATTTCTCATCTATGTGAAGAACTGTGCCAATCACTGTCAGAGAAAAAGAGGCCAAGTACAGAGGTACCATTGACACAATCCTTGGCCTAAACTGGCCTAGCATCAAATAAAAAAAAAAAAAGACAGAAAAAAGAAAATGTGTATCCAAATAAACATAAGTTACTAAAAAAAGTGCTATAGGTAGATAGATAGATGACAGACACAGATCAATGTCATGTTTTTTATGTTAGAATCTATCCATTGATTCTTTAATGCAGCCAGCATCCCTTAGGTCCCACTTTACATTGGACGTATGTGTTAGGCACTAAAATAATGCTACTTGTCTGAAAACAAAGCCTCTTTCCCTCCTGTTGGAGGCAAGGCAATCAAGTCTCTGGGAGGGAGTATTTGCATTTGATAGGATAGGATCTACATAAGCAGTGTGGAAGGGAAGGGCACCCCAAGTACAATGGATGGTTTAAGTGCAAGTGCAGGGACAGGGGAAACAAATTTCCTAACAGACATCATGTCTAATCTGTATATGGGATAATTCTAAAATAGAAGTTAGAGAGATTGGGAGTAAGGTGAAAGAGTGTCTTAAGGTCTCAGCCTTTTCATCATTATACAATTTTTCACCTTTAGGTTAATCTACTAGTTTATTCATGGCATTGAGCATTGTCAGATCAGTTCAATTCAATGCAATCTAATACAATCAATTCAGTGCAAAATGATTAAATGCAACGTTATCTACATCAATGAATTAACTTTCAGCCATGATGCATGTTTTCTACTAATAGCTTAGCTTTAAGTAGTTAGGGTTCTCAGATCATTTGAAACAAGCTGGGATCTGACTCTCAATCAGATATTTACTCACAGTGACTGAAAGTCAGAGAGTGAAACACAGGGACCCGAGACTGCGATCTACATTTGGGCAAAGAGGTTTTCTGTTGGAGTTAAGATGATCAGAGTCATAGTTCCTCCATATGACCAGGTCCTATTTGATAGAGGAACCGACTTAAAGGAGAATACTTTTTTGAAGTCAGAACATCACAAGAAGGAGCCCCCAAGTATTTTTTCTGTATGAGGAAAGAGGCGTGAGTGGGTGCGGAATGATCATGATGAGGATGAATGTGACATTCCTACCTTTGCTCCTATCGAATTAAATACATGGTCTGTTTTCTAATTTAGGTCAGCCTGTTAATGGGTACAATGACCCTAGCAGGGAAGCATGAAAAACCAGTTTATGAGTTATTCAGATGGTCACATTTTAATTCTAAAAGCTGGATGTTAGCATGACAGTCACTCACTGGAAAAAAAAAAAAATTGATGAGGTGCCTGGGTGGCTCAGTCAGCTGAGCATCCAGCTCTTGATTTTGGCTCAGATCATGATCTCAGTTTGTGAGATTGAGCCCCATGTCAGGCTCTGTGGAGCCTCCTTGGGATTCTCTCTCTGCCCCTTCCCCACTCATGCACACTCTCTCTCTCAAAATAAATAAAAGAATTCCAAGACCCTAGGTTTCATAATTATTCACCAATTGGAAGCAATAATTACAGAAAAGCCAAACAGAAAAATATTTTAAATGCTCAAAATCTTCACTGGTATGTATTTTTCTCATTTTTTTTATTGCACAAAAATTATATGGATATTGAAAGAAAGTAAGAATTCAAGGTAAGCATGAAGAATAAAAATTATCCATCAACCCACCATCTAAAAATAATACCTGTAAATTTTGGTTTGTAAGACTGCATCATGTCCTAAATCTACAAATTTATTCCTTTTAAAAATGGATTTACATAATATCACCTTTTTGTTTCTTAATTGTTATTTATTTATTTATTTTATTTATTTTTGAGATAGAGAGGGCACAAGTGAGTGAGGGGCAGAGAGGGAGAGAGAGAAAGCGAGGGAAGCAGGGTTCACCCAGAGTGGGGCTCTCGCTCACAAACCATGAGATCATGACCTGAGCCAAAGTCAGACACTTAATGACTGAGCCACCTAGTGCCCTACCTTGTAACTTTTTAAAGCAACTAAATGTAAATCTATTTCTTCCTCAATATACTTCTATCATTTTGATAACTTTACTATATTCTATTTTATAGAAGTCATAATTTATTTAACCAATTACTATTGTTGGACACGTGTGTTGTTGCAGATTTCCCAATACTCTGACCAATGCTGTGATCAATTTTTTTAATTAAATTTTTCATTTTAACTCCAGTATTAATATACAGTATTATATTAGTTTCAGGTGTATACTAGTGATTCAGCACTTCTATGCATTACTTAGTGCTCAGTGAACATTCTTAGACTTACATCGTTGCATATTTCTCTAATTACACCCCAGAGTAAATTCTGAGAGTGGAATCATTGGATCTAAAGGTTTAAAACATCCTTTAAGTTGGAATTTCAACTAATTGATCTATTTCATTTTCTTTCTTTACTATATGCTACATCTATGGCTTCAAATTATTCCATGAGTTTATACAGAAATGTGTAAAGATACCTAAAGTTGTAAGATTCCCATGTTCATTGCAGCATTACTCACAATAGCCAAGATGTGGAAACAATTTAAGTGTCCATCAATGGGTGAATGAACAAAGGAAGTATATGTATGTATTATTTAGTCATAAAAAAGAATGGAATCTTGCCATTTGCAGCAACATGGGTAGACCTAGATGGTATTCTACTAAATGAAGTAAGTCAGACAGTGTAAGACACATGTTGTATGATCTTACTTCTATGTGGATTCTAAAACCAACAGAACAGCCAAACAAAACCAAGCTCAAAGATACAGAGAACATATTGATGTTCACCAGATGTGGGGAAGAGGGAATGGGAAAATGGGTGAAGGGAGTCAAAAGATACAAACTTTCAGCTATAAGTCATAGAAATGTCATGTAGAGCATGGTGACTATACTTAATACTATATTCTGTATTTATAAGTTGCTGAGAGAACATCACAAGAAGAGAATCTCTACAACTAAGTATAATGATGGGTGTTCACTAGGCTTATTGTGGTGATTATTTCATAATATATACAAATACCCAATCATCATGTTATATACCTGAAACTACTAGGATGCTGTAGTTCAATTGTACCTCAAAAAACCTAAGTAAAAACATTAAGAACCAACCAATACACGACTGACTAAACTCTTCATTTTTTTGTCAGATTATGAATAGGCTTGGTTAATTTATTTCCAACATTCATCTTTCTCTTTGTTAAATAGGTGAGATACCCCTATCCTAATAGCTGCTAATATAACCAGTGCTTGTGGCAATATTTGGACTTAAACAGCTTTTGACAGAGGTTGGGGGGGGCGCTTAAAAAATCCCTACCTACGTCTGGAGTACTTGTGACTTGTGACTCAGATTTTCATGACTTGCATCAATTTCAAATTTCTCTTTGAGATGCTAACGTAACTCGTAACATCAATGAATTCCTGGATTCTTGGCAGAAAATTAAAAAAAAGGTTAAAACTTTAAACCTTCAATAGAAAGTTTTGTATGTATGGACGAGCTATGCAGTTTTTTTTTTCTACTGTGGTTAAACACCTAAACATGAAGTTTACCATCATAACCTTTTTGGGTATACAGTTAGTGTTATTAAATGCATTCAAGATGTGCTACCATCACCACCATCTCTTCTGCAGAACTGTTTTCATCTTGTCAAACCGCAACTCTATACCTATTCATCACTAACTCTCCAATCCCCTTCCCCACTTACTCCCTGGAAACTACCATGCTATTTTCTCTGTACTATATGATTTTGACTACTCTAAGTACATCATGTAAGTGGAATCCTATAGTTTGTCGTTCTGCACCCAGTTTATTTCACTTAGCATACATATTATCTTCAAGATTCATCCATGTTGTAGCCTGTGTTAGAAATTCCTTCCTTTTTTAAGGCTAAGCAACATTCCATTGTGTGTATATATATCAAATTTTGTTTATCCATTTATTTACAGGTGGACACATGTGGGGCTTCCACAACCCTATGACTATTTTTGATGAGATTGAAAAGGAGATAAAACTAAAGCAAAAACCCAAGATTATTACTGTTCAAATAAAAATATCAAGACCAAATAAGATATGTGATTGTTTATCTCCTATAAATCTTAATAAATCAAAAGCCAATATAAGAAAGACTACAAAATCACTATAAAATTGTCAAATAAGAAAAATTCCAAATGTCTACAGATTTAAAAAAGGCTAAAGAAAAAATAATGTAGTCGAAAAAAGTTGTGGAAAAATGTAACACAGCTTAGTGCAGGAAGGAAAGAAGGTAAAAATAACAGATTGCAGGAAGAAGGGGAAGAAATGAGAATGGTAGAGCAAAATAATAAAATAAGAATATAAACACAATAGTAAATTAGTAAATGGAAATTATAGTTGTATGTTTGAAAAATTGGTCAAGATTTTTAAATAAGTATTTTACATAAAAACAAGAGATATACCTAACAAAAAGAGGATAAACCATAATTAGGCAAAAATCTGGTATATTAATGTTGGCATCAGAAAAAATTGATTTGAATGGAAAGTTTTGCTATATATAAGACATACATTATGAAGTTGCATGTTTTATACTCTTACTTTTTAGTCCCAGAGATCCTGATATTAAAATAAGTATAGACATATAAACTCATTTGTGTGTAATGGTAATACCCATATTGACTATGTCATGTAGAGTATATTGGGCTCTCCAGGGATACTGCCTATTTGGAAATCAACATGGAAAAAAAAACTCTCCATCAAGAATCCTGAAGATATATTTTGTTTGATGATATCTGAGCATTCCACCCCACCTAAGAATTCTTACATAAGAAAACACCGCAGCCCAGGGACTTGAAAGAGATAGTACTCATTCTGAGCCTCACCAATCACTGTATTTCCACAGCACTTAAAATAGTGCTGTGTATACAGGGCTTTGACCATTCATGCATTCACCCATTTAACCCTTCGTTTATGCATCCTGGTCTTCAGCTGTGAAGGACTCTAGGTTTTGTTTTCCTCAGTGGTGCCAGTAAGGATTTAAGAAGCAGCCCCTCTGCAGAAGTTTCTAGCAATATAAAGGGTAAATGGTTAACTCTGAATAAGATTAGAATCTTGTCTAGTTCAATCTCCTTATTTTACATGTGGGGCAGTTTGTATGCAAACTTCTCTTTCACTGAACTTCCACCTTACTGAGTCACCTCACTGATTTGCAGCCATATGTGGAAGGACTCTTGTTACTAGTTCAGAGATGGACATGATGGTTAGAGTTTGAGCGATGAACCGACACTTAAAATCTCCATGACTTGAACTTGCTTTGTGACTTCAGTCGTTTTTATTTCCATGTTGCAGATTTATAACTGAAGTCTCAAGAAGTTAAGACTTTTGCAGAATTTATAAGGTAATAATTAAATCACAGTGCTTACAAAGCCCATGGTTCAGTGCATGAGACCATAGATTAAGGCACTTGATCGATGAGAGTCATTACCAATATCCTGATTATTTTATTAACATTACTACCATGACATCAGCTGCTCCTTATTAGTTGGTTTAACATCTTCCAGTGATCTGTGTTTCCTCTTTGTTCCTTCTCAAGTACACAATGGAGAATACTTTCTCAACCTGATTTCCATTTCTGAGTCACATTCACTGCCTTTTAAAGTCAATCCCGTTTGTGCCCCCAGCATCTTGGTTCCTGAGCCACTTCTCAGAGGCTTATGAGTCGTGCTTGTTAGATGTTAAATTACTGCCACCGGAAAGTGACAAGTCTCACTTTGCAACCTTTTTGCCACAATAAAATTCACTCAATAAAAACAAAAAGTCATAGAAATGCAGGGTTTGGGGGATCATAAAGCATATGTATGTTGTAAGCAGTATGTGTTATCCAAGTGGCAGCATTCAGTGAGTTAATGCTTAAGAAGTAGACAGCTCCTGTTAATGAGATATATTATTTAGGAAAACAGAACTGTCACTATTGCTTGCCGTGTAAAGCTGTGGATTTGTTACTTTTGAATGTTGGTTGCATTAGTAAAAACATCATTTATTCATATTGAGATGTTCCCCAGAGCTGCACTTTGGTTAATAAAGATAAAACCCTTATTTTGGTTGTCAGATGTTATCTTCCTATCCTGGGAACCTTTCCAACAGCAACATGGGAACTTAGTCTGAGATTCGTTTAGTGGGGGATCTTCAGAGCCCCAGGTGGGTTTTTTAACTGATCTCTGGGGGCACCTTCTATGAGAACCTAAGATCCACACCTACATAGTTTGATAAAGCATGGCATTAAAGGAAGAAAAACATAGAATCTCAGACACATAGAAAACTTGTATGTTTTCATGGAAAATATTATGCAACTTCCGATTTTTTTTCCTTTTTACAATCAAACTTCCTAGTTCTTCTCCACTAGGTCACCTCACCATCACTCGCCCGTTTTCACTACGATCAACAAGGGGCTCCTGGTCAGTAAATCCAATAAATAGTTTTAGTCCTTTTCTACTCTATTAGAATATTTGACATTATCAATACACCCCTGCTTCTTTAGCCAATTAGTTTCCATGATTTGCACCATTCTACTTTCCCTCTCACCGCTCTTGCCAAATTTATCCACCCCCTCCCCCATAGTCACTCAGTGCTGGTGTCCCTTGAGGGGACACCACCTTTCCTCAGTCCAAGCTCTGCTCTTTCCTCCTTCTATTCACTCTCCCTGGAGGACCTCACCTGCACCAACATTTCGAATGCTAGCTCTTTGCAGCTAACTCAAATCCCCTTGCATCTCGGACTCAGACATCTCCTTGAGCTCTGGACTCCCCTGACCAGCTGAACCTCTAATACTTTCCAAAAGAGGTCTCAAAATCTTTCAATTCTCAAAAGGTCCAGTCCAAATGTTTCAATTTCCTCCCCAAACATAGGTTTTCTTTTAAAATCACTTGGGGCGCCTGGGTGGCGCAGTCGGTTAAGCGTCCGACTTCAGCCAGGTCACGATCTCGCGGTCCGTGAGTTCGAGCCCCGCGTCAGACTCTGGGCTGATGGCTCGGAGCCTGGAGCCTGTTTCCGATTCTGTGTCTCCCCCTCTTTCTGCCCCTCCCCCGTTCATGCTCTGTCTCTCTCTGTCCCAAAAATAAATAAACGTTGAAAAAAAAAATTAAAAAAAAATAAAATAAAAAAATAAAATAAAATCACTATACACATTGCTGCAAATGGCCAGATTTCATTCTTTCTCATTGCCAAAGTAGTATTCCATTGTATATATAAACCGCATCTTCTTTATCCACTCATCAGTTGATGGACATTTAGGCTCTTTCCATAATTTGGCTATTGTTTAAAGTGCTGCTATAAACATTGGGGTACATGTACCCCCATGCATCAGCACTTCTGTATCCCTTGGGAAATTCCTGGCAGTGCTATTGCTGGGTCATAGGGTAGCTCTATTTTTAATTTTTTGAGGAACCTCCACACTCTTTTCCAAAGAGGCTGCACCTGTTTGCATTCCCACCAACAGTGCAAGAGGGTTCCCTTTTCTCCACATCCTTGCCAGCATCTATAGTTTCCTGATTTGTTCATTTTAGCCACTCTGACTGGCATGAGGTGGTATCGCAGTGTGGTTTTGATTTGTATCTCCCTGATGAGGGGGTATTATGCTAAGTGAAATAAGTCAGGCAGAGAAAGACAGATGCCATATGTCCTGAGAAACTTAACAGAAGACCATGGGGTAGGGGAAAGGGGAGAAAAAAGTTAGAGAGGGAGGGAGGCAAACCATCGGAGACTCTTGAATACTGAGAACAAACTGAGGGTTGATGGGGGTGGGGGAGAGGAGAGAGTGGGTGATGGGCTTTGGGGAGGGCACCTTTGGGATGAGCAGTGGGTGTTGTATGGAAACCCATTTGGCAATAAATTATATTTAATTAAAAATAAAAAAAACAAAATAAAAAATAAGAATCACTATACATTTTGTTTTCCATAAGCCAGAGTTGAGTGTTATCCTTAAATTATTCTCTCTGGTTCTCCCTATAGAAACTACCAACATGTCTTGCCTATTTTAACTCTTAAATATTATTTATATAGGTTTACCTCTTTCCACTTCCAGACCCTAACTCAGAGCCTGACGATGAAGGGCAAAGCTGTCATTAAGTTTTGAATTAAAAAGTCTTTATCATCAACACTCCAGTTAAAGCCAGTCCTGTTGCAGAGCTTCTGAATTGATCTCCTCAAACCAAATTTGCTGCTCTGTAGAAATTCTCCATTTTACCACTATGGTGGATGCTCTCCTGAACCAAACAAGACCATGTCATCTCTCTTCCCTCAGGTTGAGTCATTTAAATTGTTGATCTTCAAGAATCACATCAATTAGCCACTCTCACTTTACAGACCCTTCACACCCAACACTGTCCTTTCTCTGTTTGAGACAACCACAGGTCTATTCTCTGCTCTTGACGCCTGTTGTATTCCCTGCACAGACTCTTCTGTCTGATCCTCAGTGCCCCTTGCCCTTAGTCACCTAATTAGCAGGCACTCACCCTTTATAACAAGCTCATTTCTCACTCCTTTAGGAGTATTCACAGTTCCCTCCTTGACAAGGTCAATCATTTCTATTATATGCTCTCACAATACAGAAATTAAATTATAACTAGCTGTAATATAATTTTTCAATTTTTGATTGATATTTGTAACTTCCTCTTAAATTATATTTCCCAGAGTGCAAGTCCATTAGAGCTAGGATGCCTGGTTATCCTCCCCATTTTATCTCTAGAAACAATCAGCTTGCTATCATTTATAGCAAGAGCTATGTATTTAATACATCCATATATAGGATTTATTTATCCAACATAATTTGAGTGTGTGTGGAGATATTTATCTTGACTTGGACATTTCAATTTCCTCATCTATTTAAGGGGGTTAAAGTCATAATACCTGAAGTCTTTTCATGTCTAGATATTTAACCTCCTTCATAATGGAAACAACAAAATTAAACCGGATTGCCATTTCTCAGGTCAGACTGGAAAAATAAATATGACAACATGCGCTGTTGGTGAAGAGGTGGAGAAAGTCACTTTGATGCTCATGAGATACTCTTTGGAATATACTTGGTAATAAACTTATGGAGATTTTGTCAGTATTCAACAAAACTACTTGTATGTTCATATTATGTTCCCAAAACCCAGTATCTAGGAATTCCTCTGAAGATGCAGCTCCAAAAATAGAAAAAAAACTGGTATTTAGGAATATTCATTGCAGCATTGATTATGGATGAAAGTATTAGAAACCTATGTACTTATATATAGAAGAGAAGAGGGGTTCAGTAAATTATCATGTGTCTACATAATGGAGTACAATGCAGTCAGAACAAAAGAATGGCGATGAGAAAGATTTCTAGGATATGGAATAATTTTCAGCGTACAAATTCAGTAAAAAAAGTCAAAATAAAAAAATTACACAAAGTATGCTATTTATTGTGTAAGAAATATGAGGAAATGAAAATATGCTTCTGTCTTAACTGTACATGGAGAACCACAGGAAGGACAAACTAGAGCTTTATGAGACTGGTTACTTACAGAACATGGATGAACAAGATGGAAAATATAGAAGTATAGGGTAGGGAATGATGTTTCTCTGACCATTCATTTTTGAATAGTCTGACTTTTACAACTATGTTCGTGTTTCTAATTCTCAAAAGTAAAATAGCAAAATGTACCAGGAGAGTATTAAAACATATTACAAATAGAAGAACCTTTTATAAACCATATTTGAAGAAATAATTTAGCCATATTGGAGGGAAACAAAAAAAATCATCAAGTAACTTCTCAACTTTTCAGTATTTAGATTATATGCCTCGGCTAAAGGCAAAATTACAAAATTCTAAAATATGTTGGACTCTGGCCCATAGGTTTCTTTTTCACAAAGAAATGGCTTAAAAATTCTGAAAACTACCATCTGTGTATTCTTGGTCTAAGCAAATAAGGATCTATATTGTAGCAAACAGGAGCCAGGTTTCTCTTGGTCCTAAGAAGAAATTACAAATACTGAGAGGGAGAATGACATTATGAACTCTCTGGTATTCAGTTGAAATTGGAGGCATTGGTGTCAACTGATGATTTTAATATAAATAAAGAAATAGTTATAGATGTTTTTGGTTATATATGTATGTTCACACATATGTATGGTTGTATGTATACACACACATCAATAAATACAGGTATGTTGAGAAATACATATAAATATATGAATATGTGTCAGTGTATACATGTTTATATATATACACACACACATATATATATATATATATATATATATATTTAATTCTTGATTCTGTGCACAGAGAGACTATAACCTAAGCAGCAATGAGCACACCTAGTGGTCAGATCTCAGTTTCGCATACCATCTTCCACTTAAGGAATCTGGGTACTTAAGAGAAAGGGCTGATTTCAGGGATAGGGTGGAAGAAAAGGAGGTGTGCCTAGAATATTATTTTGTGCCATAAAGTAAAGCAGTGCTCAAATAATGCTAGATTTAGCCTGTGGGGCCCCATGAAGCTGGTACCCTTTGTATTATTTATTTAGACAGGCTCAGAGTTTTTAATCCATACAATAAGATAATATTCCATGAGTCCAGTTGGATATGAATAAAGTTTTTCCTTGCAATAAAAATTTAAATCATAAATGTAGAAGGAATGATGGAATTAGAAAAATCACGAATTGGCAACCATCGTTATCTTCCTTGCTTCAGACAAAAAATCGTTAATGGATGCTGAAACTGGCCGGTGAAAAATTGATGAGTAAGGGCATATTTACATAGATTCTTAGTCTGCCTGGGCTACCACAACAAAACTGTAATGACCGGGTGTCTGAAACAATAGACACATATTTCTCAGAGTTCCGCAGGCTAGGAATTCCAAGATAAGGTTGCAGCAAATTTGGTTTCTCTTGAGATTCATTTTTCTGCCTTGCACATGCCTATCTTCCTGCTGTCCTCACGTGATCAGTGATGTGGGGGATGGGGAAAAGACAAAGGATGGGGAAGGAGGGTTAGTTTCTGCCTCTGTTCTTCTCATAAGGCCACTAGTCTCATCATGAGGGCTTGCACCCTCATTTAAAACACCTCTCAAAGGCCCTACCTCCAAAAGCCATCACATTGGGGTTTAGGTCTTCAACAGATGAATTTTGGGGAGAGACACCTTCAGTCCATAAAAGTTTCCAAGTGTCTGTTACCAAGGGATCTTCAAAGGGGAAGAGTAGTGACTATACCTCGGAGACACAAGGATAATAGTTAATATCACCAGAAATGTAATAGATCAACATCATGTGCCTTGGGACAAGATATACTGAGAATAGAACATCACTGGTGTAGAATTCCAGCCACTCATTATCTGAATCCAGTCATTAGGAAACATCAGGCAAGTCCCAAATTAGGGCAATTCTACAAAACAATTCTACAACTTATTTTGGAGTGTTCAAAACTATCAGTGTCCTAAAACAAAAATTTAACAGAACATCCAGATTAAAATCAGCTAAAGAGATATAAAAACTGACTGCAACAAATGATTTAAATATTTCCTTTGGACAGGACTGGAACAGTGGTGAAACTAAAGAATATTCTATCAATTTTAATTTCCTAATTTGGTAACTTCACTGTGGTTATATATAAAAAAAGTTCACGTCCTAAGCCAATGTACTCTGAAGGGATACAGGCAATTACATCTCCAACTTATTTTTTTTCTGCTTTATTGAGGTATAATTGGCAAATAAAATTGTACTTATTCGAGGTATACAACATGATGGTTTGATATACACATAGGTTATGAAATTACCACTATCAAGCCATTTAAAATATCCATCACTTCACAGCACTTTTTTTTTTGTTTGTGGTAAGAACACCTAAGATCTACTCTCTGCAAAATTTGAGTATATAATACAGTATTATTCACTATAGTCACCTTGCTGTATACTTCCCAAACTTATTAATTGTACAAGTGAAAGTTTGACCAGCCTCTCCCCATTTTCCCCACCCTTAGCAACTGGCAAACACCATCCTACTCAGTGCTTCTCCAAGTTAGACTTTTTTATACCCCACATATAAGTGAGATCATGCAGTATTAGTCTGTGTCTGGTTTATTTCACTTTGCATAATGCCCTCCAGATTCATTCATGGTGTTGCAAATGGCAGAATGCCCTTCCTTTTAAAGGTTGAAGTATATTCCATAGGAGTATGTTTTCAAGGTTCATCCATGTTGTAACCTTTATCAATATCTCCTATCTTTTAATTTCCACAGACTATTCCATTGTGTGGTTATATAGCCCTTTATCTACCCATTCATCAGTTAAGTTTATCACCAGATAAACATCTGGATTGTTTACAAATTTTGGCTGTTATAATGAATGACCCTGTGAATGTTGACATACAAGTATTTGCATGGACATATTAAAATCTCCTTGGTCTACACTTAGGGGAGGACTTCGTGGTTCATATGACAGCTCTGTGTTTAGCTATTTGAGGAATTCCCAAGTTATTTTCCAGTGTACCATTTACATTCCCACCAGCTATTTGTGAGGGTTCCAATTTCTCTGCATCCTTGTTAGCACTTATCTTCTTAGTACTTTTGCATTCTGAACAGCAAAGACCTTAAAAATATTTAAATTTGTTTGTGCAAGTTTAGATTTTCACATTGGAATAAGAGCATCTATTCCACTCCAGAATGGACACTCTAGAATGTCTATTGGAGTAAGATGTGCCCACTGATGGGGTGAGGGTTAAATGTAAGTATTTGTTTCAACTTGCGGCCACACATTTGTGGGCAGAAATGCAATCCCACAGTTGACACCTGTGGGAGGCTTGCGTCCCCTTCAGGACATGAAAAGTCCCAAGTGAAAGTTAATCACACTTTGAAAACAAATAAAAAAAAAAAAAAAGCCCCTGGAGCAGACACCATACGTTTTTTTTGTTACTTTTGTGCATTTGCCAGTCAGAGTTGTTAAAGCAGACATAGAAAAAAACAACAACAGTCAAGTCAGAGACAGGAAAATCTGGGACCCAGAAAGGAGGATGGTGACATCAGAGCAGAGCACAGTTGTGTGTCCTCGGTAAGGAAGGCTAACCAGTCCTACTGGCTGGGGCCCATCAGGGAGTCCCTTATGTGGTTGCAGGAAACCACAATCGACTCTCTGAACATCAGGCTGGCTAGTGCCTAAGAATAGATAACAGTGCAGGTTTTGCAGGATGGCAAAGATACTTAAGGCTCAGTCCAGTTCCAAAACACACAGAAGGCGAAGGTAAGAATAAAAGGACTGGTAGAGACTGATTTGGGCTTGGAAAGCTTTTCAGTCAAAATAGCTTCTATCCAGTCAACCACATGTGTCCAAATAGATATGAAACTGAGCATATGGAAGCTGTGCAAGGATTAACCTGTCGTTCTGTTCTCAGGGGTTCCAGGTCAGAGAAGCTCACATGTGATCAATCTAACATCATTTATCAGCATCCTTTAATTAAAAAATGTCAAGGATGTTGAAAGGATGGAAGAGGTAGGAGGCATAGAATCCCTTTACGACTATTTTGATGAAAATTCATCTGAGTGTATTTGTTCTTTAAGGAGGTTCCCCACTATTATAAAATGAAGTCATTACATGTGGTCTCAAAAAAGAAAAAAAAAGTCAGAATAGAGAACAAAGAGGCTCCAGCTCTGGGACCTGGTAACAATGAGAGTGTTGAGTAGCCTTCAGCCACAATCTGCCTTTTCCAAGGGTCTGCAATGTTACCACTCTTTCTAAATAAGTGATTCAGATTCCAGAAAGAACATTTCCCTTTAGAATAGTGGTATTCGTGTTTTACCAAGTACAAGCCACAAAAATATATGAATAGGTCATTAATAATTATGTATGTGCATAATAAAACATAAAAGCCAAATTTTGATGTAATTGACCATCTATTTAAATATCACACAGGGGCACCTGGGTGGCTCAATCAGTTGAATGTCCCTTGATTTTGGCTCAGGTCATGATCCCAGGGTAGTGGGATTGAGCCCCACATTGGGCTCAAAGCTGAGCATGGAGCTTGCTTAAGATGCTCTGCCCCTCTGCCTCTGTCTCTGTCTCTCAAGTAATTAATATTACTGAAATCTTTTTAGAACTTATATTTTTATTATTTTCTGAATTCCTGTAGAAAACTCCAAGGATAATGTAAACATTAAAGAGATGTTATTGGGGGCATCTGGGTGGCTCAGTCAGTTAAGTGTCCAACTTTGGCTCAAGTCATGATCTCACTGTTTGTGGGTTCGAGCCCTGCATCTGGCTCTGTGCTGACTGCTCAGAGCCTGGAGCCTGTTTCGGATTCTGTGTCTCCCTCTCTCTCTGCCCCTCCCCCATTCGTGCTCTGTCTCTCTCTGTCTCAAAAATAAATAAAACGTTAAAAAAATGAACAAACGTTTAAAAAACTTTTAAAAAGTTATTGGTCAGCAAACTATTTTAATAACTAGTGAAACAACGAGCATTTCCTATTACTGGGAAGTCTTGGTCAGGGAGAAGTTCCACGGGACTCAGTTGTGTTGCAGCTAATGGCTCCTTGCTTTGGATTGACTTTGGTTCCAACAACTGGGACTTTTCTTCATGTTACTTTTCATGCCCCAGCAGATTAGCTAGGATTTATGATGGAACTGAGGTTCCAAGGGACAGAGTGGAAGCATGCAAAGCCTCTAGAGTCCCTGGCTTAGAATTTCTGGAGCATTCTTGGGGCGCCTGGGTGGCGCAGTCGGTTAAGCGTCCGACTTCAGCCAGGTCACGACCTCGCGGTCCGTGAGTTCGAGCCCCGCGTCAGGCTCTGGGCTGATGGCTCAGAGCCTGGAGCCTGTTTCCGGTTCTGTGTCTCCCTCTCTCTCTGCCCCTCCCCCGTTCATGCTCTGTCTCTCTCTGTCCCAAAAATAAATAAACGTTGAAAAAAAATTAAAAAAAAAAAAAAAAGAATTTCTGGAGCATTCTATTGCCCAGAGCAAGTCAAAGTTTAGTCCAGATTTAAGGGTTGAGAAAATATGCACCAACTGTTCATGAAGATGGGTGGAGCTATAAACAAATTCATACACATCAAAGTGGAAATGAATACAGGGAAGAGTGGAGAATTGGGAATCATTTTGTTAAAATCTTGTGTGTAGTAACATCAGTATTTAAATGTAAGTGTAAGCAGATAGGTTACTAAATATTCTGGGACTGCAACCTAGCCTTTAGAACATCACCAGTCAGTATTTGTGGCAAATAACCCAAACATCCATGAGACGATTAAATTCCATCTCTACATCTCCACAAAGGCAATCTCTCCAAGGATAGGAGTCTCAATCCATCCTGAGTCCTCTCTCAACTGAATCCTAGACCCACATATTCCTGAAAATACCTTTACATGGATGACGTAGAGGTATTTTTGCCTGGGCAAAAAGTAAATTCATTATTTCCTTCATAACACTGTCTCTTTTCCTGTTTTCTGTATTTCATTGAAGGCATGACCAATTATGCAGTTGCACATAAGATTTCTACTCACTTATCTTCTGTGCACAACTATTCAACAAGCTCTATAACTGTACCTTTAGGTGGGTTTTAGTTCTAGTTTCACCCCTCCATTGTACTGCCCTGGCTTTATTTCAGCTTCTCCTTATTTGGATTATATGACAATTTTTTAACTTATCTGCCTGTCCCTGGTCTCATTTGTCTGTAGTCCAGTTTTCCACAATTCCTCTGGAATAAGCTTATTAAATTGCAAGTCCAACTGTGACATCCATCTAGCTAAATGTCACTGGCCCCAGTTGCTTTCCATTTTAAGAACCTGAGTTCATTACTGTGGCATTAAGGTCTTCTCTGATCTGATTCCTTCCTGCCCCTCTGGTATATTGTCATTTTCTTGCTTTGCTTTTTCTTGCGCAACTCCCTATTATTTCAGGTACTGTTGTTTGCCTCCAGTGATCTTGCTCCATTGCAATATGGGAGGCAAGGTTCATGGTACTTAAGAGCAGGTGTTTTAGAGTTAGATACCCTGATTCAGAATGTTGTGTTTGTACTTAATTTCATTGAATTGCCATTTTTTTTTTGTAAAATAAAAATAGTAGGGACATCTATCCCGTACGGTTGTTTACAATATTAAATGTAATGATGCATGCAAGTAAGTTAGCATAGTTCTAAAAACAGTCACTCCACAATATTAACTATTGATGCTAATATTTCTATCCCCTCATTTTTCTATCTCTGAAGGTCCTATTCCTGTTTTAAGACTTTAACCATACATCTTTGAGGACCCATTTCAGCCTGGAATTCTACTATCCTATTCTATTCTTACTCCTCCAATCGATTCCCATAAAACCCTGGCTATACTTTTATTGTAGCGTTTGTTATGTAATGTTGGACTTTCTCCCTCCTTCTGTATGCCTAGCTCCTCTTAGAAGACTGTAAACATCCCGAGGGAAAGGACTGTGCCCCATTCAGCTTTGAATGCCTCCCATCAGTGTGTGGACCACCGCAGATGTTCAGTGAACAGGAGTTTTCTTTGTGAAGATGTGGGAGATCAGACCGCAGTGTTAGGAGGAATGAGCATGCATAGCCATAGATGAAAAGGTCAATAGGTGACTGAAATCTGTCAAAGTGGAGCTATTCACTCAATCATTTGGATTAGGTCATGGCAGGTGAGAACTGACCTGAGTAAGAATTGCTAATTCAAACATGTCTCAAGTATCTTGGATTGGGTGCCTGGGTGGCTCAGTTGGTTAAGTGTCTGGTTCTTTATTTTGTCTCAAGTCATGATCTCAGGGTCCTGAGATTGAGTCCTGCTTTAGACTCTGTCCTGGGTATGGAGCCTCTTTAAGATATTCTCATTTTCTCTCTTATAGCCCCTCCCCCTGCACTGGAACTTTCTTAAAAAAAAAAAAAAAAAAAGAATAAGAAAAGAATATTCTTGCCTTGAGCAAGGACAGCAAGCTTTGATCCTAAAACATTTAGTTGATTCCAAGCCTATTATCAGTCAAGGAATGCTGTACAGATTATGAAAAACATCAACATTGAGAAACCAAAATTTTGGCAACTTATCAACATATGATGGAAAGTAATGGTAAAATTTTTTGAATCTGATTTTTTCCCCCAAATTTCCCAGAGCAACAAAAATTGGAATGAGTTCAACTATCCAACTTAATCACACAGGAATTCAAGTGAGTCCTTTATTGGTTTGACCATATTGATCTTTCAAAAAAAAAAATCACTATTTTTGGTGTTAAGAATATGCTCTTAACCTTGAGACAGTATCTACAATTTGTAGAGGAGATGGTCTTCTATCTTTTGTTTACTATTCAAATCCCCTGAACTTGTTTCTCTATCAGGGAATTCACTAGAGGGGTAGAATTTTAACAATACATTGAATTTCCAAATTTCAGAGCAGGACTTTTAGCACAAGTCTCATTTCATAATTCTTTGCTTTTGATTCCAAATTATTTCTGTAGCTATTCCTCTTGACTGCTCTGGGTTATCTGGCAATTAGTGCTGTAATTATTTGTAGACATAGGAGCTTGAGAGAAATCCAGAACTGTCTGCCAATTTGTAGTTTGTCAAAATGTAGCTCTTTGCTTTTCCTCTTATCTCTTAAAACCTTTTTAGTACAACTTTTTTCCCTATTTGTCTTTCTGCTAGAGGTTGTCATTTATAAATACTATTTCAAAACCACTTCTGATTCCTTTTATTTTCTATAGAGGCAATCTTTTCCTTTAGAGGGAATCACCATCTCTAGTGGATTTTGTGGTTTATACCAGAAGAATACGGAGACCTAGAAGGATGAATTTCAAATGGCTCCACTTTTTTTTATTACTGGGGACATGGCATTGCATTGGAGTTTCTATATACTAGCTCATTAGGCAAGATTAACCATTTAGAAAAAAGGAGACCTCTTGCAAGGTAATTTCAATAAGGTCACTATCCAAGTATTTTTTTATGTTTCTTTGATAACTTTAATGATTTGTTGTATTGCTTTGACTTCTACTTAATTTTATTACAAAAATGAATGAGGATTTAATTGACTTGGAATCAATGTGTGCACAAGTTAAACTTGCTGTTAAGCTCAAATATGATAAGGATAATAGAGAAACATATGCACATGTATACCTAGATTCTTCTACATGAATATGTGCCAGATTTTTCTTAGGTAGGGTCATCAAGTAATAAAACCATACCAATACATATTGTACCTCCACACTATATATAAATATAACTAGATTATGTTTGTGGTTTCTTCCCTATAACTACATTCCATTCTTTTTCCTTCAATTTATATATTCTTCCTATATTTTACACAAAATATGGTCCAATGTGTCTCTAAGACTTTAAGCCCACATCCATTGGAAATTGTTAGGCTATTTCAGCAATCATCATTGGTTAAATTGATGGAGGCTGGTCATGCCTATTGAGAAATCATGAATCTCCTGGAAGCCATGGAAATCGAGGAATCCTATACCCTTTAGAAGGGTATTTCTTTTTTCATCCATGAACCTTATTGGGTGTGCACATAAAGGTTAGGGAAAATTTTTAAGCAGTGTCTTTTATGATACAGAGCTGGGAAGGGCACAAGGAGTTCAAGTAGATGAGACAATTCTTCTCCCCTATCTCCTCTAGAGAACAAAAGTCTTCATCTGTGTAGGGAAGGGTAAAAAGCAGTGTTGTACTTAGGGCATTGGTGAAGATCCATTGTAACAGAGGAAAAAGGACAGGACAACAAACAAAAGAGTCCCTATTGTAGAGAGAAGCAGAAATGGATGGTGGGCTCAGAACTATAGCCAAGGTAGGAGCAAGACCGTAGTTTAGGCTACATCCCCAAGACCCAAGACACAGTACCAATGAGACACAAGGGAGAGTAGCATTGGAAACCAGCCACTTCTTTCAATAAGGAGTTATCTGAAGAATGTGAGGCACTGACAGTAACCATAGTAACAAAAAATCTCAGTATCAGTGGGATTTCTAACTACATTAAGTCAAAGCCCAACAATAAAGATCAAGCAGAAAGAAAAATGTGCCCATTTCCAGGCATAAAAGCTGTTTCTCTCATCTCCATCTTTACTACTCTGTATAAAATACCTGGCTTTCAAGAATTAAACATATTAAGGAAGTGAAAGAACATGAAGAAAATCAGCACTACCAAGAACACAGAGGTTAGGATTATCTGACAAGATTGAAAATATCTCTGCTTGGTAGGATCCAGATTCTTGTGGAAATGTTGGATAACGCAGAAGATTGGATAGGTGGTTTCAGGAGAGAGATGGGAACTAGAAGAAATCATCACATTTAAGTGCTGAAAATGAAAACCACAGTAACAGAAACGGATCATCCCTTCCACTGTTCATCAGTAGACAGGACACAGAAGAATAAGGGAACTTGAAGATTAGTCAAAAGAAATTATCAAACTGAAATTAAAAAAGAGAGAATAAGACATCAAGACATGGATGCAAGATAAAAAAAAAATCTAACATGTATAATTAGAATCCCAGAAGAGAGGAAAATGGTGCTGAAAAGATACTCAAGGAGGAGCTCAAAACTTACCAAAAATAATGGTATACATCAAAAACATACCTGAGAACCTCAGTTTACCAAGCAGAATACCAAGAACACTACATCTAGGCATATACTGTTGAGATTGCTAGAAACACAAATCGAAGACCGGGAGAGGTGGGGGGTAGAAGAGGGTGACAGCAGGGGACACTTAGCATTTAGAGTAACAAATAGAAGAATTCTACAAGATTTCGAAACAGTGTAAGATAGAAGGAAAACAAAGGACATCTTTAAAGTGATGAAATGAAAAATACAAAAACCAGAGCATCAAACCAGAATTCTATACTTAGAGAAAGGAATTTTCATAAATAGAAGTAAGGATTTTCTCATACAACTGAAATACTTCATTTTCAAAGTTTACACATGTGAAATGGTAGAACAATACTTGAAAATCTGATAAGTTAAACCTGTTTGATGCATTGAACTCCAGGGCAACCTCTAAAAAGCATTTTTTTCAGAAATTTCATTATTTTAAAAAATACTATTTACAATGGTAACTGTTCATTATAATCCTGCAAAATACCTGCAACCTGAATGCTGAAAACAGAACTCCGATAAAATAAAATATATAGACATCTGTACAGATTTTAGGTTGTGGGCCGAATTCAAAGCTTTGTGGTCCTAAGACTGAGATCTCTGCTTTCTTGTGAAAAGGTGTCTCTCCTATCTCCGGAAGATCACCTGAATTCCTCAGCACATTAAGCTCCCTTATCTTAAAACAAAGGTTGGTGGGTCAGGCAGTTTCATGTTTCAACACTGTCTGCCTTCACCTCTTCTACCTCTATTCTGTTGCCAGCCAGAGAAAGTTCTGTTTTAAGGGCTGTGTGATTTAATTAGGTTCACCCAGATAATCCAGAACATGCTCTATATAAGGCCCTAACTTCAATCACATCTTCAAGGATCCCTTTCACCATGAAATATAACATTTTCATCAGTTCGGATGACTGGGTTATGTACATATCTGGGTGGCTATTATTCTGCTTAACACAAAAGGCATCAATAAAAGATTGAAATAAAAAATGCTAGAAATAACACATTTTACATATACACACAGATACATATAGTATTTTCGAAGAAAATTTTCCAGACTCTGATAGGTTTTCAATGATCTGGTCACAACAAAAAAAATCAGCGAAAAGTAGGCCAACAAATTACCTAAGATAAAACAAAAAAAGGAACAACTGTGAATGAAGTACCCAATGTGTATCTACAAATCATGAGACAGTATCTCACATCTATATATATGTAACTGAATTCCCAAAAAGCCGAGAGGCAAGGAAGTTTGCTCAAGAAATATTTGAAGTGTTAATGACCAAGAATCTTCCAAAGTTAATTAACAAAACAAACCACAGATCCAAGAAACTCAGGGATCTCTATTCAGAATTTGAAAGAGAACAAAAACACCTCAACAAGATCAAACCAAACACATATACACACAGGCTTATCGTAGTCAAATTCTTGAAACACAAAGAAAAAGGAATAACCTTGAGTGTAGCCAGAGGAAAAAGAAACATACAGAAGGAAAAAGCTATGGATTCCTACACATCCCTTTTCAGAACTTGGGAAACTAGAAAACAAAGAAGCAATATCTTTAAAGTTTTAACAGTACTGAAAGCTGGGAGAGGAAAGCAAAGAACAGAAAAGCTATCTGTTCAGAGTTCTATAATCATAAAAAGTATCTCCCAACAATAAATCAAGTAAAGACTTTTTCAAACAATAAAATTTAACTTTAAGAATTAAATCCCAGCATATCTTTAAAGTTTATTTTGAGAGGGTGGGGGAAGGGCAGAGAGAGAGGGAGAGAGAGAATCCTTAATAGGCTCCACTTTGACCCTGCAGGGCTTTAAGGGAGCAGAAATCAAGAGTCAGATGGTAACTGACTGCACCATCCAAGAAATACTGCAGTAATTTGCTCAACTGTATGTTTGTTTTTCTATTTGCAGAAGAAAATTTGAAAAGCTTAACGTTGATCCATCATAAAAACTCTCAAACTAAAATTACAAGGGAATTTCCTTAATATAATCAAGAGCATCTATGAAACACCTGCAGTTAACATTCTACCCTGAATGGCAAAATACCGAACACTTTCTTCTCAAGATTGTGAACAGACATCTAGGATCCCTGTCTCCTCTTCTATTCATCATTACACTGGAGGTCCCAGTCATTGAAATAAAAAAAAGTTATTTTCACTAACACTTTTATAAAATCTACAACACTCCTGGAACTGGTAAATGCATTTAGCAAGATTGTAGAATAGTAGATCTAAAAATCACTATCTTCTAGTATAACTGTAAACAATGAAACAAATGAAGTATTTACACAGATTTTAGTCAAACTTCTTTCACCTTGTTCCTCTCAGTCATCTAACTAAGCACTTCTGGTTTGCCTATGCCCAATTCAAATGGATTTTTGCTCAAATAAACTCAAAATTTATAATATTGATCAAGTCTATCTTTCAAAAATAGTCTTTCAATTTTTTTCAAGTTTTTAATTAAATTTCTTTTAGTTAACAATGTAATATTACTTTCAGGTTTAAGGTCTCATTTCTAAAGCCTCCTAGTTCATTTTCTCATTTCTTTCTACCACCATTCAGATTGTTTTTGAACAGGTTTGAAGATGTTCTCTCTTGAGATCTCATATATTTTGTGTACCACAGACTAGGTCAACACAGCCCGTCATGGTTAAGTCATGTTAAAGAGAAAACCCAACTGGAGTCACGTATGTTCAAGTTCGAGGTCAGTAAACCAAAACTTAATATAACCTACCAAACTGCAATTTCAACTGCCCCAGGAATATAACCATTAACCAGTCAAACTGGAAGTTCTCCATCAACTTATTAATCCATTGTTAAGTCCCTTCCATTTCCCTTAGGAGGGTGAACTTTGTACTCCACCTTTAAAAACATTTTCTTTTCTGCAGCTGGACAGAGCTTCTTTCTGTTTGCTGAGTAGGATGCTGCTCAATTCATAAATCATTTAATGAAGCCAATCATTAAATTTACTCTGTTGAATTGTTTTTTTTTTTTTTAACAAGAGAGAACTGTCATACCACGCCTGAGAGGCCATCTGGCTTCCATTGTTACAGTGTTATTTTAGAAGAGCACAAAACACCTGAGTAAGCATAATTGTATAATGCAATTACCCCACTGTTATTTTCAGGAAGGTCATTATCTCTAATGTAAATGGTATTATTTAAAACAGTGAAATATAATTGTAGTGGTCTTACGTGAATACATAGGTCATGCATACATGTAAAAATTGGCTCTTGCGTCTGTTTAGGATTCTGGTAATGTAATGCATTTCTTCCTGAGCCCTGCTGATGGCATCTGCCAAGTATCTTCATTTGGTGAGAAATGCTGGAAGCAACAACACTGGATGCTAATTTTGTTAATGAAGAAAGGGCTCTAAGATCTGACCGGCTTACTTATCCAGAATCAGTTTGGATTTTTTTAAAAAAAATATTTATTTAGTTTTGAGAGACAAAGACAGAGCGTGAGTGGGCAAGGGGCAGAGAAAGAGGGAGAAAAAGAATCCGAATCTCAAAGTCATGGGGCTCAAAGTCATGAACTGTGAGATCATGTCCTGAACCGAAGTCAGACGCTTAACCCACTGAGCCACCCAGGTGCCCCAAAAATCATTTTTTTTTCCCAACTTTTTTTTTTGTTTTTTTTTTTTTTTAATTTATTTTTGGGACAGAGAGAGACAGAGCATGAACGGGGGAGGGGCAGAGAGAGAGGGAGACACAGAATCGGAAACAGGCTCCAGGCTCTGAGCCATCAGCCCAGAGCCCGACGCGGGGCTCGAACTCACGGACCGCGAGATCGTGACCTGGCTGAAGTCGGACGCTTAACCGACTGCGCCACCCAGGCGCCCCCAAAAATCATTTTAATTTAGCAAAATTTGGTCTGCTTTGGATTGGAAAAAAAAAACTGACTTACTTCTATTGTCCTATCTTGAAGGGAAAAATAAATCAAAGAGGCAAATAGAGCCATCTGATCATCATAAAACACTCATGCTGCCTTTCTGCAGCTAAGAAGGCATCAGAAAAGGCCATTTATAATACCGTAGGCACTGCCCCTTTTCTGATGCTGGTCAAGTTGATTGTGCTTGTATTATTCAGTTTGCTTTACATTTTTGCCACATTCCTGCTCCCTCAGCTCATTTTGAGTAAATTCTGTGTGTCTCTAAGTGCTGATATGCATTATATTTGGGCAGGAAGCCAAGGCATTAATCAGATAAACACATCGAATTTCGAAAATCTTCCCCCCCCCCCCCCCCGCCCCTTCTCACAGTTCCCTTCCCCATTATCCCTGTCCCTTGAATTAATCTCACATATATGCTACAGGAGGCATTTAGTACTCAGGTGTGGGTTGGAAGACGGGTAACCACAGTTGCTGTGGGTGAGGTGGAAGGCTTTCCAAGAGCCTTGCTCCCAAGACTTGCCCAGGTGTTATAATCTTCCTGGAGGCAACTTCCTTCGGCTCTCATGGATCCTCTGATTCCAAGGGGGGGGATCTCTTTTGAGACCCAAGGAAACATGCATTGGGCAGGAGGTATAGAAATCTTCCACTTCATCACTGCATAGCCTCAAAAATATTACTTTCCTCATTTGTAAAAGAACCATCCCCATGGAATAGGACAAACACTACAAAAGATCATGAAAGGAATGCAAATATTCGTAGTCCACCGTACAACGTGTGTGCTCAATGCAGTGTATTTTATTTTTTTTTCCAACTTTTTTATTTTTTTTGGGGGGGGGACAGAGAGACACAGAGCATGAACGGGGGAGGGGCAGAGAGAGAGGGAGACACAGAATCCGAAACAGGCTCCAGGCTCTGAGCCATCAGCCCAGAGCCTGACGCGGGGCTCGAACTCACGGACCGCGAGGTCGTGACCTGGCTGAAGTCGGACGCTTAACCGACTGCGCCACCCAGGCGCCCCAATGCAATGTATTTTAAAAGCTATTTCAGAGAATCCTGAACCTGAAACAGGACTTTTAGGGATACTAGTGGTGGCTACAACAGAGCAACGGGGCGTTGCTTGCTCAAAACACAAGTCTGCAAGCTTTCCCTGAACCTAATGCATCAGATTCTACTGTTTGGATATTTAATATCCTCCTCCAGGATTCTGAGGAACTGCTGGGCTTAGTGCAGCCGGGCCACAGGAACCCCACATTTTAAAACTCCCATCTCTTTCAAAGCATCACTACTTCTAGCTTCTCTTTAGAGGTTTTCAAGAATCAGGAACTTGGTATCTCTTGGGTAGGTTTGACAGCTGTGAAAACTGCTCCTCTTTTGCAAAAGAAAAGCTGCCTCCAGATGCTAATTCTAACCCTTGGAGCTACTAAGAGCAAATTTAACCCCTTTTCTCATGAGAACATCCTTAATTTCTTTGAAACGACTTATCTTCCTGATTCTTCCCTCTCCTGTGACCCCGCACCCTGACCAAGTTTATGTCCCAAAATCCCAGCTCCCAATTTACTAAGTTTTGCCAAATACATACCCACTGCTAGAGTTTCAGCTGCCTTATCCTTACTATTCTCTCTTAACTACCCCCTTAGAAGTTACTTTTTTTTTTTTTTTTCAACGTTTATTTATTTTTGGGACAGAGAGAGACAGAGCATGAACGGGGGAGGGGCAGAGAGAGAGGAAGACACAGAATCGGAAACAGGCTCCAGGCTCTGAGCCATCAGCCCAGAGCCTGACGCGGGGCTCGAACTCACGGACCGCGAGATCGTGACCTGGCTGAAGTCGGATGCTTAACCGACTGCGCCACCCAGGCGCCCTAGAAGTTACTTTTTAAATGTCTTGTTCTTTCTCAAATGCATAGAGAATATATTCTTTAAGCTTTTGCAAAAGGAATTTCAGATCTTTTTATCTATGTGATCTCCATATCCTCAATCATATAATCTGGATCCAGAGGATTTTTTTTTTCCCCATAGAGAGCTCAAAGATTTAGAAAGATATAGAGTTGAAGGCATTAAGACAACATATGGCCCAAGTTTCTACCCTCAGACCCATTTTACAGAGAAAACATCAGAGCTTCTACAGAACTAAGTAATTTCCTCCTGTCTCCTAGTACAAAAGCTACTTCTATAAATGAAACTATGTTTGTGTTATGTGCAGAACTCAGGCTACCATTCTGGAGACTTTTTTTTTTTTGTTCACCATAACCTTTTCCTGGTTAATTTTTTTAAACTAAAATATTTCACCTACTACTCCTGAAGAAACTATAAGAGACCTTACAATTTCCACATTCCTGCGTAGTAACAAATGGCTGGAGACTGTAAAAGATTTCAAAACGAGAGAGAGAAAGAGAGAGAGAGAGAGTAAGCCAAGCCTAACCCAGAGAAACTTTTCAAAATAAGCTTCAGAGGTCAGAGGGGAGGGAATTTATAGACTTTCTCATTGGAGGAACCGGTGGATCTTTCTCCAGCTGCAAGCCCTCAACCTGAACTGAATTCCGCCCCCACCAGGACACCTGAATCCTTTGCATTCTTTGAAAGGATCCAACACCGTTTGACAAGTCTCAATCACTCCCAGGTAACCATGTTTCAATCCCTGTTTTGCATACAGGGCCTAAACGACCTTTGGCTTTAAAAATCTGCCCTCTTCAAGTTTCTAACCTGAATTTGTGTTTCCTGAATTGCAATTCTAATTCCCCAAATACATGCCTGTTTATTTAAATTTTCAGTGAATTCTTTCTTGGTTGACAAGGTAAATGTCGAATTACCTGTTCCACACTACCTGTCTGGACAACATAGACCTTTAATTTTACCTCATATTCTCTTGTATGCACTTTTTTTTTTTTTTTAACTTGAACTGCAGGTTAATCCTATGCAATACCCAGAATTGGCATGTGCACACACAAATATCACAGATGTTTATAGATTGAGTTATCTGAGGTCCCTAACAAAAGAAGCAGTAGTTTTTAGTAGTTTGGAATAGTTTCCAGGATCAGCCTGCCAGCTTTAAATCCTCATTTTAGCACTTACAAGCTCTGCAATATTAGGCAAATCATTTCATCTTCCTTAACGTGGTTACTTCCGCGGCAAATGAACAATGTAACATTATTTGGAACCTCAGATGAGAAAATGAAAATTTTTAGCTGAGAGCTTGATAAACATCACTATCCTTATTTTGTACACGCTGGGCACCAGAACCCGTGTCTCCTGTTTCTGTTTTGCCCCCCTGCTACACCTGTTGTCTCACGTGTCTCCTGAGTCCATGGTTTCTGGAGCTTCACAGGAGAAAACCACATTAGACCTGTTAATGGGCACTGATGAGCCCCTGAAACTACTCACTATCTGCCCACCCCAGAGCTTCTTATATGGTAGACATGCAGAAGGCTCCATCTGTGAGATGACCCTGATCATATAAAAAGTCTGGACTGTAAATAGGACTGAATTATTTAATGACCATTTTCCCAACAACTGGTAAGGGATCAAAATGAGAGTAATCAGATTACTTAGGTACCTGATTTGTTAGGTAAATGATGGCTGGAATTTCAGCTGGTCATGACTTTAGCAAATCTTAGAGTGTTGCAAAACATATTGGCCATCTGTGGCATCATTAATCTGGAAAATTCACTTGTAAAAGACCTGTGCTACTTAGCACCTCCACGTCCAGAGGTAGCAGCTAGGTGTCTTCAAACTACACATTCTCAGCAGCGATCTTTTCTACTTCTGGTTTTCACTTTTTTTTTTAAGTGATTAGGATTTTGAGGGATGTGTGGTGAGCAGAGATGTTCTCATTTATTAGGACAGCATTTACTAATGATTTAGGAACACTCTAGAAAGAATCAGGTAAAAGTTCCTCACTAACATTTTTTCAGTTTAATTTTTTTTCTCACCTGCCTCAGAATAATTTGTGTTAACATTATGAAAATGGAAGTAAAATTCCTGAGTCTATCCAAGATCCTCTACATTGAAAACTCTTTACATACATAATCCCAAACTCCCTAGATAATATTAAGATATGGAAAATTTGAGAATTAACACATCAGTAGTTAGAGAAACGTGCTAACACACGTGGAAATAGTTGGGTTCACCATAGCAGCAAGTATTACTAGAAACTTTTGTGTAAGGAATACAAAGTTGTGAGCAGAGCTCCTCAGGGGTATGGAGGCTGCTTTGGCTCTAAAAATGTAAACATAACAAAACAAAACAAAATATGAGAAATAGGTAAGAAAAAGAGAACTCCCATGAACAAGTATTAAAATGAACTATGTGCATTTAAGTGAGAAATGATATGGGGTTTCAATGGTTGAGCAATGAACATAGTGATGGCTTGGGAGGGAAGTGGTAAGATAAGAATTAGGTCTTAAAATGTGGTCAGGATTTAGACTGGACAGATGAAAAAGATTTTTGTGGTAGGGAAAGATTTTTTTGTGTGAATAAATGTGAAGTTGTAATAAATACAGGGCTTAGGTTAGTAAAAAGTTGAGAGAATATTGAAAATAAAGGGTACACACATCTGTGCATGTCCAAAGTAGTGACGGCAAGATCTGAGATTCAAACAATTTAAAAGTACATTGCGTTGTAGAGAGAAAGTCATCTCTTGATCCCACATGGAGAATATACATGGTTTTTGTTGTTGTTGTTTTGTTTTGTTTTTTGTTTTGTTTTATAATAGTTAAATGTTACTGGGCATCTGACAAACGGAATCCCTTGTCCCCACCAAAGGCATGGGCTGAAAATATGTGGACCAGCTTCACTTTGGGCAAAGGGGATGGTAAACACAGTCACGGAAGAATGAACCATTTGTGACAGCAATGTGACCCTATTCAAAGAACAAAGGGAAATGCAAAGGGGAAAATAAGTTGAAAGTCAAGAGATTTATCTGTCTCTGCTTGTCTCTTTAGTTGTGTCTCAAAGGACCACTCCTCCGCTCTGGAAACCCGAGTAGTACGTCTCTGGTAATCCGTGTGTGCAGCAGGACCAACCTACAAAGCATAGCTTTAGAAAATATTGTTGCTGAAATGGGAATTGGCAGCCTCATTCATTTTAAATAAGTCTAAAACATAGAATCACATTCTTTCTCAAGGTTTTAGATTGAATTTAGTATTTCTTATGCTAAATCCCAGATCGGTAGGAAAAAAACACAGAAGATTAAACTCATATTCTTGTATGTATATACATACTCTTGTTAACATTAGAAAAATAAAGTTTTTGCCATTCCTTTTTTCTTTTCTCCCCAGCATTGAAATAAGTCTGTGTCATTAGCCTACACCTCCCTGAAACTATGCTAGGTGGATGGACAGCGTCTAAGGCACTGTGTGGGCAAGATTTGGCTGCTAAGGAGTTTGGTAGAGATCCGACTCAAATATTTCAGTTGTAAGGACAGTGTTGTGTGAGAGAGGCCTCCAATGGGCATAAAAGACCTACATGTTGTAGCAAGGCCAAGGTCTCCATAATTTTGGAAAGTCTTATCAGCCTTATTTCATGAGTTATTTCCCAGCATAGATTAAAATAGAATATGCATGTACATGCTGGATAAAGTGTGTATCTGTTATTATTTTAGCCACGCAACTTGGAATTCCCTTTCTCTAGTAAAAATACCCTCATTACTCTGAGCAACTGAAATTCATCTAATCTCAAGCTGTGTGCTTTGGTGGAACTGACCCCAACAAAGAGAGAGAGAGAGGTACGCAATTTAGGATTGAACACCTCCCTTGGTCACAAAATTGGATGCGCAGGTAGTTAGGGAACCGAACTGGAACCAATAAAACTAATCTTAGGAGGCAGTTGGCACACCCAAGAAAGGGACATGCTTTTTGTATTTCCTTTTCCTCCTGAAATTGCTCTAGCCTTCTTTTCATCACAAAGGGAGATCCTGTCTGAAAGTGGGGCCCACGCAGAGAAGAAAGTGGAGCCCACACATATATACGGAAAAAAAATGATATTGTACGCCTGGATTCATGCTACACGTGAAGATAAGTTTTATTTTTGATTTTTTTTACATGTGTTCATGAAAAAATATGTTTTATCTCAAACCACTGAGGTAGGATCCAGTAGTATACTGGCAAATATCAGTTGTACCCTGGCAAATGTTCGTAACTTCTGGCAGGGAGAGGAAGTGAAATGAGGGTGGAAATCAAGTTCCAGTTTGTAGTGTTTGGCAACCTCTCTCGTGTAAATGTTCTATTATGCCGATTTTAAGCTATGAGTCTGATGCCACTGACCACGGACGTGGAAAGAAATTTTGTATAATTGGCTCATGCACGTTCACAGGAACTGTTTCTAAAACACCACATTTTTTTTTTCTCCATCTGTAAAATGTTTCTGTGACATGATAATGCCTGGAATACTTTCTTCTTAGTTTGTCAGTAGAGGAAGGAGAATAACATCCCCATTAAAAATTTAGTAGGAATAGATTTAAAATATTTTTATAAAACTCTTATTAATAAAAGGTAAGATGTATTAAGAGCCACAAACATGGAGATTAGACAGACTAAAGATATGTGTGGCAGTATTTAGGTTTTTCTGTCCCTCTGGGACCTTCGGGGAAGCCAGTTAAGTTCTGAGTCTCATTTTACACATCTGTGAAATGGGAGTGTACTAATACCTAACACATGGGGTCAATAAGAGAACTAAATGTACTACTCTGTACGAAATGGTTTAGCATAATGCCTAGAACATGGCAAATGCTTCATAAATATTAGTGATAATTATCGTAAGGGTTGGTAAGAAATCACTACTCTTTCTCTCCTCTTCTTGTAGAGTTTTAAATACACAGATAGTAAGTCACTGGATTATCTCCTGGGTTACTGAAACTTTCCTCATCTGTTTTCTACATTGTTTTTCTAATTGAGTATTTTTTATTGATCTGTTTTCATTATCACTGACCCTATCTTTTTTTTGCTGTTCAGTTGGCTCATAACAGCATCAGTATGTTTTTCAATTCGTATATTTCATTTTGAGATCCTAGAATTTCGATTTACTTCTTTTACAAGCAGTTAATTTATCTGTTGCATTTTCGCCTTGAGATTTCTCCTTTTCTGCTAACTGTAACACCTGTGTAATACTGACACTTTTTTGTTGACTGGTATTTTTTTTTTAAATCTTAACTAAAATTGCTCTGTTTCTTCACATTCCTAGAAAATTTGGTATACTGGAGAAAATCATATGTTAGATATATTAAATTGTAGATTCTGGCTTCAGCTATTTTCCTCTGAGGAGTGATCACTTTTATTCTAATAAACAATTAGTAGGTAATCACACTGACATTGTGCATTCTTAGGTTTATGCTCTGTAATGGTGTTTTTGTTTACCTACAGGTTTTCCCTTAGTCTTACGGAATCTAAGAATTCTTAGTTCTGGAATGTTGTCTATATTCCTAAGGCTTAATGCCTCTGGAGTCTCAATGGAATCACAATGTTTTTACCAACTATATAATTTAGTAGGATTCAAACCTCAGACTCCCCTCTACCTATTGTGGTTTGAGCAGCCCAAATTTATGCTCAGTTCTTTCAATTTTGCACTTACTGCTTTCCTCTGTGTTCTCTGGAGTTTTCCCTGTGTATGTGAAATGCAGGGTCAGCTGTGGGTTTGAGGAGTTAATATATAAATTTGGGGGATGCCTCAACTATGGCTCTTTCCTTTTTAGGATGATTCCTTCAATTTCCAGCCACTATTTCAACTACAGTCTGTCTTCTATCACCTCAATCTCGTAACCCTGCCATTTACAACATGAGTTGTATACCAGAGTAAGGCAGAATGCCCCAATGGTAAAATCCATAAAACACTGATCTCAAAAAATACCATTTTACTCCCTCCAAAGTTCAAATGGCTTCGAGTTTTTGCCTGCTTTTTGTCATTCTTCAGGATGGCAAACAGCATTTTTTAATAATTTTTCCAGAGTTTTAATTTTTTATTTAAGAGGGGTTAATAAAAGGTACTCTGGCATTGCTGGAACTGGGATCCACTCATTCTCTTTTGATTTCTACCATTTTTAGGATGTCTCTGTGTCTCTCATCTGAAGTCCTTCCTTCTTGTGTTGAAGAAATATTATATTTTAAAGATATCTCTGGGGATGCCTGGCTGGCTCAGTCAGCAGAGCACATGACTCTTGATCTCCAGGTCGTGAGTTCAAGACCCATATTGGGAATAAAGCTTACTTAAAAACAAACAAACAAACAAGCAAGCAATAAAAACACTAGCTTCTGCATTTCTGATAACTTGAATAGATGAGGTTATAGCTTATGCCTAGTTCTTCAGAGGAACAAAACTTTCTAAATAAAGTTATTAAATGGCTCTCTTTGATAAACATTTACCTCTAATTGTACTTAAATATTTTTTGGTAATGGATTTGGTTTATGTAACTATCAGTTTTTCCTATGATTAGAAGAAAGAATTATTTTTATTATGATTTAGGGTCTTTTTAACTAGCTCCTAAAGAGGGGGTTCCTAAGGGTTTGGGCGGAACAGTAACTTCCCTTGTGTATGGAGGGCGCAGAAGTAGCTGACATCATTGCGTTCATGACTTGTTCCTTGAAATCAGTGACAGCTGATCCTGCATATAGATAATAATTGGAAAAGCAAGACAGAAGCAGGTTTAGGCTTTCAGAAAACAGCTGGCATCCGAGCCTGTCTTCCTTTTGTGCAAATTATAGTTTGGTTTGTGCTTTTCCACCAGCCTAAGCTTCCCCAGTCACCCTCAGTAAACCTGGGCTTTGCCCCAGTGGCCTCCAAATCTGCCAAATGTAAATCAGCTCAGGCTGCTAAAGGGCGGTGGGGGAGGGGAAGCAAAAAGAAACAAAAAAACAGCCACTAAGAAAAAGAGCACAAGAAACTCTTCAAAACTCCCTACCCCACTGATTTATGAGAATCTTCTAGAATGAGGAACTATAGTTTCTTTCACATTCCTGGTTATGTAAAAGAATGAGTCAAACCTATCTCAAATAAAAGTTCAATTATTCAGAGCAGAAGGGAAGCTCTTATCTCAGCTGTGATCTTAATTAAGATTGATTTGAAATCCAGCTAAGAGTTCTCTTTGACCAGAGGTAGAGAGTGCGAAAGTGCCAAGGACCTTTTAGAAGGTCTCAAAGGAGTTCAGAATCCCTTTCCACTTGAGATTAGCAGGGAGAAATGATCATAATTTTACCTCCTTATGTTTTGCTTAGGATACATATGCGCTCTGGTACCCAAACCCGGACTATACTACGCTGTCTGGTTCCTTTCAAATAGAAATACAAATTAATATTCTTCAGAATTCTGTGTGTTAACAGTGATTTGATTTCTCATCCTATGTTTTCAGAGAAGCCTTTAAGTCACCTTAAGTCAGGTGTCATTGTAGATGTTTTGTGTTTTCTAAGTAAAGGAAATTACGAGATATTTTGGAGACAATAAGAAATGAATTTATGATCACAAACATACAGTCTATCAATCCTTGGGCATCCTGGGTATATATTTTACTTTACTTTTTTTGTTTGTTTGTCTCTTGGTTTGTGATAAGGCTGATTCAGCTATAGGTGCCCTAAAGTATGTGAATGTAGGCATGTGACTTTTAAATCCATCAGTTCTATGTATATACACTGTACATCAGGCTTTCCATTCATTAACTCATTAATATCTAGTAGACAATAAATGCAGGGCACAATGGGTAACTTGGACAAAGCTAGATTTGGTTTGAAAGGATAGCTGGTTATGATGGTAAGCCAGTTATGGGCAGTTTTCCAAATCAAATATTTTCCTCTTGATAATTTCTCACTGGAGCCAGATTTTGTTATTCAAATCTATTTCTCTTGGTTAAGATAGCTCCTTTGAATAAGCATTCCTTTTTTTTTTTAAGTTTATTTATTTACTGTGAGAGAAAGAGAATGCATGCAAGCTCAGGAACCCTGAGAGCATGACCTGAGCTGAAATCAAGATTTGGACGCTTAATCAACTGAGCTGCCCAGGCACCCCTGAACAAGCATTCAAATGTTTGTGGTGGCAAGGGGAAATTTGGAATAAGGAGGTGACCAGTTACATTTTTGACATGTTTATCTGTAGGCGCCCAAACAAATATGCCAGGTGGATCTATCATCTGGACTAGGGGGGCAGATTGGTGTTAGAGACTTAACGTTCAGAAGGTCTGCCAATGCGAGGCAGTAGAAACCCCAGGTACCGATACAATTGGTTAAGGAGAGGTTTAAAGGAAGATGAATCACTTGTAGCAAGCCTATGAGGCAGATAATATTATTATATTTTCAAGAGAAGAAAATTAGTCCCATGGAATTTACTTAATTTTTACATGATCAGTAAGTTGTGAAGCCAAAATTAGAATCAATTGCTTCTCTTAATTCAAAAATATTTTTATTACACCATGCTTTGTTTCTTGCCCATGACTACGTGTTGAGGGCCAACCATGTGCTGAGCATGTGGAAGGCACTATAAAGGCAAGAAAACAAGAATAAGGGGAAGGTGTTTGACCTGCCAACAAACTGAGACTTTTTTTTATACATATAAATTTGGAATTAGTCTCATACATATACATTTCCACCCCACCCCTCTTTTAGGACTTTCATTGTGCAATTTGTGAATCATTAGAGTTTTCCAATAATTTTCTTACCCAGACTTAGTCACCTCTTTCCAAGTCGTGGTCTGCACACCCCTGCCAGGAATTATCTTCTGAAGATGCCAAATGCTTTACTTTCATCGAAGAGAAAATACTGAACTTTTCAGCGCAACATTCAAGTTTCCCTTGGGCTAGCCTAACCATGCTTTCCAGTTTTGTTTCACTCTTATCTCCAAGATGATATATATATATTTTTTTTTCCAGCCAGACTGATCATACAGTTACTATTCTCCTATTTTTGTTATCTATTGCTATGTAATCATATACCCAAAATTTAGAGACATGAGCAACAACAATCATTTATGATTATTGTCTCTCATGGCTCTTGGGGTTGTCTGAACTAAGTTGGGTACTCTTTGTTTGGTCTTCTCATGCAGTTGAAGAGAGGTGGCTGCTTGAGGTCTTCTTTAGTTCCATGTGTGGGACTTGAACTGGGAAGATTTGAAGACCTGGGGGATAAATCAGCAGATCTCCTTAGGCTTCTCCATTTTCTTCCATGTGGTTTCTCCATGGGTTCCCCAGTAAGGCAGCTTTAAGGTAGACAGGGTTCTAGATGGCAGTTTAGAGTTTTTTAGTCACATCTACCCTAAAAGAGGGAGCCAGGCAGAAGCTGGAACACCTTTTATGATTTAGCCTTGGAGGTCATGCATCATCATTTTGCTACATTCTATTTGTTATAAGCAAGTCATTAAGGCCAGGATATACTCAAGGGTATGGAATTAGACTCCAACTCTTGAATGAAGATGTGTAAAAGTGCTACCATACCAAAATAAAACATGTATCTCCATCTCTATCTCCATCTCTATCTCCATCTCTATCTCTATCTCCATCTCTATCTCTATCTCTATCTCTATCTCTATCTCTATCTCTATCTCTATCTCTATCTCTATCTACCTCTGTATCTATATCTGTCTATATCTATCTCTATCAATATAGATTGGCATAGATAGATATAGATACAGAGGTAGAGATAGAGATATAGATGATGCAGATTCTACATTAATAGAGATACCATTTTCCAAGATTACCTCATTTTTCTACTCCCCTAAATCCTATTTATTTGAACATCACAGTTAGCCATCACTTTCTCTAGGAAAACTTCACTTATCACAGAAGCCACTGGTGAAGTCAGAACTACTTTCTTCAACACTTGTTTGTTTGTTTTCTTCAACGCTTGTTACAGCATGCCATACTAGGTATCATTTTGAATGTATACATCCTACCTCCCCAAGGAGAAAGATACAGTGAAGCCTTAAAAGAGAAGAGAACAACTCTAAATGGCTAAGTCATTGATTAATTCAAATATTGAGGGTCACTTATTATATCAATAATAAAAACAGAAACTATTCCATAATTGATAAAAACATAGAGCTTTCTTAATTATCTGGCAGAGTGGGGCTCTAGGTAGAGGCTCAGTTTTGAGGATAAGGAAGACTTAGCTCTAATTTAGAAACTTTTGACAGAACAAATCCCATCTACCCTGAGTCTCAACTCTGCACAATCATAAAATTCAAATAAGATCCCTTGGGTGACTTGGAGAAGGGAAACTAATCACCCTCCAGCTGCATTGTTATTTTTGGTATGATATCCCTTTTGAATCCAGCAAATCTTGGAGACTGTTGTAGACTTTAGACTCTTCAGTCTTTCTTCATTGTAATGGGGTGGCAGTAGCTTACAGAAAACTCTAATCTTGGCAAATACTTATTAAAATAAAAGGTCTCTCAGAGCCCCTGGAGGAAAACTTTATCAGGAAACCAATTACTTGAGGTCCAACCCTTGACTCTCTCCATTTAGAAGTTGAAAACTACTACCTTATTTCCTATTTTATTTTCTTAACCTGTAATTAATTACTGCCCATTATGAATTCCCAGACCACAGGAAGCATTTATCTGCAACATTAGGTCACTTGGAAGAAAGATTAAATCTGTGAAGAGAGGATGCTAAGTGATTAAAGAATTTCAGGACAAATATTCTAACTCCAGAAACAGCTCCCTGATTTGGGAAATAATCCAAGACCTCCTGCCATCCATCCATAGAGAACACGATCCTGTGAGCCAGTTGAGAACGGCAGGTGCTTGTGAAACGTGTGTTACTACCAACACTGGATTTTGGGTGGTAGGGAGGTTGTCAAGGCTTAGCCTTGATTCTGAAATGACTCTGACCTTCTCCTACCAAAAAAGAACTAAATAAAGATGAATGCACTTATATATTTAGGATTATGACAAATCAGACTAAACTTTGTTAAATAGTGATTTTTTTTTTTTCAAATTTGACTGTTGAATCTTGGCATCTTAGAATCCTTAGGTTTTAGAGACTTTATTACTTATTTCCTACCTTACATACAGACCAGGCTAGTGACATGCATTATTTCATTTAAGCTTACCATGAGGTAAATATTGTTACCCTGTATTTAAGAAGAGAAAATGAGGTGCAGAGACGTTAAGTATTTTTTAAGATCATAGGCTATGGTAGAGATTCGATTTAAACCTAGGATCTGTTACTTCCAAAATATATGTTCATTTCATTATATCCTATTTTTACAAATAGATACTGGTTAATACATAAAACACTTGTGTTATGCAAAACATTTGTCCTACAGAACAAAAGGCAGGCTGGAGCATGGGGGGATTTGCTTTCTCAGACATCAATACATCCTGCCCCCATTAGCTGGAGAAAATTAGTACTCAGAGAAATGAATTGGTAAAGGTACATGTCACCTGCAAACCAGTCCAACACTTCCAGTTTGGTCCTCCCCTTTTCCAACTTATTCAGTACATGTTGAGATGTGTTCCACGCCTTAGGTCTCTGTGAGCCTCGCAGGATGACAAAATGAGCATCATACCTGAAGGCCAATGCCCTGGGAAAACACAAAGGGAATCAGTTGGTGAAACAAAAGGAGAACTGAAGTCAAGGTCATACTGTCTTACTGGCTGTAAACCATGATAACTGTTCTTTAAATGGCACTTGCTCCTATATGTATTTGGTGAATGAGTGAATGAGTAAATGAATAAATATTATTTTTGCCTCCTCTCCCTCCTCTTCCAAGTATGTTAACTGAGCACCTACTCTGTGCTGTGACTATAGTAAGATCCTATCTTTGTCCTCAATCTAATAAGAAAAGGCGATGTGAAGTACTGTGTCTCAGACTCCAATTAGAAGAAAAAGAAGATTCAGAGGGAGGTTCAGAACAGGGAATGATCATGACAGTGTGCCCACAGGATCCTACATAAACTCTCAACTCAACATTCTAGGAGCATCATCCCCATTTTCTAGATGAAGGTGATAGAGGCACAGAGTCTAAGATACTAAGTATCTTTTCTCAATAAAAATCCTCCTAGTTGTTAAAGAAGGGCTAGAAACTCATCATCTGGCCTCTATTGCATTCCTACATATTCTTTCTCAAAAGATAGAAAATATAAAAACAAAAGAAATCTACTATAAACAAAAATATTCTGTTACAGTATCATATGCAGCAATGAACACATAATACCAGCTCCTATCTAGTTAAAATTTTCAAAGTTGAGGAGTGACTGGGTTGGGTCTGGTCATAATCTCACTGCTCGTGGGTTCGAGCCCCGCATCAGGCTCTGTGCTGACAGCTCAGAGCCTGGAGCCTGCTTTGGATTCTGTGTCTCACTCTCTCCCTGCCCCTCGCCTGCTCTTGTTCTCTCTCTCTTTCTCTCTCTGTCTCTCTCTCTCCCTTCCCCTATCAAAAATAAATAAATATTAAAATTTTTAAAAAAAATATTCAAAGTTGATTGAGTTTGATACATGACTTACGACTCAAGCAAATCTATTAATGCTGGGATAATTTAGAACTTTAGCATTAAGGATTCTTTTCAATAAAAACAAAACTCTTTCCCTCTTTCCAGATTCTATATCCTCCCGCACTGCAGCCAGAAGGGACAATTGACCATCTTGTGAAGATACCAATATTTGCATACACTGTGCTGATAGACCCCAATCCTTGGTGTCCCCTTGCTCCTGGCAGTAATCCCACCTTAGGACTTCCGTTCTGACAGTTTCCCAGCTCTGTAGCAGAAAGGCTGAGTGCTCAGCTTTGAAAAAGTCAGGGTTCTTGGAGCCCTACGATACCTTCCATTCATTTTCATAGCAGACATCATGAGGAATCCAGTAAATACAAAGCCTGACGCCACCTCCTGGACAACTTCACCTTTCTTGCAAAGAAAATTACTCATTCCCCATGAAATGGGCAGAGTATGTGAATAAATATTTATTCACATTTCAGATATTTCATCTTGTGGCTCCAGACACACACACACAAAGAAGGAGAAAAGGAGAAACAAATCCTGCTCTTAGGAAATTCTCCTCTGGCAAGCAGTCATGTGTGAGCTCCTTGAGGTCAAGTAATGAATCATTCATTTCTATCTCCCCAGTGCCTAATAGTCTGAGTTCAATAATTGCTTATTGAATAAATAAACAAATAATTCAATGCACATTGTTTTTACTATCCACTTATTCATTGATGGGATAAATATTTATTGAACTCTGTTTGGTGAAGATAACAGCAAAATCATAATGATGGAAGACAAGGAGTAAGCTGTGGGCTGGACTTATATGGGAAAAATTTACTGGCATTTTCCTGAAGAGGTAGAAAGGGACACATTAAAGGAGGAAATGGATGTGGCATGGAAGGAGTAAATATTTTATATTCTACACAAGAAGCCAGTTTATATCATTTTATGTAAATGAAGATGTTCCTTTCTGCCCCTAGTAGGTATTTTGAACCATCCTGCTGATAGTAAATATCACTCTCGCTTATTTTCTCATTAACATTTTGTTCTATCTTATTTCTTTGAATTGATTTATTATCCAGATAATTCAGCTTTTCTTCCTCATAAACATATGGTCTTTATTTGTTACACTAATTCTTGGGAGTTTTTCCACCATTTCACTTTTGCAGTTAAGGGGTGATGAGTGAAAAAGAAAAATATGAACATACCAATAACAAAAATGTTCCACCACATAGCTGTCCCATCAAACTGTATCTCCAATCTTTCTCAATTTTTCCCATTGCCAAAACCTCTATCTTCTTTCATATTAACATAGGGGTGCACTTGTGCTTCCTTTTCAAGGCTCACATGACATTCTTTTCCTAGCTGATCATGACCAAACACTACTCTCTGACTCTAAACCCAGAGACATCTCTGGCTCTAAACCCAGTCTGAATTAGGTGTCCCTCATCCTTTAGTACCTTGTGCTAATATCAAAATGGTCACACTTCAGACACAGCTGATCAAAGGTCTCAAATCATGCCAACAAAATCTATATTTTCCCCCCTCTCTGTCCCAGTGTTAAACTCATTATGGAGAAACATTCTTCATATATTGAGTTCTGGCCCACCGTCTCTGAAAGAAAAAATAGCCTTCTCTGAATTTGCTTTAATGAAAGCACCAGTGAAAGCTTTCACTGGCCAGGGCCTGAGTTATGCGCTTACCTTTGGAACCAGGATGTGCAGTTCACCCAACCTGAATTTAATGGACAGAGAATGGAAAAAGTGATGATTTCTCAAGAGTATATTGAAGTGGGGGTGTAGGGTACAATTACTCAGAAGAAAAAAATAAGTTAAACAATAGAGGTTGTTAAACAATAGAGAGGCAATAGAGGTTGCCAGATGGGTTGAAGGAGAATAATCTTGAAATTGGTGGATAGCCCTGCTCAAAGCACCATACACACACACACACACACACACGGGGAGAAATGGCAGCCCCAATATCCTTAGTATTCAATAAAAGAGGGGTTTTATCCTGTAGAGCTGTTCATTTGGAAATTAACAAGATGTCTTTGCTGAAATGATAGGTTTGGGACTCAAATTAAATCTTTCTCCTGGGTGATGCTAGAGGGTATTAGTCATGGAACCGACTTTGGTGAACAACTACCTTGATGCAGACATTTAGCCAGAGTGTTTTGGACATTAAAATTTCTCCTTTAACTGTCACAACAATCCGGACTACCATTATCTCTGTTTCAGAGATGATGAAAGAGCCTGCAATATTAGGTAAACTGCTCAGCAGTCTCACAGATGGTAAATGGTCAATGGAGGACTGGATCCTGGGTCTGTATTTGCGATAGTCCCTGCTTCTCCCACTGCATCATGGGGCCACTTTGCCTGTCTTCTGTTTGGCTTGTAGGGACAGTTCCAACTTTCCATTTGGCATACTGACATTACCCCTTTTCTGTTAGTTCTTATATACAAACCTTTCTGACTCTAAAAAAACTGGTACAGAAAATCAACCCCTTTTCTGCCAACTGAGGGTACTTTCTCTGATGTCCACACTATCTGGTGAAGCAGCCATGCTAATAATAGGTTGAAATCATACAGCATTGGAAAGCCTAGTTGTTGCGTTTCCCGAGGGGACTGATGTGGAGGTGTATACATGCAATCAGCTCTTAGGCAGAATGTTGACTTTATTACCAAGATGTGCTGGTAATAATTTGAAGGCTTGTTTACATGGTCTGTTGCCTACTTGTGTGAACTATTGACCATCTGTGTGTGTTGCCTAGGCAATGGATTGAGAATGAGGAGTCCAAGATTTATCTGTGCTGGTCATAAGCAAAAAAGGGACTTTTCCAAGCAAAGGTTTGATAAAAAATAAATCAGTCTGAAACTGATTCTCTAGACACAAATTACTTAGGGGGGGAGAAGTGGCTGATGGGAAGCTTTGCTAATACTGTAATTTTTATGAATTTGTTGTCCTTTAAAATAAAGCATAAATAACTGACAGATGAGAAATGAGCTACACAATGAGTTATAAACACAAATGAGTTCATAAAATATTTACCTGCAGTGAAGTAGATTTGACACTCTTTGACAATAAATATATACAAATATAGCATTCCACTGCGAACAGATTTTTTTATTTGTCCCTTAAAAAAGTTCTTTTTTGAAATAAACCATTTTGAACCTTAATACGTACGTGCAAATATGTTTGTCTTCCTGTTTCTATTGCAGTCTTCTCCAGATGCCAGTATCTTAACTATAGGGTGGGATATACTTGAATCTCCTTGTTATTTTGGGTTATAATGGTCACAATTTTTACTATTTGCAAGTGGTTCTAAGGTGCATATTTAAGAGTAATTACAGCTATCCCACAGTGCTGTTGTGGAGGTAAAAGAGACCACGAAGGATCTGAATCAAGTTAGCAGTGAGGCTGGTACAAAGGAGCACATATGGAGCTAATAAAGGTCTCTAGTTGATTGCCCAGCATTCAGGTCTGTTAGTGTTAATTCCCTACACTCTGGAGTCCATACAGTGCAGGACTTGAGAGCACTGGACTCAGATTGTCTGGCCTTGACTCCCAGTTCTTCCACTCCCTGGCTATGTGATCATGGGAACGTTACTACTCAATGCCTCGAGTCCTGACTTGTAAGTTAGTAGCACGTTCTTTGTAGGCTAATTAGTGGAGGGTGGGGGAGAGATAGGAGAGGGAGATGGAGAGAGAGGATGTGTTGAGCATAGTTACATATGTTGAGTGTCAGTCTTATTACAAATGACTTAATGCCAGTATGGGCGCAGTGGCACTCCCCAGGCTCCTGTTGATAGAACCAGCAGTATGCATAGAATGGCAGTATGTATAGATACATGTTGGTAATCTCTTCTCTTCTAGGAGAGTCAATAATGTCAACCTTTGCCTTCTTTGCAAATAGATTCTAGACAAAACCCTCAGTCCTTCTCAACACCTATTCTAGACAGCACTATTAATTCATTCCAGTGCCTGAGATGTAACAAATTTGCCAACTCCGGGCTGACATAATGCTGAATTGAAGCTCAGATACAGAGTTAAGCTGGAGAAAGGACTGGAGGTTCACTCAGATGGTCAGAAAGAGGACCAAGACCGACTGCTATTGCCCGCAACTTGTGCTAAACTCATTTCCTGTCACTCTTCACTAACCCAGCATTGTGATTTACAAGACCTTAAAATTAGCTAATTTTGGAAATTTATCAATGAAAAAGCTAACATAGTAAAAGTTTCAAATTCATATAGATGCTTCCATTAAAAATGACAGAAGAATTTATCTGTGCAACTCGGGGTGTAGAGGAGAGAAAATGCAGAGAGTGTCACCTGGCAGTTATTCTTAATGAGTGGGAAAAGACTATGAAATTTATTGTTTCACTTACGGGAAGGTTGATTAACCCTCAATGCAGATAATTACTGGATTAATGCTGGGTATATTTTTTAACTGAGTGGGATTTGGTGCATTCCCTGCAGCCATGGTTTTTTATTTGAACAGGAAGTAGTGGGAAACTTTTACACACTGACTCCCCAAGAAAATTCTTAGCCTAATGTAAAAACCAAATGTTTTCTGATGGGAAATTGAAATATGAAGGTAGTGATGGAAAAAATCTCTAATCCCCACTTCTTCTGACTGAAGAAAACAACAGTCTGCCATATTTCTTCCTCCAGACTCTGTCCAGTTGAACATTTCTTCTTTTAGCATGTCCATTTTGCCATTGCTTCACTTGAAGCAAACCAGTGAGAAAAACTGCCACTAAATGCCCTGTGTAAAGTGGGGAACTCTTTGGGCAACTATTGCCTATTTACCTTTTGTAGTACCTACTGGCTCATGCTGTTTTCTTGCCCGCAGTATGACCCTGACCCTCTGGCCTCTGGCACTTGCTGCAAGTTAGGTAAGTATCACCTCTCTAATAGGTGTTGTAAATGCAAACCAAAAGCTGATTTGGCCAGAGGGAGTCTGTGCCTATGTGTGGAATTACAACATGTGCATTTGAGAATTGAGGGAAGATGTCTACTACCACCATATGACCTCTGTAGCAGAGAAAAGTTTTCTGAAAGAGGAGAGAGAAACCAGAGAGAAACCATGAGAAGTAGAAGTAAGGAATATAAAGAAGAAGCTAAGTAGCCATGTCCTGGATTTCTGCAAGTTTTAATTTTCTGGGATCTGGAAACTTCTGAAGATCTGGCTGCATGGTTTCATCATGAAGACAGGTCTGAGTGAGTCTAACAGAGGCAAACACTGCTTGTTAAGGTGATTATTTGATAAGTTTATTTTTCCCGCTTGCCCTACCTTTTTTACAGGACACTCACATTAGTAGCTGTCAGCTCTAAACATGCAACAGTTTACTCTGTTGTTTTTTTTTTTTTCCCCACCATCTCCAGCCTTTAGACATTAATTCCACTGCCAATGAGAGATGTTTTTCAGTCCCCAATTAACAAGTCAAAGAAATTTTTGCACCTTCTGATCAGGGATTGATAGTCTTTTTCTGGACTATTCATTATCATCCCAATTTTTTTAGCCTAAGTCAAGAGGTAGCATAAGAAGGACACATAGTCTTTCCTTATTCTCTTCCTATAAATCATTCCTTTGCATGATTAAGCTGCTCTTTTCCAAGTATTAAGAATAATCCTTACAAGAGCCACAAGGTGGATTTATTATTTCCATTTGCTGATAGGAAAGCTAAGAAAATTAAAATGGCATATCCATTGCAAAGAGTTGGTACATCCAAGGGCTGGAATTTTAACTGAGGGCTGCCTATCTCCCAAGCCAAAGCTCTTTTTAGGACCCTATACTGCCTCTTGCTCCCCCTCAGTATCAAGAACTTCATCTTGGATTCTTTGTTTACCTCATTCCTATGGCATTTTATAATATTCAATGCCAAGAATGATAGTAAGCACTTCTGCATTTCATTCTTCATTACAATCCTAAAATGAATGCATTTATTCACATTTTAAAGATAAGGTAACCGAGTCTTAGAGAGATTAGCGAACTTGGTAAGGCCACAGCATTTATGCATTGTTTTGTAAGACATCACACCCAGATAGGTCTGGCTGCCATTCTAACCCACATCACATGTGCTAGATCTTTACTTTTTTCAGGCATAATCAGCATATGTCAAACTGGGACACACTTGGCCCAGCCTCATGCTGCTCTCAGAATCCGATGATTTGATGCACTAATTTTTTTTTTAAACAGAAAGGAGAATGGAGAGAGGGTGAGGGAGAAGTTACCACTACCAACAGATTACAAAAGGAAGGAAGGACTTATTCAATTAACAATAAACCTCTCAGGTCTACGTTATCTCTTGACTCTAAGAAAAAACTAAGTTGGTTGACTTTGTATCACATCTCTCTCCTAGCTGTCACATACTCCAGCCCCCGTGCTGAAAGTTGCCACCTTATAGCACAGTTTCTGGTTTTTATTTCTTCCATACTGTTGATGCTCATTTCAACCTGATGACACTCATCCTGCAAGTTACTGAATGATGGATGCATCCACTGGGAGCTTTCTTCCTGTCTTCCCTATTCCTTTCTTCTTGTCATGTCTCTTCTATGCTCATTCATTCATTCATTCACTCACTCACTCATTCTTTCCACTACCCCCACCCCATTCTCCCAATCTCTTCTCTCTCTCTTTCTCCTCTATACTGTGAATTAAATATAGGATGAGGGGGAACTAATCTCTTTCTTCTATCTATTTCTTCTTATTTCTCTGACATATACCTTAACATTTATTTCTGTAATGAGAAGAAATCTTGCAAGGACATTGTAGGATTTTTTTTTTAACCACAAGTGGTAATCTGTCCTTCTCAGACCTGGAGAGATGTGACTTCAATTACTACTGTTTGGCCTCCATTCTAAAGCCTATCCATCCACCTGGCTCAAAAGTTTTAATTCTGCCTTGTCCAAATTCTTATAGGTACATGGCCAGCTCATTCCCACTTGCTTAGACCATTATTTATTAAGGTTAGTGACTAAACAATTTATCCTACATAAGAGCTACTCACATTGAACCTGAAGCTTTTCTCAGAGATCCACTTTGCCCTTCTTTAATTCCACTGCCAATGAGAGATGTTCCTCCCACCAGACCTCTCTACATTCCTGATGACACTTGAGAACAGAGTTGATTATCACATGGGCCCTCAACATGCTTCACCCTATCTCCCCCCTACCTGATTCCTGAAACAGCTTCTTGACAAGAAAGGCTACATAATTATTCTCTAAGCTCAGTCTTAGCCTGGCTTCAATAAAGATCTGTTACCAGGAAACTTATGTAGGTTTTTATGAGTCCTGAGATGCTTACTTAATCACTGCCTACACAGAGCACAAGATCTGTTGGGAACAATAAAGGATCCTTCTCATTATAAACTCAAATTTACCTGTATCCCACCCATGACATCAAGTTTTATGAGTGTAAATTCTGACCATGAGAAACCAAAGATAGTAAAGCAAGGTTAATCCATTTAAGATATGAGGGCCGGCATGTCACTGCTTTTTGTTTCAGTGTGGGATGAGGAATAGAAAATGTCAGTCAGTGGATGTATAAAAATGATTCAATCTCTTTAAGAGGATAATTGTCTTGGCAACCTATCCCTTACCCAGTTCAGAGTTAGAAGGTTCTCTTTCTGAGGTGGAAAATGTTGAGGAGCAAAGGCAAAAAAAGCAATACTCACATAGACTGGCTGAGGGCCTGGTGAAGGAAGAGAAGGGACAGGAGGAGTGGGGGGGGGCAGCTTTCTCAGAAGCAGCAGTATGTGAAATTACTCCCGTAAAAGAAATAATAAACCAACAGTGCAAGCTAAATATATGACATTTGGTTATTGAAAAATGCATCTCTTCGCAGCTCCTCACACACTTTAATATTTCTAAATAGGACACAGTGGAACAGCTTCATTTTGGATGTTTTGTAATAAATATCCGTGTTCTCCTGATTTACCTTTTGTTTAGAGATCCCAAAATCTTTTGCTCAATTGTATTTAAAGTTATTAAATTCTCCTTCATGCAACAAAAACAATTCTGCCACCACGAACAAAGGGAATTGAAGTTGTTACTTGTGGGAAGGGCTGTATTTGGTGGTTCCAATATGCCACCAGGATTCTGTCTCTCATTCTTGGTTCTGTGGCCTCTGCTGGATTCTCTCTAAGGCAAACTCTGTCCTGTGGTGGGAACACCGTGACTTCCAGCAGCTGCATTCCTAAGTGCTCCTCAACAGTCATAAGCATGACTTGAGATGGTTCATCTACCTCAGTCTTCAAAAGAGCTATTAATGGCTGGACTGGGGCCAACCTTCTTTCCCAGGATGAAGTGTCAATATCCCTTGATTCACAGCCATAGCAGAATCACAGAGAGGGGAAGAAAAGTTGCAAAAGAGTAACAGTCCAGGACATGTCATTTTCTGCAGAATTCTTTCCTGATAAACCCTCATCCCCTTAAATCTAGTCCCTCCTTCCTAATACTGATCTATGCCACATAATGTACATCATTGAACTCGCAAGGCGGTTATTGCATTTCTCCATCTGAAAATCTTTGCTTGTACTGGTGCCCATACAGGAAAGCTCTTCCTTTATCGTGTTTCCACAAGACCTCCCCTAACACTACCCCCCTACTTAAAAAATCGTTAACAGCTTGGAAGACCCAATTTTGTACTTAAAATAGAATACTTTATGTTTATTGACATTTCCTGTCATACTTAGCATCCCTTAGTTCCTACCCATTTTGCCTTTATCAGCCACCACACCTAACCCACTGTATGCTATATACTCTGATTAGATAAAAACCATATATCTTGAATCAATTGTTCAGTGATCCATCACATGAGGATAAAAATACTAACCTGGTATGCCTGGTGTGAGATAATGTCTCTAAAGAACTTACCATTTAAGAGATACACGACTCAAAATCTTATACACATGCACCCAATTTTTATGACAAATTACTCAAGAACAAGGCTTTCAAACCCAGAGGTAGCATACATTCTTCACTCAACATATGCATTTACTGCTTCATTCTAATACACAGGTTCCACTATTTTTACCATGTTTCTCATCGTGGTAACATATAGAATGACTGCCACTATAAATATATCTTTTCTGGGGGCACCTGGGTGGCTCAGTTTGTTAAGTATCCAACTCTTGATTTCAGCTCAGGTCATGATCTCATAGTTTGTGAGTTCAAGGTCTGCATCAGTCTCTGCACTGATGGTGCAGAGCCTGCTTAGAATTTTCTCTTTCCCTCTCCTCTGTCTGTGTGCTTTCTCTCTCTCAAAAAAATTAAATAAACTTTAAAATACATATATATTTGTTTTCCCCGAATCTCATTCCTCAAAATGAGTAGAAGTCTCCAAATTATATTTGATTTTTGAATACATGAGTTAAGGTTAAAGAAAATATTTGCAAGTATGTTAAAGAAACATAGGCAAGCAATATATGTAAATTCTTCCAGCAGTCCTCCTTCCGGTTCCCGTCTTTGGAGAGTAATTTAAGATTCCTGTGCAGTTATCTGTGGAACTACTTGCTTTCCTCATCTTTCTGTGGTACTCTTAAGGAAATGACCAGCTGCAACATTTTGTAAAGAAATGGAAATTAAAGTTAGTATGACTAATTTCCATTTTCAAAGGCTTGCTCCAAGGGGAAAAATGTCCATGGGTCTTGTTCCAATGTTTGTTTGCAAGTTGACAACATTCACACACTGGCCACTCTGAGTTTTGCCTTTTAATTTATGGATCACCCTGCCCATAAATTAAATTTATGAATTGCTAAGTTTATTCTTGTTTGAAAACTGAGAATCCTATAAAAGCCATAAGGGGTTTAACATAGCAAAAAATGTTACAAATTATGTATACAGGAACACATTATACATGTATATTTATGTGTGTATATTTAGATGTATATATATGTGTGTAATGTATATAAAATTTCTAACATGAAAATTAAGGTCGTACTAGCTTCTTAATGAGAAGGGTTCAAAACTAAAAATAATGCTATAAACACTGGGGGACTTGGGCCCCTATAAATCAGCACTCTTGTATCCTTTGCATAAATTCCGAGTAGTGCTGTTGCTGGGTCTTAGGGTAATTCTATCTTTAATTTCTAAAGAACCTCTACACTATTTTCCAGAGAGGCTACACCAGTTTGCATTCCCACCGGCAATGCAAGAGGGTTCCCTTTCTCCACATCCTCATCAACATCTGTTGTTTCCTGAGTTGTTCATTTTAGCCACTCTGACTGGTGTGAGGTGGTATTTCAATGTAGTTTTGATTTGTATTTCACTGATGATGAGTGATGTTGAGCATATTTTCATGTGTCTGATAGCCATTTAGATATCTTCTTTGGAAATATGTTTATTCATGTCTTCTGCCCATTTCTTTACTGGATTATTTGTTTTTTGGGTGTTGAGTTTGGTAAGTTCTTTATAGATTTTAGATACTAACCCTTTATCCAATAGGTCATTGGCAAATACCTTCTCCCACTCTGTTGGTTGCCTTTTAGTTTTGTTGATTGTTTCCTTTGCTGTGCACAAGCTTTTTCTCTTGATGAGTTCCAATAGTTCATTTTTGTTTTTATTTCCCTTGTCTTGGGAGCTATGTCAAGTAAGAAGTTGCTGCGGCCTCTAGGATTTTGATGGTTTCTGGTTTCACATTCAGGTCTTTCATCCATTTTGAGTTTATTTTTATGTATGGTGTAAAAAAGTGGTCCAGTTTTATTCTTCTGAATGTTGTTGTCCAGTTCTCCCAGCACCATTTGCTAAAGAGACTATCTTTTTTCTATTGGCTACTCTTTCCTGCTTTGTCAAAGATTAGTTGGCCATACATTTGTGGGTCCAATTCTGGATTCTTTATTATATTCCATTGGTCTATGTGTCTATTTTTGTGCCAATACCATACTCTCTTGATGATTACAGCTGGTAGTACAGGCTATCAACAATAGCCAAATTATGGAAGGAGCCCAAATGTCCATCAACTTATGAATGGATATAGAAGATGTGGTGTGTGTATATGTATGTGTGTATATATATATATACACATGCACACACACACACATATACACATATACACACTGGAATACTATTTGGCAATGACAAAGAATGAAATCTTGACATTTGCAACAACATGGATGGAGCTGGAGAGTATTATGCTAAGTGGAATAAATCAATCAGAGAAAGACAGATATATGTTTTCACTCATATGTGAAAGTTGGGAAACGTAACAGAAGACCATGGGGAAAGGGAAAGAAAAAATATATATAGTTATAAACAAAGAGTGAGGTAAACCATAAAAGACTTTTAAATACAGAGAACAAACTGAGGGTGGAAGGGGATGGGGAGGCGGGAGAATGGGTAATGGACATTGTGGAGAACACTTGTTGGGATGAACTCTGGGTGTTTTATATAAATGATGAATCACAGAAATCTACTCCCGAGTCCGAAAGCACACCATATACACTGTATGTTAGCTAAATTGACAATAAACTGTATACAAAATATGAAAGCATGTACGATGACCATTATACTTGGCATAATACATTGGAAAGTATAATTTAAAAAACTAAAAATAATGAAAGGAAATATTTTGAAAGTATAAATGTTGAAATCTTAATATTACCAGGTATCTGAGATTATTTTTATTGGATGGGATAAGATATAGAGGCCAGGTTTTAAAGAACATAGGGGCTATGTATTGGTTGGGATGGAAATAATCAAGAAGGGAAACATCTGTTTCTTCCATATTTCTGGATCTTGTAAAGAATCCTGAAATGGCTCAGTCTTTGATTGCTCTTATGGAGCTTAGTGGACAAGAGCATGACGTTTGAATCTCACAGATCCAAACCTAACCAAGATTCTATATTTTTGCAGTTATGGGACCCAGAGCAAGTTCCCTATAAGTTTCAGAGTTGTTTTTGTTTGTTTCTTTGGTTTGAATGTCAATTGTAAAATTAGGGTAATCAAATATCTCTTACTGAATTTTCTAAGAGAAGAGGAAATGAGCTTGTGTATGCCTGATACATCAAAAGCATTCAGTAAAAGATTGCAATGATGTCAATGATGATTCCAGATGTTGCGCCTACAACATGTCCAACCACAAAGATTTTCAAAGAACATTATAAATTCTCTGACGTGCATCATTTTCATGACAAATTGCATCAGGGTACTAAATCCTGGAAACCAGCAATGTTAAAACTGGAAAAAGCAGAGTCTGACATCTTTATTTATAGTAGTTGAAAGTGAGGATCAATAACATAGTTATTGGCATGTATGGCTCCAGAGTCTCAGTCCTGTGAGTTATACCACACTGAAAATTTTCCATGAGTTTCCACCTTTCCCCCAAACTCTCTAAGAGATCCTTTCAGTAAGGTTGAGCCGATGACATAACACAGATGGAGACAGTACAGACAAAACCAGAGGGAGAAAGCAGAAGCACAGTTAGCATGCTTCTGCACTGCACAGTGTATTGAACACTCGGCTGCACATACTGGCTATGAGCATAGGTACTACATTCATTTTTTTGAAATGTAAGCCAAGTTAATATGTGACTGCAGAAATATATTTCATGGATTATAAGTGTTCTCTACACCAGTGGCTATGGGAAAATTTCAGAATGTGCCTTTTAAAATATCCATCTTCCCCAATTATAGAGATGTAATCTTGGTTTTCAGAGGTGTTTGGACAATAATATTTACATATATCTGCCATGTACAATTCCAGACCTGCAAGGAAGGTCACTGTGATTGACTCAATACCAAAATGTCCCAACGTTCCAACCCACAACATTCCGCAAAGTGACTTGCATATTCCCATACTTCCCTCTTCCCACCATTAAAGATGGAATTTATTGCCACACTTTTCAGCCCCATTAAAAATCTTTCTGATCAGTAGAAGGCAATAGAAGTGACAGTGTGCCAGTTTTGAGCTTAGGTCTCAAGAGGCCTTTTCTTATTCTGTTCTGACTCTATGACTGAATCTGATATGAGAATAAGCCTCAGCTGGTTTACTAGAGAATGTAGGACCATTTGGAGCAGAACAAAATTGTCTTATCCAGGACTACCCTAGCTTACTATCCAATAGTAATGATAATAATGATGATGATGATGATGATGATGATGATGATAATAATAATAATAAATTGAAAGGGGACTCCTTTTCTTGAGAGACATGGAGGAGGGAAAAGCTAAATATCTGCTCAAGAATTTGGAAAGATTTCTCAGAGAGGTAACCTTTTGACCGACGTACGATATCACCAGTCACAGAAAACCATTTCAGAGAGAATTTAAAACATGTGTAATGGCATCAGTGAGCATAATATATTTGGGAAATGGCCAGAGTGTGATTATATGGTTGGAATATCCAGTCGGGACAAAATTCTGAAATTTTTAACATGACATGCCAAGAATTTGGATGTAACCTACAGGCAAATGCAAAGTCAAGAGAAATGTTTAATCATAGTGGGGATACAGTGTGTGGTATTTAAATCTGATGTCAGTGGGTATAAATTTTAGTTGGGGAAGAATAAATGTCCTCAGATATACAAAAATTGGAACTCTGAAAAATGGTAATATAATCCTTCTGATAGAGTCATTTAATGAAGATCCCACCTCGAGCTACAGAGGAAACCAATACAAACTCTTTTAAGATTTCAGAAATCCATCTTCTTTCTGTAGCTATAAAAAGGGATGGGGGTTCTGGCAAGAACATCTTGTCCACCTGCCCATGCATAATCATGCTCTAATTGCTAGGTGTTCTTTACCTTGAAAATGACATTCTTGAACTTATCATGAATAAATCATACATGTTGATTTCCCTAAAATTAGTGTAGGTCCATATGCACTGACCTAAATATGCTTTCTCCCTTCCTTCACGTTGTGACAAAGCGATACCTCTTTATGAAATGATTAAATAAGAATTTAGCCACAGCCCAGGGACAGGGACTGAATTTAACTAGGACACCCAGGAAGTGAATCCTTCCCTGTAGACTCTGTACTGGGCACTAACCATGGACAACTTTAATCATCACAGAGGCGATATCATCCAGTCCTTTGACATGAGTTGGTAGGAAAGCACCTGAGCCAATCAGGGATAGTTGAGTTTTCCCCACTGCACAGCTGATAAGCAGCAGAAAATAGAGATTTCACCTTTCCTTGAAATTCAAGGTAGAATTGTTGCATGACCTCCTGAAAAATGGATCCATTTTCAAGCCCTAACCTTGTGCAGTAAACACAGAAAAATAAGAGGCTCTGCTAGACATTTTAAGCAGTATCTTTTCCCTACTCCCTTGGCATTTCCTCCATCACCCCACCTCATGTGTCCTGTTAGTTCCATGATGAATTGAGCAGTCAAAATGCCTCAGCCTACTTCTCAGTTTATTATAGAGACTCCCTGGTACCTGACAAAATGCATTGGTGAAGCTCTGATGACCTCAGTAGGCCTCCCTTGCTGCTTAAATGCTCTCACACACAAAAACAAATGGTGTTAAATAAGAGTGATGAAGTGAGTGACTTTCCCTGAATGAAGGTGCTGGAAAGAAACGGAGAGGCTCACAAAAGCACTGGAGACATATCGGCAGACCTTAGAGAAGCTGTTCACACCTGAGCACAGAGGCAAATATAAAAACTAATGGAGGATTTGTAAAGGGATGTGCATTTACCAGGAAGAACAGTGGAAGAAAAGTGGGGATCCTAGCCTCCCCTAGAGGGAAGGCTATGTGTTTTGTTAAGGAGTAGAGGGTAGGGCAGAGAAGAACACAAGCTCCCAATTTGTTTTGTTTTGTTTTTGTTTTATGAAAAGGGGATGGGAGTAAGATTGCAAGGACTGCAATGTATAGTGGACCCTGTGTGTTTACCTACCCAAAATCTCTTTTCTTTTTAGCACTCATTTCTTTCTTATCTTCCTTGGTGAACCATCCTTTTCCTACTCTCAAACCATGTGTTGAGTTGGGGATGTGGTGTCTCCTCTGTCCTCTGTTCCAGGGATGGAAAGATATAGTTCAAGAGCCAGACCATCGCATCATCTCAGGCAACAACTGGCCGGGACGGGGTATAGATACAACCCATTGATCTAACACAATGATGTGATGTATAATTCCAAGCCTTTTATTGGAATTTCCAAGAAAGAAAACATGTCTTTCTGTTGAACTTGAAACTATTTTCTGTATGTCTATAGCTGCCTGGGGTCACCATGCCTGAGGAACTGCTTCAAAATGAAGCTACCACAAGAAGCAAGCCGAGTGGAAAGATGCTCATAAAATTATCTAAGCCCTTAGATCCAGACTTGCCTAGATTTAAGACTTAATTTGGCTAATAAGTCACATTGTGTGTTTAAACCATTCTGGGTTAGATTTCTGTCACTTGCAAGCAAGAGTTCTAACTTCCATAAACTACTAAGACATTGATTTTAGGATAGGTGATCCCCTAACTTCACCTCTACAGTCCATACATCAGAGCCTGAAGCAAGGCTCATGTGCAGGTAATTTATTCTGGTAAATAATACCATGGGACAGGTGTGAAACAGAAAAAGAGGGAAGGTAAATCCAACAGTGGGTTTTCAAGCTTCCTCCACTAGGAGCATAGAGGAAACGGAACTGGATCCCATATGGGATTTTGTGAAAATTTATGCAGAGTGAGTCTCAGCATTTTATATATGGGGAATGGGGAAAGAGAATTGGCTTCTGTCTCCATGGGTCACAGACTGTCCCTCAGAGTTTTAACTTCCTTCTACATCCAGACATAGGTATTAGACATGGCTAAGAAGATTCCTATAGGTGTTGTCTTAAGCAGGGTACAGGAAGTACCTGATAATAGTCCATCCTTGGGTGACTCAGATCCTCTAATGTTCACATGAAGTCCAATCCATTAAAAGGTTCTTAATCTATGACAAGCCATACATCTCTTCAAAAGACCTAACACACCAGGCTTAGTGTAACAAATTATAGTAACACAGCTGAGGGCACAGCTGTGAAGGCACAGCTGAGGCACCAGGTTGAGTTGACAATCCTTGAGTGTTGCTCAACATTTTAAAACTTAAACCAAGAGTCATGATATAGTATTGTGGTTCTAATGGGTCTGGGATTTTAAAGGTACAGACAGGAGTGGCCCTTCTTCCCAACCCTCATAGTAAACAACTTGAAACATTTGTGCACCATGTCCCCATAGATATAGAAGTACTTGTTCTTAATTAGGGAATCCCTTGACAAAGTGTAGGATGACCAACTTGTTCCTAGTTTGCCTAGGACTATCCAGGTTTTAAAACTGAAAGTCTTGTCTCCTAGGATCTTCCTTCATCACAGACTAAATTGAATGGTTGTTCATTCTAACCAGGCAATATGAGTTCCACTAACCTTGAAATCTGGATTGGTCACTTTTGCTTCCTGAGCAAATAAAGAAATTTTCATATGAGCATTAATAACTGACCTTGATCATCAAAAGATAGGTGCTACACTATTATGGGACATAGAAAACTGTGATTGACATCCAGTTAATATATTTGAACATCTATTGCTATTTCCATGCCCGGGTTTAACTGTAAATAGATAATTTCAGCAACCATGGCCTGATAAGCGCAAGTCACGGTAGGCTCAGACCATTCAGGAATAAGTGTCTTGGTTGCTGTTAGGTGACAGATATATAACAGATAAATTTTCTTAAGAACGAAATGTAACATACTGGCCAAATTAACTATTAAATCTAAGCAAGTCTCAATCCATAGTCAGAAGTGCTGTCAACTTACCCTTGCATGCAACTGGTTGCTTAGCAATGACTAGAATAAAATATGACCTGAGTTTGGGTAAGAGTGGTATACCATAGAGCATTCCTACCCATCTGTGTGTTGAGTACTGGGGCAGGTGCTTTTCCCTTCATGGTCTTTATGAATGAAATTCCTAGGGCCTGTTTCAGGAGTTTACAATTGCCTACATGTCAGGAAGTCAAGGAACCACTCTCTTCTCTGTTGCCTGAAAGTCTTCACTTCACTTTGTCAGGATATCCACATCTTTCATGATTATTGGCTTTCCTCCAGCCAGTATTGATTTCTCCATTATTAATTTCTTTCAACAATTTCTTATGGTAAACCATTAGTGTGCAATGATGTTGAGAAGGACATAGCAATTAGCCAAAACTAAACCTCACCTTCACATTCCTGTGAAATAACTGGGGAAAAATAAGTATCAGAACTTCCATACCATCATAGTTTTCTCTTTCTTACTTCTGGAAACAATTTTTGTGTCTTTGAGTTAAAGGACACTATTCTAGGTTTTCAGAGATGAAATAAAATTAATTGGAGTCAGGAAATGAAGACATAGTTTAGCATCTCCAAGGTTTAAGTTGGTAAACAAGAGACTAAAAACAGGGATATTCAGTTGGAGAAAAATGATCAGATGTTGAAGTCCGGAACTCAAAAATACAGATTCTTTGGGAGAAGATAAATGAAAAAGTTGACATTATTCTAGGCCATGGAACAAATGTTCTTGAGCAATATTTTTAAATGGTAGAAACATGGTATTTTCAGAGTTGACATTTAAAATTTCAACTATTATCAATGGTTCTGAAAATCCAATAATGATTGATACCTTTAAGACAGAGAATTAAATCCTAAACACACCATTGACATGCAGGAAAGAGAACTGAACTGAGGAGTACCTTAGCCTGCTGCACAGTGTCCCTATACAAACACATGAAAGGGTAAAAGGACCACATGGTGAGTAATGGAGGCCTTAGTCTTTCATGTACTTCTAGAAGGTGGCTGGTTCCAGAAAGAGGGACAGAGCCACATGTTGACTATGGATTCCCTTGGAACAGAGGCAGAGGACTTAAGGCAAGACAGGGTAATATGTGCCAAATTAAAATAAGTAATAAATCTAGGACATTGTACTTGAAAGGTTTGTGAGGCCATTCCTGAGCTGAGTGCAGAAGAGTTCCATGATTCATTAGTGGTGGGTAATGGAGGAGAGAACATCAGCACAAGTGACTTATAATTAACATCTTTGAAAAAGAGTAAGAAAAATGTTCTCTTAGTATGGGTTCACCTTATAGCTTAGCATGAGAAAAAGTGTTCTGAGAAGGTAAACTCATAGAGCACATATGAGGTACAGAGGAGGTAAAGTAAGCCAACACAAGGACAAGCTATTGATTTGGCCGCTGTTAGGGGTGGTTGATCCCATGCACCTTCTGAGGAGATTTTGAAATGGCTCTCTAAATTTATTATTCAGGGGATGAAAGGGGGAAACGTATTCATAAACCCCTCACCTATGGGTCAAGGGGTGGCTCCATGGGCATTGATTGGTTGAACTTCCACATTGTGCATACCTGAATGCCAAATAAATTCCCATCAGTTTTCCAGGGCACAGCTTCATTAAAAGAGTATGTGGCCCAGGGCCCGAGGTTGAATTTGAACAAAGTTGTTCATGGTCTGTGTTGAACTGAGAACTATAGCTATTTCTGGAATCAGATTAACCTCTCAGAGCAAAAAATGTTGCATGGGAGATTATTGATACATATATCTTCACATCCTTCTTTATGTTCCTGTTTTCCGCAAGCCTATGCTGACTCTACAAACAAAACGCAACCAAATATCACCAATTTGAGGGGGTATGCACACAAGCCGTGACCTTCTCAGGAATGATATTGCCTGGATTTTTTCCAAGTCCAGATTTAATCTTTGAGTAGTAAATCATGCCGTTCATGCTTAGGACCCAGCTGCTACAAAGGCAACAGTGTCAACAAAATAAAATTAACAGTGCAGCATGCTAATAAAATGGGGAAATCCCAGTGTTCCCTATTAAAAAAAAAGATATTAGCCTGACCCATATTTATTATCCTTTTCTGCAAAAATTAGTTTTCCCAGAAGCTTTTGAGGAGCACACGAACAGTAATGAAGCAGAAAAATGATGGATGTTAAGAAATTAAGGTACTCCAGAATGGGTTATAAACTTGTACCTCTTTGTTGCCCATGCACTTTTGATGAGCTTGCAAAGTTTTAGACCTCTTTAATTTAAGATGGAACAGTTTTATTTCTTTCAGCTACAGTGGAAATAATTTCCTTATCTATCATTAGAATGGTTTAATACTTTCATTAATCCACACATCATAAAGCAGAAAGTGATTTTTATACCTACTCCAATCAGTCATTGGGCCTGCTTCAGAATAGAAAATGGTTGTTTTCTGCTGATTCCAAAGATAGACTTAAGGCCAGTATCTTCATGAGCCATCACAATTACAGGGGCAATACTGAGACATAGAAATGCTGCTGTCACCACCTCTCCCTTGGCATAATTTGGATTATTGCTATGAGCAGCAGAATGTTTGCAAATACATCAGAGACCCTTGACTTTGTGGCAGTACATAGATGTGGGATATCAGGAGATGTCTATGGGATGTAGGGAATTTGTTTCATCACATCTACAGGAAGCCTGTGGGGTTTTGTATCTTATTCTGTTCATTCTCTCAGTGGCCAAGACGGAGAACTGGGATTGAAAACAAATAAAACAAATCCTAGCATAGGAAGTCGTATGTTCTCCATGTTAGATGTCCCCACTGGGCCTGGATAAGTCCCACCTAACGTTCTTATCTCACCAGTCCACTAAACATATTCAGTATACTCTCCCTTTTCCCATACAGAACACTTGTGTTTCTATTCAAAACACGCTAGAAAGAGAGAAGAAACACTTACATTGTTATATTAAATTTGTCAGTCCCTAGTGACATGGATCCCAATGGAATTTTAGCCTTTCAGGTGATTATTTGGTCCTGTGCAATTTAGACAGAATGCAGTATGAAGAAAAGACACTGAGGAGACTGCCAGACTGGTTGGAATTCACAACGGCAAGGCTCTGAATACTGGAAACATACCACTAATGAAATCCTGTGTGATTTGTGACCTCACTGGGCAATTGTGAATAATGTGCCCTATGTGTCCTGAGAAGCAATATGGGTCCTAACACCAAGGAAGAAGAATGGAGACCTTAGAAAAGAAGAAAATGAATAAGAAAATGCAGAAGAGAAATGGCAAATGCACAGCACCCCATTCCCGTCCCATGCATGGGATGAAGCATGTTTTCTTTTCTCAAAATCCCAGATATGCTAAATCTTAATCCTTGAGTGATACTGAATGTCTAGAAAAGGATAATTACATAAACTACCAATACTACTTAATTTTCTCCATTTTTAGAACACTCCTGGTTTATAACACAATTTATTACTTAAAAATGTGCTAACTTTGTGCTTTTGTTGTCATGCCCTAATAATATCTTAGATACATGTGATATTTTCACGGTATTTTCACATAAATTACCTGTTTGATTTTTATAACACTCTGTGGAGTAAGACAGCTGTTATTATTCCAATTCAAATATTAAAAATAAGTGAGGGTTAGAGAAATAAAGTGACTTTTCAATTTCACATTTTTAGGAACATTTTTAGCTATGATGAAAATTTGAATTTCTTATCAGAGCACTTGGCTTCTATGTTTTGTTTGCGTTGAATTAATTGTCGAAGACTGACTTAGAAAAAATGTCAGCAGCCAAAAGAAGGTTGTAAATCATGAAAATAAATGATGTTGAAGTTCCTTTCCAGAGAGGAACTAGAGAGATCATAGAATTACTTACCAGGTTTCCCAAAATCTTTGGTGTAACCTATTTGGATTTGAAAGCAACCCTGTGTAATGTAGCAATCTTGTCCCCAGACTGAACAATATCTCGGAAAATTAGACAATAATGTGCCATGGTGAAAGAGAATACTTTCTAGTCCTCCAAGGCAATAGTTTTATTCACTGAAACTTGATTACTCATTTAGCTGACTTCAGTGGAAAGGCTAAGAATGATATTAAGCACTAGGATAATACCTAGCCTTGTTAAAATTATGGAACAAGTTCCCCATAACCATGGCTTGCACGTATACACTTTTTATCACTCAAATGCACCATGCTGTTGGTGGGGACACTGTTGGGTTCCAGTCTCAGGAAGTACCTGAGGTCAAAATTCATGAGTTACTTTTTGTCTTTAAATTCATTGCTGGTGCCTGAAATTGTGTGCTCAAGTTTTTTTTTTTTTTTTTTTTCTGGAATGAAATGACACTACATATTTTTCCTATAGAAGGGGGAAAAATCCCCACCCTAAATCTTTAAATCTAATGGGAGTGCATTGTTCAATGAAATCTTGTTCTGATGAAGAACTTAAATCCTCTTGGTTTATCACAATGGGAGCAGAGTTATTCTGAGGTACACGTTTGCCTAGCCTAGTCCTCTGAGCCTTAATCATTAAGCATGTATATACGGACCATCTGTTGTATGTGTATTGTAATTGGTTCTGTCCATACTTTATCTCCTGAGATTATCAACAAGTTTTGATACATTGTCTTTAGGTTTCTCAGGTGATTTCTTCCACAGGACAAGTGTTTTGAAGTCTTAACAATATTTTGCCTTATTGGAGTGCCTGGGTGGCTCAGTCAGTTCAGTGTCTGACTCTTGATTTCAGCTCAAGTTATGACCCCAGGGTTGTGGGATCCACGCTCAGCATGGAGCCTGCTTAGTATTCTCTCTCTCTTTCTCTCTCTGCCTCTCTCCTTTCCTCATGCTCTCTCTTTCCCTAAAAAAAATATGTATATATGCATATATTTTTGGCTTACTTATTGACTTAATGAGGATTTTGTCTCCATATTACAAAATAAAAGTATAATCTATATAGTATTATAAAAATAATCCTGGCGTAAAAATAGGGAGACTGTAGTAACGAGGTAGAATGAGGAAGGAAGAAGTAAGTTGTATCTAAAATTAAGAATGAAGCTGAAATAAGTGAAAATTAATGAATTTGTGGCATAAAGGTTTAAGACAGATTGTTAGGACATTTCCTGGCTATCTCTATCTCTAAAATTATAGACTAATAAAGACCAATCAGATCTTTCACATGAAATTTAAGAACTAATGCCAAATTGAAGGGAGATTAGGCTCTATGTTCATGTACACACACACACACACACACACACACACACACACACACACACACCTTTTTTTTTTCTCTCTCAGTGGGCTGCAGAATTTAGTCCAAACGTTGTAACTTGGCCATCAGACTTATCCTCTGCCACTTCTTCCATTTTTCTCCTTATGTTTCAGCCCAGGAAGGGGGCCTGCTGGGAAAGTAGTTGTCCAGGACACTAAGCTATAAAGCACACTAAAATACAGCTCAATCTTACAAGAGGAAAATATTCACTAACCACATCTCGTGTGGGGGTAATTTTACAATGGTTGTAAGTAATAGTTTTCTGGGCTTCTTTGGGTCCATAGGGAGACTTCCAAAATGCAAGGCTGAATTTCATCATCTGGTCTCTACACTAGACCCTATACTAAGACAAGTGTAACTATGGAATGTAACTTTGGCTACAGGTGAATTTGGGATAGACGTGAACGTCTCACAGTAATAAAAACCAGGCAGATTCCCAATAGTCCTTTTCCTTGAGCTTGATGCCAAATGACGATAAGTCACATGTTTTAAAATAGATAAATATGTATGTGTGTGTATGTATATTAATATGTATTTATTTATAATGGTCTAAATGAACACCTAGATATTAGCTTGTTCATATCTCTACCTGTATTTTTCTGTTCCTACTCCAGTCACATTGAAGGGCCTCACCACTCTGGGCACTTTGTGTCCTTGCCTATTCTCTTCTCTGAGACTGAGACACATTTAAATGCCCTTCTGCTCACTGCAGCTCAGCATTTTTATCCTCAGTGACTTAACTTAAAACATGCCAGTGTTTTCAGTTTCACTCAGTTACTTGCTTCTTCTTCTGTAATCTAATTGTATTTGGTTCAGACCCTACTTACTGTGCTGACTGCAAAGCCCTTTTTCCATAACAAGTTTTCAGTCTTCACATGCAAGGTGTGCCTAACCCAGGACCTGGCATTGGAGAAGTACTCAATAAATACTTGTTAAATTACTCATGCTAAGTTGTATGGTGTTGGGTTTTAGTCCTGAATAAGTTACTAATCAGCTGCTTAACCTTGGAAAAGCAGCTCTATTTCTGATGCTTCAGAAAAGTAAGAAAATTGCCACTGTCCCACTTACCTTGAAGCATTCGTTCCAAATTCAAAGGAAACATGCTTTAAAAATAAGTATAAAAGCCCTCTGCAATTCACTGACATGGAGTGAAATGGAATACAGTGGATCAGTGACAGATCAATGTCCAGGCTGGTGCAATACATATTACTATAAAACTTCAAGGTTTGATTACAGTACCTGTCTCCTGACTAAGACGCTTTGAAATCCATAAGCACCATCATTGGAAATTTTCATTCTTCCAAGAACATCTCCAAGATGTGGCATTTATTGTCAGTTCACATGTGACGCTCCAAGGGCCTAGCAATAGTTTTGTGCCTGAGCATTCTTTGAGACACTCTGGAAAGCAAAACAAAATCTTAGGTGCTAGATTTTAAAACTAAGGTTCAATATGGCAAAATCTGCTAAAGGGACTACACAGAGAAAGAGTGTCAAGGAAGGTCTTTGCACATCCTCGTTTGAAATAATATATAAAGTGAAATTCAGTTGATTGAAAGGACATACTGGTTTGAACCAACATTTCTAGGTTTATTTATCACTTACATTCTGTACTTCCAACACACCCCACCAAAAAAATTTTTGGGAAACAAATAAAAAACCACATTGGTTTCACTTAAATTATTGTATTCCTTAAGTGCTGGTGGTGGATATATGTTGTTTTATTTGCTCTAAATTGCAAATAAATTTCTTTTCTATTTTAAATTGCTGTGTCACAAATTATACCCAAACTCATTTGCTTAAAATAGCTAATTTATTATTCCTGTGGATTCTGCAAGTTGGGAATTTGGTGATTGTTCCTGAGGTACTTTATTTTTATTACCGAAGCCTCAGGTGGGTATTCTCAGAGACTGGAGGTGACTCTGTAGCTGACGGCTAGACTCATCAAAAAGATAATTCACATGCATTCATGTGATGGAAATGACTCAAAGATCAGTACTGCCAGCCTTAGAGTTTATATGTGATCATTTTATCTGGCTTGGCTTTCTCAAAGCATGGATTCTTTAGGGGAGTTAAATTTCTTAAATGGTAGTTCAAGTCTCCAAAGATAGGTGTTGCAGTGAAGCAGGCGGAAGCTGTAATTAATCTAAGAGTCGTGCAGTGTCCTTTCCTCTGCATTTTATTGATTACACGCAAGTCACATGCCCACTTGTGAGAGAGGGCATCTCATTGGAAACAGTGGAAGTTCATTCTCTTGGGGGAATCCATTGGTTTGTCCTTAGGAGGATATATGTCCAGAAATTGGACACTTCATTTTTATTACTCATATACCAAATCAAACACCTTCCTCATCCCTGGCAGACTGCTTTGAAATGAAGCAATTGAAAGTGAGGATTTGGGATGGATGTGAAAGTTAGGAAGTTGGCATTTTGTCTCAGTAGATCATATATCTCCTAATGTCCTGTGTGTAAATTACTTTCCTTTATTCCCCATCTCATAACCCTGCTCTCTTGTAGCTGATTACATTTGTCTTTGATAGCTTTAACATTCAGAAGCCCTCATGTCCTAGGTCCCTATCAGGCGGCTTCCTGAAAGCCTCTGTTTTTGGTAAATTCTCTGCTATTTCATGGGTTTTTTTCTGATAAATTCCCTGGAAATGGGACGTGGAAAGTGCCTCACATTATGTGTTCTATGAATAAAGAAGCTCCATATAATCACAATGCAACTGAATACTTTTTAAAATTAATACAAGTAGAATATTTAAAGATCTGGACTAGGATATATTGGATGAATTTTTAAAATATGCCAATACTTTAGAAATTAATGCACTTTGGCAGTTTGTGAAGAGATGAGTTTTCTTTTGCTGTGATTAAGAATACATTTAAATTAAAATTCACTTATCAGGTAGAACAGAAAAGCTTAAATGCCTCATCCAACTGAAAACATCTCATGGAAGTAATTTCTTCTGCCTACTTAGACATGGTTTATGGCATGTACATTGTGCTAGAGGGACAATAACAAAGTTTGCAGCTCAATGAGAATATTGAGATTGATTCACATTCCTTTTCATTGGAGCATACATTTATTTCAGTCGCCATGAGAAAGTAAGGCTTAATTTTCTAACTGTAACTTTTTTAAAGCAGTCAAGAAACTTGTTTTCTTCTGCAAGAAAACTTCCCAGTAATTTTCAATGGCATAACATTCTTCCTTGAGAACATTGAAAGGAACTTGTATAGTTTGTCTGGGAAATGAAATGGTAGATTTCAATAAAATGGTGAACGCTATTGGAAAAATATTAAATTTTCTATAAAACTAAAGTTCTAATCTATTATGATGACTGTCATCATTAATTATTTTGCTATTAAAATCACCTGACATTCTTTTGACAACAAAGTGAAGAGAGACAGACAGAGAGAGACAGAGAGAGAAGCATAAATACTTAAACAGAAGAGACTAGGAAAAGCTAACATGTTTACAGTTCCACATGTTTACAGTTCCTGTGGCCTTGTATATAATATGCACCAAAATGTGCAGCGTGGCATTGGCAATGGTATCCAGTAAATAATAATGAATAATAGAGCTGTGAACATTCAAATCGTCAGAGTTCTTGCTAGATAGAGCACGTGGGACTTGGGCCAACCCCTGGTAACTAACAGAATTTGAATGAGTGGAAGAGAGGGCACAAAGTTTGGACTGACGATGGTATGGGGTGGAAAGGAATGAGGCATGAGCCTAGAAAACATCACAAGTATGCCAAACAAGGTGTCCAGGACTTCAAAGAAACAAGTATGGTGTGAATAAATGTGAATTTGTTTCCAATGAACATGATAGGTATTGATACCTCCACCACACTTCTCAAATTTCTGGACTGAGTGACACTGACTGAAACAGTTTAATATTAGCTTAGTACAATGAATGAACACACACCCAAAGCTAGGAACCTATTTCAGAATTTCAGAAGGCCAGGGATAAAGACAAAATCCCACAAGAGACATTAAGGATCCTATGATTAGAAAAACCTTCTTGAAAAAGTGAGAATGATCCTCCATCCAGAAATGGATCAAATCATCCCACAAAACTTGAAAATACTGCAAGATGAAACATAGCCAGGGCTTGAATTGTCACAAAATAACCTATTTCGTTGCCTTATCCAAAGAGATGTGTTAATGGGATGACTGTCTTGAGATTAGAGTGGTCTGGTTGGCGCCAAGCTGGTCCAAAGCTTTCATCCTCATTAAAACTAATATTTTTGAGTTTGTTTCCTGACCTCTCTTTGGACTGCTTGCCCAGGTCCCTCCCATGATTGTGCTGTCTACTGGAGGCTCAGAATCTGCCTGCCCATGCTTGCTTAGTGATTCTTATTCCCTAGGCTCTACTGAGACAAAATGGATCTTTATTGGGCTTTTCTTGGGGTTTCTATCATTGTCTTTTCATTGTTCCCAGTGGATTAACCTTTGGTGTATACAGGATCTGAGATCCAATGCATTCTAAAGAGGTCATATTAAGTCCATTTAAATTGTTCTTCATCAAGAAGCACACATTTTAATAGTGTCTAACATTTTTTTCTTCAGCTTTCTTGAGGTACAATTGACAAATAAAATTGTATATATTCAAAGTGTACAATGTGATGCTTTGATGTGAGTATATTTTGTGAAATGGCTACCATGATCAAGTTAATTAACAAATACATCACCTCACATAGTTAACATTATTTTTTTATGTGTGTGTGGAGAATGCCTAAGGCCTACTCTTTTAGAAAATTTGAAGTACACAATACAGTGTCATTAATTATAATTAATTTTTAATTCGCATAAAACCTAGTGATGGAGCTCTTGTGGCTTGTAAGCAATTAGGATACAATTGTATTTAAATTGAATTTAATATAACAAAAATGTATAGCTGTAATGGATTTTCACCATGACCCTGCCCAATTTCCACATTGTACAGATGCAAAAACTAAGGTCCAACAATGCTGTATCAAAGAGCTCACACGGTTTGTGTGGGTGGAAATAAAACAGAAATCTTGGAGTCCTATCCTCTTCCTTTTTTCAGGTAGTGATCCTCTAACAGGGTTTTGATCCAGAATATACAAAGACACCCAAACCCAGTAAGGCCTTAGTAGTAGAATGACAGGCATGCAGTTTGACATTAGATGATCAGAGGCTAGTCCTGAGGGACGTCACAACACAGGACTATGTTTCTGCAACTGTCACTTCCTTTTTTTAAATGTTTATTTATTTTCAAGAGAGAGAGAGAGAGAGAGAGAGAATCCTAAGTGGGATCCACACTGCCAGCGCAGAGCCTGGCGCTGGGTTTGAACCCATGAACCGTGAGATTATGACCTGAGCCAAAATCAAGAGTCAGATGTTTAATAGACTGAGCCACTCAGGCATCTGGAAAGAAAAATAATGAATTTGAGTTGGTAGAAACAGAGAGGAACACAGAGCTGAAGGGACACAGAGCTGCGTCTGAGAACAAAGTCTCCATAAGTAGTGTGTGGGTACTGTAGATTACTAACAGGGTAAGATTTAAGACCATATATGGATCCAAAAGCATTTTCAAATCCTTAAAAAAAATTTAAAGATCCCATGAGGAGAGATTGGCCACTACACGGATGCCATAGATTATCACTGGGACTTGATAAATTTTATATCAAATTATATTGTTAATGACTTGATGGCACATCAATTAATGCTGTAATACAGTAATTATAAAATGATTATAACTAAATCGCAACAATGAACTTTACAGGCAAAAAGGAAATGAAGAAAATAGGATACAAAATTCAACAGTAAAATTGCATAATTAATCAAAAAATGATGGTCTCCCCGCCCCCCAAAAATAATCTCTATACTACCAGCATTCATTGCAGGGACAAGGATGAACTTCTGGCATGCAGCTGTAAAAAACAAGTGATTCCACCCTCAGCATGGAGAATTCTTTATGGAAAACAACTAACCCAATTAAACTCATCCCTGTCCTGATCCCAGCATGATGTAACACTGAAGGACTCTAAGATGCCTCTCATTGGGCCACCTGATTCTGCTATTCACAAATACTTCTCCTCCACAGCTTCTAGATTCTGCCTACAGGATCCTCAAGCATGCACTTCTTATGCACATGGTCTTTTACAGCTGGAGCATTGGAAATGAGGATAATACAGTTGTAAAGTAAGAGTAAGAGGTAGGAAGCCTACTGGGCCAGCCAATTTTGCTCATACCTTATCTTGATTGGTCTCTCCTGCCATCCACAGACACAAATTGCAGAAATCTATATGGCTACCTGTTCTGGGCTGAGCGCCCCAGCCCTTAGCTCTCAGCACTGTCCTTTCACAAAAGCTAGCTCTGTCAGAGTTACATTCACTCAAACTTTAAGCTGTTTAAATGTACATGAAGTTCATTCCTTGGCCCTTCAGAAACGTTTTCCATATAATTAACACTGGGACTATCAGATGTGTGCTAACAGGGAGTGCCTGTTAACGCGGACGTGCACTGAATCCAGAGAAAAAAAATCCAGGAGAAAATATCTAAACTCTTGATTACAGAGAGAGAGAGAGAGAGAGAGAGAGAGAGAGAGAGAGAGACTCCATGACACCAAATGACCTTCTGAGAACAATTTGAAAAATATTCAGGGATAAGGGACATAACAATTTCCCTAACAAGAACTTGGATGAGAGACTTCTAAGGTGGGGGGAGGAGGTATCTAAGAAGAGTGACAATTCTGTCAGAGTGGCCAAGCCTCAGTTTCCTGAAGCAGAGGTCAGCAAGTGGTTGTTTTGCCAGACTTGGAGAATAACTGCACTGTTTGCATAATTCTTTTCTGAGGCAGGTCATTAGCCCCTGGAGCACTGAGCTGCCACAGAATTGTCAATCTCTGAGCTGCCGCAGAATGCCAGTCCCCGAGCTGCCACAGAATGCCAATTCCTAGCACACTTGGTGATTTGCACATAAGCAGTACTCCACCAAACGTCTGTTGGTGACATAGATGTAAATGGAACAGGTTGGATTTGTTAGCGTCTTACAACTCATCCAGAAAACAATCTGAAGATTTGAGAAGTACAAAATGAAGCAAAAAGTTAAGTAAATTTTTGTTACATATTTCATACCAAACTTTATTCTGGAAAATGAGAAATTGATCTTTTATTTGGACTACATTAAGCCCAAAGCACACACCATCTATTTAAATCAAAGTAAGTTCATTCTTGGACCAGGCTGTTGGCTAGAGAAGTTAGACGTTGACAACCCCTTCCCTCTTCTGCCACAAACGTGAATGGTTTTGTAAAAGGGAACTAGATTAATCATCTAACAAAGATGAGCTGAATATTTCCTTGTGTTTTTTTGCCAGATAGGCAACCACGCTGTCTTACTTCACAATCAATCTTAACTATATTTTCTAGCATGTACTTCCGGTTGTTCCAGATAAGACTCATTTATTTTATGCAAGTCACTGAGCAGTCACCACTAAAATGAGATAGATTTTGAATTTCTCTCAAGCAGCCCCTCCTTGTTTTTATAGTTTTAAGTCAGCATTAAAAAAAACAGAGTCTTGCAAACTTCATTTTATGATTATTTTTCACCTGCAGAACTTTAGACCCCTAAGAAATCTTTCATTTGTGGAACATAAAAATAAGAGACAGGAGGGGCGCCTGGGTGGCGCAGTCGGTTGGGCGTCCGACTTCAGCCAGGTCACGATCTCGCGGTCCGTGAGTTCGAGCCCCGCGTCAGGCTCTGGGCTGATGGCTCAGAGCCTGGAGCCTGTTTCCGATTCTGTGTCTCCCTCTCTCTCTGCCCCTCCCCCGTTCATGCTCTGTCTCTCTCTGTCCCAAAAATAAAATAAAACATTGAAAAAAAAAAAAAATAAGAGACAGGATTTTTTTTCCTAAGTAATTTTATAAAATGAAAAATCTAGAAAGCATTTTGAGAAAAAAAAGAGGCATATGTCTCTTCACATGTATATCCTCCTCAAGGAATCGGTAATACTCGGTATTTGAGAAGGATTTCATAACCATTATTTGTTAAGTCTTAATCTGAAACAAAACAGTTCACTGAAAACTTTTTTATATTATTTTATGAAAATGAGTATTTGGTATATGATTCAAATGCAATACTTTTTTCCTTCTGTTTTTCCTAGAATGAAACATCATTTCAGATATTATTTCTTAAATAAAATATCAAGATGACATTTAGCCAGTGCTAGATGAAATTTCGTTCTGTAGTAAATGCTCACGTATTACAAAAACAATAGTTTAATACATTGCCATTTTCCTTTATTTAAAAAAAATTTACATTTATTCATTTTTGAGAGACAGAGAACAAGTGGGGAAGGGGCAGAGAGAGAGGGACACACAGAATCTGAAGCAGACTCCAGGCTCAGAGCTATCAGCACAGAGCCTGATGCGGGGCTCGAACTCACAAACTGTGAGATCATGACCTGGGCTGAAGTCGGACACTTAACTGACCAAGCCACCCAGGCGTCCGCCATTTTCCTTTATTTAGCCATCTATTAAATATTTGCTTGGCATCTACTATATGCTGGGCACTCTTCTTGGTGCTGTTTATTTTTACTGTTATATTTACTTTTATAATTATCTTTTTCATACATAATATAATTGACCCTACTCCCAAAACTAGCTTTAACATATCTTTAATACTTAAAAATAAAAATCAGGTTACAGTGTCTTGGATATTTGGGTTTTAAAGATCCTTCAGTTAGCATGATATATTTCCTGCTAACCATATTCATTCTGAAAATCAAATGGGAAATAAGACCAGTGCACACTATAAGGGTTATATCTGAAAGCATTTCTTATGAGTAGAGTTTGGGTAAAATAACTATATTTAAGCAAATGTTAGTAGGATTGTGTGCTGGCCCTGTCTGTAGTGGCTTTCTTCAGCTGGATTCTTGAGTCTCTGGCACACAAAATGCATCATAACTTTGTTTTCATGCTCTCGATTTGGAGCCTACAGTCATGTCTCATAACTATTCTTGGTGACAGTCACCAAAAACTTTCAGAATTTGGTGGGAGAAGGTTAATGAAGTCAATAGCCTAGGCCCTCATTGGATTTCTCCTATTAGAACGTACTTTCTCCATTCTCTCACTGCAATTAGCACCTGCACTACAGCACTCTCCTGCATGATGGGAATGTGCATGCCAATGTGCATGAGTGAGTGAGCGTGCGTGTGCACACATACATTGAGTTGCATAGAGGGTTAAGAGCTTCGTGGTAGAATAACAAAATAAACTTCTCTCTGAATCATGGCTCAAGAACTTCCAGAGCATGGTTTGTAAATTCCTCTGTCCTCATTTACTGGAGCTGTCCAGCGGGCTTGTTATATAACCCTTTACAGGATTGTTTTAAGTATTATAGACTTTATGCATTGGACCTAGGGGTCCTCAGTAAATAGCAGGTGTTTCTTTCTAAGCTTATTTATTTATTTTGAGAGAGAAAGAGACAGTGTGAGTGGGGGAGGGGCAGAGAAGGAGGGAGAGAGAGAGAGAGAAGAATCCCAAGCTGGCTTCATACTGCCAGCTGTGGAGTCCAGAGCACAACTTGAAATCATGAACCATGAGATCATAACCGGAGTCAAAACCAAGAGTGGATCACTTCACCAACTGAGCCACCCAGGCGTCCCAATAGTAGGTGTTGTTATTCTTGAGTAGGAATCGACCAGCAATCTCAATTTTCTAACTGAATGAGTGTATGTGGGGACAGGAGGGATATCTCATCAATACAGGAAAGGCCTAATAACTTTTGTTAAATCGAATGCCTTTACTCAATATTCTATGTAAAAGAATTCTTAGCACTCCTGATATCAAAATAACTCTACTGATTACCCAATTACTGATGAATATATAAAATATGTTCCCATCCAACACTGACACTTCACCTTTCATAATTCTTCCTGGGAGAAGACACTCCACCTATTTGAATAATTGCCCAATGATTTCAGCATCTAGACCTCATTTTCGATAGTTCATTAATGATAGTATAAGGATTGTGTCAGTTTAAGAAGTTAATATTTATAATAGTTCAGCAAAATCATAAAAATCACTTGGGCATTTCATTAAAAAAAAGTTGTGCGAGGACATATACTTTTTATTCCATCCTTTTACAAACTTGTTCTTCTCAACATTTTAAGAAAAATATTGTCAAGTTCTGACTTGCCTTAAGATGGAAGCAAATTACCCTGTCATAATTAATTAAAAGAGAAGACGCTTGGAAACACTGTTTGTTTTTCAACCTCAGTCTGACACGCTGATGAAAGCAATTAAGCCGTAAGGCCTGCTGCCAGGAAGCACAGACCAGCCCAGGGGACGCAGGGCATTTGTGAACAAGTTACTAGCTATATTCTCTTCATTTCCACTTAACCAGGCCATATTTTCAGGAATAAAATGCACATTTTAATTTTATTTCAATAGTAAAATGGTCTTTCTTTTTGTAAAGTATCAAACTAATACTCTAAAGCAGCATATTCAACATGGTTGCTCATAGCGAAAGATGGACAGGACACAGTGAGTTTCCTGGAAGTCAGCAAATGTGAGGCAAATACCACTTTCTTTTTTTTTCCTTTAATTTTTTTAAAACATTTATTCATTTTTGAGAGACAGAGAGAGACAGAGCGTGAGTGGGGGAGGAGCAGAGACAGGGGGAGACACAGAATCCGAAGCAGGTTCCAGGCTCTGAGCCGGACACAGGGCTCGAACTCACAGACCGCAAGACCATGACCTGAGCCAAAGTCGGATGCTTAACAGACTGAGACACCCAGGTGCCCCAGCAAACACCACTTTTAAAAAAAAATTAAAAATCAGAAATGCTCTTTGATGAACAAAACATTAGCAGGTGATAACTGATTTGCCATTTTCAAATTCCTCAAATCCTTAAAAAGAAAAAGAGCTGTGCATGAACTTAAGTCTAAGGAAGGTACCTGTGTATTATGAGATATTGGAGGAGAGCAGTTACCATCTTGCCGCTTATTTCCATACTACTAGCAAGAGATAATTTGGTGGCAAGCAGGTAACTAAACAAAGGTTGCAGTTTGGAAATGTGGTTATTATGACTTTAATGAAGTTTCCAGTTCCCTAGACCTTTGTGTGCTGCTGACAAGAGCCAGGAGGCAATGAATAATGCTTCCTTATTTAGCCACATTTCAATTACCCTCAGCCCACCCAGAGGACCAGCTACAGGCTTTATAGTTTGCCTGATTCAAATGTCAGGGTTGCGTGAGCCTTGGGTGTCACTAGCCTCTGTGCTAAGCTATTATTTTGTAATAGGATGTGTTTATATCTTAGTTCTGGGGCATGGCGGGTCCTATCCGACCTTTCCTAGGTTCAAATTTTCCTTGACATTATTTCTACCTTAATCAAAGTTGTATGTTTTTATACAATTGCAGAATAAATAATTCTGATGTATGTTTTAAAATTTAGTCATTCCATGTACTTTTCACAGTCCAGTTTTAACGATGACATCTAAAGTTTCCTCCAACTGTTAGAAGTGAACGAGGATGTATCATCTCCCTTCTAGTATGGTTGTGAATTAAAACATGGTACAAAATTGGGGCGCCTGTGTGGCTCAGTCAGTTGAGAGTCCGACTTCGGCTCAGGCCATGATCTCATGCTTTGTGGGTTCGAGCCCTGTTTCGGGCTCTGTGTGGACTGCTCGGAACCTGTTGCCTGCTTCGGATTCTGTGTCTTCCTCTCCCTCTGCCCCTCTCTTCCTTGCTCTCTCTCTCTCTCAAGTAAATAAACATTAAAAAAATAAAAACGTGATACAAAAGACAGCGGGGTGAAAAAACCCCAAAGAGTATATGTTGGGCTTGAATCAGAAAGATTTTAGCTAATCAAAATAGCTTAGAATAAGTGTGTTTCTTTTCTCACTAGGCAAGATGTAAAAAGGTCCAGGGTGTTTTCATTAGGTGTCACAGTGGTGTCAGTAACCCATGTGTTTCCAACTTTCTTCCTAGCCATCTTCGGTTTGCTGGCCACAACTCTCATCTGTGCCCTCCAGATCGTGACAGATCACACGCTGGCTGCCCTTGCTCCAGGCACGCTCTTGCACATTTGTGCTCCATGGCAGGAAGGAAACTATGTCCTGCAGCTCTCCCATAAGTTCTCTGCCTACATCTCCCATCTTCCCTCTGGCCACTCTTGCTTTCTCTTAGTAGATATCCTCTCACCTATTCTAGGTGTCATTCACCAACTCTAGGTCCAAACTAACTTCAAAATAGGGTAGGAAATCAAATATATTATCTGATTTTTTTAGCCTTTGTGAGCAATAAAGGAAGCAGAGAGAGTCAAAAGACATGGCACCACTTCAGTTCAAATAGTCTCATCTTCAGAGTCCTAGACATTCAAAAGCCATCTGTCTATATAGAGGGTCAAGTACATGTGCTGTCGTGGGAAGAGTGGGGATAAGCAATAGAAATACAGAATGGAGAAGACACTGAGGGATCTTTAGGCCAGGCTGTGCTCATAACCCAGTTTTATCAACGGGCATCCAAGAACCAGCCAGAGGCCAAAGGCCAAAGTATTCCATTTGCGTAGGAAATCATCTGAGAAATGGCCCTGGAGGATGCTCAAAAATGAAGTTCAGAAGCTTCGTAACTGTGTGGCAGGCAAGAATTTTAAACACCTTGTGTTTGCACCATGAATGTCACCCATGGGACATCCAAAGAAAGCCACTGAACTTTGGTACTTAACTGCCCAGAGTTTGGAAAGGGAAGCTGTAACCTTTCAAAACAGATATGATTTTAATGCAATATTATCATTAGTTTATTTCTTTCAAAAGGCAGAAGTTCTGTTTCCAAAATTTCATAGCTTCTTCCTGATTACTGCAGAATTCTGGAAGTTTTTTTGGCTTACATTATGATTTGGGAGGTAGCTTAGAGCTTGAGAGGTTTTTTTTTTTTTCTTTTTCTGAAGATTATTCATAGTTTTTTAATAAGATAATTCACAGAATCGTAGACTATCGGGAAAGAAAAACGTACTCAAATCCAACTCCTCTGGTCCTTGGAGCAAGAAACCTAGGCTGAGACAGAGTGGCGACCTGGGGTCTTCAGTCTTGGTTCTGCACTCAATTGTATGCCACGAGGAAACACCAGATTGGAAGATGCAGACTCTCGCCTTAGGGTGTATACATTCTACCTGGAGACATTAGAATCACACATGAAACAATCTAATGGTGAACCTCACAAGACTTTTAGTGTAATATTTCAGAGAAGGACCATGGGTATAAGGGGAGAGCTATTTGCTTCTGCAAGTTCTCCCTGAGACAGGACACAAGTAATATAAAGATGATTCTGTCCTGCCTGGAAATCATAGGCACTGCGAGGGCTCACTCATCAGTAGTCAGTTTTGAATTATTATTATTTTTTCCATAGGCAAACTGCATAAAAAGTAACTTAAAGGGTATCTCTATACCTACCTCCCAGCCAAAGAAATAGAACATTACCTATAGATTTTAAGCCATCTATAAACTCTCTCAATATTCCATGTTATTATTTCCAATACACAGTCTTGACCATCTCAGATACTGGAAACTAATGGTGTCAGTGTCATCAGAGGCAGGATTTCCTAATTACTTGGAGGATACGAATGACTAGTCACTCATGAAAATATGTTGGTTTACATCAAAACAGCCACACGTGATAAAAAATTATGGCCTTTTATCTGAATTTTGGTACAATTTTAAAGTTCAAGTTAATAGTTTCTTACCTTAATACCAGGTAATATACTGTGCATTTCCTATTTTGCCTTTCCCTCCTCTTCCAAGATAAGGAAACTTCACCTCTGAGAAACTAGAATGTTTGAGTAAGAGCCACTCATGAAAATTAGGGTAATTTGTATTTAAACTCAGTTCTCCTCGCTCTAAATCCAGGTCTTTCTCTACTGTTACCAAATTTTCCATAGACTTTTCAAAGCTTATGTTCTGTGATCATTCTGAATTGGTTTCTAATATTGATTTATTGTACATGTGTGTTCAAGGGCAAGCTAAGTAACCTATATAAACCTCAATTTGCTTACATGAAAAATAGAATATCATGTGTCTTTTTGTTATAGAGTTGCTATGGATAGTAAATGAAATTATTGTAAAGTGCTCAGCCTGTTGTCTGACATCAGTAAGTGTTCAATAAATGATTAGCTACTCTTGCCTTTATTCTTGAAGAAGAGGATTTGAAAATTCCAAAGCAAATAGTGCTTACATCTGAAATGTCTTTGTAAGTGGGAGGGTCTGCCCATGGGGTATGATGTCGATGTCGTATGGGAGCGATCATTTCTGAGTGCTGAGGAGGTAGGTTGATGCAATTGTAACTATGTTTGACATATGGTCTTGCTTATTATTTATTACATAATTCTATGTGTCATATAAAATTACATATGCATGTATTAATATATGTACAGGTATGCACATGTATGTTTTGTTAATAAAGGGTGAATCTTGGTTCTTGCTTATTCTTGCCTCAGCTCAGAATTAATCCAGGCCAATTCAGGGGCAGGGTGGATAACGTTTGTCTCCTCAAAGCAAAAATGTTTCCAATGGCAAACATGAAAACCACTTGAAAATGAAGTCTCAAAGTTCATTCTAATTCATGTTTTGGATGCAAAACCTTTCATTCCCAAGCAGGCTGAGGAGACTCTGGTGCCCTCAAGTAATGAGTTGCTTGCCAAAACATCTAGGAAGAACAATCTCATGGTGCAGATACTAAGATTTACAGTCTTTCCTGAATGAAACTCTAAAAAATCAACACATGTAAAGTATCTGTTCATTCACCAGTCCAGATGACCAGTGAAAGAAAGTTTGAATCAACTGAGCAGCATTTTAACATAGACCTTTGAAAATTGGATATTGCAAATGTTAACTTCCACAAACCCCACAGGCCTTTTCTTTCAACCAAACACAAATACTGAAGTGGACAGGAACATCTGAAGAAAAGTAGTTTAGAATATTATTTCATATGGGAAGCAAAGGAAGATTTACAAGCAAGCAGCTGGCCTTCTCTAAGACACTTTTTGATTTAATCTGTTTCACATTTTGCTTTTCTAAGGCACTTCTTTGAAACTTTCTCCAGTATGGATGCCAATTATGAATCTTGTTGGGATCACAGACCATTGCTAGGTTTTATGTTACCTCAAGAGAAAGCATGGGTAAGAGAAGGTGAAGCTTGTTCCCTATCAGAGAAAGAATACTTTCATAGAAGCTACAAGGGGTGTCCGGGTGACTCAGTTGATTAAGCATCCAACTGTTGATTTAGGCTATGGTCATGATCTCAGGGTCATGGGATTGAACCCCGCATTGAGCTCTGTGCTAGGTATCGAGCCTGCTTAAGAGTCTCTCTCTCCCTTTCTCTCTGTCCTTACCCCCACCTCCTGCTCAAAAAAAAAAAAAAAAAAAAAAAAGAGAGAAACCCAGAAGCATCAAGACTCACACTCTTCCTCTTTCATAAAACCTCTGCCTAACTCCCCTCTCTTAACCTCAACCACACTTATTTGCTCCAGGAGCATACTCTAGTCCTATTTGTCTTCTTTCTGTCTCTTAAATGTACCAAGATTATGTCTCCCTTGGGTCCAAGCTATATCTTCTTTCCAGTTTACCCCTCCCCCTTTCCCTCCCTGTTTCATTTATTTCCATTATTCAGAATAATGTTCACATCTGCAGACAGAGTATCTTGAAAGTCCAAAATAAATTAAGTGCCCCTGTTTTCCATAGTAGTCTGGACTATTCCTTCATAAGAATTTGATAGTGCATTAGTGTTTGATTGTTTAGTGTTTGGGCCCTCATCACACTGGCAGAATAGGTTTTTTATGATTGTCTTGTTACATGTATTCTGTAAGCTCCATGATAGCAGAGATGTATTTTAAGCCTTTTGGAGACTAACTGTCTTTTTCACAGAGGAATCCAATGGTATTTGTTGATTGACATTTGATGTGTTATGAGTATAAACTTTAAATATCTCACAGAGAAGTTTACAAACATTATGGAGAGTTCTGGTTCCACTAGGATGTTAAAACCTGTTGGAAATGCAGTAAGAAATAGCTACATTGAAACAGAGCGAGTGGAGTCTCCCTGCATTTATATGTGGGACTCCAGGATACTATAGTACACTATGAATTTATGCCAAGTAGTCTAGCTGTCTGTTTGTCTGATCTACATGCCTATTGGCAAGAAAAGTGATACAAGCAATGAAAAACGATGAAACAACAAGAATTTCTTCTTCAGAAAACTATAATTCATTATTATCATGAAACTGAAATAGAGTTTGAGAAACACTTGGGTAAATATTGAGATCACAAGAGGTCAAGTGTCAGATCTGGAGAAGCAGAGACCAAAAAAAGAGCCAAGGTTTGCCTCAGGGCCCTAACCTCCACATCAATGGCAGATAATACTCCCCCCCTCCCCAACTCTTGCACCTGACCTTTCATTTAAAGGCAGTTTCTATCTCTGGATTATGTGGATTTAATAAGGCACAGGTCAGTAATTCTGCTCTCTCTGTCTCCCTCAGGAGTGCTCCTCTGTGCTGAATAGTGATGAATCTGCTAAACAATTTAGCCAGGCATTTGCATGCCAATTGTAAGTCAAAAATGTTCTAATGAAACTGTTGAAGTGAGATTTTTTTCCCCTCATAAATATATTAAAAATAAAATAGAAGAAATGCTATGTCTATTCACATGAAGCTGAGATTTTTGTTCAGTGATTTTAATGAATGCACGGACTTACTTTAACTGCCCCTTCCAGGAACTGATTGCCAGATAAGATCACTGCCAAGTCTCTGCAGTATCCAGTTCTCCCATTACACACACACAAAAAGGATTTCATTTCCATTCCCATTTTATAGGTATGACATTCCAGTGCTTCATTAAGAAAACATAGAAGCTATACATTTATAAACACATCCCAACATTCTTGGGCTTTTCTTTCTAGAATATGTTCTCCCTTGAAGAGATATTGCTGTCACTCACCTAGAGCTCAGAATAAAATGAGTAAATACGAACTTTAAAATGGTAGGGATACCCAGAAGGGTAAAATTAAGTGCTATTTGAAAACAATTCTGACCTGATCATGTATCAGAGCGTTCTGTATTTCTTTTCTTGCTTCATTTCAATGAAACTGACATAAAACAAACTTTGTTTCTCCAATACCCAGGGACATCGGGAAAAGATGTTTGGGAGATATTGTGTCAATTAAAGACAAAACTGAAGGATCCAGACCCTTTCTCTGGGATAGAATTGGTTTATTCTCTGAAGACAGCTGCCTAGAAAGTCTCAACTGGTACTAGAGCCTTGCTGGTAATAAAGAATCGGGACAATTACAGATTCCCATTTGCCCAGAGAAACAGAACACACATACTCCCAGAAAGGCTCGTCTGCCCATTTCGTATCCCAACATCAAACCACTCTTGGTTTTAGCCATGTCTCTGGACATGTTACTTATTTTAGAACAATCTTACAGAAGAGTAACAAGTAGGTCACATGCATTTTAAAAATACTATAACCCTAAGAGTTTTATAAATTGGGCCATTAAATGCCTCTTCCATAAAGAGAACAATGACAAACTTTTGTGATTTCAAAATTGGTAAAACGAATGAAAATCTGACTTCAGTTCCTTTTATTATATAGGAAGAACCACTTTCTTTCTTTCATTATGCAATTAGAACTCTGTCATATGTCCCCTTTGACTTTTTGCTTTGGTTCTCTGGAAGATCATTACTGAGTTTTATATCTCATGATCTTACAGTTCTGAAATGTAGACTTTCTGATTTCAATCCTGTCATTATTATTCATTATTGCTTAATTCTTTCTTTTCCATCGGTGATTATATTTACCTTTGTTTGAGCTTTGTTTTCATTGTTTTGGGATTTTTAGTTAGTGAGTTTTGTCCTGTTTTGGTATTTGTACATTTTATTAAACACTACTTTAAGTGTTTTTGAAAGCTCTTAAGGAAAGAGGAATAAAGAATACTTATAAGGACACTCAGCACTTCTGGAGAGCAAAATAGTTTCACATAAAAATCAAAGTTCCAGTAAAGAGAGCATCATGCATAATGCATTTCTTGTGTTTCACAGTGCTTTCAACACAAGAGGTACCCCAACTGCTTGAATCAGACCACCTGGATGTGAAGTGAAGGGAGAGAAAGGCCAAATTACCCTAATTTGATGACTTTGTAGAACCAACACATTTTCTTCACAGGCATTGTGTAAACTTTATAATGCACAGTGTAATCTATACTATTGGATGTTTTCTAAATCCTGTGGTAGAAGTTGGGAAATCATGAACCAGGTGGATTTTAGAGTCAGATGCCTTGGGTTAGAGACCCCAGCTCTTTCACTGCTATGAGACTATTTATAAGGTACTTGACTTTTGTCAACTGCATTGTCCTTCACTATGAAGTGGAGATAGTGGTAGAGTCTGCATTCAGTCTCACGTTCAATCAACAGTGATTTGGTACTTATTAGTGCAAGTTAATTTTATTATCTTATTAGCTCATTTGATCTTTATGCTAGCCGTATGATTTTGGTAAAACAGCATTGAGTTCCCTCAATGCTTAGAAAGATCGAGCAATTGAACATTAATAAGAAGCACATGGGCTCTGAAATTTTCTATCTTTTAATTGACATGATATTCAAGGCCATCCTTTGGAAATGTAAAGTGTAAGTGTTCCTTCAGCGAGCACATCATCTGGGAAGTCTTCACTTACCTCCGTCCTGGGGGCCCACCTGCCCTTTCTTCGTGCTTCCTTAGCTGCACCACGGTTCTCCTTTCATAGTGGGTACCCCATGGCAGTGCAACCATCCATATGTCTGTTTCACTGGACCATATGTTTGAAGAAAGGGATTGTATCCACGTTTTGTACCATCAGTACCACTATTATAATAACTCAACCAACATTTGTTTAATGAGTATGTGAATGAATTAATATAATTTGCTTCATATTTAGTTTCCTCCAAAGCAGGAGCTCCTCTGCATGAGACTATCATAGGTATAATCTCTTTTACGTAACCTTTATTTTAGGATGGTCAGTAACGTGGCAAACTAGAATATTCAATTTCCCAGTTTTTCTTGAAGGTAAGAAAAGCCAAATGATAGTACTTTCCTAGGAAATTAAGCAAATATCTACTGGGAATTTCTGGAAATACTTTAGTTTTCTAAGGTAAGCATTACCATTTCTTGTTGCTTCTATCTTTTCTTCTACCTGGAATACTGACATGAGCCAAGAGGTGGGGAAGCCTTCTTGTAAGTTGAGAAAGAAATCCCTGAGCTTAGTTATGGGAAAACAGAAGAAGCCTGGTTTTTGGATCAGCTGAACAAACCCAAGATTATCTAGCTCTGGGTTTTCATTACACGATGAACATCAATAATCTCCACTTAGCTAAGCCATTATAATAGCTTTTCTGTTACGTATAGTCTAATAAAATCCATAACTGACAGCATCTAAAAGATTTCTTGAACTAATAGCTTTGTAGGAGAACAAATGAATAGGCACATAGTTATGTTAGTGAACAAGACATTTTCTATTTCTTTTCCAAAACTTAATTAGTATAGGACTTAGGATCCATTTCTAGGGAGAAATGATAACTTTTGTATTGCACTTTGCTGGAATTAAGGGATCACTTGTGTGAAGTTCTAGAATGCCGGCATTCCCATGGACTGCTATGGCAGATAGCTCTCATATCCTCTGTAAGAGTTTGTCTTTTCAACATGCACAAATTCATGTCCAATCCCAGCTCCAACTGGAAAGAGAGATATGTATGGAAGAAAGTAACACTGGACTAAAAATTAAAAGTCATCTGTTTCAGACTTAGTTTTTGCCACTTGATGGCCAAGTTATGTAATTTTTAAATGAATTTAAAATCACTGAGGAAAGCAGCCACCACCTGTCACCCATTTTCTTCTGCAATTGAGACCTTAGCCTGAAATTAAAACTCCTCTGTTTCCCCATTTACCCTTCCAACTGCTGCCTACTGACACTCATGGAACTGGCATCTTAAAGGAACCCACACATCCCTTCACACTCTTGAAAACCACAGCCAACCACCCCTGCATTCTCACAATTGTTCCCAGGATGGCTTGTCTTGAGCTGTCACCCTTATTCAGGCAACACCCCCACTGAGCAGGGATCAAGGGATTGAATTGTCTGAGCTTGCTCATGAGTAAGTTGAGCTGTAAACTCAGGAAAATTGAGTTTTGCAAAGAGAGCGAGCCCAGTTTTACAGATTGCACTTCTGAGAAAGAAGACTTGGAGACAGTTGCAATCTCTTTGCTCATCATTTGGTGAAACATAAAAACATCCTCTGTGAAGATGACTCCATAAAGGCAGTAACTGGAGAGCCCATGCTTTTAATCACACATCATATGTAGGGACACACTCTCAATGGCAAATATCAAGAAAATTATAACTAAGTTAGATGGTTGCTGGAGCCTGTGGCCCTGAAGATGTAGGCAAAATTGCCTTAAATGTAGAACACACACAATTCCATGGCCTGTGGGGGCCCATGGCTCCCTAAAAGATTTCTGCAAATTTCATGTGGGCCTCAGTTTCCTTGACCTCTCCTGCTTCTTAGGGCTGGTGCTTTTGTTTGCTTCCTGAACTCTTATCCAGATTTTAAGCTTAATCCTATAATGTATTCCCTATCAATGCCACAATTGCAGTTAATTCACTTATTTTACTTCACTGAAGACTTAGGCATTATGAAGAAATCATTAATTTTGTGAAAACCCATACAGTAATCAATTTGATAGTTTTCATTAGACATTTTTCCTCCTGAGGTCCTTGTTAGTACTTTACAACCCAGACTCTAGACCTCTCTCTGCCAACTGCTCTTCTCTTGTCTAGTTAGCCCTTTGCTTTGCCTTGGACTCACTATCAAAGAGTATCTTGGGATAAGAAAATTGCAGCCATGCATCATCAGATTTCCAAAAATGCAAAGACCCTGAAATCCTGGATATGTGTGTGTGTGTGTGTGTGTGTGTGTGTGTGTGTGTGTGTGTGACTGATCTACAACACGCACGCACACACGCGCGCACACACACACACACACACACACACCTACAAGTTTTAGAAATTATGATCTATAAGGTACCAGATATTCTAATATGCTGACATCCAAACCACTTTTTCTAGATTAACTTTTACCTCTTGAAGGGCATCAAATCTATCATCAGAACAAAGTCTTAACATTAGTCCAACCACTGGAGTCCTTCTGAATCTTGAGTGTTTGTACAGCACCCTACATCAGCATAATATGGAGGTACAAAGAATTTGAAGGCGTGTCTTATCGGTTAGCATGCATTATTGGAACATAAGTCATTTTTCTATATCCTAAACTAGTATACAAATAGTCTGCCTTAAAAAAATACTCAACCCAAATCCCCAAGCTTATACCCTGAGAAAGCTGACAAATAACAAGTGTAATAATTTTAGCACCTACTCCATACCAGGTATTTTCCTAAGCTTTCACAGTAATTATATAATGTCACAATCCAATCCAATGAAATAGGTACTTTATATATATATATATATATATATATATATATATATATATATATATATATATATATATGGGGGATTTAAGTCCTGGGTTTTAATCCTTATGCTGCATCCCACTCTTTATGTTTTAATTTTAATTCCAGTATAGTTAGCATACAGTATTATCTTAGTTTCAGGTGTACTGTATAGTGATTCAACAATTCTATAAATTTATCAGTGCTGATGATGGGAAGTGTATTCTTAATCCCCATCACCTATTTCACCCACCCCCAACCCCCCACTCATCTTCCCTCTGGTAACTATCAGTTTGTCTCTATAGTTAAGAATCTGTTCTCTAATTTGTCTCTTTTTTCCTTTGTTCATTTGTTTTGTTTCTTAAATTCCACATATGAATGAAATCATATGCTGTTTGTCTTTCTCTGAGTTATTTCGCTTAGAGTTGCAAATGGCAAGATGCCATTCTTCTTTATGGCTGAATTATATCCTACTGTATATATACCAGGTCTTTATGCATTCATCATTTGATGGACACTTGACTTGGGCTGCTTCCATAAATTGGCATTTGTATGTAATTCTGTCGCAAACATATGCAATAAACATATCTTTTTCAGTTAGTGTTTTCATATTCTTTTGGGTAAATACCCAGTAGCAGAATTGCTGGATCATATGGTAATTCTATTTTTAATTTTTGGAAGAACTTCCATACTGTTTTTCACAGTGGCTGCATCAGTTTGCATTCCCACCAATGGTGCATGAGGGTTACTTCCTCTTTACATCCTTGCCAAAACTTGTTTTTTCACCCCTATGTTTCAGATTAGGAAACTGAGGCCCAGAGATATTAGGTCAACAAGATTATAAACAAAATTGTGCAAAACTGAGATTTGAATAAAGGTTTCTCTGAATCTGTATTGTAATCTAACATTTCTAGAATTTGGTTTTTGTGGATTTTTAATGGATATAGCTATTGAATAAAAGTGGCCCACATAGTTAGATAAACGTATAATAGTTAAGGGAATTAATGAGTGGGATCAATATAGCAGTTGTATGTTCAAACCAAGCCAAGAAGTATGTTTCCAATAGCACACCCATTTCTATAATCCTTGCCAACACTGAATACTCAGACCAGATGAGTTCCTAATCCAAACTGAAGCAATGGTAGATGTTCAATATTTTAAAGCTTCTTGATTATTATACCCAATAGTTAGCAACTGCCCCACCCACAACTCCACCGCCAACTGCACTACTCTAATGGGGAAGCCGTTCAAATGTTAACAGTCCATCTGTTCACTTGAGAATAAAGGACCTATCTGCTCTCAATCCAATGTATGTTGCTTTTACAACTTTAAATACAATGCCAGAGGTAGGCTCTTATATTTCCCTCACTCTCTCTGGCATTTCTAGTTGGAGATCCTAAAATGGACTACATCTGCATCTCAGATGCAATACACATCAACTAGGAACTGCACGTAGATTTTCCAAGTGTGCCTTCATTAGTCGTGTGACTATCTGAGAAGAAAAGTGTCCTGGAGTCTAATAGATGATACCTAAAAAATAACAGGCTACACTCTGCTGTGACCATGTCTTACTTTCTAAAGTCTTTGCTCCACACAGGCCCTACTTCTCTGCTTCATTTGGCTAGGTAAATATTCTCTCCTGTTGTGTTCTCTTTGGAGCATAAGCATTCTGTACGAATGTGTGTGTGGGTGTGTGGGTGTGTGTTTTGGAATAAAAACTATTCAGTGTTCCATTAATGAGATAATGTATTTATGTATCATGACAATAAACACAGCTGCAAAATGGACCATAAAGAAGTAGATGACATGCAGATTTCTGTGCCCAACGTGTCAACTGTAATTGAGAAATAAATTAAATGATCCATCTGCTTCCCATCATTTACTCCTTTATTTTTTTTTCAGTATCCATGGTTTTTAAAACCAGTCAGAATTATTTATACTAATTACTCACTAAAAAAAAAAAAGAAAATCCATATATAAATTAAATGACTTTGTAATGCAATTTTGCCAGCCCTTAACATACCGTGCTTCTTTCCAGCCCTCAAATCTAATGACTATGATGAACTCTTTCTCCTTATTAATAGTTTTCACTTTATCATGCCAATACTATTGAGTTTGCTCTTCATTAATGTCTTATAGGCACTGCTAAAATAATGTATCATATAATAGACTTCACAGCAATCTAATCTATTACTCTGGTAGTGCTTGCCAAGGAAAAAGAAAACAAACAAGAAATAAAAATAAAATAAGCAAGTGAACTAAAAACCTATTTAATGCAGCTTACAATGGTAAGATTCAATCTGCTCGCTAATAATATTCATAGGTTAGGGTTAAAATAGCCAACAGCCACTGGAACTAATTAAATATAATTGTACTATTTTTTTTTTATCCTACTTCAGTGTTATAATTATCCCACTGAGAAACCGCAAGTCAGTGCTGGCGAAAGCAAAAAAAAAAAAAAAAAAAAAAAACCTTCATTGTTTTCTCAAACATTTTCATGTTCATGCTTCTCTGCTCTGGAAACTCCGTTTGTTTTCTTGAGCCCCAGGGACATCCCTGAGATAATCCTATAAAATATTTGTAGCATTTGGGGTGAGATGGAGGGGAATAAAAAACGGGAAACTCTCTTTCAAAAGGTCTTTATTGGCATCATTTTCTTTTACTTTTTTATTACGAATGATTTAAATCTGTGTTCACCATAAAAAAGGAGTGAAGGGATAGAACATATAGAAAACCAAAAAGAAAAGACGTAGAAACCATCTATATCCTAATCCAGCAAATATAACCACTGCTAACACCTTGTTGTTTATTATGGCAGTATTTATTTAGGCATTGTACACATATTTTTTTTTAAAAAAGAAGTGAGATGCTGTGAGATTGTTTTGTAACCTATTTTTCTCAACTGACAAGATGGTACATCTTCCCATGTCTGTAAATATAGATTCACATCATCATTTTAATGGTCACAGAGATACAAGTTATGTTGCCAATTTTCCATTGCTATGTACAGCTTACCCTTTGAACAACACGGGATTTAGGGGCACTGACCCCCACACAGTAGAATATCTGCATATAACGTTTTACTCCCCCAAATTTAACAACTAATAACCTACTGTTAACTGAAAGCCTTACTGATAACATACTCAATTACCATGTATTTTGTGTTATATATATCATCTACTGTATTATTACAGTGAAGTAAGCTAGAATAAGAGAGAAAATGTTATTAAGGAAATCATAAGAGAAAATACATTTACGATACTGTACTGTATAAAAAAAATACCCCGCATACAAGGGGACTCATGCAGCTCAATCCCGTGTTGTTCAAGGGTCAACTCTATTCACTATGTGGGTGTAGCCAGTCTGGTTCAATTTCTTTCTGATTGCTCTTCCGTAGCCTAGTGGGAGGACTGGTATGGGATTTCCCTCAAAAATGGGAATGGTTCTGACCCATGTTACAGGCCTTATGGATCTGTGACAGCAACTCTTCTACCGCAGTCTTGGAAGTTACTTTTTTCCCCTAGTTTCACTGAAGTATAACTGATGAAGAAAAGTTATACATATTTGAGGTTTATAACTTGATATTGTGATATTATATATATACAAAACATATCCACAATGCATACACACACATACACACACACACAGTGAAATAATTACCACACTCAAGCTAATTAAGATATCTGTCACCTCATATAATTACCATTTTATTTCTTTTTTTGTGATGAGAACACTGAAGAATTACACTTTCAGCAAATTTCAGGAATACAATACAGTATTGTTAACCAAACTCACAATTGCTGTGCAAAATTTCAGTTATGCAATATGGCTTCTAGATGTCACCCTTTTTAAAAAAATAACTGGATAAACAAAGGCAAAGCTATTTTTAAGAGTTTGAGGGTAAGTCTTGTTCTATGTCTCTCGTCTCAACATTTCCTGTTGTACAAGTCAACTCCCCTACCTGGTTAGGGTCTTGAGATTTCTGTCTGTGACATGGGTTATTGTGGTGGGTGTAGGGGAGAAAAGTAAAGCCGCTTTCTAATTAACACTATTCCTCTGCCTTAACAGTTACTCTCACCTCAGCCTGGGATGTCCTGCAGAAGAACTTTTCCACTCAGGATGTGTGTGCTTTGAGGTAAATAGCTTAACCTGTCTCTGTCTTCCTTTAGCCATTTGTTGTAATGGAATGATAGTAGTCCCTACCTTATGAGACATTTATAACAAATAAAGGAATTTACACAGCACTTACTAAAAGTGCCCTGCCACTTACCAAGTACCATGTCTATTCTTATCAGTTAAACCTCAAATATCCCCATCCTTCAAATTCCAGTTCAACCATCTCCTTTAGGAAACTTCTCCTGTATCCTTAGATGGATATGAGCATTCTCTCTTTTGACCTCCCATTTCCCTAGTATTTCTCTTTTTATAAAGCAGTGTAATTAAATATATTAATTTCCCTTGCTAGACCGTATAGCTCTTAAGAAGAAAGGTATCACTTTCTGTTTGTGGCTGGCTGAACAGTATCCTCACCACCACCACCACCATCACCCCCTGCCACACACACACAAATTCACTTCTTAACTCCCCAAAGCTATTAATCATACCTCATATGAAAAAAAATGGGTTTAATAGATGTAATTAAGGTAAGGATCTTGGATTGGGGAAATATACTGGGTTATCCTGGAGGGTATGATATAATCACAAAGATCCTTACAACTGGGAGGCAGAGGAAGACCAGAGCCAGACACAGGATACTTAAGACAGAAAATATGGCCAGAATAATCTAGTGATGAGCCAAGGAATGCCAATAGCCTCTGGAAGTGGAAAAAGCAAGACAAAGATTCTTCCTTGAGCATCAAGTGGGAACCAGTCCTGCTCACACCTTGATTTTAGCTCAATAAAAACCATTTCAAATTTTGACAGCCAGAATGGTAAGAAGATATATCTGTGTTGTTTTAAGCCACTAAATTTGTGGTAATTTGCTACAATGGTGATAGAAAACAAAGCATCTAATAGGATGCTTAGCATATTGTGGACCTTCAACAAATATTTGATGAATAAATTCATTACACACATAACACAAACAATAAGAAGAGTCCATTTAGGCAAGCCTTGGCTCAGTCAGTTAAGTGTCCAACTCTTGGTTTCAGCTCAGGTCATGATATCTCGGGTTTAATGGGTTCCAGACCTGCATGGGGCTCTGTGCCAACAGTGTGGAGCCTGCTTGGGATTCTCTCTGTCCCTCTATCTCTCTGTCCCTCCCCCACTCCTGCTGTCTCTGTCTCTCTCAAAAACAAATAAATAAACTTAAAAAAAAAAGGAGAGACCATTTAATCATGTCAATTGAGAAGGTCTTAATCATTTCATACGAAAAAAAAGAAAATAGCAATTTCAGAGATATGTTTTCCCCCAGGAAATAAAACACATTTTAAAACTGTGGAAGTTAAATTACACTTCAGTTTCATGTGCCCATCACTTACAAGTCAGGGTGGATTCAACTGTGGTACTTAATTTAAATAATAGAAAAAAATAAATCACGACAAATGAGAAGACGTTGACAAGCTTTTTCCATTTTATTTTGTTTTAATGGTACCACAAATCCCTAGAAAATGTGACAATTGATTCTGTGCTATGTTTATCAAACATACCTCAGCTCTAAGGAGCCAGAACTTGCCCAAAGGAGCATGAGTAGTGTCCAACCACATGTCTCTTCCCAGTCTCTTCTCTGCTTCCTGATTTAAATATCTGTTCAAGGCATGCCCACACAAAATAATCACCACATTAAGATGGCAATTTAGAAAGAGTTACATGGAACAGCTTCTGCTTTATAATTTATAATTTGTAAGAGATGCACTCCATTCATCCACATGGAATCACAGAACTCTGAGTGCAAGTCCCTGTCAATATTCACACTCTCCCTGACAGTATTTCCAAGTAAAAATTAGGATGATGTTTCCACCACAGGAATGAAATTGGCCAAATTTTTCTTTCTGTCCTACATTTCTCCTTCTCTCCCTGTGCTTCTTGGGATTAGTTTTCTCTGGATTCACACAGGAATCCAATCACCTTGTGTATATCAAGTGACTGAGAACCTATCATTTACTTCCTACACAGCACTGTTGAGATTAGAAACAGAAAAATCTGCAGGACATGCATTAACAGTCTGGACAGGTCAATTCTCAGGCATTTGGTAAGAATGAAAGATACTTAAGGATAGAATCTATGTTGTGAATATTGTTTTACTATTCCAAGAACAAGGAAATGCTAAAGAATCTAGCATATCCTTTCCTAAGCATTCAATCTATGAAGTAGCTGTCCGAGTGATTAGTGTTCTCCATCAACTTAGGCCAGGCCCACAAATCACATGGTTTTCAGGCTCCAGGAAAAGTTTTTCTTTCTCACTAAGTGTCAAGATCTTTTGGACAAATCCCTGAGCTGGGAATCAATAAACTTACATTCCATTCTTGACTGTCCTCATTAATGAAGGTGCTTTTGGCTACAAATAATGGAAAACTCAACACCAACTGGCTTAAACAATGAAAACATTTATTATGTGAAGAGTTTGGCAGTTCAAGGATTATTAAGACAGAAGCTTAACAGCCTTCTCACAGCCTGTGCTCTATCTCTGCTCTCCAGCCTCACTATGCTCCTCTTACTCATCAGACAAACTCCTCTCATGGTCACAGACTATCTGCTAGAGTTTCTTGTATCATATAGGTATGAAAAAAAATCTAACCAAAGAAATGCTACCAGTCTCTTCTCCTGTGTTTCTTTTTAGGAAAAAGACATTTTACTCAGAGAGCCCTTCAGAAGATCACTCATGTTTTTATCAGTCATATAGATATCTTTAAACTAATCACAGGAGAAAAGAAAAAAATAAAGTGAGAAAAGAAAAAAAATTGGCTAATTTGGCTTAAACTAACCAATATTTCCTCTCAAAATCACATGTGAAGAAGTAAATACTCAGGTCTGATTTGAGGTAGGAAAATACAGTGTTTATTATACTATATCTTTGCCTAGTTGTACAAATTTACACAAAAGTCTTATATAAAATTTAAATATATATATAATTGGAGAAGAATTTCTTTCTGATAATCATGGGGTCACTGAACTCATCTAATTCGACAGATCTTTATCTAATGTATCTGTGAAATATAGGTTACTGACCTTTATCTTCAAAGGCATCAAAATTTCTACTCTTAAGAATTATACATGCTTGTGGCACCTGAGTGGCTGAGTCACTTAAGCATCCAACTCTTGATTTCAGCTCAGGTCATGATCTCCCAGTTTGTGAGATCAAGCCCCACATTGGACTCTGTGCTGACACCATGGAGCCTGCTTGGGATGTACTCTCTTTACCCCTCCTCTTGCTTACACAGTCTCTCTTCCTCTCTCTCAAAATAAATAAATAAACGTTAAAAAAATAATTATACATGCTTGTGGAAAATCTAAGAGAAGTGCAACAACAGTTATAAGACAGGTTGATTATATAAAGCCACACAAGAAATTTAGAATTCAATTTAACCTAAATTAGGAGGAAATCTAGTTCAGGTGGTTAAAAGAGGTGAATGAATCAAGACAGATTTCATGAAGGCAGTGGCATTTTAGACAGAACTGTAAGGTTGGGTAAGATTCAACAGGTGGAGACGGTAAGTGACGGTCCTTCATGTGAAAGAACAGCCTAACTGTGATGGAAAGTTGTATCTGCCTCTTAGCATCAGGTCATTATTTTCTTGGTAAAAATACCACTACTGTTTTCTATAGAAATAACTGTTCCACTTATATGCCTTTTGAATCCAGATAGTTTAATACACTCCCCTGTTCTAGGACTGTATGTGATCATGAGCATGTGATCTATGTGATCTAGGCTCATTATTCTATTTTCCTGTCCACAATGCTGGTTCAGATCCAATCAGAACTAATCCTGGGACTTTTTTCTTTTTTTAATTACTAAACAAATTGGCATCTTTGCCAATGAATTTGAACATGGGGGTATACAGGCCTAAAACATCTTACAGAAACTTTGCCATTGCAAAAGCACTGAATGAACATAGAGTCTGAAAATGGAGATACTGAGATCTGATCATACCATTTGATTCCCTAGTTTAATCCTCATTCAAAATCAGGTGACTTGTCTCTTCCATTTTGGAGATCAGAAAGTTTGTTCTTTTGACCAAGAATATTTTAAAATGTTTGTACCTAGGACACCTGGATGGCTCAGTCAGTTAAGAGTCTGACTTCAGCTCAGGTCATGATCTCAGTTTGTGAGTCTGAGCCCCACATCAGGCCTTGTGCTGACAACAGAGAGCCTGGAGCCTGCTTTGGATTCTGTGTCTCCCTCTCTCTCTGCCCCTTCCCTGCTCACCCTTTCTCTCCTCTCTCTCTCTCTCTCTCTCTCTCTCTCCCTTTCTCTCTCTCTCAAAAATAAATAAACAATAAAAATTTTAAAAAAATAAAATGTAGGTCCCTGAAAATCTGATTTTAGTGAGACATTCAGTCACTTATAATAAAATGGATCCAACTGATCATTGAACAAATGTATAAAATTGGGAAAACACTGGGGTTTAATAGAAACGAACAGGTTGGAGAAGGGAAAATTCTTTGGAGAACAAAATATTTTCTGCAGTTGACATTTACATCCAGTGGGAGCCCACACTTCACATTCTCATGAAAAACAATCTCGAAGGGAACTCTAGTATGATCAAAGGTGCTGACAAATCATTTATTACTTTTCCTATAGGGAAGTGGACTCTAATTCTCTCTTGTTGAACCCAGTGTGGTATTAGTGACTTGCTTTAGAAAACGTACACAGTGAAGGGAAGTTCTGAGGCATCTGATGCTAGGTCATTATAAGCCTTGGGGCTTCCATTCAGGCCTCTTGAAAAAGTCATTAAAAGTTGTGAACCCATAAGTAAGAAATCCAAACCTGAAAATCCATGCCGAAAAAGCACAATGTAAGTATTTAGCTTGAATTTCCCATATGAGCCCAGAATTCCTGTCATCTACATCCAGGTACAACAAATATGAATGAAGTTATTTTGGAGCCTGCATACCAACTCATTCTGCAGATGAATATAATCTGTCGACCTACATTAGTGCTATGTGAACAAAAGTCTCACACAGCCAATCCTGGCTTAAAGTCCTGACCCATAATATTTAAAATTTAAGCCACTAGGTTTTGGAGTAGTTTCTTACTCAACAACCACTTCTTGGAATAGAATTTGGTACGTGGAAGTGGGGTGCTTCTGTAACAAAATCTAACACTGAAATAGGACTGGGCAGCAGGCTGGAAATGTCTCAGGACTGGGCAGCAGCTGGAAATGTCTCAGGCAGACTGATGATGAAGGCAGAAAGGACAAGGAGAAAATTCTTGTTGGAATGTACATTAAAAGCAACACTTGTAATGTGGTGGCAGAAAGTTTGGCCACACTGTCACCTATGGTACAATGGAAAATATAGAACATACCTAATGAACTGGTGATTTGGCTAAGATGATAACTACACATATCTGGTCTCTCTCAGTGACAGATGATAAAATATGGATATCTATCTATCTATCTATCTATCTATCTATCTATCTATCTATATCGAGTTTTAAGAAAAAGAGCTATTCAGACTTTAGGCAAACTTCATATGAAATATAAATGAGCAAGGTTAAAACTATTTTTCATTACCAGCCTATCCAGAAAGCAAATACCTCTTGAAATAAGAAATGACATCAGGATAAAGAACACTTAGAAGGTTTAAAACCTAGGCCCTTTGTTAATATTCCAAAAAGATATAAAGTTATGCTTCATAGACCCTCTTAACCAGATAAAGGGGCTTTTAAGTACCTTAGGAGCTTTGTGTCTAGCATTCTGACTCTCAGCCCAAGCACAGAGGAACCTGCCTAGAAGAGATTTGCAGGTATGACTTCTTCTAATGTATTGAACCCCAAAACATTCAGAAGAATCTCATGAAGATTTTAAGATAATTTCAATTAAGGAAAAAAAATGAAAGAATGATTCACAGAAATGAACTAGGGGCAAGGAGGTAGACCCCAAAGCTGCAGAGAAACATTCTCAGGTAGTAGAGTTGAACTTTAATCCAGGAACAGATACCATGTTTCCAGCCTGATTTGAGAATTACTTTGGGCCAATGACTCCTATTTACCTCTTACTGTACTCCTTTTTTAAAAACAGGATTATCTATTTCAACTCTTGTTCTTTGCAGGACTCAATGTTCCTTTTCCTCATACCAAGAAAGGCCAGTAGTATTGGTCAGAGCTGTGGCTGAAGAAAGTGGAGAAGGATTTTGGAATCAGAAACCGTGTATTTCCATCTCAGCTTCTCTATGCACCAGCCCTATTGGTCAGGGAAATTTTCACTTAAGTGATAGATGCTTACTGAAAGGGGAATAATAAGACCTATCTTGTAGAAGTATCAGGAGGACTAAATGAGATACCACCCATCAACGTGCCTATTTAGCACACCGCCTGACATATAGCAGGTATTCAGTAGATATTAATTTGTATCAGGAATGGAAATAGTGCTCTGTAAGTCAGATTCTACTAAAATTTTGGCAACATAGACATTTGGATTTCTATCACTTTCCCTTTTCTTTATGGGATTGAAGGACTGATGTAAATGCCTTTATGACTGATAAACTATAACAGTGAATCTTAGTGACTCACCGTTTCTCATACTTAGGTTAGCATTACTGTAGAAATCTTGCCTATTTCTTAGTATTAACAACCTACTAACTCTTTAGGGGAGGAGAGAACTTGAGAAAATAATAGTACCTACTATTAATGTAAGTACACCTTTACTTGGATGGGCAACTTTCCCTGGCACAGGAAAAATGTGTGGCCTTCTAAGGAGAGTTGCTGGAATTTATGTGTTGCCAATTGGTACTTTTTGATAAAGCAAGCTGAATGTTGCCAACAGAACTAGAATTCTGAATAAGAATGGCTCAGTTAAAAAAAACTTTTAAAATAGGTTTCTTGGGTTAATTAACTTTAAGAATCGGTGCATATATTATACTCCTCCTTGAACAACGAGAAGTTCTGTTATACGCATTTTCAGTCAACTTAGAGAAAAACTGGAAACTGTTAATGCTAGAAACTTTTTCACAAGTAATATCTATTAATATTCCCAGGAATTAGCCCATTGGACAAATATTCACAAAATGAAAATCTATGCTGATAGTACACAATAAATCTCAAATATAAAAGTAATGCATCTGCACTTGGTTGTAAGAAGTGTTTTTTTTTTATTTCAACTGGCTTGAAATTTCACTGGGTTTCAGAGACAATCTGGAAAAGCATACTTTAAGAAAACATAGGATGTTGTTTGTTTCTCATCCACTACCTTCATTTTTATAGAATCAAAGCCTATTTTTAGAGGTACAAGAGATCTAAACATCTATTTAATCCAATGTGAGAAAATAAAAGGCAAGTAAGGGTCAATGATTTGTTTGAAGTTTACAACTTGAGCCTCTGAAAGAGCCAGAACTACAAGTCAGATCTCTGGACTCCAACCAAAGGGTATATTATGTAGTGTTTTTAGGCTGCTCAAATTTAAATCTCAAGCTCTGTATTCTAGCACATATAATTCATTCTTTGTAAGCCTCAGTTAGCTTATTTGTGAATTGAGGATAATAATCTTAGTACATTGATCATAGAGTCATTATGTGGACTAAATGACACAATGACATATGAGAATACTTTGCCTATCTTTTAATGGGTACATTTATTAATGGTTATTATTTTATTAACAAGCCTCATGCTTTTCCACCATGATGTTTTATAAAACATTTTACTTTAACATTTTCCTATTTGTTAAACATACCATTTTTCAAGTATTGCTCTAATATCCCTTCTTCTAGCCATCAAGGAAAAAAAAATATTGTATTTGCTGACAGTGTGATTTGGCAGGCTGGAAGGGACCGGTTGAAACCAGAAGCCCTGGGTTCCCATCTCAAATCTGCCATTTACAAGCTGTCATTTGGGCAAACATTTAATTTTTTGAGGGTTAAGTGTCTCGGGAAAGAGAATAGAAATTTTACCTTATTAAATACAATACTACCTATGAGTATGCCAAGCATGGAAGGCCAGATTTTGAGTATACGATCTATGCCATCATACAAGGCCCCATTCTTTTTTTTTTTTTTTTTTTAATTTTTTTTTTTCAATGTTTATTTATTTTTGGGACAGAGAGAGACAGAGCATGAACGGGGTAGGGGCAGAGAGAGAGGGAGACACAGAATCGGAAACAGGCTCCAGGCTCTGAGCCATCAGCCCAGAGCCTGAAACAAGGCCCCATTCTTACAAGGGTCTTACACTTGGTTTTTAAGCTCTGCTTTTGCTTACTTTAAATTCTTGATAATATTGGATAAATGAACCCACAGTTTTTTATGTTTACTTATTTATTTTTAAGACAGAAAGAAAGAGAGCACAAGTAGGGTAGGGGAGTTATGGAGTAGGTGGTTATGACCTGAGCTGAAATCAAGAGTCAGCTTTTTAACTGACGGAGCCACCCAGGTGCCCTGAACCCACATTTTATTTTTAACCCTTCAAATTACTTAGCTGGTCCTGGTTACCACGTCGTCTTTCAGTATTAGGTGCTCAATAAATAGATTAAATTGGGGGATAAATTATTAGCATGTTTTAATTATTTTTGGCAACACAGACAACTCTGAGTGTTCATTGTCTCTATATTTTTTATGAAATTTAAAACCCTTTTGAAAGTCTTTGTAATTTATTATAACATAACTGATTTTTAGTGATATAATTATTTGCCCTTTCAATTACTTGAAGATATTAGGGAAGGTTTCTAATAACCATGAGATCTGATTTTTAATAAACTTCTAAGCTTGTGGGGGGTGAGCTGAGAAGGCAATTGGGGCCTCCTTTATCATAAACCCATCCAATTGATCATGGGCAGGAAACTTTTACCTGGCACATAGAAGATCCATAGTCTGTCGAGAGTGTGAAATTCCTATGTTGTTATTTAGTTAAACTTTGCTAATTCAGCTGTAAGTACCTGGTGAGAATAACCAAGATCTGCTTATCTCAGCATTTCTCAAAGTATATTTTATGAAATACTCATCCTATAAACAAACAAACAAGCAACAAACCTTCCAAATACAAAATCACATAGAATCAAATAATTTGGGGGAGGATTTCCTTATATTAATCCCTGCATGGAAAGTCCCACTGTGCATGAACAGATCAAAACTGTGGCATGAGCCATACCATATTCAACACTGGCCAAATACCCAATAAATATCATTAGTTGATTCTAGATTTTTTTAATTAAAAGCTATTAATATGAGAAACACATCCAGAATAATTGAGTCAGGTATGCCAAAAACATGTTCCTCCTTAACGCCAATCAGATCATTGGCAAACTTTGTCAAGTCAACTTTTCAGAATTCCAGACATATTATAGCAATCTGAGGAGACCTTAGTTGAGAGAAATGGCTAACTCTTGGAAGGAACAATACAATTTGCAGTGTTGTAACTCACTCTACTCCCATACCCCTCTCCACAGGTTCAAGGTAAACTTGAAAGCTAGTAGTTTCAGAAACCATGGAGGCTGTGAAAATCAGCACTCTAGTAATCACCTCAGGGGTAGAATAGATTTGGCACCGCTCCACAAAATTGTCATCCCCGGGGAATTTTCACAACTTGACTTCTTGGGGAACTCACTGGAAAAGTTCCATTCAAAGGGCTAGTCTTGTTTCCAGAGCTTGCTCATAGAGGAAAGCCTTACCCTAATGTTTGTTGAAAACAACCAGCAGCAATTGTTTAACATTGCAGCTACTTAATATAGTGGCTAAATTAGGTCAGACAAGAAGCTAGGCAAAAAACCTTAAAATGAAAATCAGGAGAATGAAATGTCTACTGAGTTTTTAAAAGCACTGGCATTTTCCTAGGGTTCTAGGAGGTCAGAACTCATCCTAAGGGAAAAAAATCCATGAAAGCCAAATATTTCACCTCTGGCTGACCTTGAGACTCTGCATAAGAAATAAATGAAGACTAATGCAGTGATTTAAACTTCTGGAATGTTGAAGGTGTGCCCCAGTGCACACACAGAGGCCAGCAGCAAGGGTGGGAAATTTTCTGGTTCAAGGACTTTAATAAATCTCTGTTCAGTTATTAGTTAACTGCTAAGATTACCGAGCAGAGATTTCAATGACCATAAATGACAAGAATACAGACTTTACAGAAAAATGTATGGAGGGTGCAGAGGGTGTGGGACTGAGTGTTTCCCTTCCTGCACCTTAATTAGGCTTTGGCGAAATTGTTTCCCTTTATGGAATGTGAGAATGGAGTACCCTGGGAATATTTTTAAATGATTACTTTCTGATAGAAATACAGGGGGTTTGGGGCGCCTGGGTGGCGCAGTCGGTTAAGCGTCTGACTTCAGCCAGGTCACGATCTCGCGGTCCGGGAGTTTGAGCCCCGCATCAGGCTCTGGGCTGATGGCTCAGAGCCTGGAGCCTGTTTCTGATTCTGTGTCTCCCTCTCTCTCTGCCCCTCCCCCGTTCATGCTCTGTCTCTCTCTGTCCCAAAAATAAATAAACGTTGAAAAAAAAAAAAAAAGAAATACAGGGGGGTTTTCTCTGATCTTCACTGTGAGAACCTGGTTAGGCTGCTGGAAGTAAAACACAAAAGTGTAGAAGTCCTCAAGACTGAGCCCCCAGCAGTCTCCAAATTTAGTCTATTTATTTAGACTAAATAGTTGAACAGTTATTTAGTCCATGATTAACCTCCAGAAATTAGTCAATTATGATTTAAGTATTCCTATCAGTTTCTGCCTCCAGAAGCTTTATATCCTAGTATGTTCCAATTCCCTGTATTTATCCGTCTCTCCAGTTTTCAGGGCATTTGTTTGTTCTGAGACCTCAATCTCTACTGCATTTAGCAGTTGCTGATTTTTAGTTTGGTTACTTTTTTCTTATTGTAGGATGCATATGGTGACTTCCAAGTTCTTTATATGTTGGAGGAAAAGCAGAAGTCCAAGTAACTTTTAAAATATAAAGAACAACTAAGCAGAAGACCAAAAAAGGAAATAGAAAACCTGAACCACACACTATAAATCAAATAGACACAATAGATATTGATAGAATGATTCACCCCAAAACAGCACAATACACAATCTTCTCAAGTGCATATGGAATCATCTTCTTATTGGATAATATTTGGGATAATACTCATAAATATAAACAATACGGATAGAAGCATATGAAATAAAAATTGTGCCCATATTTGACTATGGTATATACCGCAGCAAATTTCATTTGCATGAAATTTGAGACTGAAGAAATTGTACTCTAGAACAATGCTGTCCAACAGAATTTTCTGAGATGATGAAAATATTGCATATCTGCATTGTCTAAATGGCAGGCACTACTGAGGCCTTGAAATGTGGCTAGTGCCAGTGAAGAACTGAATTTGTATTTTTATTTAGTGCACTTTAGTATATATTTAAGACTCTACTTAAATAGCACTAGTGTTTCTGGTATTGGACAACACAGAGAAGAGGGAGAGGAATGGTTAATTGGCTTCTTTATTCTACTTCCTTAGCAATTGTATGTCCCTTCTGCCCTCCTTACCATAATTAAATGGCATCCGTCATTAAACGAGTGCTAAAAAAAGGTGATTATCTCTTTATAAACCTGTCTATATATGTCTTATTTGTAGGCATGAAATAATTAGTGTTGATTTTTATATCTTTCTTTCAAATGGCTGCTGGCCTAAGGATTCAAAATCAGAGGTGTGCCATGTGGGGGTAGGGCTTAGTAATTAGAATATTAGCAAATATCAATAACATTTTAAAATTCAAAGCTTTCTATAGGAAAATGAGAGAAGTTAGCCATTCAGCCATGTCAAGTAATTTTCTCATGACAATTCATTAACAAAACAAAACATTAATAGTTTATTTCCTTTTTATATACATAAACATTTATAATATGAATTAGTGAGCATGGCCTATAATTAACAAACTATCAATTAAATTCGGCATATTTTGTTAAGGTATATTTTAATCTTCCCCCTATTGATTTAGACCATAGGTTGTTTTGGTTTCAGTTTAGTTTGTTTCCCCGAGCAGACACTGACATTAGCCATCTGATGTGAGCTTGAGACTTGTCAGGGTTTTCTGTGTTTACAGAGTTTACAAGATTGCTGTTGCCTTCTGTGAATGTGTCAGGACAATATTTTGCTATCTGCCATACCTAATCAAGGAAATATAAAACCTAGCTCTTCTCTTCTCCCGAACCACAATCCACTCAAGAGAAGCTTAGCCCCTAAAGTGGGCATGGTATTAGTCTTATTTATAAACACAGTTATTTTAAACCACAACTGAGAGCCATATCTCTTATATCACTATCATATTTCCATCTTAGAGAAAGCGCTTTTCCCCAAAGACAAGCATCCTTAAATATTATGGTCGACAGCAACCTAGCTCTAAAACCAGTTGTAACCAGTTGCTGCGGCTGAATAACCAGCAGACTACTGAAGTAAGGCACACTGTATGTGAAATTCTGCTTTATAGACACAGAGGAATGAAGCGGGGAAAGAGGGGGGTGGAGAAAGAGAGAGAGAAAGAAAAGAAAGACTGCCTGCCTGATACCATTCTTTGGGTGGTTGTAGCTCAGGATGAGAGGAACATCCAAATTGCACCCAAGAGTGAAATCTTCTGGTTTGACTTGGATAGAGGTTGCCCCTTGATAGCAGTTTTCGCAGAGTATACGGGAGGACAGAATCTTGTAAAATTAAGACAGTGCCATGCTTAAAGTATTTGCCACTACATTGAATTCATTAACTCTCTCTCGTGCACTGTCCTAGTTATTGGCCATACAGCCATGAGCAAGAAAAATGAGGCTGCTGCTTTTATTAGGCTTATATTCTAGAAGTCAAAAAATATGCATAAGATCTACATCTGTTACTGTATTTCCTCATTTCTATGAAGCAGTTTCTCTATCAGTTATCTCTTGCTATGTAACAAACCACGCTGAAATTTAGTAAAAAAAAATTAGTAAAAATAAAACAAAACACTTTTTTTTTTTTTTTTAGCTCATAATGATGAGAATCAGTTGGTCATTCCTCTGGTTGCTCTCAGCTGGGCTCACTGTGTAAGTCTCTAGTCTGCTGGCTGTAGCCAGCAGATTGCCTAGCAGTTGGGTGAACCGGGATCCAGTCATTCCCAAGTCTGGCACTTGGCAGGTTGTCAGCTGTGGCAACAGCAGGGGTCTGGAAGCCTCAGTTTCCTCACACAGGGGTGCAGGAATCCAAAAGCAGCAGTAGCCAAAGCTACAGGCATCGTCAAGCCTCGGCCCAGGACCTACCTTCACAAGGTCACCTCTGCCAAAGGGCAGTCAAAACACCACAGCACAGCAGAAAGAGTTGGGGATTCAAGCCCCATCTTTTAATCAGAGGTACTATAAAGTACTGTGACCATTTTTATAATCAACCACAGTCTCCTTTGCAGATTTTTTCAACATTCTGCAACCATTATTTATTACTAATGGCTATTTCTATTCACTCAAAGGCTGATAATATTTCTAAATTAAGAAAAAAAATGAAAACAGGAAATTATGCTTCTATGGAGCAGTATGTGCAGGAGAGATGAAATAAACAGGCAGATGCCCAAATGGCCCACAATCATCTCCAGGCAGATTAAGAAAACCTCAGCAGGTGCTATTTTTAAAACTAAGATGCTTTTCTGTGGCAACAGACGACGCTGCTCTGGGAATGTCTTTCAATAACAGAGCATTTCCACCAGAAAAAGAATTTCAACCAGTGTGGTTTTGTCCCCAGAAGAAGGTGCTCCAGGAGTTAAAAGGCCCCAAAGACACTGTTGTTACTGCTCTCTGTTTACTCCGCTAATGCATCCACGAGGAAGAGAAGCCTCGCACATCACAATACATAACATTTGTACGGCACTTTGGAGCAACACTTCAGGAACGTTTAACAACAAAAGTTTTATTGGTTATGGCCTGGCTTCCGTGGTGTATTCCCTGATAGAAATCCAATAATCAGCCACCATAACAGAAGAAAGTTTTATTCAGTTAGCTTCTAAGAAGGCAGGCTCCTACCACATTTCTGGGAAACCTGAAAATTCTGAACTGTATGTAGCAGGGTGAGATAATCTGAAAGGAGAGTAAAAGAAAGGGCTTTTTAATGGCTTGAAACCATTGTAAAAGATTCATCTAGGGGCGCCAGTCAGTTAAGTGTCCAACTCTTGATTTCAGCTCAGGTCGTGATCTCATAGTTCATTCATTTGAGCCCCCATTAGGCTCTGTGATGATAGAACAGAGCCTGCTTGGGATTCCCTCTCTCTCTCTGCACCTCCCCTGTGCACACACTCTCTGTCTTAAAATAAACAAATAAACTTAAAAAAATAGCTCCCACTCCCAAAAATTATTCCCTTCTTAAAAAAAAGTAAGATTCATCTCATGGCCCCAGGATAAGAAATCTATCTCTCTCACATACAAAAAGCTTCATTTTTTGTGGTGCTTCACAGACGGTAGGGCAGATTTTCCTAACTGCGCAAAGGGTAGGCAAATTAGATGCATACATTTAATGGAATTCTAAAATATCGTGTCAGAAGGGGAAAAAAAGTCTTATAAATCATGTAGTTCAAGCCCTACCCGATGCCTGCATCCTTGTGATGAGATAGACAGTGTGTGATCGTTTGGGGAGTGTAAAAAACTCCAATGATGGGGAACTCCTAGCTACTCATTAGTTAGTAGTAGCTAACTCACTACTTCTATATGTGAAGATTTCTGAACTTGTTCACTTGTGAATGCATGTAATTTTTGAAAATATCTCTTATTTACAGCCACTGTTCTAGCAAGAGAAACATAATGGTGATCAAGGAATATGTGATTCCTACCCTAGAGAAGCAATAATATATTAAGAGAGAAAATTGTATCAGCCAAGATAACATTTTTTCTTACTTGAAACTGTACCCTCCTGTCTCAGATTACACTCACTGTTCTGAGGTAAATTCTACCATTAAACACAACAATTATAATTTTCTCCCATTGAACATATCCATTCTCTGTTCAGAATACTGACCACAACCCTATGCTAGAGATTGGTTTATAACCGTGTTTCCTAACTGAGGGACAATTTTGCCCCTCGGGGGATATTTGGCAATGTCTGAAGGCATTTTTTGGTCATCACACCTGTGTTGCCACTGGCATCGATTGCAAGGATGCTGCTAAACACCTTATCACACACAGGACAGCCCCCAACATCCAAGAATTATCAGTCCCAACATGTCAGTAATGTCAAAGTTAAAAAAAAAACAAACAAACCCTGATTTACATAAGAAAGTATAAAATCCTCTGCTTCAAGGAATTTACATTATGCCTACAGAATCTTCCCTGTTCCATGTATGTTCATCCACACCATTTGTTATTCACTGACCAGGATAATATGTTGTATAACATACACCAGGTTTATATATTTCCCTTTACCAGAATTACTGATAATGTCTGAAAATATGGAAAAAGTACTTTAATGATAAGGTTTGGTTGACATAAATACAGCACAACGCGTTTGTCCAATAAGGAACATTTGCTGTAGACCGTGTCAAAGGACGTTTCCTTGAAAATCTGAGCCCGGTGAAAGTGGAAGTCCCTGCTATCCGCTTAGCCCTTCCCAGCCTTGGTGGCGTTTGACTGCACTAGCACTGTTAGTGTCTACGAGCTTTCTATCTTGCTAGACTGTCCTTTTCAAGGTTCTTTGGCTCGAGAGAGCAACATTTTGCTGGACCTGTTTAGTCTGCATCCATGAAAACTTCTGGGTTGCCAGACAGCTGGTGCTGGCTCCTTATTGGAATGTGATGAGGCTCTTCATGGGACTGTGGGGAATAGAGTCAATTGTTGTATTCTATAATGAGCTGTTGCTTCTAGGATCAACTCCCACTAGCATGATGAAAAACTTTGGCTGAGACGAGGCTGGAAGCAACAGAAAGGAGTGTGTCTCTTCCTTTCTAGAGATGTTCAGACTCCTTTCCACGCCACTTATTGGCAGAGCCTAATAAGGAGCAGCTGGCAAAGTAAATACAAGGTTTGCGTAGCTGCCGCCCCCAAATCGTGAAAAAGAGCATCGAAGGCTGGGTTCAAAGTGGAGAGATGCTAGTTTAAAGCTGCAGGCTCCTTAGAGAGGTCTCCTCTGGCCACTCATTCTAACAATACATCCATGGTAACTCTTACATGATCTTGTCTTAGGTTTCTTCATAGTTGCTTTTCATTTATGCTCCTATTTTTTTTTTTAAATGTGTTCTTTATTTAATTTCCATGAAATCCTACACCCGGCTAGAATATATGCTCCATGAAAGCAGGCCAGGTTGTTTTGTTTACGAAGACAGTCTGTATTTGTTGAAGGCATGCTTGAAGTGGATATATATTTGCTTTAAATTTTACTAAGTTCAGAAAAAACTACCAATTAATCAGGTAAATTGCTCCATTTCAGAATTCACTTGTGCTGTAAATAGACTTATTTCATGCTCCGATTTGCCTGACAATTATAGTGACATGAACTCAATTACTTTCAATAATTAATTAATAGTTGGGTTGCTTAATCACTAAACATATTCTTTTTTTTTTTTCAGTATGAAAATCTAGAGTTTGGATGCCCGTGTTTCTGTAGCATTTCTAATATTTGTGTGAACAAACACTCACATATATGTATGAACTCACACACATATACACATGATTGGTAGAGAGGAAGGACAGACAGGGTTATGTGAACCACAGTAAGTTCCTTATTCAGAATTTCAGACTTCAGAAGAAATCCTCAACTCACTTCATAAGAAGTACACATCTTCTCTACACTTTCAGAAATACATATCCATCATTTCTGTTCAATGAAACTCCTTTCAAGTGAGAGTTTGAAGTATAGGACGATATGAAGAATTAACCAGTTCTAAAATCTCTTTCTTGGAGATAACTTTGTATTTTTTTAAACTTTATTTTAAATCATGTTAGATTTACAGAAGAGTTTCACAGATAGTACGGAGAATTCCTGCCCTCGTATAACCCAGTTTCCCCTAATGTTAACATCTTACAAAACCATAATGCAGTTATCAAAACTAAGATACTAGTATTGATACAACACTATTGAACTGCACACTATTTGGATTTCAAAAGTTTCTTCACTAATGTCCTTTTTTTCTATTTTAAAATTCAATCCAGGATACCGCATTGCATTTAATTATCATGTCTACATAACCTCTTCCAATCTGTGATGATTTCTCAAGTTTTCCTTGTCTTTTATAACCTTTCTATATAAATATTTAGGTACATATTTAGGTACATGAATACGTACATATTTATATAAATATGTAGGTAAACTTTATTCCCTTATGTTTTGTTAATGCTGAATCTAGAATGAGCCATAGTAAAGGTGGGTATATTCTCCTACATTAGTACAACATTGGGAAGATTTGAGAAAATGGTCCCCTTTTGTCAGAGTGAACACGGGGCCAGGATGTGGTTCTAAGAAACAAGGAAAGTAAAGAAAATGAAGACATTACTGGGCCTGAGCTGAGGGTCTCACTACTTTTTACTCCCCAACTAAAAAACCATGACCCTAAGTGAGCTACATCATTTTCTACAAGGTTATCTATATGAGCAAACCAAAGACATATTGTTTTGGGTAAACTGTAAGGTTATTGATAACATTTGTTCTGAAGTACAGTTTGGGGCAGTGAAGAGTTTAATTTGTACAGCTCCCATATTTATTTCTTTCTTTCTTTCTTTCTTTCTTTCTTTCTTTCTTTCTTTCTTTCTTTCTTTCTTTCTTTCTTTCTTTTTTCTTGCTTTCTTGCTTTCTTTCTTGCTTTCTTGCCTTCTTGCTTTCTAGCTTTCTAGCTTTCTAGCTTTCTTTCTAGCTTTCTTTACTTCTATATTAAAAATAGCTCCAGGGAACACCATTATTAGCTCTTAGGCTTTACTATTGTTTTTAGATCCTAGAACATACAGGATGATTCTCCTACATGTTTCTTGTTGCAGGTAGAGACCATATGAAGGAAGTCTTATCCCAAACTCTTGATGAAATCACGACTGACATAAAGAGGAATGTCCTGAAATCTTAACACACCTAACAATTATTGAGCACTCACATTATATAAGAACTTGTGTTTAGTTAGCACTTCACCTTACCATATCACCCTGGATTCTCAGTCTTTGAAACATTATGTAAATGCATATACATGTATGTATATGCACACATGGATGCATATACGTGCACATATAGGCACACATGCAAATACACATATGTATATATACATGGATAATGTGTATTGTGCATATACACATGGGTGTATATAAACCAATTATATAAAAACACATTCCTAAAATTCTAGGATTTCCATCAGCTTTTTTTGCTCTGTATTTCCCATACGTGCCCCTTAGGTTTTGCCTAGTTCAAAGGGAGTTATCTTTCTAACAACCTTACACACTGGAGATGGATAATAGAAACTTAATAAAAAATCACAGTACCCCAGCATATAAGGCAAAAATTAAAAAAAAGTAGGACTTACACCATATCATATGTACATATACCTATATATCTTATTATAACTATTTGCATGATGCTAGCTGAACTTTCTCAAAATTACAGTGTATGTGTGAAAAGAGAGAAAGAGAGAGAGCTTGAGAAGAATGATAATAGATTATGGACAATTCTACACAAAATAAAAGGAAAGAACCCTAGAACTGAGTACACAAGGTGTCCCCTGAAGTATGGAAATGCAGCAGATACACATCATGTCTCCAAGTACATCTTCAGTATTAAAATTAATAGTTATCATATTATTATCTATGTTTCCAGACTCAGTGGATGGTTGATTTGCTGTTGAGCAATGCAGCTTGTTCCCTTGATGAATTCCTAATATTTCTGCTTCTGAAGGTCATACACGAGGGAATAATTATTACAAGAATTTTTCTCTCATTCTTTTTTTTTTTTTTCCTAGAAATGCTTCACAACAACCACTTAACAAAATGTCATCATGAGATTGAGGGCTTATAATTAAAAAAACAAAAAACAAAAAAACATCAAGTAAGAGCCCTGGCCAGTATGATTCATAAAAAATGCAATAAGATGTTTGAGAATGAAAAAACAGGAAGAATATGTATGCTCTCAGCAGGCAAAATATTGCTGACATTTAAATAGTAATGAAATCCAAGAATTTAATCAATTTTGCATGTCAAAGAATAGGCCATTAATTTGTATAGGTTATTTGGTTAAGTTTTGTGTTTCTTATGGAATAAGTGCTAGGGTATGAAAACTAAAACAAAAGCCTAGTGATTGTAGAAAAGTAACTGATAATTGACTTTTAAAACCACACTGTAAAGATATCTGTGCAACAAGTGACTTCTTCGCTCCTTCAATACAGTTGTGTTTCACTTGCAGAAGGCAGAAGGAAAAACCCACAATTAGCCAACTTACACTAATATGATCTATGTCCCTGTGGCTGTGCACAAATTAGGGCTCTATCTTGCTTCTTGTTCTCACTGTTGAGATTTAACTGCCTTGAACCCCTAAAATTTAAATGTGTGGAGGTCATCTAACGTTACTGAATCTCTCTCCCATGGAAAAGCTAAAGGAACAGGACTGTGATTCAAGGTGAAATACAGCTTCACAGGACAAAATTCGTGTTCAGGGCTGCTGATCTCATAGGTGGGAGGCATAGCTTTTAATGCTTACATATTTTGACAGAGAGGGAGAGGGAGAGGGAGAGGGAGAGGGAGAGGGAGAGGGAGAGAGAGAGAGAGAGAGAGAGAGAGAGAGCAGAGTGAAAGAGAAGGAGATACAGAACCCAAAGCAGACTCCAGGCTCTGAGCGGTCAGCCAGAAGCAGGGCTCAAACTCACCAACTGTGAGATCATGACCTGAGCCAAAGTCGAATGCTCAAACTGTTGAGCCACCCAGGTGCTCCTCGAGCCATAGCTTTTTATATCAATAAGATTTGGATCTTAATCATAGGTTTAGATGATCTGTTATATTAATTTCAAATGAGGATCTATTTGCCATTTGCCTTGTGAAATCTGATAAAAATTTTCTTAATATCACAATTTCTTGAGTACTTTCAAAACATATCTTACCAATCTCTTCTAAATATTCACGGGTCTCCTCTGTGGCATTTTTGAATCTTAATCTCCTCACTTGTCTCCGAATTCCTGGTTCTACCTCTCATTTTATTTGAGAGCTTGGAAAAATTACCTACATTTTCCTGGCAGAAGTATACTAATTTATGAAAGGCAGACACTACATTCACCTTTAAGTTATAAAAATCAAATGGAATAATATATGTCTAATGCTAAAAATGAGACCAAGTCTCTAAGAATGTGACAGTATAGCTATTATTATTATAACTAATACATCATAATATTTTCTCAAAATCATACTCTCTTAACAGAAACAAATGAGTTAACTGTAAACTCATGTCTCCCGGTGTTAATTGATCAATTGCTTATCCCTAAGATAAATACCTAATGTAGGAACTATGTGTTATTTCCATTTTTTATAGATCTTTGAAATAAAATCTTTTGGAATTACAGGAATTGCAATTTTCATAAACACCTGTCTTGTTGCTGTTTATGTTTTACATGTAAGAAAATATGCAATATAGGGAAGCATGAGTTTTGACATAGCATATCAGATCAGCCCAGAAAAATTCAAAATATACAATGATATATATTTTAAAGAATAAGTAATAATGTACAAATTATAACTTATGTTACCCAAGGTTATAGAAAACCTTCAATTTCTTCTTTATTTCATTAGAATATATTATAGGTTATTTCACTTATTATAATAGTAGAGTAAATTTTGTTGGACTAGCTCTCCCATAGATAAGAAATATAAATTCTAATTAATATTGTATTTTTAAAAATCTCTTTGAAGCCATGAGAAAGCAAAAAATACAAATAAAAGTGAACAGAAACTAGAAGACAATTGAACCTTAAAATTAGGGAACTGCAATGGGAAGGATTGCTACAGAATTTCAGCTGGGTGTATCGTCTATAGTCAGGGTATGGGGTAGTTGAACTGCAAAGATAAAGCAAGAGTATTACTGAACTGAGACATTACAGGACTGACTCTAAGTCCACCAACTAGACTAGAAAATAAGGGAAAATTTCCTAGAAAGGACCAAGAACCAGGAGTGAGAGAAAGAATGAAAATCTAGTTCTGTTGACTGACCCTGAAATATCTTTATTAGGGGAAGGGCCAAGGGACCAAGTTCAACTTATAAGGTAAAGGATGAGGGAATTAAGCAGACATTTCCACTGCTTCCCACTGCAGAACCAAATTACCTACCTACCCTCAGAATTTCTACTATGTAGTCTACATGATATTTGATATACAATAAAAAATTACTAGTCATGTAAAGAAATTAAAAAATGTGACTCAAAATCAAGGAGTAAAAACAGTCAGTAGAAAGTGACCCTGAGATATCTCAGCTGTTAGAATTTGCAGAAAAAGATCTGATAGCATCTATTAGAAGAACATTCAAGGGTATACCCAAAATAAAATAAGAAAATAAGTTCATCATGCAGGAAGAAATATGATATGTCAGTGCACAAATGTAAACTATAAAAATTCTAATCTGGCAATACTAGAACAATAGAGTTTGTTATCTAATAGATAAACGAATAAATACAGAAGTCTTTCTGCATGTTGGTTAGTATAAATATGTATAGTGTTTAGTTTCATCCACTGAGCGGGCCTAGAAAAAGTAAAACCATAATAGCAATAAACATACCTAGAACCCAGATGTTGGTTTCTAAATACCATTCTCTATAAAACAAATCAGGGATCCTGGGAGAAATGGCTGGTTCTGGAGACGGGGAAAGGAAAAATATAATGATCCTGGAGCATCTGCCAACACCAGAAAGTAAATAGATGCTTTGGATAAAAGAAAGAAAGGATGGGAATATTCCAGAATGACAAAGCTGCAGCAATATGAACAAAATAAATATCACACAGACACTGGGTAATTTTGAGAAACTTCAGCTAGCATCATGCAAATAGTTATAATAAGATATATAGGTATATGTACATATGATATGGTGTGAGTCCTGTCTTTTAATTTTTGCCTTTTATGCTGAGGTACTGTGATTTTTGATTTTTTATTTATTTTTAAAAAATTTTTTTAGGTTTATTTATTTCTGAGACAGAGAGAGACAGAGCCTGAGTGGGGGAGGGGCAGAGAGAGAGGGAGACACAGAATCAGAAGCAGGCTCCAGGCTCTGAGCTGTCAGCACAGAGCCTGATGCAGGGCTCAAACTCATAAACTGTGAGATCATGACCTGATCCAAAGTTGGTCACTCAACTGACAGCCACCCAGGCACCCCTATGGTTTTTTAATAAATTTCTATTATCCATCTCCAGTGTGTAAGGTTGTCAGAAAGACAACCTTACTCTTTGAACTAGGTAAAACCTAAGGGGCACATATGGGAGATATAGAGCAAAAAAAAAAAAAAAAAAAAAAAAAACTGATGGAAATCCTAGAATTTTAGGAATGTGTTTTTATATAATTGGTTTATATAACCCATGTGTATATGCACAATACACATTATCCATGTATATATACATATGTGTATTTGCATGTGTGCCTATATGTGCACGTATATGCATCCATGTGTGCATATACATACATGTATATGCATTTACATAATGTTTCAAAGACTGAGAATCCAGGGTGATATGGTAAGGTGAAGTGCTAACTAAACACAAGTTCTTATATAATGTGAGTGCTCAATAATTGTTAGGTGTGTTAAGATTTCAGGACATTCCTCTTTATGTCAGTCGTGATTTCATCAAGAGTTTGGGATAAGACTTCCTCCATATGGTCTCTACCTGCAACAAGAAACATGTAGGAGAATCATCCTGTATGTTCTAGGATCTAAAAACAATAGTAAAGCCTAAGAGCTAATAATGGTGTTCCCTGGAGCTATTTTTAATATAGAAGTAAAGAAAGCTAGAAAGAAAGCTAGAAAGCTAGAAAGCAAGAAAGCAAGCAAGCAAGCAAGAAAGAGTGTGAGAGAGGGGGATCTGGGTGGCTCAGTCGGTTAGGCATCTGACTTTGGCTCAGGTCATGATCTCACAGTCTGAGTTTGAGCCCCGCGTCAGGCTCTGTGCTGACAGCTCAGAGCCTGGAGTCTGCTTCAAATTCTGTTTCTCCCTCTCTCTCTGCCTCTCCCCTGTTTGTGCTCTGTCTCTCTCTGTCTCTCAAAAATAAATAAACATTAAAAATAAAAGAAAAAAAAGTGTGAGAGAGAAAGAAATAGAGAGAAAAAGTGAAAGAGTGAAAGAAAGAAAAGAAGAGTTCTGTACAAATAAACTGTTCACTCCCCCCAAATTGTAGTGCAGAACATATGTTATCAATGACCTTACAGTTTACCCAAACCAGCTTTGTCTTTGGTTTGCTCATGTAGATAACCTTGTAGAAAGTGATGTAGCTCATTTAGGGTCATGGTTTTTGACCATGGGGAGTAAAAAGTAGTGAGACCCTCAGCTCAGGCCCAGTAATGTCTTCATTTTCTTTACTTTCCTTGTTTCTTAGAACCACATCCTGGCCCCGTGTTCACTCTGACAAAAGGGGACCATTTTCTCAAATCTTCCTAATGTTGTACTGATGTAGGAGAATGGACCCACCTTTATCATGGTTCATTCTAGATTGAGCATTAACAAAACATAAGGAATAAAGTTCACCTTTCATCCCCACTCTCATCTGTTCCATTTCTCTCTCCCCTCCTCCCATTACCATTAATGATGCTTCCTAATCCTGAGAACTTTCTAGCCAATGTTAGACTCATGGGAACTGCCACTGGAGAGGCAGGAATGTTTAAATTTTTCCATTTAAAGCTTTCTTTCTTCCAATCAAAACTAAATTCTGGGTATGGTTTTCCTATGAATTTTAGCTCTTACATTTAGATCTATAATCTGTGTTGAATTAAATTTTGCATACGGTATTATTTCACTCTTTTGTATGGGTTGACCCAGCTGTCCCAGGATTATTGAAAAGACTATTCTTTCTCCACTTAACTTTACTTGTAAAATATGGGACAAATATTTAAAAGGTGGTATTTGAACAACTTGAGTTAGTGGAGTTTAACATAGTAAATAAATAAATTGTATTAGTTTTCTAGCCTTATCATAACAAAGTACCACAGACTGTGTGGGTTAATTACTGGAGATTTATTTCCACACTCTTCTAGAAGCTAGAAATCTAAGATCAAGTTGTCAGGATTGGGTTTTTTTTTTTTTTGAGTATTTTTCCCCCTGACTTGTAGATGGACATTTCTTCCAGTATCTTCTCATGGACTTCTCTCTGTGTATGTCCCAATCTTCTCTTAGTATAAGGACCTCAGTTGTATTGGAGTAGGACCCACTCATATGACTTTGTTTTACTTTAATTACCTCTTTCAAGACCGTATCTCCAAATACACTCACATTTTGAGGTACTATGGTTAGGACTTCAACATAGGAATTTGGGGGGGAATGTAATGTAGTCCCTAACATACATAAATACATATTATAATATTCCCTCGTAAGAAGATTTGTCTAAATTCAATAGACTACAGAAATCAGGATGACGACAGCCCTTTAAGGAAGGTTGTGTAATCTCTGATCCTTTCAGATTCTGAGCACTTGAACCAGAGGATTAATAGCGCTCACTATTATACACACAGATTCCAGTTCCCAGTGGATGTTCAGCCCCTTAGATCAGTAGTTAACTAATGTGAAGTGGTTAACTGACAGTGTGCTTACTATGATCTCAGCCAGCCCAAATAGCTCGGGCTCTAAGAAGGAAATCATATTGCTCACCTCTGCTTTATTATCTAACCCATTTTCAATTGATTTGCTCTGATCATTTTTTTCAGAGTAAAGCAAAGCTATAAAAACAACAGATAACTCTCTTCTAACTTAGAACTTTGTAAGACTGAGAGACTCCTAAAAACTGAGAACAAACTGAGGGTTTATGGCGGGTGGGAGGCAGGGGTGGGTGGGTGATGGGTATTGAGGAGGGCACCTGTTGGGATGAGCACTGGGTGTTGTATGGAAACCAATTTGACAATAAATTGCATATTAAAAAAAAAGAACTTTATAAGACTGGAACCCAAATACATCTGGGGGAAACAAGACAGGATGTGAGCCCTGTTTAAAAATAATGTGAGGATAGGGATGAAATCAATAAGATTTATCATGTGTGGACATCAAAGTACATTTCTGAGAAATTCATAATATGTCAGAAAATGAGCTCATAAGATACAGACACATAATCTTGCATATATGTCAGCCTAGAGATCCAAATGTCAAAATTATATCTGTATCCATTTCTATAGTCATTTCATGTCTATATCTATATATTTATGTCCATTTATATTGTCTCCATGTCTGTCTCTGTCTCTGTCATCTATGTTTTTACTGCCATAATTTTAATCCTTCACTATTTAGGTTAGACTTAAAGGGCATTCAGGCTTATTTTAAGTACAGAATCAAATATTTTCTTTCTGGATATGTTTTAGTTTGTAAATGTTTGATTTTTATTTTGTTGTTAACAATGAAATAATTTTAACAAACAGAATCATTTTATTTTTTTTTATTTTATTTTATTTTTTTTTAATTTTTTTTTTCAACGTTTATTTATTTTTGGGACAGAGAGAGACAGAGCATGAACGGGCGAGGGGCAGAGAGAGAGGGAGACACAGAATCGGAAACAGGCTCCAGGCTCTGAGCCATCAGCCCAGAGCCCGACGCGGGGCTCGAACTCACGGACCGTGAGATCGTGACCTGGTTGAAGTCGGACGCTTAACCGACTGCGCCACCCAGGCGCCCCAAACAGAATCATTTTAGATCACAGTTGTGGTTTCAAGACACAGCCTAGTTTATACACAGCACCCCCCCCCCAAGAAAAAGGCAGTAAAAAAGGAAAATAACAAATGAATAGAAAACAAAGAAGAAGGTAGACTTTAAACTCACTCTTATCAATAATTATGGTAAAAAAGATTAAAAAATAAATAAATGGCTTCAAGAGTCCAATTAAAAGACAGATTATCAGGTTGGAGCAAAAAGCAAGTTATGGTTGTTCGTTGTTGATATGCTGGCCAAAGGGTACAAACTTTCAGTTATAAGAAGAGTAAATTCTGGGATCTAATATCTAGCACGGTGACTATAGTTAACAATACTATGTTATAATACCTTAAAGTTTCCAAGAGAGTAGATCTTAAATGTCCTCAACACATACACAGTAAAAATGTAATTACGTAAGGTGATGGATGTGTTACTAACCTTACGGTGGTAATCGTTTTGCCGTATATTCATGTATCAAATCACCACACTGTACACCTTAAACTTACACCGTGTTATGTCAATTATATTTCCATAAAGCTGAAAAAACGCTTACGATATAAACACAAAAGTGAGTTAAAACTAAAAGGATGGGAAATGATGTATGACCTAACACTAATTAAAAGAAAGCTAAAGGTGAAGAGGCTATATAAATATTATAAAATTAGATTTCACAACAAAGAATATTGTCAGGGATAGAAAGGGCATGTTATAATGACAATTTATTAAAAAGACAAAACAAATCTAAGTGATTATTATTCTCCTGTGTGCTGGCCTCTCTTCTCCGTATTCTGCCCTATAAACTCTAGCTGCCTTGACCTCTCCTGCCTTTTAACTTTGTCTCCTCAGCTCAAGGAGACCACCAGTCTCTCCCTGGATTCCCCTCATGGTGCCATGGCTCAGACATGTTCTCTAGACAATAAGCAATCAATCATAACTGACTTTATCCGTTTTCTTATTTTCAGGGATTACTATCTCAGTTACCTGATGCCCAAGGTGTTAAAAACTCTTGTTTCATGTGTTCCATTTTTTTAAATTAGTGTGTGCAATAAGGTAAACTTTAGCTCTGGTTACTCTTTCTGGGCTAGAAATGAAAGTATCCTCTTTTATTATTTTTTATTTATTTATTATTTATTTTTGAATTTATTTATTATTGAATTACTTCATTGATTCTAATATTTTCTACCACTATAAACTCATAGTTATGTGGAAACATCAGAAAATATAAGATTAGAAAATAGTGCCATAAGGAGTAAAACTTAAAATGCCAAGGAAAATCGTTAGTTCACAAGGTGAGGAGGGAAGGAGGTGATATTTGACACTTGTTTTGAGGTCTGGGTATGAATTTATCCAGAGAAAGGAATGTGAGTGAAGCATTTTAAGGCAAATAGTGTATATCTTGTTGCAAAATGATTTGGAAGCATGGCACTTTAGAGGGACAAAGAACCAAGAGGCAAGAAAGGGAAAGACTAACATATAATTAAAGATAGCTGACAAATCATGAAAAGCCTGGTATGTAATTCCAGTTAAGGAGTTTGAGCTTTAGAGTCTGAGATTAAAGAAACCACCCTGGGATTTTAAACAAGGAAATTCTTTCCTGCTTTGTCACGTGGATGGAACTGGAGGGTACTATGCTAAGTGAAATACATCAGTCTTAGAAAGACAGACACCATATATTTTCACCCATATGTGGATCTTGAGAAACTTAACAGAAGACCATGGAAGAGGGGAAGGGGAAAAAGTTACAAACAGAGAGGGAGGGAGGCAAACCCTAAGAGACTCTTAAATACAGAAAAAAAAAATGAGGGTTTATGGGGGAAGGGAGAGGGGAAAGTAGGTGATGGGCATTGAGGAGGGCACTTGTTGGGATGAGCACTGGGTATTGTATGGAAGGCAATTTGACAATAAATTATATTTAAAAAATAAAAAAGAATAAAAAAGAAGAAACAACATCCATTTGCATATTGGTAAAATCATACTGGTGACAGCAGGGATATGGATGAAAAGGGACAAGACTGGAGTGAACAGTTCAAGGGTCTTGCAAGTAATTTGGTTGGGAAAAAATACATTAGGAACTTATGTGGTTGAAAGGCATTGGCAGCTTGGGAAGTAACATTGAATGCAAAGTCAACAACTACTGGTGACAATTAGATGTGAGATTTGAGACAGGAGAAAATGGGAAGAAAAATGTTTGTGCTTGGATGGCAAAGGAGATAGTAATACCATGAAATGGGATGATGGGTGCCGAAGGAGAAGATTGAAGAAGAGGAAGAGTTCTCAAATCATGCTAATTCAAGAAGTTAACAGACTTTCTGCTGTAGACAAGCAGAAGATCATTAGAAATACAAGTATAGATGCTCGTTTAAGACCCAAAGCAATCATTTTTTTCCTAACAGCAGTGGTATATACTTCACATCAGAAATGGAGTATAGAGGGCCTGCTTACATGAAATTACAAAGAATCACAGGAGAGTAGGTTGCAAGAAGACCAGGGACATGACAGAGGAGGAGAGAGGAGACAAGACAGAGAAATGAAGAAAATATATTTTCACAAGCCTTGCTCTGAACTATTGGGGTTTGAAGGCTGTGGACCAATTTTCAGTAAGTGCTCTGTTTTCACCAGGAGATCCCCTTTAATTGGAATCTCACTTTCTCTAGAATCTCTTGAGCTATGTCATAGTTCATAGTTCATAATGGCTCCTTATGGCTAACAATAAGCAGCACAGAGTATGGATGACAACTTCTACTGTAAGGTTTGTTGAACAACCACATATAGCTCAGCAGTTAGCATTAAAACCCCATAAAAAGCAAATCAGCTGCCTTAGTATATGTCCCTATCTGTGCCACCCCCTCACCTTGAATCTTTTTTGGGCTAAGCTACATGGAGCAAGGCCAGCAAACAATGCCAGAACACAGAGCTCTTAAGGGGAATCAAGCATGTCCTCATGGGAAAGCAGCAGCCCATAAAGTCAAGGAGAAGTTACAATTATTATAAATGGTGGGTGAAGAGTGAAGGGGAGATCTCTTACCTCTCAGTCACACCTGTGACATCAGTCATCTTTTAGCTTTCCCCAAAAGTTTGAAAAGCAGCAACGACACTGTTCTCAACCATTAAAATGACGTATTTTCTAATTTTAACTTTAAAATAGAGTAAACAAGTCACAGCAGTTATATTCATCCTTTTGAGTCTTCTTGGTTGGGTGGTGAGCTGGGAGTGGGATGAGGAGGGCATATTGCTTGTGAACTGTGCCAGAGCCAACAGGCATAAAGGATAGAAAAATATAAACTAACTTCCTTCCTTCCTTCCTTCCTTCCTTCCTTCCTTCCTTCCTTCCTTCCTTCCTTCCTTCTTTCCTTCCTTTCTTTTCTTTCTTACTTTCATTAAATAAAAACACTACCCGAGAAGGGACTTAAATCAAGTTCTTCACACTCGTAAGTGGTGGCATACAAGTTCTCAGAATTTTCCTGTAGTAAGGATAAGGAGAAAAGTTGGTGCTGATACAGCAGTATCAGTTACTATGCTTAGAAGTCTCAGTCCATCTAGAAACAAAGAGCTGCAGTGTGGACAAAAAGAGTGGAACATCTTACATGCATCCTGATGTCTGTATGACAAAGTAGAAGCAGAGAGAGAGGGAGACCAGTGAGGAAACGTGGCCATAGGCAGGCCTGTTTCATATGAAAGTAAGAGGTGAGGGCCAGTTGATTCTGAACAAGTGTTTTCAGCCAACCAGAAACTCATGCATCAAAGTCAGCTAAAACCACAGGCTCCCCAATAGTACTTCTGAAGGACACTTACATGAGAATAGTATAGAAAGAGCAAGTCAAGATCCACCAGCCTCTTTAGCTACACAAAGATTGGTGACAAGTGCATCATAAATATGTGTCATAGACCAAGATCAATAACCATTTCAAGTGTGGAACAGAGAAAAATAATGCCAAGTCCATTAGCACACTTCTTTCTATCAAGGGTAATAATTTGTTAACAGTGTGATGGTCTATCTTAATTAAGTCATTAGTGGCCATTAAAATGTTTTTCTGTGCTCACTTCTGTTTTAACGTCCTATATTTTATTAGTTCACAGTAGGACTTTCCTTAAGTTCTATTTCTACAAGTAACTCTGAGCATTTGAAAAATAAATTAGCTTTCACAAGAGATGTATGAGCAGACCCTTACTTCATTAATTTGCTGAATGTTACCTTCTACTCTAAATTATATATTTACTGAATGTTTTTGACTATAAATACAGGAAAGAGTTTCATCTTAAGCTTCAATATTTTGTGACATCAAAATATGGATGCGCTGGATTATTGGTTGTTGAATAAAAGTTGTTGAAGGTTACTCACACTGCCCCATTTTAGAGAGCAAAGGCAAAGTATATCTAATTGAAAACAGCTTGCATGTTGTCTATACCTTTATTAAGTAAATGCCCAGCTAGTATTTTTAGCACTCCAGGCAGTTTATATTCTCAAGCACAATTTGTTGCCTTTTTCATATATCTTCATAATAAAGAGATAAATAGTATTGTTGGCTGGTTTTCCTGGAAAATAATCAGGGTATCCGTTTCTTCCTATATAGTAACTATTTCCTCAGCCTGCTTTCTAGAAATATGTTTTAAGGGAAAGTAGAAGAATAAATCTCTTTAGTTGAATGTTAGCTGCAGTAAAACGCAGACAGTCACTGAGGTAGTGATCAGCAAATGGCTTCACTCCTGAGGACCCTGGCGAGTGGTCCTTCACCAGTCTTTCCTGTGGCAGTGCTGGCATGTCATGTGTGAGTGACGTCTGATCTGCCTTAATTCCATCGGGGAAACAGTGTCTAAATGTAGTGCTTATAACTGAACCCTGGCTTTCATGTGTGCCCAAGGAGCCAATGTCATCAGACAGCAAGGTTATACTGAGGCTGTACCTACCCCTCACTAAGTCCACCACCAAGACCCTCACTGATTTTTTTCACAAAAAAAACTAAATATTTCAGTTTCAAGGTACTATACAAAGCATGTGTGTTTATATTCATATTTTCTGACATTCTTATTTATGAGTGAGGATAACAGAAAGCAAAAGCAAAAAGAAAAGATGGACCTTTGCCTTTGTTTATGCCCATTTCTTCTTGTCCCTTTACCCTGGCGGCATAGCATTAATCAAACTGGAGCCCTTGGTTGTAACTCAGCTTCCCTGCATCCATCCTCTTCATGAATATTTCAGTGTTTACACTTGTACTCAATGTACCAGGATTGATAACACTGTCCCCTGATAGATAGCCACCTAGGTTCTTCTGCTATTGATATGTTTATTCCCCCTTCTAATTTTCTATTATAATCTGAAGTTCATTTCACTGCTCATATCCTTCTAGCGTGCTCATTTTTCAAATATCCATCTTCCAAGATCATATTGTCAGGGTAACAGCATTTACCCAGAGGAATCATTTGATTAGTGAAAACAGTGTACTGTTTCAAATGCTGCAGCCTGCACAGGTCAGTCGGCTTCTGTCTTGCCTTTTCTCAGGTAGGACCTCTCTGTGAGTTCACCATGACCTATGAAAGAGTTCATACAAGGTGGGCCAGAGTTTGGAAGTATAAAGAAAAGAGGGAGGGAGGGTGGGAAGGAGAGAGAGAAAGAGAGGATATGAAGGAGGGAAGGAGGGAGGGAAGGAGGGAGGGAGGGAGGGAGAGAGGGAGGCAAGGAAGGGGCAAGGGAGGAGATAGGAAAGAAAGAGACAAGGAAAATGAGAGAGAGCCTCATCTGGTGAAAAACGATGCCACCAGAATGCTCTTAAGACCCTAATTTAGCCAAGATGCTGTTTTATTTTTACTGCAACTCCCCAGATAAGAAAGCAAAATTTATACCTAAAAATAAATCCAAGCACACATCATACATGATTTAAAATCTAACACTATGAACACTATGGCAAAAGACAATGAAATGTACCAATAGAAAATCTAAAGGTAAATGCAGAACAGCAATAACAACCTATTTTTTAGATAAGCCATGCCTTGCAGGACATGAGGATTCACTGGAAGAAACAGTTTTAGGAGATGTAATACAAGAAGAAAAGCCTGGAGAGAAGGCCCTTCTGGGCACTTCTGCCATCATCAACGGAAAAAAACAGTCAGCTATTAATCGTGTTTACATTTGCATGAGAGTCACATTTATCTTTTATATTATGCTTTACCAGTGGTGAGATGAGAGAGAAGTATGCAAAGACAGAAACTAAGGAGTAAGATAAAAGCACAATAGGCAAAGGGCAAGAGGCAAGAGGCAAGAAACTAAACACAGATATGTTCATATTCACCAAAACCACCTTATCATTCCCCTCAGCTTGACGGCATTTTATACTGAATTCTTTCTGCCTCTAGGCTCCTGATTTCCCTTCTCTTAGAGTACTTCCTTTTGAAAACTTGTAATTATAAATCTTTTTCCTGCCCCTTTGGGATGTAATTTTTTTTTTTTTTTTTAAGTCTGTTGCCAATTTTAGGAGCCAGGAATGTCTTTCTGAAGGACCTGGGAGCGATCTGTTTGAGGAGATGTCATCATCAAGGAAGACAGTCCTTCTACGTCTCAGTTTCTGTGGAAGAGTAGGAACCTAACTTCCCCTGGGGATGCCTTGCCCCAAGTAGTAAAATTGCCTCCTGTCATGAAGATATGAGAAAGCTTACTTTTCCTTTGGGTAAAGCCAACTAGCGAACACAGATGGCCTATGATCTAATCCAGCTCTTAAAACCCTACTGTTTGTTTCCATGGGGTTGAATTCAGACTCAGTTCTGGCTTCTTTTCTCTATTGCAGTAGCCTGAATAAAATCTTATTTTTTGTTTAATATTGTCTGGTGTATTTTTCGCTTTGACATATGTAATAAATATATCCCTCCATACCTTTCTTCCATTTTTATCTTAATGCAATGGAGCATGGAAGAATGTAAACAAATATTAAACTGGTGGCAATCTCTGGTGTATAATACACCAGCTGTGTATCCTGAGACAACTTGTTTAATATCTTTGAGACTTTTTCTCTTAAGTTATAAAATGAACTCTCTTGCAGTGTTATTATAAGAATAAGTGGAAAGTTCCTGGCACAAAACGATCAATAAACAGATCCTGGCCCCATCTTCATTCAGCAACTGTGTTGTGTGGTCTGAGACACATGTTCTAAATGTGATTCTTCATCAGGAATGTTTGGTGTTGGTGATGTTAGTGAGGTGTGTGTGACCAACACGGAGATTTACTGAAAGAAAATATATACCTTCCTCATGGGAAGTTGACTTTTTTTCTGGAATTAGAATAGATTCCATGTTAAGATGACCTGCCTAAAGTGGGCATTACTTTATTATCCGAATGTCATATAGAGGTCACACACTTGCGGTCAACAACACACCTATTCTAAATAAAATAGACCTTCTGTCTGGTGTTTTATGCTGCATTTTACTTTCCTTACAGATATATATACATTCACATACACATGTATATATACACGTGTGCATATAAATATACACCCATTTATGCATATGTATATATCACATGAAAAGCAAAGCAAATACGGGGTTATGAAAATTGCCCCAAAGCTAGCATACTGATTTTGTATGAGTAATTAAGTCCAAATCCAACAGGTGTAATGCAGCAGCCCAATTTTACTCAATAGGAAATACAGAGAAACTATTAAGCCATAATAACCATTTCTATGTGGATTAAATTTTTTTTTTATAGCAGGTTGTTTTCTTAAGTAAATTTTATTCAAACTATTATGACAAAAAAAACAAAACACTGTTTCTAAAACACCAAATTGTGGCATCATGTTTGACCAGAAATACATTGGGGGGTTGGAGTAAGCCTCATTATTACATCCTTTTACAGGGAATTAAGATCAGTTAACATTCCTGTGTTGAAAATCTGTGTGTTAAGACGTGAAAACCTTCCCTAAGTTGCAAGCAGGTGTTCTAACTAGAGTCACTATGTACTTGTCCATCTGTATGAAGCCTTGATTCTATTACCAGGTGTGTACCCAATGGCCAGGGTGTTTTTGGGAACAGTATTGGTTCTATGTCTGACTCTGGCAGGAGAAGTTTAATGCATTAGGTTGAAGTTTTCTGAGAGATTTGGAAACAATGTAGCCGTATGACCATCCTTGGCTGTGGTTTACCCTTGAACTGGGTTGTGGGGTGTACCAAAATGACCACACAACATCTGGGATCTGAGAGCAGGTAGCTCCATGTCATACTTTATGGACTTAACGGCACCCTGAAATAAAGAGGTGCCTACAGATAGAGGAAGGAAATCTCTAGTGCATCTGGAGTTAATATTTATCTATCCTAATGATCAATCTGGTTTGAAAAACTTTCCTATTGCACTCCCCAAAGATTAACTATTTTTTAAAAGAGCTACTGAAAACATTTGACTCCTTTATTTTTTATATTGTCATTTTTCTGGGGTTGAATTTTGATTGGAGTCCCAGGGGCCACAGTATATATTTACATGTGATTAAATTTGTAATGGGGTGATCATTAACTGTACCCACACAAAGATGTCAGAATGTGGCAGGTATTGCCCCCAGTGAATTACTCCTACCACCTTTCAAGGTATTTAACTAACGTAATTAACTAGTGACAGATCCAATTTTCCTCTGGTAAAGTAAAGTTATATAGCTCAATATCAGTGGGCTGAATAAATGTCCATTTCAATGGCAGAAGGAAACTCTCTTGTTAAAAACTAAGCTTGTAAGATGCCACCCACAATTTTTATGATACTTCCTGATAGTTCTTGGCACTTTGTGTCTTCTTCTCTGCCTCTTCTTTTTCTTCCTCTTCTTCCTCTTTGTCTTCCTGCTCCTCTTTCCCCCATCTCCTCCTTCTACTTCTCTACCACATGGATAAGATGTAAATATACATCATATACTAGATACAACATATACTAGGCTAAGCTCTTTATGAGCATTATCTAATTTACTTTTCAGACAAATTTCTATGAAGTAGGGACTCTCACCATAACCATTACACATATAAAAATTAAAGATATCTGCAAATTTCAGAACGCTAAAAAGTTTGCAAATTATCTTTCTAAACCTAGAGCCTGAGTCTTTAACCATTATGCTTTGCCACCTCTCATCTCAAAGCATGTCTGAACTCTTGGATGCAGAGGTCTTGATACATGCAGAAGTGATTAATAAGCTTCGTGTTTTATAGTAGCATTAATGTATAGAGAATAAGACTGTCTTATTAATGCACAGAAGAAATTTTCTTAACTAAAAGTAACAAATCAGTGTCAACATAGGAAGGAAAATCCTGATGTATTTGCTATTATTGTTAATAAATATTTTAGTGCATTTTAAAATTGCTAATTAGGGGCGCCTGGGTGGCGCAGTCGGTTAAGCGTCCGACTTCAGCCAGGTCACGATCTCGCGGTCTGTGAGTTCGAGCCCCGCGTCAGGCTCTGGGCTGATGGCTCGGAGCCTGGAGCCTGTTTCCGATTCTGTGTCTCCCTCTCTCTCTGCCCCTCCCCCGTTCATGCTCTGTCTCTCTCTGTCCCAAAAATAAATAAACGTTGAAAAAAAAATTTAAAATTGCTAATTACATGAAGTATTTTGGGGGTAGGGGGAGACCAAAATTACCAAGGAATTAAAACTCACCTAGCAAGGACTGGAACTTCTGCTTCTGACCTTGATTCCATAGCTGGAAATAGACTCTCCTCCTACTGTTAACAGTGAGAAAGCAGAACAAAATATGGGAAATAAATGTTTTCAGATACTGATCCACTGGCAGTATAAGACTATGGTCTCTGATAGCAGGGAAACTAATAATGTCAGTCCTATAATTATCCTGGTGAGGCATATTCTGCAAATCACTGTCTGAGGGGTCAAAAGTAACCCAGTAGAACTTGACAGATAATGGGGTGACTGGGTGGTCAGTCCGTTAAGCGTCCAACTCTTGGTATTGACTCAGGTCATGATCTCATGGTTCCTGGGATCAAGCCCCACTGTTATCACAGAACCAAGTTGGGATTCTCTTTTTCTTCCTCTCTCTCCACCCCTCCCCCACTCTCACTCATTCTCTCTCTCTCAAAATCAATAAACATTAAAAAAAGAGAATTTTGCAGATATAGTGAGTTGAACTCTGAGATAGAGTTTAGAATTCAGGATAGTAGAGGCAAGTAGAATTTGAGTTGCTGAATGCTAGAGATTTCTTCCTAGGGAAAGAATACCAGAAATCGACACTTGAGTCCCTCGACTTTTGGATTAAGTACTAAGAAACCTCATGTGAAAATCCATAGTGCTAGGCAAAAGATTATCAAACAGCTGCAAGCTGAACATTCCTAACTTTCACACAGGGCTGGAAGGCATTGAGGTTCCAACTAGTCAGAGTGAGGAATCATTGCCAAACATCTAGCACATTCAAGAGAAGCCCAAGTAATGCTTGTAATGTCAAATAAAGGCTACTCTATCCTAATACAACTAAAACATTAATCTTGAGAGTATGAAATTGTTCCACAAGTAATTTAATTGCATTTTAGATCAAAGTCCAATGACCTATAAACCTGGGTAGAAAATAAAATCAAACACGAACTTCAGAAAACTCACAACATATGCAACCAATCAAAAATGAGTAAACATAAGAAGAAATTAAAAATGTCACCCATAACAAAGAGTAAAATCAATCATTAGAAACCTACTAATAATGAGAGACAGGCTTGGATATGCAGAGAAATGTTTTACCATATCTGTTATAAATATAATCAAGGAATTAAAGACAAAGTATAAATAGAATTTGAGGAAATGGGTAATTTAAAAGGTAATCTTACAGAATTTCTAGAATTGAAATATATCATATCTTAAAATTAAAAAAAAAAAAAAAAACAATAACATTCCCAGATTAGACAGACACAGCAGAAAAAAAAAAGAACAATGTACCTGACCTCATAGTTATAGAAACTATCCAAATTGAAGCAGTCAGGAAATATACATGACCAAAAATAAGCAAAGAATCTGTGACAATAGCACATTTTCCATATATGTATAATTGGAGTCCAAGAAGGAGAGGAGAGATGTGTGGGGTTAGACACAAAAAAGAAAGGAGGAGAAAGAGAAGGGGAAGAGGAGGATGAGGAGGAACAGGATGGAAGGAAGAAGAAGAAAAGAAGAAGAAAAGGAAGAAAGGATAGAAGGGCCAATTTAAAATTAATTAAACCACCATTAATCTACATAACCAAGATATTAAAATAACTTGAACCAAGAAAATCATCATAAGGAGGTCATATCATAATAAGATTAAAAAAATAAAGATGAAAACTTAAAAGAAGTCTGAGGGGAAATTAAAACATTATTCACAGGGGAATGAAGATTAAAATTGCACCTGGGTAAAGTCAGGGAGAGTGGCAGAAAAAGGACTTCTGAAAGTTCTTTCCTCCCTGAAGTAATGAGCACAGTGGAAAAAATTGTGAAAATCAATATTTTCAGAGCTCGGGGAATTAAGCAAATGCCTATAATTATCTGAGTGGTATTTATTAGAGAGAAAGAACTTTGGTAATAATAATGAACTTTATTGCATTTAACTTGCCCTATTACCATCTCTCTCTCTTTGCCTCTGCTGTAGCCTTGAGAATCAGCATCCCCACAATCCAGGAGGTCAGCAGCACTGGATGGGGCAGAATGGAACTGGAGCTTCTCCTAAGCACCATTCCCAAAGAACTGCTATTTGATCTGGCTACAAGTTCCCTATCAAACCTAACTCGTTTGTCTTTATTGGACCTGGCTCGGAGTTAAAACCATATGAACATACTTTCTCCCAGGGGTGTTTGTAAAAGAAAAAAAAAGTGTCAATTGTTTAATATCAAATAGGCTTGATATGATAAGAAAGGGGTACAGTGGGGCTCCTGAGTGGCTCAGTCGGTTAAGTGTCCAACTCTTGATTTCAGCTCAGGTCATGGTCTCACAGTTTGTGGGTTTGAGCACTGTGTCAGGCTCCACACTCGCAGTGCAGAGCCTGCTTGGGATTCTCTCTGTATCTTTCTCTCTCTGCTCCTTCCCCACTCATTCTCTCTCTCTCTCTCTCTCTCTCTTTCTCTCTCTCTCTCTCTCTCAAAATAAATGGATAAACTTAAAAAAAAAAAAGAAATGGGGCACAAAATAAGCATTCACCAAGGAATAAAAATAATACAATAAAAGAAAATGCTGGTGGGATAGATGACTAGATGTTCACAGGGGGCTGTGAAAATCTCAGACACATTTTTGGGAACTTAAAAGGCTACACACATACACAGGGATTTTTCATGCCCAGGGCTGAGCACATGTGCAGGAAAAGACCTGAAAAGTCCCTACTCTCTCACCTCTGGCTGACCTTGAGACTCTAATCAAGAAATTAAGACTCAGGCAGAGGTATAAACTTCCTGCCTAAGCATCAGAGATCTGCACTAACACACATAAAGAACCCATAAGCAAAGTCTAGCAGGGTTAATTGCAGTCTTCACTACTCTACTTTCCATAATGTACAGAACAACTAGATGGAAGATCAATAAGGAAAAACAAAACCGGGACCACAGTATAGACTAACTAGACCTGACAGACATGTATCTATATAACATTCTACCCAACGACAGCAGGATTCTTCAAAATAATCCATATGTCAGGTCATTTAAAAATTCAATAATTTGAAATTCAATAAATTCAATAATCTGAAATCATACAAAGTATGTTAACCAACCACAATGAAATCTAATTAGGAATCAGTAACAAAAGGGAATTTGGGAAATTCACAAATATGGGGAAATCATACAATGCACTCCTAAGTAACCAATGACTCGAAAAATGAGAACAATCAGAAAATATTTTGATATAAATGAAAGTGAAGACACAACATCCCAAAACTTACTGGATGCAGCAAGACCAGATACAGAAGAGCAAACTGAACTTAAAGCAAGGCAAAGGGAGGCAGTAATAAAGATTCAAGTGAGAATGAGGGGAATAGAGAATAGAAACACATACAGAAAATTCGTTAAACTGAAAGGTTGCTTTTGGAAAAGATCAACAACTCTACATGGTAGGTCTATTTGAACCTTCATTTCATGGATGCAGAAAACAAAATCCTGAAAAGATCTACAGTTTGACCAAGGTCTTTTTGGAGAGTGTCAGAGTCAGAATCTGAACAAAGGTGGTCTGACCGCCAAACTACACAGTACCTCCTGTGACTGAGCCAAGTAACCGTGGCCATGGATTTCAGGGACGCAATGCTAAGATCAGAGATACTGGAAAGGCATGATGTCAGTAAGAGTAAATGAAGATCTACACAACTGTTCTGAGGATGGAAAGAAATTATACTCAATGGGAGGCAGGAACCATGTTTTCAACAGTCTCCCTCCTGCCTATCCCATAAACTTGTGTTGACCGATTGGCTTCATAAATCACAAGCTGGCACCCTCCCATTGAGATTGATTTCTTTATCTTTAAATCTGTGGCTCGGGAATATCTGTTCTTAGGAAGAGAATTCCTTCCTAGTTCCATATTCAGTTACCCTGTAAGGTATCTTCTTTATAAAGAAAATGGATTCTTCTACCCCTGAGCTGACAAGCTAAATTAGATTCTTCATTATATAAAAGAGTTACAAGTTGTGCAATAATTTATGCTGAAGAATTTATCCCACTAAGGCCCCCCCTGCCACACACAAAATATAATGTTCTGGCCTTTTCACAAACTGTGGGGAGGAGGGCTTCCTCTGTTTGTAGAGGCTGGGGGGCATGTCCAGATCTGCCCAAGAATAACTATTCCTGCTGTGAGCACTCTGTTTGCATTATGACTTCATTTGGTACTGCAATATAATATGTACACACCAATTTTCAGTTTCTCTAGGAACATTATTTGGTGCCCAAGCTTAGTGTAACTGTCAAAAGTGTTCATGACTCAGGAATCAAGTTACAGTTTCCTGCTTAGAGTACTCAAATCATAAAACTAAAGGCAAATAGGACTGGCTTTTTTTTTTTTTTTTGCACACATTTTTCACTCATATCCACTACCACTTCTCGCTTTCATTGAAAAAAAATGTTTTTCTGTTTATGTTATGGCAGAGTTTATCAGGAAATGAAGGTGATAACAAATCCATTTCCTGATGATTGGAAAGCTCCATACAGGTAGTTAATATTCCTGGTAAGTGCCTCAGGATATTTAGGTTGGACAAAAATAAACTAATAGGCTGTTTAGGACAGAGGGCTATCATTTAAGCAAAATAGTCCTTATAGCCAAGGCCATGACCTCTGTAAGGTTGCTGTGGATGGTTATATAAGGTTTTTTTTTTACTGCACAAAAACAACAGGTTAAGGGGTGGGTAAGTGGAGACTATAAGATATTCTGTGCTCCTTTGATGAGTCCTATACTTACAGGGCAACCAGAGGGAATATCTTTATTTTAATTTGCACAATGGTGCCGTAAGGACAAGAATGGGCTGAACGTTGCATCTCCAAATCAGTTGTTAATTTGTCGTCTTCATCCATATGTGTCCACAACGAAATACCACGGATTGGGTCACTTATAAACAACTGAAATATATTTCTGACAGTTGTGGAGGCTAGAAGCACAAGATCAAGGTGCCAGCATGGTAGACAGAGGGCCCTCTTCTGGGTTGAAGATTTGTATATCTTCTCTTGGCAGAAGGGGCAAAGGAGAGATGTGGGGCGTCTTTTATAAAGCCATTAATTCCCTTCACAAGGGCTCTATCCTTATGGCTTCATCCTGTCTCTCAGGCTCCACTTCCTAAAACCATCCTGGCAGGTTAAGATTTCAACACGAATTTTGGGGAGGGGTGCAGACATAAATATTCAGAACATAGCATTTGTTAAAGAAGAAGTATCTTTTTACTTGCAAGTACTGAAAAGGTACGGTAAGGACAAGATTGTGGTTGGGCTTTAAATAGAACCATCAACATACTCAAGATGAGCTCTCTCTCTCTCTCTCTCTCTCTCTCTCTCTCTCTCTCTCTCTCACACACACACACACACACACGTGCATGCATGCACACTCATTTGTCTCTGTGTGTCAACCTCATTCTTCTCTCCTACCACAGAGCAGCTGTTTACACCTGGTTAAACATGAAAGTGATAATAGCTTCCAAGTTTCACATCTTACAGATGCAAATAGAGAAAGTGATCTAATGATCTCCCTTGTTCCAAGATCAAAAATCTTGTCTAGGAGACTCATTTGTTAAACTTAGTTCAAGGTCTATTCCTGAGCTAATCAAATATGACCAGAAGGTATATACAGATATTTTCTAGGGGGAACAAAGTCTCTAGAAACTATACAGATTGAGCTAGGGAGGAATATTCCAAGAAGTAGATTGCTATTCTAATAAATATTAAATATCAGACACAGCAATAAGATCCAATGAGACTGCCTAAATTGGGAGAAGCCCAAATCATTGACATTCATGAATTTACCTTCATTTAAAGCAAAGGATAAAAAAGAGTAGCCTACTATACTAACTCTCCCAAAGGCATCAATAGTTCAGCCCTGAAGTCACTTTGAAATCTTAATCTCAAATCTCTCTTCTCACATTTTATTCTGTTTATATCCTAGTCACACACAGCTCTCACCCTCAGGCTCAATTCATGCCTCACCTCCCTCATGAAGCTTCCCCCCATGTATTATATCCTATCTTCTCTATATTCCCATGAACCCTGACAACGGGATTCACAAATTGCTTTCCTTAATCATATACTGTCTCTGTTGCTCATTAACTATTTTGGGCTATCATTCATCTCCCCAAAAGAACTATAAGCTCCATAAATCTTGTATAATGACTATTATTGGTACACTAACAACTAAAATTACCTTTATTCTGCCTCTTACAGCAAATAGCACTGTGCTGAGTGTACTCTTGGTAAACATATGAATAGGAACAAATTTGGGAAAGATAACATTAACACTAATTGTGCAAAGCACATTGAAGATCCTCAAAGTAAGCAGAACAGATGAGTGGCAGGGGCATAGTCTCTTTCTTGAGACATAAATGGGCTAATAAATACTGAATAATATGTTAAGGGATAAACTCAAACACCCAGTATTTGGAAAATGCTTAAACTTGGAATGAGGAATCAGAATTCTATTTTGCCTTTTCCTTATTTATGGAGTGTCTCAGAAGCAAAGGTAGTTAATAAAATTTACAGAGAAAAATAATTTATTTTCTAGAAAAATGGAGTTTCTGCATTAACACAAAATCCCAAGCGTAAGGCTTGTCAACTCAGACCATGAAAATGGCTGGCATACAAGCTCACTAATTTGGCTAACAGAAATGACCAACAATGGAATTGGGTAAAACCTTGCTTTCAAAGTGTACTTTAAAGCCACAACAAATAAAATCTGAATTAACTAAGTTAATATTCAAGGGAGAGACCTTTGTTAATGAACTAAGGGTGAACACATGCCATTTGTGAATTCTCTGTTACAATATAATTTATGCTCTAAGAGTAATTCAAAGAGACTTGTATTTGGAAAGTAAATTTTCTCTTCCATAGTCGTTTACATTGTTTGTTGAATTCACTTATTGAATATTTTCCCACATAGTGTATATTGCACTTGTTAAAAAATTCATTCACATTCATTCATGATCCCATCTGTAAAAAAAACAAAAACAAAAACAAAAACAAAACAAAACAACAAAAGAAAACACAACAACAACAATGTAAGGTTTAAAATGCTTCCAGATTTGCCTCAGCTTGCAGTGTAAATACGGAACACAGCGGGAGCAGAAATCCATACGTGAGATGTCTAATACCTCTAATGAACTAACTACTTGCCTGAACAGCAACACTTCCAAGTCAGTAAGATTTGAAAAAAGTAAGATTTTACTATATTTGAGTTTTTAAAGAGAAAAATATAAGCTGATGTGCCCAGAGGTGAAACAATTACCCAGAAAAAAGATACCTCATCTCCTCCAGATTAATGCCATAGATGTTAGGTGCAATGTTTACTAGATGTCTGCACAGAAAAGACACCTGATTTGGGCTGAGCTTGGCTGCAATTACAAGCTATTTTTTGTATCATTTACCTGGTTTACTTGAAAATGCATATAGATAATAGACACACATTGTCTGTCTCTCTCCTTTCTGAAATGATAGAATCACACACTTGTAACCAAATGGATAAACGGGTGAAGTTTGGGGCTTACACTGCAGAATCCTCCCTCCTTACCCTTTCATGTACACCACGTTTGCAGAGGGATGTTTATGGAAGAAATTGGATTCACTGTTTGCATACAGAAATATATTTAGCTGGTGGCTGTAAGCGTAGGTTCAATTAACTCTTTTAACAATATGGGTGAAATGAGGTTATTGGATTATGTTTGTAGCCAATTATAATTGTTTTGGTTGAATACTCCCTCTTGTAACCTTATTTACAGTTAATAAAACAGCGTTGAAAAATATTTCTTAGCATGGAAGAAAAAAGCCTAGGGAAAAATTGAAAGAATAATTTCTTTTCTCTAGATCATGAAACATGACCCCTTATTTATGTTTGGGCACAAAGGAAAGCCTACTTTTGCAGAAATAAAAATAAAAATGCCAGACATGAAACATTTTGAATACATGTCATTATCTTCATTATCATCATTATCTCTATCTCATCATAAAAAGGAATGTCATAGATGGGAAACAGTGCGATTCAAAGCGAGGAACACAAGACTGGGACCAAGTCGACCTCAGTTCTAATGTTAGCCCTGCAGCTAGTGAGCCACAACCTCTCTGAATTTAATGTCCTTCATCTAGAAAGTACAAATAATAAGACCGTTATCACAATGATCAAATGAGGAAATGTTCATGATGTGCTTTAAAAACCAAAAATCATAAGGCATTGGTTGTGAAAAAGTATTGAATAATAGGTATTTCCTCTAAAGTTATTTTAAACTATGGTGCCAGAAGATTTTATTCCATGTATTAAAATTATCCTGGAGCACCTGGGTGGCTCAGTCAGTTAAGCTCGGTCAGTTGAGCATCCTACTTCGTTCGGCTCAGATCATGGTCTCACAGTTCATGAGTTCGAGCCCCACATCGGGCTGTGTGCTGACAGCTCAGAGTCTGGAGCCTGTTTCTGCTTTGGATTCTGTGTCTCCCTCTCTCTCTGCCCCTCCCCTGCTTATATTCTCTCTCTGTCTCTCTGTCTCTGTCTCTGTCTCTCTCTCTCTCTCTCTCAAGAAATAAATAAACACTAAAGAAAAATGTAAAAATTATCCCTAGGCTAATACTAAGACAATTTTTGTCAACTCATCACCCTCTTTCCTTACCTATTGCAAATATCTTGTGAATGGGATTTCCTAAAGGCATGAGAAAGTCCATGCTACTTGATTGGAAAAGCAAAATCACTGAAATGAATGGATCACCATGAGAAGAACAAGTGACTCTTTAAAAAACTAGAATCACATGTCCAAGACCTGGCAAGTAAGTGACTAGTAATCTCAGAATCTGTTAAAAAATGTAGGTTTCATTATTTTACGGGTATGATGAGGTCAACACATCAGGAGACAATTGCACTTAACAAATAATTTGTTATTCAGAGTTCCCCAAAAGAAGGGGCATGCCACACCTCCTGGGGCCACAGGGGAACCAATGGGGTCAGTGCAGAGGCAGAGGGATCACTCTTGGGAATGAATACAGTCTGTAGAACTAGTCCCCAACCCAGCTCTCTCACAGAGAAACCCGGGTTAGAAACTACAGATTATTCAGTGGCACCTGGATGGCTCAGTCAGTTAAGCATCTGACTTCAGCTCATGAGTTCCAGCCCTGCATCAGGCTCCGTGCTGACAGCTCAGAGCCTCCATGCTGACAGCTCTGCCCCTTCCCCACTTGCACTCCCTCCCCCCACCTCTCTCTCTCTCTCTCTTTCCCTCTTTCTCTCTTAACATTAAATAAACATTAAAAAAAAGTAAAGATTATTCAGAGCAAACGCATAGCCACTATTAGGGGAAACTTCAAGGAGAAGTTATACTGTCAGTGAGGCAATAACATCTTTTATTTAAATATAGAAAACACTGATAAGTCTTTTCCATAGAGCAGGTTAAGTCTACGTATCCATGTATGCATGTATGTATTGCCCTGTAAGTAGAAATGGTGGTTACATGGCATTTGACAAGAACTGATTTACCTATAATTTATCTATATTAATCATAAAGGGTATATTAATAAGAATCAGGATAGCTAAGTATGTGGCTCTTACAGTTTCATGAGGAATATTTATAAAAGGACTATTTCAGAAAGTATGTAGTTCTATATATGTGCATCACTTCACGACCTGCCATAGTTCCCAGAGGGAGTGGCCCAATTTACCTTGTCACACATCCATAGTCTCATAGCTAATAAGTGGCTAAGTGAATATTTAAACCTCAGCAGTCTGTTTACAGGGTCTGTGCAGGGAATCTCCAGTCCACACTGTATTGTTCCATCTGATCTTCATATCAACCCAATTATTCTCTCTGGTATTTGGGTGTTGTAGGATTTATCATACAAATGGGGATACTTCTGAGAGCGAAACTGAGCAGTATTAAAAACTATGTTGGAAAAACAACCATAAAAAGGGCTGCCTTATTTGAACAAGGACTAAGTTCTCCTGATTATTGCTGATGTGCAATCTGAGGCCTGGAGATGCCTGGTTCATTGGTGCCAGAGCCGGGACCAACCAGGTTTCCACGGTCCTCATCAGGGCCACCCCACCTCACTTCTAGGGTGTCCTGCCTCCCCTTTCCCAGCTGACACTGGTACTCACAAAACACAAACCCAAACTGCCATAAGGAGAAAGCTAATCTACACCTTCAATTAAATAGTTGATGAAGAAGTGAGGCCAAGAAGGTAAAGGGATGAGGACAGATTTCTTGACTCAAGAAAAGGAAACAGCCTGTTGCAAAGACAAGAATCTCCTTTTGGCTCTAGGTCACTGTTCACATTCAGGCCTGTATTTGTAGTATCTACTCCTGACACCATATTCCTAGGAATAGACAAATCAGACAACTGACCATGACATTGCTGGTGTCCTCTCTGTTAACTCTGGTGCTTGGCAGGTGACCTAGCAGAAGAAATGCATCATGTCACATCTCAGTGCTTGTCGCTTGGAGGGAACTGAGGATTTGAACATTCAGAAGGACCACTCATCTCTGTGCATGGGACAGTGGTAAAATGGCACGGGTCTGTGGCCAACATCTTGTGACATTCACAGAGTCTCTGACACGGAAGAACAGGGTGATAAGAACGTTACATCTCCAACATCAATGGAAAAGACTGTGCTTTGTCACTTGTGTGTGCCAATGTGGCATTGTTGGCAGGCCAAAGGATCTGGGAATTGTCTTTAAGATCAAAATGTCAAGGTCTACTTCTTAATACAAGTATAATCATTAATAGAATGGATTTGGAAATAGCGTAACCTGGATTTGTAGCCTCACTTTGACACTTACTAGTGGTGTGACCATCAATGACTTATTTAAAATTTCAAATCCTCATCAAAAAATGGGGATAATGACTATTCATATTTCATAGGACTATTTGAGGATTAAGTGGTATAAAGCATGCAAAGTACTTCAAATAGAACTTTGGTTATTTTTATTAATACTTTTTAAGTTCAGTATAAAATTTAGGTGAACCCAGGGAACATTTTTCAGGAGCTGAATAAAACAACAATATACATTTTTTTAGTCTTAAGGAACAGGATGTTTTAGTTTTTTTTTTTTTTTTTTTTTTTTTTTTTCAACGGTTTAGAGAGGGTATCAATCTTTTCTGACATTCTGTCAGACTTAATTGTCAGAGCATGCACATAACAAAGGCATGGAAATCAAGGGGGAACAATGTCTGTCTCTCTCACAAACACAGACACACAAACAGACACACAATGTTTTCTCAGAAAGATTTTACAGGAATTTGGAGACATATCTTATTATCCTTAAAATACATCAAAGTATATTCTTAAAACAAGGACATTCTATCACATAACCAAAGTACAACTGGCCCAATAATGAAATGTAATGTTATATAATAATATTATGCAACCCATAGTCTGTATTCAAATGTCTCCAATTTCTGGAATAGTTATCTTTATAACTTTATTTATATGTTTGCTTCCTGGTCTAGTATATAAGTCAGGATCACAAACAGCATTTAGTGGCATGGCTCTTCAGTCTCATTTATTCTGTAAAATTCTTCAATCTATTCTCATCTTCCATGAACTTGACATTTTTTTGATTAGTCTAGTTCTTTTGTAGAATATCCATGAATTTGTGCTTGTCTGATGCTTCACTCATAAATAGATTTGTATTATGCATTTTTGGCAATAAAACTATATTGGCAAAGCCTCAGGTGGGTCTCTCTTGGTCTGTATCACGTGGCCCTGTTGCCCTGCAGCCACACCTCTCCCATCCCTCTCTCTAAACTCTGCACTCCTGCCATATTGAGCTATGCTTCTCACCATATCAGAATCTCTGTGTCATATGCCTCTGCCTAGAACACTTTCCTCTGCCTGCCCCTTTGTCGTCTCTCATTCTCCATCATTCTTCTTTCTGATCTGAGCTCCAAGGTCTCTCCTTCCCCAGAGAACATCTCCTTAGACAAGGTTACATTCCCACCCCCACCCCTCTTTCCCTATGGCACTTATGTCTTTTGTAATTGTGTGTCTATGTCCACTTTGGGTCTGTGAGCTCCCTGAGGAGACGGGGTACTGTGTCACACAACCTTCTATCCCCCCATTTAGGCTATTGCTCAAGATACAGAAGGCACAATGGATATGTGTTACATAAATAAGTTATACTTTTACTCCTTTATTGCTTCTGTAATTTCTGATTGACTGGGGTGCTTCAAACTGTCTATCACATGGTGCTATTCCTTTTAATAGGTGTTAACAGAAAATAAATTACTATCGATGTAGTTGTTACTTATAAGACTGGACCTTAAGCCCAGCACCATGCTAACAGGGTTTAAGGACAGCCAACTGTAGGAAAAAATTCCAAGAAGTAAACCAATTATAACCATATGCTTTGTCTAATATTGTATCTGTTTTTTCTGCCTTAGATTTTAAGGACATCTATATCTTTGAGGCACAATGGTTACTTGCCCACAAATTATTGGTTAAGCTAATAGTTTGGTTAAAAATGCAAGCAAAACTAGGGTCAGAGAGGTGATGAACTTACATAAAGTAAAACAAAAAGAATAAAAGAAAGAAAAGAATAAATTTTAAATTATTTTAGAAGTTAAAAGATTGAGCTCATTCAACAGTCTAAACACATTGCTGCAGCTTGCATATATTTATGATCAATAATTTATTCAATGATATGGCAGAATTCACCTAAATTATCTTCTAGAGACAACCAACTAGTCCACCCCAGAGACAATCCTCTCCTCAGGAAGAGGTTCTGCAACAAGGTAGACACTGGATGCTCCTTTGTTTCACCTGGATCCAGAATCTTCCCGTCTGCCTGCTCCTCAAGCTCTGAGGGGAATTTTAGATTGATGTCAGTGATTTCACTAAGCTTCCTTGGACATGTCAACATAGAAATTGTCCTTGAAAACACAGCTCCACATGCTGTGGAGAATTTGCTGAGGAACGCCTTTCTATATATAAATATAACACAGCTCTGGTGCTGTGAATGTAGCATCTGTTAGCTGCTTCCCATTGGGTGGACCACTGATCATGGGGCCAGGGGAGAGACTATGGTGCGGCAGAGTGTAGGAAATAAAAAAGAAAAATACTACTGTTCAGTGTAGACCTCTGTGCAGATCAAGAGGCAGCTAGACCATGAAGTCCAATAGGAACTAGGGGTCCATGCCGGATGCTTAGGATTGAGCACAGAACTGGGTTTCTACATTTAATAATGTTAAGTTGAATTAATTAATTCCCTGTCTTGGTTTTGACTCTATAAGAGAGAGATACTGGCCCTGAAAAAAACTGTCATGTGTAGATACCTGGTAATGTCTTACTACCTGCTCTTTAGCTTGTGGAATACCAACTTTAACCAAAGTACTGTTTAATGTCACCGTATTACCGATGTGGCCATTTTATTGTCAGTGATAAAGCTGAAAATCTCTCAACAAATCACATTACTTTGGGGTTGACAATTGTATAATACAAAAATCCTCTAAAAGCCTTGGTGGTCCAATCGATGCTGACAAACCAAAACAGGAATAACCTGAGTAGTCTGTGGGCACTCAGGGAAGTGACAGTCTCATCACGAGACAGTTACTGCAGGAAGAGAAAAAAAAATCAAAGCAGAGGCCAAAGCTGCCATTTCGCTTGTGCAAAATGAACTTTTATTGCTCTGAATATAAAAAGTGATACTAATGGTTGCCTTTTTTAAAAAGTAGTAATTTAAGCTCTCAGAGAAGAAGGAACTTATGTATAAACTGAAGCTGTACCAACTTTAAACCATGTTATGAACGCATGAAGGAAAATTAGAATGGAGGTTAAATCTATGTGTATCCTGGATTGCATCTTTTCATTGACCCACAGCAATTCTAAGGACAATGTTTTGATTCAGTCCTAGTCCCTCACAGAGGTAACCTAGTCGGGGAGTAGGGGATGTCTACCTGAAAATGTGACATTTAAATTTGTATTTAGAAGATGAACACAAGGTAGCTTAGAAAAAAAGGGGAATGAGAAGAGAAAGAGAGATAGAGAGAGACGGGGGGGGGAGGAGAGAGAGAGAGAGAGAGAGAGAGAGAGAGAGAGAGAGAGAGAGACGGGGGGGGGAGGAGAGAGAGAGAGAGAGAGAGAGAGAGAGAGAGAGAGAGAGAGGAAGGAAATGGGGGATGAGCCCAGGCTCAGGGAACTGAATGTTCTTTGGCTGTATTGAGTAAAACCAAAGACCAAAGGGTGAACTGTGGGAACTCCTTGTTCCATTAAAGTGGCCATAGGGAAAACTGACCTCTTCATAGCTTTCTCCACACAAGGAAAACTCCCTACAAACTCCTTTGGCTTCCAGTGTGTTCAACTTACACTACTTGTGGAAGATTCATTTCTCTAATTCCCCTTTGCATGCTGGCTGGAACTTCCTCTCACTTTCTTCCCATTGATTGTGACCACTGTTAATGCTAAGTACTTACTTAGTCCCTTGATATCTTTCTCTTTCTCTCCCTACTAATTCCGCCACAAGTGCCCATCAATGTTTGCATCTTCCTGAGATTCATCCCATGATTTCCCATTGCCTCATTATTTAATATTTAGGGTGAGCTTATGATTTACCAGCAAAAGTAGGAAACATGAGAGTATATGACTACTACTATTATTCCAAGGAAACAGATGTAAGCCATTATTGTCTCTGGGAAAACTTAAATGTATGGTCACCCCCCTTTCATTGAAAAGACACATATACACAGGTATACACGTGCACACACACATATAAATGTAGCAACTTTTTACTATGATCTCTGGACTTTTTATTAACCATTTAATATACGGTTGACTTGAGCCTCAATCTAAAATGTCATGTCCTAGAGACTAGAGACCCTGTATTATGTCTTTCATTTTCCAATCACTGCTTAACCCTCTGTTAGCAGGTATACAGCAGGTACATAATGAACACCTAGAATGTGATTTTAAAACAAAATAAATGATTCATGGCTGATTACTATACAATAGTCATTCTTGACCTTAATTGCTCATTGGAATAACCTGATAAATCACATACACACACACACACACACATGCCTCAGTCCCATCTCCAAAAGTCAGGTATTCTGATTTAATTTGTCATGGGTTTGGCTTGGGTGTCAGGGCTTTTAAACACTGCCAGGTGATTCTGATGTCCAGCCAACATTGTAGACAAGCCCCAGGGAGGTCATTTGTCAAGCACTGTGGTGATGAAAACACATACTTTGTGAATGAAGAGGCCAGGAAAGAACAGCCCTACAGAATCATAGAATACTAGACCTAGAAACCATGTCAGGATTGAAGCATTATTATTAAGCACTCAGACTTTAAGCCAGATTGATTCAGATTCAAGTTACCTAAATAGGATAGATTCTGCTGGACCCAATAACAAGGAAACAGTAATCTGATTTACTTCTCATAGAAAACATTAAAAGGTATTAAATTAGCATAGATTGCCTCCAGCTATTTTAATTTAAAATATGCTCGCTTGTGGTCAGGCATAAATCCAAAATTGCTCTGAAAACATGATCATCAAATTCCTATACTTCTAGTAAATCACTCCATTCCCCCTGTGGAGGTATGACTTTCATCCAGATGACAGAACAAGGCAGTGTAGGAAGATGGTTTCTTTCATTGTCTGCCAATTGTGGAGACTGTAAAGCAAACAACAGAGGTTGAAGTTCTTGTTTATTGCTTAAATCCAAATCCCTTGATGTTCAACTTACTGATCTGATTCTTGCTCTTCCCTCTAATGGTACCCTGACATCTCTTCCCCATATATATTCCAGTCATTCAGAATTGCTATACTGTGCTTCTTTTTGCTTCTGCCAATGAGATCTTACTTAATTGTATCCTAATCATCCTTGACTTAAGGAGACAGGGGTATCAATGAAAATATGTTTCTCTTCATATTGTCATTTTTGTTGTCCACATCTCTTTACCCCATAGAATGTCAGACTTGCAAGGGCAAAGAGCATGATTAATATTCCTTTATATAGCTCCAAGGATGAGCAGAGAACTGGTCTCTAGTAAGTTCTCAAAAGGGTTGAACCAGTGAAAGAAAGAAAACATATTGATTATACAATGTTAATGGTCAGCAAAACACAAAATTGGATCATTCACATCTATGAGAAAAATGTCTCCTTGTTGATGATGAAAAGGAAAAGATCCCATACAGAAATAGAAAAAAAAGTTGATACTTTTATTTTGTTATTTGGTATTTTTACTTTTTCCCTTTGCTTGGGAAGAAAGCAAAAACTTGCAGCAAAATGGCTCGCTCATCATGGAAAAAGCCTGTTCTGCCTGAGTAAAGAAAATAAGTTTGCTTAATACAGGAGCTTGAAGCCCTCCTGCTATTACAACAGAAGTAGTAGCATGTTGCTTCCACTGAGAGGGGACAGGAAGGAAGTCATGACTTAGAATCCACTGGTCTCAATATCTATTGGCTGTATAGGCCATGGAAAAATTTTGGATATGCCTGAACCCCTATTTTCTCATTTTTAAATCAGTTATAATAACATCTGCTTTATTTGCCTAAGTTGTAAGTGAAGTGACCAGAGTAGTTCAACACATAGGGCAGAAGAATACTTTAGTTTCCTACTCTTCTAAGTCATTCTGGTGCAGGATGTTGATAATGGGGAAGGCTATGCATGTGCGGGGATGGGGGGTACACTATATGGGATATCTCTGAAACTTCGCCTCAATTTTGGATGACCCTAGAATTTCTCTAAAAATAAATCCTTAAACTCCTAATTTTTTTAAAGTGGATTCCAAAGTATAACACTTGAAACTTTGCCACTCAGAATGATTTTCTGTAAATGCTTGCTGTCTGAGTCACTGGGGTGGATCTGTAGTCAATCTACCAATCATTTCAGTATCTATCAACATACTAAGGTAACTCACCTATGAATCAAGCTCAAAACTTTTTGTTGTTGTTGGCTGGTCTCTGTTAGCAGAGAATAAGGTAACTAAAGCAAAAATGGCAGATGGCATTGCTATCTAGGAAACCTGATTGATCAGCTTACTTGTGCCTTACTCCTGCCTGACCTTGGATACACCATTTCTATGTAATTGTATCCAAGTTTATAAACTGCTGAGTCTGAGAGAAATGAATTCATGATGAACATTTATGGTCACATAGTCATGTGATATCATGGCCTGACTCAAGAAACATAGGGAATCTATATTCTGCTTCTTTAATGGATTTGCCCTTAAAATCTATATGACATTGTTGCCCATTATAGATACATCTAATACCAACATGTGTGATGGGTCATATGGTAGAACTTGCACCACATCCTGAATTTGATTCAGAGCCTTTATACAGTGCAGGGTCCACTCAAAGCAGGTAGTCTTTTATGCTACTGGGCAAATGCTTTGGAATAATATAAAGTGTAAACTACACTACCCTACAACATGAAGAAGATAATCAAGCTGTGCTTCTTTCTTAGTGGTGGGAGGTGCAAGAGAAGCAACAATTTGTGTTTTATTTTCAAGCAGATACTCTGTTATGTCAAGCACATGTGATCCCTAAAAATGCCACTTTTGTGCCTGGCCCCCAAACTCTTACAGAATTTACCTCCCACCTTAAAGTGTATATGACTACCCAAAGCTCCAACATATTTGCGATTTCCTGCTCATCTGGTCTGATTTACATAATGTTATTAAACTAGTAGAACAACATAATGTTCTGTAGACTGTCCAGACAGTGAAGATCATTTGAGACTATATTATACCAAAGGATAGTAGAATAAATATAGCCCTAAAGCATAAATATAAATGTATACTGTTGTGTACCCTCCATGAAGGCAAAATATTTTTGATAATTCTTGGTAGGGATGGGGAAGAATACATTTTCCAGATCAATGACCTCATAATATATAACTGAGGTTTTGTCAATCTGCTCTAGCAAAGATACCTCATCTGGCAGAGCATCTGCATATAGATTTATTACTTCATGGATTTTTGTGATAATTTGCTGCCATCTTCCCATATCTATGTTTTTTGGTGGAGCCATTAAACATGGTTACAATCTGGGCCATATTCCTGGCATCCTTTACGTCTTCAGGTATGCCACTAATCTTTGCCTCCTAATTCAGCTTCAGAGTCAGGGCTAGAGTACGTGATCTTGAAAGTGCAAGTTTTCTTAAATTTTGTGCCTTAGGTGCCTCACTTATTCCACCCTAGTCCTGGCCTTCCTTGGGATACATTATTGTTTTTAATTTAAAATCTTAGTCTTTGTGGCTTTCAGCACTTTGGTAGTTCTTACCCCAAAGGCCAAGGAACTGGTGGAAGCTCCTACCAACAACCACATATGCTTACTCCAACTACACATTTGAGGACCAAGGGAATGATCCCTGGGAATACTCATATCCTACTTTAAGAGGGGCACAATAATGACATGTCTGATTCCTGGGCTTTAATGTCAAAGTGGATCGTGCATCTAATATTCTTCAAAATGCCATAGTATTCCCATTTCTCAAATGAAAAGTTATCTATTTGTAGTCTTGACTCTCTTTGAGAATGAGGGACTACATTATTGTATATACTTGTGGAATTATATGATCCTTCCTCCTGAGAACACAACCTATTCACCAATGTATTAGTTCAGTTCCATAACATTGAGCAAATGTGGGCCAAGAATTATGATTTTATTATTAGGGTATCTTACATTTGCCCCTTGATTGTTCTCGATTTCTTTGGATTGAACAGATTAAGCAACACTCTTGTTTCCAGCCTAACATTCTTGCCCTTAGAAATACTATGTTTTATTAATTTTTTCCATAGCTCTCTATGAGTTAGGCTTCCCTGGCTGTCATTCTGCCTGTATAACTCATTATCAGTTTTGTGCCCACCTATCTAATGTTTTAGGATGGCAACCTGGCCCCTGTGATTTTAGCATCCCACCATTTCACTGTTATTAGGCAGGTCAATTTTGTAACAGCATCTCCCACCGTAGCCTCAACCTACAGAGGACAGTCAATGTGAACTTACAAGTGATGCTGGGGCTCCTCTCACCAGGGCATACCTTATCTCTTTGAAACACAAAGCCCTCTAGTCCTGTCACAGAACAAATCCAGCTAGTTTGTAAATAGCCTTCCATAGTATACACACTCTAGTATTTTCATGCCTCTGAACCTTTTAATCCCTTTTTCCAATATCTACCTCAGTGGCCCTGACATTTCTACATCAGTTTATTATGAGCCATCACATTATTAAAGGCTTCAGGAGCTACCCTAGCAGCATATCAGCACTGTCTCCCAGAGTCTTGCTAGAGGGTTAAGTCCTGTATCTTGGGATAGATCATTTTCTTCAGCAACATATTTCTTGCCCAACTATGTGTTTCTGTCCCTAGATGAAGCATCCTCAGGATCCAGTCCTACATATAACTTCCTGGCTTCTGTCAGTTGGAGCTGTCTTGGTTCTATGGGTCCAGCAGCTCCATGAAGTAGAGTACTTCCCAACTTTAGTAATTTAGATTCCCCTGACTTGCGTGTGCTGTGATTAACCCTACATACTGGTCTTGGGACAGGATGGGTTATAAGGGTTGATTCTCAAAGGAGATTTAATCTTATAAGGCAGAAGACTGTTCTTTGTCTTCAAATGATGGGGGAACACTGGCTTTTAACAAGGAAGAGTGTTCTACTTCTTAAGCTTGGGGACTTATGAGGATTCAAGATTTACGAGTTTACCTAATTGAGGCAATAACCAGACCTTTATTTCCCTATGTCAATCTGCCATTTGATGGAGGGGTGCCTTGGAGAGGGGTGTAAACATGGGTAAAGCAGTTCCCTTTGGCCAAGAGAATTTTCTGGGGAGAAATAACACAGCTGAGATCTATCACGAGCAACATTCCCTGAAGCCAGGTTAGTGAATGCCTGAGTCCTAAAGGGGAAACTTCAGTGACACACCACAATACACAACACAGACTGCCTTACATTTTCTGTCCTGGACTCTCAGGGCATCTCATGCTTGGTAGAGGATAGCAAGAATGTGGGAGACAGGGGCGGGAAATGGCCAAAAGTGGTTAATTCTCAAACAGTTTACGCAGTTCTGGAATATTGCTTGTTCTACGTATGGCACCGCAAAAGGGAAAATAGAATGCTATGCATTATATTGAGCCTTAGAATCCCAGAAAACTAGATTTTAATTCCCTGTCGGCTATCTTGGGCAAGTCAATTTATCTCTAGGTCCTAGATTCTCCCTCTGTGGAGGATGGTTTTGTAGTAATACCTCTCTTGAAGGATTGGGAAAATTTTCCTAGGGCCAGAGGTCTGAAAATCTCCATTTCAACATCCCTTGCTGCTTTGGCAAGAGGAACTTAACTGGATTTCCCTCCTATGCCTACCAACAAGTAGTCAATGTCTCAAGAGTGTGGGTGGGTTTGGGTAGAATCATTTACTCTTTCTCAAACGAGTATATTAAAGAGCTATTTAGAAGGTTCGCCTTAAGTAGGAGTACATGCATTCCGTGCTGGTGGAACATGGGTTTTTCTCTACATGAAGCTACTTGCCTGGAAAGCCTCGTGCCACAATTCCAGATTCATTATCTGTATGCTCAGCTGACCAGCCCTGGCCATCCAAAGCCTTAGGCCGGACTCAGAAAAAAAATGAATAAAAGAGTACCTACATATACGCACTTTTCCATGTGCCCAATGCTCTCTGTAAAGGCTTCCAAAACTTTCATAATCCAAAACACGCAGATATGTGTTACAATTTCAGAATCACTAAAGAGGGGATTCAGTTATGAGGAACAATGAAACCTGAAGAGGACTGACTTGATTTTGGATCCTACCAGGTGTTCAAAGAAAGCCAACTGTTTTCTGAGTAGATCACACCTGTTTAATTAGCAATAATAAGAGCCTTTAGATGATCACAGAGAAATTAAATAGCTAAAGATAAATGACCTAAGAGGGCTAACAATTTAATCCTAACTGAAGAACAAACAGAATGCAATCTAAAAATATAATCACAAGTAGAATTGTAGGTTAATGACCTTGTACTTTATAATTTAATGGAGCACACATAGTACCAGGCTGAAAGTAATGGATTATAGAAAATAAATACATATACTGGCATTTTATGAATAAATTATTCTAACACAAATTGCAATTAAATTGCTTTGTTTTAATATGATTTAGTAATTAAGCCACAAGTGGCTTACTGCCTGGTTATTGCCTGAACAGGCATCAAACAAAAGTATTGGACTCAGCTAAAATATATTTGTGGAATATCCCCAAACTTTTTCCTTCGTTAGGGTGCAAGTTGCTAGGAATATTAATTACATGCAAAATAATTTTTTTTCCTTTTCCTCCCCCTTAGGATATATATCTTTATAGGAAAAGCATTATTATAATAAGTAGCTAGACCTGAGCCCTCTTTTATGCAAGAAATGCTGTCAATGCTGACTCAGTCCTCTCTCCAAGAGGGGCTTGTTTCTAGTTCATTCAATTTTACCTACCCACTGTCTTAACTATATGTTAACCTATCCTGGTTTCTGTGTCCTTCTTCTGTTAACCTGTCCCTCTTCTGTGTCCCTCTTCTATGTCTCTGTGTGTAGCTCTATAGCATTGACATGTCACATTCCAATCATCAGTCTATGGATATGCTTGTGCAGGTTTCTGTGGTGTGGATCATGACACACTGTGTGTTCAATAAATATTAATCACTTAAGGGAGGGAGGGAGGGAGGGAGGGAGGGAGCGAGGGAGGGAGGGAGGGAGGAAGGAAGGAAGGAAGGAAGACAGAGAGACAGAGGGAGGGAAGAAAGAAGAAAAGGAGGGAGGGAGAACAAAAGAAAGGTGATATGTCCTGTAGGTCAGTCAACTCACTGCCTGTCCATTTGTATTGTTATTCATTTTAAGAAACAAACAGTGTCTGAGTTACAGAGATCTATAAGAGTTAAAAGAGAAACACTCCCCCCACCACCCAGAGAGAGACAGACAGAGAGAGAGACATCCTACTGTCCCTGCCCTTCACAGTGTCACATTTACCTGCCCCACCCACCCACCCAAGTTAAAGAGCACCTTTATTTCAGAGAATAACATGAACACGGAAACCCAATACACAAATAGGACCCCCTAGCCTTGAAAATTTTGGGGCCAGGGCCCCTCTGCCCTATAAGAAGTGTTTGAGGTATTCAGATAAAGTACCATCTACCCATGGGCAAATGGCTTGGTGAGCAAAGGACAACCCTGCACAAATTAGAAAAAGGAACAGCACTGAGCAGAGCCAGTTTAGAGTGAGTAGTGTGGCTATGGTGCACCTGCACATCGTCACGCCCATTAACCCCCTCCCGAGAAACATCTGTGCAGTGCATAAACTTCATAACACTGTACAGAATAGCACTTACTTCACAGAAAAGCTTAAAAAGAAACTGTTCTAGGAGGGCCTGGGTGGCTCAGTAGGTTAAGCAGACAACTCTTGCTTTCAGCCCAGGTCATGATGCCACAGATGTGAGATCGAGCCCCGCATTAGGCTCTGTGCTGGCAGCATGGAGCCTGCTTGGGCTTCTCTCTCTCTCCTTCTCTCTCCGCCCCTCCTCCCTGCCTATGCTCTCTCTTTCTCTAAAAATAAATGAATAAACATTAAAAATCTGTTCTACAAATTTTCAAAGATTTATATCATTTTACATGCTTACAAATATTGTTTATAAGATATGCATACTCAAATTTGATGTAACTCACATTAAAGAGTAAGAAAAGGAAGTTGTTGCAAACATTGTGTAAAAAAGTTTATAAAAATAATTATATTATTAGTAATTTTAACCCAGTAATTCTAGGAGTAAAAACTAATGAAATGTTTTCTCTAACCTTCAAAAAGCCTTTATACATAGAAATGTTCAGTGTAGTCTGTGGTCAAATTGGAAGTGATAAGATGTTTATCAATAAACCCATTGGAATATAATTAAACTGTTACTTATTTTACTATATATGTTCAGAATAACATTGGGAAATGATGATATTATAAGTCTTATTTAACTATAAAATTTTATTTATCCAACTTATTTTTAAATGTGTTAAAATATAATAGCAAAACCAGTATTATTTTATTTTTTCTTATTTTCAGGTTTCTACAATTTTTCTGCAATTGTATTTATTATTTGCCTGATTACAAATATTAGAAATCCCAAGGAATTTCATGCTAAATATACATTTGTCACACAACTACTCTGTCCCTGGCATTATGCTAGATTCTCAAAAGATTACAGGGAAAAAGATAACGTTTCTTGTCTTTAAAAAACTCATAATTTAGTGTCTTACAAAAAACCTTAATTAAAAAAAAAGTTGCATGTAGCATATTCTAAGAGGTGAGTAGAGTCAAAGGAATCATAAATCCCCACAGAAGGGATGTTTATTTGCTCAGGGCCTTAAAGGAAGTGCTTCTTGTCCCTATCTCCCTCCTGGTAAGGTCAGCTGGGCCTCTCTGAGGGTTTCCTACTTTGACATAAGTAAATGAAGGGATTTCTGATGTAAAATAAGATCTAATGAAAATAAAAATCCTCTCTATGCTTGAAGAACAAACTAGAATACAGACAAAAGGAGAAAATAATTGTGAAGAGACTAGGCTGGGGGAGGGAGATTTGGCAAAGGAAACAGAGTTTATGATTTATAGGAAAAGATACCACTTTACACTCTGGGGGAAAAATAAGCTTACTGGTATCAAATTAAGTAGGTGCTTCATTTATTTATGATTATGACAAATAACCTCAGAAATAGGAGGATTAGACCAACTTGTAACCATTCATTTTGGACCAGGGCAGCCACCATGTTTATGTAGGGCACAAAGAAGGAGCCTGCCCCAGGAGAACAGCAGAGAATACCTCCTCTCCACCGGCAGATCCCCCCAAGGAGAAGAAAAGGAGTTAAACTAAGTATCCCAGTTTGTTCTTTGCAACTTTACAAACTTTACTATAAGACATAACATTCTATATCCCCTGTGGTAGAGGGAGTAAATGGTAGAGGGAGTAAACTCAGAGAAAGAGTTCAGAAATTACCCTAATCTAGCTCTTATCACAGGGAAAGAAATATCATCCATTCTCAATGCAAACAAATTACCAGTGAAGCTTGTTTAAAATGCAGATTTGTAAGCTACACCCACAGAGATCTCCTTCATGATGCTAGGATGTAGCTCACAGCTTTGTATTTTTAACATTCACCTCCCTCACTAACCCTGAGGCATCTATTAGCATTGACTTTTGGACCACACTTTTAGAAACCATAAACCACCTCATGTCACCTATTTATGTGTTTTGTTTTGTTTTGTTTTTTAAGGAAGACCTAATAAGATAATGGAAGTAAAATATGTAATTACCTAGCTATTTATTATAACTAGTGTTATTATTAGTTCATTGAATTCTGATGCTGCTTACATTCTGGTCCACAGAGTAATTATGGTTTTGAAGAAAATTCTCTTGCCTTCATTTGGTTCAAAGGATGTTTAAATCACAATACACAAAGTGTTCCATGACCACTCAAGTGAACTGAAAGCATTTCTTTAATTTCTGAAATATCAGTTACTAGAAACACTCATCAAAACTCCACAGCTGATACTTCTCCAAGAGTTCTTCACTGAGCCTAAATAACATAAGAGCCCTTTCAACCCTGGCATTCAAATAATCCTGATTCCTGGAGTGGCAAGTAGAATTCTAAGATTCCTGGCATCTGGCATGCACACAGGTCCCAGAAATCTACTCAGACACTAAGGTAGGTAATGACACAGAGGGCTTTGATGGATGTAACTATGGCCCTCAATCTGCTGGCCTTGAGATAGGGAGATTATCTAAGTAAGCCAGACAAATCACATGAGTGCTTTATATATGAGTCTAGAGGTCAGAGGGAAAAAAAAGGGGGCGGGGAAGAAGGTAAAAAGTTTTAAAAAATGTGAGAGGGATTTAACCTGAGAAACTCTGCTGCTGGTTTTGAAGATGGAGATAGCCACGTGTCAGGAATATGGGTGGCTTCGAGGAACTAGGAGTGGCATCCTGCTGGCAAGCCAACAAGGAAACATGAACTGAGTTCTACAGCTGCAAAGAAGTGAATTCTGCCAACAACCAGTGTAAATTAGAAGTGCTTCCAGATCGAAATGCAGCATGAAATTCAGCCGGCGAAACCCTAAGCACACAACTCAGTTGCATGGTGTCTGAATTTCTGACCTTCTGGGCCGATGAGCATTGTTTTAAGCTCCTACCTTTGTGGTAATTTGTTTTCCAGCAATAGAATAATACTCTGGGTGTCTTGGCTGAAGTGCTCACTGAAGCTATAACATTTTATTTCTCCCCAGATCTGTTAAGTGGTTTTTCTAATGATAGTTGAGCTGTAATCGGATAAATTCTGACCTGTTTTCTTGCTCAGCAACACAAAAGTTGGCCAATGGTAGGAGGATGTTTGCTCCAATGAGGTGCCACAGGGCTTGATATCTGCCCATTTCCCCCTTTCCAGAAGGTTTATAAGGGATATTTTCTTGGTTTGCTGGTGCTTAAGTTGTCGATGTTCAGTTGCTTTAAGCAATTCTGACACCATGCTTTGGATGAAGCAGAAAGAGAAATGCTTGGATGTTCATCTTATATTGTCAGTGAAATCCCTATTCAGAGGGATGACAGTCCCCCCTCTGTCCCCAGATGAAAGTTGGAATCAATAGCCACTTCGAGCACTACTGTCTTAGTTAACAATATATTTTATTGAATTAGGATGGTGAATGATGGAGATGTCCTTGGGTCTTATCAATTATGAAAAAGATGCAGTTTGAAGTAAACAAGATGGGCCCTGTCTTGGCAGAGATCAGCCAGGCTATGCCTCTGCGGGGACAGGCTTTCTGAGCTAGGGGATGATCAGATTTGGCCTTACTGAACTGGGCGCCAATATAATGCAATCACAATCTCTTGTGCTCAGCCTGACTCACTGATGACATCTCCCTACAAGGCAGGCCTTGACCTTCAGGAAGCTACTATGAACAGTGATGTCATTGTAGTAGCTGTGATTTGGAGGGCCCTTCCTTAGTGCCAGGCACTGTGCTAAGTGATAAATTTATAACTGCTTCAAGCAATTGAGTATGGTAGAGGTGACATTATGGGACTTCAGTGTCTAGGTCACATTAGACCATAGGTCTTCCTTGTTCACTGACATACTCTTAGAACTTTGAGACACTACATAAATCTATCCTGAAAAAAAAAAAAAAAAACATGCAGGAAAGTTCACACTTAAGCTCTCCTGTCTGTTGTACCACTGAGCCCAGCCTTCCAGCCACCCTTACCAAAGTGTCAGACATGTGAGTTAGGCCTTTATAAATATACTAGACCAGACTGCCTGCCAGTTGTATACCAGAAGTGACTTTCACCCATGCCACTTGGAATGGAAGATCACTCAGTCACACCCTGCTTGAGTTTTTAATCCACAAAAGTGTGAGCTATAATATAATAGTTGTCACATTAAGCTACTAACTTTTCAAGCACCAGCAAAAGATAACTGGAACAACTGTGTGTGTGTGTGTGTGTGTGTGTGTGTGTGTGTGTGTGTGTGTGTGTTTGCGTTGAAATATGGGGATACAGGTGATCTTGATGGCTTCATCTCAGTCACAGAAAGTGGCTTAAAGGGGCTAGGGGTAGTCCATCCTTTTGTTTTTAAAACATAGCCCAGAGCCATCCTTAGTTTTTAATCCTTATCCATCTGAACCACCATAGTCCAAAGTGGCCTGAATAGTTTTTGGACCATCTGGTTGGAAAGATGAGGAGACTGGGAAGAGTGAAGAAAGTTGCCTTGTTTTTGTTCTAAATCATGCACTAGTGATTAAAGCATGTTAATCACTTTAGATGGCTTGAAAGTACTGAGATTTTATGATGGTCAGGTTTTTCTCCATCATGCCATTGAAATGGGAGCAGAAATTTAGAGATTTTTCCAGAGATAAATATTAATTATATAAATTATAAATATATATAATTATATATTATATTTAAGAATATATAGTATATAATATTATATAACCTTAATAATGTATTATACATTATATTATAGAATAACATTATTAACTATGTTTTCAAATACAAGTTTTATTAATTTATATTATTAGTTATATTAATATTTTTTGTGAATAACATTAATAGTATTTTTGGTAATGCAAAACTATTATCATTGTCATTGTTACCAAATTACTTAAGTAAATTAACCATCAGAAGAAATCAATGAGCCCTGTAATCACACTTACTTGTAAAAGTGCTAATTGCTTCAGCATAAAACCAGGTTTTGGGGGCAGCCAAGCATTGATAGTTAGCCTCCCTCTCCTAGGAAAAATCACTTCAAACTGGGCAAAAAACACACCCACCAGTGTATACACATACAGCACACACACATACACATCCTAGTGACAGCTTTCCTTTGATGGTGATAAAAGCTGAAGTATAGGTCCCTTCTGACCAGTATTTGCAAACTTGATTTGTGCCTCCAAATAGCCTAGGTCCACAAGAAATGTTAAGTGTCGGGAGGAGGTAACTTAGACGTGTCATAGCCAGAGAAACAAGCCTATTGCTCCTTGTGTATGGGAGATTCCCTGTTAGGTGTTCCCATCGGGCATATTGGCATTAACCACTGTAGTGTGGTGAATCAGAATACAAGCTCTAGAGTCTGGGTTTATATTCCATCTAAACATCTTAGTTTCTGGGTTATCTTGGATATTATATTTTATATTTCCAAGACTTATTTTACATTTTGTGAAATAAAGAATAATGATATCAGCTACCACATAGGGGCTTCCTGAAGATCAAATGAATTAGTGTAGAACTAAACACAGTGCCTGACTTAAATACATTCTCAATACCTGTTACATAAAGAAAGATACAATGGTAAGGTTGGCTATGACCAGAAGAAACTCAAGGGTCCAAATCAGAAGCCACATATTAAGGGTGTACCAGGCCAGAGCATAGGTCATCTGACTGCCAATCCAAACAGGCTACCCCAGAACCACAACCTAACTGGGCTACTCTGGCGGAAATGGAGACATCTACAATGGAGAGAGCCAGATCATGAGGGAGGTTTTAAGCAAAGGGTGCAAATTAGAACCTAGTGTCATATCAGATTTAACATGCATGTGGCTGAAGGTACTATAGATCTGCTGGCCACTGATCTTAGCAGGGTTACCACTTTTAAAGGGGTGATGGTAATACGGGCACCAAAAAATAAAGAGCCAGTTTTTTTTTCCCTGAAATTTAAGAGCCATTCATTCTCTTCATTCCTACCCTAAGACATGTTTATCCTTCCATCAGGCCCAACTTCATCCTTGGATGAGCACCTTGGTTATTGTAGCCTTTGCCATGGATTGGATAGGTTATGACCCTTCCAAAGTATAATATCAGCTAGAGTATCTGGAAAGTTCATTAAATCTATTTTAGGAATCTGTCAATCTATGCCCATTAATATGGGCTCCCAACTGTTCGTACCTTGGAGTGTGTGCCATACCATGTGCCCCAAGCCTAAATCCTGTATCCTAACCAAATCTCAGCAGAAACCAGCTATAGCTAAATATAACAGGATAAGATACCTGAGTAGGATATCTATCATGGAAGGAGGAGTAAGCCAATGGGACCCCCAAGGTTGGGAATTCAAATAGGGAGATACAGAATTCCAAATGGTGGATTTAAGAGGTACTGGTAAGTCAGGACTAGGGCTCCTCATATCAGGACATGTGCAAACAGATATATATGAAGTAGAGCCACAGAGAAAGCAGATGAGTAAAAGAATGGAACAGATGAGGAAAGAAATCCATAGAAACCCTGAGAAAAAGGGATTAAATTTAAAAAAAAAGGAGGGGTGTCTGGGTGGCTCAGTCTGTTGAGTGTCTGTTGATTTCATCTCAGGTCGTGATCTCACAGTTGTGAGATCAAGCCCCGTGTCTGGCTCTGTGCTGACTGTGGAGCCTGGTTAAGATTTTCTCTCTCTCTCTCTCTCTCTCTCTCTCTCTCTCTCTGTACCCCCCTCTTCCCTTCTCTCTAATTAAAACAAAAACAAACAAACAAACAAAAAAACAACCAAGACTTGATCTTCCCAAAGCTTGGTGTTCTGCTTTCCTTGTGTCCCATGAGACTTCCCGGTGGTCCTTCCATCCTCCCTCTGAATTTGAACTTGTTTGTCTGTCTTGCCTCAAAATGCATCTTGATTAGAAGAGCAGCGTGTGTTTATTATGAAAGTAGAGTTTGAGTAGTCTTTTGAGACATTTTTCATGCTGTGAGAGTGACTTGGGGACATAAGCAAGAAAATAATTCAATAACTGCCTGGGGCAATCACAGAGAAGCTACCTTTTCCCATTTCATCTAAGGTAGGACATAGAACCCTTCCCTAGGAACCCATTTCAATGGTACAGTAGAGGACTTAGAACCCAGTGGATAAGCACAGGGCATGGAAGAGGCACAGAGCAGGCTTTTATTTTATTTAATTTTTTTTTTAATTTTTTTTTCAACGTTTATTTATTTTTGGGACAGAGAGAGACAGAGCATGAACGGGGGAGGGGCAGAGAGAGAGGGAGACACAGAATCGGAAACAGGCTCCAGGCTCTGAGCCATCAGCCCAGATCCTGACGCGGGGCTCAAACTCACGGACCGCGAGATCGTGACCTGGCTGAAGTCGGACGCCTAACCTACTGAGCCACCCAGGCGCCCCCAGAGCAGGCTTTTAAATCCAATGTTCAACTACGGGCTATGGTTGCTTCTCTGAACTTCAGTTCCCATACATGTAAGGAATGAGTATGAATTTTAAAGAGTTTTGTACACATTAAATATAATAAAGTCTATAGAGCTTCTAGTCTTTTCCTGGCACATGGTAATTTCTGTTTGTTCATATGGTGTTTTTGTGTAAATTAGAAAAAGAAGCCCCTTCCTCTGGGTGGCCAACTTGGCAAGTGGAGTATGGGCAGGATTCCAGACACTAGTTTTCTCCTTGGCTGGGGGCCCTTGTGTGATGTACAACTCGCACAACAGTAGATGGGGGCCCCGCGGAGTCCAAAATCATTAACCGATTTATCTTGATGTTTTTGAAGATAACACATATCCGAGTGCATTTCCTTCAGGAAAACAGCACAGATACACACATGGAACTTGCAACTAGTATTTTTTTTCATTGTACAAATAGTTTTATTTTTTTTAAAAAAAGGATAGTACAGGTGAAAATAAAAGTGTCATCAAGGTTTCCAGATGGATAGGAAAATCAATGCAATTCCTGGTGTTGCCAATATCACCAATTATATCTCATTGGGTGTAATCAAAAGTGGTTTGCACTCACCTATTACAGATTATTTTTTTCACCTGACGCTTGGTCACTTGTCACCTCAACCACTGAACCGGAAGCAGGATAAAATTAAACACACATCCATGTCTCCTAAAATCATGCCTACTAGCTGGGGAGTAGTCAATCTATCAAGTATACTGAGTACATAATTCAAATTAAAATCAGAGGGAAAAAATGCTTTGCTTAATTTCATATATGTGAAGAGTTAGGTTACTGACAGATTTATGACATTCAACATGCTGACACTTTCCACTTGCTGACATTTTTTACTCATTTCCGATTGAGGACAGGAAGATCAGTTAATCTTAAGGCCCTTTGGATGATTTTTCCCTGGGTCTCGACAGAGCTTAAATCTGTCAGAGAGAAATTTATTCAACCTGATTTGATGTTACAAATGGTAGTGGTCTGAGGCCCTGAGCTGCAGCAGTTGTAAAAGTGACAGACTTCCCCAAGTGGCATTTATAGAGGTCAACACCATAAAAGGGTCTTGTGACGCACAACCCCAGACTGAGGGCACTGCTCAGCCATGCTGTGTTCTCTTTTGACAGCGGGCGGAGGGAGGGAGGTGATAGTAAAAAGAACTCAGAACCATATGATCCCCTCACCCCCAGATCAAAAGGGACAGGGAGAGGTTTTTTTAAAGAAGGGCTTCAAGTCAAGGCTGAGAATTTAGGAATATCATTTGGGGGAAATGCAAGGGAAAATATTTTGTTGCAAAGCTGACAACTCCCAGCTGGGTGTGTCGAAGGATTCTAGAGTAAAGACATGCAGGAAAGCTCCAGTGGGTGATGAAGACCATGAGAAAGCTGAGAATGGCAATGCACCTGTAAACTGGGACTCCAGGTTTTCTTTCCATCTCTGTGCCTTGTAAAAGTAGCATTCCAGCCCCCAATTCCAAACATGAGAGAAAGTATCCCCAATTCCGAACATGAGAGAAAGTAGTAAGTTTTCCATGAGATAAGTCTAAAGGTGCCTAGCACACAGGAGGGGGTCAAAAAGGGGTCCTCCCCCTTTGCTCAGGAAAAATACCCTGTTCTTCTCCTACTAGTAATGAACAGGGAAGAATTGGTTCTGCCCAAAGAGGAGCTAAACTTGCAAATTCCAGACGCCATGACAGAAAAGCACCCTCTCAGCAGGACGTAGAGTTTAGAAACCATCCCATCCTCTGCCACCCCACCTCCAAAAGCCAGGCAAATATTTGCCTCAATGAGCAGAGAAGTACTTCACTGATTTGCCACACTAAGTACGCATCTGTCTCCCGGATCACAGTCCTACAGGAGACAGGGATTTGGGACACTAGAGTAGCCAAAATAAGCAGGAGGAGGAAGGAACAAATAAACAAGACATTGCAATTTCCCAAGCCTCAATGAAATTCACATTTCTTTTCTGAGAGAGAGGGAACAACTGAGTGAGGGGCAGAGGGAGAGAGAGAGAGAAGAGGGGTTTACCCCAAGCATGGCTTGCGTTCACCGGATGTGGGACTCGAACTCAGGAACCGTGAGATCATGACCTGAGCCAAAGTCAGATGCTTAATGACTGAGCCACCTGGGTGCCCAAAATTCACATTCTTTATAGAAAAACAAGACACCATTTGCCAGATATTTCCTCATTATCACAAATATGTCATTAAATAGTAACACAAAGACACTTAAATCTTACTAAAATATGAGGTAGAAAAAGCTGAAGTGTAAATTTGGAGTTTTAAATTGAACAGGAATGGCACAATGCTGAGAAAGTGGTAATCTTTTTCAAAAGGAAAAAAATAAATGAAGGTGGGGGAGAAATGAGAAGACGTATTGCTAAGGGTAATTCCCTGACTTTTATTTGTAAGCAAAAGAGCAGGTTAAGTGCACAAAGCAGCTGACAGATGACACTGTCTGTTTTCAAGACCGTCATGAAATCCTCTCCCTAATTGTGAGACTCCTGTGATTTAAGATGACTTTAAGGTTCCTAGTTGTTTCGGAATGCATCCTGCCTGAATTGGAACTCTAGAATAAGACTTCTTAGATGTGAGACCATGGGCAGGTCACCCTGACTCTCCAAGTTTCAGATTCCTCCTTCCTAATGCTAGTAATGAACTCATGAGACTTTCTGAGGAGTAAACAAGATTGCATACACAGAGTACTTACCCAGGTGCTTGAGTCATATGCATTATTCTATTATTACTATTGTTATTGTTGTTAATATTCTGGAATATTTATTAATCCAGAAACAGAAACAGTCATAAACAGCCTTCAGTGGGAAGATGTCAAAATGCATCATAGTCTACTTTGCATTTTCCTAGGTGGTTGTCAGCTGGGAGTTGGTCAGTTAGAACTCAGGCACTTCCAGAATGGTCTAAGCCTACTTAAATCTTATTTATTTAGAGAGAGAGAGAGAGAGAGAGAAGGTGAGGCAGAGAGAGAGTAAGAATCTCAAGTAGGCTCCACCTGTCAGCGCAGAGCCAGATGCTGGGCTCGGACCCTGTGAGATCATGACCTGAGCCAAAGCCAAGAGTCAGACACTTAACGGACTGAGCCACCCAGGTGCCCCAAGTCTAAGCCTACTTAAAAGGAATGAAGGTTATGGAATTTGTAGCCAGAAACCACCAAGAGTGGAGAAGCTGCCCTAACAGAGGCTGCTTGGGGAATTAAATAACTTTAGGGCATCATTCAACTCTCCATCAACAGAAGATGACTGATCTAAAGTCCCTGATGCCAAATAACCTAATGGGTTTAGGGTCCTCTGCGGGGGAGGCAGAGGCTCTATGAATAAATGAAACTCCAAACCACACAGGCAGGCAGCTGCAGTCTTTCATGAGCATTAATTTTGCTTAATATTACCAATTTTAAATTCTGCAAATACATACAAGCATAACAAATAGAAAAGCACAAAGTGATCATTAGGGTTATAATGTGTGTGTGAATATGCGATCAGAATAGGCACACTGCAAATAAAGTACTATATAAATGCTAAATACTTCACCATTTGCTACTACAATAATGTGTCATATGGCCAGAGTTCTTAAGTACTTTATGTTCTCTGCTGGTATGAAGTCATTAATCCCATTTATACAATTAATGAGGAAACCCTGGGTCCAAATTAGGGACAAGAGCAGGGGGGGAAAACTGGAATTAACAACAAATGATGGGTCATTTTCCTCTCAAGCTGTAATGATGCTTTGCTAAATAACACATTTTCCCCTGAACCCTATTTTAAACACTGCACAATCCTCTCTAAAAGGAGCTGATTATTACTACTACATCAATTACTTTGAGTTGGGTGACCTACACATTGCCACGACCCAGAATGAACTTGGGTCCTTCAAAAGCCTCCTCTAGAGCATTCACATTTCAATTAGCCCTGAAAACTGAATTACTTGCTTTCTAGGTGTCAGTGACACAGGGTAGGGAGGTAGAACATCCACTCTGCAAGACTGCCCATTTTCGGGGTGCCTGGGTGGCGCAGTCGGTTAAGCGTCCGACTTCAGCCAGGTCACGATCTCGCGGTCCGTGAGTTCGAGCCCCGTGTCAGGCTCTGGGCTGATGGCTCAGAGCCTGGAGCCTGTTTCCGATTCTGTGTCTCCCTCTCTCTCTCTGCCCCTCCCCCGTTCATGCTCTGTCTCTCTCTGTCCCAAAAATAAATAAAAACGTTGAAAAAAAATTTTTTTAAAAATAAAAAAAAAAGACTGCCCATTTTAAAGTCGTGACCCTTTCATGAAGGAACACAGGGTATCTTCATGGTGAAAGGAATGAGCTCTGGAGCCAGACAGACCTGCTTTGAACCTCTGCTGCATGTTAGGCTGAATAACCTTTGGGCAAGTTACTTAACGTCTTTGAGTCTAGGATTCTTCATATTTAAAATAGAGGTGCCAGTAGCACCTACTTTTAGGGTTCTTGGCAAGAGTACTTATGTTTATTAACAAATGAATAAATTCAGAATAAGAACAACAACAACAAAGGTAGAATGTGAAGAACGAAAAGAAAAATCCAGACACATCCTTCAATAAAAGATCTGAGATAAGATAGTCTAGATGAATCCTTCCCATAATCTGAATCTCTCCTTCTTGAAGTTAATAAAAAATGTCTCAGTCAGGAAAAATGTGAATTTGTAAAGGACAAAAGTCATCTTCTGCGGCCTGAACCCCAAAGACTACCAGGGTAACAATAATCCACTATTTTTTTTTGTATTGATGTTGGTTTGTAGTGTTGATCATGATGGCTTCCTCAGTGTGTCGGGGGCGGGGGGTGGTATATGTGTGTTAAAAAACAAAAAGCAAAACAAAACAAAAAAAAAACAAAACCTTAACCTCCCCAGACAAAGAAATGGAGAGTTGGGACATTGGCTGTTTTCTTTAGCAGAGAAAGTTTTCAGCTGGAAAGACTTCAGAGAAAGTCCTTGTCCTTTTCGTTCAGTTACAAGGCATAATTGTACGGGAAGTTACAACAAAAGAGCCTAATGCAACTGAAAGGGCTTTTAATAACCACTGTGACCACACACATCCTCAGAACCATGAGGGAAGCACCTCATTCCATCCCAGGCCTGCTGGGATCTCTGCTCACATTACCAGATAGCTTCTTTTGGAGGCACTTCCTCTCTGCATTGTGGTGAAATGGGCCAGCTAATTTGGTCCCCAAAGATGTGTTTGGACCTCATGAAACTACACTTCAGTGAGAACAAAACAACACCAAAAATGCCACCCAGGCCTCCCCTCTAATGAAGATATCATTGCACGACTGCTATGAGGTCTGTCAGCAGAAAGAACCTTCAGTGATTCCCCCGGTGGGAGACAGCTGACCCACCAAGTCACCTCCCTTTCAAGGCGGCCAATATCCAGTGACTGATCAACACATCAATACATCTCAGCCCAACGTGGACAGCTGTGAAGGGCCATGTGAGCTCCAGAGGTTCCTATGGGATCAGCCACGGCCGTTGTTGGGCCTGTACCCCAACTTGGTTTCTGCTTCATCCAGCTTCTCTCCTGTGTTTTCCACAGGTGACTACGAAGGCATATAAATATCCCACACACAGAACTGTTAATCAGAACCCATGCTGCTACAGTGAGTGTATATTTATTTGTCTTCCAAACAAGGACACTATAGAGAGGAATCAGAGTTCTTAGTAATTTTACGGGGACAAGTGACTTAATGAATACTGTTCTCAGCAAACAGGAACTATGGTAATTCTGAATTACCACAGCTAAAGCAGGGAATGAATTTGGTTAGGGTTTCATACTGTGGAAACTGACACAGGAGGCAGATATGAACCCTTTATTAGTTAAACTTTCTGCCATTGAAAAAAAACCAAAATTTTTTACATCTTAAAAGTTAAGGGGCGTCTTGGTGGCTCAGTTCGTCGAGCATCCGACTTTGGCTCAGATAATTATCTCATGGTTTGTGAGTTTGAGCCCCATGTCGGGCTCTGTGCTGACAGCTCAGAGCCTGGAGCCTGCTTTGACTGCCCTGTCTCCCCCTCTCTCTGCCCCTCCCCTGTACACATTCTCTCTCGCTTGCTCACTCTCTCAAAAATAAATTAAAAAAAATTTTTTAAATTAAAGAAAGCTAACATGTTCATTATGAAATTTTAAGCTATGCAGGGGAGCACAGAATAAAACAGAACACAAAAGAAATCACCTAATATAGCTTCTCCTCATGAGGGGGAAAATATTAGTATTTTAGTATGATGAAAATTATTCTAGCCATCACTTTGTTCATAAGGAATAAATGGATAGATGAGTGAATGGGTGCATACATAGACTGAATAACTTTATGACGCTAGAATCATATACTACAGTTTTTAAAAATATATATGCAATTGATGATACACAAAGATGCATATTTATATATGTGTGCCTAAATGCTTTATTTGTTAGACAAAAAGAAACTAATTAAAAATTAAAGGAAAGTTTTAATTTCCAGTAAACATTTCTTCACCACAGGAAGATGAGCTCCTATTCCATATCTCCAGGGCCCTGCAAAGCTGCATGCCAGGCCCATTCAGACATGACCACAGTCCATTCAGTATCACTTGAGTTAAGGAAAAGGTCTGCCTGGCAGGGATGGTCGCAGTTTATTCCTCTTGCCCAAGCATAATTATTAAAACGCACCTATTTCACTTTCAAAAGTTATAAATTAAAAAAAAATTCTATGGGGCGCCTGGGTGGCGCAGTCGGTTAAGCGTCCGACTTCAGCCAGGTCACGATCTCGCGGTCCGTGAGTTCGAGCCCTGCGTCGGGCTCTGGGCTGATGGCTCAGGGCCTGGAGCCTGTTTCCGATTCTGTGTCTCCCTCTCTCTCTGCCCCTTCCCTGTTCATGCTCTGTCTCTCTCTGTCCCAAAAATAAATAAACGTTGAAAAAAAAATTAAAAAAAAAAAAAGAAAAAAAAATTCTATATTTTATATTTTAATTGTAGTTTTTTTAATTTTCAAAAAACTTTTTGAAATTATTGCTACTACTTAAAACCAAGAATCTATCATAGTTTACCAGCCTTGGTAAAGAGTTACAGTTTACTACGAAAATATCATTATTATGCCAAAAAGAAAAGATTTGGTTCTATTTTTAATTATATGGCAATGTATTCTCCTAGTTATTTTAATCATTTTCAGAATTGAGACAGAAGGAGAACACTCGAAATTCTGCTTCCACTATTTCAAACCAGATGTGAAGCATGTTGAATTCAAATTTAGAGAAGGACTTTCTGAAGTGCCAGGTATAATTTTGGGAGTAGGATAAACTCTACCATGAAGTCATTGTCTGTATTGAAGAATTTTACCCAATTTAGACAGCAGGGAAAAAGAGCAAATGTATGGATACAGTTGGATGTGTCATATCTCTGTGACATTGGCTAAGTTACTTATATTTCAGAGTCCTCAGTTTCCATGTCTTTAAAATGGGGATAATAGTAGTACTTCCCTTGTATGATTATTAGAACTGTTAAATGAGACTCCCTATAAGAAGATTATAGCACAAGCTGACATAGAACTCTCTCTCCCTCTCTCTCTACACGCCCAAAGGATAGAGTCAAGTCTCCATTTCAACATGCTTTGGAAACTTTGTATGTCTGAGTGTTTTCCAGTGTGTGACCCTGGAATGCTGGAGTAAAACTCATCTGGGATACTTATTTCTAAAGAGGATTCTGAGGCTCTAACTCAGACCAGTCTTGGGCAAGAGAAGAGGAGTAAGAACCAACAGCGAAAATAATTCTCCTCGTGATTTTTATGTGGATGGTTTACAGACCACATTCTGAGAAACACAAGATGTATTTGGGAAGCAGCATGATTAAAGCACGTCCAGGAAGGATGGGTCCACAGGAATAGGTCAGGTATTGCTGGTATTTCTGGCTAATCCAGCTCCTCTGAGAACCTGTGAAATCTGCCATCTCAGGAATAGAGGATAAGGCCCTTATTGGAATGCACAGCAAAGGTTGTGAATTCTACTGATTCATACTAGGCTAGGCTTAACGGAACAGGTGGTGTGGGCAGGTGAGGGCAAAAGGAACGCCGCCTCATTGTATTTTAGGGTCCAGTTAGTTTAAACAAGTAAATCAGGGAAAATAAGCACTTGCCTAGGAAAAGCTTCAATAGGCTCTGTGTCTTCAGAACCCAGGCTTTGCCTGGAGGTGAGAACTGACCACTACAGTACCTCTAAGACTTGAGCTAGATGTAGGCAGAATAATGACCTGCCAAAGGTGTCCATGTCTTAGTCCCTTCAACTTGGGAATGGGTAAGCTTCAGCCAAAGAGAAATTAAGGTTGCAAATGGAATTAAAGTTGCCAATAAACTAAACTGTAGGTAGGAAGATGATCTTTGATCACCCAGGTTGATTCACTATAATCCCAAGGGTCCTTAAATGTGAAAAGGAAGAGAGTAGATCTTAAATGTTCTCAACAAACACACACAGAAACACACACACTCATGCACAATGATAACTATCTGGGAGTGATGGATATGTTAATCGACTTAATTGTGGTAAATATTTCAAAACCCATAAAAACATCAAAACATCACATTGTACATGCAAATGTACACAACATTTTTTGCTTCTCAGTTATACCTCAATAAAGCTGGGAAAAAATGTGGGAAAGTGAGGCAGAAGTGTCAGAGTGATGTGATGTGAGAGCAATTGTACTCCCCATTGCTGGCTTTGCAAATGATAGGGAGCCACAAGCCAGGGAACGTGGATAGCCTCTAGAAGCTGGAAGAGACAGGGATGGATTCTCCTCCAAAGCCTCCGTAGGGAATGTGGGTCTGTCAGCACCTTGACTTCAGCTCAGTGAGACCAGTTTGGACCCATGGCCATCAAAATTGAAAGATAATAAATTTGCATTGTTTTAAGCCACTAGGTTTTTCGCAATTTGTTACAGCAGCAATAGGAAACTAATATAAACCCCTAGATCCTTAGAAGTTTCAAAGACATCAAAGAACTTGTGAATAAAAACATGGGCTTTGGAAGCATCCTGCTTGGGGCTGAATCCCAGTGCTTTCAATTATTTGCTATGAGACTCCGAGACAAGCACTTTATTTTTCTGAACCTTTATTTCCTATTCTCTAAAATAAGGATAATAATAATACTTACCTCATAGAGTTTCTGGGAATCCTAAATGTAAGCATCTGTACATTACACTGTTATTCATTACACTGCCTAGCCTGGAGTGAGGGCTTCATAAATTTTAAAAATCTGGAAAAATAGAGCCATTAGTCAAGCACTGGGGTCCCAATCACATTTAGAAACCTTGCCAAATAAATGATTAAAGTTGATGGACAAAATATTTTTAAAGTACTGAAATAGCACCTAGTAATGAATGAAAGAGACATCACCTGTGGTTTTAGGTAGCTCACCCAAGCAAATGGAAGAATTTTCTATGGAACTATCTCCCTTTACTGCATCAGAACTGAACACACTGGTAAGTTGTACCCAATATTGTCCTGATTATTCTATATTGGAGAACACATATTCTGTTAGAATGTAATAAGGCTGCCAACAGTTGAGCACTGAGCTTTGAGAAGGAGCTAGTGGTGGATCGTCTGCTTCTTCCCACAAGGAGGGCTGAGCATGGGAAAAAGTCCATTATCACAATGACATCTTAGTCTTGAGTACATCCCAGCTCATTGCTGTTAAAGCCTTATCAGAGGCCTCAGGTTGCTATGGGAGAACAATAGCCCAAAGAAGGAAACAGAAGGGTTCTCCAGAAGATATATAAAAGGATTAATGTCCTTAAGTGGACCCACATATGCGTGAAGGTTCATTGTCCTTGGCTCCTTCTTTCCTTACTTTGTTTTCAGCTATGTTTTAGAGTTTCATAACAAGCTGATCTCAGTGCCTGACATATTGTATTCTGGCCAATAGTATGCTTGTATAATACTTATATAACACTTAATATTCCGACTATGTAATATTCTTCATGGTTCAGAGTAAAATAAGAAGATTAAGGAAAGAATCCTCATTTTCACTGTTGTCTTTCGTCCACCAAGCTGAAAATACCAGAAAACTCAGCTCAAACTGTTTTTGTTAAAACAGGGAAATCATTCATTTTCATTTAAAAAACAAGATGCTATTTTTAGGCATGGCTACATCCAAAAAGCTGCAGTGATGTTATCAGGACCCTGTTTTTCTCTAGGTCTACTTGCCAGTTCGCTGTGCTTGCTCCACAGTGGGCTCTCTCTATCTGATTGCCCCTAGCAACCCTGTCTTAGATTGTTCCTGCTTCCTGTCCAATAGTGAGGAAAGATTTTTCTTTGTCAGTACGTCCATATTGGGCCAACCGGGTCAAGTGCTCATTCCTTAACCAACATCTGTGATACCCTTGTATTCACCAAATCTTTTGTGAAGACAAAAGATCAGATTTCTACTTTAGTTCCCAAGTGTATTTTCTTGAGAAGAAGGCTCCAAGCTTTAAAGAGCTCCTCAATATGTTCTATGACAAGATGGACTTAATGTTCCCCTCACCTTCACTAAATTTTAAATAGGTTTCTTCTTGAATATAGGCACCTGAATTTCCTTTTCTTGGAACATTACCTTTAGAAAACTTAAAATTGTAAAACTTTTCTCTTTTCCCAGACTTTTGCTAGCTTCATAACCCAGGTCTTTCTCAAGGACCTGGGAGACATCCCTTGAAATGTAATCATCAAGAAAGATAGTGACCCTATCCCCCAGTCCCTGTGAGAGGGTAGCAGCTTAATTTCTATCAGGAACAATTAGAAAACTAATAGGACTTCACATTGACCAACCTCCACCCGAACATCCCTTAGTACTTTCACAGCTTACTCCAAAAGTTAAAACTTCCATACCTTGTGTTTCAGAGGAATTGAGTTCAATTTCTCTCCCCTATTACAGTAACTCTTTTTTTTTTTTAAGTTCATTTATTTATTTTTAAGAGAGAGAGCAGGGCAAGGGGCAGAGAGAGAGAGAGAGAGAGGGAGAGAGAAAATCCCAAATAGGTTCCATGCTGTCAGCGCAGAGCCCAATGAAGGGCTCAAACTCATGAACCATCAAATCATGACCAGAGCCAAAATCAAGAGTCAGATGCTGGCTGAGCATCTGAGACTCTGACTGAGCCACCCAGGCACCCCTACAGGAAATCTTGAATAAAATCTTCCTTGCCTGTTTAACGTTATCTGGTGTATTTTTTGTGTTGTCTAACTTTAAAACAGTTAGAAACTGATATAAACCTAAGATCCTACACATACAGATATAAGGTATAAGATGTCAGGGATCCTGAACCATTAAAGTCCCAGACCCTTTCTATAATATTTGCCCAACAATCTCCTGGAATGTTTTTTGTTTACTCATCAATAAAATAGAAATAATAAAACTTGCTCTGATAAGGACCCTATTCAACTCCACTTTCCAAACACCATTTACATTTATTAATGGTTGTTTGATATCTGGTTTCCAGTAGACTGTAAACTCAATGAAAGCAGAGACTATGCCCACCTTATTCATTGCTGAATCCTAGTGCCCAGCATGATATTGGCATTCAAAAAGTGCTCTATAGATATCACACGAAAGTGACTATAATTAGATAATACATAACATGAATAGAACAGGAGGAGTTACAAATAAAATGAAATTTTACTGAATTTGACCCTGAGCTCAAATTAACATAATGTCCAAATGCACACTTAAGACAATGTCAGGAAATTTGGGTTTTAGTCCTAGCTTTGACACTGACTAGAGTTATACACATAATAATTAAATTTCTCTCATCCTTAAATTTTTTTTTACTGTAAACACCAGAAATAGAGCAGATGATTCCTGAAATCCCTTATAGAAATAACTTTCTAGATCTAAGGATAATGCCCCCCCCAATGTATTACCATTTCATAGATCAAAATTCTGATATACAACAATTGCTCTAGAGTTAGAGAACATTCTTATGAATCCTGACATATAAGACTGTTCATTCCCCCCACACACACCTTTTCTTCATTTCTCTCCATCCTTTCATGTATTCATAGAATTATTAAATACTTGCTCTGTATGTACTTGCCTTAGGGAAGTTTAAAAATGTTTTATATACCTGCCTTGAAATAGTCACCCATATTCTGGCTGAAATTTATTTCTAATGAGATTCAAATTCTAGTCCTGTGTTTATTTCATTATGTGGTTTAAAAAGTTGTTTGCTGACCTTGATGCATTATGTAAATGCCAGAGGCTAATTCTCTTTGAAGCATAATCTTCTGGGTATAGAACTTGGATGTCAATCAGGTAGCCAAACATTGGAGGACTTGCCCCACATGCCCCTTTCTCTGAGTCTTCCACCTTTCAAAAGGGTTAATAACACTTGTGTTTACTTTCCTGACTGATTGCTTTGCTTTCAACTATAAATCAATAGTTTCTATATTAGATTGATTTCAGTGATGTAAACCAGTAGAAAGAATCCCTCTGACCATGTATTCTTATCCTTTTTTGCTCTCCCTCTCTCTCTTTTTCTAGCTCTGTCTCTCTCTCACACACTGTTTTAAAACTGTAGGTATCATAGCTTATTCATTGGCTCATAGTCATTAACACAACAATGATCAAATAGAAAGACCCCAGGCAGAGACCTGACAAGACCAAGAAAATAGATGATTGTTGGAACTCATTTGTAATATAATAGTATTCCAGCATACTGTAAGTTTTTTACCTTAAGCAAAGGAAAGTTGATGACTTTAATAGAGTTTTCTTTATAAACCTTTTTCTTTCTGCTTCAAAACTGCTGACTTTTTTTAAGCGCTGCCTCTCCTGCAATTGCTTTCAAAAGCGTATTTCTAAGTTTCAAAGCCAGAGTTCACTTCAGTAATGCTCTGTTAATTGTGCGGGCACTGACACTTAATGGCAAGCCTGAGGCCCTTCTTGACAGAATAAAGTACATCCCTGGAATGTCTGCCCCTCTCTCTTCCACAGAAAACACTCACCCCAAATATAAGCAAGTACTTTCTCAGTTCCAGTTGTCTCATAAGTAGCCTAATAATAACAGTATCTTAGTTACAGACCCCAAAAAGTAAAACAGTTCTGTTAATACAGATCTGGATTCAAACACTACCACTAACAGACATTGGTGGTGAAATATTAGGCAAATTATTTGCTTTCTCTAAGCCTCAGTTGCTCCTCTCAACACGATTGATCATGGTATCACCTCAGAGGATCATGGGGCGGGTTAAATAATAGGTTGGTAAAGAAATTTATAAAGGTATTGGCACATATTTTGTACTTAGCAAACAATAATGGTGGATGTGTGTGTTGTTGTATCGCTACCCGTTAAAAGCAAGGAAATGTATTTGGTCTTTGGCTGAAGACAGTAACTGCACCAATGCCAGAGAAAATTCTGCAGTTTGAGGTATGATAAAGTCTGCTGACTCTCTTGGGCCCCTTCTTCACCTCCTGTTTTAGCCTGACTTATAACCAGACCTTATGTTCCTGGTATCCCATCTCACAGCTCCAGCCAAGGGGACCATGCATTTGCTTTCTAATGCAACTGCCTCTCTATCTATTATTATTACTCAGTGGTCTTCTATCTATATCTTCCAAGTTCATGGTTCGCTCAAAGACAATCTTTCTCCATCAAGTTTCCATATTTTCCAGACCTGCTGCCAATAGGAATCTAAAAAGCTAACGTTACAGAAACTATAAATATGGCCCCATAAAAATAAATTCTAGGAGTTGCACAAATAGAAATATCAATTTGTCATTCAATGACTTCAATTAACTACTTCACCATGTTCAGCAATCACCAGTTTCTCCTTCTGTGATTTGACTGTGATCTCAATTTCTTCTTTATTTATCCATATGGAAATTATTCTACCCCAAAATTTGTAGGGATGTACCTGGCATCACTGTCAGACTATGTTTAAATCACATATATTCCATCTCACATTTCTCTATCCTGTGGATGAAAACCTCTCTCACCTTCTCCCTCTCCTCTCTCTCTCTCTCTCTCTCTCTCTCTCTTTCCTTCACCTCCCCTCATTCGTTTACTATAATTCTGAGCATGGTAAATGTGAAAAGTAGTATCCTTCCTTATGGACTGGGGTATACATGGGATCCCTAGTCATATCACTCTAAAAGAAACTTAGATGTCATCTATCACTCAGAAAACTTAGGTGCTAAAAATCCTGCTTTTCCAGGAAGACCACTCCGGTGACATTAAATGAAAAGAAGTGAATGCAGGTGTCCAGGTGCTAAATTTAAATGTCAACCCTGACCTTTGGATGTCAGAGCCTTCAAAGGGAGCCTTTATCAACTCTCTCTCAGCCTTCATAGGTAAAGGAAACATTTTTTATCAACTGAAGCCTTGTATGGAAGGGAGGAAGGTGTGTAGGTGACCACAGGGCAGGATGTCAAAGGCATTCAGGTCCAACTCTCCACCCTCTCCGCCAGGCCAGTATCACATAATTATGCTAGCTCAAAACACTGATTAGAATGTGGTTTTCGTTATTTATTCATAAGCTTTTCAGCAAATTAAATTTACATGACTGATTTTTTTTTAATGCATTAGTGGCTAGAAGTCTTCTAGGAAGTTTCAGAAGAAAAGTTGGGCAAACATATATGGTATTCCAGCACACTCTTCCTGACCCCACCAGAAGACATTATAGTATTTCTTACCCGTTCCCCAAGAAGGTTCAAGGAGACAACACAGGTAGAGGCTTTCACCTTAAGCAATTTCATTTGCCAAAACTACCCTATAGAACCCAGAAATGTCAAGGTCTTTCAACATAGTATTTTATTGTTGCATGATGTAGAAAATCAAGGAGAAAAATGCAAAGCCGCCAAGTGCTGGTTATTTTAATCCTAGGAGGGATGCCTGTATTCAGTGTCACCTCCCACTTCTGCTCACCACACACATAAAATACACACCTCCACAACAGGACAGAAGTTCCTAAGGGCAGGTGGGATTGATTCCCACAGCAGAAATAAAGATTGCCTCCTAAACACTTCATGAATAAACTCAAACTGATGTCAACCCTTATTTGGCTACTTGGTTAAGTTTTGTGATGTAGAATTACATTACCTTCTACCTCGTCAAACTTTAAATGGCTCTCCACTACCTGGAAATTCTGAGCAAATGCTATTCTTGATATAATGCCATTTCACCTTTCCAAATTTAATTCTCATTGCCCCTCAGTAAATATTCTACAACCCAGTTAAACTAAACTTCTTTCTGTGTGGAAAGAGTTTTCTGACTACTCCAACTTTAAATTTTTTTTTTCATATTTCCATTCTTCAACTGACCTTCTTACAGCCCACTCCAACCTAGTAGAAACCATCTCAAACATTAAATATTTCCTCCATGAACCCTTTCTTGCCTAACTCCCTCACAAACATGAGATTTTTCTCTCTTTTATATTCCCAGAAGATTAGCATTTTTTATACTCTTGAGAAAAATATTTTCTTCTGATTGTTATTGTACTCACTGACCCACTCTTTTATCTCTGTGTTAGTTCATTGAGGGCAGGAGGTAGTCTTAAATATCTTTGGATTCCCTGCAGTGTCAGACAGAGTGCCATGCTCATAGAATACAGAATAAGCATTTTGCAGAATTGGACTAAATGTAAGCATAGGAATAAATAGCTATATTCCAATTAGAGTTTAGTAAATATTATAGTCATTGATGTAGTATAAAACTCACTATGTTTCATTGGGCAAGGAAATACTAAATTTTAGTAAATAATACATTGAAATCAATATGACATGCCTAAAAAGCAAAAGTTCAGAAGACCTCTAAATATATCCAGCTTTCTGTAGATATCCTCTGATTCTAGGAAGAATTATAAATCAGGAAATTATATTGGCCATAATTTCAGGAAGAAATATTCTATAAGGATTTAAATCAATAACAATATTTAAAAAGAGTAATTTGTATTACAAGAAGCGTACTTTCTCTCAGAAGTTTCCTTTCTTCCTTGCTTCCTTGCTTCTTCCTTCCTTCCTTCCTTCCTTCCTTCCTTCCTTCCTTCCTTCCCTCTCTCCTTCCTCCTTCCTTTTTTTTTTTTTTTTTTTAGAGTAAATTGGCATTAGGAGCTAGGTGCCTATTTAAAATCAAATAAATGTGGATTTATTTGTCATAGCAGACTGAATCTCAAAGTGGTCCAAGAATTAAACGTAAACAATAAGGGGCACCTGGGTGGCTCAGTCGGTTAAGCGTACGACTTCGGCTCAGGTCATGATCTCACAGTTTGTGGGTTTGAGCCCCGAGTCGGGCTCTGTGCTGACAGCTCAGAGCCTAGAGCCTGCTTCACATTCTGTGTCTCCCTCTCTCTCTGCCCCTTCCCTGCTCATGCTGTGTCTCTCTCTGTCTCAAAAATAAACAAGCATTAAAAAAAAATTAAAAAAAAATTAAAAAAACATAAAAATAAAACTAGACATCACTAATAAAAAGACACGGGGACTATTTCAAATTACTTTTTAACTCAAATTTATCAAAAATATTTGGACGTCTAAACTTTGTACCACACCTAGAAAAGTTTGTTCAATTATAACATAAAAATTATGTTTAAATACCAAAAACTACCATAAACAAAGAAAAACGATGAATGGCAAAATGGAAACAATAAAAACTCATATTTCAGATAAAGGGTCAATTTCTTCAATATGGAAAGAATGTTTGTAAGCTCATAGAAAAAATACCAAGTGTTCACATGAAAAGCGGCCAAACATGATAATTGAAGTTAACCAGAAATGAAATTCAAACAGCATTAAACATGTGAAAAAATACTCAACATCGCACATAATAAAATATACACAAAATAAAATTATACTAAAATGATTTTCAAGCAGGAATCCTAAAGTGCTAAAGATAACGCTGTTTCAGAGAAGAGTTTGGGACAGAGGGGGCAATAGCACTTTCATATCAGTCAGAAAATTGTTATTAACAGAAGAAAGAATTTCCTTCTTGGATGTTGACATATTGGTTTAACAACAGGTATATCTCTACTAGTTTTTGTATCTAGTTATATCTATGGTTGTATGTGAGAAAAATATAAATAAGAAAGACCTCATATATAAGAAAAGTTTACCTTATCTAAAAAGGTGAACAAAGATGCAAAACCTCTATCAACTGTCAGGGCTAACCAACTCCCAACCTCTGCTAGTCTTTGTGGTACATTTGTAATTAAAAATTATTAGTCTAAATGCATTTTTTAAAAAGTTGTTTAATAAATTGCACTAATTATTAACATAAGAAATAGAAAAGCCATCATTATTCATCACATGAGCATTAAAAGGATAATAATAAATAATTTTGAGCAACTCTATTCCTACAAATTTGATAACAGATAAAATGAACCAGCTCCTTGAGAGACAGAAAATAATAAAATTCACAAAAGGAAAAAATGATAATCTGAATAGGCCTATAGTTATTAAATACAATTTAATCAATAATTAATAATCTCTCATAAAAAAAGCACCAGACCCAGATGGTTTTACTAGTTAATTCTACCAAACATTTAACAACAAATGATACCAATTTTCTACAATCTCTTCCAGAAAATATAACTAGAGGTACTACTTCCTAACTCATTCTTTGGTGGCAGTATTGCCCTAATACCAAAAACAGATAAAGACATAACAAGAAAGGAAAATTACATACCACTATCTCTTAGACACAGATGCAAAAATCTCAACAATATATCATCAAATTGCATCTAACAAAATATTAAAACAATTACGCACTATGACCAAATGTGATTTATTCTAGGTATGTAAGATTTGTTCAAAATTCAAAAACAAGTTATTTTAATACATCACATCAATGGGCTAAAGAAGAAAAAAAATGTATGTAATTGTATCATTTGATATAGAAATATTATTTGACAAAACCAACATCCATTTATGGTAAAATGCTCAGCAAGAAGAAATAGGGGAATTTCCTCTATTTGGTCAATAACATTCATAAACTCTCCAGCTAATATCGTACTTAAAAATGAGAAATTGTGTACTTTCTCCCTATGACTGGGCACAAGGCAAGGATGTACTTTCTTACCAGTCTGATAAACATTTTTTTGGAAGTCCTAATTTACTGCAATGAGAAAAGAAACAGAAATAAATAATGTGCATATTTGAAAGAAAAAAATTCAACTGTTTTCATCTGTAGATGAAATGGCTGTCTATGGGGAAAAATGTAAAAAATAAAGAGAAAATTCCTGGAATAAAATGATTATAGCAAGGTAAAGAATACAAGATTAACATTAAAAAGTCTATTACTCTCCTTTATAGCAGGAAAAACTAATTGGAACTTGAAATTAAAAACACTATCATATCCCTTACATCAAAAATGAAATACTTAGGTATAAATATAACAATATATTTTTATAGGATCAATATGTGGAAATAAAAAATTCTTTTTTTAAAGAATTTTGTAGATGTTTGTTTATTTTTGATGAGACAGAGGGAGAAGAGGAGAGGGGCAAAGACAGAGGGGGACAGAGGGGGACAAAGGGGGACAGAGGATCCCAAGCAGGCTCCACTGTGACAGCAAAAAGCCCAATGTGAGGCTTGAACTTGAACTGTGAGGTCATGACCCAAGCTGAAGGGGGATACTAACTGACTGAGCCACCCAGGTGACCTGAAACACAAAATTCTTATGAAAGAAATTAAAGAGCTAAATAAATAGAGATGTATTCCATGTTCACTGACTACAAGATTCAATATTGCAAAGATTTCAATTATTTCCACCTTGATCTATGGATTCGATATAATCCCAATCAAAATTATATCAAGTTATTTTGCATATATCAACAAAGTGTTACTAAAATTTATATGAAAGAAACAAACAAACAAAAAACATTTGGGAGAAGAATAACATCACAGGATGGATATAACCCAACTTCAAGACTCATTATAAACCTAAATTGACCAAGACATGCTATTAGTGAAATAATAGACACACATGTGAATAAAAGAAAATAGAATCCACAGATGGATCCACATACATCCTAGAGTGATAGACTCCCTCCTCTAGCAAAATAAAAAGTGGTGACTGGGGCACCTGGGTGACTCAGTCAGTTAAACAACCAAGTGTTGGTTTTGGCTCAGGTCATGATTTCACAGTTTGTGAGTTCAAGCCCTCTATCAGGCTCTGCACTGACAGTGTGGAGCCTAGATGGGATTCTCTGTCTCCGTCTCTATCTGTCCCTCCCTCTCTTTCTCTCTCAAAAATAAACAAACGTTTTTTTAACTTTTTTTTTTTTTTTGAGAGACAGAGAGAGAGCATGAGGGAGGAAGGGGCAGAGAGAGAGGGAAATACGGAATCTGAAGCAGGCTCCAGACTCAGAGCTGTCAGCACAGAGCCTGACGTGGGGCTCGAACCCGCGAACTGTGAGATCATGACCTGAGCTGAAGTTGGATGCTTAACCAACTGAGCCACTCTGGTGCCCCAACAAACAAACAGTTTTTAAAAAGTGGTAACTGGGGCGCCTGGGTGGCGCAGTCGGTTAAGCATCCGACTTCAGCCAGGTCACGATCTCGCGGTCCGTGAGTTCGAGCCCCGCGTCAGGCTCTGGGCTGATGGCTCAGAGCCTGGAGCCTGTTTCCGGTTCTGTGTCTCCCTCTCTCTCTGCCCCTTCCCCGTTCATGTTCTGTCTCTCTCTGTCCCAAAAAAAATAAATAAACGTTGAAAAAAAAAAATTAAAAAAAAAAAAAGGTGGTAACTGAGGGGCACTGATTTAAGATGACAAACAGAGCCTATGTGTTCTTTTCATCCCTGACATTATAGAAACCTAGATTATAGAAAACATGCAAGACAAACAACAAAAATAGTAACTGCCATCAGCATGCAAAAAAGTAAGCCAATTTTGAAAATTAGATACCATAAAAAAATGGTACTGACATCTACAGAAAAAATAACTAGAGAAAATATGCAAGAGTCTAGTCTGGAAGTGCTTTTCTTTTTAAAGTTTATTTATTTATTTTGAGAGAGAGAGTGAGCAGGAAGCAGCAGAGAGAGAAGGGGAGAGAGAAAAAATCCCATGCAGGCTCCACATTATCAGCGCATGGAGCTTGGTGTGGGGCTCGAACTCATGAACCATGAGATCATGACCCGGGCTGAAATCAAGAGTCAGACACTTAACCAACTGAGCCACCCAGGCACTCCTGGAAGTGCTTTAAAAAAACAAAACAAACAAACAAACAAAAAACCCCAAAAATGCTAGGAGTCACCAAACAACATGAAAATACAAAACAGAAATAAGTAACTCAATTAAGAGAAATATGAGTTTCTAGAGGAACATATTTGAGAGAACAAATTGAGATGGAACATAAACTAAAAAATTGTAACACTCCTGCCACCAGTTTGAACACAGTGTGTACAATAAAATATCTTGGAATTTACATTTCTAATTGTCATAGATAACACTAATAGATATTAGATGGGGAAAAATGCAAACAAATATAAAAACAGGGAAATAAATTCAAGCCCAATTTGGGGGCGAGGAGATAAATACTCAAAAGACAGGTAAAAAATCACGTTCCTGTGGTAGGTAGACTACAGCTTGGCTTTAGAGTTGCCTAACAGCCCAAGCAGAGGGAAGATATGATTAGCTCACAAATGAAAGTGTTTGCAAGATATAGCGTGAAATAACAGTTAAGAGATTCAGAAGCAAGTCTCATAAGAGGAGCTGAAAATAAATTTCCCAATGAGTTTTTACAAAGAGGATGTGCTCATTAACATTCCTTAAATTAATGTAACAAATTTGTTAACAGGAAGGTTTGTTATCATGTTCCTCAGGGACAGGCATTATAATAATTTTTGAAAGGGTTTTACATTATTTTTCCCTCTTTAATTTTCAGGTAGACTAATGAATTTTAATTTTGAGGACTGGTTACAGGGTGATCCCAGTGGTTTTCACAGAAATACATAATAAAACATTGCTTAATGCAGCACTTCAGGGGTAAGTAAAAAAGTGGTTTGTCAGTACCTGGAGTTCAATTAGGAACTCAGGAGACAAGCAAAAGTTCCATCTTTATCAAAGAGGATTATTATTATTTTCTCTTTATCAGCAGAAGAGAGACCTGGGCTATGGCTATGACTAGAGATATTCACTATTTTGAAATCAAGAGTGGTAATGAAATATAACCAGTGATTATTAGATCTATTTTGAAATATGTCCATGTGTATTTAACTACTGAATTCAACATAATGGCATTTATGATATGGCAACGAGATACAGTTACATTTCCTTTCAAGGTACTACTATAAGACAGAGAACTTTGTTTAATTTTATTATGTATTATATTTCTGGAAAATCAGGATTTGATGGATTTAGTAAGAATTAATAAACCAATCCAGCAAGCTCTGCACATAAAGTAATTCTCATTCCAATAAATGGTTTTCTGGCAATTGACTTCTGCTTCCATGATTTATCAACCTAACATGGAACAGGCTTACAAGGAGTACAGTAGAATCCTCTTTTGCATTTGGTCCTGTCTTTGCAGACCAAGAAGAGAAAAGCAAGAAACATAACATATCTAAGAATAGGTTGGAAAAAATATGTTCTTGTTAAGTTGATAGCATATGAATCAACAGAAAATAAAGGGAACGTAATAAAGGCACACAAAGTTTACTGTTCTCTTTAATCGTGGAAGGCTTTATGTCTGTTGAAGGAAAACAGCACTATTAGAGTTAACTGAGCATGTTAAACTGCAAACCACAGAGTGACTACTCATATCATAAACTTAGTTCCAAGGGGTTGCAGTAAGTTTAAATTTAGAGGCCATGGCAACCCTACCATGGATTAATAAGGCAAAAGGAGCAGTTTGGATGAAAAATGCTATAGCTGAAAAGCATATGGAGTTAATTTCTCAACTGCCACGTGGATTTAGGATAATCAAATTTCAGAGGTTTATATGCTTTAAGACCCTTCATCAGCTGATAGTTCTCTACAGTGTGTGAAATTACCTGGCTGATTGAAAGCATCCACTCAAAACTTCATTGATATATCATGTGACAAAAATTTCAGTCCATTCCAGGAAGTTATATAAAAGGATCTATCCTTGCAGCAACCCCAAATCCATATGGAAACAAAGACTATATGACAGTACAATAAATTACAACAATAGGCTATACTCTCATTCACTAGTCAATTGAACACATTGTGTGTGAACAAGTATTAGACTTGGCACAAGACGAGTGTTTCCTGCCCTTGTGGAACACATAATGCATGCAAAATAGCCTAGGACAATGACTGCACCCAACAACTAAAGAAAGTTGAGCTCACAGAAAGTGAGAAAAACAGAATAATGTGCCTCCTGATAAAAGTACATGAGACCACCTGACCAATTTTCCACAAAATATTAAAACTGAATATAAATAAGCTTTTAGATCTAACTGCAAATAATGAATACATAGAAGACAGAGGAATATGCTAAATGTCATTAAATATCCTTATCATGGGCGTACAATTTAAACAAATCAGCTTAGAGGAATTGACAAGGCAAGTAACCCATGATTGTTCAACAAATAAATGGCAAGACAATAAACAAATAAATAAATAAAATAATCTATGTATAAAACATATTTAAGAAAGATACTAATTTGTGGTAATGTATACTTATTTTCTGGTTAATGATTTGATTCCCAATTCAAAGAAACAAACTGGACTGGGGAGAGGAGCAGAGGCATAGAAACAATGACTAGTTACTTTATAATACTACTATAATTATGGAAAATACTATAGAGTTTTAGATGCGACAAGTGGTATAATTTTTTAAAAAGATCCTCATCTTTTGGGGCACCTGGGTGGCTGAGTCGGTTTAGTGACTGGCTTTTGATTTCGGCCCAGGTCATGATCTCATGGTTGTGAGATCAAGCCCCGAGTTCGGCTGTGTGCTGAGTGTGGAGCCTGCTTAAGACTCTATGGGGTGCCTGGGTGGTTCAGTCGGTTGACTTCGTCCAACTTCAGCCCAGGTCATGATCTCGCGCTTTGTGGGTTCAGGCCCCACGTCCGGCTCTGTGCTGACAGCATGGAGCCTGGAGCCTGCTTCAGATTCTGTTTCCCTGCTCTCTCTGCCCCTCCCCCACTTGCACTCTGTCTCTCTCTCTCTCTCTCTCTCTCTCTCTCTCTCTCTCTCTCCCCAAAATAAACATTAAAAAATATTTTTTTAAGATACTCTCTCTCCCTCTACCACTCATGTGTGCACTCTCTCTCTCAGTAATATAAACTAAAATCTCTTCTTCTTCAAAAAAGATCCTCATCTTTTAAATATATATATATATATATATATATATATATATATATATATATATACTGAAACGTTTATAGGAGTTATTTCAAAATAATGAGCTAGGGAGGGGTGGATATAGGTATAGATGAAATTGTCCATGAGTTGTAATTTTTGAAGTTGGGTGATGAACATGTGGGGGTCAGTAAAACTATTTTTTTTAACTTGGAAATTTTCTTACAAAAAATTAACTCTTTCTTGATAGTGCATGAGAGAATAATAACATATTAGTAGAAGTAATAATAAAGGGGACTATGATATGTATGAGAGAGGAGTATCAACCTCAGAATAAACTCTCACAGAAGGCTGTTTCAGAAAGATGACATTTATATTAAGAACTTAAAAATAAATAGGAGTGATTCAGATGATATCGGGTAGAGGAAGTATTCAAGTCAGGGTAACAACACATATGAAAAGTTTTGTGGTGGAGAAAAGTGGATTAACAACAAAAACAACCAAACCCTCCAAACACTCAAACTGAAGTAGAATAAAGCAGAGTAAAGCAGAGGGTAATGCTAATAAGTGTAGATATATAGATATAGGCTGAATCTTGTCAGTCTTAGTGACTTTATTAAATATTATAGACATATTCTTATGAAAAATTGAAAACCATACATTTGGGCAGAGAAACATATTAAATATGAAGCTTTAAAAGATTATGCCTATAGACTGTGTGTCCCATTCCCAAATTCACATGTTGAAACCTAACTCCCAATGATGTTAGGAAGTGGGGCTTTTGGTAGGCGATTAGATCATGGAGTGGAGCCCATCGAGATTAGTGCCCTTATCATATAGATCCAGGACAACACCTTCATCCCTTCAGCCTTGTAAGAATATAGAATACAAGGAAGGGGGCTCTGACCAGACACCATATCTACTGGAAACTTGTCTTTTTGTGAGACATAAATTTCTGTTGTTTATAAGCCACCCAGTCTATAATATTCCATTAATCGTAGCCTCAATGGACAAGACACACATGTTACCCTTGAAGAATGAGGTGGATAAGATCAAGCATAGAAGCAGGAAGAACTATGCCACTATAGCAAAAATTGCATTGAGCAATGACGGTGGCAAGGAGTAGGAAGAAGGGAGTACATATATAGAGAATTGGATGGAGTCAAGAAATATTTAAGTGGTAAATAATAAAGACTGCTATCCTATATTGGTGGTGTAAGGGAGAAATAAGTCAAAGAAGACTCTCAGGGTTCTGGACAGTGAGTAGAGACACTACAAGTGGACAGGGCACCTGGGTGGCTCAGTTGATTAAGCACCTGACTTCGGTTCAGGTCATGACCTTGCAGTTGGTGAGTTTGAGCCCTGCATCGGGTTCTGTGCTGACAGCACTGGGCCTGGAGCCTGTTTCAAGATTCTGTGTCTGCCGGTCTCTCTGCCCTTCCCCTGCTCACTTGCGCAAGCTCTCTCTCTCTCAAAAATAAACAAACATTTAAAAAACTAATGGGGCGCCTGGGTGGCTCAGTCGGTTAAGCGGCCAACATCGGCTCAGGTCATGATTTTGCGGTCCGTGAGTTCAAGCCCTGCATCAGGCTTTGTGCTGACAGCTCAGGGCCTGGAGCCTGTTTCAGATTCTGTGTCTCCCTCTCTCTCTGACCCTCCCCCGTTCATGCTCTGTCTCTCTCTGTCTCAAAAATAAATAAACGTTAAAAGAAAATTTAAAAAAAATAATAAAAAATAAAAAATAAAAAAATCACTACAAGTGGATAATGTTATGACTCGCTGAAGTATAAAAGAGGGCCAGTTGGAGGTAATAAATATGTTTTTAGTTCTAAACTTACAGGGTTTCAGGTACTGGTCTAGCAAAATAAATGTAAAAGTCTCATAAATATGGGATCAGTAGGAAAATTGTAAAAGCAAAAGAGTACCTACCCTTAAGACAAAAGGGACTCCAAACTTTAGTATCCCAGGAGATGCCTTCTGCTGCCACGTAGGATAGAGTAGGTTATATCAGCCATCCCATGTAACCCTGCAAGAATCAGGAGAAACTGTATAAATAATACACATATATTTAAAGAAATTAGAACACTGTGTGAACAGTGAGAGGCAAATGAATTGAAATTCTGGAGACAAGGGAGCCCATCCAAGTTGAATTGGCTATGACTGACCATTTTCTAGAATGGGACATTTGCAGAGTTTGATCAGGGACTGAGTATCAAGTTTGGTTTCCACAGCTTTAATGAAATGGGAGGAAAAAGAGAGAGACCTTGGCAGACAAATTGTTATGAGGTTGAAAACCTGGAGAGCCTTGAATGAGCAGCCAGTGTTCCCCCATTGGGGCATTATTTGGGCTCCAAGGTTGTGTTCCATAGGCTTGAGGAATAGAAAGCATCTTCTATAAGGCACAAGGAAAGCTCTTATAATCTTTAAGTGCTTCATAGGCAAAGTCCTACCAGAGGGAGAGGCTGCCTTAAGGACACATTTGTCTCTCCAGCAGACACGTGTCCTATTGAAGCCTCAAAGAAAGGGGCCAAAAGGCAAAGTTCAAAACTTCAAAAGGATAGAGCTGAATATCCTTCATTCTTATTTTGGGATGAGGAAATAGAGACATACCAGGAGTAGAACAAAAAGTCAGGGAAGTCTCTGCATGAGGAAGAAGGGTATAAACCAGAAGTAAATTGACCCTCCCTAAAACATAAATCATAACCTGACTCAGCTATCCCATGTTGCTTGATGGTATTGGCCCCTCACCTTATCTAACCCTAAATACAAAATAGACAAACTATAAACTCACTCCTTAGATTTAATAGAAAACTTGATAAGCAGAAGATAGGATTAATGAATTCAAGAAAAAGTAATAGAAAATATTCAAATTGAAGCATAAAAAGAAAATGAAATGTTAAAATAAAACAAAATAAGAATATAAGGAACATGCAGTGCACATGAATAAAATATATAAATCATTACATTTACAGATATTGAAAATATCTTGTGAAATTTTGAAATAAGAAATAATTTACAAATGAGATAAAATTGTCAATTCCTTCAGAATGCAATTTATTAGACTGAAAAAAAGATTAAATAGAAAATCTGAAGTATTATATGTGAAAAATAATGTTATCAATTGAAAAAATATTTCTCACACAGAAAACTCTATATATGTATGTGTATATTTCTGTGTATATATATATTATATACATACATATACATCATAAACCCACATATATACACACATGTAACAAAGGATTTGTATTTAGATACATATGGGGCACCTGGGTGGCTCAGTCATTGAGCATTCAACTCTTGATTTCAGCTCAGGGTATGTTCCCATGATTCCTCTGCCCCTCTACCCTGCTCACACTCTCTCTCTCAAATAAGAAATAAGAATAAAAAATAAAAAAAGGGATTTGTATTTAGTATATAAAAAATAAGACCTACAAATAAATTAGAAACATTCTGACAAACCACTACATAAATGGATAAAATACTTGAATAGGTACCTCACAAAAGAAGAAGATATTTTGATGATGAATAAGCATCATTTTTATTGTAATAAACATTTCACTGTGTATATTTTTAATTAAACATATATTTATATATAACATATAAATATAGCATACTTTATATTTATTATATATACAAATATAATTTATTATATAGTATATATAATATATAAATATAATATATATATATTTATTTATAAAAGTTCTCAGTGACATTAATAGTCAGGGAAATGCAGACTAAAATCACAAAGAGACACTACTATACTCCCAACCAGAAGAGGTGAAATTAGAATAACAGAAATTAATTCCTGCTGGTGAGCCTGTGGAACAGGAATTCCCACATAACAATGAGTATAGTGTTAATTAGTACACTCATTTTTGAAAAAGTGAGACTAAAGTGAAACACACACATTCTATGACCCTGTGATCTCATTCCTACATAGCTACCCAAGAGAAAAAAAAGTGCTCGTTTTTAATAAAATGTATGCACAGGAACCCAAGAGAAATTAGCACTATGTCCCATAAAAGATATATAGTAAAATTTCCATTCTGTAATTATAATAGTAGAAAGTAGAAACAATATGGGTGTCCAGGGGCACCTGGGTGGCTCAGTCAGTTAAGCATCTGACTCCTGATCTTGGCTTGGGTCATGAGCTCACGGTTCGTGAGTTTGAGGCCAGCATTGTGCTCTGTGCTGACAGTGCAGAGCCTGTTTGGGATTTTCTCTCTCCCTCTCTCTCTCTCTGCCCTTCCCCCACTAGCTCACGGGCTGGCGCTCTCTCTCTCTCTCTCTCTCTCTCTCTCTCTCTCTCTCTCAAAATAAATAAATAAATAAACTTTAAAAAAAAACAATATTGGTATCCATAAAAAAAGGAACTAATATAATACATTGTTCCATTCCATTCACACAACGGAACACTGTACAACTATTCAATAACAGGGATGAATGTCACAAATGTGGTTTTGAGCAAAATAAACAGGATATAAAAAGGTAGACAACGCGATTCCACCTACACAGAATTGAAAAACAAAAGTAACATGTGGTACCAGAGATCAAGATAGGTATTATTTTAGTGGAGACGCATGGGAGACTATGGGTTTATCTAGGTTGTAACTCCATGTCACCTTATCAATGTGTAAAATGTCATGAAACTGAACACAAGATTTTTACCTTTTAGCATATGTGCATTAGTGTGCCCGGGCTGCCATTACCAAATACCACACAGCATAGATGGCTTACACAACAAATATATTTTCTCACAGTTCCACCATCTAGAAGTCCAGGAACAAAGTGTTGACAGGGTTGGTTTCTTCTGAGGGCTCTCTCCTTATCATGCAAATGGCTGCCATATCACTGTGTCCTCCGATGGTCTTTCCTCCATTGCCTACAAATCTGTGTCCAAATTTCCTCTTCTTATGAGAACACCAGTCACAGTGGATTAAGGCCTCCCCTTACGACCTCATTTCACCTTAAGTGCCTGTTTAAAGCTCCTATCTCCAAATAATCACATTCTGAGGTACAGCGAGTTTGAACTTCAACGTATGACTTTTGAGGGGACACAGTTTAGCCTATAATAGTATGCAATTTATAAATCAATAGGTAAGGAAAACATATCAAAATAACGTTTAAAGGGCAGGCAGAAAAAAAACCTGGAAATAAAGACTTGGATGGAACAGCTTGGAAGGAGAAAACCAAGAGTTTGTGGTATCACAGATTCAAGGAAAAAGTGTTTTTAAAAAGGGGATGTGTTCACATGTCCCCAGTGCTCTAAAGAGCTGAATGAAAATGAGGATCTGGAAGTGTATATCGGCTTTATAAAAAAGGAAGGTCATCCTAATCTTCAGAAGAGTGGTTTTGCTGGAGTGCAAAGGGTAAAAGACATATTCAAGTGGGTCAAGTAGGGAAAGGATGATCAAAGAGCAGAATAAGATAGTGGAGCCACTTTATTTGAGAGGTTCACCTAGGAATAAGAAATGAGATGGCAGTAGCTGGACGGAAATATGGGCTTGAAAGTTGTCATGATTTTAGCTTTGGCTTTGGTTTCTTTGTTTTTACAACCAGAGAAGATTTTTGCATTCTCAACAGCTGGTGAAATGCAGGCGACTGGGAGGCAGCAGTTGAAGGTATGGGACCCAGAGGAGACACTTGCTTAGATGTTGAAGAGAAGTTGGGATCCAGGGCAGTGACAGAGCAGTTTGTGTTTGGAGAGATGGGCAGCTCCTGCACTATAGAGATGAAAGATGGAATAGAGGGGATTTTAACTAGAATCTTATCAGTAGTGGCCAGCCCTCATGATGTTTCATTTGCAAATGATGACAATGAATGCATCCTGTTCTCAGTCATCCATACTGGATGATTTTCCTCAGCTCTCACCAGTACTTTGGATGTGGCCAGAGGGAAAGACAAAGAGTTGGGGGCAGCCTAGTGGTGTAGAAGAACCATTTTACTGGAATAAAGTCACTTATGCTCACAAGAAGTCAAGGTGATACAGGCTAATGTACTTCATGTGTATAGGTTAGCTCTAGTTTATCCAAGAAAACATTGAAGATCCTATTATCTATCTTCCTCACATTCACACGGCTAATAAAGAGTGAGTCAGAATGTGATTCACTCGGATTCTACAGAACTATTACCTTTAACCACTATACTATCGTGAATAAAAACTATTACCTCAAGCAATAATTTTATGTTAAAATATACTTAATATGTGTAACAAAGAATGTGTAATAACAAGAAAGGTTTATATAGTAAAGTTAAACAAAAAAATCTCAGATTCCAAAATTAACCACATGACATTGTCACAACTACATCTAGCATAATGCCAGGCACTTAGCAGATACTCTGTAAATATATGCGGAATAAACTGTGTTTAAAACATAGAAAATACCAAAAACAACACAGAACTGAATGGTTTGATGTGGTTAATCTTTGGGTAAGGGTGATTACCTTTCCTCTATTTACCATATTTTTGATTAATTGCTATGGAGGGCTTTTAAGGAAACAAACAAAAAAAATAGGAAAAATAAACTGAGAACAGTCTTTCCCAGTGAAATTGTACTACCCTCCAATAATTAAGACAGTGTATCCTTTATTATTCTCCACTCCTGTGGCCACACTGTAGGGAATAAATTTCTGCAAGTTGCCACTGAGAACTCCCTGTCTGGGGTCTGAATGCCAAGCTGTGGAGTAGATTCTGGATTGATGTAATAAGTTGACCCAGGACCACTGCTTTCCATGAAGGGGTAGTACACAGACAAGAGCATATACAGGTCTGAACCATCTGGGGAAAAGCCCTAGAACTTAGACATTTGCAAATCTATTACACAAGTAGCTTCAAGAGTATGTAGACTGGTTCTTATAGGCAGGCTTTTTAACTTTCCTGAGAAACCTGCAATTATATGGGGAACTAAGTGAAAATTGTGTGAAGATAGCAGCGAACAAAATCATCTTCTGGTAGAATGTAAATAGTAGTTTTAGAAGAGGAAGGGGGGAAGATGGAAGAGAGGGAAGAGAGAGGTTTAAAGCATTTTTTAATAATGGGGAAAATTTGTTTTCTATTCCATGTATCCAGGTGTTTTTGTTATTTCTGGAGCTTTGCAGTGAACTCAACTGCAAATTAACAGAAGAGAATTAATGTTGGCTGAACTAGAGCAAATAGTATGTATTTGCAGAGATTTAATATAGTCCTCAACCCTTCCCTCCTGCCTCCTTCCAGCATTGCACCCATTTTCCCTGCAGGGAAATCTCATGTGCACATTCAATAGCTCTTCTTTAAATGCTTATTTATTTTCAATTCCTTAATCTGACTGTTAATGCTTGCCCCATTGAGTTTCATTTAAGGTGGGAATTCCTATATTTTTATTACTGAGGTCTTGGAGCTTTAAAGAATCACTTCTTGCTGCATGTAATTTTTAGTTTAAGGAAAGAGGATCCCAATGCAGTTTTTAAGTTGAGAATCCCTTCTTTTTTTTTTTAAGTTTATTTATTGAGAGAGAGAGAGAGAGAGAGAGAGAGAGAGAGAGAGAGAAAGGGATGGCAAAGAGAGAGAGGGAGAAAGAATCCCAAGCAGGTTCCACAGTTAGCGCAGAGCCCAATGCAGGGCTCGAACTCATGAACCATGAGATCATGGCCTGAGCCCAAATCAAGAGTCAGATAGATGCTTAACTGACTGAGCTACACAGTACCCCCAAGTTGAGAAGCCCTTCTTAATCAGGGTGCCTGAGGGATATGCTCAGTCACCACCCACAATCGGTGGGTGTTACAGCTATGCCTTTTCAGAAACATGCAGTTGCCTCTAGTGTTTCTCTTTCATTCCAGTCCCATTCTCTCAGAGCACTATGTTGAGGACTGTACTGGGAGTAAGTCCTTAGCAATGGGAGTGGCAACCTGGAATGTCTCTATAAAGGACAATTGGACTATAGCTTTCAAATTTAAAAATGAAGTCTTTGGGGCGCCTGGGCAGCTCAGTCAGTTAAGTGTCCAAGTTAAGCTCGGGTCATGATCTCACAGTCCGTGAGTTCGAGCCCTGCGTCAGGCTCTGTGCTGACAGCTCAGAGCCTGGAGCCTGCTTTGGATTCTGTGTCTCCTTCTCTCTGCCCCTCCCCTGCTCATGCTCTGTCTCTCTCTGTCTCAAAAATAAAATCATTTAAAATTTTTTTTAAAAAAATGAAGTCTTTGATTTAGCAATTCTGAATACAGGTATTTATTCTACAGAAGCACTTCCAATGTCTTTGTCATAAGAGATGTAAAATTATATATGTATTTGGATATTAGTCGCATAACTGTAATTACAAAATATAGGGAAAAATTGGTTTACGTGTAAGAAGACTGGTAAAATAAATTATGCTATCTTCATAAAATGGAATATTCTGCAGCTGTGAAAAACAATGAGGTCTCCGGGTGGTAGTTTCAAATTAAAAAGTCAGCTATAAAGCAATGTGAGAAAATAATAAATAAACATAAGGAAAATACACACACATATATACAACACATCTAGATATATACATACACACATACATAGATCTCTTGTTTTATATATAATTACTGAATGATATTATTAAATGCACAGAATACCTTTAGAAAATAATGGGGCGCCTGGGTGGCGCAGTCAGTTAAGCGTCCGACTTCAGCCAGGTCACGATCTCGCGGTCCGCGAGTTCGAGCCCCGCGTCAGGCTCTGGGCTGATGGCTCGGAGCCTGGAGCCTGTTTCCGATTCTGTGTCTCCCTCTCTCTCTGCCCCTCCCCCGTTCATGCTCTGTCTCTGTCTGTCCCATAAATAAATAAAAACGTTGAAAAAAAAATTTAAAAAAAAAAAAAAAGAAAATAAATAAGGCAATAGTTGTTGCTTTCAAGGAGAAGAACTCATTAACCTGGGAACAAAACCGGGAGGGACGCATACTATATACTTTATTCACTTCTGTGGTTTTGAATTTCAGTCAATGTGCATGAATTGCCTATCCAATAGTTAATAAATAAAATAATATTAAGATAAAGTACACAATGATTAGATACCACTTATTTTAGTATTGTCATCCCAAAGAAACTCGTATAAAGCCAGGGATTGCCTAGGCCTGTATATCCTGTGTATCATCCAGTCACAGGTAGGATGATTAAGGTTAGGCAAATGATTTAGCTGTCTTGTAAGAGAATTTTATTGGCCTATTCACTTTAGCATCTTATTTGTTTGCATTTCACACACGCACACACATGCACACACAGTTTTTTATATATGTGTAAACGCATATCTTTCCATGTATATATGCATATAAACAAAATAATCATATTAATAGCAATAATAATGTTGCAAAAGCCATCTTGAATGTGAAACATTCAGAATTAGGCTCCTTATATGTATGGGCCTGATTAAAAGAATGATCACATCACTGAAAGTCAGGAGAAGGAGAAATCAGATGCTAGGATCTAATCACCACCATTCATTTTATATATTGTTTCAGGACATTAATAATGGCATACAGGTTTAGGATGAGTGGATATTTCTGTTGGGCTGACCCTTTTATCATCATTAAATATTCTCTTTAACTCTGGAAATATTTCTGATCATAAATGTTTCCTTTTTTAATAGTATTAAGGCAATACTAACTTTCTTTTTGGTTAGTATTTCCTTGATGTGTCTTTTATCTTTCTACATCATTTTATTTCCACTTTTCCTATGCCCTTATATTTAAAGGTATTTCTTATTATGAGAGTTATTTTCTTCTTTTCTAAATCCTATAATTTTTATCTTAATTAGAGAACTTGATCTATTTTTATTTAATTAATAATATATTTGAGCTAAATCCACCATCATAATCTATGCTCTGTAGGAATATACATATTTTTTTCATAGTCTTGCCTTCTTTTGAAATAATTATGAATTTTAAAAATCACTCCATTTCCCCTCTAATAGCTTGCCTGTTACACATTTCCTTAATTCACTTCTACATTTCTTCTTGTCTTGTCAGAGTATATAAAAAATTATTACTTTTACCACTTCCCCAACAACAAAAAGATTTTATGACCTTTACTTACAACATATATTAAAACTCAAAAATCATTATTGCCATTGTTTTAAACAGTCTTTATTTATTTAGATCTACATACAGACTCATTTTTTAAAACTTGTTTCATCTTTCATCTGAGATTATTTTTCTTCTAGCTAAATGACTTCCTTTGTATTTCTGTTAATGTGAGTTATTCTAACACAGGCTACTACATCATGCCCATAAGCAAAAGACGTAGCCATTGTTCCTTCATTTTGAGTTCAATGAATATTTATTGGATCTGGCTCTTTCTCTAACAGAGGAAGAAGATGGTAGATGAGAAGGAATTGCTTATAATAGAACAAGGATAACAGACCTGTGGCCAGCTTACTATATTTAAAGTAGAAATAGATAATAGGGGCATAAAGAAGCATAAGTCCTTTTGGAGAAGGCAGAAAGAAGGGTAAGTACTTTAAATAGAGGCATAGTCCTTTTGGAGAAGTACAAATAGAGGGAGGAGTAATAATGAACATCATAGAGGACAGTGATGAGGAGTGTTGACTCTTGTATCTGCAGATCTAAGTCGAAAGTTCAAGTCTTCCCTTGTAAACTGGGTACCCTAAGGGGTAAACAAATAACACTTGTCTAAACTTCCAGTCCCAGTCCTAAAATAAGAAAAATAATATTTCACTTTATGAGATGAATATGGGGATTAAGATAAAAAATAATATATCTAACACAGCACATAGAAGCTCCATAAATCATGCAATTATTAAAAATTCAAGAAAGGCTTCATTTACCTTGTATCATTGGAGTTGCCTTTGCAAAATAAGTCAAATTTTCAGTGGAAAGATATCAGAAGTAGTAATCTACCTGGTGAAGAATCAGCAAGAAAAATGGTCTGAGGTCTGAATGAAATTACTATGTTCAGGGCACAGCAAAGAGTTAAGGCTGTGATGCCCTGAGCTACCTAGTGGGACACAACTCTGCAGGAAGGTGTTTTGGAACTTCATCATGAAGGGCTTTAGGTGCCTTGAGAAGTAATGATTCATGAAATAGGCAGATAACCTGCAGTGGAGATTTGTGCTAAATGGATAAAGCATCATTATGGCTATTTGTACAGCAATGTTACACTTGACCATCTTATCAAACAAGTTCAGACTTGTTTGCTAAAACACACGGCACAGAAAGAAGGAATCATTCACATCTTCTAGTTCTGTGATCCTCTGCCCACAACTCACCTCCAATGCCAGCCACCTTAGATTGAACAACATAATAAAAATTTCAGATGGATTAGAAAAGCTCCATATCTTTTCCCTTAGAAGGTTTTAGATTGGCTGATCCAGATTCCCAATTTCTCATTGACAAGTACCTTTTCTTCCTGTGCAAACAATGGGGAGGAATACATCTTCACTATTCCCCTTCCCAAACTACCCCCAGTCTCTTAAAGAACAACCTTCAGCCTTGTTTGTGCACAGTATATAAAAATCATGCCACAGTTATTATAGAAAACTATTTAGAAACACAAGTTTGCAAATCAAAGATTCACGAAGAGGATTACATTTTCTGTTTTGCCAACCCAGTAGACTGTATTTGCCATCAAATGGCAAATTTATCACCTCTGGTGATGAGCCAAATCTTGTGGAATCAGAACATGACAATCCACCCATGGTTTTGGGTGTAGAGGCAAAGCCCCAACGTCTGCAAACAATTCTTGCAATTTCTCTGCCCACACTGCCTTCTTTTCTGTTGGAATGAGTTTACCCTTTCTTATGTCAGTTAATGATTTGAAGGAACCCACAAAAAAAACCACTCATTTATTCGTGCTCCAAATCCTTTGCTAGTATTCTGTAAATGCACTACAGTAAGTAACAGGGAATGATCTCAGAAAGTAATATTCTCGTTATACTTGGGGAAGGGGGCAGCAGATGTGGTATAAAACATCAGATGGATTGCTCTCCTGGGAGCATTTAAGAAGACCCTGTGTGAGGCTTACAGTTTTCAAAGCATTATGGCCAAGATGGCGAATGGTCTGAAAACTGCTGAAAGAAGAATATTGGAGGAAGAGGACTCTTCAAGGGGAATGGAGGGCTGACAGGACGTAAACAAGAAGGTCCTTATTCAGTATATGAAAGGTGCCATGGGGAGGAACAAGTTGGCTTGTTTGATACTGCTAAAAGCCAAAGGTCAGTAAGTATAGTTTGGTGGATATGGTCAGTCAGAGTCATCCAGAAATGGATAGGGATATAGGGAACTCTCTGTGTGAAGGTCAACGAAGGCTACATGGCCATTCATTTGTAAAGCCATAACTGATACTGATACATGTGATTGAACTAAATCACCTTGGAGGTTGTTTCTAACACCAAAGTACTGCTTCTACACTAAGACGTACTTTGGCACATATATAGGGTCCCTTTACTGTTACGCCTGTTTCCTCTTTTTCTGTCCATCTGTTCTTTATGTTTTCAGAGATGTCTAAAATCCAGGAAACCCTTTGATTGGCACTACTGGAGATTCCTCAAGCCTCAGCAGTTTTTTTTTTTTTTTTTTCAAAATATGTTCTTAGATTCCCTATTCAAAAATCAACCAAATAGCTTATTAAAAATATATATTTCTGTGCCCTACTGTACACAAGCTGAAACCAGATCCCTGTAGATGGGTCCCAGGAATATGCTTTTAACTAGCCTTTTCAGGGGCACCTGGGTGGCTCAGCTGGTTGAATCTGACTCTTGGTTTTGACTCAGGTCACGATCTCATGGTTTTGTGAGTTCGAGCCACATGTTGGGCTCCATACTCCATAGTGCAGGATTTTCTGTCTCCCTCTATCTCTGTCCCTTTCCTACTCATGCTGTCTCTGTTTCTCTAAAAATTAACTAAAACATAGTTGTCTTCCAGGTGATTCTTATACCCAACTAGGTTTGAGAATCATTTCCCTAACCTATTTCTCTCCAGTGTTTTCTGTACTTGTTAATTTTAAACATCAGGAGTGTCCAAGTGAGAGCAAGCTAGAGCAAGGAATTGAGATTCAGAATGATAAAGGCCTGGTCTCTGAATATATCTAGCTAGTTTTCAGTACCCTTCTCTCCCTCAGGTATTGCATCTAGTGTTCTATTATGATGAAAACCTGAAACCCAAATATGAAACTTTTCCATTGTCTTTTCCCTGAGAGAGATCATAAAGCGGCTACTCCCAAGAATAAGTTCAGCAGAATGGACTGCTACCTATTAGGGTAGAGGTTCTCAATTGTGGCTGCACATAGACATCATCATTGGAACTTTAATACCTAAGCCAGGTCCCACAGCAAGACAATTAAATCAGAATCTGTAGGGCTGAGGACAAATCATCTCCTTTCTTAGACTGATTCAAGTACCACAATGTTTGTGCTACCTAAGCACTTTGCATAGAATGTTATTTTTGTACTGATCACATTTTTTTGGTAATTATTTATGTGTAAGTGCCTTCACCCCACCTCCCCATGAGTCTGCAGTGTGGGGACTATATCATCAGCGTAGACATTAGGTACCTAGGACATATGCATATTTAAAAGTAAATTAAATATTATGGAAAAGCCTTGAAATTGCACATGCCGTGAAATAATCTATGGAATATCAAAGTTTAATTTATGCCTCCTGGGAAAAAAAAATTCTGAACATATTTTGCAAGTCTGTTTCTCCATTTCTGAGGCTAAAGAATTACTCTAGTATACTTTCATTGCAAGTCAGAAGTGGTCTTTTGACTAAGCATTAATAAAATTTCTAAATCATAAACAAACTAAGATTTATCACTTGTCCTAAGGTTGACACTGCCATTATTCTTAATTACTCCCTAACTCTCACACATTATTCATTATGTCCCCAGATAGGGGAAATGAGAAGAGACTTCTGCTTTAAGAAAGAATGAATTCTTCCTGAGGTTACATCTTGTATACTCAAAATATCTCCCCTAGATGGTTATTTATAGCACTCCCTGGGAAAAGCAATGGCAAGTTCTGGTAAACAGTGAATTAAAAAAAAAAAGAAATAAACCTTTGGGATTTTGTTAGGGAACCATCACTCCTTTGAAATTACAGGGGCGCCTGGGTGGCACAGTCTGTTGAGCGTCCGACTTCAGCCAGGTCACGATCTCGCGGTCCGTGAGTTCGAGCCCCGCGTCAGGCTCTGGGCTGATGGCTCAGAGCCTGGAGCCTGTTTCCGATTCTGTGTCTCCCTCTCTCTCTGCCCCTCCCCCGTTCATGCTCTGTCTCTCTCTGTCCCAAAAATAAATAAATGTTGAAAAAAAAATTAAAAAAAAAAAAAGAAATTACAATAGAAAAGAATTGCTCGACATTTAGCTCTGGTCCTTATTTACAGAGAGGTGGGGGGAGGGGGACGGGGAACAAGCAGCAGGATTTCTCTCCCAGAGGATACCAGTCGGTGTTACCTGGAGAACTGGGAGAGATACTAGACATTGTAGCTCAGAACAGCAGTCTGCATCCTGGAAATACCACCTTGGTATTTTCCTGCAGAGATGGCTGTGGCCTGTTCCATAGTTGTAGAAGTCTTCATGTATCATTCTCCTAAGAAGTCTTCATGTATATGCCCATTTTGAATAATCAGAGTATCATTAGGTTCTAGTTATTGGATAACTGACATGTACCAGGCACTAAGTACTTTAGCATACTGACTCATCTAATCCTCATAAGAATCATGAGAGGTAGCTATTATTTACCCCAGTTTTACAAGTGAAGAAACAGGCTTAAGGAGGTGAAGACTGTGAGTGTCTTATATATTGCATTGCACCACCAATGTTTTATCACACAAATTTTGTAAGTGAAATAAGGCAGTATAGTTAGTTTGCTGGGGTGCATGGTGGGAGATACCAGAAATACTTTAATAGGAGTATTGCCAGTAGATAAAGCAGGGTCTGCAATGACCAACAGATGATGGCTGACCTATGTTATGTGGTCATCCACAGGTACTAAAAAAGATTTCTGGTCAATGAGATATCAGACTTTCTCACTACGAACCCTACTGGAAAGGCCTTTCAATTGTCAGCCACTGACTCTTTGGTATCTAGTACAGACTAGATCTATCAGAGACGCATCCCAGGACCTCAAAAAGATTGACCAGAAGATTTAACTGATGACTGTCCAAGTGAAAGAGAGTTCTCTCTTCTATGTGGTAGTGTCCCCTCTATTTACCATAGAGGGGGAAGTTCAGCTATCTTTTCCACTCTTGAACCATGGGTTTACTCATGTGGTTAGGGGAGGAAGCACAGGTCAGATATTTAGGCTGTGATAATCTCTTAGTAGTCACATCAGAATAGTGGTGGTTCTGGGGGTGCCTGGGTGGCTGAGTTGGTTGAGCATCCAACTCTTGATTTTGGCTCAGGTCATGATCTCACAGTCATGGGATTGGGCCCTGCACTGGGCTCCACACTGAGCATGGAGCCTGCTTAAGATTCTCTCTCTCTCTCTCTCTCTCTCTCTCTCTCTCTCTCTCTCTCCCTCTGCCCCTCTTCCCTGCCCATGTTCTCTCTCTCTCTAAAAAAAAATAGTGGTGGTTCCGAACTCCACATAGAGAACTTAAACTGAGGGAGGAACTTTACTCTCTCAGTGACCCAAAGGATAGGACACTGGTTAAATGCTGTGAGTGAGGGAGTTTAATTATCACTAATAACTATGAAGCTACTGGGCTGCCTTTCTTGCCATCTCATCTTCCTTATTTTGTGCACTTATTTCCTCCCTTTTGTACTTTAAAACATATTCCTTCTCTCCAACTGGTAGCTATTCTTTCTCTCTTCTTTTTGTAGTGTTATCATGATGTGTATTAGTTTGCTAGCGATGCCACAACAAAATATCACAGGCTTACACAAAAATGTACTTTCTCATGGTTCAGGAGGCTGGACGGCCAAGATAAAGGTGTCATCGGGGCTGGCTTTTCCTGAGATCTCTCCTTGGCTTGCAATGGCAGTCTTTTCGCTGTGTCCTCACATGACTTTCTTCATGCAAAGTGCATCCCATTTCTCTCCTTCTCCTTAAAGGGTGTCAATCCTATTGCATTAGGACCCCTCCCTTATGATTTCATCAAACCTTAATTACCTCTTTAAAGTTCCTATCTCCAATTACAGTCACATTGGAAATTAGGGCTTCAAATATGAACTATGGTATGGAGGAGCACAATTCAGTCCATAGCTCTATGTTTGGATTCTCAGTTTGGGGGCTTATGTACTTTAGTTCTATAGCATAAAGCATTATAAACACACAAAAATATCTACATATACATATACAATGTGAGCAATATCTAAGCTTAATTAATTCCTTCACCTTTTTTTTTTTCCTTCAAGACCAAGCTGGAAAGCAGCTGAAGGCACTGAAAGTCTAATTTTTGGTCTAAGAAGGGCGAAAGCTGCCCTATCCCACGAGGATAAGTGGAAACGGCTGAAAGCCATAGAAGCCAAACCATCAGTGATGTAGACACAGAGGTGGGGCAGGGGTGCTGTTGGAGGAACAGGCTGTTGAAGAAGACAGTCCTGAGCCTTAATCCTGGTCCACTCGTTGCCACTTGCTTGGCCAGGAGTGAGTTATTTTCTTACTGTTGATTCCCTTATTTGTGCATGGGTCATACGAATCTGCTCGTAAGGGATACTGCAAAGGCACAGAGGGTGCAGGCAAACATACATGAGTACGTGCACGCACATTAAAGTGCCTGATGCAGAGTAGGAACTGAAAGTCAAAGTCTATGGGCCACATTTTTAGTACATTTTAAAAACCATTTAGATGCCCATGTCTCACAGACACAAACTTGATACGAGGCCCACAGGCAATGTATATATGCAAGTTTAAAGCCACAGAGGAAATACCAGACATTCACCTTCAAAATAAAGACTCTTAAATACAGAGCCTGGCATCTTCCCTATGTCTTATCAGGAGCTCAGCAGAGTGAGGGAGTTGGGATGAATTAATTTTCATTCACACTAGGCTGAAGGCTCCTTGTGAGCAAGAATCTCCTCTGTTTTGTTGGCTATTGTACACCTAGAACTTAACACAGTGTCTGGTACATAGATGTTCCGTATTTATTCATGACGGGGTGAAGTCATGCTCACAAGTTACTGTGCTTGCAGGCAGATACACGAGAAGCCTGTAAAATAAGAATATGGAAAAGGCCTTTCTCCTTCCAAAAACAGAAAAGTTCTTAGAAGTTGTTCAAAGTTGCTTTAGAGTTTACTTCACAAATAAGATATAACCTAGAGGCTTACAATAAAGAAGGACCAAGAAGTTCAGACAAAAAAAAATATTAAAACTTAGTTCTTTCACATCCCATGATGAATGTAACTGCAAAGATGCTTCTTAAAATAATCTTAAAAGCTTTACAGCAGGGTTGGAGAAAAAATTACGTTAGAAAATAATTTTTGATGGATGAGAGTTATCAATTTTCTAGCCATCAGAAAGGAGATTCAGAATTAGTTCTATAGTATCTGCTATTAAACTATTTCAGCCTAATATTCCTAACAGAAGACACATATCAGGCACAGGAAACAATTCTCCCTACATTTGATACCTCTGAAGATATTGACCTCGGCAACAATTCTTACATGTAATATAGGTGAACAGATTACAGTCTGCAGGGATGGTTGCCTAGAGCTCAAGAGATAAAGGGAATTTCTGCAGCTGAAAATTGCATGTAGCCTTCCCGGGGGGTAGGGGGGTGAATAATCTCTAATTATACCTTTAACATGATTTTACATGACCTAAAACACATTTATAAGAACCAGCCGGCATTTTCATGCCTTTCATTTTGGGTAATTATTTTTATAGCTGGAAGATTTTTAACGTCTCTCTAGCCGTAAACACTAGAACTTTTGATTCTCAGATTCTTCTCTGCTTGAGAAAAAAGAAAAGAGGTGTTGTTGCACAAATCATTTTCACAGAGAAAATAAATGCTCCAAGATGATTAGGAGAGAGAAGGCTTAATTAACACAGATTGAGGAAGTAACCCTGTATCTGACATGGCCATGGGAGTCAGAGTGACTTTGACACACTAATTCTATTTACAGTTATCTGCAGGTGGTTGGCTGGGTACATTCACTGAGCCCACTGACACAGCTATGTGACTGGTCTCCCTGCTTCCATATTCATGTTCTCTAAATCCATTCTCCACACAACAGCCCAATGATCTTTTAAAGGAAATCTCTTCCAGTGGCTGCCCCTTACATCCAGAATGACCCCAAAATTTTATCCCATGGTCTACCTGGTTACCGTCATATCATTAGGCTTCCTTTGACTAGGACAACTTAAGAAAATCTTGACAGAGAAAAAGTGTAAGCTTGAGATTTAGATCCATGTATATGACAACAATTTAATAGGTTTGACCTAGAAACATGACAGGCAGGATTCCACTAGCTGCTCTGTCAACAAGTTCTTCTGTTCACTCCTTCACTCTGATGCTGCATGTAGAATATTCAGCCCTACAGATCTCTGACAAGCCTTATTTACTTTTTCCTTCTAACAAGAATGGTCCTAAGCCCCTGTACTAGAAGGAGAGACTGCCACTGGAACTGATTCTTTCAGATCTGGGAAATCTCAAAGACATATCATGTCCACTCTGATTGGCTCTGAATAGGATATTTTTACGCCCCCCCCCCCCCAAATCAATGTTAAAAATCAACAGCCTACACCAACGTTCTAAACTGTTCTGACTTTTGGAAGTATATCAACATCAAGCAAAAGACAGCTATCTGTGGGTGCAAGTAATCAGCATGGTGTGGATGGGAGGGGCACCTGGGCTCAGTCAGTGTGTCCAGTTTTGGCACAGGTCATGACCTCACAGTTTGTGGGTTCGAGCTCCATGTTTAGCTTTGTGCTGACAGCTCAGAGCCTGGAGCCTGTTTCGGATTCTGTGTCTCCCTATCTCTCTGTCTCTCCTCCATTTGTGCGCACTCTCTCTCTCTCAAAAATAAACATTGAAAAAAGAAACCGATTTGGGATTTTTTTTTATTCTTCCCATTGTATATTTGATTTTCTTTTTATTTGTCAGTTTCTACTTTATCACTGTTATTCCTTTCCTTCTACTCTTTTGGGGCACCTGTTTCATGTCATTTTCTAAAATTCTTTGGATGACTTACTAAATAATTACTTTCCAGGCTTTCTTAATTTTTAAAGTATTTGTTTAAGACTATAAATTTCCTCTATTCACAGATTTATCTGAATTCCTTTAATATTGAATATTCCATTTTTTGTTCCAATGTCCTACTCATGACCATTAAACTACCAGTTTTAATTTGTCATATCTTCTTTCACTTATAACTCTTAATTTACAAATTTTTGGCAGGTCTCTGTCAGTGCACTAGTATTTCAATTATGTGATGTTTGTTGAGAATTGAGCAGTGGCTTAAGATGTAGTCTATTTTGTTAAAAAAATCTTGCGTGTACTTGAAAACAGTATGTATTCTTAAATTGTTCAGTTCAGTGCTCAATTTCTGCCTAGGTATATCAAGTTTGTTTTCAGAGTTTCCATATTTTATTGAATTTTTTTGACTTTTCTGTCACATACTGAGAAGGCTATGTTCAAATTTTCTACCAGAATTATGGATAGATCAATTTTTCTATTCAATTACACATAGTTTTGCTTTACATATTTAGAGGCTGTATCATTTTGTGCATAAGCATTTAGAATTATTATATTTTCTTGGTGAATGAATTTTTCATCATTGTGAAATTATCATTATTTATCTCTAATAAAGATTCTTACCTTAAAATCTGAGTCTTCTGATATAAATTTGCTATGGCAGCTTTCTTTAACCACTTATATGATTTGTTTTAATTCCTTTGTCTTTTCCACCTTATACTTAAGATGGGTCTATTGTAAGCAACATATAGGCGAGTTTTTGCCCTGAGTCTGGTTGGCAATTGTAATGGGTTGAATATTGGTCCTCAAGGAGATACATGCAAGTCTAAATACAACCAAAAATCTAAGTGATTTCCATAGTTACAGAAATCCTTTTGAAACACGAGGTCCATTTGACATTGCATCATATGTGATATGAATGGCAGGAAAGGAACACATAACAAAGTTGGACTTCCAATGAATAGGAGTCTGTATTTCTGGCTCTTCACTTCCAGCTTCTTAAAACTGTTATTTCTATACACTGTTATAAACAGCTGAATAAATCTATGTCTGAATACAATTTCAAACAACCATTAATACTTAACTAAATATTTTCTTCAAATTATTGAGATAAACAGACCTTTGCACATTAAAATCTGTGTTCCTGAGTCTGTGCTAGAACTCAGGGCATATTTTCCACCGAAAAATCTAACCACGTGTAAGCAAACTTCAAGGCATCACCACATCTGTTGATTGGAAGAATGCTCATTCAAAATCAGGTCGGATATTATTCTATTTCATCTGCTATGTTACTTGCTATTTCTCCTACTAGTATTTCTATCCATGCCACTGCAGTCTTCCTTTCATCCTTTTTCTATCATATTAGGTTTGCTTAGGGTTCCATAAATATTCCTGCTACTAATGATATGAGTTGTGTGACAGCTAACGGCTTATCTTATTTATAGTCTTTGCTTTTTAGAGTAAAACAGGAAACCATCCAGGGTAGTGATTTACTCAGCTTCAGTGCGCAAGGTACTCTAGTCCTATTGAAGAAGAATAATTGTTATGATTATTTAATGATATATACAACATCTGTTATTAGCTATTTATTGATATATGAATACTTGAAATCTGCTACTTCTAGTGCCAGTGAGAACAACTCATTTTTCAATCAAATATAATTGCCAATGCTGGTACATGGAGAGGAATTTAACTTTTCTCATCAGATTTATTGGCTAGTACCATTCTTGCCAGATCTCATACTGGCGTGTAATCTATATTAATGCCAAGGTGTTATATTTATAGCTACGAGATAAAGCCTAACTTCTAATGTGCCAATCTACAGGAGCAAGAAAAGTACTAGGAAAGGAGATATGTTGAAAACAGTGATTTATATATTATTTTGGAATCAACTTCGGAGGGAATAACCTGAAGAGTAATGTTTCTTGGTAGTCTGTCTCCTGTGGACTCAGAAGAACAGCGACCACATACAAAGGATAAACCTTCTAACTTCTCTGAATGTCTACGTTTGGTCTTTACTGTAGGGCCATCAAATAGGTCAAAATGGAACAAGATAGTTGGGCAGAGGGTCTAAGTGGATTTAGATCCACATCTGATTTAGTGAAAAAGACAACGGAATTTGTTAACTTCCAACATCCTTAATTTTGTAATTAGAATTACATTCTATACAGAATGGTAAATAACACCAGGAAAAAACATCAGAATTTGTCAGGGTATAGCATCATAGCCTTAAGACATCGGGATGCCTGAGAACTCCATCCCTCCGTTAGACATGGGTCTGAAATGGTTGGTCTTCTAAAAAGAAGTCACTGGGAAAATCTGGGCTACCGTGTTGGAGGAAGGGGTGGAAACTACAGAAATTCACAAGGGTTGTTGGTGCTGTTTTCTTTCCAGAAGTCTCAGCTGTTGCAATTTAGAGCTGTGTTCTTGCTTTTATCACTATTAATTTTTCTTTGATAGCTACAAGCTCTGTGAATTGAGACAAACTCAACTTTATTTGGCTTCATTTCCTTTCTATAAAATATGGGATAATAATAGTGTTTATTTCCAAGTGCCATTGTGAAGATTAAATAAGTCGTATGACTGAAAACAGAGTCGGAGAGGAAAATTTGACTGGTAATGATACTTCCCATTATCACTATCATGCTGACTACCATCACAGTCATCAGCAGCCGCATTATCTACCTCACTACAGCTCTTTTGATCAGTGAACATCCTCATCACTGATCCTCAGCCTTGCATTCTGAGTTTTACACAGTTGATGTGCAAAAGTGGAGGATTTGCACCCCTGGTATGTTTCTTTCTGGCTAGGTGGTAACAGCTTGTTGTTTCTACATATATCAAATAAATGAAACGAACACTACTACTCCATTCACAAAGGGTTGGACCAGGAAATGGCTGTGAGTTGAAGGCTGGAGGAAATCACACCTGCTGAAAATACAGTAGTCCCCGTTACCAACAGTTTGACTTTCTGGGGTCTCAATTACCCTCAGTCAACGATGGTCGAGAAGCAGATGATCCTCTGACATATGGTCAGAAGGTCAATACTAGCTTAACAGTACATCACAATGCCTACATCATTTACCTCACTTCATCTCATCATATGGCCGTTTTATCATCTCATGCCATCGCAAGAAGGGTAAGTACAGTACAATGAGGAATTGTGTGTGTGAGAGAGAGAGACCACACTTACATAACTTTTATTATAGTGTATTGTTAAAATTATTTTATTAGTTATCATTGTTAACCTGTTACTATGACTAATTTATAAATTAAACTTTTCCATAGGTATATATGCATAGGAAAAAAACATAAATATAAGGTTTGGTACTATCTGAGGTTTTAGGCATCCACTGGGAGTCTTGGAATGTGTCCTCAGGATAATGGGGGACTACTGTACAAACCCATGCACACACTGGGGGAAAAGGCAAACTTCAGCAGCCTCCTAACTCATTTCCTTTCTTTTCTGAAAAGTCTTTATTCTAATCCTGCCCTTTTCTTGCTATTTCTTCTTATCCACTGCCTGATTTATCCATTAGCCTAATGCTGCAACCCTGAACCCTTATGCAATGAAGAAAATTAGTGCAATGGTATCTTCTAGCTCAAGAGCCCCTGCAGTTATAGGCTTTTCATTAGCCCCATCTACTTAAGCTGGTAGTCAAATCTTGTTCCTTGGAACAATGTTGCATTATTTATCCAATTTGTTATCATCTCCTCATGACTTTGTTTTTGCCAGCAATAGTGAAGATAAAATACACCTCCAGTCTAGATCATAAATTTTCAACACTAGGTCCCCAAGTTCAATTCTGATGCCCTCAGTCAGACCTTATTGACTTATTAAAGGAAATATAGATCTCATTTTTTTTTTATCCAGAAGCCTAAAGATACAATTCTTTGAAGAGTAGAACACTGTGAACCAACCTATTTTGGACCTCAGAGGAAACATATTTCAGATTAAGAGTGAAACTTATTCTATGCAAATTATTTCATCACATAGAGCAATCTATTCATCTCCATAACCACTTACTTTAAGATACAAATGTAATATGTATTAGAAATTTATTCTTAAAAGATGCTTCTTAGAGACACCTCAATTGGACCTGAATTGGGTTTTTAATGATATGTCATTTCTATTTCTTTGCTTAGTTAATCCCCTTACTTGGCAGATGCATTCCTAGGAAGCTATTACACTTCCCTCAAATGCCTTAGAACTTGAAGAGAGAAAGCACTAGAATTTTAAGCCAAGCTTGGACACCCACACAAGCTAACATGGTACCCAGCCTCCAAATGTGGCAGAAGAGTGAAGGAATAACATATGTTTCTGGGACAACATATTCAATAAAATGTGAGTTACTGATGGTTGTATGAACAGGGTAAAGTAGGAAATAGCAATCATTTGCTCGTGGTCAGCTGTGCCCCATATCTCACAAGATGGAGTATAGGGACCAAGACAGGTCCATGACTTGAAATGTCACAACTTAGCCTTTTGTTGCTTCACCAGTAGAAAAGATGAAAAAAATAGGGAAAAATACATAAAGACAGATATATAGATAAATAGGATTTGGAGATTATGTCTTTCTCTTTAGAAGCCTATGTACAGAGATTAAAAAATAACTGTGGTGCCAGGAATCTATAAAAATAACTAGTGAATCAAGAGATAAAGAAGTATTATTTAAATGATTGTGCTTACTGCACTGTGCTTAGGACTGGAATGACTCATGTCTCTATTTTCAAATGAAGTATAGTCTAGGTGAGGGGGCAACACTAAACTTTGTGAAAACAATTAGGACTCAGAATTGGTGCAACAGGTTGAAATTATCAGAAAATGTTGCCAACAATAACACCCTTACCCAGATCAGTAGACCATCTTGTATACAGTCATTTGAAAAGGAGGAGGAGGAGGAGGAGGAGGAGGAGGAGGAGGAGGAGGAGATGATTCAGATATAAAAAAACCTGTTTACCTGACAACCAGATCCAATGAGTCCATTTCAAACTGTACCAAGAAATACTCTTAGCCCTATGTCCAAAGGGTTCTCTAGAAAGGAGGATGCACATATTATTTGCTGCACGGATGTGATGGTTGTGTGCTGTGTTCATTGCTGGGTTTACATGTGCTGGGTCTGGGTTTTTCTGACAGGAAGTTTACCTGCTGAGTCTTCCTCTACACCTTTAGTTGCACCACACACATCACCTGAAATGCCTTCCCCTTTTTTTTTCCACCAATCCAACCTTTTCTCATCCTGCAGGGTACATTCAAGTTCTTGAGTGGAGTTACAACAATCTTTGTTTTTCATTTGTTTGAGTGTTAATCTTGTCTCCCCCTCAAACCAATCTTTAAAATGTCTTGTTAATCAAATGCTTTCATTTTACTAATAATCACAAATGAATCTTGGTTTTTCATTTATTTTCATAATGGTACAATCGGGTGACAAGTGTTGGTCAATAGATTGATGGAATAGGTGTAAAAGTAATCTTCCAGAGTGATCTTAGAAGCCCTTGTTAAAGACATGGAGTACCAAGTTCAAAGCCTGGAGCCCTGAGTCAGTACTGTTAGAAGTGCACCTAGGAGTCCTCATCAATGAGCAACATCCAAGTGAAATTTTTGCAAATGATAAATAAAGTCTTAGATTTTTAAACCATTAGAGTTTATATATTCTATGGTGATATACTCCTTTTTTTGGTTGTTGTTAATTATATGAGTTGGTATGCACACAGCACTTGGACCATGATTGGCACATAGTAAGGGCTTAATAATGCTAGTTGTTGTTATAATTATTACTAAGTAGTTACTATTATAGTGTGATCCTTTCAACTAAAGTTTCATGAGTATTCTCTAAATACAAAGCATGTTTCGAACACTGTTGAAACATTCAGTTAATAAGCACTGTCTTTGTTATTAAGGAGTTCACAGCCTAATAAAAGTAAAATAATAATGACAGCAGTAAAATATCTACCATTTATTAAGGCTTTCCTGAAGTGTGCTACTATTGCTTATCTTTCTAAATATTAACTCCTTTTTTCCTTAAAATAACTTTATATTAAACCTACTTTACAGCCAGTAGAATCTGGGGCAAAAAGGGATTCAACACAATGCCAATGCTGCAGAGCTGACAATTGGAAGGGCCAGAGTTGGCATCCAGGGAGTCTATTCAGCGCCTATATTTTTATTTTTCATGCCATGCTGCCCATGAGAAGTATGTGAATTAATGGAGCTGTGATCCACCACAGAATGTGATAAAGACACTTTATTGAGGAAATGACAGTAGAATAAAACTTGACAGATGAGTAGAAGTTTACCAGGTACACTATAGTGTTAAGGATATAATTTTAAATTAATTATTTCCTATGGATTGATTAATAAACCTAATTTTAGGAAGCATTAGCCTCCTTAGTCTAAAAGCTTTAAATTAGTGACGACTCTTGGTTGTAAGAAGGAGAAATCCAAACTGTACTTAGAAACAATACTTAGAAAAAGGAGTCAATTATGAAGTTGTATGTAAGATTCAAATGATATAATCAGGACAATGTCTCTTTGTCTGCTTTTATTTTTTTGAAGGCTTTCTTCCCTCCATATTTGGTGGGAAAAAATGGACATTAATTACCCGGGCTCATATTTTACAAGACTATTAATCTCTGTGGGAAGAGCAATGAGAGAAACATTTTTCGTACACCACTTCCCCCTATGTAGACAGGAAGACTCATTGTCTAGCCTCATTTTCATATTATTAGAACCATGTGATTGAGCTCCAGCCAATGAGTTGTGGAAGAAAACCGTCTATATCCATTCAGGCCTTGCTCTTAAAAGTATTTTTCTGTGTCTTACAGCCTCCCTCCCTGCTGGTGCAGTGACCTAAAAGGCCACGTGTTTCATATGGTGAAGTCACAAGCAAAAGTGTAAGCCAACCCAAATTAGACTTCTCTTGCCCCGTAACTCTGTTTTGCCAAGCTTCTGAAATGTCAGGTTCAAGTTATTGCTGCAGCCTATCATAGTTAATACAACTACCTGATTGACTTAAGTCTCAGAGAGAAATCTGGATGTGCTGACTTGTCTTACATGCCAATTTCTGAATTGAGTACTATAGCAAAGGTTTAGAATACTCTGCAAGGCCAGGCCCAACTTGGAACCACCTAACAGTAAACTATACAAATTATGAGAGAAGTCAGAATGCAAAGGATTAGAGATGGAAAAAAGTTAATTACCCACTATGTATTTTATAGCCTTTATTTGAGTGATGTTGGGTAACTCATCCTAAACACATTTGCCAATTTCCTAGGCCATTGGTAACCACATCCATATTCACCAATATCTGAAAGAACAACCTTTTAAAAACTGAATCTGTGATTTATTTCCATAACATGAATCCATTCAGCACTTTAGTGCGATAAGCATTTTTTTCTGCCTGAAATTTTTCTGCCAACCCACATCTCATTTCATGTCTAGGAGTTAATGCTGCTCAATTCAGTTGTCTTATTCAAATATAGGAAGATGTTATGTACATTTCTTATTTTTTAATAACACTGTCATCTGACTTTGTTTTTATTAAATATTAATACATTTGTCTTCAGAAAAAATTAAATTTCTTTCCTTGCAAATCCCATGGAAGTAGAAACTTAAATTGAATGGATCATAGTTGGTATTGTGTTTGAGGGAATCTCATCTACATTAATCCTATTCTGGGGCCAATTTTTATTATAGAAAATATCTGTGCACTTAGGAAGTAGGCAAGGAATATTAGAATTCAAAGTACATAGAAATATTCAGTCCTTCTTCGTACTCTGGGTTGTAGAGTGCAATCAGAGGGATCTTTAAAGTCATATGATTTTTTCTCACTTTAGATTTCAGACTTTTTAGGAAAACTCTACTTTCACAATGGGGCAGAATCTTAAAGAGCAACACCTGACATAGTATCGATTGTTCTTCTTAAGCTGCATTTTTCTTTATGCTCTAAAACTGTATTTGCATTCATACTACAAATGGGTACTGAACTGAATGCTGCGAACTATTATACAGTAGTCAGAGGCAGGGGAGCAGGGCACATCTAAATGCCCAGATCAATAATATAAGCAATAAGTTAGTTTGCAGAATTCAAAAGAAAAATATAATCTCAATTGAGAAGAATGCTTTTAATACCTCATGAAAGAGAAGGCATTTAAAACGGCATGAAGAATGGGTTTTTGCAAGGATAGCAATTAAATAATAATGAGGTACTCTTACTGGAGACATTCAAACATAAGTGAGGAAACCATATACCAGAATTGCTTTAGAAAGATATGGGCATCGGATGGAGGTTTGAACTCAACCAACACCACCACCACCGCCACCACCGTCATCAACATCATCCATTAGAAAATCTATTCTCAATATTCTTGTATGAAGGTTCTTTGTTAACATTTACAAACATGTATTAAATATTAGTAAGCTATTTCCATGAACCAGCACAATTCTTGCTCATGACATGCCTGTGATAACAGTTTGGTGCTATTATCCTTATATGTGTATGTATGCATGTGTTCAGAAACTTTTTAAACCGATGAAAAAGGTTACAGAATAATTACAATTCGCATGCTCATACTAACTGACTGCTCCATTCTCTCCCTGTACACAGGCCCCATATACTAAACCATTCAACAATAGGGTGCATCCATAGCAACACCTCCAAATGTGCATCTCAAGAAGAATACTGCACACTCTATCTCTTGATGTCAAGGATATTCTCCCACAAGACCACAACACAACTACCATACATGAAAAGATCAACGTTAATTCAACTCTATCTTATGATATTCCATCAATTTTCCATTTCCAGTTGTCTGAAAAACCTTATTTTTTATTTCTTATTTTTTAAATTTTGTAATTTTTTTTTTTTTTGAGAGAGAGACATAGTGCAAGTGAGAGAGAGGCAGAGAGAGAAGAGAGAGGGAATCCTAAGCAGGCTCCGCCCTGCCAGCGCAGAGCCTGATGTGGGGCCCAAACTCACGAAACTGTGAGATCACGACCCAAATCAAGATCAAGAGTCAGATACTTAACTGACTGAGCCACCTGGGCGCCCCTGGTTTTTTTTAAATTCAAGATCCAGTAAAAATTCACATGCTTAATTTGCCAGTTATATCCTTCTAGTCTTTGCAGTCTCAACTAGATCATGAGCATCCTACATTGCTTGTAATATCGAATACTTTGATAACTCCAGGTCATTGTTCTAAAAAGCCTTCCGCATTCTTGATTTGCTGACAGTTTCATATTGATGAGATTCAAATCATATATAGTACTTGTTTGGGCAAAGCTCTGAACAGCAGCTCCAAGATCACTTCTGAAAATAAACTTTCTATTGTTCCCTCATTAGCTCAAATACTCTTCTCTCTTTCTCTCTTCTATGTTTTTTCTCCAGCCTACCCTGTAGAAATGTACTTTCTTTATCTTGTTCTACAGAAATATGCAATCACTAATTTTCATGTACTAAGAGCTGGAAATGAGTGCCCTTCTAAGATATAGGAGAAACACAACTAATATTTTTAAAGAAAGAGTGAAAACAAATACACTGATCAACTTCATTACCTATTAAGTTCTGCTGTATTAGCTACTAAGTCTTGAACTTAATAATGGAATGAAAAGATAAATTCCTTTATAGTAAGGCTTAGTAGACCAAAATAAATACCAGATGGACTGAATTTTAAACATTAACAAAAACCCATAAAACTCTCACCAACATATAGATACATTGCTTTCATAACTATCAGGAATTTTCTAAAAATACATGCAATTAAGTAAACCAGAAGAAAGAAATTGAAAAATTTAAATGCTGACATAATTATTCTAATATCAAAACACATAAACTAAATTAAATGGCAATTAAAGCCAACAAGAATATTTACTAAAATCTTATAGAAAAATATTGATCATTCTCTAAAGAGCTTACATATCAACAAGTATTATTTACTAAAATGTCAATAGGTAAGTAGGAAAAGGGAATAATGTGATTAACAAAAAAGTACATATAAATAAAATATACTAAAAATGTTTAATTTTATGAATATTTAAACAGTTAAAATAGTGGTATATTTATCTAGCAAGAGGTCAAAGGTTTTTTACAAATTGATCACTTACAAGTGTGCAAGTAAATGGTACTTCCATTTATCTGTACTGTGAATTAAATATTCCCATTGCTCTGTAGGAAACAAACCAGGCATATTCTACCAACAGCCTTAAGAAACTATACCATTTGACCTATTATTTAATTTTATAGGAATCTATCAAAATAATAAGAAAATCTAGCAAAGAATTATATAGATTTTCTGCAAAGAAAATATATAGATTTACACAAATATATAAATTTACACAAAATTCTAGTGTAGCTATAAGATGTCATAATATTATGTTATTAAGAAATTCTGGTGTGCCTAGGTGGCTCAGTTGGTTGAGCATCTGACTCTCGATTCTGGCTCAGGTGATGATCTCAGGGTGGTGAGATAGAGCCCCATATGGGGCTCCATTTTAGGCATGGAGCCTGCTTAAGATTCTCTCTTGCCCTCTCCCTCTGTCCCCCACCCCATCATGTTCGTTCTCTCTCAAAAAAAAAAAAAAATCAAAAATGTCTACCTTGAATGGGAAAATTATATCATACTAATAAAAATATATAATATGAATGTAGTATGATACTATTTATTAATTATAAACATATACTTTTATTAAGTAAATATTCTGGCATTAACTGTGAAAGTAAGATTTTGGGAGTTGAAGTGAGGAAGATGGCGGCGTAGGAGGACGCTGGGCTCACCGCGCGTCCTGCTGATCACTTAGATTCCACCTACACCTGCCTAAATAACCCAGAAAACCGCCAGAGGATTAGCAGAACGGAGTCGCCGGAGCCAAGCGCAGACGAGAGGCCCACGGAAGAGGGTAGGAAGGGCGGCGAGGCGGTGCGCGCTCCACGGACTGGCGGGAGGGAGCCGGGGTGGAGGGGCGGCTCGCCGGCCAAGCAGAGCCCCCGAGTCTGGCTTGCAAAAAGCAGAGGGGCATGACGGACTGTGTTCCGACAGCAAGCGCGACTTAGCGTCTGGGAGGTCATAAGTTAACAGCTCTGCTCAGAAAGCGGGAAGGCTGGAGGACAAAGGGAAGGAGAGCTGCTGAGCCCCCGGACGACAGAGCTCAGTTTGGTGGGGAACAAAGGCGCTCGCCAGCGCCATCTCCCCCGCCCATCCCCCAGCCAAAATCCCAAAGAGAACCAGTTCCTGCCAGGGAACTTGCTCGCTCCGCGCGCAAACACCCAACTCTGCGCTTCTGCGGAGCCAAACCTCCGGCAGCGGATCTGACTCCCTCCTGCTGCCACAGGGCCCCTCCTGAAGAGGATCACCTAAGGAGAAGCAAGCTAAGCCTGCCCCTCCTGCCCCTGTGCACCTTGCCTACCCACCCCAGCTAAGACGCCAGATCCCCAGCATCACAAGCCTGGCAGTGTGCAAGTAGCCCAGACGGGCCACCCCACCCCACAGTGAATCCCGCCCATAGGAGAGGGGAAGAGAAGGCACGCACCAGTCTGACTGTGGCCCCAGCGGTGGGCTGGGGGCAGACATTAGGTCTGACTGCGGCTCCGCCCACCAACTCCAGTTATACACCACAGCACAGGGGAAGTGCCCTGCAGGTCCTCACCACGCCAGGGACTATCCAAAATGACCAAGCGGAAGAATTCCCCTCAGAAGAATCTCCAGGAAATAACAACAGCTAATGAGCTGATCAAAAAGGATTTAAATAATATAACAGAAAGTGAATTTAGAATAATAGTCATAAAATTAATCGCTGGGCTTGAAAACAGTATAGCTGACAGCAGAGAATCTCTTGCTACAGAGATCAAGGGACTAAGGAACAGTCACGAGGAGCTGAAAAACGCTTTAAACGAAATGCATAACAAAATGGAAACCACCACGGCTCGGATTGAAGAGGCAGAGGAGAGAATAGGTGAACTAGAAGATAAAGTTATGGAAAAAGAGGAAGCTGAGAAAAAGAGAGATAAAAAAATCCAGGAGTATGAGGGGAAAATTAGAGAACTAAGTGATACACTAAAAAGAAATAATCTACGCATAATTGGTATCCCAGAGGAGGAAGAGAGAGGGAAAGGTGCTGAAGGGGTACTTGAAGAAATAATAGCTGAGAACTTCCCTGAAGTGGGGAAGGAAAAAGGCATTGAAATCCAAGAGGCACAGAGAACTCCCTTCAGACGTAACTTGAATCGATCTTCTGCACGACATATCATAGTGAAACTGGCAAAATACAAGGATAAAGAGAAAATTCTGAAAGCAGCAAGGGGTAAACGTGCCCTCACATATAAAGGGAGACCTATAAGACTCGTGACTGATCTCTCTTTTGAAACTTGGCAGGCCAGAAAGAATTGGCACGAGATTTTCAGTGTGCTAGACAGAAAAAATATGCAGCCGAGAATCCTTTATCCAGCAAGTCTGTCATTTAGAATAGAAGGAGAGATAAAGGTCTTCCCAAACAAACAAAAACTGAAGGAATTTGTCACCACTAAACCAGCCCTCCAAGAGATCCTAAGGGGGACCCTGTGAGACAAAGTACCAGAGACATCACTACAAGCATAAAACATACAGACATCACAATGACTCTAAACCCATACCTTTCTATAATAACACTGAATGTAAATGGATTAAATGCGCCAACCAAAAGACATAGGGTATCAGAATGGATAAAAAAACAAGACCCATCTATTTGCTGTCTACAAGAGACTCATTTTAGACCTGAGGACACCTTTAGATTGAGAGTGAGGGGATGGAGAACTATTTATCATGCTACTGGAAGCCAAAAGAAAGCTGGAGTAGCCATCCTTATATCAGACAAACTAGACTTTAAATTAAAGGCTGTAACAAGAGATGGAGAAGGACATTATATAATAGTGACAGGGTCTATCCATCAGGAAGAGCTAACAATTATAAATGTCTATGCGCCGAATACCGGAGCGCCCAAATATATAAAACAATTACTCATAAACATAAGCAACCTTATTGATAAGAATGTGGTAATTGCAGGGGACTTTAACACCCCACTTACAGAAATGGATAGATCAACTAGACACACGGTCAATAAAGAAACAAGGGCCCTGAATGAGACATTGGATCAGATGGACTTGACAGATCTATTTAGAACTCTGCATCCCAAAGCAACAGAATATACTTTCTTCTCGAGTGCACATGGAACATTCTCCAAGATAGATCATATACTGGGTCACAAAACAGCCCTTCATAAGTTTACAAGAATTGAAATCATACCATGCATACTTTCAGACCACAATGCTATGAAGCTTGAAATCAACCACAGAAAAACGTCTGGAAAACCTCCAAAAGCATGGAGGTTAAAGAACACCCTACTAACGAATGAGTGGGTCAACCAGGCAATTAGAGAAGAAATTAAAAAATATATGGAAACAAACGAAAATGAAAATACAACAATCCAAACGCTTTGGGACACAGCGAAGGCAGTCCTGAGAGGAAAATACATTGCAATCCAGGCCTATCTCAAGAAACAAGAAAAATCCCAAATACAAAATCTAACAGCACACCTAAAGGAAATAGAAGCAGAACAGCAAAGGCAGCCTAAACCCAGCAGAAGAAGAGAAATAATAAAGATCAGAGCAGAAATAAACAATATAGAATCTAAAAAAACTGTAGAGCAGATCAACGAAACCAAGAGTTGGTTTTTTGAAAAAATAAACAAAATTGACAAACCTCTAGCCAGGCTTCTCAAAAAGAAAAGGGAGATGACCCAAATAGATAAAATCATGAATGAAAATGGAATTATTACAACCAATCCCTCAGAGATACAAACAATTATCAGGGAATACTATGAAAAATTATATGCCAACAAATTGGACAACCTGGAAGAAATGGACAAATTCCTGAACACCCACACTCTTCCAAAACTCAATCAGGAGGAAATAGAAAGCTTGAACAGACCCATCACCAGCGAAGAAATTGAATCGGTTATCAAAAATCTCCCAACAAATAAGAGTCCAGGACCAGATGGCTTCCCAGGGGAGTTCTACCAGACGTTTAAAGCAGAGATAATACCTATCCTTCTCAAGCTATTCCAAGAAATAGAAAGGGAAGGAAAACTTCCAGACTCATTCTATGAAGCCAGTATTACTTTGATTCCTAAACCAGACAGAGACCCAGTAAAAAAAGAGAACTACAGGCCAATATCCCTGATGAATATGGATGCAAAAATTCTCAATAAGATACTAGCAAATCGAATTCAACGGCATATAAAAAGAATTATTCACCATGATCAAGTGGGATTCATTCCTGGGATGCAGGGCTGGTTCAACATTCGCAAATCAATCAACGTGATACATCACATTAACAAAAAAAAAGAGAAAAACCATATGATCCTGTCAATCGATGCAGAAAAGGCCTTCCACAAAATCCAGCACCCTTTCTTAATAAAAACTCTTGAGAAAGTCGGGATAGAAGGAACATACTTAAAGATCATAAAAGCCATTTATGAAAAGCCCACAGCTAACATCATCCTCAACGGGGAAAAACTGAGAGCTTTTTCCCTGAGATCAGGAACACGACAGGGATGCCCACTCTCACCGCTGTTGTTTAACATAGTGCTGGAAGTTCTAGCATCAGCAATCAGACAACAAAAGGAAATCAAAGGCGTCAAAATTGGCAAAGATGAAGTCAAGCTTTCGCTCTTTGCAGATGACATGATATTATACATGGAAAATCCGATAGACTCCACCAAAAGTCTGCTAGAACTGATCCATGAATTCAGCAAAGTTGCAGGATACAAAATCAATGTACAGAAATCAGTTGCATTCTTATACACTAACAATGAAGCAACAGAAAGACAAATAAAGAAACTGATCCCATTCACAATTGCACCAAGAAGCATAAAATACCTAGGAATAAATCTAACCAAAGATGTAAAGGATCTGTATGCTGAAAACTATAGAAAGCTTATGAAGGTAATTGAAGAAGATTTAAAGAAATGGAAAGACATTCCCTGCTCATGGATTGGAAGAATAAATATTACCAAAATGTCAATACTACCCAAAGCTATCTACACATTCAATGCAATCCCAATCAAAATTGCACCAGCATTCTTCTCGAAACTAGAACAAGCAATCCTAAAATTCATATGGAACCACAAAAGGCCCCGAATAGCCAAAGTAATTTTGAAGAAGACCAAAGCAGGAGGCATCACAATCCCAGACTTTAGCCTCTACTACAAAGCTGTCATCATCAAGACAGCATGGTATTGGCACAAAAACAGACACATAGACCAATGGAATAGAATAGAAACCCCAGAACTAGACCCACAAACGTATGGCCAACTCATCTTTGACAAAGCAGGAAAGAACATCCAATGGAAAAAAGACAGTCTCTTTAACAAATGGTGCTGGGAGAACTGGACAGCAACATGCAGAAGGTTGAAACTAGACCACTTTCTCACACCATTCACAAAAATAAACTCAAAATGGATAAAGGACCTGAATGTGAGACAGGAAACCATCAAAACCTTAGAGGAGAAAGCAGGAAAAGACCTCTCTGACCTCAGCCGTAGCAATCTCTTACTCGACACATCCCCAAAGGCAAGGGAATTAAAAGCAAAAGTGAATTCCTGGGACCTTATGAAGATCAAAAGCTTCTGCACAGCAAAGGAAACAACCAACAAAACTAAAAGGCAACCAACGGAATGGGAAAAGATATTTGCAAATGACATATCGGACAAAGGGCTAGTATCCAAAATCTATAAAGAGCTCACCAAACTCCACACCCGAAAAGCAAATAACCCAGTGAAGAAATGGGCAGAAAACATGAATAGACACTTCTCTAAAGAAGACATCCGGATGGCCAACAGGCACATGAAAAGATGTTCAGCGTCGCTCCCTATCAGGGAAATACAAATCAAAACCACACTCAGATATCACCTCACGCCAGTCAGAGTGGCCAAAATGAACAAATCAGGAGACTATAGATGCTGGAGAGGATGTGGAGAAACGGGAACCCTCTTGCACTGTTGGTGGGAATGCAAATTGGTGCAGCCGCTCTGGAAAGCAGTGTGGAGGTTCCTCAGAAAATTAAAAATAGACCTACCCTATGACCCAGCAATAGCACTGTTAGGAATTTATCCAAGGGACACAGGAGAACTGATGCATAGGGGCACTTGTACCCCAATGTTCATAGCAGCACTCTCAACAATAGCCAAATTATGGAAAGAGCCTAAATGTCCATCAACTGATGAATGGATAAAGAAATTGTGGTTTATATACACAATGGAGTACTACGTGGCAATGAGAAAAAATGAAATATGGCCTTTTGTAGCAACGTGGATGGAACTGGAGAGTGTGATGCTAAGTGAAATAAGCCATACAGAGAAAGACAGATACCATATGGTTTCACTCTTATGTGGATCCTGAGAAACTTAAGAGAAACCCATGGGGGAGGGGAACAAAAAAAAAAAAAAGAGGTTAGAGTGGGAGAGAGCCAAAGCATAAGAGACTGTTGAGAACTGAGAACAAACTAAGGGTTGATGGGGGGGTGGGAGGGAGGAGTGGGTGGGTGATGGGTACTGAGGAGGGCACCTTTTGGGATGAGCACTGGGTGTTGTATGGAAACCAATTTGACAATAAATTCCATATATAAAAAAAATAAATAAAATAAAATAAAATATGTTAATCTGATAAAAAAAAAAGAAAGTAAGATTTTGAGGGCTTTCATTTGTTTATTGTCTCCTTTTTTGTGTTCTCCAAACTATTTCCAATGATCATATATGAATTATATCTGACTCTTTTAAAAGAATAAATAAGATTAAAAAACATTTAGATGCTGTCAGATATATATAGTAGCTGGAGAGCGGCTTTATGTTAAAGGAGGTAAAGGCCACAACTAGGGCGTAATGATTTGGTAAAATGATTTTGTTTTTTGAAATAGCAGCAGGTGCATCAAGTTTTTCTTTCCATTCCTCAGTTGTTTAACTATGCTAATATTTGACTGCATCTCAACCATATGGACATGCTTACTTGTACATTAGCCTGGTGTTATTTGTCAGGCTCAGCTAAAGTCTCACCAGGCAGGCTGGATGCTTCTTGACATTTATATCGAGGTCTGTCCAAAGGAGGCATCATGTCAGTGACTGATTACTTGTGGGAACTCTGGGGAGTTTTACATTTCTCTTCCCTTGGGAAATATGGCATTATCTGTGTCCACCTCTATTTGGCATAATAAAGGCTTTCTAGATAAATACATCATAATATTGTCATTTTCAAAATGCCCATTTTTTTTTTTTTTGGTCTTGAAATGAAGTTGTGTTTTCTTAACTGTAAAGTTTTAGAAAATTCAGTTATATTCTCTAAGGTTTAATTTTGAAACTGACACACAAATACACAATCTGAGTAGCTTAATACTTATTAAATAAACCACATTTGTATTCAAAGAGTGCCCCACAATTAAAATTACCAGCCCAGCCCAGATAGCTTCACCAGAATTTGGCATTAAATATTTATAGAAGAAATAACACCAATTCTAAATAAATTATTCCAAAGATATAGAAGAGTAAGAACCATTTCCAACTCATTTTTATGAGGCCAGATAATAGAATAACTTTGATGCCAAAACCAGACAACATTATAAGAAAATAAAATTACAAGCCAATATTCATCATGAATTTAAATGCAGAATTCTCAACAAAATAGTAACATATCAAATGAACATTATACAAAACTGAAAAAATTTTATACCAGGAATGCAAAGTTAATATTTGTAATTAGATAAATATAGCTTACTGCATTAGCAGAATAAAGTGTATATAAAAATACCAGCTCAGTAGATGCAGAAAAAGCATTTGAAAACGTCAACACACATTTATGATAAAAAAAGAAACCTCAGCAAGCCAGAATAAAAAGAAACTTGCTCAATCTCATAAAGCACCCATATGTATGACCTACAGCCAACATAATATTTAATGATAAAATATTAGAAGTTTTCTTCTGATTGGGAACACAGCAAGGATGTTCACTTTCATCATGTCTTTTAAACATTACATAAACGTGTTTATGTATAACAAAAAAGTTTAAAAAACAGGAAAGAAACAAGTAAAATATATTTTTCAGGCAGTAGCTATTTATGTGAAAAACCTTAAGGAAGGTCCAAAAAAATTCCACAACTTAATAAGTGCATTTACAAAAGTCACAAGAAATAAAGTAATTAATCAGTATAAATTTATCTCTGTAGACTAGCAATAATAATTGGGATATTAAATTGAAATACATGATTTGTCATTACTTAGACAACATAAAACACTTGAATATAATAAAAGATGTGCAGGAATTCTACACTGGAGAAAAGATGAAACACTGGTGGAAGAAACTAAAGCAGGTAGGAACACACGTAAAGATAATCCCTATTAATGCAATGAAAGATTCCATATTGTTAAGATGACAATTCTCTGCTATTTGATCTCAAGATTAAATTTAATCTCATTCAAATCCCAGCAGGCTTTTTTTCCCATCAATATTGACAAATTTATTATAAAATATATATGGAAAATGAAAGAACCTAGAACTCCCAAATTAACCTTGAAAAAGAAGGACAAAATCGGGGGATTTACACGATCTAATTTCAAGATTCATGTAATGCCACCATGAACAAAATAATTTGTTAGTAAGGACAGAAAAATAGACCAGGGGAACCCAAGGAATGATCGCACCGAGGTCTGCTTTTTAAAAGATGCCAAACAGCTGTCGGTTCACAAACTGGCCCCGCCCCCTGCCCCAACCCATACCTGGAGGGTAAGGAGCCACTGAAAACAAGGCTGGCCACTTCACATTGGTAGGTGACAGCCTTAAAAAACAAGGGAACTTGGGGCTCCTGGGTGGCCCAGTCGGTTGGGCGTCCAACTCTGGCTCAGGTCGCAATCTCACGGTTTGTGGGTTGCAGCCCGGAGTCGGGCTCTGTGGTGACAGCTCGGAGCCCGGAGCCTGCTTCGAATTCTGTGTCTCCCTCTCTCTGCCCCTCGCCCACTCATGCTGTCTCTGTCTCTCAAAAATAAAAGAAAACATAAAAAGAAAAAAAATTTAGAAAAAACCAGGGAACTTACTTACCGGGTTTCTCTTGGCAGTAAGATGAGTAGATCTCCCTGTATGCTCTCCAGAATCTTACAACTTCATAAATAGACCTTAACTGGGGTCAGCCGTGCCTCCCTTCCAGCTGTCCCCACAATACCTCACTCTCTTAAGGCTGCATCCTTGTAAACAGCTCCCACGTGGGAACAATGGGCAGAGCAAAAGTTCCAAAGACAGGTGAGGGGGCTGGTGAGGAGCCTCTGAGTGCCCGGGGCCAGCTTTCAGGTCACCCAGAGGTCACATCTACAGATGACCTCCTCCACAACAATTCAAAGGGGAAAATAGTTTTTAACTTACGGTGCCAGAAGAATTCAATATTCCTAGGGATGAAAAAGAAACCTCAGCCACGACCTGACATTACACTCGAAAATTAATAGGGGACACATCATAGACATGAATATAAATCCTGCATTTCCGAACGCCCAGGGAATACCACAGGAAACTAACTTTACAATCCTGCAAGAGAATATCTTTACTTATCTGGATAAAATAGAACTGCCATAAGTTAAAATAAATTAGACTGCATCAACATGAAAACATCAACGTTCTCAAGAGACCCCATTGAAAAGGAGTAGGATGGGGCGCCTGGGTGGCGCAGTCGGTTAAGCGTCCGACTTCAGCCAGGTCACGATCTCGCGGTCCGGGAGTTCGAGCCCCGCGTCAGGCTCTGGGCTGATGGCTCGGAGCCTGGAGCCTGTTTCCGATTCTGTGTCTCCCTCTGTCTCTGCTCCTCCCCCGTTCATGCTCTGTCTCTGTCTGTCCCATAAATAAAAACGTTGAAAAAAAAATTAAAAAAAAAAAAAAAGGAGTAGGCAAGGCACTGAAAAGAAAGACCTACATCTGTCAAAAGGCTGTCATCCAGAAGGTAGAAAAGCACTCCTCCACATCAGTAAAGAAATACAAAGTATACAATATGAGATGGCCAAAAGACTTGAAAAGACAATTCAAAGAGGCATATTTACATATTCTTAAATAAAACTGGCATTAAGACGTGCATGAAAAAGTATTCAACATCATTAGTCATCAGTGGAGACGCATGATTTCTACCTCACACCCACTAGAATGCCTTCGGTTAAATGTCTAATGTCAAACATTAAAAAGTCTGTAGAGCTTCTGTCTTAGAATTATAGAGTAAATACAATTGCCACAAAGAGGAGCTAAAGGAGGAAATGTTTATGGAGTGGGGATGGGAAAGGAAGCCACAGAACAAAACAGAAATGCAGTCAGAGAAGTAGGAGGGCAAAATGGCAGTGGAGAGCACTTGTCAAGGAAAGGAGCTGCAAAGAGCCAATCAACACTCATCCTCGCGGAAAAGTCTCGGGAGTGCCTCCTTAGGCCGCACCTTGGGCCCTTCAAGAAATCAGTTGATCACAGAGGAGTGCAGATAAAGCCTGGTGAGAAAGTAAGGGATTGATGTTAAAAGGAGAAAGAGAGGAAAATAGTCTATGAAACTCTCCTGAAAAGTATACACCGTAGGAAAGAAACAAGCTAAAAGCATTGCTTGAGGATGTATCCAACCGGAGAAAATCTCTCACAGGAGAAAAAAGCCAAGCTTGTTTATAGGTGGGGGAAATAACTAATAAAAACAAAAACAAAAACAAAAAAAAACAGGAGTTTTGATGATATAAGAGAGAGAATATTGACAAATCCTGGAACAAAGTTTCAGAGAAGTCAGAAATAAACGAGACTAGGAGCACACATGGAAAAAGTTCACCAGGTTGTTAAAGATGCAGAAGTGGCATTTTGTGGCCCCTTCCAAAAAAGGAGAGCTTTGTGTTGTTTGAACCTGAGCCCAGAAGAGAAGGAATGGGAGTTGTTTTGTGAGAATAAAGGGCTCAGAGATGGAACCGGTGGCTGCAGAGTCATGGTACATATTTGCAGCAGTAATTATAAAGAAACAGGGAGTTGGGGTGCCAGGTGGCTCAGTCGTTTAGCCACCGATTTGATTTTGGCTCAGGTCATGATACCAGGGTTTGGGCTCTGTGCTGAGTGTGGAGCCTGCTTGAGATTCTCTCTCTCTTTCACTCTGCCTCTCTCTCATTCTCTCTCTCTCTCTCTCTCTCTCTCTCTCTCTCAGACTAAAAAATACATATTAAAGAAACAAGGAGTTAAGAAGGGAGGAAGGAGGGGATGCAGAATGGTAATGAGAGACCAAAGAAAGTGAATTAATATGGAACTCATGAGTGGATATCAAACAAGTTTTATCATTTCATGCACCAATACAGTAGTTTAGGGATGCCTGTAAATATTTTCTCTTGGGAATATATATCTATATTTATATCCATATCTCTATACATATGTATCTATCCTTAGGTTTCCTAGTTCAGCCTAGTCATAGGTATGTATCTATATTAAACTAGTGAAATTAACATGTATTTATAATAAACAGGAGTGATGTGGGGATAAAAGGATGTAAAGACACAGATCAAGGAGTTAAGAGTTTAGGAGACATGAGAAACAAATCAAATCTCAACTCCAATGTGACAGCTTTCTCTAAGGCTCATAGCTGTTTAACCAGCTACAGCTAAAAGCATGATAGAAGTGACTTCTACAGGCTTATGAGAACAAAACATTTATATCTCTTTCCAACTTCACCATCAGTGATGTGATTTTGATAGTTTGAGGACTTTCAGGGTTAAAATATTCACAACTTGGAAATTGGTAAACGCTACACATTGTTTTTTTCCCCTCAGAGATCTGGTTTACCAAGCTACCACTGCGTTTACTCCTTCTGAGTTCCCATTATACAATGTCTTTGCTGCATTTACAGTAATGGACGTCTGTGTTGATTCCCTCCTATTACATTGTCAAATGCAAAGAATACAGATTTTTCTTCATCAAAACTCCAGTTTCTACCAGTTCTTGGCACACACTTTGCCTTTTGAAGGAAGGGAATAAGAAAGGATAGAAAGAAGAATGTAGAGAGTCAGGGAGACAGAGAGGGAAGGAAGTTGCATAATGGTAAACTGAGTTTGAGATTGTGACAAAACAAACAAAGTAAGTAAGTTCTTCCTGAGGTAGAAATTGTGAGTTCAGTTAATCAAACTTACATAGTTGCTAGATTCTCAAAAATGATGATAGCTGGGGATGTGAGGGTGGGGAGATTATGACAGCACTGAGGAAGATAGGAGACTGTCGTTCAAATTTGTAAATACTAACAGGATAGAAAAGACCATTTTAAACACATGGGACACCACTACTCACTCTGACATCAAAGGGGGTTAATATCCCCCGACCCAGCGGAGGCATCGTAGCTTTGCAGTTATATGGAAGTAACTGGTCATTTCAGAAATGCAGAGAAACCGTTTTGGTTGACCACTGTTTGTTTGTTTGTTTTCACTTGAAGCAAGTTTGTGAACAGCTTAGCTATGACTCTCCTTGAGGGGCAAGAGCAGGATCCCTTATCTAGACAAATATAAACCAAGAAAGATGAATTCCATTATTCCTCCAAGATAGACATAAATAATACTTGGATTTAAATAACCAGGAGCTGTTGGGAGGCAGGATAAAGCACTCATCAATAAGACAGGTTCTGTGGTCAGAATACCTGAGTTCAGAACCTAGCTTTGCCACTTCTCACATCTATGAACTTGTAAATGTTATTTATTTGAACGTTCTCTTCTGAAAACTGGGATTAAGGCTACTGAATTCATTGGGTTTTTTAGAGAATCAAATAAATGAATAAGTAGATCATTCGACACAGTGCTTGGCAAATACTAAGTACTGAGTTAAATGTTCATGATACCAATGATGGTGAAAATGTGGTTATGGGAGCAGGCTTATAGATCTTGCAACTGTGTTCTCTGCCACAGGTAAGAGAAAAATCGTGCACGGTTTCCTTTAAAAAGGGAAAAACCGTGCACACTTCTTAGAAGCATCAGTGATAGTTCATTCACATCCCTTTTCAGTTATTGTTCTGAATAAATTCTAGAATTTGTTCCTTCTAAAAATCTTCAGAACCAATCTCTGGGTTTAATGGGAAAATTAAATACTTCTGTATCTGAAATTTCACACGTAAGAAGCAAGAATATTTTCCATGGAATGATTACATGTCTTAGTTTCACTCTCTTTCCTTGTCCAAAAGACGCTTTCCTTACAAAAACAAAAGTCCCACCGTATTTATCACACACCCCATAATTATTGTCTGAGTAATATCAATGTTTAAAATAATTGTCCAAGGCAAAATTACTATCCTCTTGGAATGATTTCTGGTGTATCTGTAAGAATTGTTAATTTCTATAATAAGAGCCTGAGTCGATCTAGTTCTTACTTTATACTCAAAAGTTATAAATAACTATTCTTCTGAGAAGAGTTTTGTATTCTTTACCCTGTTTCTTTTTCTAAAGTTTAAACGATTGGCCTGAAATCGAAGATGATTTAAGCTTTAACATACTGTGGTGCGTGTGAGGTTACAGTAATAATAGTAAAGCAACTTTCATAGACTCTGATTTCTGATCCTCTGTAAAGTCCTTACCCCAGCGAAACATCTCTGGGATCCCCACATTGATGAATAATGTGCTCACAAAAAAGCCAGGTTTCAGCTGGCTCCCACTGCTAGGTCTCCATAAAATCCCTAAGTGACTATAATACCCTGATGAGTAATCACTTGCCCACCAGGTGCTGCTGTTTCCTCTAAGAACACCCTGGTCTTCTGTTTCTGCCACAGCTGTAGGGTGTGTTACTACGGGAAGGGAAATATTTCCTCTTCCCTCGTGGCTCATATTCCGTGATGGTGGCACTCAAGAAATTCTGCTGATGCCCGAAAGTGTTCCAGAGATTTCTGTTTTATTCCGTTTGCATTACTTGTTGTTGTTTTCAACTTGAAAACCTTTGTTTCACATTCAGTTTTGACATGAACTGTGTGGACAGGAACACAACCGAATGATGGGACTCCATGCTGTAAATAGAATTATCCCTCCTCTCCCAACAACAAGAACAACAACAAAAAAGCTTCTCTCCCAGGAACCTCTGCACCCTTCTTGGAAGTCAATGTTCGACAGTCTTTGTCATTGATTGGGAGGCATATACGGTTTTCACCCAGATGTGATTCTCACCTGCTCTCCCCTCCCACTGCTCCCCCTGCTCCACTTTCCAGCACACTTAAACCCCTGCTGCCTAATCATCAAGTACTTTGTTGTCTTTATTGTTGTTTCCTTATGTAGCTCCTCTCTTCGTCATTTTAAATCTAAGGCTAGCTAACTGGCTACTCTGTAGGGATACCAATGAAGCAAATACCTTACGTTTAGTTGCAAATATTTCGACCTCCTGTGACCATGGCCCGTAGATTAGGTCACAATACTTATTTCAGATGCCATTTATAGAAAATAGAGTGTTCTCAGAAAGTTCCAAAGATGCCTGATATTTTAATTGAAGCCAATTTTACTCGTCATGTGACATCAGTGCCTCTGCTATTGAATAATGTTCAGTTCGTGTGGGAGGACAAATTGTTACCCATGACATTCCAAGCAAGAACTATAGGTAGCACAAAATCAAGGACTCAATTTGGTGGAACAGAGTCTACCATATGAATTCACTGGGAATGAGAAAAGACACGACAAAAATTCACAGAGGGTAAGCAATAGAGCTTAATTTTAAAATGACAATAGGTATTGGTTAGTGGGAAAGGTAGTCATTCCGAGTGAGGAAATGACACATGTATATTACAGATAATTTTCATCGATTCAGATTTTACTGGTGGGTTCTCATCACCAGTGAGGAATTTCATGATATAAAGACGAGCTTTAAATGGGAATCCAATGAGAATTAAGACAATAGTTCCCAAGCAAATGATACTAGAACTACCTGCCATTTAGGAGCCAGGACTAGGAAAAGAAAGCCGTCTCTCCCTAGGCCATTTGATAGTAGATGATTTCCCTACAGTCTCCATATTTTCACCTTAATTCAAGGCAACATTTCCTATCAAAATGGGACCTTTCCATAGGAAGTGCATTATTTTGCTGAGAAGTCCGAGTATGAAGCTACATCTTTGCCAATTTTATTTTATTTTGTTATGTTTATTTATTCTTGAGAGAGAGAGCACAAGCAGAGGCAGAGAGAGAGGGAGACACGGAATCCGAAGCAGGCTCCAGGTTCTGAGCTGTCAGCACAGAGCCCAATGCGGGGCTGGAACCCACAAACTGTGAGATCATGACCTGAGCCAAAGTCGATGCTTAACCAACTGAGCCACCCAGGTGCCCCAATCTTTGCTAATTTTAAATCTAGCTTTACTTTAGAAACCCACGCTTATAATCTTTCATTTAAGGTTTTGTAGCCTTATGTACCCTCACCTGTAACCCTGATGCTTCACAAAACCAAGGAAAAACACAGTTTATTTTAATAAATTTTTGATTTAGAAGTTCAATAAACTAATAACTTGCAAGAATAAGTCACTGTTGGACTGAAACCAACAACATAATTAGCCTGGTGTACCCCTGGCTTCTTTATCATAAAATAGTAACTTCATAAGGCTTGAGGGAATTTAACAGTTGATTAACCAGAAGAGATTTTCTGTGGAGGAACACAATATATATATATTTTTTAATTTTATCTTCTTTCTTTAATAATTTTTTATAAACAACATAAACAGGTCTTTCTTTTGAATAAGTGCAGTATTATGCCATCCTGAGCTCAATTCAATTTTGGTACAATTTTTCTCTGTTTTACTTCTTCCATTTTAGTCCCTCGCTATTTTATCATGTAGATGAAGATGGTGTAAAAACATGGGGGGAATTTAATAGCCTCTCATTACACAGTTGCATCTATCTAGCTGTCACCTGTCTATCTATAATTTTATTAATGTTTATTTCATTTATTTTAAGATGGCTCTTTGAATGACAGAAACAGTTAAAGTAATTGAAAACCAAAAAGTCCTTATCTTTAGAATTTGTTTCTATTGAGAATCAAAATGAGGGAAAGAAAAGATAGAAAACGGATTTGGGTTATAAAAGCCTGGTGATCCCTAACAGAAGTAGATGCTTCGTGAAATGTGCAAAATGGCAAGCCCTTACTCAAGTCTGGATACTTAATGAGAATCATCCTCCAAGTATCTAAAAATTATATTTAATAAATTCAACCTCCCCTTTGTACAGGGGAAAAATAAACACTCGAAAGTCCCTAACCTATTCACCTTGTGTTGTTCCAACTGCTTTAATTTATTGAAAGACTATTATATGTCAGGCACTGTACTAGATACTAGAGGCTACACATCGTCACACAATAACCTTAAGTAGAGGTGCTATGATCACCTTCACTGCACTGACCAGGAAGCTGAGGTTTAGAGCAGTAAATCACCTACTTCAAATAGCTCATAAAAGGCAGAGCATGTTTCTAAGAAAACAGATGGATTTTAAAACCCTATCCTTGAACACTAATTCACACTTGAATTGTGAGGGGACACTGAATAATTTCGTATCACACATGTCTCATGTAGCTTTTCCCTCTTTCTTCATTGTGCTGATTTATGTCTACTGGCCCTACTTTAAGCTGCCTGAAATCAGATACCACATCTTACAGGGAAGGAATCTCACCACGAGTATGGGAGTCCTCTCATTGTCTGGCCAATGGTGCTGCTGGTCAGTGGGAGAGCCCTTTATTCCCTTAGTAGGTAAAACTGTGCATGAAGACAGACATACTGAAGGCCCCTGGTTAGCCAGGAGGATCTGTAGGCTCAAGACACCCCGTAATGATATCACCAGAAACGCCTTTTAGGACTTAGATGCTTGTAACCATGGGAAGGTCCTATAGGTACAACCCAGCAGAAAAAAAAAATCATTCTATAGAGAAGCATTTTTATCCTGGATTCTATCCCAGGTAAGCACATAAAGACCAGATACACAAATTTTTATATCCCAGCACTTTCTATAGTACTTAACATAGAGGTAACACTTGGTAAACAATAATACAACATTTGACAATATGTAAACACTGGTAACACTTTTATAAATGCTTCATGTTCATTATTTAATTCTCCCTGCATTGTGCTAATTTACATACTATTCTTACATTTTTAAATAAGAAGTCTAAAGTACAGAAAGTATGTTAATTTTCTCGTATTCAACTTTCTCGTATTCAAAGTGCTAAGAAGTTTGCCTGAATCTGGAGCTCTTAATCACTAAACTGTTTTTTTTTTTTTTTTCCTCCTCTAATGTCAAGACACAAAACAACTCCTGGCACATCATTAAGTCTCATTAAATTTTGAATATTGACCAACTCGGTATGGAGCAGGGATCAGAGACAGCAGTTGTGGCCAGGCATAGAACTGCCAGAAACTAGTGGCCACTTAGCTATAAGGGGTTTTTGGCTCAGTCTTCATGGCTATTTGAGAGATGATGGTGGTGAAGATGGAAATAATTTCTTGTGCCATAATTACAACATCCTTTCTCCTCTTACCCTACTCTTTTCCTTAGCTACTTACAAAGATTGAAATCCAGGTAAGGAGCTTTGGCGTGCCTCAGCAGTGCAGCAATGCAACGATGTGCTCAAGGCAAAAGGTGAGAAAACGGACAAGAGGTCCCCCACTTACCCTGTGTGTTCTATAACCAAATCTCCATACTTTATTAGTACTTAATGGGGCATTTCATGTTCTCCAATTCTCTGTACTAATTGCCTGCCTCAGGGTTATCAGAGACAATTAGAAAGAACCACAAAGGCAGCAGAACTCTCTCATCATCTTGTGCATCATCAAGGAGATTTAATTCCATCCTTTGCAAGAAACTTTAGTTAATACTACGGTTTTAGAGACTATGAAATTCTAGGTCTTATTTTCCTTAATTTTATTCTTATTTACTGACAGACTTATTCATTCCCAGGTCACCAGTTCCAGGAAGTCTAAGCAAGATGCTTAATTCTTCCTGCCATGAAATTCAGGTGTCATAAAATATTTGCGAAATAAGAAATGACAAAGAATCAAATCTTTAGAGCATCACCTTCATCCATCATGCAAGGTGGGCTTGGCCCCAAAAGAACTTTGATTTTATTATTGTTAGAATAACTATATATCATCAAGTAGGACACATTGTTTCTTCTTTTTTTTTTTTTTTTTCTTAAAGCAACAACACTTTTGGATGCAATGGGAAGTCTCCCCTTCTTGTCACCAACTAACATCGGACAATTTATCCTGTAAACATCATTTATTATGCTTACCAGCACTACTACAGATATTGGTACATCTGGAAGCCAGTGAAAGTAAGTGAGATAAAAAATACATGCATACTTAACTTTGAAATACATTATTTACTCAGAGCTACAAAGTAAGTGGCCCTATATGCCCTATTGCGTGTATTCAGAAATCTACAACTGTTTAAAAGTGGAAATTCCAGTAAATCCTCCTGTTTAATTCCTTTCTAATCCTTTAAACGCTCCAGAGCATTTTTTCTTGCGACATCTTTTGTCCTAGCCTGTCTACCTTAACCCATTTTATCTTCCCATTCACCTTAACTTTCTCTTAGAAAAGAACTGGGTTTGAGTTCATACTAGGTTTTGGACACTGAAAGGAGTTTAAAATACTGAGACATCCTAGAAACTGCCTTCAAGAATACTGTTGCCTGGTTATGCACCTAGGTACATGAGCACATAATAACAGAAATGCAATGATAAAACCACTGCAAACAACTTAAAACAAGACACAGCAATTCAAATATATCAGTGTACTGTTAATTACTTCTTTATGCAGTCTTTGTGATTTTGTGCCATCTCATGCTACCTACCTCATTCAAAATTTACAGAAAACTTCAAGGAGAGTGGCTGAACATAACTTGTATCAAAAACACATGCAACTTTTATCAATAATGAGAGCCTCATTGCTTCTCTTATTTTATTTGCGCAGCAGGTAATGATTAAAATTAAGCCCTTGGTAAAATGGAACTTAAGGTAAATCATCTTGAGCTACATCTCACATTATAGGGGAAATGATGCACGAATAGTGATAGGGCTCAAGCTCTGGGGATGAAAAAATGTGGCATTAATGGAAAGATCACAATAATTAAGTGGAAGCCAACCTTTGGATATCAATAGCCACTCACAGACTCATTGACAAAGGTAATGAAGGAATTATAACTATCTTGAATATTTCTTATTAAGTTTTAATTACCAGTGCAGAAGCCTGAACCTTGATGATTTTTTAATGAAAGGTAGGATGATTTCCTAATTTAGCATTTTTCATTTTAAAAGCTCATTGGCCCACCAAAAAAAAAAAGTACATAAGATGTATATATTAATTAGCTTGACTGTAGTAATTGTTTCACTATGTATAGGTATATCAAAACACCATTTTGACGTTGTATACCTTAATATAAACATTTTTTTACTTACAATTGTTTAAAAATGAACAGTAAAAATCAGGAAAATATTTTTGAAATAAATAAAAGTTCATTATTCCATTGTACTATACTATTGATGTTCCACAATGCAATAAGACTTGACCAGAAAAGAAAAAAAAAAAAAAAAAAAACGCAGGGCTAAATGTATAAGGTATTATAAGATACATTTTTCCAGAGCAGACTTCTTCAAGATTTATTTTATGTTTTTTTTCTTACCCAGTAAATAGTCCTTTGCCGATTTGCCCTGTCCTCATTGTGCTATAAAATATTAACCCTTTGTTCCCTCCCAAAGACAGAGGACTCTGTTACTTAGTACCGGGGGCATTTTGGATGCTACAAAATCTGGAAAGCCAAGTTCAGGTGAGAAAGAGGTATAGCTGGATCCATTGCATTGAGGACCTCAGATAGTCCAGTACTCTGCCTGACACATCACTAGACCCCTGGGTTCGAAATAGTCACTCACAGAAGCAAAGAATTAAGGCTTCAAGACTGAGTCCCACAAACCCATCTGCAGTCTCAGTGGGTTGGTAACTAGCACACAAAAACAAAAGAACCAAACTCTTATTGGTTTCACAGTAACAATTTCTATTAAATTCCAGAAAGGAGAAGAAGCATGGATTACTGTCAAGAGAAGAAAATGTTTAGCTGGAGCTGATGATCTAGTCAGTATATTCGGGAAAAGCACTGCCAGAGCTCTCTGCTACATAAGCTTTTGCTTTTTTTTTTAATCCTGCCTCTGAAATTTGCAGGCAGGGCTAGGTTTTTAAATTACATTAGCGTGGACTTTCATTCTTCATGGTGAATACATTAAAGGGAACCACTATTAAAGTTTCTTTTCATATGTATTGAAAAGGAAATGAATTGCCACCCTATTAGACCTGTTTTAATGTTCTCTAAGCATATTATTTGCACATTTGATTGTAAGCCATCAATAAGCGACGTCTGGATTAATTTTTTTTGGCATGAATGAGAAAAGGAGGGGTGTATTTTAATTATGACATGCACCCTCTATCTTAAACATCCAAGAGAAGCATCATTTCATGAATCCATGTGATAAGGGGAATATAGGAATAACTGCTCTTTTCTTATTAATAATTTCTATTTCTATAAGGGAGATAGATTGAGAATCTTATCTGGAGGTTATACTTTTAAATAGCCAGATGAAAAGCAGTTATGAAATAGCTTTTGAAGTTTGGATGCAATTGGAGTTCATTCTCAGCCTGTTTCCATCATAATAGAATCTTGGAAGTGAGCACTAGGGGGAAAGGGCTGATTCAGCCCTTGACACAATGTGGAGTTGTTCTCTATAGTCATATCTGTAACATTTTGTCCAGACTGGTAAGGCACCCACATCTCATGGTCTCATTATTTTTAACTTGAAATCCTGTTTCCTAATAGTGGTAATGACTATTCTACCAAACCCTTTCTCTCTTATTAAAAAGTGGGAAGAAAGCAGTATTTTAAGAAACCAAGCATGAAGGGAAATTGGCACACAGGTCCCAGATACAGCAAGACAATGCCTGAGGTGCACGTGTGCTTTTGTTATCCCAATTTAGTGCTGTCTGGTGGAACAAGCATTCTTTAAAAGTGGAGTTGAACAGGGTGGCTCAGTTGGTTGAGCCTCTGGCTTCAGCTCAGGTCATGATCTCATGGTTTGTGAGTTTGAGCCCTGCGTGGGGCTCTGTGCTGACAGTTTAGAGCCTAGAGCCTGTTTCAGATTCTGTGTCTCCCTCTCTCTCTGCTCCTCCCCTGCTTGTGCTCTCTTTCTCTCTCTCTCTCTCTCTCTCTCTCTCAAAAATAAATAAACATTAAAAAAAATTTAAAGTGGAATTGAAGACAACAAGAGGGAACCTGAGGAACCAGAAAAGACAATTATAGATTGGGAGTGGCAGAGAAACATAAAGGGAGGCACAAATTTCTACACTTCACCTAAACTGGTGAAATTATGACATCAGTAGACTTGGTAAGTTGTGTGCATATAATGTAATACCTACAGCAACCACCAAAAACAAGAGATATATAAACAGATACAAACAAAAACACTATGGGTAAATTAAAATAAAATTCTAATAAAATTATAAGTTACCTGCAAGAAAGCAAGAAGCGAAGCAGTGAAACAATGAAAGAAGGACAAACATATAAGAAAAACTAAAATGTCTGTCTTAACATATTGGTAATTACACTAAACAAAAATGGTCTTTAACAATATCACCCAACTATTTGCTGTCTGTAAAAACTAAATTCAAATGTAATAATATAGGTATATTGAATATCTAAGAAAAAAAAAATATATATATATGTAATGGAAACTTTAGTGAAAGAAAGCAGGAGAATCTATATTAACATCTGATAAAATGGACTTCAGAGGTATGTGTGTGTGTGTGTGTGTGTATATATATATATATATATATGTATCGAGTCAGAGAAGAACATTACATTGTTTTTTTTTTTTTTTCAACGTTTATTTATTTTTGGGACAGAGAGAGACAGAGCATGAACGGGGGAGGGGCAGAGAGAGGGAGACACAGAATCAGAAACAGGCTCCAGGCTCTGAGCCATCAGCCCAGAGCCCGACGCGGGGCTCGAACTCACGGACCGCGAGATCCTGACCTGGCTGAAGTCGGACGCCAACCGACTGCGCCACCCAGGCGCCCCTACGTTGTATTTTAAAAAGCCAGTCTACCAAGGAGACATAATCTTAAATATGTTTGCACAGTAGAAAATGTGTGAATCAGAAACTGGCATGACTGAAAGGAAAAATAGAAAAATCCATACCAATAGTTGAAAACATGCACATCCCATCTCAGCAACTGATAAAACAACTATGTAGAAAATCAGAGAAAAAAATATAGAGGAACACAGCAACATTAGGTAACAAAATCTAATTGACATTTATAGGCTACTTCACCAAACATTAGCAGAATATACATACTTTTCAAGTGCTATAGGAATATACCAGAACATACAGTATTTGGGGCTATAAAACATCCTTCAATGAATTTGGAAGAACTAAAACCATACAAAGTATCTTCTCTGACCATAATCAAACCAGAAATCAGTAACAGAGATGGAAAAAGATCTTCCAAAATCTCGAAACTAAATAGTAAACTTCTCAGTATTTCCTAGGTTAATAAGAACATTTTAGACATTAAGTTGAATGAAAACTGAACATATCAAAATTTGTAGGATATAGCAAACCAAGTATTGTGTAAGAAAAGTACAATACTAAAATGCATACATTAGAAAGTGGAAAGTGTAGAATCAATAATCGAAGTTCCCACCTCAAAACCTGGAAGAGCAAAATAAAGCCAATACAAGTAGGATGAAAGAAATAATAAGGATAAGATCAGAAATCTATGAAATTGAAAATAGAAAAATAGAGAAAAATCAGTGAAACATAAACTTCTTTTTTGAAAAGATTTTTAAAAGTTAACAAACCTCTAGGAAGACTGAAAAAGTAAAAGAGAAGAAAAAAAATCAGCAATGTCAGGAATGAAAAAAAAACAAAGAAAAACAATACCAGATAGATATATGAAAAGGTGCTCAACATCACTATCAGGGAAATGCAAATCAAAATCACAGTGAAATACCATCACACCTGTTAGAATGACTATCAGCAAAAACATAAAAGATAACAAATGTTGGTGAGGATGTGGGGAAAAGGAAACCCTACATACCCTAGTAGGGATGTACAATCGTACAGCCACTATGGGAAACAATTTGGAGGTTCCTCGAAAAATTAAAAATAGAATTACCAGGTGATCTAGCAATTCTACTTCTGGGGGTATATTTGAAGAAGATAAAATCACTATCTCAAAGAGATACATGTATTCTTATGTTCACTGCAGCATTATTTACTATAGCCAAGACATGGAAACAACCTAAGTGTTCATCAATGAATGAATCGATAGTGATGCACACACTCACACACACATACAAACACACACACTTTGGAGTATTATTCAGCCATAAAAAGAAGGAAATCCTGCCATTTGTGACAACACGGATGAACCTTTGAGGTCATTAAGCTAGGTGAATTAAGTCTGATGGTAAATGGTATCTTGTACAAACTCTGGGTTTTATTATAATCCTCTAGAAAGTGCTGATATTTTTGTCCTAAAAGACAAGCAGGTTAGTTAGGTTCAGCCTGGGAAAACTGATACAAATCTTGCTTCAGTTCTCAAAGGCCTTGATCTGTTGCTTTGGGGCTATCCTGCGCTTGCCGGTTTCAGGAATAAGGCTGAAATTAAATGGATCTGTACAGAGTTATTATCATGTTCTCTGGCTCTCCTCTCTACAGTTCCCCTCACGCTCTGGCTTATAGCCTCTTCCTTTGTAGCTCTTTTGGCATGGTTGCTACTGGAGTTTCAGCCACGCTGCTTTGTTCCATTACTGGGGCATACCCTTGTAATGAAGCCACAAGTGAGGGAAATTCACAAATTTGGTCTAACTTCATGCTGATTACTTACTCACATTTTAAACTTCCTTCTAACACTCTGCCTATTTTTATTTGCTCTACTTAGTTTTCAGGTAGTCACTTTTTTTCTTTTGAATTTTGTCCATTGTCACAATTGACATTGTAATTGACTGGAGGGCTGGTCTTTGGAGGATTACATTGACATAGAACTGGACCTATAGGAGTATATTTTCATAGCAAAAGTAGAGGGATTATATTATATATCAGATACTGATAAAGAGAAAAGATTCAGGAATGAGTTCAGAGACTTTGGCCTGACAACTGGACTCATGTAACTACAATTATTTTAAAAGCAGAATATTTCAGAAGCAGTAATATGTTTGGGGTGGGAGTGTATAGAAATTCAGTTTGAACAAGTTGAGATTGGGATACCTGTTACATATACGCCTGGAGAGTTTAAGTGAGAAATGCATAGTGCAAGTCTTTATTTTGGTGGAGATGTCAAACTGGAGATAGTTTTGTGAATATCAGCATGTAGGTAATATAAAATGATATGAAACTGAATGAGATTCCCAAGGGAGAAGAGGCAGTGAGGAAAAAGAAGACACCAAGAGAGACCCCAAATCTGGGACCTGACGCACTTTAAGGGTCAGTACAACACAATGTGGAAATGTACTCAAATCAATATATAAAGGGGGATTACGAAAAAGAACAACTAATCCAGTTTGGGGTATCAAGGGCATTCCACACAGATACCTCTTAAAATCAATCTAAACGTCTGAGTAAAGTTAGCTAAGAACAGGAAAGGATGAAGGGTGTTCCCAGGTGTTGACACTACAACTGAACAAAGGCAGATTATAAATAGCATGGCCACTAGTTCAGTAGTGCCCCACAAAGCATAGGTTGGGGAGGGGTAAATGTTGCCCTGGAGAGGAAAGAATCAAGTAAACCACAACAGACCTATTTGTTTAAAAAGCATCCCTTATCAAGAGAGTTTGTGGTTCTTAACTCATCCTGAAGGTAGAGTATTTTATTTGAGTAACCTTGGGGAAAATCTAAATGTACCAAACAAAAGGAGAGTTTCTCTGCTGAAATTATGCATTTAGAGAAAGGGAGGGACCCCCATTCACATCATGCCGCTCCTGGTAGGAGCCCCTAAGACACCTGAAGATCATCTGTAGAATGCCTACTTTGGAACTCACGGAGCTAGTGAGGCATTTCCAATGACGCGACCAAGTTTTCTTTTTAAATATTGTACCATCGCTTTCATGGAATGGATTTCCAACGATCATTGAAATATCATTACCAAATGCAGAAAAAAAGGAAAAAAAAGGTCATGTAACAGTCCCCAAAAGAAGCGACAGACCCAGCAGAAGCAGCTTCTTACAGAAAATTCTATGGAGTCTTTGAGGATAATAAAATTTGGGAACTATCTTGTAAGCTGAGTCTTTCCTTCTTATAAGCTAGAATCTAGTACAGAATGTTGGGAACTCTGCCATTCAACTTAATTTTTCTCTAAAGAACTCTATTTCTTGAAACAAATACAAAGGGAGTTTGTTTTGAAATTGAAATTGAATTAACATATATTTCAGGTGGGTGCAGGTACCTTTCACAATGTCCTCACTCATAGTATCAGCACTCACATCTTTCAGGGACTCTCTAGAATGCAGCATAGCATTTATACACAGTAACATTTACTGATAAACAATATACAGTTTTCATAAGTTAAAAAAAATATGAATTAATATAATCAGTGTCACCATAATGATATGAAACAGTTCCATTACTGACCAAATGTTCCCTCTGGAACCTTGTAGTTACCTTTTTCACACATCCAGACCTTGGAAATCATTGCTATGACATCAGTCTCTAGGGTGTTGTTTTTCCCGGATGTTATATAAATGGAAGCATATCAGATATGGCCTTTTCAAAACTAGTGTCTTTATTTTTAGCCCTGTGTGTTTCAGATACATCCTCATAGTCGAGCGTAACAGGATTTTGTTCCTTTTTACTGCTGAGTGCTTTTCCACTATGTGGATGGACCCATTCCCTAGCCATCTGGGTTGTTTCCAGGTTTGGGTGATTATCAATAAAACTGTAGTAAACATTTGACTAGAGATTGTTGGGTGAACATACATTTTTATTTCGCAAGGGTAAATATGTAGAGACGGGTGAAACTGAGCTGAGTGGTAAGTGCATGTTTAACCTCGTAAAAAGTTAGCAAGCTGCTTCGGTGTTGCTGCTGGTGTTTCCACATGACCACAGAAACGATGAGTTATGATGAATGAGATTATATGGTTCACACAGCCTTGCATATTTATTATTTTGCTCTTTACAGAAGAAATTTGCTGACCTTTGGCGTAGAATATGGTCTCATCTTGGTTAACGTTCCATGTGCACATGAAAAAAGTAGTAATTTGCTATCAGTGGGTGAAGTGTTCACATCCATTGATAGTAGTGTTCAGTTCTTGTATAGTGTCACCAACTTTTCTAGTTATTCGTTCTATTGGTTACTGAACATGGAGGAGTGTTGAGGCTTTCAACGTTAATGTGGTGTCTGCCTCTTTTTCCTTTCAAGTTTTATCTATTTTTGTTTCACGCATTTTGAAGTTACATTTTTACTTCACACCCATATAGGATTACAATGTCATTTTGTTGAATTCAACATTTAAAAAAAATGTTTATGTTTATTTATTTTGGAGAGAGAGAGAGACAGACAGAACATGAGCTGGGGAGGGGCAGAGAGAGAGAGGGAGAATCCAAAGCAGGCTCCAGGCTCTGAGCTGTCAGCACAGAGCCTGACATGGGGCTCAAACCCACAAACTGTGAGATCATGACCTGAGCCAAAGTCGGACGCTCAGTGGACTGAGCCACCCAGGTACCCCAAATTCAACATTGTATTATTTTATGATACCCCCTTCCTTAATCTCTGATAATATGTTTTGTTTTTAACTTAATTTTTCCTGATATTAATATAGACACACCAGTTTTGGTTAGAGTTGGCATGGCATATCTATTTCCATCCTTTTTACTTTTAATCTATCTATGCCTTCATATTAAATCTAAGTTTCTAGTAACTAACATATAATTATATCTTGCCTTTTTAAATTAATATACTGTTTTTAGGGGCGCCTGGGTGGCTCAGTTGTTTAGGCATCCGACTTCAGCTCAGGTCATGATCTCACCATTCACAGGTTCAAGCCCCACATGGAGCTCTGTGCTGACAGCTCAGAGCCTGGAGCCTGCTTTGGATTCTGTGTCTCCCTCTCTCTCTCTGCCCCTCCCCAGCTCATGTTCTGTCTGTCTCTCTTTCTCCAAAATGAATAAACGTTAAAAATTAAAAAAAATAAATTAATAGACTTTTCAGAGCAGTTTTAGGTTTATAGAAAAATTGAACAAAAATTATAGTGTTCTTGTAGAATTTTTTCCTTCTCCCCTCCCCCACTTCCCATATTATTAACATTTTATATTTAATGCAGCCAACTTTTTACAGTTGATGAGCCAATACTGATACATTGTTAAATAATATCCATAGTGCACAAAAAGATTCAATCTTTGTGTACATTTTGTGGGTTTTGACAAAGGCATAATGACATGTATCCACCACTATAGTATTACACACAATCATTTCACTGCCCTAAAACTCCCTGGTGTTCCACCTGTTCAACTCTCCCTCCCCATGAACTTCTAGAGATCCACTTGTCTTTTTACTGTCTGTAGTTTTGCCTTTTCAAGAATGTCATATAATTAGAATTGTACAGTGTGTAATCCTTTCATATTGACTTCTTATACTTAATAATATATATTTCAGTTTCCTCCATAGTTTTCATGACTTTATAGCCATTTCTCTTTTTGTGGTTATGTTAGTTCTTTTTATGGCTGAACAATATTCCATTTTATGGATGAAGCACAGTTTGCTTATCCATTCACCTCTTGAAGGACAGCATAGTTGCTTCCATGATTTCAGACTTATAAAAACGGCTTATAAATTTTTGCATGCAATTTTCATTTGTTTGTGGACATACCAAGGAGTGTGATTTCTGAATCACGTGGTAAAAATTTGTTTTGTTTTTTAAGAAATTGCCAAACTGCCATCTAAAGGGGCTGTACTATTTTGCATTTCTATCAGTAATGAATGAAAGTTCTTGGTCCACCCTCTTTCCAGGATTTGATGGTGTTACTGATTCAGCTATCAGTCATTCTAATAGGTGCGTGGTGGTATCTTATGGTTGTTAGATCTTGCTTTTTTTTTCAATGTTTATTTATTTTTGAGACAGAGGGAGACAGAGCACGAGTGGGGGAGGGGCAGAGAGACAGGGAGAGACAGAATCTGAAACAGGCTCCAGGCTCTGAGCTGTCAGCACAGAGCCCGACGTGGGGCTCGAACCCACGAACCGTGAGATCATGACCTGAGCCGAAGTTGGATGCTTAACTGACTGAGCCACCCAGGTGCCCCTAGATCTCGCTTTTTGAATCCAGTTTGACAACCTCTGTTTTAAGTAATATTTTAAATCATCGATAATTAATTTAATTCGTGTTGTTTGATAAAAGTCTATTGTCTTCCTAGATATTTTCTATTTATTTTGTCTGATCTTTGTTTTCTTTTTTACTGACTTTTAAAAACTTAATTGCATATATTTTGCAACATTATAATAACTCAACTACTGGCTTATATTAAACTTCTTTTAATTTTTTAATACTTTCCCTAGGATTTACAGTATATATCACTAATTATCTGAATCTATTTTCAAGTATTATACAGCTTCAGGTTTAATATATGGCCATTACAATAGTATAATAGAATCTCAATCCCTCCCTCCTAATCTTTGTTGTATTTCTGTCATACATGTTACATTGACATTCTGCAAACACATAATGTACTGCAACTAGTTTTGATTAGGACAGTCATAAAAAGTATATTCTTATATTTAAAATTAAATGTGCCCTTTCTGAATTTCTTTCTGTTTTTTTAGACTTGTTTCCTTGAGGTTTCTTTAATTTTTTTCTTTTTTTTCAATACAGCTCTGCTGATATTGAATTCTCCCAGTCTTTGAAAAGGTCTTTAGTTCTATGTCATTATTGAAAAATATTTTCCCTGGGCATAGAAATCTGAATTTATAGATATCACTTCATTATCCTCTCATTTACTGAATTTCTGATGAAAACTCTACTTTGAATATTTTCCTTGACCCTCAGTATGTCGTGTGCATTTTTCTTCTGACTGCCTTCAAGATTTTCTCATTGTCTTTCATTTTGAGCAATTTTAATAAAATACATCTAGGGTATTTGTTTATTTGTTTGGTTTGCTTTGATTTTGTTCAGTATTTATCCTTATGAAGTTATATCAGTTGTTTTTTTTAGATCTGTGACTTGGAGTGTCTCTTTAATGGAAGCTTCTCAGCCATAATTGCTTCAAATAATTAATCTTCCCCACCATCTCCTTCTTCTTGTAATATTTCAATTACTCCTTTGTTGGACTACATGATATCATTCCATGTCTCTTAAATCTGTGTTCCTTTTTTCTTAACAATCTTATCTTCTTGTGTTTCTACTAATGTGGTTTCTATTGACCTTTCTTAAATTCCAAACACATATGTACACAAACACACAATGTATGTTGCATTTTATTTGATTTTGTTGGATTAAATTTTGTCTCTTTAATAGTTGATGCATTATTTCATCATATTGAAACACTGGCTTTCATTTTAAATATTAATAATGAGTATTGGATAATTTTACTTCACATAATGAAGGTTGATATATTCCTGAAAGTTATATGTAAGTGAAATTTTTATTTACAAAAATATAGCATTAATTAATATGAAGAATACCATGGCATACCCTTTGGGAAATAAATAATCTCTACTAAACATACTTAGTTCATAAACTAATTTTTAATATATAATTAAAATAAAATAATCCAACCCATAAGACCTTTGGTCAAGAAGACCATTATTCTTGTTCCACAGTCTCATTTTCAATGATTAAGGGATTGTATTTGAAGTTCATTTAAAATGTCTTAATAGAAAGTTACCTTTACTCACATTTTAGCAACAGTATCTTTTACTGCAACATATTACTATATTTTATTTCCTAGCAAGTACAATGTTAACATAGTATGGACATCAAGTTAGAGTTCTAGTCTAACCTACAATTACCTGAACACATCTTGAGTGACATGATTTGTTCTGTCAGTTGAAAGCCATTGACAAGGTAAATGTAATGTAATCCAGAGTCTATATGCAGGCTGACAGGAGGATAGGGGCCATCTCCTCTAAGGAATAATTAATGGAGCAATAATTCAAAGTGAAGATTCTGTTTAGACATAATAACACTTTCCAAATATCTGCAGATTTATTCGGAGGAAAAAGGGTGTAGGGATTGGAATGTCTCAGAGAACTTAACTAGGGTCAATAGATATGAATTATAATAACACTATTTATCTTTATTTAAAATATTTCTTATTTATGGTTAGAATTGCCCAACCATTGAATACCCTGCCTCTTGAAGAAGTGAACTCCCAGTCACTGGTAGGGTTCAAATAGAATATGAGTAACTACTACCCAGGATCTTATCTCTTGTATAATTTCTAAGAGTCCTACCTTCTTCCTGGCTCTCAGACTCTGGGTGTAGAAATAATGCCCAATAATAATTAAATATAAAATAACAATGAATAGGGGCAACCTGGTTGGCGCAATTAGTTAAGCATCCACCTTCGGCTCAGGTCACGATCTCGTGGTTTGTGAGTTTGATCCCTGCGTTGGGCTCTGTGCGGACAGCTCAGAGCCTGAAGCCTACTTTGGATTGTGTATCCTCTCTCTCTCTGCCCCTTTTCTGCCCACTCTCTGCCTCTCTCTCTCTCTCAAAAATTAAGAAACATTATTTTTTTTAATAAAATGACTTAATAAATTAGGAAAAAATAGTGTGATTAGTTTGCAAATGTCAAGAGATTGTAGAAATTTTTTAAATGAGATATGATTTACATTGCACTTGCACTGTTGAGTAGAATTTGAGTAGAAGGACAAAGGAATACAGAGCAGGCTTTGTGAACAGAGTGTATCAATCAGGGCTCTTAGTTATATAAAACAGATTACAAATTTCTATATGTGTGATCATAAAATATATACTCTTTTATGTTATTCTTGGCAGCAATATTTCTGAGGTTCATCCCTATTGTATGAAGTATTTTTTTTCATTACTGTGTATTATCATATACAAAGCTATTCCTTCAGAATAGAAATTAGAATGCTAGTTACTTTAGGGGTAGTGACTAGGAAAAGGCAGAAGCAGGTATCTGTGATACAGGAAAGACTTTTTTTATCTTTATTTTCAGGTGTTTCCATGGGTTTATATGGTATAAAACTTCGTCACTCCAAAGATTTGCATATGAACAGCATATCAATAAAAATGTGGTGTTCTTTTGTTTTTTTGTTTTTTTTTTTTTGTTTGTTTTTAATTACATGGAGAGAAGATCTACCTGCCTTAGGTTTCATGCTTACTCTTTGGCTTGGGCAGGATAGAACACCATGAGTAAAAATTTCAGAAATCACATTAATGAGAAGGGGTTTCCCAATTAAATTAAAACGATTATTACCAAAGAAGGAGGAGAGGGGTTGTGCAGGCAAATCAATAGATGCCCACCAAATATGGTAATGATATTAATTATTAGATGGCAGAATATTAACAATAATTGACACTTATGTTTAAATAAGACTTTCATATAATCGTATCTCATTTAACCTTAACAATTCTCTAAGCAAATACTATCTTGAGTCATGTTTTACATTTAAAGTCGATAAGACACAGAGGGCACTTGGAGGCAGATTTGGAATATACACACAGATTACCTGTCTCAAGAGTCTACATGATGAACCCTATGCTATACTGCTTCTCAAATGTGCACTGTATGTTCAAGGGTGTTGAACTAGACACGATAGAATGGAACAAAGTGAATCAAAGATATGGGTGCATTAAGCTATTTCATTGTTCCATTTCATTTTCCTTATGAGAAGGGGCTTCAAACCTTCATTTTATAAATGAGAAATTTATGGATGCAAATTCACTAAAGCCTGGGAGATTATAAACACACATGCACACACATAATGGTTTCCTTTTTAATGATTTATCACATATAATTAGAAGTTGGGAGTTTTTGTCCTTTCTAAAGCCCCGTATCTTCTTTTTCAAAATTAGGGGCTTTAGTGTTTGCATTACGAAAAGATTCATTTTGCTATTCATTCAAAGATTAGAACTTCTACTTGGAAGTGGATAAGATAACTGAGAAAATGTCATTCAGGTCCCTCATCAAAATATTGAATAGGGTCACATAATTGGAAAGTTATTTAAGCATAGCAGGTGTTATCAGGTGGTGATATAATCAGATACCATAGTTATCTTCCTGCTTGCAAACCCAGGTCATTTCACAGTGGAAAGGATACCAGTCTCAAAAGGGACAAAGGAAAAGAAGTCTTATGAAGGAAATCATTCTGCAATGGCATATATATCAATGCCCTCAGGAAACTGTAGCAACAATCAGGGTCTAATCCAACTAAAACAGATACTGCAGGACACAGGAAGGTAATGTCAAACCAGAGGTTTTATTGGATTGGCCTCAAAAGCAGATAAATGTGCAAATGCAAAACTGGTGAAAAGAAATAACTTTTCTATTACACATTAAATGGATTAATATGAATTTACTAACTCTAAACTTTTTATGGAAGTTTGCAATGTAAACAATGACCTGCAGTTTTAAACAATCCACCATCAAAAATCTAACTTTAAGTGAAATTAAGAGTTACCTTTACATCTTATTAACTCACTTGCTCCTGAAGATTCACTCACAACAACTTTGTCATTTCCCTTAAGGGTTGTGCACCTTTGTGGTTTTTCAAGACCCTTATATTGGTATTAATCTATTCAGCTGAAAATATTCCAATATTTTAAAAATGAGAAGAAATCATAGCATAATTTTATGAGCTTTTATGTCTTTACAATTCAGATGAACTCTTACATATGCCTTTATGACAAAACAGCTTCTCAAAGTTACTTCCATGGGAATGCAAGCTGGTGCAGACACTCTGGAAGACAGTATGGAGGTTCCTCAAAAAACAAAAACTAGAACCAACCTATGACCCAGCAATTGCACTATTAGGCATTTATCCATGGGATACAGGTGTGCTGTTTCAAAGGGACACATGTACTGCAATGTTTATAGCAGCACTATTCATAATAGCCAAAGTATGGAAAGAGCCCAAATGTCCATCGATGGATGAATGGATGAAGAAGATGTGAGTATTACACACAATGGAGTATTACTCGGCAATCAAAAAGAATGAAATCTTGCCATTTGCAACTATGTGGATGGAACTAGAGGGTATTATGCTAAGTGAAATTAGAGAAAGACAAAAATCATATGACTTCACTCATATGAGGACTTTAAGAGACAAAACAAATGAACATAAGGGAAGGGAAACAAAAACATTATAAAAACAGGGAGGGGGACAAAACAGAAGAGACTCATAAATATGGAGAAGAAACTGAGGGTTACTGGAGGGCTTGTGGGAGGGGGGATGGGCTAAATGGGTAAGGGGCACTAAGGAATCTACTCCTGAAATCATTATTGCACTACATGCTAATTTGGATGTAAATTTTAAAAAATAAAAAATAAAAGTAAAATGAAAAAAAAAGTGACTTCCATATCGGTGTCAATATTTTCATTCACACCCACCCACGGGCAACTTGGAGAACAGGGACAACAAATGTCCACATAAATAAGGTTCTTATAAGAAAGATAGAAATGAGATAGAAACAGGAGCAGGAATTACATGACATTTTTTTAAATATCATATTTTAATAAAATATTTTAAAAAGCTTATTTAATGCAATCTAGAATGAAAATTTTTACAAAGATAATTTGATCCATCTTTCTGTTCTCAAATATAGTTTCCCCATATAATGTCTTCCTCCAAAGTGGAGAGCAGCAGTAGACCTTATTTAGTAAGTGAAGGAATCTCTTATGTGCAGGTAAAATATTCCTACTGGCGATCTAGAGGGGGAGGGACAAAGGTGGCGGAGCAGCACAGAAGTTCTCTGCTTCTCTCATCCCTGAACTGCAGCTAAATTAGCAACAAACCATTTTGCACACCTAGAAAATTTATCTTATGATTATCACAACAATATGCATAACTTGAGCCACAGAACTTGGCATGTACACAGCATGGAGAGGTGAATTGGAGGAGAGAGAAGCCATGGAGGGTAGGGAGATGTTTTGGTTTGCGGAGAGAGGGCAGAGATAGAGGGGAGAGTACAGAAAAAGCACTCCCCCTGAACACAGCTGGAGAGAAAGAGAAAGACTGAAAGTATCCACAAAAGGTCTGAACAAGAAAGGGAGAAAGACTAGGATTTTAATACCATTCACGCTCTATAAACAGGGGAGTGCAGAGTCAGAAATTCCACAGCTGGATACCTGGTGGTGCTCTGGTGGGAAAGGTGAATTCCCAGGAGCAGACAGTGAGGTCGATGGGGCCTTGGGCCACACAGGGAGAGCTGGGTTCCCCTGGTGGGCGGACATTTGGTAAAGACCTTGTGGCCTCCTCCCAGGAAAAAGCCCCAGTGGCCCATAGAGAACAGCAACATTTGCTGGTGTTAGAACAAGGATGCTAGGTGAAGCCTGGCAATAGTTGTGTGTTGTGATTTGCCGTAGTTCCCTGAACCACTGCTGCTACACGATCACGCACAATTTTTCTGGGGCAGGCTGGCACACAGATGCACAATCTGGTCCTCTGCAGCGGCAGAGTCACATGAGCATTCCCAGGGGCAAGCCTGGCACCTAGGCATTGCTCAGTGAGATCTTCCCCCAGAGGGTTGAAGTGGGCCCAAGCCATGAGATTACATGGAAGCCAATGAAAATGATAACATCACAGCCCAAAACCTATGGGGTGCCGCAAAGGCAGTAATATAGGGGAAGTATATAGCAATCCAGGCCTTCCTAAAAAAGGAAGAAATGTCTTAGATACACAACCTAACCTTACACTTATAAGAGCTGGAAAAAGAACAGCAAATAAAACCCAAAACCAGCAGAAGACGGGAAATAATAAAGATTAGACCAGAAATCAATGTTATCGAAACCAACTAACCAACCAACCACCAACAACAACAAAAGTAGAACAGATGAATGAAACCAGGAGCTAGTTCTTTGAAAGAATTAACAAAATTGATAAACCCTTAACCAATTTGATAAAAAGAAAAAGGAAAGGACCCAAATAAATAAAGTCAAGAATGAAAGAGGAGAGATCACAGCCAACACTGCAGAAGCACAAACAATAATGAGAGAACAGTATAAGCAATTCAATGCCAATAAATTGGGCAATCTGGAAGAAGTGGAAAAATTCCTAGAAACATATAAACTACCAAAGCTGAAACGGAAAGAAATAGAAAATTTGAACAGACCCATAACCAGTAAAGAAATTGAATTAGTAATAAAAATCTCCCAAAAAACAAGAGTTCAGGGCTGGACAACTTTCCAGGGGAATTCTAAGGAAGAGTTAATACCTATTATTTTGAAGCTGTTCCAAAAAAATAGAAATGGAAGGAAAACTTCCAAACTCATTCTATGAGGCCAGCATTACCTTGATTCCAAAAGCAGACAAAGACTCCACGAAAAAGGAGAACTACAGACCAATTTCCCTGATGAACATCCAATTTCCCTGGATATAAAAACCCTCAACAAGATATTAGCCAACTGGATCCAGCAATACATTAAAACAATTATTCACCACAACCAAGTGGGATTTATACCTGGGATGCAGGGCTGGTTCAATACCCACAAATCAATCAATGTGATTCATCACATCAATAAAAGAAAGGACAACAACCACATGATCTTGTCAATAGAGGCAGAGAAAGCATGTGACAAAATCCTTTCTTGATAAAATGGCATCCTTTCTTGATAAAACGGCATACTTTCTTGATAAAAACCCTCAAGAAAGTAGGGATAGAAGGATCATACCTCAAGATCACAAAAGCCTTATATGAAAGATCCACTGCTAATATCATCCTCAGTGGGGAAAAACTGAGAGCTTTGCCCCTAAGGTCAGGAACAATACAGGGATGTCCACTCTCACCACTGTTATTCAACATAGCATTGGAAGTACTAGTCTCACCAATCAGACAATACAAAGGAATAAAAGGCATCCAAATTAGCACGGAAGTCAAACTTTTCACTCTTTGCAGATGACATGATAATCTATATGGCAAACCCAAGAGATTCCACCAAAGAACTACTAGAATTAATCCATGAATTCAGAAAGTCGCAATATATAAAATCAATGCACAGAAATCGGTTGCATTGCTATACACCTATAATGAAACAACAGAAAGAGAAATCAAGGAATTTGTCTTATTTATAAGTCCACCAAAACCCATAAAATACCTAGGAATAAACCAAACCAAAGAGGTGAAAAATCTATACACTGAAAACTATAGAAAGCTTATGAAAGAAATTGAATAAAACACACAAAAAATGGACAAATATTCCATGCTCCTAGATAGGAAGAACAAATATTGTTAAAATGTCAAAACTACCCAATGAAGTCTACATATTCAATGCAATCCCTATAAAAATAACATCATAATTCTTTACAGAGCTAGAACAAACAATCCTAAAATTTGTATGGAATCAGAAAAGACCCTGAATAGCCAAAGTAATCCTGAAAAAGAAAACCTAAGCTGGACCCATCACACTCCCGGACTTTAGGATGTATTAAAAAGTGGTAATCATCAAGACAGTATGGTATTGGCACTGTAAACAGATACTTAGATCAATGGAACAGATAGAGAACCCAGAAATGGGCCCACAAACTTATGGCCAACTAATCCTGGACAAAGCAGAAAGAATATCCAATTGAATAAAGACAGTCTCTTCAGCAAATGGTGTTGGGAAAATTGGACAGCAACATGCAGAAGAATTAACCTGGACCACTTTCTTACACCATACACAAAATAAACTCAAAATGCATGGAAGACCTAAATGTAAGACAGGAAGCCATTAAAATCCTCGAGGAGAAAGAGGGCAAAAACCTCTTGGACCCTGGCTGCGGCAACCTCTGACACAACATGTCTCCAGAGGCAAGGGAAACAAAAGCAAAAATGAACTATTGGAACCTCATCAAGATAAAAAGCTTCTCATGGCAAAGGAAATAAACACCAAAACTACAAGGCAATTGACAGAATGAGAGAAGATATCTGCAAATGACATATCAGATAAAAGGTGAGTATCCAAAATCTATAAAGATCTTCTCAAAATCAACACACAAAAAACAAACAATCCAGTGGAGAAATGGGCAAAAGATGTGAATAGACACTTTTCCAAAGAAGACATCCAGATGGCTAACAGACACATGAAAAGATGCTCAACAACACTCATCATCAGGGAAACAGAAATCAAAACCACAATGAGATACAACCTCACACCAGTCAGAATGGTGAAAGATAACAACTCAAACAATGACAGATATTGGTGAGGATGTGGAGAAAGACAAACCTTTTTGTATTGCCAGTGGGAGCACATTCTGGTGCACCCATTCTGGAAAATAGTATGGAGCCTTCTCAGAAATTAAGAATATAACTTACCACACGATCCAGCAATTGCACTACTAGGTATTTATCCAAAGAATACAGTTTTGCTGTTTTGAAAGGGCACATGCATGCAATGTTTATAGCAATGCTATTAAAAATAGCCAAAGTATGGAAAGAGGTCAAATGTGCATTGACAGATGAGTGGATAAAGAAGATATGGTGTATATATATATATATATATACACACATATATATACATGTGTGTATATGTATATATATGTGTGTGTATATATATATAATGGGGTATTACTAGGCAATGAAAAAGAATGAAATCTTGACATTTGCAACAATGTGGATGGAACTAGACTATACTATGCTAAGTGAAAATAGCCAGTCCGAGAAAGACAAATATCATATAACTTCACTCATATGAGGTATTTAATATTCAAAACAGATGAACATATGGGAATGGAAGCAAAGCAATACAAAAGTAGGAAGGTGGACAAAACATAAGAGACTCTTAAATATAGCAAACAAACTGAAGGTTGCTAGAGGGGTTGTGGGTGGGGGAGGGTGTGGGCTAAATGGGCAAGGGGCAATAAGGAAGACATTTGTTGGTATGAGCACTGAGTGTTATATATAGGAGATGAATCATCGGATTCTACTCCTGAGATCATTGTTGCACTATATGCCAGCTAACTTTGATGTAAATTTAAAACAAACAAACAAATAAATAAATAAATAAATAAAATTTCCTACTGCTGTGGCAGCATAAGCCAGGATAACCACCTAACTATCTCGTATAGTTCAACCTGTTGTTCTGAGGCTGACAGAGTGGTCTGTCCCGAACCTTTGGAAAAAGTTCTATGATGACACAGACCTGCATAGCAGAAGCCTTCAGGAGGAAGGTACAGCATTAACCTCCAACCTTGGGAAGACAGGAGAAGGCAAGAAGACAAACACTGTAATGAAACAAATTACTATAAAATAGATACAAATTAAAAGAAAATTATTCAGAAGCAATAGAGTTGTGGAACAAAGGTAAATTGAAGCCAGAGACAAGAAGAAATTAAGAAGTAAATAGATACTGAAATGATTTTCCAAGGAGGTTTCATAAAGCTTCCAAGCTAGTTAACAGTTCTTAATATTAGAGAAAACAAGTAGTGGAACCTCTTTAATACCAGCTAATAGATTAATGGACTTTTTAGAAATTAGAAAGAGACAGGGGAAAGGATGGAGAGAGAAAGGGATAGAGAGAGGGAGAGGGAATCATCTTAATAATAAAAATGAAAGAAAAAAAACCCTCCTTCTGGGACTGCAGAAATAAATGGTAATATATATATGTGTGTGTGTGTGTGTGTGTGTGTGTGTGTGTGTGTGTGTGTGTATACATATACACACATACACACACACACACACACACACACACACTTGGCTAAGTTCAATTCCCTGCAAATTAAGTCTCTTATCCATATTATGGGTGTAATAAACCTATAACATCTGGATCAAATATATGAATGTATAAATAGGTCTTCACCTAATATCTATGTTAGGATACACCCTCAAAACATTGATATTAGCTGAATTCTATTAAGCATTTTCTAGATTTCAAACATTATGCCAAGTTATTACATGTAGTAATATCTCCTTTATCTCTCAATGTAAGCCTATAGTTTAGTAGCTATTAGTTTTCCCAATTTTATATATGAAGAAACAAAGATTCCTCAGAGTTAAGAAAATTGACAAAAGACAATATGTCAAGAAGAAGTGGCAGTGCTGGGATGTCAACCTGTTTCTCTGGCTTCAGTGTTAGGACTTCTAATCACAATTCTCTACCGTGCTTCATACACTGCTGGGTTAGTTACTTTTCTCCATCCCCCTCTGTTCTTTTTCTTCTCCTGGTATTCCCATTGCACATACATTACACCTGTTGTAATTATCTCAGAGTCCCATCTTTCTCATTCTTGTTTTCTGTTTTCATTTCAGTTTTGGAAGTTTCTATTGACATATCTTTAAGCTCACTGGCTCTTTCCTTGGCCATGTCTAGTCTATTGATGAATCCATCAAAGGCATTATCAGTTTTGTTAGGGTGCTTTCATTTATAGTATTTCATTTTGATTCTTCCTTAGAGTTTCCTCTATCTCTCTGATTACATTGTCCATCTGTTTTTGTTTGTCTGCTTTTTCCAGATTTTTAATGACAGTTATTTGAATTCCTGATCCATAATTCCAAAATCTCTGCCATAACTATGTCTGAATTGATGCTTGTTCTCTCTCTTCATATAGTATTGTTTGTCTTTGAGTATGTCTTATAAGTTTTGGTTGGAAGCTGTGCATGATGTACTGAGTAAAAAGGCCTGACATAAATAGGCCTTTACTGTGACATCTTATATTTATCTAAGAGTCAAGCCATGTTTCCTGTTCACCACAGGCGTGGATTTCAGAGGCTAAAGTTTCTCTATTGCTCTTGTCTTTGTCTCCCTTGTGTCTTTGTGTTTCTCTAGAGAATTCTTAAACTTTTTCTGAAATGTGTAGTTCTTTCTGTTGGAATTCCCAAATATATGAGGACTGTTGATATGGTGGTAAGATGTGGGAGGAAGGGAAGCATTCTATAGTCCTATGATTAGGTCTCAGTCATTCTGGGAGCCTGTAACCCTGGTTCTCACCCACAAGTGCTTCTCAGCTACCACCCATACCTGCACACACTTAAATGTGACAGGAAGACTAGACAGGGCTGGAGTTTGGGCATTTTCCTTCCCTGAGGTCAGTTAGTCTTTGGTAAAACACAAGAAGGTCAGGATCTAGTGAAATATTTTCCCTTAAGACATAGACTTGTTAAGACAAACAGAACACCCTGGGCATATTTCAAAATGGCTAATTTTCCCTTCCCTAGACCTGCAGCAGAGGAAAGTTTGTTTATTTATTTATTTATTTATTTATTTATTTATCTTTATTTTCACCCTGAGAATCTGATGGGACTCTTGCAGGTAAATCTCAGGAAAGTGTGAAGTCCCCCTAAGCCTAGAGTTTTTAACTCTCAAGTTTGTCCCTATTTGTACACCATTATTGGCTCAAGTGGTGGGCTTCTGGTCCTAGAATTCTGCTCTAGTAATCTGGGATTCTCTCTCCCTGACTATCTGTGTCTCCAATTTTCAGGGCAGTATTTTGCCTTGTGACCTAAATTTTCTGACGAATCTAAGAATCTAAGAAGAGTTATTAACTTTTAATTTGTTCAGATTTTTTTTTTCCTGTAACAACAGGAGTGACAACTTCTAAGCTCCTTATATGTCAGACCGGACAGCAGAAATACCTCTTAACTTTTTAGCACCTTCATATTTATAGTCTCCTCTTTCCCTTCTCCCTTCATCTTCCTTTTCCCAAGCTGTCATTCTTTCCTCAGGAGTCATCCCTGACTCTTTATTCCATTGTTTTTTCCTCATCAAACCTTCAGACATTTTCCTTCCATCCATTGTGATTCACAGAGAGAAGTCTGTGTTCTAATGAGCAGATGAGAAACACATTTCCCACCCAAGGTGAGGTGAGGGAGCTTCTGGTTTCTGAATTCAGCATAGATTGAAATCAGGCAACAAAGTCTTCAGAAAACTGTTCAGGGCTGTTGTGGTTAGAGGAAAGATCACAGATATAGGCTTGCATTAAACCCAAACAAAGAACAAGTAAACAGGGGGCTGGCAGCATTTTCCCTAATAGAAGCATAAGAATAGAAAGCTAGAGAGCTGGGGGAAATATAGAAATACTGCCCTGTTTACCTGCACACACAAAACATGTTTGAATAGTTTCTTGGGGGAAAAAGTTTAAACCACTGACTGAGTAAACTTTTCTCCACTGAACTCAAAGGAAGTGTCGAATGAACAAGAATGAAGAAATACTGTCCTGGTAGACAGTGTAAACACAGGCTTCTTTCAAAAGTGATGTGAATACCTTGGAGTTATACACAACAGAGAAATAATTAAATTTGCAGGTTGGCTGGACTCAGGCAATCCTAGAAATATAATGGAAGAAAGAGGATAGCCTAAGGGCCTCAACACCAGTCTGAAAGGGGAGCTTGTATTTGCCAATTGCTATTAGGTATCGGGTACTGTTTAGCCCTTTATGCAGAATTTCTACCAGTAACTCTTCACAGAAATCCTATCAAAGAAGAATTATTAGACTTATTACAAGAATGAACAGATTGAGCTTCAGAGTATTAAGTAACAAGGTCATAGTCACCCTGCTACTTATTTCTATAACCAGGATTCATCCCCAAATCTGCCTTATCTCAAAGCTCTTGCTTTGAAACCACTCTGCTCTCCTCTTAAGAAAGCCACTTTTCATTGTCACTGCTCCCTTGTCAAATTAGTAACTGAATCCTGTAACTGGGTCCCTGCTCTAAGAAAGAAATGGATAACTTCAGTGACTTGGAGAGGCAGCTTCAGTTCCCAAGCTGAAAAGCAGGGGTGTGGTATGTTATTAGCATTTTTTTAACCCACCTTACTCTTTATGGACACACAACTTTTAAGTATGGCCTTTTAAAAATGCATCGCATCTTTCTGGGTCATGAGGATCCACTTAAATATGCAATTGAGTTTTATTTTTATTTTATTTTTGACTATCAGCTCCACTTACTCCTCATTCTATAGCATTAAGGCAAATGCCATATTAGGCTTCAGAGTACATGAAAATGTCTCTGGGAGTAGATGAATCTAATTATAGTGAACAGGAATGGAGACATTTTCTCTTATGATACAGTCTCCTTTGTTAGCTAAAGCTCTTCCTGGGATGTATTGGAGTGACCAAGTCTTGTTGGACTCTTTATTATTGTGAAGAAGGGCAGAGGAAGTTGGTCATTAGTAAGATAATTGCAAAACTGTATAATTTATTTCCAAGACACTTGAGAGAGAAAAAAAATCTTGGGCACCTGGTTGGCTCCATCAGGTAAGCATCAGGCTCTTGATTTCGGCTCAGGTCAGGATCTCATAGTTGGTGAGTTGAAGCCCCACTTCAGGCTCTGTGCTGACAGCGTGGAGCCTACTTGGAATTCTCTCACCCTTTCTTTCTCAAAGTAAATAAATAAACTTAAAAAAAAAAGATCTCAATCAGTAGAAATGTTGGGGCAACTGGTATAATAAATACTGAGTGTTCTGGGTGAGGGAGGGCTTTTGGTGATTCTGTTTATTTGTTACTATATGCTCGTATTACTCAGAATTCTCCAGAAAAACAAACCAATAGGAGATAGAGGATAGATAGATAGATAGATAGATAGATAGATAATAAAGAGGTTTGTTTTAGGAATTGGTTCATCTGATTATGGAGACTCAGAAATCCTACAATCTGCCGTCTGTAACCTAGAGAACCAGGGAAGCTAGTAGCATACCTCTGTTAGAGTCCAAAAGCCTGAGAATGGAGGTGTAGTAGTGTGTCACACACAGAGAGTCTGGACATTGAGGCTGTTCTCTGCAGGAAGCAGCTTTATTCATGCCAGCATGGGCTCAGCGCCCTAAGACCCAAAAGGCCGAGAGCCAAGCACAGTGGAGGTGGGGGTGGGGTACAATTTTTGATCCTTTGTCTCCCATATATGGTAACATACAGTCTCAATGGGCGGTCTATGTTACAGAGTCCTGAGGACTGTTGTGCACAGGCACATAGTCAGGTTGCCTCCCCTTGTCTTGAAGTTTACATCACATTCCTTAGGGAGGGGCTCTACCATAGGGTATGAAGGTAGAACCACTGTCTGAGTCCATAAGTGTGACAACCAAGAGTGCCCACGTTGGAGGGAGGGCAGGAGAAGATGAATGTCTCAGTTTTAGCTAAGAGAGACTTTGCTCTTCCTCCAACTTTTTGTTGTATTTAGGCCTTCAATAGATTGGAAGATGCCCACTGACATTGGCAAAAGCCTTCTTTACTTGGTCTGATTCAAATGCTAATCTCTTTCTGAGACATCCTCAAAGACAGACCTAGAAATAATGTTTTACTATCTATTTGGGCATCCCCTTAGGCTAGTGAAGTTAGCACATGAAATTAACCATTACAGCCTTCAAGGAAGTGTGAAGGAATTTGAACAATTTCAAATTCTTGTAGATTTCTTGAGTGAGGCCAGAGTTCATCTTTTGTCAGCTAATTACTTATTTGCCATTCAAGAGATAATCCTTCACTAAAAAGAAGTCAGTTTCTTCAAAATCAAAGCAAAATCAACATTGGGAGTCTATGTCCTATTTGAATAACAAAATAAATAGATTCATTGAAGATGTTGCAAGCCATGTCTATGCTCTACAGGAAACAGACTATATGTGCAATTATCTTCTCTACTTATAATTTATCCTGAAACACTAAAGTTTATTTAACAAGGTCTATTAAAATACAAAGTAAGCGGTAATCTCTTTCCTTCTCTTCCACAATTCAACCTATAGATATGAACATTATTCATTTTTCTTTCCAAACCAGTCACTTATTAAATAGTTCAAAATATATTGATTCCGATGATACTGTGATTCATAATAAGAAATATATGTTTGGCCTTTGTTCCTTTTATGGTACAAAGCTCCTAAAGTCCCAGGAATTTCCATAAGTGATAGGAGTGGTAAAGTGCCTTTCGTTATGTTAACGAAATGACTTTGGGAATGCCTCAAGGTCTTCTAAGGGTGAAGGCTGGTTGCCAGGGGAAATCACCCTGTGATTAGTGGCTTGGAATTTACACTTCCATCCTTTGACCTTGCAGAGGGGAGAGGGGCTGGAGGTTGAATCCATTGACAATGGCCAATATGTTAATCAATCATGCTTAGGTAATGAAGCCTCCATAAAAAAACAAAAGGATCCAGTTCTTAGAGCTTCTGAGTTGGTAAACACACTGAGAAACGGGGAGAATGGAATCCTTGGGGAGAGCATGAAAGCTCCCTGCCCCATCCCCATACCTTGCCCTAGGCATCTCTTCCATCTGGCTGTTCCTGAGTTAAGTCCTTTTATAATATATTGGTAATCTAGTAAATAAAATGTTTTTTGAGGATCACCTGGGTGGCTCAGTCGGTTAAACGTCCGACCAACGCTCAAGTCATAATCTCACCATTCGTGGGTTGGAGCCCCGCATGGGGCTCTGTGCTGACAGCTCAGAACCTGGAGCCTGCTTCCGATCCTGTGTTTCCCTCTCTCTCTGCCCCTCCGCCACTCATGCTCTGCTTCTCTCTGTCTCAAAAATAAATAAACATAAAAAATATTTTTTAAGGCTTTTTGAGTTCCATGAGCTGCTCTAGCAAATTAATTAAACCCAAGGAGAGGATCATGGAAACCTCTGATCTATAGCCAATTGGCCAGAAGCATTGGAAACAACCTGGGCTTGTGATTACAATCTGAAGTGTGTGTTTGGCAGGTGGGGGGATGCTTGTAGCCCGAACCATAACCTGTGGAATCTGTGGGGTGACCAGATATGATAGAGGCTGGTGGTGCAAGCAATGAAAGAACAAAGGAGATTGAAGTTTATTGAATACATTGTAAGGAAGTAACATTCAGGATAGCAAAGGAGAGATTGTCGGTGAGGAGGCAGTAGTGGGGGGGCTATAATTAAGATGGGGAAGTTGAAAAGTTATGGGAAGGTATGGAATTTTCCTTTTCCGGTACCTGTGCTTGGTTGTAAGTTGTATCCTAGTGGTCAGCTAGGGCTTATGGTTATTTTGAGGTGGTTGCTTAATGAACCTTTGTACTTAGCCCAAAAGTCACCGTGGGCCCTTTTATCTTACTCAGGTTTCCATTGCTCAAGACTTTTGCCTAAAAGCGGCCTCTGCAGAATATATCTTCAGGTAAATAGTGTCAGGATCAAGCTGAATTATAGAACACCCAGTTGGTGTACAAAGAATTACTTGGTGGTGTGGGGGAACCCCTTCCCCAACATGCATTTTGGGATTGGATTCCAAAACCCAAAATATTTACCGAAAACATAGCTCAAGACTATACTCTCATTTTTTCTCTATACGCAGTCCTGAAATTTATAGATTTCCTGGCATTCTACATATCCACGTCAACAATTCCATTAAATGGATAATATTAAAATCCTATAAACCAGTATAACTAAAAATCATGTAGAGCTTTTTGGGGGGAAAAGATCATCTTTTAATCATAGTTTTTATATTCTCAGAACTGGCAGGAAGCCTAATACATAATGGACAGCACACACACACACACACACACACACACACACACAGTGCCTATAAATGTATATATATACACACACATACACATATATTGCCTATGTATGTACACACGCACATCTATATACATGTGCACACACTACCTATGTATGCATACACGCATCTATATACATACACACATGCTGCCTATATATTTATACACACATGCATATATATATTATTTTACATATATATGCATGTTTAATGGATATGGATGAATTATGTGACAATAGAAGGGCATTATTAGAAAATTTAGAGTGGCATGAGGTACTTAAACTATTTTTTGGCATATATTTTTTGCAGAAATATCGTATAAGAAGACATTTCCATTCTACTTCTAATACCCCCTAAAATTCTTTTTCAAGTGGTTCAAAAATTATCGGTGAAATGTCTGGTTATAGTATGTTGCATGAAGCCTCAACCCCATAGATCCATTTCTTCTGGCCCCAGATGTGTGGGTCAATTCATTTCACGATGACCATTAAACAGGTGTCAGTAATAATTTCCAGTGACCCCATGTGATTTCCTTAGTGGTTTCCTGACTCTTTCATCTTGAGCTCACAAGCAAGGTGGCAGGTCATCAGCTGTCCAGCACAGGTGGAGGGTGGGGGGAAGGGCTAGGTGAGCATGCTGATGGAACTCTGCTGAAAGCCTCCAGGCCATGTCTTACCACAGTAGAAGCTTGATTTCTTTGCAACTGTCTCAGCAGCCATTCACAGCCACAATTTAAAAAAAAATTCAAAAGAGAAGTCAAGCAAAGCAAAGCAAGAGTTAATAAGGGTGGTATAAATATGATTTGAGTTGGGGGCAGAAACTAAGAAGAAGCACAGAGTATTTTGGTGGTTTATTTATATAGATTGCTTTAGCTTAACAGGTCCTCAGAGTATAACCTTTGTTCTAAAGATACAGAAACTGAGACTCAGTGAAGGAAAGAATTTGTCCATTTCTCATGTGATATGATAAACCCAAGTGATCAAGGAATATGAGAATGCATATGCTATCATCTTTACTTAGACAATGTGCTCTCTTAAGGCAGAAATTTGTATCTGCTTTTCTCAGTTAAATGTAGTGACTTGAGAAACGAAACTTATCCCAAGTCTCAAATGGAAGGCCAAATGAGATACTGCACACAGAATATCTTATGCAGCCTGACACCCAGGAAGAATTCAATAAATATTCAACATGAACAATAGGCATCATCATCCTACATTCTCTCACAGATATAGATTATGTTATGACAAGAATAGTTTTCATTTGACTTTAACAAAAAAAAAAAAACTTTAAAAATGAGTCAGAACATGGGGCTCCTGAATGGCTCAGTCGTTTGAACCTCTGACTTCAGCTCAGGTCATGATCTCATAGCTTGTGAGTTCGAACCCCGCGTGGGGCTCTGTGCTGACAGCTCAGAACCTGGAGCCTGCTTTGGATTCTGTGACTTCCTCTCTCTCTGCCCCTCCCCGTCTCACAATCTGTCTTTCTCTCTCTCTCTCTCAAGAATAAGTAAAACATTTAAAAAATTTTTTAAAAATGAGTCAGAACAATATGATGGATTATAAAACTGATGTTCAGAAATAAGCAGTTTGTCCAGATTTATACAATTTAGCCAGGCCAGAGTTCATCAGTAAGTAAATATGAACTTCATCAGAGTCCTCTTTCCTACAATACTTCACCATATTAATTGCTGAAGGACACTGGGTTCCTTATGAAAAATGTCTCCTAATGTTATCACATAACTGTATATTTTAATAACTCAAGGACATTAAATGAGAATGTAAAAGGCAAATTATACAAACTGATTCTGAATTCTGACTAGGATATCCCATGGGCCAAGAAAGTCAAATATCCAAGTGTCTAAGTACAGAATAATTACTAGTTAAAATTTAGATGACTCATTTTTAAACCCACAGATAAAAAACAGCAGATAGAAAAGGAAGCATGATTTTTGTGTGAAGACAAACACAAAAACAATACAAAGTAAGGGGAGAACCTTTAAGATATTGATTAAAAACAGGAAATGCATTTCTGGAAGCCATTTTTGGAGGGAAATACATTAGGGGATATATCAAGAGAAGAAGCATAGAGTATGGTAAAAAACAAAAATATAGAATTAAAGTTAATGAGAACAATCCCAAATTGCTACCATTGACACATGCAACATCTCTGTCTTCAACACTTTGAAATCACCATCTTGAGGTACAGACTCAGAGTCCCCGTACTTCCTATCACAACATAATGCAGTTACACCCACTACCTCTAGAACTAGGAAATAAAAGTTCACTAAAAAAAAAAGACTTATAAGATAATGGCAAGGTGTATGGACCTGGGAGTCAGATAGGCTTGAGTGTGAATCTTGGTTCTACCATTTCTAACTGTATGTCCTTGGTCAAGTTTTTCAAGAACTCCTTTCTTGTAAACAGTAGTAATAATAGCACTTATTCTCATAGGAGTATTGTAAAATGAACTCAGACAAGACATGAATGGTTTGGCACAATGCCTGGTGCATAGTAAGTACACACTAAATGTTATTTCTTGCTATCACTGATCAAACACCCTTCACTTTAGTTTGAAAGGAGATAGTATAGCACGTACAATTCAAGAGTGTTGGGTCCCTCAGCATTCTTTCATTTCTGTGACTGCCATCCATGCTAATAGTGCAAGCTTGGATGAATCACTTGACCTCTCTGAGCTTTTCCTCCTTGTCTGAAAAGATTGTAGTGAAATTATAATTTGAATATGCGTTAGGCTATTACTGGACTATAACTGAAAACCTATCAAGTGATGGATGCTGAGATAATCAGTCCATGAACAAATTGGACATAGTCTCTTCATTCCAGAAACTCCAGTTATTAAAGTTATTAAAGATGTTTCCAACACAGGGAAGAGTAAGTAATGCTGGCACTGGGCTAGCACTATGGAGATTGATGAGTTCATGACCTAGCAGAGGAGGTAAGACAGATACAAAAGGAAATGACTAATATTAAAAAAAAAAAAAAAAAAAAAAAAAAAAAACACCATAAATATCAAGGATTTAGCAAGGATTTTGCTTGTCAAATGAGTTCAGAAGGGAAGACCATATGTACAATCACTGAAAACCTATGCAGTCATATTCAAACTAAACCAGAGAACTGATATATTACTTGAAAAAGAGTCAGACCACCAGGTAGAAACTTGACCCAGCTTAATTCTCAAGGCCCATACTCTTATCTCCAAAGATTTTACTGAGCGTCAATATTTCTGCCACAAAGTGAGTCACTAATGACATTTCCTGGTTTATTGGTTGAAAAAAATATTTATTTATTGTAGACACACTATACACCAGGCCATGTGCTCCATTTTACATGGAATCATTTCTGTTTGTACTTTGCTGCCTCCTTTTTGTACTTCATACATGCCTTAGTTTAAATGGCAGTCTTCTCTGATCACTTTATCTAATTAAGTCACTCACCCCAGCCCCCACCCCACAGCGCGCGCGCACACACACACACACTTTATTTTCTCTCCTCACACCTGGATTTTTCCTGATGTTTCTTTGAAGAGTGACATTTCCCTAAAGACCAGTTAACGTGGTTCATGTTTTTCTTCTTTTACTGGATCCCTTTTTGGTTTTACAATGGACTGGGTGCTGTAGCTTCTCAACTCATCTCTAGAGTTCTCACAGAGGTATTCTGGTCTATACATTGTTTTTAATTCCATGTCTCTGTTGAAGAAGGAGGGGCTGTAACTTGGTAGTCCATCATCTTGTTGATATCTGATCACTGTAATATATTTTCAGAGGACGTATTTTTGGTTATTTTATTTTTTTCAGTCATTGATTTACTCAGCTCATTATAATTGATCTAGGCTAATATTATTTTGTATATTCTGAGAACTCAGTTACTGAAAATGGAAAATGATGACCTAGGCTTCTGTTGGGTGTCAGAAAGGGATTAACCTGCCATTAATTTTACCATGTATTTAAAAAAATTTTTTAGTGTTTATTTATTTTCCAGAGAGAGACAGAGCACAAACAGGGGAAGGATAGAGAGAGAGGGAGACACAGAATCTGAAGCAGGCTCCAGGCTCTGAACAGTCAGCACAGAGCCCGACATGGGCTTGAACTCACAAACCGTGAAATCATGACCTGAGCTGAAGTCAGACTCTTAACTTGAGCCATCCAGGTGCCCCAATTTTACTGTGCATTTGAGACGTTAATAGTACAATGAATTCAAATCATGCTTTTATTCCAAGACTCACAACACAGAGACCACATTGTAGTTTTATTTAGATTTCCAAGAATTGACTCCCACCTTAAATATCTTTACCTATGTCTTCTTGGGCAAGTTATTTAAAATGCTCCTACCCTCAGTTCCTCACCTAACACATAAGGGTGATTATAGCATCCAACATGTCAAGATTAAATGAAGTGATACATGTAAAATCCTTAGTGTATTAACTGGCACATACGTGTTTAATAACTTCTAAAGCCAGTGTCCTTCTTACTAACAGGGGAGCTATAGATAACATAGCTAAGGACTGTGATGGTCTTAGTTTAATACATAAAACAAAATATCCTGATGTCATTCTTTTTTTTTTTTTAATTTTTTTTTTCAACGTTTATTTTATTTTTGGGACAGAGAGAGACAGAGCATGAACGGGGGAGGGTCAGAGAGAGAGGGAGACACAGAATCGGAAACAGGCTCCAGGCTCTGAGCCATTAGCCCAGAGCCCGACGCCGGGCTCGAACTCACGGAGCGCGAGATCGTGACCTGGCTGAAGTCGGACGCTTAGCCGACTGCGCCACCCAGGCGCCCCCTGATGTCATTCTTAAATAGCATGATGAAACATGAAAGTATAAATTTACTTTCACAGGTAGCTGATATCATGATAATATTGGGTTATGATCTCACTTATTCCAATGGTGTCTTGATGAAATTCAAAGCGTACAGATCATTCTTTTCATCGTTGTTCCCCCTATTGGCAAAAATAAGGCATAGAGATAAAAGGAACACTTGGTCCAAATTACGAAGCAATTTATATAGTTTGTGTCAAAACTGAATCTAGCTCAGCCTTCCATTCAGAGGTATGCCAACTGGATCATGATTGATTAAGAATGACTCGTGGGGCACCTGGATGGTGCAGTCAGGTTAAGCGTCCAACTCTTGATTTCTGCTCAGGTCATGTTCACATGGTTGTGATATCAAGCCCTGCGTGGGGCTTGGTTCTGAGTGTTTAGCCTGCTTAAGATTCTCTCTCTCTCTCTCTCTCTCTCTCTCTCTGCCCCATTCCCCGCTCATGCACTCTCTCTTTCAATAAGAAAAAAAAAAAAAAAAAAAGAATCCTGAGTTAGCTATGTATGTGTATATAGTACGTCACAATTTTTTGCCCTTTACGAAGGATAAATATATATTATTTCCTAAACAAAGGGATCTAAATGCAAAAAAAGATCAAAGAAAAAGATTATTGCTACTAGTAGTCACAGAAATATATGATCAAATGACACTTTTGTTCTGTCCCAGTTCTGAAATATACGTGGGTGTGTGTTGTACTTGCTAATTACTATTCTTGGCCATAGAAGAGAACTTAGGCATTTATCAATGTTTCAGAAACCAAACCAAAATTGTTAATATGCTTTAACCTAACAGTTCTCCATATAAGAATTTGTCTTATATGTGCAATTACAAATACACAAAAATATTTATAAATGTTACAGATTATAAAAATCTTGAAAAAACTTAATTTCCAATCAAAGGTCACTGGTCAACTATTTGCCAGTACATAAGAGTGATGGCTAACAGTAGCTGACAAAAATCAAATTTTAGAAGAATAATTAATTGCAAGAGGAAGAAAACCAGTCATTAGCCATTGAACAAGAAAGGAGGTTGAATGTCAGTTGTTGTATGAACGAATTTTGCAAAACATGCATGTAAATGTTTAAAGAATAAACAAGAAAATGTCACCAATTTTCATTCTGGGGCTTGAATTATGAGAAAATTTCAACTTTATTGTTTGGTACTCTTATCTTTATTTTCTAAAACCCATTGGAAGACATAGGGAGTGAGAGTGGGGATAAGAATTACTACACACTGCCTGATCTGCACTAAATTCCAACACGAGGGTCTTAAAACTGAGACATGAAAAAATAAATTTTGCTTCTTGGACATGCCACTAGCTGTGGAATTCAAATTACTAAATTCTTTTCTCTAGCATGTTTTTTCTTTCATGGAGTAATGACCACAGTCAGATGGTGTGAAGAAACACATACGCATAGAACACTTTAGTGTTACCACCTACCTGACTATGACTAAAGTCATCAGGAGATAGAGCAGGTGTACAAACAAATTAAGAAGTTTCTTAGCACACAGAATCAGTACAACTCTTTTTGCACTTAGTGATTTTTATTATCTCTTTCTTTGCTTGGGGAATTTTCCCAAACTCTTCCCTAGTCCTTTCCTCTAGACTGAGCAAGAATAGACTTCAATTGCATCATCCTGAGTTACTTTTTTTTTTTTTTAAGTAGATTACATTTGTAAGTGGATTTTCTATTTTACTAATGTTATCAAAGTTAGAGGATTTCTACTTTGTTCTTCATCCATGCACAACTCCATTGTGTCTTTCAATGACCTAAATAAATCAGTATGTTACCAATCACTTTCGTCGTGATCAACTTGTTTTCAAATACTCTGGACTCAAGATCTATACTTCTGCATTGATGTATGTAATATAGTTGTTTTCTCACAGTAAAGAATAAATTTGAAAGCTTTCTTTCATTAGCTGCTGTGATCCATTATTGGCTTACATCCTATAATTTTCCTACAACATCTGCAAAGTTAATAAACCAATTATGGAAGCCATCTGGAACTCAAAGAGAGATTAAAAAAAAAACACTAAAAAAAAAAACCCTCTCTTCTGAATAGCTGGTACTGTAATAAATGGCATGTCACAGAACAGTGATGTTACAAACCCCACTATCATTAAAGGAGAGAGAGGGAATATTTTTACATAAAAGAAATACTGGTAGAGCCAGGGTAGAGCTCTATGGTAATTGTCTCCTGAAACAGTTTGAACATTTATATCTGTTGCTTACTTGTCAAAGGCATAGAGCCCTTAACTCATTTATCATAGAAACCAGCAGGGCTCAATTGCCTGCATGGATGGGGACACATTTAGTGACCTTGGGTGAGTTATGCAAACTCTCAGGGCACTGGAATCATTGATAAAAATGGAAAAAATTGGAGCTCCTGGGTGGCTCAGTTGGTTGAGTGTCTGACTTCAGCTCAGGTCATGATCTCAATGGTTTGTGGGTTCAAGCCCTGCATTGGTCTTGCTGCTGCCAGCACAGAGCCCACTTTAGATCCTCTGTCCCCCTACCCTCTTTGCCCCCTCCCACTTGTGCTCTCTCAAAAATAAATAAAACATTTTTAAAAATGGGGAAATTTGTCATTAACCTACCCAATAGACTTAGCTAGAAGACAATGTGATCCTTGTTCTAATGCTGAGCTTCATCATTCAGGTAGCTGAGAAAACTGGGTAAAAGCTAAAACCAAGACTCAGATTGTGTCACTAATAAGTCTGGAATATTCTTAATCCATCAGTTCTGTTTTATGGCTGTAGGGAGATACAAAAATAGGGTTAAATTAAGTGCTTTGGTGTCTCAGCTATCCTGTTTCAAAGCCTAATTCTGCAACCTACAGACTGCCTATTTATTCAGAAATTATACCACTTTTCCAGGCTTCTTTTCCCTCATATCTTGCAGTGAAAACATCATATGATTTTAGTTAGAATTCTATGATATAATTCAAAGAACAATTAATATAGTACTTTATTACTCAATAAAAACAGTTTTATTATTTTTACATTTCATTTTTATTAAATTCAATGATATATATCAAAGTCACTGAATGAATTTCTTTTCTCTCTTCTTTTGACATATTCCCCCCAAACCTTGTAATTAGCCATAAAAATGCTATAAAAAATGGAAAGGAATCAATAGCAATTTTAAAGCAAAGAGAAAAGATATACTCTCCCCTTGCTACCCTACTTTATAGAAAATTCCCAAGTCCATAAGATTTTTGCTCTGGGTCTGCCCCAGATACCTACTGTTTATTGGACCTTGGGCAGTCAGTTACTCTCCTTTTAGAGATTCAGTTTCTATAACCATTAAATAAGGAAATCATGTTTGACATCCTCAGTCCACTAGGCACATGTGAAAATTAAAGACTAATTGTTATGGGAAATTCTATTAACTTACAAGTTTTATTTATGTTCATATCTTTTAACTTAGTCATCCCATTCCTGGGGATTTATTTTTAGAAAATAATTCTAAAGAAGAAAAAAACTATATCCCCAAATGCTTGCAGTGCTCTTTCTCAACAATTAATTGTGAACATCTCTAAAATTACAGAAAATTTGAAGGAATATTACAGTGAATACTTGTAGAAGAACTAAATAATGTCTACCTTTAATGTTTAATATATGAGCTTTAATACAGATCTATCTATCAATGTATCTAATCACATATGCATTTATTTTTCATTTCATGTTTTTGAGATGATTGTATAATTTTTTAAAAATTCTTTTGAAAGGGTGAATTATACTGATTGATGTTTATATTTCTGGAATAAACTCTACTTGGCAATAATATGTTATCTTTTTTATATGTTCCTGAATTTAGGGGCACCTGGGTAGTGGCTCAGTCAGTTAAGCATCCAACTTCGGCTCAGGTCATGATCTGGCGGTTTGTGAGTTCGAGCCCCACCTCAGGCTCTCTGCTGACAGCTCGGAGCCTGGAGCCTGCTTTGGATTCTGTGTCTTGCTCTCTCTCTGCCCCTCCCCTTCTCACGCTCTGTCTCTCTCTGTCTCAAAAATAAATAAAAAATTAAAAAAATAAAAAAATGTATATTTTCCTGAATTTATTATAGCTAATATTTCATTAATAATTTTTTACAATTATGTTAATGAGTGATATTGGTCTGAAAGTTTCTTTACTATAACTACTTTTGCCAGGGTTTGGTAATAGTCACTTCTGGCCTCATGAGACAAATTGGGAGGTGCACCCTCCTCTAATTTTTAAAACATTTTGTGTAAGATGGGTATTTAAATATTTGATAAAAGTTACATATATATATATATATATATATATATATACACACACACACACATATATATATTTTTTTTTTCTAATAAGAAGTCCGCCATCACTCACATTGTTATTCCCTCTCTGTAATGTATCTATTTTCTGATTGCTTTTAAGATTTTCTCTTTATCTTTGATTTTCATCAATTAGACTTGAAAACTGTCTTTGTATTTATTCTTTTTTTTATCCCTTTGACTCCAAGATCTTGGATACATGGGCTAGATATGTAGTCTGACAATTTTCACTAAATTTGAGTATTTTATCTATTTCTTAAAATAATTTTTCTGACCTATACTTTCTCTCCTTAGTGGGAACCCAAATATCTAGACTGATTAATATTGCAGCACACTTTTCTAAGCCCCCATTTATTTTTTAAACAAATTTACTTTTTGTTTTTTTGTTTTTTTTTTGTAGATTGGATAATTTCTATTAATCTTCATATTAATAGACTCTTTTAAGTACAGTCTTGAATACCTTGTTTGGCCCATCCAATGATTTTGTTTTCTTTCTTTGAGAAACTGTGACTTTAATTTCCAGAACAGGATTACAGCTTTCATTTTTTTTTGCTATGATTCCCTGCCAGTTCATTCATTATTACATTTTCTCTAAGTCCTTGAACTTAATTTCAATAATTGATTTAAATTCCTTGTCTTCTAATTGTAAAATGAAGTTTATGGTGGGTTCCTTTTCTAACTGGCTGCATTATTTTGTTTTGTTTCATTTTGTTTTATTCTTGGGTCATATGTTCTTGCTCCTTCCAGTGTTTAGTCATTTCTGTTGCATATCACATATTGTGTATTACATATGGTAGGGAATGTGACATATGTCTTCCTTTAGAGGGTTTTAAAACGTGTTTAATCAAGTAGTTTAATCAATGGCAGACCTGTTGTCATTAATAGGCTTTTTTTTCCCTTTGCTCTTGTGGTTTTATTTTTTCTTTTGTTATTAGTCGTAATTCTTCCCTTCTATTCTGGGCCTGCCTTTTACTTCTCATTTGACTTTTCTGAAGTCTCCACTAAATGCCTGAAGTGCTTAGCGAGGTCTCTTCACTTTGGATTGGCTGTGATTCAATGTCTTCCAACATTGCCTAACCTCTGGGGAGTTTCTCAAGTCCTCGACACACAGAAGCACCTCCCTGCGAGGCCTCATAGCGCATGGTCCTGTATATCTACAGCTTATCTCTGAGCCAAGGACTGACAGGGAACCATGATTCTGGTCTGCCCCTCACTCTGCACATCAGTATTTTGTCTGTTCCTTTGTCTAGCATATAGGTGCTCAGTTGTCTGAATTCTATCTCTGCCTCTTGTGTTCACTAAAACGCCCATCCGCTCTAAATTGTGCTGGCACTCGTCTCCCTGGGGAAGCTCTTTCAGTGCAAAGTGTGCTGGGCCCAGCCACAATGCCCTTCTTCGCCCTTCATTTTCCCTGACTCAGCTGAATCCAGTTCCCCAAGTTCAGGCCCATTATTTCCCACCCTGCACCTCTTTTTATACCACAGTTAGGTTAGGGAAGAAAATATCTGAATAATTCATCTTTTCTCCTACTACCCTATTTCAGTGAATCTTTTTTTTAATGCTTATTTATTTATTTTTGAGAGAGAGAGAGAACACAAGTGGGGGAGGAGCAGAGAGAGAGGGAGACACAGAATCTGAAGCAAGCTCTAGGCTCCGAGCTGTCAGCATAGAGCTCGACACGGGGCTTAAACCTACATACCGTGAGATCATGACCTGAGCCGAAGTCGGATGTTTAACCGGTGCCCCACTCTTTATTTCAGTGAATCTTAATTAAGGTTTGATGATTTCCCCATGAAGCTGATCATGGATGTGGGTTCCAGTGGTTGAACTCTGAACTTCTGCTCTCCTCAGACTCAGTCATCACTGCTGCTTTGACCCTGCACACGAATGACCTGTGATTCGTCACACTGTTCACATGTTCCAGGCCACTCCTGTGGGATTTTTCTATTCTGTTCACGGGATTCATGCAGTCAAACTCTTCAGCACTCCAATGAACTCCATTTTCTAGTTCTGAGCTTCTTCATTGATCTTTTAAAAAATCAGACTGAGGTACACCAAAATGTCCAGGCACAGCTTTATTCTTAGAGCCTTGAAATAAATGGGATGCCTCGGTTCAAACATGTCTATCCTTTAAATGAGATATCTAAGTTGTTTGGCTCCACAAGCTGCTTGCAAAAAAAGGAAAAAAAAAAAAAGCGTGTGGTCTAGAAGCAAATGAGCAATGCTCTTTGTATCCCATATAAACCTGATCTCTGTCTGTGACTGCAAGTGTGGTAGTGTTAAATACATTCAACAAAACTAAAGCTACTTTTAGATTCTCTCTGTTTCCCTTCTGACAATAAAGCCATCCAAATATGTGTTATGCCTATATATAAAAGTTTCTATTCATTTGCTTCACGATGCAGAAGGAAAGCATAACAGTTTCTACCACTGAAATGACAAGCCAGTGCGGGACTCAAGACCAACACCCCTGAAATAGTGGTGCTCCTTCCAGGAAATCTTGGGGGAATTTACATGGCTCACATTAGAAAGCATGTACAGTTTCAGAAAGTATGTTGCTCCTGGGTGGGAATTTACTGGGAGTAAGCTGGATGAGTAAATCTCTCCATAGAATTGATATACAATTATATCTGCATACTTACAGATATAAACTTATTACAGAAATATAGTAGATATACCTACCACAAATATATAATTAGTTTGCTCTAAACTCACAAAATAATCCAATCTCATCAAATTCTTATGAGGAAATAAGAGACACTGAGTAATATCAAACATATAATTTATACACTCTTGCTCATCATCTATTTTCATATTGTTTGTCTCATTTGAACATCACAATAATCTAGAGGCAGGGTGGGGCAGGTATTCCATTACCAATGAAAAAAGTGAGGCTCAGTGTGGTCAAGTGGCTCATCGAAGCTCACGCGGCTGGTTAATGATCCTATCCAGTGCCCTTTTGATTACACCACTCTAATTTGGCTTCTCCAACATGACTGTGACATCAAGATACTCCAGTAAGTTTAAGTGTTTGATCAATAATTCAAGGAGCTACTAATTGAATGGGGCAACATTTATGGATTCATTAAAAGGTATCACTTCTCCACAGAGCACCGCCAATGGTCATGTGATAGCTGCCCCTACCTTGTCATAATCATCCCTCAAAATAGATTATTCAGATTAGGAATTACATGCCCACTGGCTTTAGGAGAAATGCTGATAAGCATATTTACTCTCAAGCCGCTCACTAGGCACATTACTATGTATTTTCTCAAATACAAAAAACAAATATACTTGGACCGTGAACACGTGGAGGCATAAGGGGAGTCCATTCAGAAACGTGGAAAGGGTAAATTGGTTTTCTGGTTTCAGCAAACCTACACTATTAGGCCTGTACTTGTAGCATGTCATTTTAGAATAAACATCCTCTGGGAGGCCGCTGCACAGACGCTTTCCCAGCAGAGTTAGGAGTGCCTGACGTCGCTATCAATGAACAGCAGATGTTTGCTGGTAAGCTAGGATCACAGACTTTAATTGCAAGAGTAAAATGATCTTTGAAAAGGGGGGGGAAACAGTGTTATCACTCACTTTTGCGGAATCCCTGTGCACTGAGTAATTAGTTGGGAGAGCCGGCTCTGATCTGAAGGATGCGGAAGGGAGGGACCATGACATTTACCCGCTTGCCCCTTTGGATACTTTCACCGTCCAGAAAACCTCAGGAAAAGAAAATAAATTCTAAAGAAATTCTTTTGAACTTAGTAATGTGCCTACTGATAATTAGAGAGTGGAGAAGGTAAGAACAAAAAGTTCTGAAGCAATCGCAATGTATTTCACATTTCGAGTAAAACGAAATACAGAGAAAATAGGCATACCGATTTAAACCAACAAAATGTGAATGAAGGATAAATTACAAAATTGTCAATAGTATTCTTTAAACCAAGTATCTACAGAGTATTATTCTTAACTGAGAAAGTATCATCATTAACAATGTTTTGGATTTGAGAAGAAAAATGTTCAAATCTTGGAGACAGAGAGACCTGAGCTTAAATCTCCAGTTGCTACTCAAAAGTTGTATATTAAAAAACGCATGTTAAAGTTTTGTTTTGTTTTGTTTTGTCACAAAAGAAACCATCCTAGGGCAAATAGGTAAGGGTACTGGGGTATCTTTTTAAATCCAATAAATAATTGAATAATTAATTTATGGGAATCAGAATCCAGGCATTTCCAAGGACCTCAGCAACCAACATAGGGGAACGTGTTCTGTTTTGCTCTGCCATTAAATGTGCCAACTTCTCTTGGAGGTCATAGTAACGTTCATGTGGAGGGGAGGCTGATGTTCAGAATCTCTCCTTAAGCTGAATATGTTGGAATGAAGCTTGTTTTATTGACGTGTGTTACCTTTGGGTCACACATCCAGAAGTCGTAAAACGTCTGCTGCAGGGGGGCAGGGAGCATGTCCATGAGCACAGCAATATTCTTGTTTCATTTTCTTCTACAGCTGACCAGGTTCCCCTCCATTGTAGCAGGTCTTCAGGTATTCACCTTTGCCAAGGTCCTCCTCCTACTCTGCTTACTAATTGTCTGTCTTATGAGCAAAATATGAAGCCTTCCCAAATTATCTAACTCCTTTCTCCCATACCTGGCAGAAAACTCCAGTTAAAAAGACAATCCTTCCTCTCTCAAGGAATTGAAGGTTACTAGGGTTCTGTCTGGGAAACCTTAAGATAGAAGCCACAACAAAGTCATATTAGAAACCATACTGACTTATAATCGGAGAGAATTTCCCATGGCTTTGCAATTCTCAAATCTGACAAGGAAGATGCTCAGACTACTAGGATTTATATGATTTTAAGGATGTCTATTTTATCCAGCCATCACCACCCCAAAGCGTGTTTTCTTCTTCTCTAAAATATGAAGGAATGTGCAATAGGTGTGCCTTCTTCCACATGAGGCAGAGATACTACACTGAGGTATAATGGTGGGAGCATATTAATCCTCTTCTGTGGATCATGTAACAGCTTCATTTATCTCAAACAGGGTGAGAGAGGGGAAGGGATGGAGGAAGAGAGAGAAAACAAAAGATTGACTCATTTATTGTAAAGAATTGGTTCACATGTTTATGGAAATGGACAATCTCAAGATTTGCAGACAGCAAGTTACAGGGTGAGGAGAGCTGGTGTCAGAGGGCAGAACAAAACCAATGTCCCAAGTGAAGGCAGCCAGGCAGGAGGAGCTCCCTCTTACTTAAGGGAGAGTCAGCCTTTTTACTGTATTCAAGCCCTTCTACCTTGTCCATAGCAATTTTACTTTAAATAACAGCACATAAGGGATGAGGCTCGTATCTCCATGGATGTGATTTTAGAAGCCCCATCAGAATCCTTGCTGTACCCCCAAATAAACATCCTTGCTAGTTTGATATTTAAAAGGCTTTCATATAAAATAGCATTTGCATCTCATTATGAGACAAGGATTTAAATGCAATGCAAATCCACCAGAAAAGTCTATCTTAGTATATTAACCATGGGGCTTTTTACTTGGAGTGATGGAAACCTAATTTCAAGCTTATTGAAGGGAAAAAATGAATTCATTTGATCATGTTACTGAAAATAATAAAATTGTATCTATAAGAAATAGCTGGATCTAGGGGTTCAAATTATGTTTTTAAGAAATACATAAATACATCTGGTTATATTACCTCTCTCTCTCCCCCCCCTACTTAACTCTGGGACACCTTCATTTTCTGGCAGGTTCTCTCTTCTTGGTGGGAAACTTTTCAGGTTCACATGCTTCTTATAGCTTGTGATCTCAGGACAAGGGTCTTGCCCCTCCCAGAATCTAAACCTATCTCCTAAAGGAGACCTCAATTTGTCCTGATTGGGAAGCAAGGCCTTTTAGTAAACTGTACCCCTCCTTTATCATACCAAATCTTGGAGGAGTAGTTCCCAAAATGAAGGCATGGAGAAAAGACCAAATGGGTAACAACAACGTGACATTCAGACTAGAGTTGACATGAACATTTGGACACAGATGAAACCAGTAATGCCCTTACTATATTTCAGAACCTACCCATTTCATCCTGAAAACAACACCATGCTGTTCATTCTACATACAAGGAGAAGAGCTTCAGGAAATGTGTTTATGGTTCTTAACCCTTTCTGCTTGTTCGCTTGTTTTCTTGACTTAAATATATCTATAGATAGAAAATATACCTGTCAGAGTCACTAAATAACTAGCAATGAATCTCAATGTCATATGTGCACATGTGCAAATTTAGGGGAGAGGGTCCAGTTAGTTTTTGCTGTGTAACGAAGCTCCCTGAAAGTCAATGGCTTAAATTACAATGATTTATTATTATTTATATAAATAACAAATACTTATTTATATACACGTACATATTATTTATATAAGAAATAATTATTTATTATTGTTTATAATTCTGTGGGTTGACTAAACGATTCCTATGCTGGTTTTTCCAGGTGTAACTTACATGGCCATCAGTGGAATGTTCGTGTAATCTAGCTGACTCGTGGTGCTTGCACACGGTTAGCTAGGAATCTCAGTTCTCCACACGGCCTCTCGTTCCCTCTGAGCTAGCCTGTTTCTTTGTTTGACTCAGGAGGGTATCCAAGCATTTGCAGATGGAAGCCACAAATCTTTTGAAGACTTAGCTTTGGGTCCCTCCTACTGTGACTTCTGGCAAAGTGTATTCAACAGTACAAGTCATAAGGCTGGTATAGTTTCAAGGTTGAGTAAAGAGAGGCTACACCTTAATGAAAGGATTCACAATGCCACGTTGAAGACTGGGGTACATAGTAGGGTGGGAAAAATCTGCGGCCATATTTTGTGATTGATCATATAGCCTAAATTTCAAGCTTCAGGTAAAAAAGTAGTTAGGAAAAGCCTTCCTGGTTGATGCTTGCTCTATCTTAGATCTCTCTTAGATCTTTAAAGCTAGATTTTTAAGATAATTGCCATGTTCTATTTATAAAACAACACTGATGCTCAGTCAGTGGCCATGAATGAGCCATCTAGTGGTGGGCAATTCAGTAAACTCTATTTGCAAAACTCAGCTTTTAATCAATAGTGAATTTTTTTTAATTTATCTTAATTTAAACTTGTCACATCAATTAGCCTTGGGGATGAGTGAGTAAACACAAACATAATTTATAACTTTGTCAAGTTAACAAATACCATGTTGATGTGCTCAGAACCCCTGATATAGATTCATGAATTCATGTATCTGACAATTACTTATTAAGCCTATTTGCTAGGCAGCCTGGTCATGGTTTTGCTAGAGATTTTTAAGGTCAACAAGACAGGAATCTTCTTGTTTTGCTGCTCTCACAGTCTAGTTCTGAGGCTGAAATAAAGGTATGAGTAAGATACTATGGGAAGTGAGGTTAACTGTGGCAGAGATTACCCAGAGGGTGAAGAGCAGACTATAATCTTTGAAAGCTTACGGCATGAATTAATTCACGTCAAGTTTATAAACATCCTGTGGGTTAACAACTATAGCCATTTATTTTTTTTAATTTTTTTTTTTTTTTCAACGTTTGGGACAGAGAGAGACAGAGCATGAACGGGGGAGGGGCAGAGAGAGAGGGAGACACAGAATCGGAAACAGGCTCCAGGCTCTGAGCCATCAGCCCAGAGCCCGACGCGGGGCTCAAACTCACGGACCGCGAGATCGTGACCTGGCTGAAGTCGGACGCTTAACCGACTGCGCCACCCAGGCGCCCCAACTATAGCCATTTTTAAAATAGTTTAGGAAGTCTCATTTAAGCTCAGAGACAGCAGATAAATTTCTGAAGAACACAGTAAATAAAAGCTGAGGTCAATATTTCAAATGAGGAAGATCTGACTGCAGACTCCTTTTATTCAAATTATATAAATTTTAATAATATATTCCTTATTTGGTGTGTATTGTGTTAGTTATATGTTGCTGCATAACCAGTTACCAAAAACTTAATGGCTTAAAACAACCCAGGATTATCATCTCACAGATTCGGTGGGCCAAGAATTCAGACAGTTTTACTAGTTCATCATCTTCAGGGTCTCCCCAGACTCCAACCAAGGCATTAGCCAGCCTGTTCTCAACTGGATTGTTGGCAGAAGAATTCACTTTCAAAACCACTCAGGTTTGGGGAAGATTTTCCTTCCTGGTGGTTGTGACTGACAGCTCTGGTTTTCGGCTGTCACCTGGAGGCCACCCTCAGCACCTGAACACTGTCTGCTGTTCCCACAACAAGGCAGCTTGCTTCTTCAAGGCCAACAGGAAAGTAAGAGTGAGTCAGCTAGCAAGAGAGCTTTATATAAAGTATGTGATCACGGAAGTGAACTCCCATCCCTTCTGCCATGGTCTATTGGTAAGAAGCAAGGAACAGGGTTCTGCTGCAATCAAGGGAAAGAGATAATACAAGGTATAAACACCAACAAGCAGGGTGCATGGGGCCTCCCTAAAGTCTGTCCATTATATCGATGGCATTAATTGGGGGTTCACTCATGGACTTCTAAGTTTATGAATTTTTAGGTGCCATAGGGAGTGCCCACTTGCATATGCATGCACACACACACACACTGCGTAACACCTTCCTATACTCACATACACTCACATATCCCTCCTAAGCTTCACAAGACATTTTGCAAAAACATTTCATTCTTGGCACTGAAGTGTGAACTTTCAATACAAAAGGAAACAACCTCTATCCTATTTCTTAGCAAAGAGTTTAAGAGAGGGAAGTGGAGGGAGGGCTGCTAAGAAAAAACAATCAATTATGTTCCCCTCAAGACTGAAAAGCAGAAAGACATACCTTTTATCAAGGAACTTGGCAGGCCACCAAACTGTCCCAAACACACACAGTGAACAGCCTCGGAGAGAATTCTACCAGGAAGGCAGCCCTGCAGCCCATTAAGAGGTTACTTAGCTGGATTGGCAAACAATGTGCATGGAAGGATCTTGGTGTCAGATGAATCCTTTTGCCTTGAGTGTGATGATAAACACAGGGACTGGGAAGTGTGGGTATGTTATACAGAATGGAGAACAAGGCCAAGCCATCTTCAGGGTTTTAGCCACTCTCCATGGATCTCTCTGGACTTAGAAACTTTTTTTTTCCATCTGAAACAAGAAGGTTGCTCTTTGGGGGTTAGAAAGCCTATTCCTCTGTAGTGGATGGTGCTGCACCAGCATTGGGCTTCCTAAGAATAGTAAGAAAAATGATGAGACAACTGGGGAAGGAATAAGATCACTCAACTATGTGCCCAACAATACTGCCACCAGACAACAGAAAAATCAATAGAGCAGCAAACCGGTGCCTTGGAACATAGACTTTGGATTCAAGCAGACCTCAGTTATAAAACCTCATTTGCCACATTCTAGCTGCTTGATCTTGGGCCGATGATGTAGTTTCTTTAATCCTCAGTAAAAGAATACCAGATACAAGTGTAAAGTGAGTTTGCCTATTTGTAAGATTTTGTGCTAAGCACTTTTCATTTATCACCTCATTACTCACAGTAACTCTATCATATTGCCCTTAATCACGACTTTTCAAATTACCAATAAACAAAGTCTAAAAACTCAGCGTTGATTAAGCAAAAATAAAATGTAATATTAATATTAAAAATAATAAAATGAAAGGGGTTTACTGGTAAAGATTCTGCTGAAATGGGTGGATTCCCTCCCTGTAATAAGGCAGATGGACAAAGGCAGCTACAACAAGCACCTTACATCACCAGGTAAGGCCTAAGGAAGACGTTGGCAGATCATTCTTGAATAACATATCCACCTTCCTATCAATTACTGCAACCATGGGGCTGGAGTTCCTGGTTGTCTCGTCTAGGTCACATGCCAAACCCTAAGGCCCAGGGGTGTGATCTTTTCATTAGTAGGTCTACTATAGTAAATCTGATTGGTGAAGGAAGCAGACAAAAAAAAAAAAATTGGTTAACCACAACAGGGAAGTATATTTAATTAACTATTTACAGATAAAATTTAGAGCAATTAAGTAAATGATGAGAGATCAATCATGTATAGGTGGGAAAGCAAGGTTTGAGTCCTGATTATGTTAATACCATTGGAAGAACTGTTATCAATATACTGTATGATTAAGCCAGGACAACCAGGTCCTTCTCATTGATTCTAGGAGTGAAGTATATATGGAGTATTTGAGTGGACTAAGAAGTATTATAAAAGACTTCTCGGGGGAAGGTATCTTACATGGATGTGATCGGTTAAACAGAAAAGCAAGAGAAATGCTACATTTCTTAATTAGGTGTAACCAATAAACTTTTCTTTCAAAGATTTACCGTTAGTTGCCATAGTATGGAATTCAGATTTATTTTTATTTTTATTGTTTAATATGAAATTTATCGTCAAATTGGTTTCCATACTGGAATTGAGATTTAAAGAGAGATTCTTTGTTCCCCTTCTAGTTGAATATTAGAAAACTAAGTTAAAGAGAAGCAGGTTCGCGTCCAGGCTAAGCTGCTGACCTCACATCTGATTTTGGATGAGTTATGCATACCCCATGAGCCTCAAGCTCCTCTTTCTTTAGAAAATAATATTACTTCACAGAGTTTCTTGAGATTCAAACTGGGTAGGAAATTTTAAAGTGTATTAAAACCCGAAAAACACAATCCAAATGGAAGATGGTATTAGTATTTCACAGTATGTACTCCCTTCAGGACACGCTATGTGCCGTCGTTTACTGATATTTCTAAAATCAGACAGAAAGTGGGTCTTTATCACTATAGTAGTTTTATAACTTGGTAATAGAAGAGGAAATTTAGCGTTAATTTATCTATCAATCGCTATTATTTTTCTTCTTACATATCAGTATTATATTATTTATTGTAGTGAAGGTGACTTTTAGAACTAGTGCTATGGAGTAAGACACTTACAGATTAAGTGTTGTACCCAACAAAAGGTTTTGCTTGAACCCACATTAAATGTATTTTTCTTTATATTTATTACTCTGCAGCAAGCAGGGATATTCTATTGGCTTTCTTGGTATTGGCCCTTCATTTATATTACTCGGGACCATTTCTCCCTAACCTGTTCCACCACAAGCTAAGTGGTCCTTTTCACTTTCCCTTGTAAAAAAAATCTCTCCTCGGGGCGCCTGGGTGGCGCAGTCGGTTAAGCGTCCGACTTCAGCCAGGTCACGATCTCGCGGTCCGTGAGTTCGAGCCCCGCGTCAGGCTCTGGGCTGATGGCTCAGAACCTGGAGCCTGTTTCCGATTCTGTGTCTCCCTCTCTCTCTGCCCCTCCCCCGTTCATGCTCTGTCTCTCTCTGTCCCAAAAATAAATAAACGTTGAAAAAAAAAATTAAAAAAAAAAATCTCTCCTTCTCTCAAACACCTCCAATCATCTTCAAGGCTCTCTTCCTATGTAATTCTCGATAAGAACAGGGTATTGATTTGTAGTGAGTCTTCATCCACTGCTGTGGAGACACAAAGTGAAGCGCTACATCTTGTGAATAATTACTTTAGAAAACAAACCCCGAATGCAGCAAGAAAAAGCAGTGGGATTCATGCTCCATCTCATTCATTTTGACAGTTGCAGGAATCCAACTCCAATTGTGCTGCCATTAGAAGTACAGACAGAGGCTGGCAAAAAAGAAAAGACGTGTTATTGTCAAAGCAACTCTCTTTGCAGCTAAAAGACCATCCAATTTTGTCTGAGAAGGGCACCAAGCTATTTTCTGAGTTCTTGGCACGCTATTGTTCAGGAAGAGGATCCTGAGTGATTTCTCTTATGTCATGTGACCACTGAATAAGTAAATAACGCATTAAGAGCTGTCACACAGGGACCTTGTGTCCCCATTGATGTCCGCATCTGTGACTGCTCCACACTGACCTTTGATCTCATGTCAATGCTCTTTCTGGGTGGGGACAATAATGCTGTCATGCCTTGGGATGTAGGAGAAGGAATGGGGAAACTTTCTCCTTGTCCTTTTACTCAGTTTCTCTTTGGGACACAAGTTTGGGTTAGGGAAATATTTAGAAGTGTTCTCAGAAAATGAAATGGAGAAATGCAGAAAATAAGGACAATTAGATCTAAATTTAACAAACTGACGCAGTTTTAAGAATACTGCTTAAAACCTACGAGCTAACAACCCAAAGACTTAAAAACAAATTATTAAAAGCCAGAAACTATTAAAATAAAACTTCTCAGGAAGGGGGTACAGTCAATAAGCGGTGGGGTGAGAAACTATTGCTTTTCTTCATTAATCCATAGATTAAATTTTACTCTGCCAAGTATTACTTTGAAAAATGTAATTAACAAAGATACTATAATACATGGCTATAAAATTTAAAAAGGATTTTGTACAGAGTGCAAACTAAGTTCACTAATTAATAATATAAATTGTCACATGTATTTTCTAACTGGGACCTTATCATGTTAATAACAACATGGGAAAGTCAAGGCTCATGGCTCCATGTGTGAAGTAAAAAAAAAAAAAAAAAAAAGACTTACAAAAGTTAAGGAAGCTTCCAAGACTATTCAGAAGTCAGAGGTACATTGATTAGGGGAAAACCCAGGTCTCTGACTCAGAGATCAGGGCTCTTCCCGTTCCCTCTCATCTGCTAACAGGGATGTTCACAGGGACTGCTCACTAGAGCTAAACAATTTTAAGGCAAATGGTAGGAAGAGAAAGCCACAGAGACACTGACGTAAGACTTAAAATAGGTGGAAAATGCAAACTGGGCCAAGATTGTTTTAAATAATGTGTACGTGAGCCACTGAGTCATGCAGGTTATGAGATATTAGACATCAGTGGAGAGCAGGCCTAACACTGCAAGGGGGATGAATATGCCATTCTACTGATCATCTGTGACAGAAAGAGAATACTAGGATTGGTGGACCGTAAGCTCACTTACAGACTCACATGAGTCCACTGCAAGGTGCCTTGTAGCAAGGTTGAAATTTAGGAAACAGTGGAACCCAGGAATATATTTGTCTCAGTAATGTGGGGCCGGGGGAAAGAAGTAAGGTTGCTGACTGGTACGCAGCTTGTGCAGATAAATAGCAGGGGCAAGCCTAGCAGCCTGGACGCCTCTCCCATTAGTTATGGGAGCACACTGGCTGGAGGAGGTGGGGGCATCTGTTCTCTCCAGGGCTTTGCTGATCGTCTTGATTTCTGTGAAATGTAAAGTCTGTTGCATCGAGCTGTCTGCAGTGATGCTTGAACAGTTTCTCCTTGAAGATTAATTCAGAAGGCATCTGTGCTTTAGTTATTCTGTGTGTGTGTGTGTGTGTGTGTCTGCCTTTCTGTCTGTCTTTTAAAAAAAATTAATGTTTATTTATTTTTGAGAGAGAGAGAGACAGAATGTGAACAGGGGAGGTGCAGAGAGAGGAGACACAGAATCTGAAACAGGCTCCAGGCTCTGGGCTGTCAGCACAGAACCCAACGTGAGGCTCGGACTCATGGACCATGAGATCATGACCTGAGCCGAAGTGGGAGGCTCAACTGACTGAGCCACCTAGGTGCCCAGCTGTCTGTCTTTCAATGGAAATGAGCCCTTTGGGGAAAAATTTGGAGCTCCTGCTTTTTATGCCATGTGTCTAACCTCACCTCCTTCCTGTGCATCATTGCATAGGCCTAGTCCTGGCTTTGCAAACATGCAGTTCATACTTTTCAAAATAATTTTGTCATGATGGCTTTGGAAGAAAAGTGACTTAGGAGTAGAACAGAGTGTGGAAAAGCTCTTGTTTCCCTGCAGTCCACTTTGTCACCCTGTTGCTGGATACAGGAATGGAAGGAGGTTGTGGAGTTGTTCTGGAAATTCGATTTTGTAGGTTAAAAAAAGGAAGAACACAATCAGCGTCTTTTCATTACTAATGTGGTGTGTATGCACAAACACACACACCCCTCATGACTCATTGACAGGGTCCCCACCCCAAGAGAAGTGCCCTGAAACTCCTTTCCAGTGGAGGACTCAGTTAATCACCCAGCAGATTATAACAGCCCATCTCTCTTCATCTGATATCTAGACCCGTGGTTTGGTCTAAATTCCAAATCATAAGAAGGGCAGTGTGGTGGTGGTGGTGATTGTGGTGTGTGCGTGTGTGTGTGTGTGTGTGTGTGTGTGTGAGAGAGAGAGAGAGAGAGAGAGAGAGAGAGAGAGAGAACCAATAAATGCACTTCAATTAAAAGTAGTATTCCTCGGGGTGCTTCAGTGGCTCAGTTGGCTAAGCATCCAACTCTTGATTTCGGCTCAGGCCGTGATCGCACAGTTCGTAGGTTTAAGCCCCGCATTGGGCTCTATACTGACAGAGTGGAGCCTGCTTGGGACTGGAGCCTCTGTCTCCCTTTTGCTGCCCCTCCCCACTCTCTGTCTCTATCTCTGTTTCTCTTTTTCTCTTAAAATAAATAAGTAAACTTAAAAAAATAAAGCAATATTCCTCTATGGTACAGTTTGTTAGCCCTTTGTAATTTTGTGACCACTGTGAGCATTCACTGGGAATCAACTCTGGAAATTATAGAAGGATGGGAGAATGTTTAGGAGTTTTCAGGGGTAAAGCTGGAGGTGGTAAATGAAGCAAGCAGCTGCTAACTGTTCATCAGGGACCCACAGGAAACAAACAGCAATTATTCCACATAGAAAGTCACTCTCAGACTGTCAGCACTCTGTCCTACCCCCGGGTATAGTGTGGGTGACATAACTAACCAAAGACACAGTCTAAGGTGCACCAATGTAGGCAGGTGGGGGATGGAGTAGCAGACAGGAGCATCAGAAAGAGGGGCAGTCATGGAACACACAGTGGGGAGAGGACAGGGACAGAGAGTGAGACAGGCAGACACCAGTGACAATGAGAAAAGCATACCCAAGCTCAGGGATGTACCGAGTCCTCAGAGATAGGGGCAAGTGTTTTGATCACCTCAGCCATTTTTATAATACCATTCTGGGTTTGTTGTTGTTGTTGTAATAATCCATTAATTAAATATTAATTTTCTTTAAATTCATTAAATTTTCTTTAAATTAATTAAATATTTTTTATGTAAACATTTTAGTAGAACCACCTATGAAAAGCCAGTATTATTACATATAGATTTAAAAAGTCAGGATAGGGGTGCCTATTTGGCTCGGTTGGTAGAGCTTATGACTCTGGATCTCAGGGTCATGAGTTTGAGTTCCACATTGGGCGTAGTAAGAGATTACTTAAAAATAAAATCTTAAAAAAACGTCAGAATAACAACAGTAAAGATTATATGATGACACTCTAGCTAAGTGTTGCTACCCATAAAAAGGCTCTAATGGGTGCCTGCATGGCTCTGTTGGTTGAGCATCTGACTCTTGATTTCGGCTCAGCTCATGATCTCACTGTTGTGAGGTTGAGCCCTGTGTCAGATTCTGCACTGGGCATGGAGCCTGCTTAAAATTTTCGATCTCTCTCTCTCTCTCTCTGCCCCTCCCTTACTCACTAGAGCATGCACACACTCTCTCTCTCTCAAAGAAAAAAAGAGAAGAAAAGAAAAGAGAAAAAGACAAGAAAAGGCTCTATGCCTGATGTTTCTTGTTGACAAAGGAATGTTTCCTGTTATCAAAAAAGGGAGGAGGGAGGAAAGATCACGAAAGATTAACAAGTGTGGAGCTATAGCACCAAAAATGAAGCTTGTTCCTTGATAAAGGTCACAGGAATAAAAAAAAAAAGAATCATAAAGTATGTACATTTTTTCTCCCTGTGACATAATGTGGTGTACATGGGGTTATAGCTCTGTACCATGTAAAATAATTTTAAGTTCTACCTGAAATCACCTGGAGGAAGCATGCATAACACACTTAGAAAGTCACTGTACAGAGGTTAAGAACATGAGTGGGCTCTGGACAGAGAACTGGACCTAATATTGGCTCATTCATTCCAGAAATGTGTGTTGAGTACCTCCTGGGCATGTCAGGTACTAGAGTAAAAGGTAAAATAATAAAAGAGCTTTCCTTTATGGGCCTTTTAAAAAATTTTCGTAACTGAGGCACCTGCATAGCTCAGCTGGTTGAGCATCCAACTCTTGACTTCAGCTCAGGTCATGATTTCACGGTTAGTGGGTTTGAGCCCCACGTCGGGTTCTGTGCTGGCAGTGTGGAGCCTGCTTTGGATTCTCTCTCTCCCTCTCTCTCTGCCCACCCCCACTCTGTCTCTTTTAAAGTAAGTAAATAAAAACTTTTAAAAAATTGTAACCACATTTTATATACATACCAAAATTTACCATTTTAACTGTACTTAATTTACAACTTAGTAGCATTAAGTGCATTCACAATGTTGTGTAACCATCTCTCTCTTTCCAGAATATTTTTATCATCCCAAACAGATATTCTGTATCCAATAAACAATAACTGCCCATTCCTTCCCCTCAGCCCCTGGTGATCTCAGTTACACTTTCTGTTTCTATCATTTTATCTTTTTTAGGTACCTCGTGTAGGTGGAATCACACAATATTTGCACTTTTTTGTCTGGCTGACTTCACTTATCATAATGTTTTCAAGGTTCATCCATGTTGTGGCATGCATCAGAATTTTATTCCTTTTCACATGTGAATAATATTCCATAGAATGTGTATACTGCATTTTGTTTATGCATTCATCTTTTGATGGACACTTAGGTTGTTTCCACTCTTTGGCTATTATAAATAGTGCTACTATGATCACTGCTGTATAAATATCTATTTAAATTCTTGCTTTCAATTCTTTTGGATATATACCTACTTCCTTCATGGGTCTTGCACTTTAAGAGGAAGTAAGAACAGATAAAGTTCAACTTTTGAATAGCATGTGATCAGGACCCACATCCCATGACAAAGGAGCACAAAACAGCCAGACAGAACCCAAGTGGAGGAGATTCCAGGAGGGAAAAAAGGAATGGCATGAATGAAATTTCCAAGTTAATTGAGTTCATAGTCAATTAGGAAAAAAGAGAAATCCAGGAATGTACAGAATGGGGGACAATGAGATTGAAGGAAAGGCAAGAAACTGATCCCACAGGGATTTATAGACCATATTAAGATTGTCAAACCTCCCAAATACCCACATGACCCTCTCCTTCACATTATTCAGTTCTCTTACTGGAAATGTCACATTCTCATACATGCCATCTTTGATCACTATATGCAAACTAACATGTTACCCTCATCAGCCTCCAGTCCTTATTTTGTTTAATTTTTCTCCATAGCATTTATAGTCCATATATATGTGCTTGTGTGTGTGTGTGTGTGTGTGTGTGTATGTGTCCTTCTGCCCCCAAGAATAAAGGTTCCATGATGTAGAGGCTATGTCCTTTATTTAATTGCTGCATCCCAAGACCAAGGACTGTGGTACATAAGTGAGCTATAAATATCAGTGGAATTAGTGAATGAATGAACCAATGAGCAAGTGAACTGACTCTCATTTACTAGCTTTATGACCTTGAGTAACTTATTTCCTTTTTTTTTTTAATTTTTTTTAACATTTGTTTATTTTTGAGACAGAGAGAGACAGAGCATGAACAGGGGAGGGGCAGAGAGAGAGGGAGACACAGAATCTGAAACAGGCTACAGGCTCTGAGCGGTCAGCACAGAGCCCGAGGCGGGGCTAGAACTCACAGACCGCAAGATCATGACCTGAGCTGAAGTCGGACGCTTAACCGACCAAGCCACCCAGGCGCCCCACTTTTTCCTTTTTTAAATTCAAGCACCTCTTCTAGATAGTTGTGTGGATGAAGTAAAATGTGCATAAAACGCAGAATACAAGGCCTGGAACATACTAAATGTCCAATAAACATTAGCTCATAGAATTTAGAGAAAGGGACATAAGCAGGAAAAGATTGAGGGAGATAAATATAGAAAAACAAAACAAGATAAAATTATCCATTCATTATTTGTTTTGGTGAGAACTTCTTCCTTGTATTAGACCCATCCATCACAAACAAAAGGAAGCAAAATTAAATAAAACCAACAAATACAAGTTGGACTTTTGACTGGCAGGGAAAATAATAAAATAATAGGAATTAGGCTGATGTTGAATACAAGTAGAATTTAAACCTTTGTTTCGTAGAATCAAATATCAGAAGTCATTCCTGAGTTTTGCTTTCCTACAATGATTTATTGGTTTCCACACAAACTGGGGTGGATGAGTGAGTGAGTGTGTTTGTGTGTGTGTGTGTGTGTGTGTGTGTGTGTGTGTGTGTGTGTATAAAAAACATACCTGTGTCAAAATACATAGAATCATACGATACAGTTGGAATGATTTTGAGCAACATGATCCAGTTGAGAATAATAATAGTCAATCTTGATTCCTTTGTAGTACATCGAGAGACATAGAATCATCAGAAAAATCAGGAAATTTGAAGGCATTTTTCATACCTCGTCCTCACTCTGCAAAACACTTCACTCTCTACTCTTGGGGATTTATAAACTTTAGTGATGCTTGTTTCTAATTTAATGAAAAACAAAAATCAATAATACAGCACTGATCAACATGGACCCTGGGAATAAAAAAGAATCATATCATGCAAGTGTTAAAACACATATAAAAGTGAGGATAATGAATAAGGTATTTTAACTGTAGCTTTTGGCTTGGAACTGATAAGAGATAATATTCTCCCACAAGGAAAGGCTGTCATTTCATACCTACTTTGTGGAGCTGGTGATAATTCTGAGGAAGGTTGCAAGGACTATGACTTACTTTGCCAATTTCATAGTTACCCTTAGATCTGAGGAATAGAGGCTCAAGGCTCCTTATAGAACTCATTGGGTTTTTCTTGATTTTCTAATTTATTTATTCATAAGCTATACTTTCTACCTGCAAGAGGAATTGGCAATGTTTTAAAGCACACTTTCTTATGTACCCACCAGAGCAGTGTTTCACCACTCTCCCAGCTTTGGGGGAAGGATTGGATCTGGTTCTGTTGAGTTCCAGCAAAGGATGGCTCTGGATATGGGTGTGGTAAGGTAGAAGATGAAGGGATTCTCATTTAATATATCAAAATGGAAAATGATTTATTATGAGAATTTTATTTATTTGTACCCCATTTAAAACTCCCACTGTAATAGGTATATACTAGACCAGTGGTTCTCACACTTAGATGATTGCCAGGGTTTCTTGGGATCAGTTGTTCAGGACCCAGCTCTAGGCCTTCTTTTTCTGTAAGTCTGGAGTCAGATCTAGGAATCTCAGTATTTAACAAGCACAGAGGTGAGTCTGCTGGGCTGGGAACCATATTTTGAGAAATCACATAGTACTCAAAACTTGCTGATTGATTTCTTAATATTTGTGCATTTGGAGAACATTTTACATTACAGACAGACTTAGAAAAAGAGACATTATGATACCCTGACTTGGGAAGGTCCATATTACAATCTATTATAAACGTTCTTTTAACAGTTGATGAAGAGTACAGTTTGGAGAGGACAATGGCCTGGGCCGATGTCAAAGAGGAGTGGGAGAGGTAGGAAGAACACAACACGTGTGGGTCCTGTTCACAATGGCTATTTATTGAGAGGCCAATTAACATTAAGAAACTGTGTTAAATCACATGCTGTTGGGAAAAAAATAACATGATAAAGAAAGAAACAAAAGTTTGGTTTTGTTACCAAAGTCACAATGAGAAAGCTATTGGGATGTAAAGAATGAAAGAATCAAGGTGAAAACATAAGGATCTGATTTCTCTTTTAGCCAGAGCCAGGCCATGTGGGGGAGATGGGCGTGTATGTGTGTGTATGTGTGTGCGTGTGCGTGCGTGTGTGTGTACATGCAACAGACTGCCGGGAAAGGAGAGGAGGGTCATCTTCGTGCAGAGAACAAGCTGAATCAGTATCGATCAAAGACTGACATCAAACATACAGCCTCCATAATTAAACCTGCTGTTTGTAAACCCTTATTAGAAAGCAAGAAAGATCATTATGAGTCTCTCAGGTCACAGGTATTAACTCCACGTCATTCTAATTTCCAGTCCTTGGTCGCTTTCTGCCACATCCTTTTGCTGCATCTCAAAGTCAATTTGCAATTTAACGTCGTGGGATCTGCCAAAGAAGTTACGTTCTGTCACCAAAGTTGCAAGTAAAAGTGATTAGTGTACGAAGCACTAAAAGTCAAGGTGAAGCATGAGGATCTGGTTTCATTTCCACCCACAGTCAGGCAATGTGAGAGTAAGGGCCCGGCCAGCCTAGGGTTGGGTGTCAATGTGCTTGTGTGCAGCTGATAAACCTCCAGGAAAGGAGATCGACACCCTCTCCGTAGAGAGAGTTGGCACTGAACAAAAGCTGTATCAAATATATGCCCTCAATGATGAAACCTGCTCTCTGTAAACCCCCTTTCAAGAGGAGGAAGCTGCATTGGGAGTTTATCAGGGACATGTGTTGGCTCCATGTAGTTTTAATTTCCAGCCCTCAGTCACTCTCCAGCACATCCTTTCTCTGCCCTCTCAAGTTCGGTTTGTGATTTAATGCCGTGAGGTCTGCCAGTGACGAGGTCTTCCATGTCCTGAGTCACATGGAACAACACTCAGCTTTCTGTGCAAGGACCTTACCCATAAAACACCAGCGGCATTAAGCCATCAGACTCAAAGAAAATCACATTTCATAAATTCTAAGTTTAATCTATATGTAAATTTAGCCACCATTTTTAACGAATAATAATTCATGAGTATCGATGTTTACACTGTTTGGCAATGTTTTTGTTTTTTATGACTTTAAGTAATGATCCAGATACAAACAACATTCTTTTATTAAAAAAAAAAAAAAAAAAAAAAAAAACCACGTGCTTGGTTCCCTGAAGAGATGCATAATAGAGACCCATCTCCGACTTTCAGGGGGAACAAAACCACCAAGATGTTTCCTGAGCTAAGAAGAAAGAATAGTGATACTAAACAAAGCTACCAATGTTCAGGATTATACATTAAAATATTACTAAGGAAAATGTAAAACTTTCCTGCAAATGCACACTTTTTTTTGCAATAACTATAAATCAACAACAAAAAGCAACCAGTAAACAATGAAACATTGGGACTGTGCAGACACAGAATTATGTTCCAAGAACCAAACAAGAGATCTTTTTATTCTTTGCATCATAAGAATCTGACACATTAATTCTAATACTCGAATGATACTGTTCTTCCAGCAGCTACTGATAAACACTGACTTGGAGAAGAAGTCTCGTGTTTAAGAGGAGTAAATAGTGTGGTACCAACTGCTATAGGCAGTAATTTCCAACATTTCCCTAATCTATTAGAAGTTGTTTCCCTCGTTTGTGCTATCTTTTTTCTCATTCATATAACAACAGACTAACCTACTGTTATCAATTCAATCCTAGATTTCTTTCATCTGATTGCTAGAGCATCACCTAGAGCTTGTTCTCTGCATTGGTGAGCACAGGGGGAAACAGAATGTGGGAAAGACATGACTGTGTTTTAGAAGTATTGTCTCAGAAGTGACAAACATCACTTCTATTTATGTTCTATTGGTCAGTAATAGTCAAAAATTCATACTGGGCATGCAGTGTTCTAGCAGGCTGGCAAACCACTTTGCTGCAAACTAATGGCCGCTATGAAATGGAACTGCACAATGGTGGATATTGACACAATGGAGTCAATTGACTGCAATGGTGACACAATGAGTATCACAAGAGTTTGTCTAGTATTATCCCTTTCAAGCATAGATATAGATCAGCATCATTAAGATTTGGTGACTTTCGCTTTCGGGGCGCCTGGGTGGCTCAGTCGGTCGGGCATCCGACTTCAGCTCAGGTCACGATCTCACGGTCCGTGAGTTTGAGCCCCGCGTCGGGCTCTGGGCTGATGGCTCAGAGCCTGGAGCCTGCTTCCGATTCTGTGTCTCCCTCTCTCTCTGGCTCTCACCTGCTCACACTCTGCCTCTCTCTCTCTCAAAAATAAATAAACGTTAAAAAAAATTAAAAAAAAAAAGATTTGGTGACTTTATTTAAAAATGCAGATTAATTGGCCTCTGAAAAACAATAACAACAAAAAACATGTGATTTAATAAATGTGGCAGAGTCCAGGATTATTATGTCCAGAATCACTGAATTCTAATTTGTCCTCTATCTCTAGTCCAAAACAGAGCCAAATCCACATGAAAATGCCCACAGCATCCTGTAACTTGAAATTTACAGGAGTTGGAGGCCCATGAATCTGTATTTTAATAAATTATCTGGAAAATAATAATGCCTAGTCTAACATTTTTTGGCGGTTTATTAAATGCCCATAAGTGTCCTAAAGGTTTTATTTATAATCCAATTTATTTGGTTGACTCAATCATTTTCTTATTTTTTAAATTTAATCTTCAAGAAACCCAATGAGGTATTATTATTTCCATTTTATAGAGAAAAAAACTGAGGCACAGAGGCTAGGTTGCCCACATTTATTCTAGAAAGTGTCTAAGCTAATTCAAACCAAAGCTGATCGAACCTAGAGCTTCCATCTTCCTCAGTATCCTGTACTTTGTTGATTTTGATGCATATGAAAGCCTGAAAACCACTGACTTAAGAAATAGAGATGCAGGGCCTTCGGACATAAGTAGTCTAAAGAGCACTTTGAAAAACACTGAAATAAATTTTAAAAATATTCCTTACTTTTGCTTTCAAACTCATGTCCCCAATCTTGACATTTCTGAATTCCATATCTGTATATTCAAATACATTTTTTACATGTCTCAGTTCAACTCTTCATGCCATAGAAACACTTCAGAAAATTCTCTAATTTCTCTTTCCTCAGTGCTCCCTTCTGCCTTCTAGACAGTTGAGCAGATCCGAAAAGGAGGCCATCGTCCTTACCTTTCTTTCCCTCATCATCAACCTTTCCTGACATCAGTGATTCCTACCACTTTCCTATGAACTCTCTAGCAAATTCAGCTCGCCTCTTCTGTAGGCCATGCCATCATGATCACCATCATCATCATCATCACCATCATCATCATCACCATCAGCAGCAGCATAACCATCATCATCATCAACATCATCACCATCCTCCTCCCTGGATTTCTGTAATTGCTTTGCATCTTGTCTCCCACTTGTCCCCTCCAAGCCATTCTTCACACTGTGACAAGAATGATCTTGAAACATGGTGGCTGAAGTCCTAGGTGCTTGTCATTTCCCAAATAACACTGCATGTGCCATCCTTCCTATCTCCCTGGCCTCAGCTCAGACCACTCTCCCACGACACTTATAGTCCAGGCACGTTGGCCTCCCTTTAGTTCTTCCAGCTGCCCACATTCCTTTAGCTTCCCATTTTCACATGTGTCCCTCACCTGGAATGCTCCCACTAGAGGAGTATAAATTTTGAGTAACTCCAGTCCTCAGCTGTCTCATCTATAAAATGGGAATAAAATAACTTTGGATCATGGTTGTCAAAACTATGAAATACAAGTATTATATATTTGATAAGTTTTAATTTCCCTAAATGTGTTCAAACATTTTTAGATATCTTCTAATCATTATGTCAAAACATATTGAATGATATATTCCTTCCCACCATTTCACCAGTAGTAATTTCATGGAATCTCAAGGTTAGAGGTGTCCTTGAGAGAAACTGTTTATCTCATTTCAGAAATTTATTAAAATTATCACAGATCTTGCTGTGAAGCATTCTTCTTGAAATTTTTAATTGCTATCTAGTTAATATCCTTCAGAATGTTGCATCTTTCTAAAAATGTAGGTGTTGGATAACTATAATTTTCAAAATTACTACTTTGTTCTACAATCCATCAATGAGTTAGTAAAAATAATTAATGGAATTTTCACATTTTTCTGGGCCCTGACAGGGGGAAAAATATTACAAATAAATGAGCAAGTAAAGGAGCATTAATTAGCATCTAATTTGTAATAGCCGAGTTCAGTGCTCAATAATTTGAAAATTAGTTGAACTTTTATGTTGATGTGTAAGGTAAAAACATAGCCAATTTCTTGTTGAGAAAAGATTAATATTAACCTAGTAAAAACTCTCAAGACTAATTTGTTGAAGAAATAAATGTATGTTACATAAGGGTCATCAGTAGTATAATCCAGCAAGAAGGATGTTATAGTATCATGTGTGTGAAATATGGAAGTGGAGAAAGACAGACAGATGAAGAGAAAAGAGAGAGAAAGAGAGAGAAGGGAGAAACTGTGAACAAATGTTGGGAAATGAATAATAGTGAATGGGGGACACATGACATGTTTGTATCCATTTTGCAACTTCTTTATACATTTGAATTATTTCAGAATAACATTTGCAGAATCTGGACACAGAGTATTCTTTTAACCTTTTCATAAATATAAAATTGTTATATAATTTTTAAAAATTGCATTTTGTTCCTGGAGCACTGTCATCCATGTCCAAACTTTCTCTACTGCAGTCCATATTGTTTAATACATAGTTGACCCTTGAACAACAGGGATGTTAGGGGCGTCAATCTCCCACACAGTCAAAAATCCACCTATAACTTTTGGCTACCCCCAAACTAACTACTAATAGCCTACTGTTAACTAGAAGACTTACCAATAATATAAAGTCAATTAACACATATTTTGTCTATTGTTTGTATTATATATTATATTCTTACAATAAACTAGAAAAGAGACATGAAAATGTTACTAAGAAAATCATAAGGAAGAGAAAATACATTTACACTACTGTACTGTATTTATTTAAAAAATCCATTTCTAAGTGGACCATCACAGTTCAAACAAACCCATGTTGTTCAAGGGCCATCCGTATTATATGATGTTTTAATTTATTATTATCTGTTTCCCTTACTAGAATGTAAGTTTGTGAGGCTAGGGAGTTTTTCATTTTATTGGCAGCTATACCCCCTGAATCTTGAACAAAGAAAGCTTCAATGTAATAGAGCTCAAAAACATACCTGATTGAATGAATGCTTGAATGAATGAACGAATGAATAAATAAATCTATAATATGGTGGTACTGAGGATCAGTATAACATATTTACATTATACACATATATGAGGCACTTAACACAGAGTCTTAAGTGCTTGATAAATATGAGTTATTTTTACTGAGTAGTTCAGGAGAGTTAGATTTCCTGCTGTGCAGTGGCAAGAGATTAGGCTGAAGCCAGGGTCAAGGGCTACATCTGGGAGGGACACATAGCTCATAATAGTGGAGGGAAACTTCTTCTTTATTCCAGGGCAAGTGAGGAAAGGTTTATTCAGAACCGTTTACGTGAATTTCCCTGTTATGGGTTGAATCGTTTCCCACAAAATGCCTGTGTGGAAGTCTTAATCCTTAGTACCTCCAGATGTGACCTTATTTCAGAGATAGAACCTTTACTGAGGTAATGTTAAAATGATGTCTTAGGGTGGCTATAATCCAGTGTGACTGATGTTCTTGCAAAACAGAAGATACGGAGACGGACTTACATAACAAAGAATGTCATGTGAACATGAGGGCCGTCTCCATGTAAAAGATGGAGATCTGGAACAGGCTCTCCCTCACAGCCCTCAGATGGAGCCAACCCTACCGACACCTTGATTTCAGTCTTTAGCCACCAGAACTGTAAGGCAATAGATTTCTATTTTTTAAGGCCCCCAGTTAGTGGAACTGTTAGGGCATCCCTAGAAAAAGAACACAATCCTCCCGGTCATCATTTTGGGGATAAAGAGGAAGCATGCTTCACTAAAGCAGGGCAAATCACTTAACCCTTCTGTGCTCCAGTTTTCTCTTCTCTAAACGGGAGATAATGCCTGGTAAACAAACCTCATGACTCTACACCAAAGAGAGCATGTGAAAATGTATAAGAGAAATTGAGGATAAATAGAAAGAATATGAAGAATAGGCCACATAAGGCATGATATGTGCCTTCTAAATGCATAGGAGTTCTTTTATTTGTTAGAGCTTCTTAGAATATTCATGACAAGTAACTCTCTCTTATCTAAGGGAAAATACTGTCAATAGCAATTCACCCACCCTTTTCCTAAGCACCTGGGGAAATTCTCCAGTTGTGAATGGACACATTAATGAAATGCGATATGGACAAAGAATGCTATCTCTATGGTCAACATGGCATTTTTCTCCCACAGAACCAGTGAAATGTGAAAAAGTCTGCCCTGAAAAATAACTGGCAGTGAAAGAGGGGCCAACCACTTATCCTACTCTTGGGTGGACACAAATGATTGAAGGGCTTAAAGGGTGAAGGAAATTGCCCCAGGGAGACCGAACCCTTGAGAGCAGGCTACTGACCCTTGATTGTCTGAGACCCAGTGAATTTTGTTGTTTCACATACATGAATGAGCATGGTGTTTACAGCCTGAGGTAGCACAAAGAAATCAGTACTTAACCTCCATTTTTAAATTAAACAAATGGAAAACTGTGCTTTCCAAATCTATTAGCACCTTGCAATTAAGTCCTTAACACAGGTTCATTAGTTGAATACCCCATCTTTTAAGGAAAAGAAATCGCTGACAGTTCACTTTTAGGCTGAGTGTTGTTAGCCTTTCACCTAAATTGTGAGCTCCTGAGAATTGAGTACTTAAAGATTCTTGAAGAGACGCTTTTTGTTTCTTGGTGTCAGTCTGGTGTAGGATGAAGCAAGGCCACATCAGCAAGCAAAGACTTGGGCTGCAAAAGTGTCACAAAACTGTGAGCTTCATGTCCAGAACTGTGTTTTATTTTGATATTCACCCCCAAAGAGCATAAAGGAGTGCTTCTTAATACTTTTTTTGCTAAATTAGGGGCAGCTAAATTAGGCTCAGTCAGTTGAGTGTCCAACTCTTGATCTTGGCTTAGGTCATGATCTTACAGTTCATGAGATCAAGTCCCGTGTCAGCCTTCGCACTGTCAGCATGAAGCTTGCTTGGGATTTTTCTCTCTTCCTGTCTCTCTGCCCCTCCCCTGCTTGCTCACTCTTGTTCTTTCTCAAAAATAAATAAACACTTAAAAATGTATTATTTTTGCTAATTTGGTAACAGACACATATATGTGAATCAACAGGAAATGTTAGAATGTAAAGAAGACAGGCAAAATGTAAGAAAGAGGAAATTAGTGTTTGTCACTCCAAGTCTTAGCAGTCAATGTCTTCATGCCTGAAACCTCATCTTCACATTCATGAGTTTTTCCTTATTTCTTTCCCTCCAATCACCATTCCATTAATACATATTCTCAAGAAGGAATCTGAAACTCACGCACAAAAAGGGGTAATTGACTGATGAGCCAACTTAATGGGCATCCTAGAATCTTAACAGGAATTCTTAATTGAACTAAGCTAGACAGTTTTGACTTTCACAATCCATAAATGGGGGGTGATGCACGGGAATTTTTGGGACTACTGAGTAGAGTCCAGGGAGCCTATTAAATATCCTACAATTCACAAGGCAGACCCCCTCCACAAATAAAAAGAAGAATTATTTGAGTGCACATGTTAACGGTGATAAAGTTGATGAGGCTGAGAAATCCTGGTCTAAAGGAAGAAAGTCTAAGCAGTGTAATTCTCAGCATATCTGGCAGTGAAGAGAGGAAGAAAGACTATTTGTTGAGAAGAAATCAAATCTCATCTTCACAAGGTATCACAGTGTGTACTGACAGTGACAATCCCTTAGAGAGGCAGTTTATGTAAGCAGTAGAATACAATCAGATCTTCACCTTCAGAAGGGAGGGTCAGCATGGCAGCACAATGGCTGAGCCTTCTGTGGGCCTCAAAGCCTGATTTCATAGTGTGGTACTGGTGTTCTTTCCAATTGTAGGACCCTTGGCCTTGGAGTCACATCTGTTTCTCTTAATTTTGCGATTTCCATAGAGCAAATCTCAGTTCTCATCTCCACACTGCCTGCTGCTGGTCCTTCCGGGTGGCTAACACAAAGCTCACATATGTCTTTAAGTCCATGTTGTCTCATCTGTAGAACAGATATAAGCCACAACAATAAAAATAATTCAGTGAGTGAGTTTCTGTAAAGCCTGAGAAGTAGGAGTTGCATCTCACTTTTAGCCTTTACTACCAATTTCATTGTTTTTAAGATTTTAATTCCAGTATACTTAACATACAGTGTTATATTAGTTTCAGGTGTACAATATAATGATTCAACAGTTGCACATATGACTCAGTGCTCCCCAAGACAAGTTTATTCTTTTTTTTTTTTTATTTTTTTTTAACGTTTATTTATTTGTGAGACAGAGAGAGACAGAGCATGAACAGGGGAGGGGCAGAGAGAGAGGGAGACACAGAATCGGAAGCAGGCTCCAGGCTCCGAGCCATCAGCCCAGAGCCTGATGTGGGGCTCGAACTCACGGACCGCGAGATCGTGACCTGAGACAAAGTTGGATGCTCAACCGACTGAGCCACCCAGGCGTCCCAAGACAAGTTTATTCTTAATCCCCTTCCCTTTTTTCACTCATTCCCTCCTCCTATCTTCCCCTGGTAACTGTTTATTCTTTATAGTTAAGAGCCTATTTTTTGGTTTGTCTATTTTTTTCCTTTGTTCATTTTTTCCCCCTTAAATTCCGCATATGAAATCCTATGATATCCATCTTTTTCTGACTGGTTTATTTCACTTAGCATTATTCTCTTTAGATCCATCCATGTTGTTCAAGTAGAAAGATTTCATTCTTTTTTATACCTAATATTATATATATATATATATACACATATATATGTGTGTGTGTATATATATATACATATATATAAACATATATATATATAAACATATATCTATATATAAGTTTACATATATATATATATATATATATATATATATATATATATAAACTTATATAATAGCATTTTATTTATCAGTTCATCTATCCATGGACACTTGGGCTCCTTCCATAGTTTGGCTATTGGAAATAATGCTGCAATAAACATAAGAGAGAATATAACCCTTTGAAATAGTGTTTTCATATTCTTTGGGAAGATACCCACTAGTGCAATCACTGGATAGTAGGGTTTTTTAATTTTTTGAGGAACTTCTGTACTGTTCTCCTCAGTGGCTAAACTAGATTGCATTCCCAACAACAGTGCAAAAGTGTTCCTTTTCCTCTACATCCTTGTCAATACTTGTTGTTTCTTGTGTTTTATTTTAGCCATTCTGATAGAGTGAAGTGATATCTCATGAAGGTTTTATTTGCATTTCCCTGATGATGAGTGATATTGAGCATCTTTTCATGGTCTGTTGGCCATCTGTACGTCTTCTTTGGAGAAATGTCTGTTCATGTCTTTTACACATTTTTTAATTGGATTATTTGTTTTGTGTGTGTGTTGAGTTGTATAAGTTCTTTATATGTTTTGGATACTAACCCTTTATCAGATATGCCATTTGCAAATATCTTCTCCCATTCGGTAGGTTGTCTTTTAGTTTGGTTGGTTATTTCTTTTGCTGTGCTGAAGCTCTTTATTTTCATGTAGTTCTAAGAGTTTGTTTTTGCTTTTGTTTCCCTTGTCTCGGGAGACGTATCTAGAAGGATGTTACTACCACCTGTATCATTCTGAGCTAATTGCTCCACCCTCAATCTTCTCATTTGTGAGATGGATCTCATCTATATCAATAGGACATTTTAAAGATTTAATGGGAAAAGGAAGGAAAGGATGAGCTCTAATCTGGTCACATTTTAAGTGTCTAATAAATTATATTGTTGTTGGGATCATTGTTGTTATCATTGATAATCTTTTCTATTGATTATCATTCATTGATTCATTGATTATTTGGTTTACTTGTTCATTCATTCATTTGTTTGACCAACATCTGGTAAGATCGTGCCATAGCCTAGGTATTACAGAGACAAATGCTTCAAAATGCCTCTTTCTTTGCCAAAAATACTTTGTGAAGCTGATACTCTAAACTTGGGAGAAGCGGACAGAGCTAGCCAGTGTGGGGATGAATGAAAGTAATCTGTACCCGCATGTCATCTACTCCCAGAAAACACATAAAACCATCTTGATCCACATTGGCTTTCTCTTAGCTCTTTTTGCCTTGCCACCTTTGTTGTTCCTTCTGGGGCTTAGTTCAGCATAATGCGATATTCTTTATTGCAAAAATACTTCCCCATGCTAACTTAGGTAAACAATCTTATTAAACCTGATTTAGGCAGAAGGAAAGGGCTAGAGAAAGGAAAAAGACAGGAGAGAGAGAGACAGAGAAAGAGAGAGACAGAGAAAGAGAGAGAGAAAGAGAGAATGACACTGTGCCTTAGGTTAAATAAAGTACAGATTCCTGTGGTGATCACTTCCCCCAACTACTTCTACTTTTATTCCTCATAAAAATTACTTGATAGATATTTAAATTTTATTGCTACATAAGCAACAGGCACCAACAGTGACATACAACAATACACACTTTTTTTCTCATGGTGTGGATCAGATTCAGGCTGTTGAGTCCACTGACCCCCCCTACTTCATGCTGCAGTCTATAGCGCATAGTCAGCTGGGGCAGTCCTGACGGACATGAGTTCATTCTGGGGCCCAGACTGAAGAGGGAGGAAACTCAGAGAAAACTCTCCTGAGAGATGCCAGGAATGAAAGATGGTAAGTGGAAACACACCAGGGCTTGTAAGGCCTAGAGTTAGAAATGGAGCCTGTTACCTATTCCCATACTCCACTGGGCAAACAGACGACAAGGCCAAGCATAAAGGCAAATAGAAGAAGAGTATGCTCCACATTTTTTTAAAGACTGGAAGCAAGAACTTGGAAAAAAAGATCAAGAAATGTATTAAAAAATAAGGGCTAATAAAATGATCTTGCATATAACCTATGGGCTGCAATGTCCTGAGAAATAGTTTTAGGTCCAACTGATGTAACCCAATATGTCAGCCCTGGCCACTACCAATTTGTTTCATTTTATCAACAGGAAATGGCAGGTGAGTTGAAAGTTTTTAAAAGAAAAGTGCTTCACCAAACTGTTCTCATCCAAAGAAATGGTCGAAGAATAACACCTTGTCTTATTATTGTGGTAGCTAAACATTTTTACTGAAAACATTATCGGTAAAGCATAAATAATCATATTGCCTAGCTCACAGGCTATATATAGGAAGTAAGACCATGAATAAGCAATTCTTAGCATAGGGCTTGGCACATAAGTACCCAATAAGTATTAGCCAATAATAACAATGATAAACAGCATACAAAGATTTATTCAACCTATGTTTTATAAGCACCTAATATGTGTAAGACACAGTGATAGATTGTGCCAGAGAGAACAAACCTCTGCTTCCAAAAACCATGTACTAAAATTAGAAGGTGGGTTAAGAAGCTCTAACCTGTCATCATTTTTTAATGGCATGCTTTCTAACCCAATATATGCCCTCTTTTCTCTTTTGTTCCCCTTTATGCCTATTTCAGTGGTTCAATCACTGGTAATCAAAATAGCCCAGACTAGCAGAGAGAACAGGCTGACCTTACTACTTAAGGGATTGGCAGAGGCAGGATCAATAGCACTGAATGCGGTGAGTCAGGTAAGATGTCACAGTGGAGGCGCCATGTGAAGTGCAGTAGGACTGTCACAAGCAGGTATCAGTGGAGGTGTTCCAGGTAGGAAAAAAAACAGGCTAGACAAGAGAAAGAGACACCTTCAGGGTAGGGAGGGTACTTGGGCCCCAAGCACGGGAGAGGAGTCTGACCCTTCCCTCCCACAGATGTTTACATGACTGTTTCCTATCTTACTGGTGTCAGCTTGGGTTTCATCTACCCAGTGGCATAGACTGATCACGTTGCCTAGTGTCCCCAGTGAAACTGTACCATATTTTTGTTTTACATATTTCATAGCACTGATAGTCTCTGAAATTCTCTTATTTGTCAGTGTGTTTATGGCCTGCCTCTACTTGGGTGTATGAGCTACCTAAAAATAACCCTATTGTTTCTCTTGCTCCTTCTGAATTTCCTGTGATCACAATAAAGTTCATGATAAAGACCTATTGACACAACAGATGAAGAGCTGAGGAAGGATAGAAAGTAAAGCTGGAGTCAAAAATCAGAGGCTGTGCTATATCAGAAGCGTGACTATTAAAAAAAATAATTGGTAAGATGGACTTCATTAAAATGAAACATGCTCTATAAAAGACAATGTCAGAGAATGAGAACAGGAGAAAATATTTGTGAAAGACATATATGATAAAGGACTGGTATCCAAGATAGAAAAAAACCCTTTAAACTCAACAATAAAAAAACAAACTGATTTAAAAACGGGCAAAAGGTCTTAACAGATATCTCATCAAAGAAGATTACAGATGGCAAATAAGCATATGAAAAAATGTTCCACATTGTATGGCATTAGGGAAATTCAAATGAAAACAACTGTAAGATACCACTACAAACCTAGTAGGATGACCAAAATCGAGAATACTGACATCGCCAAATGCTGACAAGGATATAGAGCAGCAGGAACTCTCATTCATTGCCGGTGGGAATACAAAATGATCCGACTACTTTGGAAGACAGTTTAGAAGTGTCTCCCAAAACCGAACATACTCTTATAGCTCAGATATCATATAATATATGATAATTCAGCAATCATACTCTTTGGTATTTATCAAAAGGAGACGAAAGATTATGTCCACACGATAACCTGCACGTGGATGTTTATAGCAGCTTTATTCCTAATTACCAAAACTTGGAAGCCACCAAGATGCCCTTCAATGGGTGAATGGGTAAATAAAGTATAGTATATCCATACAATGGAATACTACTCAATGCTAATAGAAATGAGCTATCAACCTGAAAATATATGGAGGAAACATAAATACATGTTACTAAGCAAAAGAAGCCAATCTGAAAAGGCTACACACTATATAATTCCAGCTGTATCACATTTTGGAAAAGGCAAAGCTATGGAGGACAGTAAAAAGATCTGTGGTTCTCAGCGGTTGTAGAGAAAAAGGGATGAAGCACAGAAGATTTGGGGGACAGAGAAACTACTCTGTAGGATGCTATAATGGTGAGTACATGTGATATACATATATTAAAACCCATAAGAATGTATAACACCAAGATTTAACCCTAATACAAATTATGGACTTTGGGTGATAATGAGGTATCAGTGTAGGTTCATCATTTATAACAAATTTGCCACTCTGGTGTGGGATGTTAATAGTGGGGTAAGCTGTGCTTTTGTGGGGGTAGGGGGACATGGGAACTCTCTATACTTTCTGCTCAATTTTGCTATAAACCAAAAACTATTCTAAAAGAAGAGAAAAAAAAACCTCAGAGAATACAGGATCTGGACTTTGACTAAAGTCTATGCTCCCTCTGATTAGATAATGAGGATCTGGCATTTCTGAGAAGGGGAATATAATTTTCAGAGCTCTGTTTTTGGCTGGTTTGTATGTATTCAAGAAGCAGAGGCTAGGAATGGACAGAAGGTCATGAGAGCAGTAAGGTCATTGTAAGCAAGTGAACAAAGAAGAGAAGTTTATCTAATATAGGGAATGGTCTATGTGAGCCCAACTATTTTCCTTGATGAGATGTCTATACTGAAGAAAACATCAACTGATTTTTCCGTCTCTCAGGACTGGCTGCTTTGCAAAAGACTTATTTTCAGACATAAATTTTGAAACTAGAAACTACCATCTTCCACCTGAATCTACAATGGTTCTTTTCCCCCAGGGAACAAACCCATTTCTATCCTGACAGGTTTTTTTGTTTGTTTGTTTTTTGTTTTTTTTTTTTGTTCTTTTGTTTTCCTTGCTTTTATATTTGGTTGAGTGCATTTCTCTCTATTTTGATTATTTGAAGGTTTTGGAGATTTAGCTAAGTTGACAGGTGTATTAGCGCAATTATTTCCACTATCTTATAGCTTATAATTTTGTGACTATATAATAATTTACTTATCCCACTTTTTCTGTTGAGGATCATTTAAGATGTTTTAACTTTTTTCCCAATCACATACAAGAATTTAATGAACAGTCAAGCATACATCATCTTTTCCACATGAGTGAAAATTTCTTCAACGAACATACGAAAGTTACTGGGGCACCTGGGTGGCTCAGTTGGTTGAGATTCCAAATTTGGCTCAGGTCATGATCTCGCAGTTCATGAGTTTGAGCCCCACATTGGGCTCATTGCTGTCAGCCTGTCAGCGCAGAGCCAGCTTCAGATCCTCTGTCTTCCTCTTTCTGTCCCTCCCTGGCTTGCGCTCTCCCAAAAATAAATATATATATTTTTAAAAGTATGTATATAACACAATTTATTTAATATTGTCATTTGCCCCCCGAAAGAATGTACCAGCTCTCACTGTATGGATTTTGAAATCTGTCATATCTGTGTCTAGCCCTTTGACATTATTTGACTTTAGATTTATGTAAGTATCAGGGGTACAGAATAATAGCTTTCTATTATTTTAATCTGCCTTTCCTTGATAACATGTCAGACTGAGCACATTCTCATGTACTAATTGGCCATTTGTCTTTTATCTTTTGTGAATGACATTTCCATATATTTTGCCCGTTTTTCCATTGGGTTGTTTATCTTTTTCTCATTTTGATTTGTAGAGGCTTTCTATAAATTCTGGATACTTAGCTTTTGTCAGTTTTATGCATTGCAAATATCTTCTCAAAAATCTGTTCCTTGTCTTTTTACCTTGTTTATGATGTCTTTAGATGAACAGATGTTCTTTATTGAATGGATTCAAACTTATCTATTTTTTTTCCTTTATGGTTTGTCCTTTTTTATGTTGCTTAAAAAGGAAAATCGTTGCAAACCTAAGATTGTAAATATGTTTCACCTTTTATTCAAAATGTTTAAAAGTTTTACTTTGTGCAGTTGGTCTTTTGTCCACCAGAATTTAATTTTGCACTATCTTAACTTTGTTCCCCTTATTATACACTCTTCATGAAAGTACCCTCCTTTATTGCCTCAATAAATCTTGATTTGTTATAAGACAGCTTAATTCCCGCTTTCCTTATGAAGCCATCTCTGAGCTCTCAATCTTTTACTGACTTCTCTCTCCCTGGACTGCTAAAACATCTGTCTCTGAAATTGTGATGATTTTTATCTGAATACTGGGAATTTAAATACATACCTGCAATGTCCAGAGAGGTAACTCAGATAAGTGAAATGGGTCAGAATGAACATAATTAGTGGGAGTATAGAGATTGTGATGTACAACAGAGCTATGACCTACTCATGGGTGAAACTGGTACACAAGTTTGGTCAATTATTGCCATGGAAACCATTGCCAGAGTTGTCAGATCTTCTGATTTTCATTTTAAAAAGACATAATGAATTGAGATTTTTACATAAAATCTAAGTTTTGAAGTTGACACCAATTTGAAATGTTTCAATGAATAATATGTGGATTCATAATATACAATCTAATGTGCTTCTCCACCTTTTTTGGCATGATCACCTTCTTTAAGGAGTCTTAATTTTTTCCCCCTAATCACTTACCCATGGAATTAAATACTAAAGAATTTCATAATTATAATCAGATTCTGGGGAGAGAATTTAGAGGAAATGCTACAATGTGATTAAGATGCTTTCCCACTTACTGAACATGTTTCATCCCAGCCAGACCCACACCCTGAGAAAATGACAAATGGACAAGACCTCTTCCTGAGGGCCAAGTTGTACCTCCACTCTTGTGGATAGAATGCAATCTCCTCCAAGAACTTTTTGGTCACTGGCCCAAATGCTAGGGAGAATAGTTTCATATTCCTCAGAAAAGCAACGAGGAGTACAGAGAAGTAGACAGAACCCCCTTTGTCTTCCACGGAAACCCATTCTCCTTTGGAAGATGTTCTAGCTATGGCCAGTGGGCTTTTAATTTAATCTTGGTTCCTAAGCTTTAGTTTCTTCACCTAGTCCGGCTCATATACAGCCCATGGACTACTTTAAAGGTTCATTTATCTGGTGAAATCAGTCCTAGAACAGGAATCAGAATATTAGCTTCAAGTCTGTATGTGTCCCTGGGAGCTAGGTGTAAAGTATTTTCCCATATGCAAATGTAAGTTTTCCCATATGCAAAGTAAGATGAGCCATAAGATCAACCCCAAGCCCAGCGTCTGCAGAGGACTTAGCACACATTGTCAAGAGCACTGACTCACAAGTCTATCAGATGTGAATTTGACTTCAAAACCTTCAACTCCGTGGCTGGATGTTACATAGCTTCTTTGGACAGTAATTTCAATGAGTGTAAAATGTTTATAAACATAATTCTTATTCCTTTGATCACTCTGAAGTTCAACTGAGATCATAGGGAACAGCTCTGTGATATAATTAACTGGTTAGTAGGTATGCGACAACTTGTACCTATACAAGGCCACAAAGATATTACTTCTTTTTTAAAAAATATTTTTAATGTTTATTTTCGAGAGAGAGAGACAGAGTGTAAGTGGAGGAGGGCAGAAAGAGAGGGAGACACAGAATCCAAAGCAGGCTCCAGGCTCTGAGCTGTCAGTACAGAGCCCACCTGGGGCTCGAACTCACAAACGGTGAGATCATGACCTGAGCCAAAGTCAGACCCTTAACCGATTGAGCCACACAGGTGCCCCGGTATTACTTCTTAATTATCATTGCTACAGGATGTTTTATTTCAAACCTGAATTAAACATGCTTTACTTGCTCCTCAAATTTTCAGATTCACATGAGAAGAACTTTTTCAACAGAATCTCCTTTTCCAGAAAAATATGGATAATTCTCTCCTTAGAGACTATACTTTCAATCCTGTCTTCCACACGCTCTATCTGGGCAAGGGGCCAGGGAACTTGCAATGGAGTCTGGCAAAAGTATTTCCACCCAGAGGCAGCAGAGAACATCACAATGCCGCTCCAAAAACCTGTAGACACTCGCACACAAATAGAAAAGACCCAAAACTTTTACAGGATATTTCCTGAGTGTGTCTGTGCCCTCTTACATCTTTGTTTGCTGGTTGGCTAAGTATATCTCTGCAATTTTTAGTCTTAATTTTTCAATAGCTTTCTTGAGATATAATTAACCATGAGGTTAATTCTGTAATTCTGCTTTCTCTTTTTGAGTATCTCTAATGGTCTTGCTGTACATTTGGGGCTAACTTGATACATGTGGGCTTTTGTATGCATCCAAACACGCATGTGTTTGTTTATTTGGGTCTCAATACTTACGTCTGTGTGAATCTGTATCTGTGGATCTCTTTCCTATGAGATCTCTGTGTTTATGTGCATCTGAGTGTGCACATGTCTAGGAACCCGTTCATGAGGTTCTAGGAATGAATCTGTGTGCCTGAATATGTATCTGTAGCTGTGTGGCCGAAGTTTCTAAACATGCTAGTGTTTGTCTCTCTGTTCCTGCTCTGTGCTGTGTTTTGTGAACCCCTATCAGTTCCGAGCATTTGTATGCCACTTTTAGTTACAAATGACGAGGTCGGGCAATGGTGATTTGGCCCATCAATGTTGCTAAATTGTTCTAACAGGCATGGTGATCACCACAGGGGAACAATTTTAAATTCTGATTTTCTTCTTTTATATTGGCACCTATATCCTCCCCCTCAAGTTGATTTTGGGAGGATGCTGAAAGGCAGTGATTGGTCTTAGGTGGCCCCAGTCATAAGAAGTTGTAAGGGTCCCCAGGTAATTCTCATGTGCAACACAGGTATAGAACCTCTCTACCAGTAAAGTGGCTAGGTCTCTGCCATTCTTCTGGAAATCTGCGAACTGCTTTCCTTAAAGTTGGCATTACTTATGTCACAGTGGTGAGGGAGGTTAATTTGAGTATTTTATTGGTTGTGAAAAAGAACTTATCCTCCCTTTGCCTGTGGAGCAGGGAAGTGTCCCAGGAGACTAGAGCCTGTGTGCTAACAGCTCCTCACAGCTGAGGAAGAGCTCCAGCCCCCTCCTCCCCAGCCCAATCCTCCTCCTGTTCCAGCAGACACGGGGCTCCTTTTATGAGTACATCTGTCTAATTAGGCAGATGTAGTGCTGCCTTAATTTCCATATAAATCCTTCAGACCCACAGTGGGTATTTGGCAAATCCAAAGAGAATTTACTAGTATCATAAACAAAATGTTTTGTTTAAAAAAAAACTGCATGTTTTGCAACATCCTTTTAATGGAGAGGCTCAGGAAAGAGCAAATGCAGAGTGGTGCAGAGTGGAGACCTAAAGTTAAGAGGGAGGGAGAATCCAAGAACAGGGAATGAGAAGAATAAAATCTTTGCTATTTATACCCTGAGAGACAGGGACATCCATGAGCCACAAAATAACAATTTAAAAATTAAGGGAAAAAATGGGCCCTTTTCTTCAGGTTACAGACCCCACTTATAGTAATAGGACCCTGGAGTGAGAGACTGATTGCTAACTCTTTCCAAACTCATCACCCCCCAACCACCCTCCATGGAGAGCTTTCTCAGGTCCTGAGAATTTTAATTCTGACACTCACAGCAACGAATTCAGGAGGGTAGCAGACTTCCATTCACTGGGACTAGAGAAAGTTGGATTCCTTAATGTCCTCACTATCCACTACTACAACTAGACGTTTACATGAAACACGATAACTGCTCAATAAATATTTGAGAAAGAAATAAATGACAGGTCTGGTTTTAACAACCTAGTGGGTCTGAATTGGTTACCTGGAGGTCTCTCTCTAACAGAATGGAAGTGAAATAATCACTGAGAAAGCTCTCTTAGGTCTCTAAATTGTTCACAAGGGAACTATTATGTGAAATAAAGTATTCCTAAAAAAACCAAAAATTTAAGAGGATAGAGGTAGAAGTAGAGGATATAAGTCAGTGTTTATTAGCATAATTTAATGATGCTTACAGATGCTTATAGAAGGAAAATAAAGTGGGGAAATACCTTAATACCACAATCCATCTGGAAATTTCAGTCATATTTTACACAGTACTTTATAGCTTCTAAATATAACTCAGTTAAAAAGGTTTGGGTTGGTAAAAATAATAGCTAACCTTTATTGGATCACCTAAATGTACTAGCACCATGATTTACATAAAAGCCCCATTTCATTTTCATTTTCCTCAGTAGGTTGGTTTATGATGCCACAATTTCACAGGTGAGAAAAATTAAGCCTTGACAAGTTAAATTACTTGCCTAAGTTCACATGACTAGTAGGAGAGAATCTAGAATTCTAAAACAAGTCAACAGACTTTAGAATCCATATGATTAATCACTATACTCTTTGACTTGACTTTATCGACCACAGAAGTACCAGGTGCCAACATTTCTGACATCTACTGAAGTCTTGATTGACCATTACTGAGTACGATGGAGACGCTTGTATGGGAACTACCTCAAATGCATATGATTCACATTTCTTATGTACTATGATTAAGACACTTAGATACAACACAAGGTATAGAGTGTCCACAAGTTTGGGAATACCGTATTGTGGAAGGCATGAGATTGCTTGACTTGGTGGCCATCCCACAGAATTTTATAGCTATCCCTGGGACTGTTGGTTTTATTTTTGTTCTTTTACAGTTGAGGTTCCTGCTGCTCCAATACCTGGAGAAATTTTTCAAGTAACAAACTAGTCAGTGATGAAACTAGGATGAGAATTCAGTTCTGCCAACTCCCCAGCTACAGACCTCTGGATGATATCAGATGTTTAACCTTTTTCATGAGACATTTCAGAGATGGAAAGAGAGAATGTGTTGACCTGAGTGATCTCTGACAACATTAAAATAGCCCAGGAGGTTTCTATCCATTGATCCAAAATAAATTCTTAATAGAAGGATTAATCTTTTTTCTCAAATGGGAACCAAGAAGAATTCTTTCCTCTTCTCCAGGCCTTAGCATTTATAACATGGGGGGAAATAGTTACAAATATTATGCAGACTTCTTCCTTAGACTGAATCCCTAGGAGTAGCCCCTGCCATTATTTTGGCCTCTGATATAGAGTGGTAGACTCCGGAATATGGGGAAGTGTATTTATCCTTATACTCAAACAACATCATATCTCAGCATCACAGTAAGAACAGCCAAAACAAAAGACAAACAAGTTTTTTCTAATTGTGGTTTCTCGAAACCTTCCCCCAAATTACCAAAATTTTAGGATTTTCACACAGGATTATGTGGTCTTTCAAATCAGGCTATCATTAGAAATTAGTACAGCAATTTGCTAAATTGATCCTACTTCCCATTAGACACAGCTTTTATCCGACCAATAGTCTGTTATCTCATACACAACAGTCCCCGTACTTAACACCACGTGCAGCTGCTTCATTTTAAAATGAAATGAGCTTCAATTTATTGAGGAGAAATCTCCTTTAGAAAGAAAGACAACAAAAAGGATCTTAAGACAATTGAGATGAAGATACCCTGAATTCTAGGTTAAAACTTGGCATGTTTTCGAAGGTGCTAATCTGAGTTGCCATTAGATAAATGATAATCAACATCTTGTTCCTGAGGGGGAAAGGTAAAGAGTAGAGGGAAGTGAACAAATGAAGGAAGCCATCAGGAAGGGGGGGAAGACCCTAAAAAAATTCCTCTGCTCAGAATCTAGCACTTTGATATACAACTCATTTCTATGTATTCTTTTATCCCCAAGTACATAGTCAGGATTCAAGGAGACTGAAAGTTCTTTTATTCCAAATATTACTCGTTAACTGTCTCTGACACATTCTGACCACATAGTTGTTTAGCCTGTGATTAAATAGCACCTGGAATGTTAAATGTATAGCCTTGCTCCTCAGTTTATCCCTTCTTTAAATGTCCTTATGATGCTTCCTCCTGAACAAAGTTTCAGTGGGACTCTCAACTATTTCAACAAACATGAAACATTGTCATTTTCACTAGAGTGATTTGAAAACTAAAAGAGCAAGATATCATTCTACAACAAGTACATTAGCAAAGAATATTTCTCAATGATGATACCCAATGCAGATTTATAACTTTTCTTGATCCCATCAGAGATAGGATTACAAAGCAATTAATTGGATATCTATATCTCTATATCTAATTTTGAGTCTTTCATAGAAATTCTTAGCCCCAGGAACATGTAACCAGCTCCCAGAATCCCTGCTAGCCAAGCTGCATGGCTACTTGGATACAAAACTTAGCAGCAGCCAGAATAAAACAGGAAAAAAGAATGAAATGCAAGCAGGCAGGCAGGAAGAAAGGAAGGAAGGAAGGAAGGAAGGAAGGAAGGAAGGAAAGAAGGGAGGATGGAAGGAAGGAAGGAAGGAAGGAAGGAAGGGAGGATGGATGGAAGGGAGGATGGAAGGAAGGGAGGATGGAAGGAAGGAAGGAAGGAAGGAAGGAAGGAAGGAAGGAAGGGAGGGAGGATGGAAGGAAGGAAGGAAGGAAGGAAGGAAGGAAGGAAGGAAGGGAGGGAGGATGGAAGGAAGGAAGGAAGGAAGGAAGGAAGGAAGGAAGGAAGGGAGGGAGGATGGAAGGAAGGAAGGAAGGAAGGAAGGAAGGAAGGAAGGAAGGGAGGGAGGGAGGGAAGGAGGGAGGAAAGAGAAAGAGAGAAGGAAAGAAGAAAAGAAGGAAGGAAGGAAGGAAGGAAGGAAGGAAGGAAGGAAGGAAGGAAGGAAAGAAGGGAGGATGGAAGGAAGGAAGGAAGGAAGGAAGGAAGGAAGGAAAGAAGGAAGGAAGGAAAGAAGGAAGGAAGGAAGGAAAAAAAACAGACTACAATCAACAGAAAGACTGAGCAACTTAGTTGAACAATCCTATTTGAAATGGTCCAGGAAATTCAAAGCTTTAACCAATAATAATTGCTTTTTTAAAGTCTTTTAAATTATTATTATGTTTTGCTGGCGCTTTTCCTTTATTTTATAAATATTCAAATCAGTAGTCTTTAAGTTAAAAACAATCTCCATATTAAACAATTTGTCCCACAATAGGCACAAAAAGTTTTAAAGATATTAGTAATCCTACCAATTGACTCAGCACTGGTTTGGGTCACAGAATTCATGTGACTATTTGCACGGGCAGGCCAATGGCATATGATCATTGATTAGTGAATGTGCTGGATGTGAGGATTCTAATTTATTAACTATATTTACAGTTACATATGGACAGTATACGCTGTCCATTATATATATATTTATATTTAGATGTATGGTATATTGTATATTTACATTTACACAGTACACACTTTCCATTATATATATGTTTATATTATATATTATATATTTATAATATATGTATATTTAATTATCAAAATTACAGGTCTAACGTTTGTGCCTTTGAAGAACATAAGCAAATTTCTTAGCAGTCTTCGACCTGCTTAGCCTTCACACACACACACACACACACACACACACACACAGGCGAAGAAAAATCAAACCAGAAGGTGTTTGAATGCTGTATATGTTAGAAAAAGTTATTAACTTTTTTGATCACAGTTCAAAACATTCAAAGAAAGGTCCTTGCTGATTTTGAATACTTAGAGTATGTTTTATTTTATTTTTTATGTTTTTACTTGAGAGAAAGAGAGAGAGAGAGTGTGATCAGGGGAGAGGGGCAGAGGAAGGGGAGAGACAGAATCTTAAGCAGGCTCCATGCTCAAGGTAGAGCCCAGTGCAGACTTTGACCCCCAAGGCCCTGGGATCATGACTTGAGCCCAAATCAAGAGTCAGTTGCTCAACCATCTGAGCCACCTGGGCATCCAGAACACTTACAATATGAAGAAAGAGTCTGGATAAAGAAAATAAGGCAAAGTTGCTTATATCGGGGAATACAAATAAGCGCATTATATTGAAATTTTTAAGCTTCCTAAGATAGTGATACCTACTGTGAAGACACTCACAGTTGAGGCAGTAGCCACCAATAAACCATTTTCCTCCATCCTGCTCTGCTACCTTCATCCTCATTATTCTCATCTCACCTTCACAGGATGGACACAAGAAGTCTAAACATATCTGATGCAAGCAGAAATGGAAAGATCTGGTACCTGAGAATTGTCTCCTATTATGATGCTTGACCCTTACTATCAGTGCTCTCATTGTATGTATTTTGACCATAACTGAGTCCCTAGCTGCAAGGGAAGCCATAAAAGGGGCAGCACACTTATTACACTTAACACTGCATTCCTACTCCCCGCCCCAGGAAAAAAGCAACACTGTTTTCAGGAAGAAGCACTAATACTAGGTAGAAGGACTAATGGGGTAAAGGTGGGGGCAACATCGAAGAGTACCGTGCAAGGCTATTCATTCTGGCTCAATGCCTTGATTCATTTACAACTCTGACAGAAACACCAAGCTGCAAAACATAAAGTCATGTGACGTGCCTTTGTAATACCACCCTTTAAAGGTTTCGTGTGTGCCCTATTCTACTTATCACATTGAAACAATCAATATGAAAATAAGGCAACTAAATCAGCTTTCTTAAATGTCCTCTACTGAAGATTAGTCCTGAAATAAGGCCCAAGAGAAAAATGTTCCTATTGTCAAATACATTGGACTCTCTTAATGTGCAGTAGTATGTTAAAGCCTCTGGCAATTCCTAAAGTTAAATATGCTTAACGTAATGTTTCCCAAATGATAAGACACACTTCTTGTAATGTATATTACCATTCTTTAGAATTAATTTGGGTGATATTGATAAATCTTCTCTCATGAGCCTGGAAGGCTAATCCTTGCTTTCTGCGGAGGAATATTTTCTTCGGAGGATTTCCCAATATATCCACTGATACTTCAGCTCATTGTTAACAGTGCTGCTTGTCAAAATTGTTTGTGTTTTTCCTTATTTTTTTTTAGTTCAAGCCACTGGATCAGGTTGGGATGAGTAGGCAATCTTATTCTTCTTTAGTTAACAAGTCTCTGACAGACTGCAAGAGGTTTTACTGAGTAAACTGAAATTTAAAAATATGACATCTTGAATTATAATATGGGAAAATAAATACCATGTGAGAAATTTAGAGATTCTGAAAAAAGTAGAAACAGACAATATGTTCTGTGATTATTCAAATAAAATTTCCATTTAACTCACTTTAAATATGACCCTTTTTATAGCCCGTATCTGTTTCAAGAAAAGAAATAGAAAAGCCATGGACTTAGGAAATGACTGATACTTCATTTCATGCCTTTCTTCCACCTCCAACCCCCTCCAGTCCTTACTGTCTACAGTCTTAGAGTTGTCAAACCCCAACTAAGGCAGAGTCTGAAAAGTAAAGATGGGCTATGCCTTAGGGTTCAATAATATTGATTCCCATGCTCATGACTTGACGTGTTAGTGGAAATAAAATGTGTTCTCTACTGAATATTCTAAGTCCGCATTTCAAGTGATGGGACGAGGAGTAACGCAATCATTTGCTGGCACACATGCGGGGGCAATCACATAAACCAGTTAGATTCAGACATGAAAATTAAAAAAAAAACATGTTAAGAATGGAACACAACCACCACAGAAATCCCTTTTTTACTCCAAAGACTCTTTAGAAGGCATGGCTTGAGGGGCACCTAGGTGGCTCAGTTGGTTAAGTGTCAGACTTCCGCTCAGGTCATGATCTCGTGGTGCATGAGTTCAAGCCCTGTGTCAGGCTCTGTGCGGACAGCTCAGAGCCTGGAGCCTGCTTCGGATTCTGTGTTTCCCTCTCTTTCTGCCCCTCCCCTCTTGCGCTCTATTTCTCTCTCTCTCTCAAAAAAAAAAATTTTTTTTTAAAGGCATGGCTTTAAAGTCTGATGAGTTATCTACAAGCAGTAAGTTTCTCCCTTTTACACTGAAGTAACCAAACTCTTCACCGCGCCTGGTAAACTTTTCCCTACAAATATTAAACTCAAACCCACCGGCTGTGAGGAAAAGTCAAAATCTTGAGACCCAGCAGCAGAGTTCTGACTGCAAAAAAGACAGGTATATCAGAGCTTTTGAGTCTAGGTGTCTATATTAAAATACATACACACAGGGGTGCCTGAGTGGCTCAGTCAAACGTCTGACTTTGGCTCCGGTCATGATCTTGTGGTTTGTGAGCCCAAGCCCCGGGTCGGGCTCTGTGGTGGCAGCTCAGAGCCTGGAACCTGCGTTGGATTCTGTGTCTCCCTCTCTCTCTGTCCCTCCCCCACTCATACTCTCTCACTCTCAAAAATAAACAAAAACATTTTAAAAATTAAAGTATACACACAAAGAGAAATGCTTTGCTTGCTTCCCTTTTTTTTCTCTCTGATAGGTTGTCACCCTCAGCCTCTCACTGGATAATATAGGTTAAGTGGAGAGCACATACAAGGATGGAAACCTTGGTGCCTGGGAGAAATCCAGTGAACTCATGTCAAAAGGGGAAATTCTGCAGAGAATTTAATATACTTCTCATCTGGAGGTGGTCAAATTTCCTGTCCAATTCCATCCCACCAGAATGTCCACATCAGTCAGATCCTTTTAAACATATGTTATCAAATGCAGCCTTGGAGTTTCAATATCTTAGCTTCACTTCCATATTCCAGGTCGTGCCCATCCATGTCTTGCACGAAGCTTCCCTGGCACTCACAGCCCTCACCTCAGGGAAGCTAAGGGACTTATCCAAGGATGCCTCGCCAGTAAGTAGTAAAGCTTAGATTTTGACAAAAGTCTGTCTAAATCCAAAGTCCATCACGATCTTAATTTCCTCAAACAGGAATAATGCTCAGTCTTCCCTAGTGAAAGATGAAGTTGTGAATTTTAATCCAAACGGTCTCAGTGCAGAATCCACATCCCTGTTGACCTCATTTCTCTTGCCCACAGAAGGGATGCCGGAATTGGTGGCTAGACTCAGCTTAGTGAAATCCACCTACTTTCCCACAATCCCCACTTGTCAGCCTGGAATTACAGAAATGTTAGCGATTCACGGGAGGAATATTGTGGAGAACATCTGAAGGAAAAAACAATCAGGGCACTTCACAGTGATGTCTCTATAGATGGTCAGCTAGTGGCTTTATTGGCAGTGTCAAAACATTTTGGACATGCCTCAAGCAAGCGATTGCTATAAAGTGAAGTTCAAAACCCAATCAAATTTATGAGGCAGCTGACACATTGACTTCACTGTGACATGTTTGTGTGAAAAAAGCATCACAAAAACAGCTCCATTTGTTTCTGGCAAATGTTAGCTTCTTAAAAAGTGCCAGTTATTTGATGGAAGGCACAAGATGCTAGACGATCCTTTCCAAAAGAAATTCCAATTCCTTCCCACTTATACTAAGCTACTAAGCTACTCTATTGGACCTAATCTGGGGACAAACATATTTTACATCACTATCTCCACAAATCATTTTCATCTGTGTGCACTTCCTAAACTTATTAGCTATTACATTTTTAGATTAAAAAAAAAAAAACAACTAGATTGAGGATTTAAGCAATTTACTTAGAAATATTATTTGGGATTTGGTCTTGTCGCTGCCATCATATTTAGCTGTCTCACAGGAAAATGACCTAGCAGAAAATCCACATAATGCTTTCAATTCCTCAGTATTCCTCCAGCACCACCTCAATTAATCCTCACCATAGCACTCAATACATCTATTAATTAACCTTTAAAGAACTAAAGTGTCCCAAGGATATTTTTTAATTAAAGAAATTATGGATCAAACCAATCTTCTCAGTGGTGATTTGTAGCTCAGTATTGCAATTGTACGGTTTCCTTCTCACATTGCTCTAAAGACCTGTCACTGTTACAGGTTCCCATCCGTGGAATCCCTCCCTCCTGTGGACTGCCAGAGTCTTCTGTTTATTCTCGTCCTAATGCATTTATAATCTGCCTTGCTGTGGGGATACTTACCCTAAAAGACTGAAAATTCTTTGAAAACATTTTGGACTTTATCCATCTTTGCGGCCTCCATCACATCCAAAAAAACCTAATTATCCTAAAATATAATTATATTGAAATGAAGTAACTCAGTATAATCTTACTACATGAGAAAATGTTCCAAAAACCCAGTAGTTTGATAGACAGCGTTATTTAGGTGATCAAACACCTCCAAAATAGTCTGAATCATACAAAAACAGATTAACATAAGCTTCATATTTAATATCAGGCAGCCTGAGATATCATATCTGCCAGTTACTGTGTAAAAGACTGTGGGCAATAGTGTAAGCTCTAGAAGTCTTGAGTTTTCAATAAAATGGGTGATATTAATGCAACATAGTTTTAGGGTTACAGTGAAGAAATACAATGCCTACCATAGAATAAATTACCAATACATGGTCATCCTTTATATTAACTTAAATAAATCAGGGCATCTTCTCTGCCTGGTCAAGATAGCCTGAGACAGTTTCCAAAGCGTGGACTTTGGATGAGCAGAATTGGCATCATCTGGCAGCTTGTTAGAGCTCCTCACATCTCTTACCAACCTACTAAATGAGAAACTCTAGAGGTGGGCCCAACAATCTGTTTAAAAAGTCCTTTGGGTGATTCTGATGAGCACTAACATTTGAGAACTCTCAACTTCTAGAGGCTTAAAAGGTTTATTTCTCTCTCATAGTACCTACCGGCCCATTATCTGGGAGCTTTGCTCCAAGTCAATCTCAAGGGGAGGCCAAACCTGTAGAGTTATTCATTTACATGTCAATGGACAAAACAAGTGTAATGGCCATAGCTGGTTTCAAGCGCAGTGTCACAATATGCATAGAAGGAGAAGAAAACGAGTATATATGGATAGTCTTAGTGACATCTGGAGGTGCTTTCAGCTTTCTGGTTTCTTCCCTTGGTGGAAATGGAGCTCCTGGTTAACTCAAATGCTAGTATTTGACCTTACCTCAAAGGAAGGAGGAGATACCAACCTCCACTCCTGCAGAAACCTCACTCAGATAGATGCTCTGCTGCTTTAAGAGGGGCACTTGACCCAACTGTCATGAAGACACTCAATTATTGGGCTGAATTTTTCTCAAGCTAAAGTCTTTCTTTCATAATTATTTAATCCTCAAAGCTTGATTCAACTTGCTAATATTAAATTAATATAAGATGAAGCCTGACAGACTGAAATATTAACATTTTAGTGGTATTTCAAGGTACTCTGTAGGGGCCCCTTTAACCTCTAAACATTCCACCCCTGCCAGGTAAAGGTATCAGAGCATCACCCCTGCCACCACAATGGTCAGCATCACCCAACTCTCAGTCGGCAGGACCTAAGAAATGGAAATGGAAAGCCTTCCTCATTAGCTTTCAGCACTAACCATCAAACCACGGAACCAGTGCATATGCTTGTGCAGATTGTGTAGTGCAGAATGGTAACACACTAAAGGGCATCTGATCGGCACATCGCCAACATCAGATCTTTGTGTAGTTATTAAGAAAAACATTCACACGACCAGCAGTAAGATATCTAATTTCCTTTAAACAAATTAATTTCTTATCACCATTTTCTGTTAAGGAAAGTAAACTGTATTGAGGAAAGGGTAAGCACCTTTCTTCCTTTCTTTCCTTTTTTTTTTTTTTTCTACTACACCAAGACAGCTTAAGGGTTAGAGATGACCTGTGTACTGTTTCATCCAAGATTTTGCTTTGGGCATTGCCATGCGCCTTCTCTGTTTCACAACCTAACTATACTCTCAAAAACCTATCTATAGAAATTGGGCTGTAGCAAACTGGAACTCTTTTACAAATAGAAGAGGCCCAAAATATGAAGTATAATTGTTAAATTGTTCTTAATGTTTATTTATTTTTGAAAGAGAGAGAGAGAGAGAGAGAGAGAGAGAGAGAGAGAGCGAGTGAGCACAAGTAGGGGAGGGGCAGAGAGAGAGGGAGACACAGAATTCAAAGCCGTCTGCAGGCTCTGAGCTGTGGGTACAGAGCCCGGAACGGGGCTCAAACTCACAAACTGCAAGATCATGACCTGAGCTGAAGTCGGTCACTTAACCAAGTGAGCCACCCAGGCATCCCTGAGGGATAACTGTTTAAAAACTAAATGCTTCAGAAATACCAGCTATTACCACCCAGATATACCCTGGATATATTTTCTCAAATCAACCTGTTTGTATGTGGGAGGAATTCTACTAATTTAGCTCATCTAGATCTAAATAGATTTCACAAAATAATAGAGAATAAGAGAATGATCCATAATTATTTGGAATGAAGTCTCCAAATGGGAGGTTCTGGATCAGTTAGGTAAAAGTTTTGGGAGAAGTGTTTGGTTTTAATTTTGTTAATAGCCTTCCCAAAGTCCTGACTCTTTTTGTGTCTATTTTTTCACCACAGTGTGACCACATTTGGGTAAACAACTTGCACTTAGCAGTCAACATGCTAACTCTTAAGTCTACCACATTGTTAAAAGACAATACAGAAGCACAGGATTCGTGATGAGAATTGTATTCAGTCTGTTATGAACGTACATGTGTGTATTGACATGTATTAATAATTACAAGGCTCTGAGAAAGCAGTGCTTTTTTGCTCCCACTCAATGTTTTAATGCACAGAAGCAATCAATCCCTGCCCTCCTCCTTGCTCATAGCCACTTCTGCTGGACTTCTCCCAAGGTTACTAACAGCTCAGCCAAGAACAAAAGCTTGGATGTCAAACATCCTGCAAACATAACAGTTACTTCTTGAGTAAATCCCTGTGAATGAGCCTCCCTGGGGATAAACTACACAAGGTCTTTGAAGGAATATTTGGCTAAGTACCCTTAGGAAGATACAAATTCGAAAGTATGAAGGGAACTTTAATTTGGGAACTTAATTGCAGAAGATACATGTATAACTTTAAAAACTAAAGCCAGAGTCCTTCAAAAACTCTTCAACTTTCTTATTCATTTAATTTACCACAATTTTAACTTTAGTATATTGAGGAATTGTCCACTGTACTAACCAGTCATTTCAATCAGCCCTTTCTACTGCCAGCAAACATCAAGACAGGAAGAAAGAATGTAGAGGAAAAATGGAGCTTACCTCTTCCTATAGACTGGATGCATCATTTATAAAAGCTGTGATGCACATGGTTCAGTCCAAGAACACTTTCATGGAACCACTTAAGACACATGATCTATAGAAGTAATTACAAAATGACTTAGATCTCTTCATACACTTTTCTTTTTACCGGTGGTATGAACATTTAACACGAGATCTACCCTCCAGAGTTTTAAGTGTAAAATGCAGTATTGTTGACTATAGGTACACTGTTGTACAGATGATCTCTAGAAGCTATTCGTCTTGTGTAAGTGAACCTTTATGCCTGCTAATTAGTAGTGCCTCATTTCCAGAAAATGCAAATCAAAACCACAATGAGACATAATCTCATGCCTATCAGGAGGGCTATTATCAAAAAGACCAAAAGACAAGTGCTGGTGAGGATGTGGAGAAACTGAAACCTTTGCACCATGCAGGTAATAATGCAAACTGGTGCAGCCACTAGAGAAAACAGTATGGAGGTTCCTCAAAAACTAAAAATAGAACTACCATTTGAAAAAACAATCTTACCTCTGGGAATTTATCCAAAATAATGGAAATCAGAGTATTGAAGAGAGATTAGCATTTGAATGTTCATTGTAGCATTATTCATGGGACTCAAGATACAGGAACAACCTAAACATCCATCGATAAGTGAATGTATAAAGAAAATGTGGTATATATTCAGTTGCGTGTGTGTATATATTATAGGATGTATTCATATACTTTTAAAACACCTACTATAGTAACCTTTACTCTCTCCTTAAAGTAGTTTTGAAAAGCCCTCAGCCCTGGGGAGCCTGGGTGGCTCAGTCAGTTTAGTGTCTGACTTCAGCTCAGGTCATGATCTCACAGTTCCTGAGTTCGAACTCCACATTGGGCTCTGTGCTGACAGCTCAGAGCCTGGAGCCTGCTTTGGATTCTGTATCTACCCCCCTCTCTCTCTGCCCCTCTCCCCCCTCCCCCGCCTCTCTCTCAAAAATAAATAAACATTTAAAAACGTTTAAAAAGGCCCTCAGTCCTATAAACCTACAGAATGATCATAACTCTAGGTACTAATGAGAAATAATACTGGGAAAAGAGGCTATTATTATGATTATAATGGCTATGATGACTATTAATATTTTCACTTTACATCTATTGTTCTCCCCTTGCACTTTTCACAGATACTTCCATGGAATGTGAGGAAAGAAACAATATTAACAGAGGTACAACACCTTCTTTAAAGCTCATGAGGAAATGGGCTCAGTCATTTCTATCCAGCACATTAAATTAAATAAAATGTAATACTTGCCTCTTATGTTTTTTTCTTATAGCCATGTTTTCAACTTTCCTCTACCTCTAGCAACCAATTACCTATAAGCAAAACACCCACATGTACAGAAATTGTTTTTAACTTCTGCTTCTATTAAGTACTAGTGTCTAGGACTTAGCAGTCATCACCCAAATTTAGTGCTGACCTACCAAGTAAGTTCTAGGAGTTTGAGCTTAGAAAATATAGAAGAGGGTGGTATGGGTTTCCTTTTTATCAAAGTGCTGATAGTTGTTTAAAGAACACTGTTGGATCATTTATTTTAATAGCTTCTCATTTCCTGTTTCAATTTGTAATACCTATGGGACTTAGGAAATAAGTGTTATTCTAGACAAGTTTCATTTGGTAAACATTGATTCCTTTGCTCTGATTCTAATCGGAGCTGAAATAAACTGTTCTCCTCCCCTATTTTTATTCCCCAGCACCCCAGATGGATGTCCTGAGCTGACCTGTGGCTAGTGGTCACAACGCCCTCTCAGCATAATCCCTGCCAGGCCTTTGAGTCTCTCACTGTCCTACTTTAGCAATGGATAAAAAATGAGGGCTCATTTAAAAAAAAAAAAGGGGCTTCCTCTTGCATGGAAAACAATCCAACCTGTTTTAGGAAAGAGGAAAACAAACCTCTTTTAGGAAAAAGTATAACTATTTGTTAAAATGCATTGATCAATTTTCTGATAGATTTTCCTTCATGTCATAGACTGGCCATCTCCGTGGCTTTGAACAAGTGATGTCATTTCACCAGACCATTCTCTGCATCTGTAAAATGGAATTATTAATAGTACTGTCTTCAAAGCATTATTAGAGGATTCAATAAACAATCTTTAGCAAACAGAAATCTAGGCAAAATCACATTACCTCAGTACCTATGCATTCATCGCAGACCATGGTACTAGAAGAGAAGAAATAGCACTGGAATAGCATTGGAAGAAAGGGGGAGACACACACACACACACACACACACACACACACACACACAGAAACAAGTGGTACACTGTCTTGGAAATGCATAGTGTGTACATTGGGAGTGGGAGTCAAGTAGAATCTAGATTACATATAATTGAGCTGATCATTATTGAGGATGAATTAAGGTACTCAGGATCTCGTCATATTATTCTCTTCTTTTCTGGATAAGTTTGAAACATTGCACAATTAAAACATGAAAGCAAACAGAAAGAAAACCAAATTCTTGGTATGTAGGTCCCTACAACTGTGGGAGAAGTCACAAATTTGCATGAGCTTAATTTTTCTTCTCTGCATATATATTTTTTTAAATTTTTATCTAGAAATAGCCTATCCTCATTCTTGCTTTTATTTTTGCCAGGACATGCTGTTCGGTATGTGTTTTTTAAGCTGTTCTCAGAATAAACTTGGCAGTACTATTTCCCCTTAGAGAAGTGGGAGGCAGAGGGCAAGGGATTGCTCCCAAATCCCTCAGGGGACGGTCTCCCTAGTTATTAGCGTAAAAACTTCCATAGGCTTACAGGAGATCACAAATTACCTCTCCTTTTCTTTGGAGATCCTTGGCCTAAAAGAAGCCAGGGAAACCAACTCACTGGGAACAACGCATGCCATCTAAGCAGGCCGTCTATAGCTCCAAAAGACTGTGTTGAGAAGAATATGACCCCAGCCCCCACTCCCTTCCAGAAAGTAGCTTCTGACCTTATGATAGCCTAAGGTGCAGTGTACCATAAAGGCCTGAGAAGCCCCACGGGCCTTTTTTTAACATGAGGCCCTTAATAGTATCACTATTAAGGCATAGTTTCTGAATAACTGGATGTTTCCATGTCAATTAACCTCAGATTCAGACTTTTATGACTATGAAAAAGACAAAGTTCTCTAGCTGTGTGGTTAATGGTTTGTTTGATGTCTATCTTCACTGAGAAAAATTATGAGAAGAAATTTTATGACCCTCTTTTTCAAGGGTCTAGACAAAGACTTCAAGGAGAAGACATATGAAAATGAGACTGAACATGTCTTGATCCCAGCAAGGAATAATTATTAATTATCTACTGCTAAGTCATAGATTACCCCAAAACCGAGCAACTTAAAACAACAGTAATTTTCTCAAAGTTTCTTTGGAACCATAATCTGGGTATGGCTTATCTGGGACCCGCCAGCTCAAGGACCCTCTCTCATAAGGTTGTGATCCAGCTGTGGACTGGGCTACAGTCATCTCAAGATTCACCTGGAGAAGGGCCCCTTCCAAGCTCATCACATGGTTGTTGTCAGGATTGAGTTCCTCACAGGCTGTTCGACTAAGGACCTCAGGTCCTCATCGGCAGCCCATCACAGACATCTGTGAAAAAAATCCCAGTGACTGGTTTTGTTAAGATTTTTCTTGCCTTTTACTTTTGATGGGATGCAACACACAAATTTGTTGTAGAATTAAACTAAAATCCTTCTGCCTAGAGAACCAACACCTTCAAAGTGATTCAGTGCTACCCTGGCATTTGTCACCTAGCCAACCTTCTACTTACCCATCACATCTCAACTTAAATGGTCTTTTTTCTTGGAACTAATTTTTGTTTCCCCCCAAAAAACCCATAGGTAACATATAATGATATAACTAAGACTTTGTGACTATTTGTATTAATGCTTCATGGCAGTATGATTTATGGAAAACGAAACCAAACCAAAAACATCAAACATGGGATGAGAAGCTGTGAATTCTAATGCCCCTGCTGCCCAATGGGAAGCTGAGGTGAAGTTATCTTTTCTCTCTGAATCTGATTCTTCATCTCCAAAATGTGCGATCAGAATGCCCAGTTCCTTTGAGGTTCAGAGGGCATAGGCTTCTTTTCACCCAAGATTTAAATGGCACCTGTCTCCCTCACCACCATCTGATCATGATGTATACTTTTGAATATTCTTCAATATTCAAAAGTCACATTCCAGCCAGACCATGTCAAGGTAGAACCATCTTCTGGTACAGCAGGTGGTGAGTATTGGGTGTCCATACATACCATCTAGTCCCGGGGAACATTCTAGTTTCTTTTCAGTGGTTGGGGATGATCCATCTACACTACTTGTGCTGATTGTCTCCATTTCTCCAGAAACACAGACTTCACCTGACTATCTTGGAACCCATTAATAATGAGTTTAGGATAGCTCCTCCATTCACAAAGTAAATGCCCAGCAGGTAAGTGCTTGCAGATGAATTTAAAAATAAACAGATAAAAATAAATGGATTAGTGTCAGAGGCACAGACTTCCAATAGTGTCTTCCAACCTGGATCCATGAGAGCACATGGAGACATTCCATGATTTGAAAGAGGTCAGTTCCCAGAACTAAAGAATGGTACCGTTCACCTAAGTGCATTGATAACAATTTTGGGTTTTAATAAACTAAAGATGGGTAGATGGGGGTGCCTGGGGAGCTCAGTCAATTAAGTGTCCGACTTCAACTTAGGTCATGATCTCACAGTTCATGCGTTCAAGCCTTGCATCAGTCTCTGTGCTGACAGCTTGGAGCCTGGAGCCTGCTTTGGATTCTGTGTCTCCATCTTTCTGCCTCTACCCTGCTCGCACTGTCTTCTTCTCTCTCAAAAAAATAAATAAATAAGTAAATAAACATAAAATTGTTTTTAAAAATATGGGTAGATGGATGCATTATGCTGATTAAAACAATAATAATGACACTATGTACGTGCTTTGTTTTCCAAATTGGCAAGGGTAGAAGGCTCAAAAGTATAAAGCTAAGAAAGTTTTTCATATTCTCCTTGCCACCCAGTTCTGTCTCTGTTTCTCTCACCTTTTATAAGGGAATGGATCCCTCAACCTGTTTCTTTTTCCTTATTTCTCCAAATTACCAAAGACTGCTAGGAGAACCAGGGAAGCATATCTGCATTTTACCATAGAATCCTCCCTTCTACATGTACTTACATGAGTAAGCCTTCTACATGTACTCTTCTGTGGCCACTTGAGATAACCCCAGGGCATTTCCCCTGGGAGGAAAACTCAAACTGAAGCCTTGGATTTGTACCAACTCTTTCCATAATTTATTTTCCTGATTCACAGAGGAAGATAGAACCTCAAATAATACATTACACACAGAAAACACTGCCTTATTTAAAAAAAGGAAAAAAAAAAAAAGAAACACAGAAGTCAATAGAACTAACATTATGAAATGTATTAATTGAAACAAGATTGAGGTTTTGCACAAGGTGCTTACCACAGACTGAAAGGTCAGGGTGAGGATTCTGGTCCATGTAAGGCCCTTGTTCCTTAAGACCAAGTGTCCTACTACGGGAAAGGAGCAGAGTTTGTGTTTTGAAGGTTTTCCCCACAGAGCCATCCAGCATGATCCAGAGCTAGAAGAGCCACTGTTCTCTTCTCCTAGTGGCATCTACTGCACTGGAAAGAGCATCAGCCAACCCAGCCATCCGTCACTTATGAAACATGTTCAAATGAAAAAAGAATGTATGCCTGTCTTAACAGATTGCTCTGAGGATAAAACGACATGATGTGAATGTGCCTTGTAAACTGTACATGGGAAGATAAATGGGAGAAGTGTTTTAATTGCTTTTAATTTATATCATTGTGAGGACTGAGAACTATGTACAAGGCACAGTGTTAGGCAGTATATACACTTTACTCACTTAACCTTCCCACAAATCTTACATGTATTGCCCTGCTTGTGCTACAAATAGAGAAACTGAAGTCCAGAAAGTCTAGGTGACTGAACCCTACTCTAGACTGTTACATGACAATATGGGGACTACACCCCACTCTCTGACTCCAAGGTTTAAATTCCACCAATAATTCATCTCTTTTCTTTGTCTTTATTTATCTTATACATAACACATACGGTATAAGGGAAAACCTTTGGCACAAAATCTTTACTTTCAGCAAAGTTTTAATGAATATCCCTACCAAATCTTGGAGAGTGACTGCCAACGAATCTGTCATTGGGTCTCAGCCAGCAATAAACTTGGTGTTCAGTGCTGAGATGGGGACTTAGGAATAGGACTCCTGAAGGGAGCGGTGTGTTGAGCCAAAAGGTAACATTTTATGTAGCTCCTTTGTGGGTTGTAACTGCATTCCCTTTAGTGCCCTTTCATTTCTCACTCTCAAGTGTGGGGGTGAGAAAGGAATTAATTATAGTGAGCCAGCGCTCCTGCCCACGACAGAAAGCTGCTCATAAACTGCCGGCTAGGGATAGATGTTCCTATAAAAAAATGAAATGAGAGCCTATTCCTCCCCTGGAAAAGACTGAGAATAGGCATTGCTCTACTTGTATTGAGAGATGCTTAGACTATTCAAAGGTTAGTCTTCCTCTGATGTGGCTTCCTTTTTGTACGAGAAGCCACATCCCTTGAAATTATAATATCGTCTCTCCCTTGTTTGGATACACCTGTTCACGTATATGTATGGATTCACATGCACACATTTCAGATACAAATATCACCTATATGTGGATGGACTCAGACATATGCAGTCACACACATACTCAGGCATACATGTGCACATGCGCACACACACGCACACACTTGAAACTGAAGACAGAAGGAATCAAGCTTCAGCTGGCTGAGTCTGACAGACTGCTCCTCAGATTCTAGGTCCATCATGCATTATCTAAAACATAAATTATTATCATTTCCTCTCCGATATTCAGTTTTCCACATTTATAAATTAGGTATAATACCATCTCTTAAAGGGATTGTTGTACAAACTGTGTTAAGAGATACAATTCACACAAAAATAACTTAGCACAGGAACTTGATGTGCAGCAAAAAGTGAGGAAATCCTTTACAGACCATGTACGTTCCTAGGATCCAAATTTGCCAGGAATATTCTGCAAATAGGACAGGGGAATTTTTATTCAAGGGTGGAGAGTGGAGGCCCGGTTCCATATTCCATGTCCTGGGCTTCAAACAGATATCACTGTATTACACACAGTGCTTGTATATAGCCTGGAGAAAACAGAATTGAGAGCAGGTTTTGTTACGGAAAGGAACTGGTAGCCTTTAGATTTACATTCTTTGCAGTGAAAGAAAGAGAAAAGAAAAATTAAGACAATGAAAGGAAAAAGAAAGATTCTTGATAAAATGCAATAAAGGATGCATAATTCTTGGATATACCCAATAGTAATTGAAAAGAAATAAAAAGTCAGGGAACAGAGAGTAGAAAAAGAGCATTAATCTAGGAATCACAATGAACTGGAATCTGGTCCAGGCGCTACCACTGCCTGACCATAAACTTACTCAAATCACAATCCATCCTTAGGCTCCATATTGAATAAAAATTCCAACACTAAATACGAACGCTTTCTTCACTAGATAGTCTATGACTTTGGTTCTAGTCTTATAAAAGAGTATGGATATCCAATGTTTTAATAAACATTAACCAAAAAAAATAATAAACAAACACAAACCTAATAAGAATGAGTATAAATGAACGCACATCATCATCAGGTAACTCCAGCTCTCCTCCAATAGTAAAATGTGGACTTATTCTACCTAGAATATTCCAAAAATACTTGTCCAAACTCCACAGCTAATTATTAAGCAGATGGTTTTCAACTGCATGTAAGGAGGGAGGGAAAGAAAGAAGAGAGGAAGGAGGAAGGGAGGGAAGAAGGGAGGAAAGAAAGAAGAGGGACAAGGAGGAAAGGAGTGAGGAAAGGGATGAAAGGAAAGAGGAAAGAAAGGATAAACAGAGAAAAATTAGACATGATCGTTAGGAGTCAACAGGAATTGTACTCTCAAAGTGAAAAGTCACGTTTGTCTTTGTCACCCAATATTGTACAGACACATGATTTTGAAATGCACCCAATAGGAAAGGAAGAAGATCCAGAGAGAGAAATGAACCATGTATCTTTATATTAGCATTTCATAATAATTCATTGCTGTAGTTATGATTTTATAAAATAGTACTAAAATTCCATTCTAAAAATTATGGCTGTTCAGTGTAATGGTGACTCTTTTAGAAAATATAAGTCTCTTTGGAAGAACATCACTGACAGATAAGGACACTATTCAATGTATATACACTTGATGGGGACTCTGAATTGTTCGCTGGGTCAATCTAGATGTTCATATCTAGAATTCTGCCAAAAATCTTTTTATTTAGATCTCTCTAATACAAATTTTTTACTGACTTAGATAAATACATAAAATGCTTCTTTATCTCACTTATACGTAATATAAAACTGACGTGAAATGCCATAGCCATTGGAAAACAGTCGAGAAAAAAAAAAAGGTTTTGATCAGTAATTCCAATCCTACAATTTAGCCTAAGACAAAAATTAAGCAGATGCATTGGAATATAGAATATCCATAATAGAATAGCATTTCCTGGAGGATTTTCTATTCTATAATAAACCCTGTAGGAGTAACTCTAGATAATTATGATGTAATCATACAATGAAACATTCAAAAATCACATACAAAAGAAGATATATTGATACATAAATTATGATAGTACATTGCTAAGTGTATATTTGGTAATGAGATTATCTGATCAAGAATATAAGAATATATGCTTGAAAGCAAAAAGAAATTATGTCTGAAGAGTGAGAAGGTGCCTATTAGGTTCCCTAGTCTCCCTCTTTCACATTTGTTTACGTGTGTTTATAAAGTAACTTCTTTTGAGCAGTCACTAAATGGGAGGACTAGTTTATAGTTCTTTCATTTTACTTCAAACACAAGTGCTGGCCATGAGTATTAAAACAGTTATTATGTAGACTGTCCTGTTTGTCTTGGCTATCCTCAAGATTAGATCTAGTTTATGAATTTTTGATAGGAACATTAGAAAAGTGATGTTATGTGCTTTCAGTGCATCATGTCAGGAAGCACACTGATGTTATCTTGTCCTAATATTGGTAATGTTATCTTTGATAACATAATTAAGGTGGTATCCAGACCTTTTTACTGTGAGGTCACCCTTGTCCTCTTTGTAATAGTTAAGTAATTTGGGGCACATAATTTGAAATTATGTAGATATCCAGCAAAGACTGAGAAGCTCTCAATTACATTTTTAAACATCTTAACATAAATATGAAGATTTATTTTAAGCTCCCATGTGATTATAATGTGTGGTCAGTTTGAAAATGACTATCCTAGATGTACTGACTTGGGAAAATGCCAGAAGGGGAATTGTATACAGACTATGAGTATATTTAGAAAGAAAGATGGAATGAAAAATTTCTCAACCTACTACATAATGTGTATGGGCATAAAAGAAAACAAATGTGGAACTATCTGAAATACAGGAGTTTGATAAATTTGGTAAAGTAAAAACAGGTAAAGAAATATCCATTACATCAATCCTTATTGTTTCTTGTATGAATATATTTCATAATAATATTTGAAATTATGTTTAAAATTCTATATAAGTACACAGAACTTAACACAAGACGCCTCCCAGAAATAAAACGGGAAAATGATCATTATTTAAAAATGTATACTCTTGCATATTGTTTCAATTGTTTCAAACTATGTGTAATATTTTTTCAAAATGTTTATCTCTATACAGTTTTGTTTGCTTGTTTAATATGAATAAACTAATTCTCATATACATACAGTTAGCCTGTAACCTACCAATCCCAATACTCTTTCCCATTCCTATCTGGCTGCCTCACACTGAAGCGACCTCTAGAGGGCTTCTTACATTTTTTGAGCTGCTCTTACTTGATTTTAACATAATGTCACATAGTTGATTGGGGGAGAAAAGAGTACAGGAATCAGGCTCAATGTGTATCTCCCTAACTTAGAGGGTCCCTCTCTCACAGCTCAGAAATAAGTCCTGCTTTAGATACCTCTCCATGCTTGGCACTCGTTCCTCTGAGATCTCTCCTTTACCATTGTTCATACCACAGTAATTAAATAACCACAGAAAGAATCCTTTACACTTAGCCAAGGACAAGATGAAACCAGAGGGCTGTGCCCAAGGACAATTATCTGAAACGTATGTCAAGAGTCTTTGCTGTCATGTTACCTGCAGAGAACAAATAGACTAAACAGTAATTAAATACATTAAAATTATTTTAAAATAATTACCAGGTCCATTCAAACAAATGACGAAAACAGCAAATTTAAATTACATAAAGGGAATTGGAGAAGATTGTAGAGTAGTGGTATATACAGTGCTGGCAGCAAATGAACTTTTTTCCATCTTTTAAAAGGGCAATCTGAAGAGGTAACAAAAACATAAACAAGATATGCATTTTGACCTGGTAATCCCAACACTGATAGTGTATCCTAGTGAAAAATAACCTTGAAGCAAGCAAGCAAGCAAACAAACAACAAATAGCAAAGAATAGGTAACTCAAATTCTAGTGGGGGGTTGTAAGGTAAATTTCAGTGTATCAGCTCAATAGACCACTGTGTAACCACAACAAATGAACTCTTGGAAGTCCATGTTGATGCTTAAAGAAGTTGATACAGAATCATCAGAATAGGAAGAGCCCTTAGAAATAGCCAAGTTAATCATACTTTTGGATGCTCAGTATCAGTTTTGGAGCTTGGTAATGTAGATCCTGAGGCCTGAAATCTCAACTGCCCGTTCAGCCACACCAGAGCCCAAGCTTCATTCCCATGCTTGGCTCTCCAAGGCCAGCTCTTTTCCACCTCATTATCCAGTTGGGTGTCTGAGATATCAGCAGATTTATTATGGCTGCCCTTATAGAAGTTTAACTACAGGGACTCTTATAGTCTCCTGGGATCCTGACCAGGAGGAATTCAAATGAATAATATAAAAACCTGAGAGTTTACTGCTGGAAGAATCAAGCTTTGCTAATTCTAGCTACTTTTCCCTTGCCAGCCTCCCTGCTTGCTAAAATGATTGTCAGAGAAAGGAGGTGTCAAAGAAATAAATTCACCAGAAGCAGTTCAACAGACAAGGAAGTCGTGTGTGTGTGTGTGTGTGTGTGTGTGTGTGTGTGTGTGTGTGTGTGTGTGTGTTTTGTTTGTTTGCTTGTTTGTTTGTTTTTTAAGCAGCTGGTGAGCTCGTGGAAAACTACTGGAGGGCATTGGGATAGAGTTTGGTCAATGTGGTTACACCATCACTTTCTGCTAATTGGTGCTTAATTGAAGTTAGGCTCCTGCCCACTCACAGAGACTGCAAGGTAATATGCCTATCTTCCCTGATGATCATATTTCAAAGGGAGAGTTCCTGTCCTTGACAAAGACATTCTTGGGTTATAAAACTGGCAAGGAAGGCTTTACATTTTCAAGGGCAGAGAAAACATTTATAATTCCAAGTGTTCTAAAGCAAATGCTTGAAGAAAATGGAAGTCAGGGGCCTCTTGTCAAAGGGAAACTTGTCTGAAGTTGAGTCACGCTGAGGGAATGCTAAGGCAGTCTTGGTCACAGAGAACATCTATGAGGGGACAGCTGGCTAGGATCATATTTGTTTGGAAATCAGAAAAAAAAAGATCTTATCTTCTTGGACTTGTATTAATAGTACCATATTGTCATCAATTTCATTGATTTAAATGGTTGAGTAGACCAATGTATTTTTTGCACAGTTAACTCCTTATCAATTACATCTGTCATAGGCCATGTAAAAGCAGACTGTGGGAAGCCAACAGAAATTTGCATGCAGGAAATTTACTGGGGAGTGTTCTCAGGATGAAACTCTGAAGGGAAGTGAAGAAAACAGAGTTGGTCAGAAGGAGAGGTAGAAATGTGATGCCATCTCAATGAAAGTCTCAGGCAACACTGTGGTGAGTTTTAGAAGAAGGCTCTGCATAGTTGTACCTTATTAGAATGAGGTATTTAGGTCTTTATATACTTACTTGGTGAGTCATTGCATGTGAACTCTCCCCATAAACCTCCCTCCCTGGAAGGGAACATGGTCTTGGGTGACTGCCCTCTTCAGCTGAGGGCAATCACTGGCATGGGGAACTCGTCCGCAAGCTGATCATCCAATTTAAAGCATCCCATTCAGGGGCGCCTGGGTGGCGCAGTCGGTTAAGCGTCCGACTTCAGCCAGGTCACGATCTCGCGGTCCGTGAGTTCGAGCCCCGCGTCGGGCTCTGGGCTGATGGCTCGGAGCCTGGAGCCTGTTTCCGATTCTGTGTCTCCCTCTCTCTCTGCCCCTCCCCCGCTCATGCTCTGTCTCTCTCTGTCCCAAAAATAAATAAACGTTGAAAAAAAAAAAATTTTTAAAGCATCCCATTCAGATTCTCCTTATCACAATTATAAAGGATGCTTTGTAATTTTTACATGAATCATCCCTGAAACTATCATGTTTATTTGTACAAATGTTTGTTGTGTCTCTCCTTCCATCTAGGATGTAAGGTCTGTGAAGATAACACTTGTGTTTTATTTATCTCTGTATTCCCATCACTTGGTATGGTTTGTGGGTTATAGTAAATAGTAATATTTGCTAAATCAATCAATCAATATGTTGAATTTTTGTGTATAAACAATTTGAAAGCTCTGAGAAATTTTTGATCCTACCTCCATAAGAAGCTCATTGCTGAAAAGCTCAGATTCTGAAGAAGTCCAACTCCTGAAGCAAACATCCTTTGTATCCTTTAGGGAATTCCCATCATTAGGGCATAGATTTTTTTTTTTTTTTTGCTTTTTTTTCCTCTGTGACACTTACAACACTATCTGACATTTAGTTGATATTTTGTAAGTATTTATTTAATGACTAAAATGGTTGAAATAGTAAATTAATCAGTCTTAATTCTGCCTCTTGGAGCCACATGAAATGAATCTGAAACTTTTCCTAATAGTAGCCATTTAGTTTCTGAAACTACCTTCCCACTTAATCTCTCCAAAGCAATGACTCTGACATCTTTTCATCATTTCTCAGATGACCAGTTTCCAAACTCCTTCAACATCATGGCCTGTTTTCTACAGACTAAAATCAAAGTGGTCAAGAGGCTTACTCAAGTTTTATTAATTTCTAGTTCCCTCTACAACTAAGATAGAAGCTCCTTGAGAGCAGAGGCTATGCCCTATCCTTCTAATTCCCACCCTACCTAGTGTAGCACTTCACTTGCCTGCATTTAGGAGGTACTTAATAAACATTTGCAAATGAAGTTGCTAGCCACTTCCGAGATTGCAAGTTGATAAAGTTTAGCTAAGCTGATTAAATTGCCATGACTAAGCTTCTTTTCCTTCCCTTCTTCATTCTTTAGAGAACTTTTGTTTTTTTCATTTTTGTCTCTTTTTTTCTGTGTAACTTAACCCAAGGAATTATTCCTCCCTTCCAGGATCTAATTAAAGTTTTCCAGGGGCACCTGGGTGGTTCAGTCAGTTGAGCATCCGACTTTGGTTCAGGTCATGATCTCATGGTTGGTAAGTTCGAGCCCCATGTCTGGCTTGTGCTGGCAGCTCAGAGCCTGGAGCCTGCTTTGGATTCTGTGTCTCCCTTTCTCTCTGCCCCTCCCCTGCTCACACTCTGTCTCTCTCTCCCTCTCAAAAATAAATAAACATTTTAAAAAGTCAATAATTATAACTGCCAGGAAACACACCATGCCTTAGACTCTAATAGAAAGCACTTTCTTAAAAGCAAGGTGACTCTGTCTACAAATATTTCAGTTTTATATAGTAAGTGATAAAATCCATAATAAAATAAGAATCAAAGGATAGAGTTAGAGAATATGGGTGCAAGAACATGAATTTGTTGCAAATAAGGTGTAAATAAAACAGAAGAATATCGTCTGGAGAAAGTTAGAATCTACAGCCTTATTAATACTCTCCATATTTAATGAAAATGGCCTCCAACAAGGCAGAAATAATTTGCACAATTCATTAGTCCATAGAGACCTACCATCTATCAGCTGTGCATGACCCATAATTCCCACTAAAATTTTATTTCCCTAGTCCCTCTTTTTGTCTGGACAGTAGTTTACACTGACATTGTATTAGAAACTATGTTTAGTACCAGACATCCAGTGGAAGATCTCAGGTATATATTGTCTTGGAGTAGTACCAACGCTTCATTTATCGGGTGCCCACTCAATGCCCAGAATTTTGGATGATGGCTCACTAAACTCACACAACATTCTCTGTAAATAATGATTAGCTTTCCATTTCATAGAAGATGCTATTGACTCTAAGGATATAAGGAATAATGTTGATAATATCCTCTAAAATGCATTGTTTTGGTGAGGATGTGGAGAAAGGGTAACTCTCTAGCACTGCTGGTGGGAATGTAAACTTGTGCAGCCACTCTGGAAAACATTATGGAGGCTCATAAAAACTTTAAAATAGAACTACCCTACAGCCCAGCAATTACACCACTAGGCATTTACCCAAAGAAAACAAAAATAGTAATGTAAGGGATACGTGCACCCCAATGTTTATAGCAGCGTATCTATAATACCCAGGGGCACTGGGTGGCTCAGTCGGTTGAGCATCCGACTTCGGCTAAGGTCATGATCTCATGGTTCGTGGGTTCAAGCCCCACGTCGGGCTCTGTGCTGACAGCTCAGAGCCTGAAGCCTGCTTTGGATTCTGTGTCTCCCTCTCTCTCTGCTTGTGCTCTGTCTCTCTCTCTCCTTCAAAAATAAATAAGAACATTAAAAAAAATTTATAATAACCAAATTATGGAAACAGCCTAAGTTTCCATTGACTGATGAATGGATAAAGGAGATTACGGTATAAGATTTTAAACACAAGCGTGCGCGCACACACGCACACACACACACACACACACACACACACAAACACAATGGAATATTACTCAGCCATAAAAAATAATGAAATCTTGCCATTTGCAATGACATGGATAGAGCTAGAGAGTATTATGCTAAGTGAAATAAGTCAGTCAGGGAAAGACAACTGCCATAAAATTTAACTCATATGTAGAATTTAAGAAACACAACAAATGAACAAAGGGGGAAAAAGTGAGAGACAAATCAAGAAACAGACTCTTAACTATAGAGAATAAACTGAGGGTTACCAGAGGGGAGACTGGTGGAGGGATGGGTTAAATAGGTGATGGGATGAGGGACAGCACTTGTTGTGATGAGCACTGGGTGTTGTATGGAAGTGTTCAGTTACTATATTGTACATCTGAAATGAACGGGAATTTAAATAAATCTTTACAAAAATAAAATGCATTGGTTTTTTTTTATGATATAGAAGACCCTTACATACACTATTTCAGTCACTCTTATGGCCATCCTATTAAGATGAAGAAGATCAGAGAGGTTAAGAGACTTTCCCAAAGCCACGGATGCAGAACTTAGGAATGGCAGAATTTAATCTACCACAAAACCCATGTTTTAAACCCTGACCTGTGATGAAGGGCAAACTGAGGCTTAGTGAGGTGAACTGATGGGCCCAGGATCACACACCTGATAAGTAAAAGAAGAAGTAACCCAGTATGTCTGACTCTAAAATGCATGTTCTTACCATTAAACATAAGATTGATTTCCTCAGTGTTTGAGCTGGGGGTGGAGAATATCTTGACTTGGGCCTAAACTGCTCCAGGACAGAGCCAGCCTTGTCCCTCAGGTAGTTGAGGAGATAGACAGTGCTGCACCTTGCCCATTTGCTCCCACACACCAGGGTAACTTTCCTTCTCTTTGCCAGCAATACTATATTGTTCCTCTTCTTTCTATTCCTTCTGCAAAACCCCCCTTCTCTGCCAACCCTTCACCCATTATTCCACAGAGCCGATGGGCTGTCCCGACTCTGCGTGTTTTCAGCACTTACCAATTCCTGGGGTACTTCATTAATCTGCACCTGTTTGTGTCCCTAAGTCATTTTCATGTGTGTGCCCTCTTCTCAATTCAGCTTTATGTACCTGCAAGGCAGAAATAGAGGCTCTTATGGTTTTTGTAGTGGCCTTCACAGAGCCTGGTTCAATTCTTGCACACAACGAGGTTAATGGAATCAAGCAACTCCCCTCCCTTCCCTGGACACACTGATGTAAACTGCATGATGAAGGACAGACGACAGAGAGCCAAGGAGAATAAGCATTTGCAGGTGCTGTTCTTGTGGGAAAAAGTTGTCTTCAACACATGGTAGAAAATATTGCACCTATTGCGAAGAGTTAGACAATATCTCAGAGGTTTGCGCTGGTTAGAGAGAAACCTTCCATTTCAGGGGCAGAGGACATATCAGGGAAGTCAAAGGGAAGGTGACATCTGAATTGAATTTTAAAAGATGGTAGTAACTGGGCATTTAGAGAGGGGAGGGTATTGAAAATTACAGAACAATGGAAACAAAGTCTTCAATGGGGTAACTGCAGTCAAACATGAGGAAGAGAAAACGGGCCCATTTGGTTAGGCACTGGATGCAGCAATTGAGCAAAAGAGAAATAATGTTTGAAAGGTGAATAAGGTCTAGACGTAGGAGAGCTTGAACAGCAGAACTTAGAGTTTGAAATCTAATCGGTAGACAAAGGGAAACCACAGGAGTTCTTAGTGTCAAAGAGCACATGATATGGTTTGGAAAAATTCAACTCCTTTACTATGGACAATAGGTTGAATGGGAACAGAGTGTAGGCAGGGAAACAAATTAGGAAGTTATTCTAGTAAATCAGAAAGAAGGAACAATGGTCTGAACCAGAGTAAGAGTGGAAGGTAGGGAAAGGTGGGGCGGGAGGTGGTGTTTGTGAGGGCTCCACAGAGAACAAATGCACAGGACTAAACATAGATGCCTATATGGGGGCAGGGGAAAGGAGGGAATGAATGCAAGGCCAAAATACCAAATCTGATGACTGAAAATGACAATAGCTAACATTTTGTGGTTGTATACCCTGTTCCGTGTGTCGTGTTAAGCACTTGATACATGCCTTAGCTCACTGAATTTTTATAATATTATGGCTGTGAAATAGGTAGCAGCTATGAAGTTAGATACTGCTATAAATCTCATTTCTAATTATGGCAATCAAAGCAACAAAAGGTAAATAACGAGTCCAAGTACACTCAGCTCTAAGTGACAGATCTGAAATTATGAACCCATGAAGTTAGGCTGCTCAGTCCACAGGCTTAACCATAAGACACAAATGTAGAGTCAAACACAGAAATGATAAACATGGACACCAAGTGAGTAAGGGGTGATTGGACAGAAGGATTCCAAGAACCATCATGGAAGACAAAAAACAAAAAAAACAAAAAACAAAAACAAAACACTATGGTGGGGTCACCTGGGTGGCTCAGTCAGCTAAGCATCTGACACTTGATTTCAGCTCAGTTCATGATCTTGTAGACATGAGACTGAGCCCAGCATAGGGCTCTGTGCTGAGCGTGGAACCGACTTGGGATTCTCTCTCCTTCTGCCTCTGCCCCCCCAATTGCACATGCATTCTGTCATACAAACTCTCTCAAAACAAAACATGGAAACACTGAAGAACATGGGATAGATTCAACCAGGAAGATGCAATAATAACTGGTCCCACAAATTGAATGTTAATTGTCCCAGGTAACACACAACACATTTTAGATACTTTTCCTATTGAATGTATGTAAATGCATTATGAAGTAGGCACTATTATTACTATTCCCTTTTTACAAATGAAGAAGCTGAGGATCCGAGTACTTTAGTAACTTGCCTAAACTCACACAGGTCCTACACAAGGCTGCTAGGAATTGAACCCAGGGTACTGTGCCAAAGCCTATGCTTACAGCCTTAATGCACGTATGCCCAAGGTTGACAGCTGCCAATAAGAAAGCGGACTCAGTAATGGCCATTTATATAGTGACTAAGATGTAGTACTGATCACAATTCTTCAATCTGTGATATTTTTGTGAATTTAAAAACAGAGATTCATTGGGGCACCTGGGTTGCTCAGTCAATTAAGCGTCCATCTCTTGATTTTGGTTTGGGTCATGATATCATGGTTCATGAGATCAAGCCCCACATCAGGTTCTGTGCTGGGCATGGAGTCTGCTTAAGATTCTCTTTCTCCCTCTCTCTCTGCCCCTCCCATGCTCTCTCTCTCTCTTTCAAAATAAATAAACTGTAAAATGTAAAAAAAAAATAAAAATAGAGATTCATTAATATGAGCTGCAGGACCACAGGTATATATACTGTAACTATACCAGGAAAGTTAGGATGTAGGGAGGCCCTACCAAGAGGACATGGGCATTCATTAAAAGAACAGTGTTTGCAGACCTGTGAGAATAGAAGCCAGACAGTCCTGGACTGAGGAGAAAATTGAAGATGAGGAAGAGGAAGAATTGACAATTACATGTCTTCTTCAAAAAGTATGAAGATGTAAAGAAGCAGCCAAAGAGGGAGATTGGGAACTGACTGTTGCCTGGGCTGGCATGTGGGCACAGGATGGACACCCAATATATATCTGAGGGCACACTATCAGAGACAAAGAAAGGGGCTGTTTTTGTTTATTTTGCTTTGCTATTTTTTTTATCATTTGTTCTCTAAGAGGAATATTGACCATATCTGTGAGCAGAAGGGAAGGACCCAGAAGGAGTCCTTTAGTGAGAGAAAGAGCATGCACAAACATGCACGTGCAAGTAGCAGAGGGGCAGAGAGAGAGAATTCCAAGCAGGCTCCATGCTGTCAGCACAGAGCCCAACAGGGGACTCAGTCTCATGAACCATGAGATCATGACCAGGTCTGAAATCAAGAGTAGGATGCTCAACCGACTGGGCCACCAGGCACCCCAGAAATTAATTTTCTTAAAGAGATAATATGATGGCCAAAAGATATATAAGTGTGAACGAGACAGCTGTGTAGCAAGAATTGCCTAGCTCCCTGGTTAAAGACAAGTAACAGCCAAATGCACTCTAGACCTCACTTAGTAAGTAAAGATGGGGTGTCTACTGAGTGCCTGGCACCTGAATAAACACACTAGTATAAGTTGGGCCCTTCCTTGCAGAGACTTTTCAAATACAATGGTTATCTCAGGATGAGGGACCCAGCAGCGTGGCAAAGCCCCCGGACTAAGCCGAGAAAGCTCTGCTCCCAGTCAGATCACTGGTTAGCTTCACGACTTTGAACTAGACAGTCTTCCTTTCTGTCAAGAGGGAAACCAAACCAGAATCAGTGATTCCAAAATGCTTATAGGTTTATACAGGAATATGATGACAAATCCTTTATTTTTTATTTAATTGAATCACAGTATATTACCAAGTACATGTAAAAGATGGACAGCTTGCTGAATTTTCACAAAATGAGTAGATAAGTATGTCACCTGAATCAGCACACAAATACTACTGGCACCCTAGAAATGGGCCCTACCTCATTCCCTTCCAGTCTCTCCCTAGACCCTCCCTATCTATCTCTTGATGATAACCCACTGCCCAGACTCTTATCAGCAGAGATTAGCTCCACCTGTTTATATCACTTCTAAAAATGGAACTATACAGTATGAGCTATTTTGTGTCTGGCTTCTTTCACTCACCATTAGGTTTATGAGATTTATCTTTATTGTAGAGTGTCATGTTGAAGAGTTTAGTGAGGCATGTTTTAAATATAAGAAAAAAGTAAGAAAATAAAGTCTGTTTTTCATAAAGCTAAATTTATTCAAAATAAATGACTGTCATTTAATTTGAGATGATGTGCTTCCATCCTTTTGGTGATAAAAATGTTCTTTTTGGAAATCTTTTGTTGACTGCTGGAAGTTTGGTTTTGATGTTTTATTTATTTTGCTGTTTTTGTTATTTTATTTTAATCTTAAACTGATACCTTGTCAAAGTCAGCCCCAAATTATACTCAAAATTTTGATCAGGTCTTGAAATCCCCAAGCTTGGGTTCCACAGGGCAAGGAGTCCGTATATTCCCTGGCTCTGCGATTTATAGCCCAACTAGAATCTCTGGGCTTTGGTTTTGCTTTCCTTGATTGCCAACTCCTGTGGGCAGATTCCCAGAGGTGCCTACAAAAGCCACAGATACCAATTATTGATGTATGTTGACAAGAATAAAAAGTGGGAAAAGTGTGTTTTTTTTCATGCTTGTCATCCACAGTTATAAATAACAAACAAGAGTGTCAATTTCCCTAAGTAACAATAGGTCAGATTGAGTTTTATCAGAAGTGCTTAAAAATTGCCAGAAAGTCTGGAGTAGTAGGGGATCAATGACCCATACGCAAGAAAGAAGAGGACAAAGATAACAAGCATGAGATTTCTATGCCCCAGTGAATTTCTGGACAAGGAAAACGTGTGCTGGGCTGGTGATCCTTACGGAAAGCCTCATCACCAGAAGCAGATTCTAAAACAGATGCTAGTGGCTCCTAGCATGTATTCAACTAACAAATATGAGTTACTTAATTCCCTAGAAAAGAGGATAAAACCAAGCATACCAGTCAGAGTTGGAATAGCATATGTGATTGCAGACAAGCATCACATACATGCTCACACGCATGAAGAGAAGGAAAAGAGAAAGGGATCCCAGTACACTTGGTTCTTAAGGGATAATTGTCTGGTGGAAGTAATGGCATCTGTGATGGAATCCTCCATTGAGATCTATTCAAAACAGAAGCTTCCTGAAGGCAGAATTCAGACCTCCCTTCCCTAAGGGAGTTCAAGTACATATTCAGCTTCTGTCCCTTAAAGAAAGCCATTATGGGATAACTCTAGTTTTAAACAAAATCAGTTTGTGGCTCCGTTTGCATTACCAGTTGTGAAAAGATACAGCACCCAAATTATTGCAACTAGATGGTTACTCTTTTGCAACTGAGATGAAAGACATTTTAAACACAGTGTTTAGAAACTTATGTTATATAAGACACACACACATAATATGATATGTACATTTGTTTCTAGAAGAAAAAAATAATTTGTTTCTTCCTTGTTAGCATTCAACACTTTCCTACCTCTGTTTCTGTAACATAGTCACCTCCTATTTGCGTGAATTCTTTTTTTTTTTTTTTTTTTAAATTTTTTTTCAACGTTTATTTATTTTTGGGACAGAGAGAGACAGAGCATGAACGGGGGAGGGTCAGAGAGAGAGGGAGACACAGAATCGGAAACAGGCTCCAGGCTCTGAGCCATCAGCCCAGAGCCCGACGCGGGGCTCGAACTCACGGACCGCGAGATCGTGACCTGGCTGAAGTCGGAAGCTTAACCGACTGCGCCACCCAGGCGCCCCATGCGTGAATTCTTCAAGGTAAGTCCTTCCTCTGCCACTTCTCTCAAATGAGAGCCAACGAGGCCATATTCTTCCCTTCCTACCTCCTGGAAAAGCATAGATGTAGGTTGGTGACCTAGTCTTAGTCAATTAAGATTTTCTTCTTTAGAACTTTTAATCTTGATCAAATTATACTTAGAATAAGGGAATATCTGAAACTCAATGGTGCATGAACCTTACTGTCCCTTTGGTAGAATATTAGCTGTGGTTCCTGCTGCCCTGCCCCCAGGGCTAATGATAGATAGTTTTCCAGTAAATCCCTCTCTCACTTAAAATATATATATATATATATATGTTTTTGATAAAGATAAGCAAAATTTACTTCTGTGGTTTTCAAACAAAACAATTTCTGAGGCATGAGCTTGTGACCTAACATGTACCCTAATTAATACATTTTGATTTTTCAAAGGCAATGAACATATTTTTTTTTACATGTCCTCATTTTATCAATGAAATAAAGTGGATGTTCAACAAAACAATTAGTTTTCACTTCCTGACATTGCCAACAGGCAGGAAGAACCTTTAAGTGACCTCACCACCCAAAGATTCAAAGCTTAAGTATGACGTTTCTTGAGGAGAGGCAAATAGAGGCAACTTAAAATCTCCTAGAGAGGATATAGTTTCAAATAATTGAGTTTTGATATTAAAGTGTAAGAACAGAAATAAATATGCCGTTTCTGCTTCAGGATGTATTGTTCCTGATGCCTTTATTTTGATTTTTACAGTTAGTGAGAGGATTACATGTCAAGTTAATTCCTTGACTTAGCATTGAAGGAAGATTCCTTTTTTCTTTTTTCTTTTCTTTATTTTTGTCTTTTCTTTTTTCTCTTCTCTTCTCTTCTCTGCAGGCTCCACGCCCAATTAGGAGCTTGAACTCACGAACCTCAGATGAACAGTCCCATACTCTACCCACTGAGCCAGCCAGGCACCCCTAGAGAACATCTCTTCTAATTTGCATCAGATCGGGCTCATATACACACGCCCTCTAATTACATATGACACGGAGTAGACAGTGGAGTCCAAGAGAGAGAAGGGCATGTGGATCTGTCTTTCTCTTTATACCCTGAAGACATTCCATGCACTGGTGCCCAAAGACTTGACCTTGGGAATTTAATCCCTTCCATGCCATTGGACACTTGACATAGTGTACCTGAAACTCTTGCTGTTCCTTGACCCCTGAGAAAGCTTTTATAGGGTCCTGAATGTGATCACTTGTGACTGAAGATACAGTTCCATCCACAACACAACCATAGGTGTCTCTTTCCTTTCAGGTCTCAAGAACTTCCCCAACACATCCAGTTCCCTTAGTAACCTGTTTGAATCTGAAAATGACAAATGCACCACGGAGGATGGCTTTAGTTGAAGGGTAGCAGAGAGAACTGTGGAGTCACACTGCCCCTCAGTAGCTACATAGACTTCTGTGAGACACCTGGTTTCTCTAAATCTGTTTCCACTCATATAAAATATAGCTATTATACCTTTCACATCATAGGTCTGCTGTATTAAACAAAATGATAAATGTGTAGCCATTGGAAGAAGAGCCTGGCACACACAGAAAATGCATGATAAATGTTCACTGTTTTCCTGCCTTGACACATGAAATTTCTGGAAACTTGGATGTCAATGCTTATGGTGATCCCATAAGCAGTGCCACCTTTGTAGTTGTTGTTGTTATATGAAAGTGACACAGGTAACCCAAGTTCCATATTGAATTGTCTTTGAACAAGGTTCACAGGGATAGTGATGGGCTGCACAGATTCATTCTTGCTCTCCCTTGGCTGGTTGCTGCTGAGTCCAGGGCTGCAAAGGGGTAGACCTTGTATCTCAAGATTTCCCTGGGAAGGGAAAGAGATCACAGCATGCCCACTGGGATGGTCAGCAACACAAACACTCAGAAACAGAGAAACTGTGTTTAAGAGTAAAATGAATGCTGGTCATTTAGACTGGTTGTCACTTCACAGAAATCTATCAAAAAGGAGAGTGCCCCACCTAATGGGAGGAACACGGACTTGTGTCATTTGAGAGTGAGCAAATCTGGACCTTCAGGCAGATGGTTGGCATCATGATATAGCACTTGTAGCCCAGAGAGAGAGAGGCTCAGGATTGAAAACAAAACATAGAAACAAACAAACAAAAAACTAACAACAAAAAAAGGGAAAATGGAAATACACCAATCCATGCACAGGTACCTGCTGCATCTTATTGTTTCTAGGTGTCACCATGCCTTACAAGTCAGTATTATTAATCATCACCATACCTTGTAAGAGAAGAAGAAACTGAAGTTCAGAAACAGAGCACTTAGGTAGGGTCACACAGCCAGTATATGGTGGAGCCAGAGTTAGACTCCTCTTCAACCCACCTAGATAGTACCTTCGCCCTCCCAGGGAACCACAAGGGGTTTGAGCAGGAAACCAAAGCTGTATCTTAGACAAGGAGGATATTCAGTAGCTCAATTCCCAGCCTGATAATCAATAATGTCAAGGGCACTTTCTTAGACATGGACACAAGGAAGTACTGGGAATCCTTTGCCAGAAAGAGTATTCAGAATCAGATTAGCACTCAGCTTGACTCCTCTTGACTGACAACTGCCCTTTAAAGCATTTTGCTATGGAAAGGGCAGTCAGGATCCCTGTAGTGCCATCATTTTTTTTCCCCAAACAGTCTAGGGACATCTATTTTTGCAGTGATCCTCAGAGAAGATTTTTATTTTAAGAGCATTTTTTTTTTCAGCAGGGGAAGATTATTTGGAGTCAGGGGTGGGACTCAGCCTGGGGAATGTTTTTGGTCCAAAATGATGTATAACAATGAAATGACAGTATTGGTTTTCTTGTGATGCTTGTTAAACATCATTAAATGCCCAATGTTAACCCTGTTTGCTCCACTGCATTAAAGATAGTAAAAGGTGGAGGTAATGGAATAAAATATTAATTTGTCTCTGGGTAGCTTACAAACCGTTAGGAAACATAAAAGGCAAAACATACAATGAGAGCCTTTAATTATAGTATTTAAACTCTCCCTGGCTTTCCCAGGACCAGTTATGGGCAGCTTAATTAGACACTATCCTAATTCAGCATAAGGAGACCCTAGGGGGCATATTTTATACCTTCAAACTATAAGAGCAAAAAAAGCTTTGCATCTGAGCTTTTGTTCTGGTGATGTTTAAGCAGTTTAGAGGACACTCATGAGTCATCGAAAATACTCCTCCTCTGGTCTCCTAGGAGGTCAAAGAGGATGATAGCACTGACATGCTTGAATGGAGGGAATCATTTGCCACACACTCTCCAGGTCCCCCGTTCCCATTAACCTGAAGTTCTGATTCCACATCGTATCATGCTGACAACCTCTATTTCCACAGCATGCTCTGGATCTAAGGAGCTGGGCTCCAGCTATACTCACAAATCAACACTACTCTGAGGAGTCTTAGTGAAATTTTCTACAATAAGCAGGATTTTTGCATTTTAACATCTTCAAAGTTCTGGATGCATCTTAGAATTAGTGGAATATAATAGTCAATATCATCCAGTTGGCAGTTACAATGCCAAAACCTTGGCACTATAGTGGGCAAAAACCTTCTATAGACAGCTTCTGGAAATATCAAGATGGTACCATTATAGAACCAGTGGAATACGACCATATATATCTAATATTTACTGACCAGTTTCCATGGACTGATAGTTATCTAGTGCCACATTAATGCTGTCTAACCAACAACCATAAAACCTCATCGTTAAACAATAGTTAACATTTATTTCTCATGGGTCTGTGGGGTGATTGAACAATTCTACTGGTCTATGCCAGGCCCAGCTAGACTCACTGTGTGTGTGTTGTCTTTGGTCAGCTACAGCTCCTTAAGTGTTTCTACTGATTTTGGTTGAACTTCCTCATATTTGAGAGGTAGCTGGCTCCAGGCTAGTAATCTGGGATACATTTCCTTACTCTTTGGATCTTTCACTTTCAGGCAGATTAGCCTAGGCTTGTACTCATGGTAGCAGGATTCCAAATGAGGAGATGGACCCATGCAAGCAGTTTTTCAAGCTTCTGGATGAATAATACCTTCTCACATTTTATTGGCCAAAGCAAGCCATTTATTTGCTTAAGTGCAGAAACAAACTTGATGATTTTCATCTCTTCTGAGTTCTCTTTGGAATACTGTAACACTTAGCTGGAGATGGTCATCTGCTGCCCCCTTAGGGTTGGTGATCACTGTTCAGTCCACCACCTCCAGATCTGCCAACCTAACTCCTAAGACTTATCTACTTGGTATCTGTGGCTTTACAGACTTTGCACATTTTTAATGTGCAATGTTAATTTAATGTTAATTTTTAACATCTATCCCTTTAACTAACATTGCAATTAAAAACTACAGTACTTGAAAATAGAGAAACACATCTTCCTTTTAAACTTATCTGTCCTCCACAAAGCCAAAGTGTTAGTCCCTCATACAGGACCCTTGTGGGGATTCCATTACATCTCTTGTAAGGAACTAGAAAATCACCAATTATTGAAGGAGCCAAGGTCAAAATCTTGCTCAAGATTGGTGATCACAGTTGCAATTCCTTATAAACCTGACTGACAAAATTTCTTTCTCTGTATCAATTGATGAGAATGACTGAGAATTGTTGGAAGCTAGTAATGATAGTGCTAGACTTATACTGATTACTGGTCTTACAGATGAAACTTGAATAGCTAAAAAGGTGAGTCAAAGAAATAGGGCCTGTTCAGCTGGATTTATTTTGTAATTTTAGCTTAATGACCATTTTGTCCAAATATTTAAAAAATATGTAGTTAAACGTGAGGAAAAAATAATTCTTTCATGCCACATGTTTATCCTGAAATCATCCTTTTGAGATATGTGTATTACCATTTGATTGTGGTCTTCAGTCTTCATGGGGCCATCTCACCAAATTTATTTCTCTATAACTTAAATGTTACCTGACGGCAAGGTCCGGGAAAAATGCTTCAGACCAGGAGGGCACCTATTATATTTTATTTCTTATGCTTGAACAATTAAATAAAACTTTGCTCTGTAGGCTACCTTGGGAAATGACAGGTTTAATGGCCTGGTAAACGAACACTGGAGTTGCCATTACACTTGAGGTATAGTCTGTTTAAACTTCAAATCAGCTACAATTCAGGGCTTACATTTCCTGAGCAGGTGAGATAGAAGAGACTTCAGGATACAGTAGAGACAACTAAATCCTAAAAAAGGAGTTTTCAGATTACATACACACACACACACACATGCACACACACACACACACACACATTTTAATTTTTGGCAATGCAGACCAATGTTATATTTTTTTTAACTACCTTTTTAAATATAATTTATTGTCAAGTTAGCTAACATACTGAGTATATAGTGTCTCTTGGCTTCGGGAATAGATTCCCATGATTCATCACTTACATACAACACTCAGTGCTCATCCCAACAAGTGCCCTCCTCAAAGCCCATCACTTATTTCCCCACCCCACGCCCTCTCCCATTAACCCTGTTTGTTCTCTGTATTTAAGAGTTTCTTATGGTTTGACTCCCTCTCAGTTTGTAACTATTTTTTTCCTTCCTTCCCCCAATGGTCTTCTGTTAAGTTTCTCAAATTCCACATATGAGTAAGAACATATAATATCTTTCTTTGAACGACTTATTTCACTTAGCACAATACCCTCCAGTTCCATCCATGTTGCTGAAAATGGCAGGATTTCATTCTTTCTCATTGCCAAGTAGTATTCCATTGTATATATAAACCACATCTTCCTTATCCATTCATCAGTTGATGGACATTTAGGCTCTTTCCATAACTTGGCTATTGTTAAAAGTGCTGCTATAAACATTGGGGTATAAGTGCCCCCATGCATCAGCACTCCTGTATCCCTTGGGTAAATTCCTAGCAGTGCTATTGCTGGGTTGTAAAGTAATTCTACTCTTAATTTTTTTTAGGAACCTCCACACTGTTTTCCAGAGTGGCTGCACCAGTTTGCGTTCCCACCAACAGTGCAAGAGGGTTTCCGTTTCTCCACATCCTCACCAACATCTGTTGTTTCCTGAGTTGTTAATTTTAGCCACTCTGATCAGTGTGAGGTGGTATCTCAATGTCGTTTCAATTTGTATTTTTCTGATGATGAGCAATGTTGAGCATCTTTTCATGTGTCTGTTGGCCATCTAAATGTCTTCTTTGGAAAAGTGTCTATTCATGCCTTCTTCCCACTTCTTCATTGGATTATTTGTTTTTCAGGTGTTGAGTTTGGTAAGTTGTTTATAGATTTTGGATACTAACCCTTTATCCTATATGTAATTTACAAATATCTTCTCCCATTCTGTTGGTTGTTTTTTAGTTTTGTTCACTGTTTCCTTTGCTGTGAAGAAGCTTTTTATCTTGATGAGGTCCCAATAGTTCATTTTTGCTTTTATTTCCCTTGCCTTTGGAGACATGTCAAGCAAGATACCGCTGCAGCTGAGGTCGAGGTTGTTGCCTATTTTCTTCTCTATGGTTTTAATAGTTTCGTGTCTCACATTTAGGACTTTCACCCATTTTGAGTTTATTTTAGTGTATGGTGTAAGAAAGTGGTCCAGTTGCATTCTTCTACATGTGGGTGTCTAGTTCTCCCAGCACCATTTGCTAAAGAGACTGTCTCTTTTCCATTGGATACTTTCTCCTGCTTTGTCAAAGATTAGTTGGCCATATATTTGTGGGTCCAATTCTAGGTTCTCTATTCTATTCCCCTGGTCTATGTGTCTGTTTTTGTTCCAGTACCATACTGGCAAAGAACACAGAACCAAGAAATAGACCCACAGAAATATAGTCAAATGACCTTTGACAAAGAAGCAAAAGGCAATTCTGTGGAGGAAGGGTGGTCTTCTCAAAAGACAACTGGGACAACTGGACAACCACATGCAAATTAATTAATTAACAAACATTAACTCAAAATAGATCAGACACACAGATTTAAAATACAAAACTATAAAATCCCTAGAGATTAACAAAAGAAAATCTTAATGATTACATTTTGCAATGACCTTTTAAATATAGCAGCAAAGGAATGATCCATGAAAGGCACAATCCACTTTGAAAGACTGTAAGACGGGGTGCTTTTCACAAAACTAAACATATTGTTATCATACAATTCAGCTATAACATTCCTTGGTATCAACCCAAGTGAGTTGAAAACTTAGGTCTACTCAAAAACCGGTACACAAATGTTTATAGCCACCTATTCAGAATTATCAAAACTTGCATCAACAGAGATGTCCTTCAAAAGGTGAATAAGCTGTGGTGCATTTACACAATAGAATATTGGCTCGAAACGGAAATGAGCTACCAAGCTATATTAAGGCACGGAGCATCCTTAAATGTATATGGCCACATGAAAGATGTCAATCTGAAAAGCCTAATCCTATATGATTTCAACTCTATGACATTCTGGAAAGGACCTAACTATGCAGACAATAAAATGATCAGTGGTTGCCAGGAGTTCAGGGGGAGAAGGAATGTATAGGTGGAGCATGGAGAATCTTTAGGAGAGAAACTACTCTGTATAATGCTATAATAGTAAGCACATGTCACTATCCATTTATCAAAAGCCATAAAGTGTACAACGTTTTGAATAATTCCTAATGCGAACTATGATTGATAATCATGTGCTAACATTGGTTCATGGACTGTAGCAAATGCACACCATGTTGTGGGATATCGAATGTGAAGGAGCCTGCATTGTGACGAGGACAGGTTATGTGGGTACTCTCATTCTGCTCAATTTTTTTTGTGACTCTAAAACCGCTCTAAAAATAAAATCTATTACTTAAGAAAAAAAAAGAATGAGGTAGATTTGCAACATAAGTCTAAACAAAAAAAAATGAAATCTATTGTCAGGGTAAAAGTAAGCAAGTTGCTTAATATTCAATGTATGAACTGATTTTTCTGGGTGGGTGTCTCTGTTGAAATATTATTTTTATAAATACATACACAATTAATTTGTAAGCTCCTGAAAACATCAAAAGAAAAAAAAACTAGTTAATGGTGGGTATCTATAAGTGGTAATTTAATAATGGGTGATTGTCACATTAGATATTATAATTTATATTGCTAGATACTTATTATTATCAAGTATGTGTTGCTTTTGTAGTCAGAAAAAAAGTGGAATGATAAGAAAAGCAAACAAGGATTACAATCAAATACAGGTGTTTACGGCAACACCTGAGTTTTCTCTTCAAGTTGGGGCAGGGTGGGATACCCCTGGAATTTTTGTCCCTCTGGTTCCTGTTCTCCTGTTTGGGGCCCAGTTTTTCTGCTGGGTGTCAGCTCTACCTATACTGGCTGTGTCCCTCTCCCTTGGGAAAACTGGGCACATGCTCATGAAACCTGCCTCTTATTTCCCGAATGTTCCAGGAAACACAGGCAGTGAGCAAAGAGCCCCGAGGCCCACCTGCATTTCTTGCAAGGGACAACACTTCAAAGGAGGGGGGCCCCACTTTGCTGTGTCTCCTGTTCTGCTGGATGCCAAGTACCTCTACCTGCCACCCACAAAATCTAACAACCCCACAATACTGAGGGGACAGAAAACATCCATTCCTCTTGCAGACAGCACAACAAAGAAAAGAGAAGCTATTCTTATTTTCAAGCAGCCCACACTTCTGAATGTCTTTAAATGTGGAGAAGAGAGGCGGCTTTCCCTCTCTCCCACTCCTCCTTCTCAAACTTTCTCTCTTCCTTGTTTTTATAAGATAATTCTTATCTATTATTTTTGTCTGCATTAGGACCAAAGTTAGAGGGTTAAAGGATCTGGCCTCTCTGGTTGTTGAAATCATACCATAGGAAAAGGTAAGAACCTAGAACTTTTATTCCTCTCTACCACAGCCTACCACTATGAGGACACCTGTCCCCAGATACAGGCATCCTCACTACTGGGACCAGGTCGTTGTGGGAGGTGACTTTTCACCTTTCCTAATAGGCACAAGAGATACACCATTAGCAGTTTCTCATCTGCACAAACAGAAACCTGTGTCCTCAGAAAAGTCTGGACAGCACACCAGGCCCAATAAGGTTGTTCCTCTGGGCTGGAGATAAAACACATATGGAGTAAGGCTGTGTCTGGGCTTAGCCATTTGTAGTGGCTTTTGAGAATTCTACTGAGACTAAGCAACTACAAGTTTCTGCTTGGTTTTATTTTGATTTAACAGTTCACCATATGCTATTGCCTCAAATCAGCCAGGCCCCATAGGTGATAACATAGTTTTTATCCATTCCACAAGGGTAGTATTGGCCCATGATGGAGGCAGCAGCTGGTTCTCTATGAGTGGCAGTGCCTTTGGGGAGATGTGGGTGACTTCTTTCAAAAATGATCACTTCTATATTGGAGAAAACCCCTTCCATCAGTCTTGCTACAGGTTTATGAAGCTACGCCTTTCCAGTCATGTGATTTTGATAGTTACCAAAGATGAAACAATTCTTTAAGCAAAGCCCAGTATCTAAGACACTAATACTCCTTGGAAATATAAGTGTGGGGCAAGGTAAAGCGATTGTCTTTCAGGCTAAGTTGATGGCCTAGAAATCTTTTATTGTGTATGATTTTTTGTGTAATTTTGTGATTTTATTGTATAAGATCCATTTCTTAAATTTACCTGACAAAATTCACTGGAGACTTTTAAAAAACAGATTTCTAGTCCCCTATCTTGGTGATTGGTCTATAAGTCTGCAGAGAAGTGGGGTATTGCCCCCTTTTCGATTTCCCCAGAAGACCGATCTGATTATATGGGAGTGAATCCTTTGTGCTGCCAGGGCTATGCTCTAACAAGCAAGGGAGCCTCAGATTTTGTTATTGGAAAACATATCTGGGATTCCTTGATTTCCACCTGGGGATTCAAGTGCATTGAAAGTTTTCTTTCTGACACTCAAAGACAGCAATTTCTTGATACTTGAATTTCCTTGATTTCCTAGATCAAGGGAAAGTCTTCCTATTGAGGAAAGGGGTCATTCAAGCCCTTGCTGGATCCAATGTGTATAAGTAAATGAAACAAACCCAAACCTCTTGTTAATCAGATACATCACCAGCATGGCATTTTAAATTTGAATATGTGAACTGCAGACACACACAAATCAACCCATGTTTTTCAGCTTTCCAGCTCTAACAGGACTTGATCTATCTCTTGTTAACTCTGCCCAATTAGGAAATGAAGAATGGGGTGAAGAGATTACCCCAACACTTGGGAAAGAAAATCCTCCAGCAGGAATCTACAAGTGTTGCCTTTTCCCAATTTCCATTTCTCAAACAGAAACTCCTAAAAACTGGCTGCAAATTAAGGATTACAATAAGGGGTAATTTATTAAATAAATTTTAGTGTATTCATTCAATATTATGATGCAATCCTTATAATGATAATACTTATAAATAATTGGTAATGGCACAGGAAAAGACAATATAATATTCGGTAAGAGAGCAAAATGTAGGGCTACAGAACCACGTGTTGCATAATTTCAACAGTTACACATAAACACATAATCATATATGTAGACACATGATAAAGGTATAGGTATAAAAATATAATTTTACTTTTCTACAAAGAGATGGGTTACAAATGACTTCTATTTTATTCCTTAGATCTTTTCTTCTCTTGGGCTCTTTTTTTTCCCTATAAATTTTTATTTCTTTTTTAATTTTTTTTTTCAACGTTTATTTATTTTTGGGACAGAGAGAGACAGAGCATGAACAGGGGAGGGGCAGAGAGAGAGAGGGAGACACAGAATCGGAAACAGGCTCCAGGCTCTGAGCCATCAGCCCAGAGCCCAACGCGGGGCTCGAACCCACGGACCACGAGATCGTGACCTGGCTGAAGTCGGACACTCAACCGACTGCGCCACCCAGGCGCCCCTAAATTTTTATTTCTAAAGGAAAACATAGTACTTTTGCACAGCTATAATACTGAATAGAATGTCTGATTATACCTTATAATCCCAGTCATAAATGTAACTTTTAGGAGTCAGCATTTATGATATTCAGAATTACAGCCTATATTAGGTAATAAGAACTCCTAAGTTGATGATGCTATGTAAGTGACCAGTTTTCCTAATACATACATTATTTCATATATATATATATGAACACATACATGTATACATTTCTTACATATGTATGTATACATAAAGATGTATATATTTGCTTCAGCTCCTTTCACCTATGTTTTTAAACACATCTATGGCATTTTAAAAATTATTTTTAAATTTACATCCAAGTTAGCATATAGTGCAACGATGATTTCAACAGATTCCTTAATGCCCCTTACCCATTTAGCCTATCCCCCCTCCCACAACCCCTCCAGTAACCCTCTGTTTGTTCTCTACATTTAAGAGTCTCTTATGTTTTTGTTCCCTGTTTTTATATTATTTTTGCTCCCCTTCCTTTATGTTCATGTTTTGTATCTTAAATTCCTCATATGAGTGAAGTCATTAGTAACTATTAATAACACTGCTCCCAGGGAACTTCAAGAAAAGTTTTATAACCAATGACACAAGGACCCCTAAGAAAGTTCAGGAACACCCCGCACCATGCGGTCGATCCAGATCAGAACCCCAAAGGCAGGACAGGCAAAGAAGCTAAAAAGATGACTGAATAACCAGTTAAAAAAATTGTGGTGGCATTTTTTACAGTAGTTTTCAATATAGAGAATACCTTTGGGATAAAATGTATTGTTGAGTCCAGAGAAGAGACGGAGACAGAGACCAGCAGGTAAAAGTTACTGCAGGGTTCATATTTGGGCCCGGCCCAGTCTACGGAAGAACTTTCTATCAAAGCTTCTGAGGAGGGCAGCTCCCCAGTCAGAGCTCAGGCTGACGCTGCAGGATCATTTGCCCAGGATGCCAGTAAGCTGGTGGCTGCCTGCAGCAGACAAATGCGGCGTTGGGTAGCATGTAAGCTCTGGGACCCTGTGCTTTCAGATTCACAAAGTTGAGATTTTATTTGATCAAGCAAACAGGACAGACATGACTACTCACATCATCCAGATGAGCAATCTGAAGCTCAGAGACATTTACTGAAGGCCCAAAGTCACACAGCTGGAGTGGCAGAACCACGTACCGTCAGTGCTGGGAGCACCGGCTCATGCACTCAAATACCAAGGCCGATGTACACAGCCAGGATGCCAATAACTCAAAGATCCAGGGAGACAGACCCTTGAGGGGTAAACAGGAAGGAAAAATGGCGACTTCCCCTCAACCTTTGGCGTCTGTGACTGGATTACACTCCACAGGGAGCTTTCTCTTGTGTCATCTGACACACAGTTTGCCAGGAAAAAAGAGGCGCGGTTGAAGCCACAGTCCAATCCGAAGTTCTGTTTTCTGAGAGGCACTCTGAACTCCCCCAGAGGGCTCAGGGAGACTCCTCCAGGAGGCAGCCCAACTTGTCTTCACTTGGTCTGAGGCTGGGGGTGGGAGCTGCTGAAACAAGAAGGGGCAGACCATGTGTTTCCAGTTGGATGAAGAAAAGCTTGATGCCCCGAGTGAGAACATGAGCCTGCCATAAGGGAAGTAGGAACCTACTGCCTCTGTTTCCAGAAAAAAAGGCTGCTCACAGCTATGAGGCTCCTTAGAAAATTTATGAAGCATTCCTGACCAAAAACAACAACAACAACAACAACAAATAAAAAAAAACAAAAAACAAAAAAACAAGCCCAGGAGCAGAGGAGAAGACTAGAGAGGAGGGGTAGTCGTCTCCATTCTTGGGTTTCTGGCAGTTTGGCCCCAGACTGTAGTTGTTGTTATTGTTTTTTTTTTTGCTGCTGCTCTGCCAACAAGAGGAATCAGGGCACACAGGTGGTGGAGAGAGAGGAAAACAAAACCAGATAAAATAAATCCGGGAGCACTAGATAGATTTCTTTTTCTTCAGAGAACTTCCATGGCTTTAACACTGTATTAGCTGTGGACTCAGCCTGGGTGGCTCAGTCTGTTAAGAGTCTGACTCTTGGTTTCAGCTCAGGTCACGATGTCACAGTTGCGGAGATCGAGCCCCTTATCAGACTCTGCACTGAGCCTGCTTGGGATTCTCTCCCTCCTTGTCTTTCTGCCCCTGCCCTGCTCACTCTCTCTGTATCTCTCTCTCAAAAGAAATAAATAAACATTAAAAAAAATAGTGTACTGAGAATTCTGATTTTCCATGATTGGTGATTTCATTCAAGTGAAGTCTAAGAAGAAATAAAAATCATTCGATTAACATTTATTGAGCATGTAGCATGTGACAGGTACTCTCTAGAACATTTTCCACATGTTGGTTCACATCAGCCTCTTGAAGATCATATGAGATGGCTTTTATTATCATTATGCTTATTTTACAGATGAGGAAACAGACACAAAGAAGGTTCCTCAGCCAGTCCCAGGTTTTAGACTAAATTTACTATTGATTAAATAGTAGAGCGGAGATTCAAACTCGAGCAGTCTCACTCAGAGCCCAAGTTTCACTGGACTGCAGTATTGTGCTAATAGCCCAGATGAGGGAATTAAATGCTCAAGAAAGGTTATGTAACTTGCCCAAAGTTACACATGAATGAAATTGAGCTTAAAATTCTTATATTCTAGGACGAGGTCGGACAATTGTCCCCTGGCCTAAAAAGAATATCCTGGACCAGTGCTCACAAATCACAACCATTAGCATTTCGTGAAGCTTCTTGAACAAAATGGCTTAGGAAAAATTGATGTAGATGATGAACCAAACATTTACTGGACATCTACAGTGAGTCAGGCCCTCACTGCATCAGCCATTGTCCTAAATTATGGATCGCTCTCAATCAACTTGGGAAACGGTATGTTTATGTCCTTACTCATGCAAAGGAAGCACCATATTTGAGGTCACAGAGCCAGTTAACAGTAGAGAAAGATGAATCAGCTCTCCTGAATCAGCCCAGGTCCCTCCACTTCACATTTCAATTTACCTCTTGCAATGGAAAAGAGAGTTCTTGAAACAACACAATTTCTAAAGCATTTAAACGTGAGTCTTAACACTTTGACCTTAACAGAGGCTGATAAAATTTTTTGAAATGTCCTAGCCTTTAAAAATTAATTAAATGGAGCTCATAAATGGGATAAGCCTGACTCTACAATAATGAGATGCTTTACTCTCCCTCATATAATTTTACTGATGCTTGGCCATCACTTTTCATGAAAACAATGTCCTTCTTCTCAAGGAAGCAAGTTGGTTTCTCTAAGGTATGGTTTCCATGTTACCTTCTCATAGACACTGAGGAACCCAAAATCCAGAGACTAAGTAAAATTGGTGGAGGCAAGCCTTTTCAAAAGGAATAGAAAGATTCATTTTTTTAATCAAAATGAGCCTCTGGAGATAGATAGATAGATTAGATAGATAATAGGAAGGAAGGAAGGAAGGAAGGAAGGAAGGAAGGAAGGAAGGAAGGAAGGAAGGAAGGAAGGAAGAAAAAAGAAAGAAAGATATGGATCACACAAGTAGCTGTTGCTATGGTAGGAATGAACTCAGCCAGTCCTTGGCACTTAAGGAATTACCAATGTCACAGGGATAATTTCAGTAAAGTTCTGAAGTCAGTCAGCAGCACAAGCGATTCTGTGATGTCAAGACAGTGTAAAACAGCAGTCTGTTTTCAGAAGAATTGGACTTGACCGGAAGCCACCTACTCATGCTAGAATGGCAAGAGATTCACTGGGACACCTGGATATTCAGAGATGCCGAGCCTTGGCGTGACCTCGCCATACAGCCTGAGATAGAAAATAAGACCTTGTGGGATTCTGTTAAAAGTTCATCAGTGAGAGAAAGTCCCTGCTTTACCTAAATAGCCCTGATACTTTTTGTTGACTATTACTATTAACAGAAGCTCCTCAATTCAATCAAAAGGCATGCTTTTACAAAGACAGTTTAGCTCATTTCTTAGGTTTTTCCACCAGTCACATTTATAACCTCCAGTGGGAATGGAGCATTAAAGGTCATTACGGTGAGGCACCAGCCAAATCACTGACGATCAGGCACACATTCTCTATGTTCCTTATACACCACTTTGCACCCTCTCAGTCTCCCACATCGAGACCCAATCCTCATCTTCAGTTCTCTCCTGAGATGCTTAAATAAAGGAGAACTTTGAGAAAGCAAGATGAGAGAAGAAAATCAGCAATGAAGGGGCAGCCTTCATTTCTCATTCACTTACTAATTCATTGCAGATTGAATAAATGAACCTCTCACTTGTAAGATTCCAGGACACTTGTTAATTTAAGGGACTAATAGTCTATGGGGGTGGGGCAAAATATTTTGAAGGGTTTCTTTATTAACTTTCTAACATAAAAAGTTCTCTTGGCTGTAGAATTAGCATGTGCATCTTACAGACTTTTATGAGAATTGAGACATTAGGATATTTCAAGAAAGGGTGGAAAAGCACAAATGATTCCATTAGTAGTAGGCTCAGTATATAACTGGCTGAGCAGTTGTAGCTAGAGCTCAGGTTATTCGCCAATTCTCTTGACAGAACTTATTTAAGGATTACCGCAGCCTGATTCACATATTTCCCTTGATCATTTGAACGAATCATGTATACCTCATTCAGGAAGCTTCAGAGAGATGGTCAGATGATACAAGGAATCAAGAGTGGCAGCTCATCTCTGTGCCACCATGAAGAGTTGATGAGTTTAAAATGAACCACTGTGGGGTCACTAAATTTGGGGATTGCTTTGCTCATGACAATACTGGTTGAGTCTCTGATCTACGCCTTAATTTTTTCCAGAAAGCACTTGTAGGAAAACACTTGTGATTTGTATTTGATGTCCAAGATGGACTTTATAGGTAAACCACATGTTTATTCAGCACACAAGACTCAATCAAGCAACAGAAAATCCCCCATATCAAAAGCCTCTGTATGGTCACCACTGATTCAAAATATTGCAGTGAGGACAGAAGCCAGAGGAGACTGCACTTTTGTAAACAAGTTAAACAAGCTGAAGTCATGAATGCACATGAACATATGTAAACACACACACACACACACACACACACACACACACACACACACACACACACAGTTGCCCTCAGTGGTATTGGGGCTTCACCTGCCTTGCAAGGTACAAATACAGGCAGAGTACAGCAGGCTAGAGCAGCCTTTCTACCGCCTTACAGGCAACCCCAAATCCAGCACCCCTAATTCGTCCCCTATCACAACACATATTGCCATTGGCCACACAATTGCCATACATGGAAATATGTGCATTACCTGCCTTGACTCTTCCTTTTCCCACCTTCCTTCCTAGATCCCCCGTGGTTACTGGTTATAAATCCTAAAATCTGTATCAAATTTTTCCACTTTATCCTACATCCATGCATCTTTATAAGTAACCTGCTACTTCTGGCCACCACAACTTCCTACCTAAATTAGCCTTCTGACTATTCGCCTTGCCTCTATTCTAAGAGATGTGTATGTCTAGTTTGCTCCACAAGACTTTTTCTGAATTCTGAGGATGCACAGGAACACAAAGAGACAAACCTGCAGTCTTGCTGTAGTTAGAAAACGATCCACCACAGGTGCCTGGATGGGTCAGTCGGTTAAGCTTCTGACTTAGACTCATGTCATGATCTCGTGGTCAGTGAGTTAGAGCCCCATGTCGGGCTCTGTGCTGATAGCTCAGAGCCTGGATTCTGTGGCTCCCTCTCTCTCTGTTCCTTTCCTGCTCATGCTCTTTCTCTCTCTCTCTCTCAAAAATAAAACAACACTAAAATAGAAAAAAAAAAAAAAAAAAAAGAAAAGGAAAGGAAAGAAAGGAAAAAAGCAACCCACCAGGAGGAGGAGGCAGAGGCCCAGAGCAGGGAACTCATGAAGGCCTTAGGAGGCATGGTGAATTGATACTGAGAATCTAAATCATATTTCACCTGGGAGCACATTCCAATATTGGTAAAAGCTAGAGTCTGAGGACCAGTCTGGACCGTTGGCAGAAAGCTACAATTCCATAGTTGGCAGATAGACTAGCAGCCATTTCTGCTTTTTTACGCTGCTGGAGTGACAAGGTTGGGGGTTTGGTGGACACCAAACCATAACCATTTTCTACCAAAAAAGGAAAGAAAAAAAGGAAGAAAAGGAGGGAAGGAAGGAGGAAAGGAGGGAAGGAAGGAGGGAAGGAAGGAAGGAAGGAAGGGAGGAAGGAAGGAAGGGAGGAAGGAAGGAAGGGAGGAAGGAAGGAAGGAAAGGAAAGAAGACAAGAGTATCGCTTAGAGTAGAAGATCAAAGTTATGGGGCGCCTGGATGGCTCAATGCGTTGGGCGTCTGACTTCGGCTCAGGTCATGATCTCACAGTTTGTGGGTTTGAGCCCTGCACTGGGCTCTGTGCTGACAGCTCAGAACCTGGAGCCTGCTTCAGATTCTGTGTCTCCCTCTCTCTCTGCCCCTCCCCCACTCACACTCTCTCAAAAATAAATGTAAAAAAAATTTTTTTAAAAGATCAAAGCTAAGATGAACATCTGTGAAAAAAAAATAAAATTTAATTTTTAACTGTTTTCTGGGGGTGAAGAAACCAGAGACACCAGGATTTCAGTAGAAAGCCATGGAGAATCACACCATGGCAGCAGGGGCTAGCCAAAAGAGACTGAATCTTACCAACGCTAAAACCCAGACAAAACCCAGATCAGTCCCTGACAAGACTAACGTGGTCTGCTCCCCATCCTATGATCCTAACAGAAGAAAAGGGAAACTTCTCTTTTGGAAACAATCATTTGTATTCTCTGAATTATGTTCTATGCTGTTTAGCATATAATAGAAGATTGCTAAACATGTGAAGATGGCCAATACAAAGACCTATGATGAAGCCATATAATTAAAATAATATGACATTAACATAAGGAAAAACCAACTAATGGATCAGAATGGAGACACCAGAAAGACACTGATAAATATAAGTCAACACATTTATGGCAAAGGTCACTCAATAAAGAAAAAGGGAAACTGATCTTACCAATGAGTAATCCTGTGTCAACTGCATGGCCACAGAGAAAAGTCATGGGTATATGTATCTTTACTTTTATGTTATATCACACACAAAAATCTATTCAAGATGCATTATACATCGAAATGTGGAAGATAAAGTATTAAACAGTTTATAAGAAAATATAGGAAAACATTTTTGGTGACTTTGATGTAGTCTGGTTTTCTTAAACCAGTCCCTCAAGAGTTCTGAGCAGCAGTAACTATACAGGAATAAATTACAGTCAAGAGGCTCTATACATTAAAAGGCATCCCTAGGATCATGAAAAGTCAAATCACATATAGGAAAATATATGTATATATGACAAATGACTCAGCCAGATTTGATATACAACAACAAATATAACAAAAAACAAAAACTTCCAAAAATCAGTAAGAAAAAGACAGGAAACAGAATAAAATACAAAAGATTTGAATAAATAATTTGCAAAAAAGAGATACGGACATCCAAATGAACAACAAACTTTAGTAGTAATCATGGAAACACTAAAATCAGTATGTAATCATATTCCATAATCAAAAGATAGATAAAATGAAAAAATGGAAAATATCAAGTGTTGGTATATGTGTAGTAACCAAAACTCTGCTGAAGAGAGTATAAATTGGTAGAATTACTTTGTAAAAATATTTAGTAGTATCTACTAAAGCTGGGCACAACTGCCCTCAGCATTGGAGATGGGTCCTCATGTTGACCAAATGACAAAGAAGAGAAGATTTATGGAAGGATAACTCATACTAATCTCAAATTATATAACTTCAAATAATTCACAAACAAATACAATATGAAAGAAACTCAAAAACATAATATTGAAAAAAGATGGGTATAAAAAAAGGACGTAGAATTAGATTCCATTTATACAAACTTTATATGAGGTTTAAAGCAAGTAAAATTAACTTATGCTATTTAAAGTCAAAACAGGTTATCCTAAGGGAAGGAAATGACTACGGTGGGGCGGCTACGAGTCAAGCCTATGGGGAGCTGCTAATGTTCTTTTCTTGACTAGAATGCTGGCTACACAGGTGTGTTCATTTATGAAAATCCTACAAGCAGCACAGTAACAATATGGACACTTTTCAGTGTATACTTAAAAAAATTCTTTGGTGGAAAGAAGAGATGGATAGGAGTCGTTGGAGAAAAAAGTAATTTTTACAAAGTCTGGTAAGAGTTAACTTTCTTCTTTGGGAGCAGCTCTGGGAAAGCTGGTAAGGTTAAAAATCAAGAGATAAGAGTACCTGACTTAGGTACTCTTACATTTATATGTATTTAACAGGTTGGCTGTAGATAATAATGATGTCATTCCGTTTCGAATACCATCATATTTCCCAGGGTAACAGTAGTGCACTAAGAGAAAATGGTAACGGACTTGTCATAATGGATCCCAACAGTGCATTGTTCAGGACACATGCCAAGAAAATGACAAATCATCCATTCCCATCTTGTATAAAAGGAGCAACATAACAAATATCACAACTCCCTCACAACATGCTAGTGAAATTCTACCGTGAATTGATGAGAGAGCAAATGTTTAAGATTTAAGGCAAGTCTGTTTGGGAAGTCAGATTCTTTGGTCTAGTCAGAGACGTGATGCTTAAAAGGAAAAAGGAAATCAAACATGGCGTTTAAAGACTGAGTCCCAAATGGCATGGACATAGAGGAGACTAAAAAGGAAGAATGACTCATCACATCCTGTTAAATGCACTAAGAACCACAAGGTGGACTTAGGTCTCATAAAAGGGAGGGAAAAATGGCTCTAGATATCCTTTCCTCTCCAACAGTCCCCAGCTTGGCAAATCCCTAATCTTGTTTAAAGGCTAACTCAAATATCAATTCCTTATACCATCACTCCTTCCCTCTCCCACAGACGATAGTTGATTTCTCACCCATTTTTGTTCTCCCAGGACTTTGCACAATCTTCATTATACTTATTATGCACTTATCACTCTACAAATTGCATTTTTGGTGTCTGCATAGCTGTCTACTTCCTCTACTATGTAATTATGTAACCTCGGGGGCAAAGGCTACATCTTAACAATAACACAATCATTTAAGATGTTTTAATAGTTTTATTACAAAAGGAATACATACACATGGGGAAAAAAATCAAAACAGCACAAATATAAAAGGAATGGATAAACAATTCCTCCCCATGATCTAGGCCTGTAGTCAGAAAACTTTTCTTGCAAAGGGCCAGATCGGAAGTATTTTAGGTGTTGCAGTGACATACAGTCACTGTCCTAGCTACTCAAATCTGCCGGTGCATCAAAAAACAGCTAAAGATGATATGCAAAAACAAATGAATGTGGTGGTGTTCCAATCAAACTTTACTTTGGAAAACAGGCAGCAAACCAAATTTGTTTATATATTTGTTTATAGGCTGCCCGCCCCTATAGTACGCAATGGTCTCATGTCCCAAATTAACAACTGTTAAAAGTTTCTTATAAAATGTATTGTTAGTTGAGTGTACCCTTTATGCAGCCCTGCTAAACAAAATGCACCTTTTAAAGACAGCAAAAATGCACAGTGATTGACCTGTGCTAGTTTCTTCAAAGAGGGAAAAAAAATCCTAAGTCACTTTGTTTTTCGCCATAAAGAAGAACAAGCATATGTGGTTAGGTAAGCTACCAACTACCTTTGTTGAGCATCTACAGAGTCAAAAAAGAAAACAAATACATCCAAGACTGTGGGGCCCCCACATCTCCTCAAATGTATAGTTTTCACCAGGAATGAAATTACTAATTCTAGTTGTATGCCCAGATGTGCCTATAAAATTAACCCTCTGGACATCTAAATTACAACATAAGCTCGAACACAGTCTAGGCTTTCGTGGGCTGCCAGAATCTAACCACTAGGGTGAATACTGTTTCAAAAGTAAAACCCATTCCAAGACAAAGGAAAAAAAAATCGAAATACCTTTCTCTTTGTAAAGTCAGAAGTCACATGCACACACCTTCAAAAGGGGACTGTGGTGGCTACTGGTTACCCTGAGCCCCACAATCTGGCATATGTGTCGGGACTTTTAGTAGTAAGACATGGTACCTATGAAAAGAAAACTAGAACTTATACCAACACTTAAAAAAAAAAAACAAACTCACGAGTAGGAAAAGTTCTAGTCAGTGTAAGATCAAGTTCTACTCTGGAACTTGTCAAAACACTGATGAATTACAAGTTCTACCTTGTCACTGGATTTGCTCAGTTTCTCACTCTGCCTCTGATTCTCTCTTTGGTTCTCTTGGTCTCCATGCTTCTGACATAGCCTCTTTGCCCCGCTCCCTCTCCCTCCCTCCTGCTTCTCCCTCTCTCACTTTGGTTCTATCATAGTCTTTTGGTCTTTCTCTTTCTCTACCTCAGCCCCTCTCTACCTTCTCTTTCTCTGGTTGCCTTTGATTTAAACAATTCAATCAGCCACGTTCTTTTCCACAGCCACGTGACACCTTCTAATGACTCACGTTCATGGGTAAGGAGTTTCAGGTAGAATACGAATGCCTGACTCACAATGTATACATATGGCTAACGGTATGCAGTGTGTGTGTATGTATATGAATATGTACATGTAGGTAAACACGTAGATGAATGTCAAGATCAAGCGAATGTCTGAGATTTAAATTGAGATACATTTTTTCTTTGTTGAGATTACAGGTCACCAGAATGTCTAGTGTATTGTATACAGTCTTGGTGCAAGTAACTCTGTCTCTTTTCTAATTAAAGAAACTGATGAGGAAAGGCCCAGAATGTCTGCTATCACACAATCAAGAAGAAAAAACACAAAGTGACCTTACCACCTCTTTCATCAAAACTATCTACGAACACTAGTTATTGGAGAGAGATTTTTCTGGGGTCAAATTTAGGTTCCTTGAATGAAGCATAATGAAGCTTATAAGGTTCATAATCTTTTTTGTTAAGTTTAAAATATTTTGGGGGGTGCCTGGATGACTCAGTTGGTTAAACGTCTGACTCCTGATTTTGGCCTAGGTCATGATCTCACAGTTTGTGAGTCTGAGTCCCCTGTTAGCTCCACACTGATAGCACAGAGCCTTCTAAGAATTCTCTCTCCCGCTCTCTCTGCCCCTACCCCACTCATGCTTTCTCTCTCTGTCTCAAAATAAATAAACTTAAAAAAATTAATTAAAAAATAAAATATTTTAAGTAACAGAAATAGCATATATTCATAGAAGAATCACCAAAAACCCCACAATTTAAATGATAGTTAAAAAGCCATAATCAATAACATTTTAGTCCTATTTTTCCAAATTTTTCTACATTTCTTTTACAAAAATAGAATTCTATTCAACAAAGTATACTGAGCCTCTATTACGTACCAGATGCCCTCTTATATATTTAAGATATATACACAACAGACAAAGATTTCTACCTTCATGGAACTTAAAATCCTACTATTTTAAAATTTTATGTTTTTAACTTTTGCTTTGCTGTGTAAATTTGCTAAGACATTAAATACAGGTCTACAATACATTTAATGGCTGTATAATATTTTATTACATTCATGCACAAGGTCATGGGTATTCTTGCTTTTGAGGACCAAGAAAAGTCCAAAAAAAAAAAAAAAAAAAACCAAAATCCAAAATCACCCAGCAAGAATTTAGCAAGTATTCGCTCTCAGTGAATAGGTATAAATGCTGTGAGGGCTATATAGAAAAAAAGAACAAAAACACTTTTTAAAGATAAGAAAGGGTCGGGGCGCCTGGGTGGCGCAGTCAGTTAAGCGTCCGACTTCAGCCAGGTCACGATCTCGCGGTCCGTGAGTTCGAGCCCTGCGTCGGGCTATGGGCTGATGGCTCAGAGCCTGGAGCCTGTTTCCGATTCTGTGTCTCCCTCTCTCTCTGCCCCTCCCCCGTTCATGCTCTGTCTCTCTTTGTCCCAAAAATAAATAAACGTTGAAAAAAAAATTTAAAAAAAAAAAAAAAAGATAAGAAAGGGGAGACACATGGGTGGCTCAGTCAACTAAGTGGATGACACTTGATTTGGGGTTAGGTTATGATCTCATGGTTGTGAGCTCGAGCCCCATGTCAAGCTCCACACTAGGTATGGAGCCTGCTTAAGATCCTCCCTCTCTTTCTCTCTCTCTTTCTTTCTCTCTCTCCCTCCCTCCCTCCCTCTGTCTCTCCCTTGCTGGCATGCATGTGGGCACTCTTTCTCTCTTAAAAAAAAAAAAAAGAGAGATGACCTCAGTGCTCTAAGACCTGAAAATGGACAAAGGAGACAGCATAATTACAGATGAGAGATAATATATATTACATATCTGCTAAGTGGACATTGTGGATGTTAGATATACTATGATGAGTGTTATTAACTGAATGACAGTAACAACAATAAATAATAATAATAATAATAATAATAGATCTAATGTTTATTACTATGTACCAGGTACTGTGTTAAGGGCTATATGTTCACCAACCCAATTACAACTGTAACAACCCTTTAAGAGGGGTTAAGAAGAACCCTTTAAGAAGAATATTTTCACATATGAGGAAATAGAGGCAGAGAGTAAGTTATTTTCATGAAGTCACAGAGCTAATAAATGATAAAGCAGTATTTCAAACCCAAGAAGCCTTTTCCAAAGTCTTTGCTACTGATCAATATGATATAATTAAAAGAGTACACCGTATTTTATCCTTAGAACACAAATCATGTTTATGTGGATAACCAAGAAAGATGGTACCAAGATGGTCCCACTACAAAATGGGAATGTAATTACAAAATTACAAAACTACAAAATGAACTATTTGTTTCAACAGTAGAAAAACTGCTTCCCAGGGAAAAATAGTCTTTCCTCTTTCTGACACCTTTTGTGTACATTATCATCTGTCCACCAGCCTGTTTCAGAGGGTCTTACCCCACTGTATTCAGATTCCTTTGAGAAGTTATTGAAAGCTGTGGACCTCAACTCTTTCCAGAAAAAAAAAAAGTACACACAATGTGTAGGCAAGCTCAGAAAGTTCATGGAAGCCTATAGAAGAATCCTCTAGGGAAATGTTTGTCAAACTTTAGTGTGAATAAGAATCATTTGGAGGTTATTAAAACATAAATATCCTTGCTCACTCCCCTACACCCATCAACAGAATGAACACTAATTCTACAGGCAAAATTTACTTAAAACACTTATTTAAATGTGGGGCCTGAGGACCATCCCTGAATGTAGTTTTGGTTGCCAGTTGGAGAACCCAAGCCTGCCCAGTTTAATATCCCTCCACCTACCCAGCAACATGAAGGGCAGGACGAGTACAGAGTAGAGCAGCGTTTCCAAACCAGAGTGACAAAAGTGACTTGATTCTAATCTAGAGAGTGTGGGAAGTGAAGAGTTAAACAGAAGACCTTTGACTTTTCAAACAGGCAAGCCCTGGGTCAGATGACCCATGAGTTTGGGTTCCCGTGTCCTCTCATCCTAATTAGGGAAGATGCCTAGAACCATCAAGCCTTCAGCTATTGGGAAGCCTTCAGGTATTGGGCACAGCATGACTAGCCAATTACCTGATAACACGTCTCAGTAGCCTCATGTTGAAGTGAGTGTCCATGTTGTCCATGATGTCTCTCTAGGGTCAGCAGCCAGCAGGAAGAATCAAACGTCATCTTCCACGTATTCATTCTTCCTGGAGAGCAAGCTGGAGATGGTATGTTGGTGACGCTACATGTGGCATGCATAGGAATGGGTGGACATCATGAAAAGAAGAAAAAGAGGTCAACAACCTGAGAACAGAGTAATGTGGAAAGGAACACAATTACATTTTTCTCTTCATGCCAAGGGTCCTCCCTACCATCACTTGAACTGACTCATGAATTCCCTTTCTAAGAAACTTCAAAATGAACCCATACAAAAGGGCAGTGTGACAGAGGAAAGAACTCTGGAGTCAAAGTCAGAACAAAACTCGAATCCCTGGTTTACCACCTTTCAGCTAGGTAATTTGTGGCAGCTTTCTCTTGAAGACCCAGCAGGGACTGGACTTGGGTCCTCTCAACTCTGACCTTGAAATTCAGCATTTGTTGGTAGCTGAAACCCTATGACTCCTGAGAAGTATACTTTGTAGAAATATGGAAGAAGGATGCTTACCAAAGAAGGAACTCAACCAGGAAGACTGGTGAAGACTGAACCAAACCAGTCTGTGCCAAGGTGGACCCCAGTGCTGACTTGACCTTTCACCAACTTTCTCCCTCATTGTAACACTAAAAAATCACACCCAAAGGTGGAGATTTAACAAGATTTAACAAGATTTAATAAGACATGCAGTGCATGATGAAGCATGTCCTGCCCACTGCACCTGTATGCCGACCTCCTGTATCTCTCCCCACTCTACATGCTTGGATGTCACTTCTTTCCCACCAGCCTCTAGCAACTTTCCTTAGCCTCTGCTCTGAGAGCCAGCCTGAAGGATCCTCTCCTTTGTTCTGTCACCCTTGTGCTTGAGCACAGTTCCCAATAAAAGCCTTGCCTGGAACTCCCATTTGTTCTGTACTACACTACAAGGAGTTCGGTAGTTCTGTAGTAACTCCCAAGGAACTCAGTTAGTAACACTCTGAGCCTCACTTTCCACAATGGTAGAATGGGGATAATGCCTATTTCACAGGGTTGTTGTAAGGATTAAATTAAATAACAGTGATGTTCTGCAATGTGCTCAAAAGACATGGTGACTTTTACTACCATTGTTAAAAGTCAGCTTCTGTTATGTCATGTAAACAGCGTATCTGGGTAGAACAGAGTTGCTCTCATGTTCAACAACCTCCCCTCGGCCTTGTCTCCAACAGCCAGCCTCAATCAGATACAAGAAGAGCAACAGAAGCCATTGATGTCTGATGTACAATTGTCAGCATAAAAAATAACACTTGTATCATTAGGCATTTGCACCTGACTTGAAGTAAATCTTATTGGCACCTTTTATGGTCAATTTCTAAAGGCTAATGATGACCCCTCAAACACCCTCAACCACCTAACTTGCTCTAAAGCCCAGCACATATCACTTTTATCGGTTCTCCTGGACTCCAGGAACCCTGTGCCCACTGGTGGTCCCCAATGGGCAGGAATGCAGGCTTCAGACAAAACATAACTCACTCCTTAACCTATGGCAAAAAAGCCTGAGCAAGCCCAGGTATCCACGGAATTCTGTGTCCTACATTCTAGCCCCCCTTCTTCCAACACCTGGCATGTAAATCTCTCTGCTCAACCAGCCATCCCTCAGCTTCATTTCCCACAACATGTAGGCAATAATACCTGTCCTTCTCATCTCTGAGGACTATGATGATAATAAACTGAAGTATATGACAAAATTCTTCCAAAGCGAAGCATTTTGAACAGTAAAAGGCACGTTACTGATATAAGGTAGTATAAACATATTCAGTAGATCTCAGCAGAAACAGAGACATGACAGCTTTGATGTACATGTAAAAGTACAGGTAGGATTTCCTACAAGAGTATTCAGGTCCTTTTATTCCTACCCGGATTTTAGAGTAAGCCCTATTCTTTCAGTATAACCTCACGTAGTAAGATTTCACCTTTGTTTCTTGCCAAGCTTCAACTATTGCATCTGTAGGGGCCAACAGCCAGCTGCTCCCAAATGTGCTACATTGACATATTGATTATTTTAAATAAAAGTTATCTGAGAGACAACCAGGGTTAAAAGAGCACTCTGACTGCCACCACCCCCGCCCCAACACCTGCATTAGTCTCCAGAAAGCAAGAAATCTCCAACGTGAATGGGAGGTAAAGAGAATCTCTATCACCAGAGATAGGAAATTTGAGCCAAGGAGGTTTGAAACACAACCCTTGTTACTTTTTTACTATTTTACCATCCCAGCCCAAATTCTGTTTAGAATTCTTTACTAACTGCAGCTCCCATAGTTACATTTTCTTTTCCTGTCACTTCCTCACAGATTTATTGTCACTTTGTCGAGAAAGTATAAAAACTGCCCCGGTCATTTCTTGAAGTCTCAATATCATTACTGTGCCTCTGTGTGCACTGTGTTATTTTTTTTATCCTGTTAATCTGCCTCATGTCAGTTTAATTCCTAAACCAATTGGAAGCACGTTGGAGGAAAGAAGGAAACTTCTTCCTCTCCTACACACGCACCTGATCTGAGTGGAGTGTGCACTCTGCAGTGGCCATCATCTTCCAAGGAATCTGGTCCCTCCTCACTGGCCACAGCTCTTCCAGGCCATCACCTCTGGCCATCGTAGGGATGACATGTGGCCAGTTTGCCTTTGGAGACACACGTGCATTCTTCATACTTTTGAGAGGTATGGGACAATAGTCAACATACACAGAGAGGAAAGTCATGGAATTTGCATATACATTTAAAGACATAAAGCAAAGTGGCAGTTGGGTAGCCTGGCTCAGGATGTCTCTGACAGAGTTTACTAAATATGACAGTCTCTGTTTTGAAAACTGTGTTTGAGGAAAAAGTCAGGATAAAAAAAAAAAGCAATGATAATTCAAGATGAGATGTAAATGTGCAAATAAGGGCAATCGTATCTCTAAGGGATGGCATGGGTTTGTTTCTGTTTTTATTTTTGTTTTGGGGGAGACCGATTTTCAATTTCTCATTAGGCATGCAATATACCCATATTCATTCAAAACTGGTATTGTAGATTAAGGAATTTTAATCTGTCCTCTCCACATTTGCTCTTCAGTTCTTTTGCCTATCCCGAGCTATGGCTCTCTCACAACTCCCGTTTTAAAGTTCTCACTACTACTCATGATCCAATTTAAGTATCACCCTTGTCACAAGCCATCATAACCACTCCAGCCAGAAGGCCCCCGTCTCACCTTTACTTCCCTAGCAGTCCTGCCATCAGATGACCTGCTTCTTCTACAGTCTCGTATAAAGGCTCATGACTTTCTACACCATCTGACACACACTTCTTTATCAGTATCCTGAACATACCAGGTGCTCAGCAAATACCTGTAGAATGAAAAGTTAGTAAGACTATTTGCATAATGTTGTTAGTGTTGTCCCTGGCCCATAGTATTCCTTACATATTAGCCATTACTGATACAAATAAGAAAACATTCTAAATACTTTTGTGCCTAATTCTATGGTTTTGTGTCCAATTCTATTCTATTCTATTCATATATTTTTTTTTAAGATAAAGATGTGAATCATCCCCAGGGTCAATTTTTAAAAAAGCTTTTATTTAAATTCCAGTTAGTTAACAGACAGTGTAATGTTAGTTTCAGGTATACAATACAGTATTCATCACTTCCATACAACACCTGGTGCTCATCCTTAATCCCCATCACCCATTTAACACATCCTCCAACCCACCTCCCCTATAGTCAATATTTAATGATATAGAAGGTACAAGCAAATTCCAAAAAGAAGCTTAATTCCTATTCTCAGATTACGCGTTTTGTAGCTAAAGATTGCATGCCTGCCAACACAAAAGTGATATAAAACAAACTAGTATGTCTTTATGTCTTACTAGGAAAAGCAGTACCTGATTTAAATAGTGGGTTTCAAATTTCAGGAATTTCTGTACACATATGTGTATGTGAATAAAAGGGAGATGGGTATTTCCTATCATGTGAAATAGAAGGTTTGCTCACTGTCAAGGACACAGATCAATGTATCATCCTTGTTTCCCCAAAACTTTACTCACAAGTACAAAGAGCTCAATACCCTCAAATGGAAGACACTAAAACATTGCCTCTTACCTGGGTGGAGCTCCAGAGAAAAAGCTGACTATGTGTCATCAGAAAGCAGAAAGCACAGTCTAGATTCCTAGAGAGGAGATTCAAACCGGTCCATCTGCCTCCACATCTTATACTTTCTTCCTCTACAGCGTCTTGCTTTCCATGTCACAATGCACTAGCCTTCATACTTAGAGCCAGAGCCCTGATCAGAAAAGAAAAACTACAACTTTGTTAAAGAAAGTCAATTCTACTAAAATTTAAAATGTCAACTGAAAAAAAAAATCTTATACAAATGATCACCAAACCTGGTTTTCACAGCCAATGTCCAGCTAAAATCAGATTTCTTGTTGATTCAGAAATGAATGAACTAAGACTAGAACTCAAAATTTTCCTATGAACTTGTGCTCAGTCAATCACTCAAGTGTTGACTTTTAAGGCTCTCTGAAGATGAAGAGAAGGGACACCTGGGTGGTTTAATCTGTTGCGTGTTCGCCTCTTGGTTTCGGCTCAGGTCACAATCTCAGGGTTTGTTGGTTTGAGCCCCATGTCAGCCTGTTTGGGATTCTCTTATTTCCCTTTATCTCTGCCTCACCCCTCCTTGCTTGGTTTGTCTCTCAAAATAAATCAAAAAATAAACTTTAAAGATGAAGAGGACAGTATGAGAACAATGTAATCACTATTGGAACTAAGGAATGAAATTTGCCAGGTATGTATTAAAAGCATTCCTTTTTCTCAAGATGGAGCATCCATAACCAGGATGTGCCTCTTCCTGAACTCCTCTGAAGTTAACTCATGACGCATAATTTTACAAACAGATCTTAACAGCCTCGGATTTCTATGGCCTACATTAAAATCCACAAGGCAGGCATTAATTTAGGAGTCAGATCAAAAAAGTTTCCAAATTGTGCTCTGTCCCTGACACTCACGTAAGAGCCTGAACATGTGACTTATTCTTTCTGAACCATGGTTTCCTAGTTGGTGTAACATAAGTGATCATTTAAGCCTCACAAAATTTGTGAATTTTTTTTAAATGATGAATATAATGCATTTTCAAAAAAAATACTGTCCTGGTTTAATTGCCAAGGCTGTGTTGATACATGTCAGGTCTAAAAACAGCTGAAGGAGAAGACATACATGTCAAAAAACCATATGGTCATGCAATTTGATAAATGCAACATTAATATCATCATAATGGCATAAGTTATGTATGCAGAGGACTGTCTGCGCAATGTTGCCAGTGAGAAAGAGATGGGGGTAAGAAACTGAAACATACAATTATATTCAGCATAAAAATGTGAGGAAAAGATATTAATGCTTACCACATACTTACCAAGAATTTCATCGGGATTAATGAACTAGTGCTAGTTAGCATTTTGAAACTCGGTGGAACAAAGAATAATACACACAACACACCCCACCAGGCAGTGAACAGAATCATATAAAGTTAGATCATGTATAAAATAAGTTGTGTAGAAGCAACACGTTCCTGCTCCTGACAAATGATCTGTTCGGCATCTTGCATGCTACAGTATTCCCTCATTTGGTCCAAAACTTGCCATGGTTCTCATCAAAAAAGTCTTGCCTGTATGCCAAGGCTGCAAATGTCAATACCTGAATTTAAATAATGGCTCAAAATCTTGAAAATTCCTCTGAACTCACTCTCTCAGTCCCCCTCTCTCTATCTCATACGTGCGTGTGCACACAGACACACACATATACATAATAAAGAAAGGACTGATCACGTGCAAGGCAAAAGGTACATCCTCAAATGGCTGTCCCAAGAGCATCAGCAAAATGCACAGAAAGTAGACAGGAAGAAGAGGAAAAGGAGGTAAGAAAACCATTCAGAATTTTTGGAAAGTTATGTGGGCAGTCTATAATCACCATACCTTTGATTCAGGTGTTAGTATAACCATTAGTCTTTCTACGGCTTTTAGCTAAAGATCGAAGAGACAGATCCAGAGGATGTGTGACACCTATGACCCACTTCTTTCTGGGGGGAGGAAATCAAAGTGGCAAATCATGACCTTCTGATTTTGTTTTCATATTTGGGGTTGATGAACTGTTGTTCCCTTTAATGATCTGAGAGAAACAAAAGTGTTGGAAGTAGCAGGGACACACATGTTTAGGACTTGACAACAACAATGCCCTTTCATGTGCGTCAAGATGTGTCATTCTGTCGATTAATCCTGATTGGCACTGACCTTGCTTTACAGATGAGAAATCGAAAGTCAGATTGTGTCAATTTGCCCAAGGTACGTGACAAATAAATAGGGTTAGAATTCAAATCTCCCGTTTTTCATTTCACCAAGTTGCCTCCATTTGAGAGGTTACTTCTGATTCTACGCACTCCAATTCACAAAAATAATAAGTTTATCTCCCCCAAGATGCTGAAACAGATATATCTGGCTAGATGAAACGGATTATTACCTCTGCTCCTGAGGACAGAGAGATAGAGAGTGAGAGAGGGAGCGCGAAGGTATGGGGTGTGTGGGGGGTTAAGATTAAGAAATGACAGACTTCAATCAAGAGAAAGCTCACGAGTTAGCAGACTTTGAGTGCTCAAACATTGACAGCCACCATACCTATTACTTACTACAATAAGTAACTTTAGTAGACTTCCTTCCTGCACATAACCCATCCAAGATTTGAAAAACATTGTCCCTATATGACTTGTAATCATCAGCATCTGGCCATGCTTGCAACACACACACACACACACACACACACACACACACACACACACACACACAGGCAATACATCTTAGTAAGTCCTTAAATACACAAGTATCTGGTTTGCCAAAGATGCTTTTTCCCCCTCTCTCATTCTGTTTGAAATCTTTCAGGACAAGGTAAGGGATAATTTGCAGCTTGGATAACAATATGTATTTTTAGACCAAAGTTCTTTACTTCGTACTGGATGTGTTTGAAACTTCCCTTTACAGCCAGAAATTCTAAGTTAACTACTTGAAGAAGGAAGAAAGTTTTAACAATTTCAAATTTAAGCAGAATGAATAATTTTAGTGGTAATGATACTAAGGATGTGCGATTGTTAAAGAAGGCAGGGAGAGCAAAGGTCTCCAGGAGCTCCATGGAAATTATCTCTGCTGCAACTGTTGAAGTAAACGTGTATATGAACAACATATGAACCGGAACCTGTGTCCTCAAGGCTACACACTAGGGTATTCTGGATGCTCTCAGGACAGAACTATGAAATACAAAATGTTGTTACTGTGATCTGCATCAATACATTTTTAAAAAATGTTTAACGTTTATTTTTTGAAAGAGAAGAGGGTGTGAGCCAGGGAGGGGCAGAGAGAGAGAGAATCCCAAGCAGGCTCCATGCTGCCAGCACAGAACCCAATGTGGGGCTTGAACTCACGAACCATGAGATGATATTCTGAGTGGAAATCAAGAGTGGGACGCTTAACCAACTGAGCCACCCAGAGGCCCCTGCATCAGTACATTCTAAACCCATGTCCCATAGAATTCCTAATGAACAGATTTTATCTTACAATACTCGAAACTTCCATTTCAGAAGCTCACAATGTGCCTAACTAAAGTACCACGTCTCTGGGAAGGTTTCTGGCAATTATTCTACAAATGAAAACACAGTAGTAGGTGCTAACCAGGATAATCTGTGCATATTCAAAGAGCAATCTCTCTGTTTCTTGATTAAATCCACCACTCACTTATGTTTATTTTTGGTGTGCCCTTGTTCCTAATGTTCTCAATGTCTGCTTGATGGCAGCCTAGAAAACTTTCACACACTTTGTTAATGGTCTTCAATCGTAAACACCAAAGCTGTTGTTTTCTCTGCCCACGAGTTTCCAGGTTCACTTTAAATTGACTCTCTGACAGTGAGGAGCGGCAGATTTCTTCCCCAAATTCTAAAACGTCCTCTGACATGGCCAAAAGTCACTGGCTTTCATCCCAAGCCCACCACACATACTGTCCCCAGTGTCAGCCTCCTGTGATCTATGGATCCCTTCACCTCATAAAGAAGGGTCAATCCTTTATGTATGCTCTTTGCCAAAGGAGGGCACACAGTGGGGGAGGACAGGGGGCTGCTGTCACTGGTGTACTGATGTTTCTAGGACTGGATCACACTGGAAAACAATCAACCATTCTCCAGCTGCAAAAGCCCCAGCTCTAAACATACACATACACACACACACGCTCTTAGAAGGTCGTGCAGACTCTCTCTGTAACTTACATCTATCTCCTGAATGCCCAGAGGGAGGGACTGCACCAAAGGACAATGCCTGTCACTGCAGTTCTCCACTTTCAATTCCCTTACTAATAATTCATCTTGGACTTACTGGAGCCATGAGTAAGTTTGCAGCAAGTACAAGGGAAATCCTTCCTGAGAATGTCAGATTGCCCTAAAAGTTAACCCTCTCACCCCCACATCCCAGGTACTTAATAACAAATCCACTCTTTGTCTGGGCTTCAGACCATGGTGACAGAGTGTAGGATTTACCTGCTAACTCAGAAGTTTCTTGCAGGGTTGGGGCTTGGAGAAGATGGAGGGCCCGGGGGAATGGAAGCATTTTGGAGGTGATACAGCTCCTGGCAGGAGTCCGGCAGTGGCTTCTTTCTGCACAGTTCCCAAGTCAGAAGCCTAATAGGCCCCTCCCCACCCGACGCACCAACACACTTTAGCGCTTACCCCCCTCACCCCTCACCTCTACGATCGCGCCTCGCCGCCACTTCGGGACTCAAGACGCGGTGGTGGTCACCCAGGTGGAGTGGCCTTTGTGTGCGGAGACCCGGTCACCGCCAACGTGCGGATCGTCAGCTCAGCTCCTCCAGCCCCGCAGCCCGTAGCTCTTGGTTACTCTAGCAGAAGAGTTCCAGGGTCCCGCTGAGCAAAGTCCCCCGGGGCTTTCTCGGCAGCTCGACTCCGGCTCCCCGCGCAAAGCCCGCCACTCTCCGGGAGGGGAGGGAGTGGCCGCAGCCCGGCCTCGCGGCTTCGGGCGAGGGCGTCTCCCGGGCGGGGCCCTGGGACCGCGGGACACCTCCGGCGCCGCCGCCGCAGGAGCCCTGGGCGCCGAGGACCCACAGCCCCGCGCCGGTGAGGAGCGCGCTCCCCGGGCGGGGGAGCCGCCGCCGGCGCCCACTTTTCCCGTCGCGGGAGCTGAGAGCAGCGGAGAGCGGGCCGGAGCGGAGGCAGCGGCGCGGGGCCCTCCGCCGGCCGGCCGCGGGGGGCGGGCACTCAGGACCCCAACTGCGTCCGAGTTGGGCCGCGGAGGGGGCGGGCGGAGGCGGCGCGGGGCGGGGCTCTCCGCTGGCCGGCCGGGGGGCGGGTCGGGCGCTCAGGACCCCGACTGCGTCCGAGTTGGGCCGAGGAGGGGGCGGGCGGGGCGGAGGCGGCGTCGCGCGTTGAATCCCGCGCGCCACGTGGGCGGGAGCCCGAATCTGGCGACCCCGGCAGGCGCGGTCTCTGAGTGGCGGAGACTCCAAGTCCGCGCCCTGCTCTCCCCACGGCTGGGAGCGCCTGGGACCCTCCCCTCCTGCTCTCCGCCCTTCCCTTTGTTCCCCTTGTGTCCTCTCCTCCTGGAGTCCAGACTTCCTCTGCAGCCAGGACTCTTGCCAGTCTCTTTGGCTGGAGAGGGATTGAGGGATTCCTTGTCTTTCCCTTTAGTCTCTGTCATTTGGAACCTTGATCTAACCCAGAGCACAGGCAATGTATCTTGGCCTGGGACGGTCGCCAGAGGGACAGTAGAGGGAATGGTGTGCGGTTGTATGTGTGACGATAGATAGATAGATATTCCATCATCTATCTCTCCAATGATGGTATGTGTATCTAGAGGTTTCTCCATCACTCGCCATGCTTTGCTCCCTTTTCGTGATCTTCTATAACATTCATTCTAAACCCAGTCTTTTTGCATAACTCATTTGAAAGAGCACTTTGCTACTAGCCATGTTCTAAATGTTTTGTGAACATACCCTTCCACCTTCTTTAGGACAAGACAAAGTCCTGGGTGAAACAAAAAAGGAGCTCAGACTGTGGGCGTGGGACCATTTTGGCTTTTGCAAACTATTACAATCCCGTGGCTTAGCACAAAATCCAAGATTTAATAGGAAATCAGGAATATACTAGAGACATGTATTGATTGCACCTGTTATAATAGTTGAGTAGGTTCACCGGTTCCTTGTATCAGTCTTTACCCTTCTAGTAAGAGACAAGCCTTCTGAAATCTTGGGATAAATTTTCATACAATTTGCAGCCTTATATTTGTTTATAAATCTGCCACTGATTTGCTGTGATATCTCAGGAATCATCAGCTTGGTTGCTTAAACTTGAAAATGAAAGGGTTGCAAATGGAGAACATTCCACAAAATAAAGGACCAATAGAATTAAAAATGTCATCATCCGGAAGGACAAAGAAATTGAAGAACTGCCCCCAGTTAAAGGAAATTTAGGAGACAAGAAAACAAATGGCAGGATCCTGGATTGGTTCCTAGACCAGGAAAAGGACATTAGTGAATCAACTGGCAAAATTTGAATCAGGTCTACAAATCACTTGACAGTATTAAATCACATTTAATTTCCCAGTTTTGAAATTGTACTACGGTTGTATGTTTTTTATTTGTGGAAGCTGAATAAAAAGTATACAATAATTTTACTTTTGCCACTTTTGTAGTCTGGTACTATTTTCAAATGAAAGTGAAAAAAATGGCCTTAAAAAATATGACGAAATGATTAGATTAAATGACCTTTAAAACCTTTTGGAGACCAGAATTCTTCGACTGTGGGAGTATAATATAATATCTTCCAAACCAGTTCTCATGCTGCTGCTGTTATAAAGTTCAAATGGAGATTTTAGGGAGGAAAAATGACTTCGGAAATTGCAAAGCATTTTTTAAATTCTAAAACTTTTCAAATTGACAGTTTATTTTTAGAAGGGTGAAATGCCTTCAGATTCCTGCACAGCCTTCACAAAAGTAATAACACTCCTGTATGCACATGTAAGCACCTAATATTCAAAAAATAAGTGTCAGAAAGGCAATAGCCACAAAAACAAAATAGTAAAAACATCTTTTAAATATGTACTTTGTTTCCTTTGCGGTAACTTCATTGAAAAATATGATGGGACCACTTTATTTTTTTTTTTTATTTTTTTTTTTTTAAATTTTTTTTTTTCAACGTTTATTTATTTTTTGGGACAGAGAGAGACAGAGCATGAACGGGGGAGGGGCAGAGAGAGAGGGAGACACAGAATCGGAAACAGGCTCCAGGCTCTGAGCCATCAGCCAAGAGCCTGACGCCGGGCTCGAACTCACAGACCGCGAGATCGTGACCTGGCTGAAGTCGGACGCTTAACCGACTGCGCCACCCAGGCGCCCCTGATGGGACCACTTTAAAGAAAACAGGGGAACCATTACTTAATAATCAAACCTTTTTTTGACTTCTGTAAGATGTGTTTTTGGAAGAATCTTTTTTTTTAATGTTTATTTATTTTTGAGAGAGAAAGAGCATACATGGGGGAGGGGCAGAGAGAGAGCAAGACCCTGAATCCAAAGCAAGCTCCAGGTTCTGGGCTGTCAGCACAGAGCCCCAGCTGGAGGTGGAACCCATAAACCAGGAGGACATCATGACCTGAACCGAAGTCAGATGCTTAATCCAGTAAGCCACCCAGGTGTCCCTGGAAGAATCTTCAGATTTACTCTTTAGATTAATATGAGCAAATGTAAGCAAAACAGCCATCTCAGCCATTAAATTTCAGTGTTTCTATGAACAAGAAAGTGTCATAAATGGTAGATTAGTTCAATCATTAAAGGAGCCTAGAATATTCTTCCCAAAAATACCCATACTACTCATGAATAAGAGCTTATCCTTGGAAAACAGACCTGTAGTCCTTCTCCCTCTCTGAGCCACAACTACTATTTGTGAAAACCCAGAAAACCTGTTTCTCTCTTTTCTCACAATGGTTTTAGAAGTTCACAGATGCATTTGTTTAGTGTCGTTTCTAAAAGCCTTCCTACCTCCTCTCTAGGCATGATAAATGTGTGAAAATTATTTCACAGCTGGGAAACAAGATTGCAAGTAGGTCCCTATACAAATATGGAATTTTGTTTTACCCATAAAGCAAATGAAAAAAGAAAGAGAATAAATACATTGGAAAGATAAGAACTAATGTTGATTCTGAAACAATGTTTTTAATATTCTAGTCAGAGATTATTGATTATCTGCCTAGCATAAAAGTAAAAATGCATATCCAGACTGAAATAGTTCCCAGAAAAAATTGGTAAAGATACACATGCTTTGTTTTGTTTTGGTTTGGGTTTTCCTCCATATAAATGTTACTTTCCCCAACCTCCCAAATACACTTTCTAGGACAATTCACTTATAGATGTGGTCCAAAAATTCATTTATGGAAATTTACTGAAGATGGGCATTTTTTGATGTATATTTAAAAATTTTAACTGTATTTTGCAGAGCTGTTGTGGATTTACCGAAGAATTACAAGGATATTCAAAGAGTGGGATCTTAAGGTGGGCATTCCTCGGTAAGAGTGGCAGGAAGAGGCAACCTGGGACCGTTGCCCACCTTGTATCAAGTGAACACGCAGTAACTCAATGTGGAGTTTCACTCATAAAGAAGCCGGTCATTGTCCCTACCTCCAAGACCAGACCAGTGGGTCAGATATTTTGCCCACAGGGCGAGGCAGCCCAGAGAACAGAGCTCTAATCTCATCTCTGATCCCCAAGAAATTGATTGCAATTTCAATGAAGTACAGAGAAGTTCAAGCCTAAGAGCACTCTGAAAAGCAGTAAAAGTCATGGTGAAAGGCAATTGGGAGGAGACCTATAGATTCATTGGTGACAAAGGCTACCGGGGAGTTGTCCTCATTTTGGTGGAGACAAATGACGACAGTGCCAGCTGGGAAGAACTCTCGAGTCAAATATCAGTCACAGACCTCAGGAACTATCCCTTGAAAGGAGTCTAAATTTGATTGGATTAGTCTGTAAAGGAATTTACCTCTCAAGGAACTATTGAAAACAACCGAGCAACTAGTTAGCAATTTAGTGGAGCTAACAACTGTGTGTGATTAGGAAAAGAGAGTGCTCCACCATAAGCACCATCATCCTAGGGTAACTGTGGACAAGTCGGTGTACCCTGAAGAGCAAATCCGAGGCTTCACATTGGGTGTGTGGTGGGGTCCTGGGGTTGCGGGGAAGATAGATTTAGGAAAATAATTCGGACAGTTAACAAAGAGACAAGCAAGCATGATAGTAATATTAAGGCCTGGGAAGAGAAAGAAAGTGCTAGAATTGTTCCAATGTATTATTTAAAATGTCACACACACACACACACACACACACACACACACACACACACACACACAAATACTGGAGCCCAGAAAAAATGTGGAAAAGAATAACCCATATACTAGGGAAAAAAAAAAAAACAACAGATTATGGAAAGCGCCCGTGAGAACATTCAAGTGTGCCATATTTCTTTTTAATTGAAGTCTAATTAACATACAATATGGTATTAGTTTCCCATGTATAACATAGTGATTCAATAATTCTATACAAAATAAATATAATCATCACAATAAATATAATCACTATCTATCACCAAATAATGCTATTATAGTATTATTGATTATATTCCCTATGCTGCACTTTTCATCTCCATGACTTATTTATAACTGGAAGTTTGTACCTCTTAATCCCCTTTATCTATATCAACTCTCTGCCCCCCCCCCCCCCATTTCTCCCCTCTGGCAAACATCAATTTGATCTCTGTATTTAAGAGTCTGTTTTTGTTTATTTGTTTTGTTTTTCAATTCCACATGTAAGTGAAATCATTTGTCTTTCTCTGTCTGATTTATCGAATGTCAAATTTAACAGATTTAAAAAGTACTCATTAGAGTACTCATTACTCACTAAAAGTACTCATTAGGGAGGCCTGGGTGGCTCAGTTGGTTAAGCATCTAACTCTTGATTTCAGCTCAGGACATGATCTCATGGTCATGTTGGATGCAGCCCCCTGTCAGGCTCTGCATTGGGCATGGAGTCTGCTTAAGAATCTCTCTCTCCCTCTCCCTCAGACCTTCCTCTGCTCATGTGCATGAGTGCTCTCTCTCTCTTTCTCTCTCTCTCTCAAAAAAAAAAAAAAATAGTCATTATAAATATGCTCAAAAACACTAAAAGAAACACTGATTAAAGTTAAAAAAGTATGATGATATATCAAATAAATAATATCAAAAACAGAGACAGAAATTATAAAAAAGAACCAGATGTAAATTCTGGAGTTGAAAATTACATACAATCAAAAATAAATTCATTGGAGTGCTCACCGGTAGATTTCTTCTGGCAGAAGAAAGCATTTGATGACATTAGATAGATGTACAGAGATTACACAATCCAAAGAACACAGAGAAAAAGAGGAATAAAGAAAAATAAACAAAGTTTCTGATAAATGTGGGACACTATTAAGCTCCCCAGCATGTTACAATGAGAGTACCAGAAGGAGAGGAGTCATAGAAAGGAGCAGATAAAATATTTAAAGAAATAATGATAGAAAGCTTTCCAAATTTGTTTGAAAATTTCAATCTACATATCCAAGAAACATAACCTTATTAGATTTTCCAAAATATTTATTATGGCATGGCTTAAAACACACTATTAAATCAAAATAATCTTGAAATTGCCTAGCATATTTTATTTTTGTTGTTCCATTTCATACATTAGTCTTGAAATGAACCATCCCCAAGCAAACCCTGTAGTTCTCTAACATACTAATCCAAATTAAACAAAACAAAACAAAACAAAACAAAAAAACATGATGTATCAAATTCACAAAGCCAACTCTGTAAAGCATAAACGGAAAGAACTAATTGGAGAGCCCAAATTGTTCATTATAATTTCTTTGGGATCATTAGCTAGAAGAAGGGCAGCAAGAGAGGTGGACATCTTTCCAAATGTTTCCCTAAGGAATAGTGACAGGCCATGTCAGGAGAAGACATTAGTTCTTTTCATCTAGTTTCAAAGAGCTTATCCAAAGATGAATGAGGTTAATTGAAGCCAATTCACTAGATTTAGGGGCCTACTGTTTCAACAGAATATATTTGTATAAATTGAGTAGTGGCCTTTGCAGTGGCAGAGAAGTAAAGTCCCTTTCTCACAGTAGTTTTTGAGTTGACATAGTCTTCAACTGGAGGAGAGGAGAGATTTCAATGGTAAATTAAGTTCAAACTTTTGACTCAACTTGGATTGGATATTCTAATTTTTGATTGAAATTTGCTTTGTGACTTAAAGTGAGATTTTCTCTTCCCAAAAAATGAACATAAAAGTCATGAACCTGGAGGATTTTTACTCAGGGCCAGAAAAAGATCTGCTCCTCAATATTGTAAAGGAATAATGAGAGATAAAATAAAGTTGCATTTTGATTATGCCATAAGTCATGCTTAATCAATATACTGGTTTCACACATGTTGCATCTTAAACAATTTGCCTCAAATTCAGGATGCTTAATGAGCCAGAGCTCAGCTAATAGCAAGTCTGTTCATGGACAAATGCCAGATTTTCAAGGCGGCATCAGCTGTGAGTGTAATTTTTAAAACCTTTTGTAATGATTTGGAGTAATTTTGCAACGGCAATTCAGCATAATGAATGAAGATTTTCTGCCTTTCAGTGTAATCCTTTTTTTGAAGTCTTAACTCTGCCATACTTTAGTTGTGTTGTATAGAATGCATTACACATTTCATAGGACCATGTAATGAACTACTGGTGTGGGTGATTTTTAATATAGACGGGATGCAGTACTACAAAATTATCTAAGGGTATTAATGTCTGAGTGAAATATGAATTCCTGCTTCTATCCATGTACTTGTAATATGACCTTTGGCAAGTTGTTACTTTCTCTGAACCTCATTGCCTTCTACTTAAAGTGACTGCCCTACATTCCTACAGAATGTGTGTAGACTGAAAAATATTAATATTTGAATAACACTGAAGAGTTTAAAATGTTTTAGAAATTCGGGACACAATGGTAATTTTAAAAGATTCTAAAACAATATAGTATGAACCCTGACTGGAAACATTCCATAGCGCTTTCAATGGCAGGAGGCAATTCTAAAGGTTATCAGCCATATCTACTCCCTCCTCCTCATCCCATTTTTATCCTTACCCAGATGCTATTCATCCCCTAAATGTCTCAGGCACAGGTATTTATCAAAACAACAGAGATGCCAAACACAGATTCTCAAAAATCTATTTCATTTTTAGAAAGAAGAGTTCAAAAAAGCAAACAATAATATTTGTATTTATTTTATTTATTATTGTATCTGTCATTTATTTACTAATTTACTTATTCTATTATGTATTACCTGTTATTTATAAAAATGGATGGAGAGTGGGGGAATTTGGGAGATGTTGGCCAAAGGCTACAAACTTGCAATTATGAGATGAGTAAGTTCTGGGGATCTGATGCTCTGCATAGTGGTATTGTATACTTGAGATTTTCTCTGTGAGTAGACCTCAGGTATTCTCACCACACACACAAAAAATGGTGACTATGTGAGGTGATGGAGGTGTTAACCAACTTGATAGTGGTAATCAACCCAGGATGTATTGGTACATTATCATCATATTGTGCATCTTAAAAAAAGTCACAGTGTATGACTGAAATATATATAATTTTATTTGTCAATCATACCTCAGTAAAGCTGGAAAACATGTACAAATAAAATTTTGAAAAAAATAGAATAATGGGAAAGAGTAAGCCATGTGACAAGGGAGAGTGTCTTAGGAAATAGAAATAACTGCCATGATGCTAAGAAGAGATGAAGCTAAGAAGGATAAAAGCTAAGAGATGAAGCTACAGAAGGATAAAAGAGAACAGTGTGGAGAGCACAGGGTGAAAAACAAGGACAAGGGTATTAAATAATAGTAGGCCAATATTCAGAAGGCATATCACATGGGTCTTTGTAGGTTAAGGCAAGGAAAAGGATCCTACCTGTAAAGAACTTAAAATTTGGTGGTGTGTTAAGTACAGCCATAAAAAAAAAAATCATATTAGATAAACCAGCTAGGGATTGAATCATTATAGTTTATCACATTAAAAAATTAGTTTTTACAGTTCAATCTAACTTATTTATGGCCTATTTTGAGCCAGGTCACGTAAAAGAAACAAACCTATAAATGACAGTTTGGAACAAAGTTCCTACTTGGAAGAACTCAACCCAGGTAAGATATTACATTGTGAATATAATGGTGGAGACAAGCACAGGGATGTACGTAGATGGACCAAATCTGGTGTAAGAGGAAGGTTTCCTGGAGGAGGCAGCTGAAAAAGAAGCAAAGGGCTTTACAGATCAAGTGAATAGCTTGATTAATGATATGGAATTATAAGACCCCATGAGGCAAAATGCAAAAATCAGTACTGCTGAGAAAAAAAGTGAAAAGCATGAATTACACAATTCTGTTTTGAATGGTCTTCCACTCACCCATTTCCCAAACCACATATATGTGTGTCTTTATCTGTTCTTACAGGCTCAGGCTCAACTCAAATATCACCTCCTCCCTCTCTGAAATATTTTCAAATGCCCATGGAAAGAAATGTTAGCATGTCTTGTGAGCTAATAATGAATTTCCACCAAATGTTAAATTCTATGTAGGTAGGATTCATGTCTAATTTATCTCTGTTCCTACTATGATGCCCAGTAGGGGTTTGCCCAAGATAGGTGGTCGAAAACTTCTACCGAATAAATGAATTAAACTAATCTGCGTGAAGAATCATCTCCAAATTGATTATCATTACTAGCTTGTATCTCAAAATTATTTTCACTAGGTTTTACTCAGTCTTGAAACAATAGTTCCCCAAACTAATTAGGCTATTATAACTTCTATTTGAAAGACATCATTTTCATTATCCCCTTTCAATTCCAACAATACTGCCCCTACTCATTGTTTCTAGAATGTAATGACTATATGGTACCTAGAATTTTAGACACAAACTATACATTAAAAAGTATCTATTCAGTAATCTCAAGTCTGGTTGCACATTTAAATCACTTGCATACTGTTAAAATATCTATTTATGGGTTTTACTTTCTGGAAAATCAATTTAATTGATCTGAGGTGGGGGCCTGGACATTAAAACCATGGTTTCAAACCAATGAACTTCATTACATTGGGCATTATGAAGGTAATTACCTATTACAAATAAGAAAGGCTAATTCAGGAAGGTGAAGTGACTTGCCCAAGAGTCACAGATGAATCTAATTTTAGTAAAGCTCTACCTGGAGGCCAACTCCTTCCTTCCTTCCTTTCCTTATCTCTTTCTTTCTTCTCAAATTATCAAGTACAAGCCTCCTTATTCATGCTTTCTGAATACCCCGTGCCAACATACATACAACACTTGCCCTAAGAATAAATACATGCTGTTCTGAAGGTGACATTTTACTTTCATTAAGCCCACCCAAATGGCCTAAGTTGGAGGGGAATTTGTTTTTATGGCAGAATCAAACTCCATTTCAGAGTCCGGAGATCCTCACTTACCCTGAATCGATAATAAGCTGGAAGAAATTCCAGAGGTAAGCACAACAAAAAATTTTTGTAACAATAACTCTGTACTGGATCTCTTTATCTTTTTTGAGATTGTTGTGAGAATTAAATACATAAGACACATAGGCATTTAGCAAAATTCTTGGGTCACATTTTGTCATGACAATAACTATCATTGTCATTTTGGATTAGTGCTGAGTTAGCAACAGTGCAGGTATACAATGAATGAGTCAAGAAGGAAGTCACATCATATATCTTAGTGACCCTAATATCATTATATATGCATAGTTTTATTACATTCTATATACTAGGTGTTATTACCCCTATTGCGTAAATGAGAAAATTGAAACTCAGAAAGACTAAGTAACTTGCTCAGCATCATACAGCTACTAAGTGATGGAGCTTGGTGTAGAGCTCTGGTCTAACTGCCTTCCAAAGAACATGAGATTTTTAATCACATAAGACTTCCTCATTTTTGTGACAATATTTTGCAAAAGGGTAACTGACCGTTGATTAGAAATGAGGATTCATTGTTGCAAACCTAACAGTTTGAACTTAAAGAAAACAGGCAAACCTTTTGATCTCCCACAAAATTAGCATTTCTGATATTCCAGCCTAAATGTGTCATAGGTATATGCTGTGAACCCTCTGTGGAGGCCAGATTGGTTCATGGTATCCATACACAAAATGTCAATTACTATCTCTTTGCCTTTGGTCATACTATTCACACTACCTGTAATACCATTTATCCCTTTGGGCTTCTCAATTAACCCTTATTCTTTCAGGACTAACTTAAATCCCATGTTGACATTTCCAGTCTATCTAAACCTCTCCTTTCTCTGAGTTCCTATTGCAAGTGTCATTGGAAGATTGAGATTACTGCCTCTCTTTGTGAGATACCTTTAGTTAAAAGTAATAGATGTTAGTGAAACTAGCGTAAACAAGTAGAAGACTTAGAACAACACAAGTGTATCTTTTACAACCCAAGAGACATCATGAATGTGGATCTTATGAGGGACTGGAACCAACAGCAGAAAGCCTTCAAGAACCAAAGCTTTAAAGCTACCTCTTCTTTCCTCTCTCTCCCTCTTTCCCTCCCTCTCTTCCTTATCTTTTTTTTCATCTTTTATGTGTTTTGGGGGGTAAATATTATAAATAAGTGTCCAGTAAAAACTCCCATAATTCAAATATTGTGGGAAAGAGACTCTTACTGACCCAGCTGTATCCAGGTGTCCATCCCTTGTCTACTCAGACTGTGACCCAATCATAGTTGCAGTAGAGCTGTGGGTGTTTTAATTTATGTTTTCACTTGATAAACACTGCAATTTCTACTTTTTAATGTATCATAATTAACTTTGCATAAATGTAAACTTTGCATAAATGAAAAACTTTGCATAAATGTAAAAACTCTTAATGGAATACATAATGGCTTTGACTTATTTTGTGCCCTTTGCAATAGGTACTCAGCATCCTACAGTTGATTTGTTTATCAACTCATTGTGGGGAAGCTGAAGCACTCTGGTATCCTTGAGTCTTAGTAAGTTGGAGGCTATGAAAATAGATGTTGTAACACCCCACACTTTGCCAAAATGATACGGTCAAGCTTACATCCCAGGAGGAAAATCATTGCCCTTGGACAACCAGATCTGAGCAGAACAATAGGACATGGTAGGTAGGACCTGAATTAATCTGACCTTACTACATGAGGAAACAGTCACTCATCGTTACCCTGGAAATGTTAGACGATATTGCCACTATGGAGAAAATTAAAGGGATGATCTTGAAGGTTTCCAAGTGATTCTCAGGTCCAAGTGAACAAACCAGATGAAGAGCATGGCCTAGACTTGGCAGCTCCCGGAAATCACATCTTTGGAGGTCTGGGCTAGGTGGTATGATACTGTGGCAGAAGATGTTATTCCTTTTTTTTTTTTTTTTTTTTGTATTTTTCCAGAGGCCCTTACTTTCTGTAATAGAACAATAATTCCTTATTATGATCAAAATCTACTTAAAAAGGCCCTGAGAATGGCAATTACATCTTACTACTGATGAAGACCTGTGTATCTCTCCCTAGGAAAGGAGGTATTTTACACCTGTATCTGCAGAAAGGGCTATTTTCATCTAAGTGTGTGTTTTTCATGGTGGCTGGTACATGCCTGAGCACATAGTGACCTTTCTACAAAGTATAGTCATTATGTTTGATTTCCAAATGAACCTTGGCTCATCTTGGTTCTGGTTACCAGTCATTGTCCAGTGAATAGTGAAAAAGTTTTGTGGTCACACTGGATAACCATAGATGGAAAATCCAATTTTGTGCATGTGTGTGCAAGTATATAATGTGAACAATTTCTTTCTCTATCAAGGGATCACCAAAATTCAGTAGGTAATATTAGGAGAACCCTTTGAGTAAAGGGGCCTCCCTTCTGACCAAGAATGGGACTATTTGAGAAACCAAACTACTTGTGCAAATTTGGGTAAGTTTTCCTGCAACTCCTATGCCTTCAGGTGAAGTGATAATTTTTACTTTTCATACTAATAACAAAAATAGATTTTTAAAAATATGGGAATTAGACTAACCATGATGGTTGATGCAACAATATCTTAAACAAGACACATGGAATTCATGTATGAAGTTCCTCATTATGGAGATGATGAATACCCCCACTTGTGGTAGGTAGAATTCTTAGATGTCCCAAGTTTCCCAACATTTTGTATAGTCCTTTTCTCTCCTGAAACAGAGTCCATGAGTACGATGGACTCCCTTGATGAAATTATGTGCTACATGGCAAATGGTGATAGGATAGTCATTCCATTATGTTACATTATATTAGACCACTTCACAGCAGACTAAAGAAGAATTAAGAAGCCAGAGATATGTAATCCTATTGCCTGGAAGAAAGCAAATAGCCTTGTTGTAAACTGCCTTTGGAGCCATGAGACAAGGAATTGAGATCATTTTCTCGGAAATGAGGGTTATCCCTGGTTGACAGCTAGCAAGAAAATGGGATCTCAGTAATATAGCTACAAAACAGTGAATTTTGTCAATAATCTGTGAGCTTGGAAAAGGATCCTGAGTTTCAAATGAGAATTAAATCCCTGACCAACATCCTGATTTCAGCATGATGATACCCTTGAGCAGAGTAACCAGTAAACCTGTACCTGCTGAACTCCTAATCTGAAGAAATCATAAGATGATAAATGAGTGTTGTTTAATTCACTGTTTGTGGTAATTTGTTACCAGCAATATAACACTAACAAATGATTAAATAGTCAATAAATTAATTAAATAATTTAATCACCATTTATGGGGAAACCACTACATGCTAAGCATCATGGTAGGTAATGGAGAGTCAGAGTCAAACATGGCCACCACCATCCCCATGCAAATGAGAAGAGATTCTCATTAGGAACCAATTTTCCTGTTAAAAAAGAAGTGCCCAAACCTCTCAGAACAGCATCATACATTTATTAGGGATAAATAAGTAGATTCAGACTGCAAAAGAGCATAACTAGAATTTACACTCAGACTTTGGAGAAGGCAAGGTTATCACAGGATTGAAAATGTTTTCTTCATGTATTGCAACTTTTCTTCTTCCACTCCATTGTTGTCTCTTTTCCTGTCCAAGCCAGGACCAAAGGCACAAGTTCCATGTCATGAAAAAGGTGTCCATCGGGTAAAGAGTGTTCTGATTTTGTGAGATGTCCACATTTGCAAAAGCATTCCTTCTCATCCCCAAAGTCCCAGACTCAACAGCCACAGGTCCCGATTTGTGGCTGTAGAAATCAACTGTGGAGCCCTGGTTTCAGCCCCACCAAGCTTAGATGAGAGTGAATAAATGCAAACAACTCCAGAATATGAGACTGAAGCAGCTCTTTTTAACTTCCACCACTGTAGCTCAGGCGGAGTGGAACCTCTCTCTTGCACAGTCTTTTTTGCACATGCACGGTCTATTTCCACATTTTCACACCTCTGCCATTCCAGATGGCAAAACTGCAAGTATTTTCCTTATACTAGAAGTTTTCAAATCCAGTTTAACTGATACCACCTGAAATAGAATTCATCCTTTGGAAAGTTTTGATTGTTTTTGTTTTGTTGTGTTTTTCCTAACTGACTCAGCTTCTTTATTTGGAGTGATTAGGGAAAACTTATCTTCCTGTGAAGAGACTAATGGTCCAAAATGAGAGAATGAAAGAGAGGAAGAGAGGGAAAGGGAAAGGGAAGAGAGAGAGAGAGAGAGAGAGAGAGATAGGAGAGAGAGAGAGGAAGGGAGAGAGAGAGAGAAGAGAGAGAGGGAGAGAAAGGAGAGGGAGAAAGAGAGAAAAAGAGAAGTACACAGTGAGAGGGAAAGAGGGAAAGAGAGGATAGGGAGAGACACAGGGGAAAGAAAGAGAGAGAGGAAAAGAAAAAAGAGAGAGAAACTGAAAGAAAGCTTATTGCCTCATTGAATAGCTGTCATATATGTGGGAGGCTCAGTGCAGAGCATTATTTACAGACACACTAAAGTTATGTAAGTTCCAGGTTGCTGATGTGACACCTGAGACAGGAGGAGCTCCATCCTGAGCCTAGAAATTCATTTTAACGATACCAATGCCATAGTTAATGGTACAAACACATGTTACCTCTTGTATAAGTTTTTTTTTTTTAATTTCTCCTCATCCTCACGACTTACATACTATGATAGTTTAACTGCCATGTAAATATTAGAGTTAACATAGGTAAAAACCATAGCTCAGTCTCTAGTATAAAAACTCTCCTATACAACTAATATAAATTGTAGTTGTAATTATTATCATCATCATGGTGTTCAGTATACTTGGGCTGAAGGGCAGTTGTATATACTTTAAAGTAGATGTCCTAAAATAAACAAAGAAGAAATATTTTTTTTTATTTTTATGGATGATTCCATCTCTCCACCCCCGAATTATTTCATTCGCAAAATGGCATTCTTCTAATTATCCTCAAAATTATGAAATACAAGCTTAAAAGATCTGATTTTCTTCACATTGTCATTTTCCCCCACCATGTAGTTTCTAGTGTTCTGTGTGCACAGTGAGCCCTGCTCTCCATGTTGAGAAAATTTGGCCTAAAAAGTTAATCTGAGATTGCAATCCTTGTCTTGAAAAGAAAACTTAGATGTGGCATGAATCTTCTGCCTATTTCAATAACGTCAGGGCTCTTGCACCCAAAATGTTTGAGAGATTATAAATTGAGATGTTTATAAATGGAAGAGACAGGAGCCCTTTATAAATATCTGTCACTTGAAGCATCATCATTCTTAAGAATGGTGTAAGTGCTGATGTACAGAAGACACGAGGGGCACTTTGATAAATTTTGATAAGAGAAAGGGTCATTTTAGGGTTTTAGGCAGTAGTAAATAAGTCAACCCATTTCAGCCTGCTGTAAAGACTGGGACCAGATTAAGAGGCAAAATACAACTTGGAATGCTCACCCAGAAGAGTCCCTGCCAGCTTCTCCATGTAGAATTTTATAAAGATATGTTTTAATATTATATTTCTCTGCCATAGTCTATTATACTCAACCCAGGCAACCACCCACCCTGCCCCACACCAGTAAATGGAGCTGACATCCTTTTGCTTAAAGTATTTAGAGAAATTAAACTGTCAACCTTCATTTCTTTGGTACGAATATGTATGTCGCGACCGGCGCGACAAACACCGAGGTCAGGGTCCTGAGGGTAGGGGAATGCAAGAAAAAAGAGAGAAGAGAAAGTTTGGGAACAGGAGGGTCCCCTGGGCTGATGGCCCAAGTGACGGCTTTATTGTTGCTGTACACAATCTTTTATATCCAGACTCTTATGGGTCAGGCCATTCTAAGAATAAACAGGTTTCACATAATCGCTGCCAACCAAAACATTTAGTTCTGTGTTTCTTGTGCATTTTCTAGACGGGTCACAAGACCTTGTTGATAGATTGCTAGCAAAACACAATTCCCATGTTTGTTTCTATCTGACTTGGGGTAGAAAAAGGGAGGTAGCATTACTGCCAACACCTGCAGACCACGGGCTCCAGGAATGAACTTTCTCAGCCTTGACAAGGCTTTCGTATGTCCTTGAAAGTGGGGGAATGGGAGGGGGAACCACCAGGTTGGCTTGAGTCAACAGGGAACGTTGCTCGACCCGGTCTCAGCCTGGCCCTGGCCCGGCCTCCCACATTAATGGGAGGGGGAACCACCGGGTTGGCTTGAGTCAACGGAGAACATTGCTCGACCCGGTCTCAGCCTGGCACCGGGGCCCGGCCCCCCACACATGTATCATTTTTGTCTAAGAGGCTTATTTGAATTTAAAATCATCCTGATGACTCCAGAGTCACTAATATCAGATTTCTATCTTCTGGTGAGACCCAGGATACTGGAGTCCAAAGATCAATACAAACGAAGTCTGACCGCATCAGAGGTGGTGGGGATGGGCGTGGTGGGGGGGGGGAGCTTTTCTTCTTTCCTGACTTGAAATTCTCTAATAAGCTCCAGAGATGACCACTGTTGCTAAGATAGGAGGGGAGAGGCCTGCGAACTGTGCCCCAGGATTATAGCAAACAACTAGGAGCAGAGGAGAAATCGCTCCATCCGTTCAGTTGTCCAAGCAGGTGATCACCCCCAAATCTGCACCACTAAAGATTACTTTGAAAGCAGCAATTTGTGGGGCACCTGGGTGGCTCAGCTGGTGGAGCATCCGACTTCAGCTCAGGTCATGATCTCACGGTTTATGGATTTGAGCCCCGCATGAGGCTCTGTGCTGACAGCTCGCAGCCTGGAGCCTATTTCGGATTCTGTGTCTCCATCTCTCTGCCCCTCCCCTGCTCATGCTCTGTCTGTCTCTTTCTTAAAAATAAATAAACTTTTAAAAAATTAAAAAAAAAAAAAAAGAAAGCAGCATTTTGGTACCTTCTTATCCTTTCAGAAGTCCGAGCCCCATCAAATGGGGACTGATTAATTGGCTTTTACTCCCACCCCTCCTTCATCTACTCCTTTAGTCCTGCTCTGCTCCCTGAGATCACCTTCTAAGTAAATCATTTTATCCAAATCTTTTTGTCAGGGTTTGCTTTGGGAGAAACTGAATCCAGGCATTTCTCCTTTTATGAACTCAAACTCTTCCAGAGCCATATTACTACTCACTAGCTGTGTACTAAATCTTCAATTCAGAAAGCTGTTAATAGGTATTTTGAGGGAGAAGGATAACTTAAACAGTTTTCCTTACGGAAGCATTTATCAGAAACTTAAGTGAATTGTGACAACCCCAGAGGAGATAAAAATTATTAAAAAGCACTTTCCAAATTTCCTTGATCAGAGAATCCTTTTGTTGTGCATTTATCTACCAGGTTGCTGGTGACTTTTAGAGCACTGGTTAGTAATTGATTATGAGAGTTTCAGAATTTGAGAATTTAAAAGGTCCATGCTATGAATGTCAAGGATGAATGTCAGTGAGGTAGAGATTTCCTATTTACAAATAGGAAAGTTCAAGTGTCCTGAAGGCACTGGGATCCACCTTGCTGCTCTACATCCCATCCTACTGGCCAGTCTCATCCCTTGCCTGTCGTGAACGCTTTCTCAACCCATTATAGCTAGTCCTCTCAATTATAAAGTACGAGTACTGATTCAGAACTTCATAGTTCCTTTCGAGTTTTAAGCTTTAAAATTCTATAACTTATTATGGGTTAATATATTTTACTTCAAAGATTGAGTCTAGTAAGAGGGTCCTCGATCTGAATTTATCAGCTAGGGCACTGTCTGCTGCCCAAAACAGAAAAACAACCAAATGATTATAAGCTGTGAAGGAATGTACCAGCTGACAAGGCAAAGCTTAAATGCTTCAGGAATGACCTCAAGTGAGGCTTGAAAACTCTCACCAGGACCCACTTCATTCCATCTTCGCTGCTCAGCTCTGTTCTCTTCCATGTGTTGGCTTTGCTGCCAGGCAGGTATGATCTCTGTCCACTTGTACATCTCTTCTGAATTCCATATACTTTTAACTTCACCTCCAGCTTGAAAGAGAGACCTTATCTTTCCTTCAGAATCAGACAAATACCCAGCGTGAGCCTCTCATTGGTTGGATTAGATTGAATTCCTACATCTGAAGCAATCATTATAGGTAAGAAGGTAAGCTCTCCAATGGTTGAAAATTGGTGTGTGCACCTTAGAATCACCTGCAGAGATTTTAATTTTTTTTTCAACATTTATTTATTTTTGGGACAGAGAGAGAGCATGAACAGGGGAGGGGCAGAGAGAGAGGGAGACACAGAATCGGAAACAGGCTCCAGGCTCTGAGCCATCAGCCCAGAGCCTGACGCGGGGCTCGAACTCATGGACCGCGAGATCGTGACCTGGCTGAAGTCAGACGCTGAACCGACTGCGCCACCCAGGCGCCCCGAGATTTTAATAATACTTATGTTGAGGGGCACCTGCGTGGCTCAGTCGGTTCAGCGTCTGACTTCGGCTCAGGTCATGATCGCAGGATTGGTGAGTTCAAGCCCGTGTCGGGCACTCTGCTCTCGGTGCAGAGCCCTCTTTGGATCATCTGTCCTCCTCTCTCTCTCTCTCTCTCTCTCTCTCTCTCTCTCTCTCTCTCTGCCCCTGCCCCACTTGTGCTCTCTTTCTCAAAAATAAATAAAACACCAACCTTAGACTAATTAAGCCTGTATGTCTGTGACTGAGGCATTAGTATCCTTTGAAGCTCCCTAGTGATTTCAGTGTCTACCCAGACTTAAGAACCATTGTTTTAGACTTGGACTATGATGATTGATGTCCGTTAACCTGAGGAATGTTTCAAAAGACAGATTCTGATTTAGTAGGTCTGATGCAGGGCCCAGGACACTACATTTCTAATAGGTTGCCAAGGGATGCTCATGACATGGTTTATAGTCCACATTTGGAGAAATAACTTGTACTATTCAGTATCATTTCCTGCAAACGTGAATAAGGTCAATTCTACTCAGAACATGTGGGCTAAGAGTGGAGAAGTTGTGACCCACCAAAGGAAATCTTACCTACTTCTGATGGAATTTTCACTTCTACTGTTGAGACTGGAATTTACAGCATCAGCTTTTATAATTATATATAATAGCTCAGACACACCTTCATCTTGTAACTGTCTTTCTAAACGTCAGTACTCTAGTGAATAAGAAGTACCATTAGTGGCCAGTGGACTAGCAGTGGTCAGGAGCCAGGAAGGGTTAAACTTACTTTTATTTCTTGGTTCCTTCTTGTGAAATAATAAAATTGGGCACACTTCTTAAATAAAACATAAATTACAAAAAGTACTTTTAAACATATCTAAACAATAGTGTTTTACTTATAAAAGGTTAGTTTCAATGGCTAAAAAAATTGCTATGTAAAATGAGTTTTTAGAGGGTGTTCTGAGGGTAAAAATTACCTCTTAGTAAAAGGGTAATTATTTTTTCGCAAGGTTATTTACTTAGATTTGGGCAGCAAAACAAAAAGAGGATTCTAAGGTAACAGAGTAGGCCCACCCACCTTTGCATAACCATTATTAGGTGGCAGCTGGCCCTAAGGAGTAGTTTTACTCAAACATGCACTGGGTTTACACTGACCATTTGCAAATGCCTTTTAAAACACAACTGCCACCACAACAGAAACGGCTTTACTAGCATAGTTAATAATACCAAAATGGCCCCAATAATTGACCTTGCATGGAAATTGTCTAAAGTCATTGAACATTTTTTTCTTGGTAAAAACTACACAATGCGCCTAAACTGTGTGTGTGTGTGTTTATATGTGTGTATGTATGTGCATATGTGTGTGTGTGTGTGTGCATGTGTGTGTGTGTTTGATCAAGACCTGTTTATTTTAGAGGAATGAACAGCAGAACTAGGAAGGTGTGATGAGGGAGGACAAGATCCCAGTCACCCTCACAAGGCCAGATCTAGCATAGGCTCTGTCTGTGTGTGTGATCAAGGCTGACCAGCAACCTTGACCAGCCTTTCTGATGAAGGAAGAGTGTGAGGACAGCCTGGGTGGAGGTTTATATTCCTTGAGGGTGAGGCTGGGGTGTATTTGCTCCTGGGCCCTCTGGACCAGGTGAAAAAGACCAAAAGTCTTTTGGCACCCTTGACCAAAGAGCACCCCAAGCTGGTTCTGACTGTGCCTGGGGCAAAATCATGTCCTAGAGGGAAACTTTGGTGCCCTCTGGTTACCAGGAAGGCCCCATGAGTTTCAGAGCAACCTGCAGCAAGGCCCTCTGGTTAGCAAGCTCTCCCTTCCACTGGCCCCAGTCATTTCAGCAGAGCCTTTAAGGAGAGGGCATCCCAGGCAGCCAGACTTCAAAACAAGGGTTAAATCGGTAAAAAATAGATACTCACTAATTCAAGCTGAACAAATGTGGACTCTTTCTTTATCTCTATGTCTCCATTTCATCCTCTGTGTAGGCATGAGGAGTATGGGCTCCTGAGTCTGGATGGTGCAGCAGCCAAACAGCCAGAAGGTGGGGAGTCCAAACCCAGGAGGCAGCTGGGCAATCACATCTTATATACTGTCAGGAAGATACATCCCTGCCTTGTCATCAGATGATGAATATGCTCTTTCTTCTAGGGGATATTTTGAGAACTTTCCCTCTCTCCTAGTTTTCCCAGGTTGTGCATATCAGTCCCAGAATGAATCAGGAAGATATCCATATTCTTGAAATGCAGTGGCTTTTGCAGGCAACTGACCTGTTCCCTTCTCTCTCCCACCACTCTCAAATGCATCCCAAGTGCACAAAATTTTAAGTAAGGATATTAACTTCTGGTGTGTTGCCTTGACCTCATTTCCAGGGACTCCGTCATATCAAAACAATATGAAACATGAAGAGTAAACACCTGAGGCTAAAATAGCACCCAGAGCCCACACTGTAGTATCTAAAAGGCAATGACCATGCAGCTGAGATCCATGCTTAGCTAACTTTGTATCTCAAAAGTACTGAAGCTGACATGAGTTGTGAAGAGCGTACCAAGACTCCCACAGTGACATCTCAGGTTGTTTCCTTACTCCCACGTTGATGACTCAGCATATTTTTGATCATGCTAACTGAATCCTTGTTCAGCCCTGATGGCTAAATATCCAATATGTAGTTCATATGTGTGTATCTGATTTCCTGGAATCTCCTACCCCAGCTGTTTGAATCATATCATAACTCTGGAGCTCTCTTCTCACATTGCCTTACTCTCCTCTAAGGTCTTTAAAACCATTATCGACTATGCGTATAGTTAAGGAAAGTGAGGGTCAGAGAGTTAAGTAATTGCTCTTAAATCATACAGTTTAGAGGTCCTATTCTGAGCACAAGACTTTTCAACATATAACTCTTAATGTGTTAATCTTTCCAAGGTTCCTTCCTGCAAGAATAGGCATTGTCTCAGATTTTGGGTTTTTGGAGAGCGGTGGCTGTTTCTCATTTGTTCTGGAGTACTCTGCACCATGCTCAATGTCGGGCCAGAATGGCTGCTCATTAAATGTGTGTTAGATCAGAGAGATGGGCAGTGAGTGGTGAAGCTATTTTGGTTTAGGAATATTTAACTTCCTCTAATTCATACTTAGGTTGGCAACTTCTCCACTGTCCATATATGCCCTCAACAAGGAGATAGAAGTATCTTTATTTGTGTGCCCAGCACAGGCATACTTAAGCACTTCCTGGTTGTTGCTCTCAGGGTGAAGGTCTGATAAGAAGACACATAGCCAGAGCAATTAATTCTTTGTTCCCATTCTCTCCTGGTTGACGCAGCCTCAGTACCCATACATAGTCGTTGAGTAGGAGAATCTTACTTACTTACCTCCAGCCAGGGGCATTTACTTCCTTTAGAAACCCATGGAACCTGGTACAAAATAGCTACTCAAAAATACTTAAAGTCAGAAAATATAGAAGATGATGTAATGGCAAACGTGAATTAGTCCAATTCCTTTATATTATTGATGACAATAATGAAATCAAAAGTGGGGGAAGGTACTCTCCCATAGTTATCAAAGCAAAAGATTACTTTTGTTGGCTTGACTAAACAGACAGAAAATGATTTACCTTCCCTACAATCTATTATCCAGGTTGAGAACTATAGCTCTGGAAAGTGTCTAGAGCATTAAACATATGACTCAAGTTCAAAGTAAGTATGAACATGGTGATGGGATCCTTGAGGGAATACTTCTGCCAGACCTGACACTCTGACCTTAAAACAGTTAGTAATTAGCTGTTCAGGTCAAGAATATGGACGTCCAACAAGAAAGGCTATGCGGAATGCTTTCTTATCATGAGCCAAGGATAATGTAGATATTTTAGTAGAGTCAGGGGCTATAATGTCAGGAATAACAATCACACAGCCTGGATTTTTACCACTTTCAAGATCAAATAACACATAATAACTGAGAGACTTAACATCTGAGCTACTGATATGTATCTCAGTTTTCTATAAATGTATATGTGAATTAAAATAGAGGAAAATAGCAGTAAGTGTCCAAAAGCAATATGTAACAGGAGGATGACAGAATGGAGAATTCCTGGGTGATATTTAAGAAATGTACATCTTTCTAATAAACATAATATTTAAAATCAGTAAAGTATTGGGGCGTCTAGGTGGCTCAGTCGGTTAAGTGTCCAACTTTGGCTCAGGTCATGATCTCTCAGTCCATGCGTTTGAGCCCCATGTTGGTCTCTGTGCTTACAGCTCAGAGGCTGGAGCTTGCTTCAGATGCTGTGTCTCCCTCTCTCTCTGACCCTTCCCAGCTCATGCTCTGTCTCTCTCTTAAAAATTAAAAAAAAAAAACGTTAAAAATATTTTTAAATCAGTAAAGTATTGACTGTCAAGTGGTAGTATTTATAATGTTGCATCAAAAATTCTGGATTCTATCATTCTACGTATACTTCCCAAGGATAATTTTTTATATACCATTATGGCAAACATTAAGTCATTTATTTTACTGTCTGTGAATGTTGGGAGACAGATAACTTTAGTGATTTCCAATGATTTTATACCTTGAATTCTTAGGCAGAGTAATCAGGAGGGAGAGATACTCATTCAGCCTAAGTTTTGACAAGAAATTTATTTGAGAAATGGATAATTATAGATCTTATAGATTTGTCCAGGTTTAATGTTAAGGAAGGATGCAAAGAAAATTAAGCTGTCATGGGTACTCAATATGGGTCAGCAAAAATGCTCCATTTTTCACATATATCACCTCATGTAATCCCCACGGCAACCTTGGGAGTTAGGTATAACTACCTTAATTTTATGGATGTGGAAATTGAGGTAGAGAGAGGTGAAATGACATAAGTTCCTGATCTGTGACACAGCCTAGATTTGATCCCTTGATTTTCTGCCACATAATACCATATTCTTCCACTAATCCCAGGTGCCTGACATCTGCTGACTTTATGCACACAAATAAATCAATGACATGTGAATAGGGATGTTAAGTAGCTGTCATGTCATAGTAGCAGTGACAATGAAATAGAGCACATCCTCGCAAATGACCCCACAATATTTAGCTTCCCAAATTTCCTTTAGTAAAAGTGAGAAAATTACATTTATTGATATCTATGCAATCACAGACTTAGAGATTTTTTTACCTTGAAGATATCTTTCTGATCTTTTAATGAAATCCCTTCCTTTTACAAAGGAGAAAAATGATACTCAGGAGGTAAACTGCCTTTTCAAAGTCACAAAGCAAGTAGGAGGATTGGACTTCAGAGTGGCCGAAAGCAATCCTGGTTCTTGTGAAGCTATTCCACATTTCCTATATTCACCAGCCAGTTACAGAATATAGAGGCAATGGGAGGACAACACGCTGTTCTGAGTAGTGTTTTCTGACATCCAGTACTTTGAGAAAGAATAACAAGCATATAAAGGCATGCAGCTGGCATTTGAAATATGTGGGGGAACCAAAAGGCATGTATTCCTGGCATTGGACATTGGATGGAGTTTTCCCTTATTCATGAAACATACCAGTGAATAGTAGAATATGTCGAGAGTTCCAGGCCAGGGTCTGACAGCGCTGGGAGCAAGCAAAAACCATGACAGGCTTGCTGACTGTTGTGGTTAACACTTCACATTTGTAGAGGCTTTCCAGACTAAGAAAATTGTACCTATTCCGGTATTCCACTAAGTACCGCAAAGAAGAATTGCCTACCTACAGTACTCTCTAATATTAATAGTAGGATGAAAGAAATGAGAAAGCTCTGCTATCTCGTCTCTGGGAATGAATGGAACAGGCAATACTACCTGCATTTGGCAGAGGTGGGGAACTGTGGTCAGATAGTGGAGGAGTCCATCAAGCCTCAATTGCTTGTCATGCCTACAGACTCAGTCTCAGTGCATTCTGAGGGGAACTGAGCCCTTTTATGTGGCCACAAATGATGGCATCAGGACTAAGGCAAATCACCTATGAGCAGAGCAGAGCAGGAACAATGGTCTCTCAGAGACGTGGTCTCAATCTCTGCTGAAAATGGTCATTCTATATCTAAGTAAAGATGCAATGAAATCAGTATTTCTTTGTGGAGAGTCTAAAAAAATATATATGTATGCTCAAATATGTGACCACATTGAATGTAAAGGGTGTATCCTGTTTCACAGCAAGAAAACACATAATAATGACTTTAAAAATTTTTTTAAATGTTTTTATTTATTTTTGAGACAGAGAGAGACCGAGCATGAGCAGGGGAGGGGCAGAAAGAGAGGGAGACACAGAATCCGAAGCAGGCTCCAGGTTCTGAGCTGTCAGCAGAGTCTGACGCGGGGATCAAACTCACGGACTGTGTGAGATCATGACCTGAGCTGAAGTCAGACACTTAACTGACTTAACCACTCAGGCACCCCTGTTATAAAGACTTTTAAGACAACCTGAACTACCGCAACAAAGCTTATGAGTAGCGAATGTAGGTGGACATTTAAATCTGTCACTGCTGTTTTCGATCTTAGGAACTTCATTTCTAGATCCACATTTTAAGTTATATAACACAAAAAATGGGGAGTATGTCATGTTTTATAAAGTGCAGTTGCTTGAGACAGCACTTTTTGAATTAGTATCCGATGTGAATACTAAAGATTTTATACTAAGCCACAAGTACCCTTTTATGTAATATTACAGCAAATTTTAAACAGCCTTTAAACATGCATTTATGATCTCTAGAATTTAATTTCACAGTAATAGCTTACCATGTTGTTTTCTAGTACAATCATTAAAAGGCTTACTTATAAATAATATGATTTGCAATTGTAGACACATAGTCCTCTGACCAAGTACTAGAGTTTTTTAATATTTCTAGTTCACCTTTTTTAAAAAAATTATTTATTGTTTAGTTTACATCCAAGTTAGTTAGCATATGGTGCAACAATGATTTCAGGAGTAGATTCTTTAATGTCCCTTACCCATTTAGCCCATCCCCCCTCCCACAACCCCTCCAGCAACCCTCCGTTTGTTCTCTGTATTTAACAGCCTCTTATGTTTTGTCCCCCTCCCTGTTTTAATATTATTTTCCTTCCCTTCCCTTATGTTCATCTGTTTTGTATCTTAAATTGCTTATGTAAGTGAAGTCATATGATATTTGTCTTTCTCTGACTAATTTTTCTTAGCATAGTACTCTCCAATTCCATCCATGTAGTTGCAAATGGCAAGATTTCATTCTTTCTCATTGCCGAGTATTACTCCATTGTGTGTGTGTGTGTGTATACACACACACACATATATATATGTATGTATATATTCATATGTATGTATGTATGTATGTATATATATGTGTATATATATATGTATGTATGTATATATACCACATCTTCTTTACCCACTAGTCCCTTGATGGACTTTTGGGCTCTTTCCATACTTTACCTATTGTTGATAGTACTGCTATAAACATTGAGATGCATGTGCCCCTTTGAAACAGCACACCTGTATGCCTTGTATAAATACTTGTAGTACAATTGTTGGGTCGTAGGGTAGTTCTATTTTTAATTTTTTGAGAAACCTCCATACTGTTTTCCAGAGTGGCTGCACCAGCTTGCATGCCCACCAACAATGCAAAAGAGATCCTCTTTCTCTGCATCCTCGCCAACATCTGTTGTTGCCTGAGTTGTTAATGTTAGCCATTCTGACAGGTGTGACAGGTATGAGGTTTTCTCATTGTGGTTTTGATATGTTATTTCCCTGATGATGAATGATGAGCATTTTTTCATGTCTCGGTTGGCCATCTGGCTGTCTTCTTTGGAGAAGTGTCTATTCATGTCTTCTGCCCATTTCTTCACTGGATTATTTGTTTTCTGGGTGTTGAGTTTGATAAGTTCTTTATAGATTTTGGATACTAACCCTTTATTTGATATGTCATTTGTAAATATCTCCTCCCATTCCATTGGTTGTCTTTTAGTTTTGCTGATTGTTTCCTGCACTGTGCAGAAGGTTTTTATTTTGATGGGGTCCCAATAGTACATTTTTCCATTTGTTTCCCTTGCTCCAAAGATGTTGAGTAAGAAGTTGCTGTGGCCGAGGTCAAAGAGGTTTTTGCTTGATTTCTCCTCTAGGATTTGATGGCTTCCTGTCTTACATTTAGATCTTTCATCCATTTTGAGTTTATTTGTTGTATGGTGTAAGAAAGTGGTCCAGGTTCATTCTGTATGTTGTTGTCCAGTTTTTCCAACACCATTTGCTGAAGAGACTGTCTTTGTTCCATTGGATATTCTTTCCTGCTTTGTCAAAGATTAGTTGGCCATATGTTTGTGGGTACTTTTCTAGGCTCTGTATTCCATTCCATTGATCTATGTGTCTGTTTTTGTGCCAGTACCATACTGTCTTGATGATTACAGCTTTGTAATACAGCTTGGAAGTCTGGCATTGTGATGCCACCAGCGTCAGTTTTCTTTTTCAAGATTGCTTTGGCTATTCTGGGTCTTTTCTGGTTCCCTACCAATTTTAGGATTGCTTGTTCTAGCTCTGTGAAGAATGCTGGTGTTATTTTGATAGTATTGCATTGAGTATGTAGATTGCTTTGGGTAGTATCAACATTTTATGAATGTTTGTTCTTCCAATCCAGGAGCATGGAATATTTTTCCACTTTTTTGTGTCTTCTTCAATTTCTTTTATAAACTTTCTATAGTTTCAGTGTATAGGTTTTTAACCTCTTTGTTTATGTTTATTCCTAGGTATTTTAATGGCTTTTGGTGCAACTGTAAATGGGATTGACTCCTTGATTTCTCTTTCTGTTACTTCATTGTTGATGTATAGGAATGCAATCAATTTCTGTGCATTGATTTTATGTCCTGCAACTTTGCTGAATTCATCCGTCAGTTGTAGCAGTTTTTTGGTGGAATATTTCAGGTTTTCCATATAGAGTGTCATGTCATCTGCAAAGAGTAAAAGTTTGACTTCCTTGCTAATTTGGATGCCTTTTATTCCTTTGTGTTGTCTGACTGCTGAGGCTAAGACTTCCAATAGTATGTTGAATAACAGTGGTGAGAGTGGATACTGTCGTGTTCCCGTCCTTGGCGGGGGGGGGGGGGGGAGGGAAGCTCTCAGTTTTTCCCATTGTAGATGATATTAGCAGTGGGTCTTTCATATATGGCTTTTATGATCTTGAGGTATGATCCTTCTATCCCTACTTTCTTGAGGGTTTTTTTTTTCAAGAAAGGATGCTGTATTTTGTCAAATGCTTTCTCTGAATCTATTGAGAGGATCATGTGGTTCTTGTCCTTTCTTTTATTGATGTGATGTATCACATTGATTGATTTGTGGATATTGAACGAGCCCTGTATCCCAGGTATACATTCCACTTGGTCGTGGAGAATAATTCTTTTAATGCATTGTTGGATCCAGTTGGCTGGTATCTTGTTGAGGAGTTTGCATCCATGTTCATCAGGGAAATTGGTCTACAGTTCTCCTTTTTAGTGGGGTCTTTGTCTGGTTTTGGAATCAAGGTAATGCTGGCTTCATTGAAAGAGTTTGGAAGTTTTCCTTCCATTTCTATTTTCGGAACAGCTTCAAGCGAACAGGTGTTAACTCTTCTTTAAATGTTTGGTAGAATTCCCCTGTTAAGCCATCTGGCACTGGACTCTTGTTTTGGGGGAGATTTTTGATTGCTAATTCGATTTCCTTACTGATTATGGGTCTGTTTACATTTTCTATTTCTTCCTGTTTCAGTTTTTGTAGTGTATATGTTTCTAGGAATTTGTCCATTTCTTCCATGTTGCCCATTTTATTGGCATATAATTGCTCATACTGTTCACTTATTATTGTTTTGCTTTCTGCTGTGTTGGTTGTGATCTCTCCTCTTTCATTCTTGATTTTATTTGGGTCCTTTCCTTTTTCTTTTTGATCAAACTGGCTAGGGGTTTATGAATTTTGTTAATTCTTTCAAAGAACCAGCTCCTGGTTTCATTGATCTGCTCTACCTTTTTTGTTTGTTTGTTTTGTCTTGTTTTCTGTTTGTTTTTTGTTTTGTTTTTTTGTTTTTTTGGTTTTGGTATCATTGATTTATGTTCTAATCTTTGTTATTTCCAATCTTCTGCTGGTTTGGGGTTTTATTTGCTGTTCTTTTTCCAGCTCTTTGAAGTATAAGATTAGGTTATATACCTGAGACCTTTCTTCCTTCTTTAGGAAAGCCTGGATTGCTATTTACTTCCATCTTATGACTATCTTTGTTGCGTCCCAGAGGTTTTGGGCTGTGGTGTTATAATTTTTATTGGCTTCCATGTACTTTTTAATTTCCTCTTTAACTTTTTGGTTAGCCCATTTATTCTTTAGTAGGATGTTCATTAGTCTCCAAGTATTTGTTATCTTTCCAAATTTTTTCTTGTGGTTGGTTTCAAATTTCATAACGTTGTGATCTGAAAATATGTACACTATGATCTCAATCTTTTTGCACTTGTTGAGAGCTGATTTGTGTGCTAGTATGATTTATTCTGGAGAACATTCCATGTGCACTGGAGAAGAATGTGTATTCTGCTGTTTTAGGATGAAATGTTGTGAATATCTGTTAAGTCCATCCCGACCAGTGTGTCATTCAAAACCATTATTTCCTTGTTGATTTTCTATTTAGATGATCTGTCCATTGCTATAAGTGGGGTGTTGGAGTCCCCTACTATTATGGTATTATTATCAATGAGTTTATTTATATTTGTGATTAATTGATTTATATATTTGGGTGGGAATGTTTGGAGCATAAATGTTTATAATTGTTAGGTCTTCTTGGTGAATAAGTCCATTAATTGTGATATACTGCCCTTCATCTCTTGTTACGGTTTTTATTTTAAAATATAGATTGTCTGGGGCGCCTGGGTGGCTTGGTTGGTTAAGCTTCTGACTTCGGCTCAGGTCATGAACTCTCAGTTTGTGAGTTTGAGCCCTGTGTCGGGCTCTGTGCTAACAGCTCAGAGCCTGGAGCCTGCTTCAATTTCTGTGTCTCCTCTTCTCTCTGCCCCTCCCATGCTCATGCTCTGTCTCTCTCTGTCTCTCAATAATAAATGAACATTAAAAAAAAATAAATAAAATAACATCTAGATTGTCTGATGTGAGTATGGCTACTCCAGCCTTCTTTTGGTGACCATTAGCATAATAGATGGTTCTCCATCCCCTTTCTTACAATCTGAAGGTGACTTTAGGTCTAAAATGGGTCTCTTGTAAACAGCGTATAGATAAATCTTGTTTTCTTAATCATTCTGTTACCCTAAGTCTTTTGATTGGAGCGTTTAGACCATTGATGTTTAGAGTGAGTACTGAAAGATATGAATTTACTGCCATTATGTTGCCTGGAGACTTGAAGTTTCTGGTAGTGTTCTCTGGTCCTTTCTAGTCTTTGTTGCTTTGGGCCTTTTTTTTTTTTTCTTTTTTGTCTTTTCTCCCCTCAGAGAGTCCCCTTAAAATTTCTTGCGGGGCTGGTTTAGTGGTCACAAACTCCTTTAATTATTGTTTGTCTGGGAAGCTTTTTATCTCTCCTTCTATTTTGAATGACAGCCTCACTGGATAAAGAATTCTTGGCTGCATATTATATTCTGCCATTCTTTTCTGGCCTGCCAAATTTTCTGTGGATAGGTCTGCTGCAAACCTGATCTGTCTTCCCTTGTAGTTTAAGGACTTTTTTTTTCCCTTGCTGCTTTCATGATTCTTTCTTTGCCTGATATTTTGTGAATTTGACTATGGTATGCCTTGTTGATGGTCAATTTTTGTTGAATCTAATGGGAGTCCTCTGTGTTTCCTGGATTTGGATGTCTGTGTCTTTCCCCAGGTTAGGTAAGTTTTCCACTATGATTTGCTCACATAACTGTTTTACCCCTTTTTCTCTCTCTTCATCTTCTGGGACCCCTATGATTCTGATGCTATTCCTTTTTAAAGAGTCACTGAGTTCTATAATTTTTATTTTATGCTCTTTTGCCTTAGTCTCCCTCTTTTCGTCTGCTTCAATATTCTCCATAAGTTTGTCCTCTATATCTCTGATTCACTGCTCTACCTCAATAGATGCTGTGGCATCAATTTGAAATTGCAGTTCAGTTATATCATTTTTTATTTCATCCTGACTAGCTTTTAGTTCTTTTATCTCTGCAGAAAGGGATTCTAACCTATTTTCACCCTACGTAGTATTCTTATTATTGTTATTCTAAATTCTGGTTTTGACATCTTACTTGTTTTTTTAAATTTTTTTTTTTTTCCAACGTTTTTTATTTATTTTTGGGACAGAGAGAGACAGAGCATGAACGAGGGAGGGGCAGAGAGAGAGGGAGACACAGAGTCAGAAACAGGCTCCAGGCTCCGAGCCATCAGCCCAGAGCCTGATGCGGGGCTCGAACTCACGGACCGCGAGATCGTGACCTGGCTGAAGTCGGACACTTAACCGACTGCGCCACCCAGGCGCCCCATGACATCTTACTTGTATCTCTGTTGATCAAGTCCTTGGCTGTCATTTCTTCCTGTTCTGTCTTTTGGGGTGAATTCCTTCATTTTGTCATTCTGGAGGATGAGAAAGAATTAATAAAGTAAAAAAAAATTAAAATATGAAAACCACACACAGACATTAAATAAAGGATGCTGGATCCTAGGTGTGTTTTGGTCTGGTTGTTGAAAGCTTGATAGGTTAGAGAAAAAAGGGAAAGATAAGAAAAGAAAAAAAAGAAAAAAGAAAAAAAGGAAAACATTTGAATATTTGAAAAAATGAATACAATAAAATAGACTAAAATGAAACAATGAAAGTAAAATAGAATTTTAAAAAATTACAAAAATTAAAATATAAGTAGAAAAAATTAAAAATCTGTTTAATAAAAAAGGAAAATAAGAATAGATTTTTTTCTCTTTCTATATTTAAGAATAAGAAAAGCAAAACAAAAATTGAGTAAAAGGACCAGCGAACAGAATGAAATATGATAGAAATTACACCTGCTTTCCCTGCTACCCAGTCTCTAGTATTGGAACTCTGTCTCTCCATGACTGGGAACCAAGCACCACTGCTTTGTCTCCAGCTTCCATCCACTCTCTGCTTCTACACTGTCTGTAACCAAGCCATCAGGCTGCCAGGTGGCACCTCTCTCCTGAGTTTTATCCCAAATGGCATTGTTTCCCAACCCGTCACTTCTGAGGGACTGTGTTTTTGACCTCCTTGGACCTTCTGGGGGAGGGTCTCACTGAGCAATGGCCAGGTGCCAGCCCACGCCCAGGAACACTTGTGAGACTGCACTGCTGCTGATGCCCAGAGACTGCAGCTGGATGCCATCCTGCCCCAGAAAACCTTCACAGGATCTTGTAACAGCAGCATTTCAGGGATTATGGAAAATCACAGCACACATCTGACACCAGGTTTCCCCCTTAATGTCCTTGTTCTAACACCAGTGAATGTGGTTTTCCTCTGGGGTGCACTGGGACCTTTGCCTGTGGGAAGGCACACAGCCTCTACCAAATGTCCTCCCAGCAGGGTAACTGCCTCTCCCCGTGTGGCCTGAGGACCCCTTGGATGAACCTCACTATTTGTCCTGGGGATTCACCCTTCCCACCAGAGCACCACCACATATCGAGCTGTGGAGTTTCATCCTGTATGCCTGACCCCCCCTCCTGTTTATAGAGTTAATGGAATTTAAACTCTCTCCTTTCTCTTTTCTCCCTTTTTTGTTCAGTCCCTGTGGCTGGTTCCACTTTTCCACTTTCTCTCCAGCTGCTTGGGGGGGTGTGTGCTTTTCTCATACTCTCCTCCATCTCCATCCTCTCTCCACAAGCAAAAACAGCTCCTTGCCCTCCTTGGCTTCTCTCTCCCCCAGTTCACCTCTCTGTGCTGTGTACCTGCCAAACTCTATGGTTTAGGTTGTGCAGATTGTTGTGTTAATCCTCAAATTAGTTTTCTAGGTGTGCAGGATCATTTAGTGTTGGTATGGCTGCATTTCAGGGATGAGAGACACACAAAAAACTTCTATGCTGTTCCACCATCTTGCCCCCTCCCCGTTAGTCCACCTTTTTAACTTATTTTTTAAATCTGATTTGATGTGATAAACCTTATTTATAAGCAAAAGCCCATAGTGTTTTGCATTGTGCATTCCAGAGCAAAATGGCCCATGCTGAAATATTGGCTTTTCTCCATTATAACTGTTCAAACTTGGATTGCTTTCTTCCCTGTTTGCTCATGTGTGAAATGGGGTAATAACAACAACTTCCTTGCAGAATTAATATAAAGATCAAAAGAAAATTTAAATAAAGATCAGGGCCTTGAGCATTATTAGTGCTTGATGCATTCTGTTTTTATTAGCATTCCAAGCTAACAATGACTGAGGTAATTTCATAATAATGTGTCTTGCCCAAAATTGTTTGTTAGTTTTGCTTTGTGTAGAAAAAAGTAACTGAGTTAGTGTGATGATTGGAGATAATTTGTTAGCTCTTAAAGGTTAATTTTCTTTTTTATGAAAGATAACTACCAGGGAAGTGCCTCACTTTAAATGTTTGTATCTTTGTTATTAAAGAATAAATAAAAGAAAGTCACCAGTGCTTTGGCCCTGTCATAGAAGAAGAAGAATTATTTCCTTGGGCTTTCTCCAAGTTTTGCTGTAAGCCTCAGGGTTAAGGGTCAGTGACCATAGCAACCCCAAGTTTATTTCTGCAAGCATGGAGCCTGCTTGGGGTTCTCTCTCTCTCTCTCTCTCTCTCTCTCTCTCTCTCCCCCTCCCCTGCTCACACTGTCTTTCTCTAGATAAATAAATACACATTAAACAAAAAGCTGATAAGGAACAAAAAGTTGTAATACCTCTTCCATTCTAAATGGAACCTTTCTATTCTATTCTAAACCTTCCCTGCTTGCTGTATACACTAGACTTCCTCCTTCATCTCCCTTTTTGAGAAGGCACCTCTTCTGTCTCTGTGTGCAGTCTATCTATGTCTACAATGTCCATAAGGTCTTTCTTCCAATGTCAAAGGCATCGAAACCTGCACTTCTGTCACTAAGGTTGTTAATCCCATGCTCTTTCATTTTCTCTTGTTAATTTTTTCTCTTTCAGCTATACTTTGGCTTCCAGTACAGTGCCAGAAGTCTCTCTACTATTTAAATGACATTAATTAAAAACCTATGCATCTAGTTCTTACCTCTTTTTTTTTTTACCTTCTAAATTTATGTGAACAGTCATTTTCACATATTCTATGTCTCACCTGTAAATCTTTCCATGGTGCATAGCTGTCGGTTTTCCCATCACCACCCAAACTACCAATTTCCCTTCACTTACAAGCATAACTTATAACCACAAGTAAAATCTCAAGTTACTTGAGCTTTGTAGATTATTTTCTTTTAAGGTTTATTAGTTTATTTTGAGAAAGAGAGCAGGGAAAGGGGGTGCAGAGAGAGAGAGAGAGAGAATCCCAAGCAGGTCTGCATTGTCACAATGGAGCTAGACTCAGGGCTCAAACTCACAGACTGGAAGATCATGACCTGAGATGAAGTCAAGAGTCAGATGCTCAACTGAATGAGCCACCCAGGCACATCTGTAGATTTTTTGTAGATTTGATCCCACCGACCATTTAATCTTTGAAACACTCTTTTTCCCTTGTCTTCTGCGACCATCTGGATCTTATTCTGCTTCCCTAGATGTTCCTCTTTTCTTTTCTTCACTTTTTTCTTCTTTGCTAATCCTTTATTCATTCATTTATTTATTTTTAAAAATTTCCTGCCCTAAACAGTATCCCTGGATAATATTTAATGTGATAATCACTTAGAATGTGATCGTGCTAATGACTCACAGGCTTACCTCACCAGACAAACACCTCCCTGGTGAATCACACTCATACTCATTTCTCTATTTTCACAGAAAACACAGGAGGAAAACAATGAGCTCCTTCTTAAATTTGATGAATTATTTGATTATCTAGTTTGAATCATCTTAGTTAAGATTATCATTATTGAAAATAACCCTTATCTTTTTTTGTTTACCATTATTTTTCACAGCTAGGTATCCATTAAGCATTATTAATAGTCATTGCCATTTTTCTTTCTGTCTCTGCTGTCATCACTTCTTACTTGGTCTATTTAAATAGCCTGTAGAGTAGGTTTGTGACTCCAGCTCCTCTACTCTTTCACTCAATCCTCCAGAGATCCAACAAACAGGCATTTATTTATTTATTTATTTATTTATAAACTTTATTTATTTTTAGAGAGAGAGAGAAAGAGTGAGAGACAGATAGTGTAAGTAGGGGAAGGGCAGAGAGAAAGGGAGAGAGACAGAATCCCAGGTAGGCTCAGCACTGTCAGTGCAGAGCCCAATGCGGGGTTCAAACTCACGAATCATGAGATCATGATCTGAACTTCAGTCAGATGCTTAATGGACTGAGCCACCCAGGCGCCCAATAAGTATTCTTTTAAAATGCAAATTTGATCGCTTTGTTGCTATATATATATATATTATATGACATACTAAATAAACAAATTTAATTGAATATATTAAATAATATAATATAAATAATAAATATAATATATATGTTTCCCCAGAGGTATCCTCTACTCTGATTTTAATCACTTTAAATTACATTTTTCTTGGGGCGCCTGGGTGGCGCAGTCGGTTAAGCGTCCGACTTCAGCCAGGTCACGATCTCGCGGTCCGTGAGTTCGAGCCCCGCGTCGGGCTCTGGGCTGATGGCTCAGAGCCTGGAGCCTGTTTCCGATTCTGTGTCTCCCTCTCTCTCTGCCCCTCCCCCGTTCATGCTCTGTCTCTCTCTGTCCCAAAAATAAATAAATGTTGAAAAAAAAAATTACATTTTTCTTGGAAATTATCTATAGAGTCTCACAGCATTTACTCTTGTGTCTGTATTCCCTCACTGAAAATAATATTTGTGACATCCATTTACATTATTGTTTATGTAGAACTAGTTCATCCTGCCAATGGATAAAACACTGTCCTATGTACGATCTTGGTTGAAATAACTGTTTCTTTTCTGCTTTTTCCACATTAACCAAAGCATTCATTATTTCATTGTTTGCCAGTTTATATCTTTTATTCTTTTTCATTTTTAAGATCAAGATATAGTTTTTGATGGTTACCTGACAATAAGCAATGAATTGATGGAAACATCTGTTGCTCATATCTCAGTGAAGATAGACATTACCACCTCTACCTGTTGAAACTAACCAAAATTTAGTCGTTTTTTTCAATCATAGACTCTTTTCTCAAATCACAGAGAAACATGCTACGTTCTTTGACCTGGTGGGTAAATAGAACCATTTAAGAAGACTAAGGGTCAGAGGAAGTTACAGAGTGAGCAGAAAGAATATATCCAGTTATTGGGTGATGAAGTGAAGTGAAGGATTAATTACTTCATCCAAAAGGCATACAATTCATAGGAACTGTGAATTCCTATGTGAATGTGAATTCTCTGTGAATGAAAAATAAAATACTTTCAAATAAATAAGGCTCTATCTTTTTTTCTGAGCCCTTCATTGAAATACTACCTATATTTATGTGTGTAGTTTTGAAACAGAACATGTAGAGGAGGACTTTGAAGAAGGAAAGTGTAACTGGCACATACCATTTGTCACCTGAATGGTTTTTAAAGAATGAAGCCCCCCAAATGCTTGAGAAGGGCAAGTATCTAGAAGGGGAAGAGTAAAAGGCCATCGAGTCCAAGCTGGATTTAGGTTGGACTTACCCTCCCTCTGAGCAAACCTCTCCTCTTCCTGAACCTTAGTTTTTTCATAGGTTAATAAAGTTAATAATAAGACATGCCACACAGGATTGTCCTGAAGTTTAAATGATAGAGTGTTTGGGAAAGTGCTCCAGAAACTAAAAGTTACATTTAATTAGTCTGCTGATTCATGAAACCATAGTGGGATTTTTATTAAAAGTTCAGGGCATTTTAAAAATGTATTTTCTTGCTGATATCACAGTGAAAAACCATGACACTATAGTACTAGAGGCATAATTGTATTCTAAACTGAAATGCATATAGTTTATGTAATTTGGGTTAGGAAAATTTTCTGGGATGTTCTTCTAGGTGGGTGTGTGCCATAATCAAAATCATAGTCATAGTAATAGAAGCAGGTAGTAGTAGGAGTAGTGACACTATAAGTATTAAATGGATAAGAGAGAAATCATCTCAGTCTCTAATAGCAAAACAGATACTAATTTAAGTTAATTACACATTTGGCTGACAAAATTGATACATAGACATTGTAGGAAGTGACTTATAATCAGACATATTTATCATAAGATGTTGTCAGGACTTATTGCCCGTTCCCATGCAATTTTTCTTTTTTTGATCTGTGATTCTCTTCCTGAATCAGAAAGAGAAGGAGAATTAGGGCCCACATTCCGAAACACAGAGTTCAGATTTTCATTCATGAGATTGGACTACTTCTTCATAGTTGATGATTTTCCTTAGTGGCTCAATCCTTCTTTTGTTCCAATTCTTGATAAATTTGGCATCAGAAAAGTGAAGAATCTTGTTTTTATTATTGCTGATTTATATCAGCTGATTTCAGTAGAAAGTACAGAATTCAGCTTAGGAGAAAAAACAAACAGCAGAAAAAAAATCCTTTTATTATCTTTTTGTCTTTGTAATTCTATTGTAGTTGAAAGGAGGGAATTCCTGACAGCACATTCACCCTGGCTTTATCTGGTTGAGTTTTAAATAAGTCTTGTGATTGGTCTCATACTATAGCTCCTGGGAACTTGTTCTGTCACATAATAGAACTGAAGAGTAGGAAGGTCTTCTTCATATAATATTCCTGGATTCAATTCTTGAGGAAATCTTCTCTGTACAATTTCACCTCCATAAAGAAATCAATGGGAGTCAAAACCAGAAAGAAAAAAAAAAAGCACTCAGCAGATGGATGAAGAAAGAGGGTTTGTGAGATACAATGGGGGAAGCAATACTGAGACAGTACATTCTAGGCAAGGAGGTGGGTACAAGTCTACATCAAAAGAAAGGAATATATATATATATATATATATTTTTTTTTTTTTTTTTCTACAAATGAATCTTAGAAAGCAGCACTATCAGTGCAATCAATAAAAATTTTTCTCCCTTATGCTGGTACTCTCTTAGCTAAAAGGATTCTCCAGACGCTGACTTTAGTAACATCCAGGGGTGTGTTTAGTTTTCAGATTGTAAACTTCAAATTAATATTGAATCCATTTAAAACCCACGTCTTTCCAGGTTGACAGGTATAACATGACAAACAGTGACTGAGGAGGAGTCTGTTAGGAGTGGGTAGAACTCTTCTTCACGTTAAAAAAAAAAATTGGTGTTTATTTATTTATTTTTTGAGAGACAGAGCATGAGTGGGAAAGGGGCAGAGATAGAGGAAGACACAGAATCCAAAGCAGGCTCCCGGCTCCGAGCTGTCAGCACAGATCCTGACGTGGGGCTCGAACTCACGAGCCATGAGATCATGACCTGGGCCGAAGTTGGGCGCTTAACCGACTGAGACACCCAGGAGCTCCTCTCTTCTTCAGGTTTTAAGAGAACTATTACATTCTCACTGACACCCACTCACCCCCATCTCTCTTGTCACATTTCCATGACGATCTTCTTTGAACCTTAAGTCCTCAAAACAATGGATTTTAGTGGTGCCTGGGTGGCTCAGTTAAGCATCCAATTTCAGCTTAGGTCATGATCTCAAGCCCTGAAATGGGCTGTCTGCTGTCAGCACAGAGCCCTCTTCAAATCCTCTGTCTCTCTCTCTTTCTCTGCCCCTCCCCTGCTCAGGCTCCCTCTCTCTCAAAACTAAATAAACTTAAAACACACACACACACACACACACACACACACACACACACAATGGACTTTAAAATGTAATAACACAAGAGCAGACATTCAAGCCATAGCTCTATGGAACCAGCTTCTTTTCTACCCTGCCTGTTCAATAATCAAGGACAGTTTCTCTTGATGAGTGTTATAAAAGCATCAGGTAAAATTCTTAGGGTACTTTTGGGAAAGACATCTAAAAGAAGAGAGATTCACAGTATTATTTCATTCACATGCTTCAATTAGGCATGTTTAATTCAAAGGTAAGCCATGCTGTATTTTATATACATGTAATGCTAAAATTGCCAGAGCCCAGATCTACTGGGTCACATTGCTTTTGGGATAAAACTCAAAATTGTCAATATGATGAACAAGACACTGCATGACCTGGCCCTTGTCTGTCTCTCCACATTCACTTCTAACCAGTCTTCTCTGCTTTCTGGCCACACTGGATATTCTGAAGTTCCTTAAATGCGCCATGCCACCTCCTGCTTCAGAGATCTCCATATGCTACCATTCTTTACTGGATTTTTCTGACTCCTCTTCTGCTCTACTTCATCCTCTTTCTTTCCTGCTTACTTTTGGGAGCATTGTGTAGATTTCACATTCTCAGGAAAACCTTCCTCGAATAACAGTCACTCTCACACTATGTCATTTATTTTAAGTTTCCATTATGACCCAGCACTTTTCTTCTAAAATAGGTATAAGCACATACTCACACTAGTAAATGTATAAATAGATTCATCCCTAAAATGGAAGGACAGAGACCTTTTGTTCATTATCCTACCCTTTGTTCCTGTTCTGTGCCTACTGCATTTTGGACTCCTGCACGCTTTGGTTGAATAAGTAACTGTGCCTGTTACAGATTATAATAAAAGGAGTGCCTATTTATAGCAAGGGGTGATGTATCTGGGAATAGCTAAATAGAACAATTAACAAATACTTTCATTAAAATAAGTAAACAGGCGTGCCTGTGTGGCTCAGTCAGTTAAGCAACTGGCTCTTCATTGTGGCTCAGGTCATGATCTCAGGGTTCATGGATTTGACCCCTCACCAGGCTCTGAGCTGAGAGTGAGGAGCCTGCTCTGCCTGGGATTCTGTCTCCCTCTTTCTCTGCTCCTCCTTGGCTTGTGTTCTCTCTCTCTCTCTCTCTCTCTCTCTCTCTCTCAAAATAAATTAATATTTTTTAAATAAAATAAGTCAACAAAGCCTTTCACAAATATAAACTAATTTGCTGCTCACTAGAGTCATCAAAGCAATGCTCCTAAAGACAAATGCACATGTTTCCTTCCACACTGCTGAAACAACTCTACATAATGATTTCACTTCTCGTCAACATTCTTCCCATTTACACTCCAAGGTTTTCTCAAGTGCCTTTTTCCCACAGCGGTTAGTGGACTATTTAATAATGCTAACAGTACCACTTAGGGATAACAACTACAGCATATGTCTTGGAAAATTTAAAAGGCTCCCAGAGTACTTTTATCTCATGTTGTGGATAGATAACTGTGATATTTAAATCCAACTTGACAAGTGCACTATAAGAGTGAAGAGATTCTCTGGTATTTCACAGAAAAGCAAAAATCATGTATCATTCAGGAACTGTTTCATTCAAAGGGGTGAGCAAAAGGAAAAGTAGAAATTCCAGTGGTTTATGCACAAATAAGCAATACCTGTTTTGGGGGAAAACATGACTGTTCCAGAGGCATTATTAGGGTAAAAACACATTAAAATATGGAGTAGGGGGAGTGAATAGATGGAGATAAGGTGTCCCAGAGGAAGACCAAAGGGCTTAGAATGTATGTAAGTGGAAGCATAGCTATTGTTATGTTGAGTTGAAGAAGAGCTTCTTGGGCAGATATTTGAACATTCAGAAAGGTAGAGCTAAGAATAGAAACTTATAGCTGCAATTTTTTTAAATGCCCTAAATCGGAATCTGAAGTTTACCAGTGGCTAAAGGACATATACTTCAAACTGAAATGCCAAGACCAAATGGGCGAAGAGAAGGATTCAAGAAGTGGGTACTCGTGGGAATGTGTTAACTGAGCCTAGTCCATGAAGTCTTTCTTCATTGCCCGCCAACTACACAGTCTCTTCACTTGGATTCCTCCTGTACTCGCTGTTTCATTTGGATGGTAACGAGGTTTTGGTACTTCAGGTGATCCTTATCTTGAGAGGGTAGTCTGCCTCATCTATCCAGTAAGGTCAAGGAGACCAGTGTCAATGAAACCATGGCCCACCTTCCATTATTTTCTTGGCCAACACAGTACATGCCACAAAACAGTGCCTATAAAGTCATAAGTTTTGAAAGTCTCACTGTACCCCAAAGACACAGTCATTATTTTCAAATGCAGCTTAAGAAATCTGCGGGGCGCCTGGGTGGCGCAGTCGGTTAAGCGTCCGACTTCAGCCAGGTCACGATCTCGCGGTCCGTGAGTTCGAGCCCCGCGTCAGGCTCTGGGCTGATGGCTCAGAGCCTGGAGCCTGTTTCCGATTCTGTGTCTCCCTCTCTCTCTGCCCCTCCCCCGTTCATGCTCTGTCTCTCTCTGTCCCAAAAATAAATAAATGTTGAAAAAAAAAATTAAAAAAAAAAAAAAAAAGAAATCTGCTCCTGATAAAGCCTTGGTTCTAGTGTTGGACACCCAACAGAACAGTGATTTTCAGATCTAGCTGTCTGATGCAGATGCTGTCTGGTGGAATATCCTAGCAATCACAACATGTTTCTCTTGGAATTACAACGGATAAGTTCTCTTTCTTTTTTTCTTCTCTCTGCTTTGAGAGACCCAGAGTCTGGGTCTTAACAGTGCAAGTGATCCCAATTTATCCACTAGTATGCATTACTAGTATCCACTAGTAAGCTTGTTTCTAGGTTACTCCCTTGGTTGCCTGATAGGTATTCCTGGATGCTAGCCTATATGAGTTCTGAGATGGCCTGTAGTGGACTCTTCAAAATAATTGTTTTTTAGAAGCTGTGGGACCAATGGATTTGTTCACTTTGTCTAAAATAAACTCATGATCACCCTTGTTCTAGCCTCCTACTTATGAGACTTGAAATTTAATGTTTAGGTACATAATCTGGAGCTAAAATGAAATGAGCAAACTAGATCCTTAATTCATTTATGTTAATTCAATAATTTTAGGAACTCAACCCAGAAAAACTCATAACATTTTCTTTATTCCTTTTTTTTGAGTATATTTGACACACAATGTTACATTAGTTTGGGGTTTATAACGTAGTGATTCAGCTTCTCCATACTTTATGTTATGCTCACCACAAGTATAGCTGCTATCTGCCATCATACAACATTATTACAGTACCATTGACTATATTTTCTGTGTTGTATCTTTCATCCCTGTGACTGATTCATTCCTGTATTTGGAGGCCTGTATTTCCCACGTCTCTTTACCCATTTTGCCCATCTTCCCACAACCCTTACTCTGGCAACCATAATTTGTTCTCTGTATTTATAGGTCTGATACTGATTTTTTTTTGTTTATTCATTTGTTTTGTTTTTAAAATTCGACATATAAGTGAATTCATTTGGTATTTTTCTATGTCTGACTTATTTCATTTAGCATGATACTCTCTAGATCCATCCCTGTCATTGCAAATGGCAAGATCTCATCATTTTTATGACTGAATAATATTCCAAATATATACCACGGCATTTTTATCCATTCATCTATCTTGATGTAAAAAACAAAATAACATTTTAAGTTTTATCCCTTAGGTTAGATGCCAGAACAAAAGGTAAATTGGAATTAATTCTGTATCTATTAAATTTTGCTTTGTAACCAAATTTCCTAGAACAGAGTATGTTTAAACAACAGCTCTTTATGTTGGTGTGGATTACACATTTGGGCTCCACTCAGTTGGCTATCCTACTTATTGGGTCCTGGCTTAGCTATTTTTGGATGAGAACTTGGCTAGGATGTACAGGATATTTGTAATACCTGGGCTGAGTATTATTTCTCTCTCCATCTCTGTTATCTACTAGTAGATGAACGTCTTATATCTTAGTGGCAAGATTCCAAGACATATCAAGGAATGATAGGTAAGAAAAATGAAATGTTGCCTCAGTTTTTGTAGTAGGGATCATTCCATGGTACTTTAGCTTCCAGTGCACAATCTCTTTTAAAGTCTCTGCATGAATCAGATTTCTGTGGTCTCAGTGGCCACAGCAAACCATATCCCTGAGTTGAGAGCCACTATGACAAGGGACTACCCAAGGACATGGGCAGAGGGAGGAATCAACAAATTGAGTGTCTTTACTGAAACAGTTTATTAGAGATTCTACTTTTAGTTGTCACTGCCTCACTTACTTTCCTGAACTATGTCACTCTACCTTTTGAGGGCTTTAATGAACCAGTTCTAATACCTTTCCTAATTTAAAATTCTATAAACACATGACTCAAAAACCTCAAAGCCTGAAGGGAAATATATTTGCTATAGTATAGTGAATATTTGTATATGAATGAAATATAGATAAATGGAACAAGGAATACCATTATGCAATGTGCTTAATTTTTTTACCAATAACAATTAATCTTCACCAATGGGGCATTCATATGCAATGTTACTTTATAAATCAAAGATAATAAAACAGTAATCACAAAAAGAGGTGTTTAACACTATGGAGGAGTCAAACACTATGCTATTTTTTTTTCCCATGGTGACTTTTTAGGATCCTTACAACATTTCTAAGAAGTAGGCTTTATTACCTCATCTTTGGGAGGTAAATAAATGAAGGCATAGAGACAGTAAGGTGACAGGACTTGTAAGTTGTGTTTTTATATTCAAACTCATATCTTTCTAAGTTTAAAGCCACTATTCCTTTACTCCATCTGGAATGAACTAAACAAAGCAGTTGTATTTTCAGTGGACATTAATTGAGGAGATTTTTGCAAATACCAGAAAGAATGATGTATGAAAACAGTGCAGTATTGATTTTCTTTTCCTGTGGTACTTCTATTTTATTATTTTTATAACATTATTGATTTCATTTAATCTGTCATTGTGATAAGAAAAACTAATCATCACATGATCAGCAGGGTCTATGATATTATATGAAACTTCATTCCTCCTCCGCTTGGGCAAATATAATAGGATTGACCTTCTGACATTCAGACCAAGAAAAAGGAATTTCCTGTGAACAGTGAAGTGTCTCTTATAGGAATAAAAGCCTATAAAATGGATATCAAAATAAAAGATTCTGGGATTCTACAGACAGTACACTCTCCACTGTCCCCCACTGCACACACATAGACACACATAGGTTCATTAGTCAATACCCTTGAGCTGGCACTGACTTCATGATTTTTGTACAGGAGTTAGAATGTTCCGAAAGTACACAATGTGCTCTGCCTGACTAAGACTAAATAGAACCACCATCATTTAAGTGAAGGCAATTTTGGGGGCCATTTTATATATGGCATTAAATTATTTGGTTTAGTGTGATGGCCAGTGACTGATTCCCTAGCCCACTTAACTAGGAAGTTTTCATGTAAGGATGTATATCATGAAGTGATTCAGTCAGCTACAACAACAGGCTGCAGTGTTTTTATAGACATGGTCATTGCTACTTATAAAACCCGTTGAAATCTATATAGTAAATTGCCTTTGCTTTCTGTTCATTCTATGACTTAGTCTTATTTTTTTCACATATATAAGCAAGAAAAATCCATTAATCCTGAAACAAATATGGTGGAACTGGACTCAGAAAGACTATACTTAGTGAATGCTTAACTAATTGTTCATGCTGCCTATAGAGTGTGCAGTTTGAGGTGTTTTCTTTTTCTAGTAACAGAGTGGTGTTATCTTTAATAATTTACTCACTCTTCACTTGCTATTGTGTGGAAGACACCAATTCCCCCTGACAGTAGCATCACTGAGAGGCTCTCTCCATAGTTTTAGAAGTAGCAGAGACCAACAAAATCATGTAGTCTGTTTTCTAAATACCTGGGGCCAGAAAGCTAGTCTCCATGAGATAACATTGATGTCTTTGGCCTCAGTAACATCCAGGCCTTTACATCAGGTGGGCACATTTGGTTTCAAGTTATAATAAATTACTTGAGTGAATTTAAGATTAAAAAATTGTAATATATGACAAAGATATAGATGTTTCTCTCAGAGATAAAGGTGCTTTGGTCTTCTCTCTTAAAATTGCCTCTCTTTACCAAAACCTTATTATGGAATGAGTTCTGGTATAGATGTATAGATGGTATTGACATGGGCAGATTATTAGTCTCCATTCCCAAGGAAAGGACTGTGATTGACCCAGTTGGGGCCTAACACAATGGTGAGTTAATTATTTAGTCTCAATTTTACCACTACCATGTAATATTTTCACAGTCTCCCCATTGCCATGGCCATAGGGTTGGCACAATATACATTTCTCTTGAAACGGAGTTTGAGCTTTGCCAGGTGACTTGGCTTCACTAGTGGAATACTAGAAGTTTTGACACAGGTAGTGCATTGAAAAGTGTATGCATGTGTCGGCTCTTTCTCTTTGATCTAATGATCCACCATGAGAAGAGTATGTACCATGCAGCTATTGTACTTTTAGTTGAGGTCTCTGAACAAACATATCTGGAGTAGGCATGAACTGAAACAGCAGCCTGAAACTAAGGCCAGTAGAGATCAGTTAAATGCCAGTTAACTTACAGTCCCATGAACATAATAATGCTGTTTTAAATTTGGGGAGCTTCTTATGCCACAGTATTGTCATAACAATTGACCAATAGAGAAATCAATACTGACAGTTGTATGCTGCCATAAGGAACTTAAAATGCATTGCACTGACACAGAGAAAGAACAATAGGTGGCAATAAAACTATTACAGGAGACTAGAAAGATATCAACATATTTGCAACAAAGCAAAGACAGAAATGTACCTGATAGACATAAAGCATCGTATGACAAAATTCCAAGGCAAAATATTGAAAAGGTAAGATGTTAGAAACTACATTTGATAAGGTTCACTGAGGAAGAAATAAGCTCAGAAGAGTACCTCTGGCTTACAAAAACTATTGAAAAGAGATATAGAGAGCCCTGAAATATGAGGACTGCAATGTGGTAAAATGAAACTGTTTCCAGGCAGTTAAAAGCTATGGACATTTAAAAGCTATGGACTTTAGAATCAAAAACAAATCCATGCAATTTCTTACTTGGATTTCTGAAGATAGATGCTGCTTACTCTGATTTCTATTTTAATGCCATTATATATTATTTTTAAAGTGTATTTACTTATTTTGAGAAAGAGAAGAGAGAGAGAGAGAGAGAGAGACAGGGAGAGAGAGAGAGAGAGAGAGAGAGAGAGAAGAAGAGAATCCCAAGAAGGCTCCACACTGTCAGTGCAGAGTTCATTGTGGGGCTCCATCCCATGAACCAAACTGTGAGATCATGACCTGAGCCAAAACTAAGAGTTGGATACTTAACTGACCGAGCCACCCAGATGCCCTAAAGCCATATATTTTTAAGCAAATATAACATGTATTAATTTTAGACTCATTTCTTATATTTTGTAATGTTGCCCTTTAATTCAGTTTTATTGACAATGAATGGCCTTTAATTATTCTGTAAATTCCTGAGGAACATGTATCTCAGTAGGTAATGTCTCCTAATTAGCACATAGTATGTAGATTCCATATATTTTTTTCCAGTATCCACACCAAAAGTTAATTTGTTAAAACATTTGGGGCTGCCATATTTTTAATGCAGTTACAAGACCTTTTTGAGTATGGCTAATAGAATTTCTGCATTATTTTTGTTATCTAAATCACATTTGCAGTGACACATCCATAATTTTCATTCCTATTTATTTAAAGTATAATAAGAAATTGAACATGTGAAAAAATTTGAAGGTTTAATCATAGGTTTTTATTGTCATTGTCAGTTCCCTAGCTCATACACTTTACAAAACTTTTATCTTTTTCTTTCTTTCTTTTTTTTTTTTTTTTTTTTTTTAGAAATCTATGCTTTTGATGTTTATTTATTTTGGAGAGACAGAGACAGAACACAAATGGGGAAGAGGCAGAGAGAGATAGAGACACACACACACACACACACACACACACACAGAATCTGAAGCAGACTCTGAGCTCTGAGCTGTCAGTACAGAGCCCAAAGTGGGGCTCAATCCCACCAACTGTGTGTGAGACCATGACCTGAGCTGAAGTTGGACGCTCAACCAACTGAGCCACCCAGGTTCCCCCTTTTTTTATTCAAAAAAATTTTTTCATGTTTATTTATTTTTGAGACCAAGAGATCATGAGCAGGGGAGGGACAGAGAGAGAGGGAAACAGAATCTGAAGCAGGCTCCAGGCTCCCAGCTATCAACACAGAGCCTGACACGGGGCTTGAACCCACAAACTGTGAGATCATGACCTGAGCCAAAGATGGATGCTTAACCAGCTGAGTCACCTTGGTGACCCTCAAAACTTTTATCTTTAGCAACTTGTCTTTATCAGGTCTTTAAAAATATATATAATGTCTTTTTATGCCAACAACCTAATTTTACACTTTTAAATCAATATTTTACAATACTAATTTAACCACAAAATTAAATAAGTACACAATAAGTGCATAATTATTGTGACAGGCAGACTCTAGGATGCTCCATCTCAGTTACCTCACTTACTGGTATTCACATTCTTGTATAATCTCCACTGTAACATGTTCTAGTGACTTGCTTATAACTATAGAATAAGGCAAAGTGATGGGATGCCACTTCTATGATTGGCCTACCCAAGATTTTAATTTGTATTGTGCTATCAGAATCTCTTTATTGCCTATCACTTTTACACTTTGATAGCAAGCTTCCATGCTGTAGAATTTCACATGGCCAGGTATTTAAGAAAGCCTCCATCCAATAGCCAGCAGGAACTGAGGCTTAGTCCAACAATCCTCAACGTACTGAATTCTGCCAACAGCCCATGAGTTTTGAAGCAGATCTGTCTCCACTCAGTCTTTTAGATGATACACCAGACTTGGCTAACATCTCTACTCATTGCCTGGTGAGAGACTCTGAAACAGAGGATCCAGCTAAGCCATGCCCAAACTCCTGTCATCCAGAAAGGGTAGGATAATTAAAGTGTGATTTTTAAGCTGCTAAGCAACAACAAGAAAAACAAAAATCCAGAGCACTGCTGTTAAGACTAAGAATCATGGCAAAGACATAATCAAGGAGGTGGTTGTTATACTTTTGCTGGTAGTTCTGAAAGCATTAAGGTGGCTTCTTGTAGATCCCTTTAGCTGGACAGATGTATCCAGCTAAATCTTGGAGATGTTGGAGATATGGTCTTGCAGAATCCTAATATACATATAGTCTAGAGAGGCTTATTTGAACATAACTGTGGCTGTGGCTTTCGACACATAGAATAGACATAAATTATTGTACAAATATAAAACTATTCAAGTCTTTAAACCATTTATACAAATAAAACCGAATAACTCCAAAATGCAATTGGAAAATGTGTTACAATTAACAGATTACTTAAAAAGTTTCTCCCAGACATACCCACTTCTTTTTTTAAATATAATTTACTGACAAATTGGTTTCCATAAACACCCAGTGCTCATCCCAACAAGTGCCCTCTTCAATGTCCATCACCCATTTTCCCCTCTCCCCCACCCCCTATTAACCCTCAGTTTGTTCTCATTATCTAAGAGTCTCTTCTGGTTTGCCTTCCTCCCTCTCTGTAACTTTTTTCCCCCTTCTTCTCCCCCATGGTCTTCTGGTAAATTTCTCAAGATGCGCATATGAGTGAAAACATATGGTATCTTTCTCTGACTGACTTATTTCACTTAGCATAACACCTTCCAGTTCCATCCACGTTGCTGCAAATAGCCAGATTAAATTCTTTCTCATTGCCCTGTAGTACTCCATTGTGTATATAAACCACAATTTCTTTATCCATTCATCAGTTGATGGACATTTAGGCTCTTTCCATCATTTGGCTATTGTTGAGAGTGCTGCTATAAACATTGGGGTACAAGTGCTCCTATGCATCAGTACTCCTGTATCCCTTGGGTAAATTCCTAACAGTGCTATTGCTGGGTCATAGGGCAGTTCTATTTTTAATTTTTTGAGGAACTTCCACACTGTTTTCCAGAGCAGCTGCACCAGTTTGCATTCCCACCAACAGTAGATACATCCACTTCTTAAAGTTTATTCAGTGTCTGCACTGTCCCCTGAAATCTGGTATGCTGTTTGCTTCAACTGGATTCCAATTCCTGGGCAGCATTGACATTGTTACCTTGCATGATTCCTGCTTCTATCAGGCTCAAATAAATACAACAGCTTAAGTTACAAGCTGTCAAGAAAAAGACTGTTATAAGAGAGAATACAGGGTGACTCACCATTTAATAGTGGTTATGTAAATTGCTGGTGTCCTACAGAGAACTTTAAATAATAAAAAAAATGAATTCTGATCATCTAAGTGCAAAGAAAAGGAAATGTAATCATCCATTCCCCCGTTCAATCATTTGAAAAGTATAGCATCATTGAGAAGTCTCATTAGTGCTTAATGTTTCCAGGTCACTTCACTGTTCATGAAGATATTGCCCTGATCTGCAGACAATAGAGCTGACTATATAGAACAGTCAAGCAGGCAGCTGTGATATTTGTGTGCTAGTAGAATGCTGACTGAAAGCTCAGTCTTTGTGATTTAGACACTCATAGGGCTCTTCAAACTTAGATGCTCACAAGGCTCTGCAGATTTAGGCCACAAACTCCAGGTGGCCGTCAGTGTGCAAATCTTAGTGCAGGTAAGAGGTGCATTTCTTTGGGGGAAAGAAAAGGGCTATATGAGGAACTAGATTTAGAAGCAAGAGGTGTGTTCTCTGGACCTGACATCCAGAGGCAAAGCACAGACATTATTAGTTTTGTTCCATCTAAAAAATGGGGATAATGGAACAGGAAACAAATGATTTCACATTAAACACAAGTGAATTTTCTTTTTATTTCTGCTTCTCATAGTTTCTATAGAATCATTCAACCCTCCACACTTCATGCTGCTCATGAAACCTGTGATACAGTCTCTTCTTGGCTTGGGTCAGTTGCAAATTGGATTCAGAACAAGATACTTTCAAAGCATCAGTGAGAAAGATAGGAGGGGTAAACCTGGGCTGGAGGCAGTTATGTGTGGATTACATTGCCCAGTTCTCAAAAAAAAAGTAACTGAACCACCCAATCCCCCACCTCTTACTCCATGGACTTGCTGTACTCTGAGGAGACTTTTGGGCAACTCTGTGAACAGGATCCCTCCTCTGGCTTTCCATAAGGCAGTACTAAGCTCCTCCTTTGTTCCTTTATCTGGCCTATTTAAAAATACTCTTCTATACCCTCTTTTCTACATATGTTCTCCAGATAATATCTATATCTATTCTATATCTATATCTATATCTATATCTATATCTATATCTATATCTATATCTATATCTATATCTATATCTATATCTATATCTATGTTATCTTTATCCTAGCAGAAAGAACTAGGGTACTTGAGTTTGCAGCTCAATTCTTACAATTTATTCCAAGTTGTAGAACTTTACTTATTTGCAAAATATTTGCAAATCATATATCTGTTAAAGGATTAATACCCAAAATACATAAAGGACTCAAATAACTAAAAAGAAAAAAAAAAGAAATTGACTAAAAAGATAGAGGATCTGTATAGACATTTTTCCAAAGAAGATTTATAGATGACCAGCAGGTACATGAAAGGATGCTCAACATCACTAATCATCAGGGAAATGAAAATCAAAAGTGTGTGTTATCACTTCACACCTGTTAGAATGGTTATTATAAAAAACACAAAAAATAAACCGCCTTGGCGAGGATGTTGAGGAAAGAGAACCCTTGCACACTGTTGGTGGGAATGTAAATTGGTGTAGTTACTATGAAAAACAGTACAGAGTTTCCTTAAAAAATTTTTAAATAGAACTACCACATTATCCAGTAGTTCCATTTCTGAGTATCTATCTGGAGAAAATGAAAACACTGACTCAAAAATATATATATATGCTCCAATTTTCATTGCAGTATTATTTATGTTAGCCAAAATATGAAAACAACCTAAGTATCCATCGGTGGATGAATGGATAAAGAACATATGATATATGTAAAACTCAGCCATAAAAAAGAATTTAATCTTGCCATTTGCAGAGACATGGAAGGACCTGGAGGGCATTTTGCTAAGTGACATAAGAAACCAAACTTATGGATACAGAGAACAGACTGGTTGTTGCCAGAGGCAGGGAATGAAGGTGGGTGAAATAGAATGGAGTCAAAAGGTACAAGCTCCCAGTTACAAAATAAATAAGTCATGGGGATGTAATTTACAGTATGGTAATACTGTAATACAGTTAATAATACTGTGTTATATATTTGAAAGTTGCCAAGAAAGTAAATCTTAAAAGTTCTTAATGTTAGAAAAATAACATTTTGTAACTTTTATAAAGATGGGTGGTAACTGGTCTTATTGTGGTGATCATTTCACAGTGTATACAAATACATATTTAAAAATGTTTATTTATTTATTTTGACAGAAAGTGTGAGTGGGGGAGGGGCAGAGAGAGAGGGAGAGAGAGCATCCCAAGCAGGCTTCACGCTGTCAGCACAGAGCCTGACACGAGGCTTGATCTCACCACTGTGAGATCAGGATCTGAGCTGAAATCAAGAGTTAGATGCTTAACCAATTGAGCCACCCAGGCTCCCCTCACAGTGCATACAAATATTGAATTATGTTGTACACCTAAAACTAAGATGATATTGTGTGTCATTTGTATAACTCAATTAAAAAAAAAGAAAGAGAACAAAGGAAAGGAACTTCACTCTGATTCATTCTAGTAAATAAAATTATCATTTCATTACATTTAAATTCAAATCTATTAGACTTCTTTTCAGCTAAGGATAAGGGATCTTGTTAATAATTCTTCAAACACCATGCCCTAACATTTTCTCCCCGATGAGCAGTTTCAGAATAAACTAATCATGTAGCTTATACTTCAGGATCCCTTACTTAAAACAACTCTCATCCCAAGCCTCTTAGTTTCTCATTCTAAAGAAATATCTAGTTTTATTTTTACCTAGTTTTGTATTTATAGCTTTGTGCGGTTTTTACCTTAAAAGGGTTCCTCGAATTGTTAATATTTGGGCCCACTAAACCTGGATCCTTCCCAAGCTTTACTTTTGTATAACACCTTGGCTCAGAGAGACAGGCAGAAATCTAGAAATGCCACAGTGACTCTGCTCCCATATTTTCTCCCCACCTCAGAGCTTTCTAACTCATCTGAATGTCCTTGGAAATACAAAGTGGGAGTCATCGCAAGTGGAGAAAATCAGGCAACTAAGCCGTAAATTTGTGAGTGTAAAAAAATTGGGGTGTGGGATAGAGTAGAAGCATGAAAGATAGAATTCTGGGAAGAAAGTAGTTTAGGATTAATATCTTAGCCGTGTCATGAAGCCTGGTACAGTCCTTGACCCTAACTTATATTGGAAGATAAATAGAAAAATTAGAGTTCAGGGATGCCTGGGTGACTCACTAGGTTAAGCGTCTGACTTGGGCTCAGGTCATAATCTCACAGTTTGTGAGTTTGAGTTTCGTGTCAGGCTCTGTGCTGACAGCTCAGAGCCTGAACCCTGCCTCAGGCTCTGTGTCTCCCTCTCTCTGCCCCTTCCCCACCCATGCTTTGTCTCTCTCTCCTCTCTCAGAAATAAATAAAACCATTAAAAAAAGAAAAATTAGACTTTACAAGAACAAATAGATAATTTACTACTCAGGATGCTAGGAGACATTTAAAATGAGCAGTGAAGCAGAAACATAGATCAATTACTTTTTTTTTTTTCCTTAGCCATCACCGAAAAATAGAATTGCAGATTTTTTTTCTATCTCAAAAAGCTACCCATAAAGAAGAGCTGACACACAATAAAATCTGAGAAGGAATCTGACAGCAAAAAAAAAAAAAAAAAATTAAATCTATCAGTTTTAAGTCAAGGGAAGATGACAGAGGAGAGAGGCTTTTCCTGATGCCCCACGAGAAGGTATGACTATTTAGAATAGAAGTAGAGTCATTTAAAACATACCTCTGGCTGTTGTGGGCTGGAATTGACTCCTCAATCTTTCACTGCCTGTGAGCCAAACCCTAACACATCTCATGACCTCATTACGAGTTCACCATAACACCCACTCTTTGTGGATGAATTATACAATTGCACTTATCTGGATAAACAGCAGGTTACCTGACACTTTCCACAACCTGCTTCATGCCTTCCTATGGGTTTTCAATTTTCTTTATAAATATTCTAGAATATTTTAGAAGAATTGTTTGTGGTTACATTCCCCATTAGTTTGAAAGATCTGAAGAAAATGAAGTAAACATTCTATTTCCTTTACCACCATAATGATTCTATTCAGTTTGATTCTATAAAAATTTGTTAGGCATGAACTATCTTATGATCCTTTTGCATTGCTATATTGGATATTTATGTATCTCTTGTAATGGTGTTTAATTTTTTCATATATTTATTCTGTGACTTCTCAGCTAGATTATTCCTTTAATGAAAGCTATTATAAAATACTTGCAAATGTTATATACTTGCAAAAATGCAGATATAGATATATATCATAGTGCTTACTCTATATATCCAAACAAAATGGTGCAATGGGGAATCTAAATATGTGAAGGCATGACTGAAAGCATGACTTTATAGACAATGCCATCATGAATTTTCCCGTAAAAACAGCATTGATGCATTTAAATGTCTTTATTCTATGTAATACAGAGGAAAAAAAAACAGAACACAAACATGATCTTTGCCTATTTTTCCTGATTTTCTTGCTAAGTTAACAAGTTCTTTTTCAATAACAAAAATATTGAATATTGCATTGCACTATGGAGACAACACAAAGTCAACTCACCAAGCCTTAGTGACTAAAATGAAAAGTAGCTTATATGGCTAGTTTGAAAGTGGGGCCATTCCTAGCTGAAATACCTTAAAAGGAGAATGTGGCTCTACTTGGACTCTAAGGCCTTGGGAATTAAAATGGACACAACTTTCTGGAAATTATGCTGTCTCTTCCACCTAAAGCAGCAGTTCCTTACGCTTTTTTATTTGGCTCAACTGGTCAAATCATAAACCATGTATTAGGAATATCCTACACATTCAATGTTTCCTAAGTAAAAAGGCCAGATCATTGCTCCTATGAACCACTAGACTTGTTCATGTAGTTGCAGAATGTTTAGCAAAACTATCATCTGTAGTTACGTGGGAAAAGAGAATATCTATCTAATTACTCTTGGACCTGGAAAAGAAAATTTGTGGCCAGATTTCCAAAGTGCCAACTGGTTTCTTTGAGCTCCTTAAAACGAGGTATGGATATAGAGAGATGAGATAGAAAGCAAAACAAGCAAAAAACAAAGCCAAACCCCCAAACATGCTCAGTAAAAAAAAAAATCATAGGAAAATAAAGACGCCAAGAATAACTTGGTTTGAAAGTAAAATTGTTTTTCATCAGTAGCTTCAATAGGTTATCCAGGATTCTTAAATTAAGAAATTAAGGAAAAAATATTTCAAATGCCTGTAGTCAATATTGAATTCATCGGAGAAATACTTAATACTCAAGTATTCCTTCGGGATGGTAAATGAGAGAACCAATGCCTACTAACATCATCCTTGTACTAGATAAGTCTTGTACTAGATAGCCAAGCCATCACAGGAAGGTAAGGAAAAAAAATTCAAAGGCATCTAGAATTTAAAGAAAAATATAAAGCTGTTATTATTTGTAGATGACTAGTTTACCTAGCACATAAAAACAATTATAGAAACATGAAATTAATATGCCCTTGACAAGTGTGTTACCTATAAGATCAATATACCCCAAATATTGGAATTCGATGTTACATTAAAATAAATGCAAACTGCAATTTAAAAAAAATTGCTACTAACAATTAGCATCAAAAGCAAGCGTCTAAGAATAAAATTAAAAGAAATATGTGCAAGACTACTGAACTGAAAACTACAAAATTCTATTAAGATACTTTATTAAAGTCCTAGATGGATCATTTTCATAGGTTGAAAAAGTCAAAATATAAAAGTCATTTTTTTTTCTTCTCAAAGGCATCATGAATTAAATATAGTGACATAATCCAAATCATGTAATTTTCATCTTTTCATTATTCAATAAAATAAAAAAACAGTGCTGGATCTTAATCTATTTAAGATACATATTGAAAAATATATGAATATTTTATATATTGCAGATAGACTTCACATCTGAATAATGGTTTAAAAAATATAATTAGCTTTATAAATAAATGAATAGAAATAACATTTTTGCTATGTTGAACTTAGTATTTCCTAAAATATTTCCTAAAAGGGCAACAAAAACATAAACTGAGAAGAAAATGAAATAAATTATGAAACAAAATTAATAACTTTTTTTATTAAAGGATGCCAATAAGAGAACAAGATGGCAATCCCCAGTTTGAAAATGGTGTTTTTAGATGCATATATCTGACTGATGATTTGTATTCTAAACCTACAGACAATAACTATAAGTCAGAAGACTATATTAAAAATAAACAATCCAATCGAAAAATGAAGAACCACCTAGAACAGACACTTTATACAAGAATATTCCTGAATAATGAATAAAAATCTAAAAAAAAAATTCATGATTTCTTAATTCATCAGAAAAAAAGAAAATTAAAATTATAACCAGCCTACTTTGCACCCGTAGAAATTTCTAAGCTATAAAAGATGACTATCAAAGTGCCAGCAACAATGTGGGGCATATAGAATGCTCATACACTCTGTTAGGAGTGCAGCCCTTTCTCTATTTGGAAGTATCTAATGTAGACAATACATGTCATACACTGACACTGAGATAGCCTATTTATTTATTTATTTATTTATTTATTTAGAGACAGAGAGTGCACACATGCACAAGTGAGCAGGGGAGGGGCACAGATAAGGAAACAGAGAATCCCAAGCAGTCTGCGCAGTCAGCCCAGAGCCTGATGTGGGGCTTGAACTCACAAACCAGGAGAGTATGACGTGAGCCAAAGCTGGATGCTTAACCAACTGAACCACCCAGGTTCCCCAAGAGATAACCTTTCTACTCTTAATTTTAGCCAGATAAACACATACATGTGCTTACCAAAATACCTGCATTAGAATATTCACAGAAGCACAATTTCTACTACCCATGGATAAGAAATTACCCAAATTCCCATCAGTGGAGTAGATAAATATACTGTGGTGCATTTGCCAAATAAAATACTATATAATACAAATTGATAGCTTACTACCATATGAGCAGAGATTCACAAAAGCCACATTGAGAGATAAAGGACAAAAACAGGCAAAACCAACCTATGCCCTTACACATTAATAGTTATTCTTGGTGGAATAGACTTACAGAGAAAGAGTGGGACTTTTGAAGGATTTGATAGCATTTAACTTACTGAGTTCAGTGTTGGTTATATGGGATTGTTCACTTTCTAAAATCTCTTGGGCTGTAAACTTATGCTATATACTCTCCTCCATATTTATACTCTACCTTGAAAAGGTCCACAAAACAGCCCCAAGCATGGCCAAGCTGCTTTCACATTCATGCAGTCTCTATATCCCTCCTGCGCCTGCTTCCAGCTCATCAGCTTTCCCTCTGCCTTTCATATATCATCTGGAAGTCTCTCTCTCTCTCTCTCTCTCTCTCTCTCTCTCTCTCTCTCCCTCTCTCCCTCTCTCCCTCTCTCCCTCTCCCCCAACCCCCGCTCCATAGCACATCCTTCTGTAGCTTTTTTCCGAAATCTTTCATGATGCTTCTCTTCATCTTAGCAAATATTGAAAAAAAATCATGGTCCTGTATCTTTGTTTCTTCATATATTATCCTGTTTTTATTTATTCTGTCTTTTCCCACAAGAAAACATGAAATTACATGGAGAAGAACATCTGGACCTTACTCAGATTTTCAGGATATTTACAAGGAAATATTTAGAAGCAAGTGTTGTTGATAGTGTCAAAGACCTAATTAACCATCACAAGATTCTTTGAGACCATGATCCTTCTGGATGCTGGTAGAGGCAGAAGCTTATAACTGCTGGTTCCTACCTAGTGGAAGGAATTGTCATTAGGTACAATTTTCAGGAAGTGCACCTTGAAGAAGACTGTTTGTATTTACAAAGGTTTGGGAAGAAAGGAAGTGGACAGGAGGGAGACTTTTCCCAATCCTTGTCACCCACCATGTTAACTTGGGTTAATTTGTTATCAGATGGGAACCCTATCCTTCCATATGCATTAGTTTCTTCACAGTCTTTGAAAGATACATCTAACTTGCATTGCTTCTGCTAGTGCAATTCATCTCAGGCAAACAATTTATTAATAATACAATTTGTAATCCCCAAATGGCCTGGATGACACTGCACTGACTGAATGTTATTTAAAAGCATGATTCAGGGGGAGAAAATGCCATATGTTATGCCTTCCTGGCCATTTTAATTTTCTTTTATTGCATCTTTGGCAGGAGCATAATAACTATACATTAAATAAAATAAGACATTACACATCATGTATTAATTACTATAGTGTTAAGAAATACAGTCTCTGCTCTCAGAGATGGAAAATATAAATAAATGGAATTTTAAAATATCACTTGTCAATTTTCCTTCATTCAGAATGCAAATTATAAATATGTTTCCTTGGTTTTCTAAGAGGGCAGCTATGGTTTTGGAGGAGGGGCTCCGGTAAGCTTGTGCCAGGGAATCAGGACAATTCTGGGAGATAAAAACTATTCAAAGGGTTCTACCATCATTTTCATACCTGCTTTAGTCTTTGGCAGATACTCTTGGATTCTGGCAGGAAAAATTAGGCATTGAGTGGCTTTCTCAGTTCACCATTGTCATTTTCCCCTCTTCATTGTTTTTCTGCAAATGCTGTCTCCCTTCCTTATGTATTGTGTACTGTAGGCGAGGGGTTCTGAGAGCACAGTGATTACTTCCCAGAACTTCAAATCAAACTTCTTAAGATTTTTTCCTAGCTTTATTGAAATATAATTGACAAATAAGAATTGCATATATTCAGAGTATACAATATGATGTTTTGATATATGTATAAATTGTGGAATGATTACCATAATCAAACTAATTAATACATCCATTACTTCACACAGATAATATTTCATGTGTTTGGTGAGAACACTTAGTATCTACTCTCTTAGCAAATTTCATATCTATAATGGTGGATTATTAACTATAGTCACCATGTATAGTCACCACGTACATTAGACCCCTAGAACTTATATATCCTACAACTAAAAGTTTGCACCCTTTGACCAACATTTCCCCATTCTCTCCCCGCCCACCCAAACCCCTGGTAACCATCATTCTACTCTGCTTCTGTGAATTAAGCTTTTTTAATTTCCACATATAAGTGAAATCATATATTACTTAACCTCTCTATGTTTGGCTTACTTCATTTAGCATGATATCTTCCAGGCACATCCAAGTTGTCACATTTGGCAAGGTTTGCTTCTTTCTTATGGCTAATAATATTCTATTTTTTATATATACTCCATTTTTTTATTCATCCCGATATGATTTTAAGTCCCAATTCACCTACTTACTCTATGATCACATGATTCTTCTCTTAACTCAGCTTGTTCACCTGTAAAATGGGGTTAATCATAGCTACAAAACCAAAAGTGTTAGGTGTGTACTAAAGGAACAATACATGTTAATGCTTAAAATTATTATTAAGCATTCTATTATTGTTTATTGTTAATTTAATGTAGAACCGTCTTTCCTGCATGAAGTAGAGACCCCTTACCACATGTATCTATCTCCCTTCCACTTGTATCAGAGCATCATATGTGAACTCATTTTAAATGTAGTATGAGGAAGCTTTGATAAAACTGAGGTTGTTTCTCCTTTTTGTTGAATCCAGAAGTCCCAGGAGGATATCCCTGACTGTCATGATCCAGAAAAAGCTGATTCAACCACCACCAATTGGAGATCTAAAAACTTCCCTAGGATTTTGTCATATTCTCATGGGACTTGAGTTTTTGTGAGTGCTTCCAAAATCATTTCAAGGAGAATGAATGATCAAAAATTATATTTATATTTTTATATATTAATATACAATATAATATTATATATATGTGTGTGTGTATATACATATATATATATATATATATATATATATATATATATATATGTATATAGTGCCTAGGGGTAATTTGCATTTTCCCTCCCATCTCCAAGTATTTTCTAATATTATTTGAGATTTTATATTTCACTGATTATTTGGAAATTATTGTTCATATTATTTTTTTAGTGAAAAAAGCTAGGGTCTTCAAATTTATTTCCAAACTAACATTATTTGCTCTCCACAGATTTGGTGTTATATGAGATATATAATGTATACTTCCAAACTGGTAATAATGGGATAGCGGAGTGCTGATGCATAGGGGCCCTTGTACCCCAATGTTTATAGCAGCACTTTCAACAATAGCCAAATTATGGAAAAAGCCTAGGTGTCCATCACCTGATGAATGGATAAAGAACTTGTGGTTTATATATACAATGGAATACTACTTGGCAATGAGAAATAATGAAATATGGCCTTTTGTAGCAACATGGATGGAACTGGAGAGTATTATGCTAAGTGAAACAAGTCATACAGAGAAAGACAGCTACCATATGTTTTCACTCTTATGTGGATCCTAAGAAACTTTATAGAAATTATTGTTTGATAATATCATTTAAAATATTTGTGATTTTATCTATAAAATATTGCTTAACTTTTATACACATGGGATTTTCCTGGATGTATTATTATTAATTTTATTAAAACCATTCAGAATAACATGATTACCATCCTTTTAAATATACTGAAGTTTGTTTTGTAGTCTAGAAAACTCTTTTGGAATCAAAGTATTTTGCAAACTTAAAAAAGTGTTGTACTCTGTAGTTGGAAATACAGTTCTATGAATGAGAATTGAATCAAGTTGGTTTTTCAAATCCTTTGTCTCCACTTAAGTTTTTTCTGATGTCTGCCAATTGCTGAGAGAAGGCTTAAAATTTTCAGATATAATTGGGAATTATTTCTTTATTTCTTTAATTCCTTTATTTTTTAGCTTTATGCATTTTGTATGTTTCTTTTGTATGTTTTTAGATTTCTTATAAAGCACATGCATATGTTGTTATATCTTTAGGATGACTGTTGTCCATTTTAATTGTGAAATGTTCTTTTAAATCTCGGGTAATACTATTCATCTTGAAGTCTATATATCTGTTGTTAATAAAGCCACTTCAGCCTGTTTATGCATACTGTTTGCATGGTACACAGTTTTCCCTCTTTAATTTTAAAACTATCTGTATTTCATATTTATATGTGTATCTTCTGGATAGCATGTAGGTAAGTTCCTTGTGTACTTTGATCTAACGTCAATCTCTGCCTTTTAATTGGAATGTTGTAGAATATTAATATTTAACATAATTACTAATACAGTTATATTTAAGTAGATGTTTTCATTAATCATTTTCTGATTGCCCCTCTTATTTTGGTTGTTTTATCTTTCTAATCCCTTTCCTGTTGTCTTCTGTATTTTTGAATATTTTTACTATATTATTTTATGTATGTATGTATGTATGTATGTATGTATGTATGAGTGTATGTATCTATGTTGATATTTTTAAAACTTTTAATTCCGGTACTGTTAACATACAGTGTTATATTAGTTTCAGGTGTAAGATAGTGATTCAGCAATTCTCTACATTACTCAGTGCTCATCATGGTAAGTGTACTTTTAATCCCCTTCACCTGTCGCACCCATCCCCCCTGCCACCCCTCTCCCCTCTGGTAACTGTCTGCTAACCACAGTTAAGAGTCCATTTTTTTGGTTTCTCTCTTTTTTTTCTTTGTTCGTTTGTTTCTTAAATTCCACATATGAATGAAATAATATGGTATTTGTCTTTCTCTGACTGACTTATTTCACTTAGCATTATATTCTCTAGGTCCATCCATGTTCTTTTTTTTTTTTTTTTTTTTTTTAAATTTTTTTTTTCAACGTTTATTTATTTTTGGGACAGAGAGAGACAGAGCATGAACGGGGGAGGGGCAGAGAGAGAGGGAGACACAGACTCGGAAACAGGCTCCAGGCTCTGAGCCATCAGCCCAGAGCCCGACGCGGGGCTCCAACTCACGGACCGCGAGATCGTGACCTGGCTGAAGTCGGACGCTTAACCGACTGCGCCACCCAGGCGCCCCGGTCCATCCATGTTCTTATGAGCGGCAAGACTTCATTCTTTGTATGGCTAAGTAATATTCCATTGAATACTTATACCACCTCTTCTTTATCCATTCATCAATCGATGGACACTCAGGCTGCTCATATCTTGGCTATTATAAATAATGCTGCTATAAACATAGGGGTGCATGTATCTCTTTGAATTTGTATTCTTTGTGTAAATAGCCAGTAGGGAGATTGCTGGATGGGAAAGTAGTTACATTTTTAAATTTTGAGGAAATTCCATATTGTTTTCCACAGTGGCTGCACCAGTTTATGTTCCTACAAACAGTGAAGGAGGCTTCCCCTTTTTCCGTATTCTCGCCAACACCTGTTGTTGCTTCTGTTGTTGATTTTAGACATTCTGACAGGTGTGAGGTCATACCTCATTGTGGTGTTAATTTGCATTTCCCTGATGATAAGTGATGATGAGAAAGTTTTCATATGTCTGTTTGTATGCTATTTGTATGTCTTCTTTAGAAAAGTGTCTATTCATGTCTTCTGCCTATTTCTTCACTGGATTATTTGTTTATTTGGGTGTGGAGTTTGGTGAGTTCTTTATAGATTTTGGATACTAGCCCTTTATCTGATATATCATTTGCAAACATCTTTTCCCATTCCATCAGTTACCTTTTAGTTTTGTTACGTGTTTCCTTAGCAGTGCAGAAGTTTTTTTTTTTTATCTTGATGAGGTCCCAATAGTTCATTTTGGTTTTAATTCCCTTGCCTTTGGAGATATGTCAAGTAAGAAATTGCTGCAGCTGAGGTCACAGAGGTTTTTTCCTGCTTTCTCCTCTAGGGTTTTGATGGTTTCCTGTCTCACATTCAGGTCCTTCATCCATTTTGAGTTTATTTTTGTGAATGGTGTAAGAAAGTGATCTAGTTTCATTCTTCTGCATGTTGCTGTCCAGTTCTCCCAGCACCATTTGTTAAAGAGACTGTATTTTTTCCATTGGATACTCTTTCCTGCTTTGTCAAAGATTAGTTGGCCATACATTTGTGGGTCCAATTCTGGGGTCTCTATTCTATTCCATTGGTCTATGTGTCTGTTTTTGTAACAATACCATACTGTCTTGATGATTACAGCTTTGTAGTAGAGGCTAAAGGCTGGGATTGTGATGCCTCCCGCTTTGGTTTTCTTCTTCAATATTACTTTGGCTATTTGGGGTCTTTTGTGGTTCCATACAAATCTTAGGATGGCTTGTTCTAGCTTTAAGAAAGCTGGTGGGATTGCATTGAATGTATAGATTGCTTTGGGTAGTATTGACATTTTAACAATATTTATTCTTCCAATCCATGAGCAGGGAATGTTTTTCCACTTCTTTGTATCTTCTTCAATTTCCTTCATAAGCTTTCTATAGCTTTCAGCATACAGATCTTTTACATCTTTGGTTAGGTTTATTCCTAGGTATTTTATGATTCTTGGTGCAATTGTGAATAGGATCAGATTCTTTATTTCTCTTTCTCTTGCTTCATTTTGGTGTATAAAAATGCAACCAATTTCTGTACATTGATTTTGTACCCTGCAACTTTGCTAAATTTATGTATCTGTTCTAGCAGACTTTTGGTGGAGTCTGTCGGGTTTTCCATGTAGAGTATCATGTCGTCTGCGAATAGTGAAAGTTTGACTTCATCTTTGCCAATTTTGATGCCTTTGATTTCCTTTTGTTGTCTGATCGCTGATGCTAGGACTTCCAACACCATGTTAAACAACAGCAGTGAGAGTGGACATCCCTGTCATGTTCCTCATCTCAGGGAAAAAGCTCTGTTTTTCTCCATTTAGGAGAATATAAGCTGTGGGCTTTTCATAAATGGTTTTTATGACGTTATCCTGACTTTCTCGAGGGTTTTTATTAAGAAAGGATGCTGTATTTTGTCAAATGCTTTTTCTGCATCTATTGACCGGATCATATGGTTCTTATCTTTTCTTTTATTAATGTGGTGTATTACATTGATTTGCAAATATTGAACCAGCCCTGCAGCCCAGGAATGAATGGTGAGTAATTCTTTTTATATGCTGTTGAGTTCAATTTTCTAGTATCTTCTTGAGAATTTTTGCATCCATATTCATCAGGGATATTGACCTGCAGTTGTCTTTTCTTTTGTTGGTCTCTGTCTGGTTTGGGAATCAAAGTAATGCTGGCTTCATAGAATTACTCTGGAAGTTTTCCTTCCCTTTCTATTTTTTGGAAAAGCTTGAGAAGGATAGGTATTATCTCTGCTTTAAATGTCTGGTAGAATTCCCCAGGGAAGCCATCTGGTCCAGAACTCTTATTTGTTGGGAGATTTTTGATAATTGATTCAATTTCTTTACTACTTATGGGTCTGTCCAAATGTCTATTTCTTCCCGTTTGAGTTTTGAAAGTGTGTGGGAGTTTAGGAATCTGTCCATTTCTTCCAGGTTGTCCATTTTGTTGGCATATAATTTTTCATAGTATTCCCTGATAATTTTTTGTATTTCTGTATTGTTTTGTATCTCTGTAATAATTCCATTTTAATTCATGATTTTACTATTTGGGTTTTCTCTCTTTTCTTTTTGAGAAGCCTAGCTAGAGGTTTATCAATTTTGTGTATTTTTTTCAAAAAACCAACTCTTGGTTTCATTGATCTGTTCTATTGTTTTGTTTTTTTGTTTTTGTTTTTTTTTTTTTTCTATATTGTTTATTTCTACTCTGATATTTAATATGTCTCTTCTGCTTGGTTTGGGGTGTCTTTGCTGTTCTGCTTCTATTTCCTTTAGGTGTGCAGTTAGATTTTGTATTTGGGATTTTTCTTGTTTCTTGAGATAGGCCTGGATTGCAATGTATTTTCCTCTCAGGACTGCCTTCACTGCATCCCAAAGCATTTGGGTTGTTGTATTTTCATTTTCATTTGTTTCCGTATTTTTAAAAATTTCTTCTCTAATTGCCTGTTTGACCCACTCATTCTTTTTTTTTTTTTTCAACGTTTTTTATTTATTTTTGGGACAGAGAGAGACAGAGCATGAATGGGGGAAGGGCAGAGAGAGAGGGAGACACAGAATCGGAAACAGGCTCCAGGCTCCGAGCCATCAGCCCAGAGCCCGACGCGGGGCTCGAACTCGTGGACCGTGAGATCGTGACCTGGCTGAAGTCGGACGCTTAACCGACTGCTCCACCCAGGTGCCCCGACCCACTCATTCTTTAGTAGGATGTTATTTAACCTCTATGCTTTTGGGGGTTTTCAAGACTTTTCTTGTGGTTGATTTCAAGTTTCATAGAATTGTGATCTGAAAGTGTGCATGGTATTATCTCAATTCTTTTGTATTTATTAAGGGCTGTTTTGTGACCCATTATGTGATCTATCTTGAAGAATGTTCCATATGCACTTGAGAAGAAAGTATTGATTGTTATTATTCTTGGTGGTATTGCTGAGTGCCCTAAATCTATTTTTATTTTTTAATATTTTTTCTCTCTCCTGTTCAGCTTTCTTTCTTTCCATTATTTTGTCCTCCAGTTCACTGATCTATTCTTCTTCCCATTTCTACTTTATTCTCTGTAGTGTATTCTTAATTTCAGTTATTGAGTTCTTCATCTTTGATTGGTTCTTCTTTACGTTTTCAGTCTCTTAAGGGTCACACTGAGATCCTTCATTCTTTTCTCAAGTCCAGTGTTTTTATTACCCTTATTTTAAGTTCTCTATCAGGCATATTACTTATATCCATTTTGCTCAGTTCTCTTGGTGTGATTTTGTCCTGTTTTTCATTTGGTACATAATCCTGTCTCCTCATTTCATCTAACTCTCCATGTCTGTTTCTATGTGTTAGAAAAGTCAGCTGGGTCTCCTACTCTTGAAAGTAGTGACTTATGAAGAGAAGGTCCTATAGTGTCCTGCAGTGCAATGTCCTCTCTTCACCAGAACAGAGCACTTCTGTTGCTTCGGAAGTGTCTCCTACGTATGTTGCATACACCTTACTCTTCTGACTGAGCCATATTTGTCTTCAGTCATCTGCAATGGCTCTCTTTGCCTGTTGTGGGCAGGGTTTGGTCCCTGTGTTGTTAATGGGCCAGTCGGGGGCTGCTTTGGGTCTGATTCAATCAGAATAAGCATTTGGCAGAGACGTAGTAGTGCCACATGGCAGGGTACTGTCCTTGTGTTGTCCCCTGAGAAGCTTTCGTTGGTGGGCTGGGCTTGCAGTTAGACCAGATCTCAGCCTCCAGCCCACTACTGGGGCCAGTCATATTGGTGTGTGTGTGATTACCTTCTTCTCTTCCCAGGACAAGAATCACTTTGGAATAGTATTGGCCCCTGTGTGGACCTTATGCATACTGCCAGGCTTGTGATGCTATTTTGGAGGGGCTCTGGCCAAGGGTGTATTGGAGGTGGCAGGTCTGAAGGAAAATGTATGGGTGCAGAGCTCAGTATTAGCAAAGTTCATAGGTGATTGCTGTGGGAGGGGACCTGCAGTCGTCTAAAATTCCTGTGGAGGCTTGTTGGATTGGAGGGGATTCATCCATAGAATCACATGGGTCAAGGTGCACTGTTAGAAAATTAGGTGGAGAGTGTGGGCATTGCACTGGTTCCCACAGTTGTCTCTGTGTCTAGGCTGGGGGTCCAGGGACAGAAATGGCACCCATCAGCCCCATTGTTCCTGGAGAAGTCTCCCAGTAATCCCTAGCCTTCCAGCACAGTCTGAGATTAGTAAACAAATCTCCCTCTGGTATACCCTAGGCCTTTTTCAAAGTGCTGCTTCTAGACTGTATCTCTGAGGGGCTGTTTGCCTTGCTGTGTCTTTAAGTGTGAGGACTCAATTTTCTCTTGCTCTCTCAGCTTTCTCAGAGCCACGCCTGCTGATTTTTAAAGTGCCAGGTGTTAAACCCTGCTTATTGTAAGAACTTGTAAAATTATTCCACTCTGGTTTTCAAAGCCAAATGTTAGGGGGATTCATCTTCCCCATGCAAGTTTCTCATGCCTAGGGTGCCCAGTGTGAGAGTCTATTTCTCTCCCCTCTCAGTGCCTGGACATTCTTCCCTCTTGTGGACAGTCCCTCAGGTCCATTTAGCTCCTTACTATATGTCCAACCCTTCCTACTCCCTTCTATGTGACCTCTTCTCTATATTTAGTTGTGGAGAGTCTGTTCTGCCAGTCTTGGGGTCATTTTCTCCGTTATTTACACTGATGTGAGTGCTATTTTGTACCATGGAGTGAAGTGAGCTTAGGATTCTCCTACTCTGCAATCTTCCCCAGATGTCTTATACTATTTTAATACATCTATTTTTCCCATATTTCTTTGTATTTTTACTTATGATAGGTAGTATTATTTATAAATCTAAACTTTAATGGTTTGCTTACACTTAATATTATTTCACTAAATCTAAATTAAAGCCAATGTTATAACATTTGCTTAAAAAAAAAACCCAAACCAAGAGCACACTGTATAAACTGTATGTTAGCCAACTTGGCAGTAAATTATATTTTAAAAAAAGTGGTCATCTATATTTTAAATAGCTTAAGAGGAAAAAAATCTTTTGCATTTACCCAAAAAACACAATTTCAGATATTATTCTTTCATTTCTGAAAATTCAAGTTTCCTTCAGGTGGTATTATTTTCTTCCAGTTTATAGAAATTCCTTAATTTTTTGTAGAGAAGATATGATGGTGACAGTTTGTATTAATTACTCTCTTAAATGGATTATACTTTCATTCCTGAAGGATATTTTTGCTGAAAATAGACTTCTTCACTGATAGAGTTTTACTATTTTTTCTCTCCTTGTCCACTCTTTAAACATGTTGATACACATTATTATTTTTTCTCCATGATTTTTGATAAAAAATCATATTCTTTGAATTATCACTTCACTGTATATAATGCATTTTTTTCTGCATTGGTTCTTCATTTTTTATTTTTTTTTAATTTGTTTACTTTTTTTCTATTCTTCATATTATATCACTTTCATTAATCTTTCCTCAAGTTCCCTGATTTTCTTTCCTTGTTATTTTCATTTTGTTATGGATCCCATATATAGCTTTTGAAAAATGTAATTCCAGGGGCGCCTGGGTGGTGCAGTCGGTTAAGCGTCCGACTTCAGCCAGGTCACGATCTCGCGGTCCGTGAGTTTGAGCCCCGCGTCAGGCTCTGGGCTGATGGCTCAGAGCCTGGAGCCTGTTTCCGATTCTGTGTCTCCCTCTGTCTCTGCCCCTCCCCCGTTCATGCTCTGTCTCTCTCTATCCCAAAAATAAATAAACGTTGAAAAAAAAAAAAAGAAAGAAAAATGTAATTCTGATGTTTATATTTTGGTCTTCCTTATATTTATTTCTCTGATGAAGTTTTCTATTATTTAATTCATTTTATATCTTTCTTCCTTTTGTTCTTAGATATAATTATAGTAGCTGTCCAAAAGTCTTAGGCTCATAATTTCAACATTTGGATCATCTCAAGGATGATATTTGTTTTTGTTTTTGTTTTAAATCTTTTTTCTTGAGACTATGTCATGCTTTCCTTGTTCTTAGTATGTTAATTAAGTTTGGATTATTGCTAGATATTATGAAAGTTTCAATCTATAGTTCATGAACTCTTTTATAACCTTTTGCTAAATGATGATGTTTTAACAGACCATCAATGCAATATCAAGTAAGTTCTGTTGTAGCTTCCATTGTTTAGATCCCAATTCAGTTCAGAAGCTTTGCTATATTAGTTTTTGGTCTGTTTGTACATGTATGCTTAGCAGTAAGGTTAAAATTTGAATATGTGTTCTAGATACAACTTCAGTTCTGAGAGGCTTTCTTATTTTGGTTTGTGCAGGTGTTATTCAGTAGTTTGCATGATATACATGAGAATTTTTCAAATCTTATTTTGTTATGGAAAAACACTTAAGGTGAGATCTATCCTTTTAAAATTTAAGTCTGTAATAAAGTATTATTAACTAGAAGCACAATGATGTAAAGCAGTATTATTAACTAGAAGCACAATGAAGTACAGCAGATCTCTAGAACTTATTCATCTTTCATAACTGAAACTTTATGCCCACTAAACAGAAACACCACATTTACCCTTCCTCCCAACAAGTCAGATGGGAATGGGATGATATATTCATTGTGCTGAGAGGGAAAAAAAATGCCAACAAGGATTACTATACCTTGAAAAACTGTCCTTCAAAAAATAAAGGAGAAATACTTACTCAGACAAATGAAAGCTTATTACCACCATTTATGCCTTATAAGAAATGCTAAAGATGATTCTTCAACTTGAAATGATAGCATACTGAACAGCAATGTTTATGTATTTGAAAATATAAAACTCACTGGTAAAAGTAAATTTTTAGATAAATATTGATTCCAAATCTTACATTCTTTATCTTAAAGCATAAGTCTATTAAAAAAATTATGGATAGCTTTTTCAAGAAAAAGGCGAGTTTCAATTTCACTCTACTCAATGCCATCTGTGGAGAAGTCATAAAGTAATGTGGCAGAGGGGTGCCTGGGTGGCTCAGTCGGTTGAAAGTCTGACTTGGTCTCAGGTCATGATCTCATGGTTCATGAGTTTGAGCCCTGCATCGGGCTCTGTGCTGACAGCTCAGAGCCTGGAGCCTGCTTCAGATTCTGTGTCTCCCTCTCTCTCTGACCCTCCCCCATTCATGCTTTTTCTCTCTCTGTCTCAAAAATAAATAAACATTTAAAAAATTTAAATAATGTGGTAGAATATTGTGGTGGCTAAGGGTGAAAATTCAGGCTCCAGATTACATGTTGAGATGTTGGTTGACATTTATTGTATTATGACACCGAGTTAAGATACTGAGTTAAGTTTCTTAACTTTGTAGGGTTGCTTAGAGACAAAAAAAGAAAATAGATACAGTGTTTGAATAAAGGCAGGAATTTGTCAATGATTCATTAGGAAGGTATGGAGTGTGTGGGTAAATTGCATAGGTAATGTAATTAAATAGGTAGGTAATTTTAACCTAGGCCCCAACCATAGAACTTCTGACTCACTACATCTGGGACTCAGGTCTCTGTATTTTAGAGGAAATTAGATTTCTCCCAGCTAATACTAATTATTAAATTTGTTTACATTTATCTTCAATTAAAAGGACTATAAAACCTCTTCTACCTCTGAAGTTCTGTGATTTTGAAGGTTAAATGTGGCTGTTTGGAGAAGAGTACATGGAGAAGTTGGAGTTGACCCTCATGATCAGATACAGACACTAAATTACTATGTGCAGCATTGATTAGAAAACTCATACTAATGCTCCTCTTTGATTTGTGTGGAAACTTGAAGTCACCTATAGATCAGAGATACAAGTAAAAGAATCTAAAAGACCTTTTAAGGTAATTAAAAACTAGAATTCAAAGTAGAGTTTTCATATATTGGGATGTTGTGTGTTTGCTTTGTTTTTCCTTGTTTCAAGCCTTATTTTTCTTATTCACTTTCTCCATATAGTTAACACATACAAATTCAAGAAGAGAGTGGTTAGTTATAAGACACAAAGTGAGAAAAAACATCCCACATATTTGTAGGGAAAACTTACTAGAATTTCCATAAGTAAACTTGAGAAAAATTGAACATTCATGGTGTGAAGAATGCTCTTTTTTTTAAAGAACATTCATTAACAAAGCCCGAAGCTACAGTAATCAAGACAGTGTGGTATTGGTGATAGAAAAGACAAATAGATCAATGGAATAGAATAGAGAGCCCAGAAATAGGTGTCCATAAATATAGTCAATTGGTCTTTGACTAAGAAGCAAAGGGAATACAATGGAGCAAAGATAGTTTTTTCAACAAATGATGTTGCAACAACTGGAAATCCACATGCAGAAACAAAACAAAACAGAAAACACACTAAATATAGACTTTATACACCTCATACAGGTTAACTCAATATGGATCATAGACCTAAGTGTAAAACACAAAAATTATGAAACTTATAGAAGATAACATAGGATAAAACCCAGGTGACCTTGGGCAACTGAAACCTTTTTAGATACATAATCCAAAACATGCTCCAAGAAAGAAAGAATAAAGTCAACTTTATTAAAATTTAATATTTTTGCTTTGTGAAATACAACATTAAGAGAATAAGAAGACAAGCTATAGACTGGGAGAAATATTTGCAGAAAAAAAATATGATACAGGAATATTATCCAAAGTAAGCAAAGTATTCTTAAAACTCAACAATAGGAAAGCAAAAAACTCAATTAAAATACAGGCCAAAGTCTTAACAGATACCTCACCAACAAAGATAGTATAGATGGCAAATAAGCATATGAAAAGATGTTCAACATCACATGCCATAAGGGAAATGGAAATTAACAACATAAATTAACAATGAGATAGCACTGTATCCCTACTAGAATGGCCAAATGCAGAACACTGACAACCCCAAATTCTGGCCAGAATGTGGAGCACTGGAGAACTTTCAGGCAGCATTGGTAGGAATTCAAAATCCTGCAGCCATTTTGGAAGACAGACAGTGGAACATTATTCAACATTTAAAAATATGGGCTATCAATTCATAAAAAGACATGGAGGAACATCAATGTGTATTACTAAGTGAAAGAAGCCAATCCTAAAAGATTTTATCAAACAAGCTAAATTATGGAGAGAATAAAAAGATTAGTGGTTGTGAGGGTTTGGAATGAGATGAGTAATCATATCACAGAGTATTTTTAGGGCAGTGAAAATACTCTGTCTGATATTATAATGATAGATATGTAGATTATACTTTGGTACAAACCCATAGAATTTGTGACAGCAAGAGTGAGACCTGAGATAAACTATGGACTTTAGATTATCATAATCTGTTCAGTATGTGTTCATCCTTTGAAGAAAAAAAAAGTACCATTCTGGTAAGTGATGATGATAATGGTTGAGATTAAGCATATGTGGGGGTAGGGGTATATGGAAAATCTCCGTATCTTTCTCTTCATTTTGTTGTAAACTTATAACTGTTCATAAAAAATTCTCAAATACATAGTAAATAGCCCCACATACCTATTTCTAAAAAGCCTTCAAATTAATAGCATTTGGGGTTTTCTTTGTCCTTAAATCCTACCTCACTAAGCATCTTTAAAATTATTTTTAAGCAGTTTTCCTGTGAAATTATTTATTTTGGATCAACCTCTATAAAATGCTGGGTATAAAGAAACTAAACAATAGCTATTTGTTAGGATATAAAGATAGGGAATCAAATACTTACACTACAGCATTTTCCATAAAGAATTTGACAAATGTGAATATAGTTTCCTCAAAAAAATAAAAATAGAATTACCATATGATCCAATAATTTCACTACTGGGTATTTACCCAAAGAATACAAAAACACTAATTCAAATAGATGTATATGTGCCCCTATGTTGTTGTTGTTGTTGTTTCAGCATTATTTACAATAGCCAGATTGTGGACAATCCAAGTGTACATTGATAGATGAATGATAAGGGACAAGTGGTAAATGTATATATGCAATGGAATACTACCCAGCCATTAAAAAGATGAAATCTTACCATTTGCAACAACATGGATGAACCTAGAATGTATAATGCTGAGTGAGATAAGTCAATCAGAGAGTGACAAATACCATATGATTTCACGCTTATGCAGAATTTATGAAATGGAATGAAGAAAGAAAAAAAAAAGAGACAAATCAAAAAATGGACTTTTAATTATAGAAAACAAACTGGTGGTTACCAGAGGGGAAGTGGGCGGGGGGAGGGGGAGATGGGTGAAAGAGGTGATGGAGATTAAGAAGTGCACTTGAGGGGTGCCTGGGTAGCTCGGTGGGTTAAACGGCCAACTTTGGTTCAGGTCATGATCTTGCGGTCCATGGGCTTGGTACTTCTTTCTGTGCTGATAGCTCAGAGCCTGGAGCCTGCTTTGGATTCTGTCTCCCTCTCTCTCTGCTCCTCCCCTGCTCTCACTATGTCTCTGTCTCTGTCTCTCTCTCTCAAAATAATAAATAAACATTAAAAAAATTATGGAGTCCACTTGTGATGAGCACTGAATATGTATAGAATTATTGAATCACTCTAATGTACACCCGAAACTCATATACAACTGTATGTTAACTCTTTTTAAGAGTTTGACAAATGTGTATATGTGGAGTTTGACTTTTTTTTTTTTTTAATTTTTTTTTTTTCAACGTTTTTATTTTTTATTTTTGGGACAGAGACAGAGCATGAACGGGGGAGGGGCAGAGAGAGAGGGAGACACAGAATCGGAAACAGGCTCCAGGCTCTGAGCCATCAGCCCAGAGCCCGACGCGGGGCTCGAACTCACGGACCGCGAGATCGTGACCTGGCTGAAGTCGGACGCTCAACCGACTGCGCCACCCAGGCGCCCCTGGAGTTTGACTTTCTACACTGCAAGTATTTATTTTGAAAAGAGAAAATGTCTACTGTTGTCACATATGGTCAAACAGTCTTTTAGCTTAAAGAAATGCCTAAAAATGTTTACCGAGGGGTGGGGGGAATGTCTTTTCTCTTGATTCTGCTGACCTATACATCAATCTCTGATAAAATTTCTCCCATGGAAGCTTGCCTTTACTTTTGGGATTTAAATAATTGCCCTTTAAATTATGACTCTTCTGAACATTTAAAATTTACAATAAGTGAGATAAAGATGCATAGATAGGTAGGTATATATAGATAGATGATGAAAATTTAGATATAGTTAGTACTTCTCTGGTTTTAAGAGAAGCCCTCTTGGCTATAAATTCCTACTGCCTGCATTATATCAAAAAGAAAATTTGCTTTTTATGCAACTTTGAGAAATTACTTGAGTTCCATATAGAATTAAAAAAATATGTTAAGATCCATATAGAACTCAGAGACTCAATTGCTATAACCACACTTTCAAAAGCACTTAACAGGAATGAAGCTTAAAGCCCTTTTCTCTCAGCATATATAAACCAAGCATTGCATGGACTGACGTTTCCATTTGACTATGCAACAATCTCTAATGCAGGATTTAGGAGTGAATTATAACCTTATGCAAACAGCAAAAGAGGGGTAGGTCTGTTTTCAACCCCAATCATGGGGTCAGTTAAAAATAAGGGGTAAAATTATCATTCAATCACATTTTTTTTCAACGTTTATTTATTTTTGGGGGGACAGAGAGAGACAGAGCATGAACGGGGGAGGGGCAAAGAGAGAGGGAGACACAGAATCGGAAACAGGCTACAGGCTCTGAGCCATCAGCCCAGAGCCTGACGCGGGGCTCGAACTCACGGACCGCGAGATTGTGACCTGGCTGAAGTTGGACGCTTAACCGACTGCGCCACCCAGGCGCCCCAACAATCACATTTTTTAATGAAATGAAATGAGTTAGTCACTTTTTCAAACATGTTTTCCAGGTAATGCTCTTACATAACTTAAAATCATGCTGACACAAAAACCATTGCAACAGCTTTTAAATTAATGATACAATCCTATAGATAATTCCTTTTAAATAGCTTAGACATATGGATGTATAAATCATACATGTTTGAAGAAAGTAATTTTCCTCAAAGGGTTCTACCTGTTGGAATCTTATTACAGCACAAATCGGGAAAAGATTTCCAACTGAAATAAAAATGTGAAACTTTCTCCATAGCAACACTTAAACCCTGAGGGTCAAACAGCTGTGAATATATTTAGGACTGTCCACTTTTTGTGAACTTTTGGTTCCAAACATCTTATATAAATGGCAATTAACATTGTAAAAAATTTCAGTGATGTAAGTGGCTTTCGTCAATTCTGACAAATTCTATTTCCCTTTGTATTAGTTTTCTAGAGCTGCTATAAGAAGGTACCACTAACCTAGTGGCTTAAGCTGAAATTTAAAAAATAATAATAAAATAAAAATAAAGAAATTAAAAACGCAGTATCTCACAATTCTGGCTAGAAGAGTCCAAAACTAAGTTGTCAGAGGGATTTGTTCTTTTGGAGGGCTTGAAGAAGAATCTGCTCCGTGTGTCTCCTTTAGTTTCTGGTCAGTTGTTGGCAATCTGTAGCATCTCTTGGCTGGTAGAAACACTGCATTTTCATATTCACATGACATTCTCCCTTATGTGCATCTCTGCATCTAAGTTTTCCCTTTAGATAAAAATCCTGGCCATATTGGAGTATGGGCGCATCCTACTCAGTATGACTTCATGTCTATTAATTATATTTGCAACAACCCTATTGACAAATAAGGTCATATTCTGAAGTACTGGGGCTAGTATATCAAAATGAGTATTTGTGTGTGTGTGGGGGGCACAATTCAACACATAATACCCTTAATATGTGTTGTCTTTTCTTTTTTTTTTTTTAATTTTTTTTAACGTTTATTTATTTTTGAGACAGAGAGAGACAGAGCATGAATGGGGGAGGGTCAGAGAGAGGGAGACACAGAATCTGAAACAGGCTCCAGGCTCCGAGCTGTCAGCACAGAGCCCGACGCGGGGCTCGAACTCACGGAGTGTGAGATCGTGACCTGAGCCAAAGTCGGCCGCTTAATCAACTGAGCCACCCAGGCGCCCCTGTGTTGTCTTTTCTTAATGAGTGTCATCTTGCAAGTATCTTATAGGTATTTGTTAAAGGCTTATTTTCTTCTGTTCTTCAATACTTTGCAGATATTTATATGCTCATTGGAACACAAAGATATCTTTACAAACCAAACATCAAATCCTGGGATTTCTAACAGGAAGTAAATTATGCATCCTAACACCAAACAGTAATACAGTCTTTCTATTACTTTTGACTTAAAAAAAAGTTTCTTTTGGGGGGGGGGGTTAGGTTTTGCTTCTAAAAATTCTATTCCAAGTTTTATTTATTTATGTATTTATTCACCCTATTTATTCATCTGTTGATTTACATTATGGTGAAGCTAATTTCACCTAAGTGGGACAAGGTCTAGGCAGGAAAACTCTCAGCTATACTTGCTCATTTTGTTCCTAGGTCTAAGTAACACACCAAAATATTATATGAAAAACTTGGGGCTCAGAAAGAAAGCATTTATTATTCAAAGTGGGGGATCTAGTCCATGTAGAACCAAGTAGTAACACAAGAGCCAGATTCTTCCAATGTTTCTTCCTTTTCACAATGGATGCAAATTTGTGTCTATTCTTATACTGCTTTCATCATAAATGCCACTTGTGACTTTCATGAGTGTTACCTGTTTCCCTCCAATGAAACAAAACGGTGTTAATAGATAGAGAGGTGTATATTGTGGCTCAGTGTCACCTGAATCCTCCCCCTCGCACTGTGTTGACCATGCTTGATGCCTTGCAGAAGGGCTTTGCTCAAGAATGGCTTATGGCAGGTGACAGTTACAGATGATCTTACTACTTTGATCAGTTGATTCAGAGGTTTGAGGGGAGTAGAAACATAGAATAGACCCAGTTTGTAGTAATGTTACCAGAATTTATGGTAAAGAATCAGATAACCTAGGGGCGCCTGGGTGGCTCAGTCAGTTAAGCGTCCGACTTCAACTCAGGTCATGATCTCAGGGTACGTGAGTTCGAGCCCCGCGTCGGGCTCTGTGCCGACAGCACAGAGCCTGGAGCCTGTTTCGGATTCTGTGTCTCCCTGTCTCTCTGACCCTCCCCCATTCACGCTCTGTCTCTCCCTGTCTCAAAAATAAATAAAGGTTAAAAAAAATTAAAAAAAAAATCAGATAACCTGGGGATTGATTCATTTTCTAATTAGATAACCTCATTACCCAAGTGATACTTACTCTGACTCCATTGAGAAGTTTTAAAGATGCCAAAGATGAACAATGTCAACACGTTTAGCGTCACAGTAATACCTAGCCATGACATCCTAGAATAACTATGCTGGTTCCTATATGATGTGGAACAGAGGGGGCCAACAGAGCAAAGTGAAGTAGGTAAAAAGATTGGTATGTATTATTATGTCTGTTTTACTTTATATTTGTAAGGATAAAAAGAAATATATACACTAAAAACCTTGGCTTGTGAGCATAATTCATTCTGGAAACATGCTTGCAATCCAAAGCATTTTGTATATCAAAGTGAATTTCAGGAACCATTGGCTCACTTCTGATCATGTGACATTTGATGTCATGTATTACTCATATTGCAAGACATCACTAATTTATCAAGTTAAAATTTATTAGAAATGTTTGCTTGTTTTGTGGAACACTCACAGAACACATTACTCACAATCCAAAGTTTTTACTGTATAAGCTTTTAAAAAACCAGCATCCTTCCACAGACACTTTTGGCATCTAATATATGCCAAGTATTTCTGCATATTTTGGTACTTCTACTACTAGTATTAATTCTGAAAGTTAATAGTTTATCTAAAGCTTTGTTCCCAGGCACCACACAGAAAAGCACATTGCATGTGTTATCTTAAGTAATCTTCACTGAGCTAAGATAGACTTCATTATTCTCATTCCATAGATGATAAGTTTGAGGCTTGAAGAAGTTATAAAACTATGCTAGGTCACATAGCTAATGAGGAAAAGAGCAAAGACCATAAAGGAATGGGACCTGGGATCAGAACTGCCTCTGTCTTCCTGTTCTGGTGTCCTTATGTTCTATGGGACCAGGAGTTACCTACGTATTAAACTCGTCCTACATAATCTGTGGCTCCATGGGCACCAGTTTGAAGTCTCTCCTGGTGATGTTGAAGGTGTGTTATATTAGGACAGGGGTAGACTCTCCAGCTAGTTCCCCTGAAGTTGTATGGGGCTTGTGATGAGACTAACCCCTGGCAAAATTATCATCTGGATTCAATTGGTCTTCAGTAACCCTATCTTCCTTGTGTAATCTACTTCTTATGCCCATTCATATGCCCAACAGATAATAGTAAGTACCTACATTAGAGAGTAGTCATGAGAATTAAGTGATATAATAGTGTAAAGAACTTAAAGAGTTAGGCATATGGTAAGAACCCAATACACTGCGAGTAATATAGACACATGCATGGGCATATATACACAATTGTTTACCTTTGTATATACAGATAGGAGAATGGACCTGCCTTGGGAAAACCACCATTTTCTATGTGTCAGAATTGAATCTACTGGGTGCTCTACTCCATCACCCTGACTTTCATGAAGGCTTACTACAGTGTAACAAAGCAGGTACAATCAACTATTATGAGGCTGAGGGGATAGCTAGATCCTTTACCTATGGATTACCTAGGCTGAAAGTAGCTTTGGCTCACAAAGACAGTAGACATCCCACAGCATCAGTCTGACATCTTCTGACATCTGCCTGAAACCTCAGTCTGTGTTTCTAAGGCCTGAATAAATTTCTCTCTCTCTCTCTCTTTTCAATCATCTCAATTCAACCTCTATATTAGGATGTCTCATTACTCCTCTTTCATCTTTATACAGAGGAATGAAGATGTCTTCATAGACATAAACTAAAAAGGCTGAGAATCCAGACTTCAGTCCTTTTAGTTGTCCTGTGATGGAGCAAGAGAAGACTTCAGAACCAGGGCCTATTCTAAATGTGGCATATATACTATTGTAGCCAATATTAGAATAATTCTGGTGAGAGATGATATTTCCTTTTGTTTAAATGTAAGGTACAAAACCCTGTGAAGATGGGCAATATGTCCCAAGGGAAAGAACTAGAAAGGCTTGATTTGAGTGACATCAGTTAAGCTAACCCACCACACTCTAACTCAACCCATTTCCATTGTGTCATCAATTTGTATTTTAAATAAAGGTATCTATTAATAAAAAGAGTTTATTTTAAATCCTTAAATTTCAGATTTATAGGAGACCACCAGGAGACAGTTACCTCAGCAGGTATTAACATTTGGCATTTCAAATTTCACCAAGGACTTGGTTTACATAGGGCAGCCAGCTAAGGCAGCCAACTAGAGGAAAGTTCCAGTCACTTATTGTGTAGAAGTGTTGTTTTAGTCCTTGTCCCTTTCCCTGTCAAGAGGTGTGATTCACCAGCAAGACATCATTCACGTGTTAAGGCTGAGATGCTCCCAGGGAACCCATTTTCAGGGGCATGATTTGCAATTCTTGGTGTTTAAAAGTTTGCTTTTTACTTCAGATGGCAAGAGAGCTTCTTTTATCATCCTGAGATAAGGATGCTCCCTGTACATCATTGTGGCAGGTATGGCCAATTATATTCACAGGAGTTATGGAGGATCTGAAGAGTCCTCACTCTCTGGTCTAGCCAGTAGAGTCATGATATTCAGCTTACTGTTTGGATTTTATTTTTTTTTATTTTTTTTTTTAATTTTTTTTTTCAACGTTTATTTATTTTTGGGACAGAGAGAGACAGAGCATGAACGGGGGAGGGGCAGAGAGAGAGGGAGACACAGAATCGGAAACAGGCTCCAGGCTCTGAGCCATCAGCCCAGAGCCCGACGCGGGGCTCGAACTCACGGACCGCGAGATCGTGACCCGGCTGAAGTCGGACGCTTAACCGACTGTGCCACCCAGGCGCCCCATTGTTTGGATTTTAAATGAAAGCCAAAGTCAGAAGCATAGGTCTTGTTTGTTCAATCATGTAATCAATCATAAAGAAAAAGCAAATCTACACTAAGGTATACTAGCAGCTCTAAACCATGAAGCCACATCATTTTTTTTGTTTGTTTGTTTTGTTTTGTTTCCACTTGTGATTCTTGGTTCAGGTAGTCTACACTATACTTTGTTCTCTAAGGATCAAAGTAATCTGATAAGGAGTGAGAAATTCAAACCTAGGCTAGACACATTTGGATTCTGAGAAATGATTCTGGTTTAGTCCTCTACGGGAATGGAAAAATCACTAACAGCAGAAATGCTGTTAGTATTTGGATGTAAGATCCTACATGGCATACATATTGCTGAGTCACAGTCTCTGACATTGATCTTGTCTCAGACGTTCTTCAAATATTGCATCTATTTATCAGAAGGTAAAGATAATCTCATCTCTCCTGCTCATTGACCAAACTGGTACTGGGGAATATTGGTTTTGCCAAGATCAAGAAGCCTTGGTGAGAACATCATCTGTGACATTCAGATACTTATATAATTATATCCCAAGTCATATGGTGCTACACACAACTTTCAGATTGGATGTCCCACCACAAATTCTGGCAGTAATAGAATAAGGTTAGCCATGTGTGGCATTGAAGAATTGAAGTAGCCTAAAGTTTTCCAGTAGACTTTGCACATCTCCAAACAATAGTCTACAATCTAGGGGATCTCAAGGGATGACAAGCAGCATAACAACAAGTAACTGAGAACAGAGAATGGATATTAAGGAGGAAGGCAGGGCACATCCTGTCTTCTAGGCAGAATTATCCAAAGCCTGAAGGCCAGCATATCAGGAGAAGAAACACCTGGCCAGCCAAGGGGGTGTTCAAGACAAGTTCAGGCCCATGGTCAAAAGATAGCTATCCAACCCTAAGGTTACTACTTGGTTTTCAAATCAGATAGGTAGTCAGGTGGACCCCATCCAATACTGGGACAAGGCAGAAATACTAACCCCAAAACCTTACACAGAGAACTTGGTGTTAGATATATAGATGTTGGGTATTTCTGTGACTGAGTGGGAATTATTTGGACTCTAGAGTTGGAAATGCAGACTAATCAGACAGCCAATTATCAAGCTTAAAGAAAAGAATAAACGCTTGCTTCTGATATAAGCGATAGGATACCATAGCATTTAAAAAAAAATTAAATGTTTATTTATTTTTGAGAGAGATAGAGCTCAAGCAGTGGAGGGGAAGAGAGAGGAGACATAGAATCTAGAGCAGGCTCCAGGCTCTGAGCTGTCAGCATAGTGCCCAATGCGGAACTTGAACTCATGAACCACTATATCATGACCTGAGCCAAAGTCAGATGCTTAACCAACTGAGCCACCCAATCATCCCAAGATATCACAGCATTTGTAATGACACTAAGCCTACCTAGTGACAAACAACAACCAGAAAAGAATAATGTTCTTTCTTTCTTTCTTCTTTCCATTATGTATGTCAAGGAAAGTTAAACTTTTTGTCTGCAAGATCATTCTACTTCTTGCATTCACTGGCCTTAGTCGTATTTATACTTTTTGGCACAGATGGCATTTATAGACAAGAAAGAAGGTCTATTCTCCTTAAAGAGCATGTGTCTCTAAATGAAGCAGGTATTTCTAAGCAAGAGAATATATGGCTGATGAATCCTGCATGTATCATGTAGCAATTGCCCACTCCTCACCCTCTTCAGAAGGTAAAGCATGTTCTTATTTTGTTTTGCCTGAATAGAAGAATTGTTCACCCAGGAATGGCATGCTATTATTTTATCATTATCCTCAGTGCTATAAACTTGAATGGAAGTTTAAATGAGAATGGAATGGGGTATTCCATGAGCCATCTCCCAAAAGTTGGCATGGTTACACATGCTTATGAATACAGGCTCTTTGGCCATAGCTGCCAAAAGCCAGGTGTTTGCCTTTGCTAGTTCATCCACGTGGGCCTCAGTTTACTCAAAATGAGAGGATTAGTCTAAATGATGTAAAAACCCCTGTTCCCCTTAATTATATAGATCCATCCAGGGGCCTATGAAGCGTATATTAACACATTCCAGCTTATTACTATCAGAGCATTTCTGTATGTGAGAATAATGTTAGTGATGTTAATCTCTTGTAGGTATTCCAGATGTCTAATAGATATTTAATGTATGAGTAGTATTATTGTTTCCAAAATGAAATTGTGTGCCTTCTGTATGCTGTTTAATGATGATGGATGCTTTTAGAGGTATGAAATAAACATGCATTACATAATTCCCTATTTAGTTTTCTGGAGGATACATTTGTTTTAATAGCATCATATAGGCGATAAAATAGCATCTAATTATGTTCACTCGTTTTGAGGAAAAATGATAGTCAATGATCTCTCCACAACTCTCTAGCTTAATTTCCCTTATCAAGCTATTTTTGGATAATCATTTCACCTCTCTACACCTTGGTTCCCTCTTTTGTTAAAATGATAAGGTTTGATTAGAACAATATTTCCCAAAAGTAGTTTTATAAAATGCACCATAAAAGAAACAGTTCTATAGTTAAGTGTTTGGAAAATGCTGCATTTTACACTTCTCAGAAATCTGGCTTTCTCATCACACATTAGAGGCTCTGAGAGGTATGAGAGGGAAGAAACTTGTTTAAGTCTCTCAGTTTATCTCAGATTTAGTTAACTATAGAATTTTTTATTTCTGAATCATAGCAATTAATAAACGTCCTTCACATGCAGTGATCACTGGATGCACATTGAGGACACTTGAAGGTATATAATTTCCAAGATTTCTTGGATTGGTTATGTGGGTTAAAATTATAGTGTTGTCAGAGAATTTTTAGGGCAGGGAAAATGTTCTGTATTATACTATAATGACGGATACATATCATTATACTTTTGAAAAAACCCATAGAATGTACAACACCAAGCATGAACCCTAATTTAAACTACGAACTATGAACTTTGGGTGATAACACGTATTGATGCAGGTTCATCAATTATCACAAATGTACTACTCTGGTGGGAGATGAGGAGGTTATGCATGTGTGGGGCTTGGATATACAGAAAATCTGTGCCTTTTTGATTTTGCTATGAAGCTAAAACTGCTGTAAAAAATATAACATCTTAAATTTTTTTTAAAAAACGATGTTTTTGCCCTATTAGACTGCTGAATTATATAACAGGATTTATAAATTCTCATTATGAGAAAGCCCTTCCCTAATCTTTCCTTATTTTGGGAAACAAACAAAAAAGGTTTAATAATTTGTATATAGCTCTTTCCCTCTACCTACTCTCAGAGTCTGAGAGAAGAGTGTGGGGGCGGTGGGGGGCATGCATGCATATTTATATAAAACTTTCCCACATTTTAAGTTGAGATAGCCGAGAAGAGCATGAGGTTGCAAACCAAATGCCTCATATTGTGTCTGGTCATCACAATACTCTAAGCAAATCAACCTTTCCAAGTGCTAATTTTCTTATTTGGAAGATGGATTCAATAGTAGCTGCCCTGCCTTCCTTATAAGGATGTTAACATTAAAATGCATAGGAGCACCTAGGTGGCTCAGTTGGTTGAACATCTGACTCTTGATTTTGGCTCAGGTCATGATCTCACAGTTTGTGAGATTGAGCCCCCAGCTGGACTCTGCACTGACAATGATGAACCTGCTTGGGATTCTGTCTCCCTCTCCCTCTGCCCCTCTCCCACTTGTGTGCACAAGTGCTCTCTCTCTCTCTCTCTCTCTCTCTCTCTCTCTCTCAAAATAAGTGAATAAAAACCTTTACAAAAAAGGAATGACATTGGATCTTTCCTATTATACATCCTTGTTTTTTCTTGAGGGGGAGCATCTGCTCTAGTCTATTCCACTGTATTCTTTTATAAAAGACTTTGTGAAAAACATTGTGTTCTCCAAATACAAAATGACAAATTTATACAACACCTATCACTGATATGAATTCATAGAGTCATCATACTTACATTTAAAAACAGTACATACAACATAGAACAAAAAACACACTTTTGCAGAATTTAAGATTGTTGTAAAAAGTGTTTGAAGTAACTAGGCTTGAATGGGATCATTTGTCAAATCAGTGGATTTCACTGCATCTTGGAAAGAAGAATGAAGAGCCCAATGATGGAAGTTATACTCTGTGCTTGCAGAGTTGGTTTTTGCCTCACACACATTATTTCCTCCATCCTGAGCCATATGCTGGGAGTTAGGCTTTGTATGCTTTTGCTTCAAGCTGTATCTTCATTTCAGACATAAAGTCCCCCGTGTGCCTTCTGATTAGACTATAAATCTTTCAAGGACAAGGACTACATCATATTCTTCTTTTGTTGGTTTCTTAGCCTTCAGAAGATGGAGTAGGACAAGGAAGACACTCTGTAAATATTTATTGCATATATGAAGAAGCAGGAATGTGGGTGAGTAGATGTATTATAATTTTATTTTAATTATTTGCAAACTTTTTCACAGGTAACCACATAATGAACTTCACACTATAATTTATCTGCATTTCATATTTGCCTTATATATTGATCTCTAAAAAATATACAGTGTTTTTTCATGTTTTCAAAATTGTATTATTTTTGCTTTCTGCAGCTTACTTTTATTCACTTCAGAGATTCTAATACATTTCTTTTAACTGTTCAATAGTATTTTATTGCATAATGTAGCATATGAGATTTTGTATTTTTTTATATTGATAAAAATTGGGGGTTTATCCCATTTTTTTTACTTTTAACAAAATGCTGCTGTGGACATTCTTATACATGTTTTAGGTTGCACAAGTAAGTAGGTTTCTGGAGAATAGCCCCAGGAGTGAAACTGTTGTACCAGAAAGTGTACATATATTCAGTGTTCCTAGGGATCACCAGACTTCTCTTCAAAATGGTTATTCTATTTATACTCCTATGAATCCTCACTTTATAAAACTTCAGCTTTCTAACACTAACCTTAGCCTTTAGGCACCAGCTTCTACAAGAAGAAAGTCTTTGCTCCCAGGATGGTTTAAGGTGCTGTGTCTCAAAGCTCCAAAGAGATTTTGTGTGTTCAAGAGCAAGGAAGTTGAAGACCTGCCATGGTCTGAATAGGTTCCACTTTCAATTCACAACTTGATGGCACAGTGGTACTCAGTATCTAGAGTCCAAGATTTCTTTCCTTCTTACCCTCAATGGTTTCTAACCCATTTATTATAAACAGAGTTTCCAACACAGTTGAAGATTACCATTGATGGGAAGAAAGGCTTGCATTTGTCTGAATTGATCTGTGTTAACAGAACTGACCTGTGTTCCTACTCACTGGCTTCTGGTCTTCCTGGGTTCTAAGAACTTGAATATTCTGTGACATGGTGCTGGGGGTTAGCAGCACCACGGGGTGACAATATGGCTGCTGAGGTTCTGAGGTCTGGGAAACTGCAAGTTTCAGTTTTCAATTTACTATGTCTCTGTTCCATTTATTAAATACCATAGTACCTCAAAATAAAGTTCAATTTAAAAAATCAAATTCTGAGCTGCACGGGTGGCTCAGTTGGTTGAGCATCCGACTCTTGATTTTGGCTCAGGTCTTAATCCCAGGGTTGTGGATCTAGCCTTCTATCAAGTGTCAGGCTCTGCACTGAGCATGGGGCCTGATTAAGGCCCTTTCTCTCTCTGCCCCCTCCCTCACTCACGCTCTCTCTCTCTCTCAAAAAAAAAAAAAAAAATCAGATTCTGCAATGATCACCCAAATTTCAAAAGGTAGCTTGCTTTAGGTCTTTTATTATTATTATTTATTTTGAGAGAGAGAGAGAGAAAGAGAGAGAGAGAGAGAGAGCACGCACATGGGTAGGAGAGGGAGAGAGAGAATTCCAAGCAGTCTCTGTGCCATCAGCATGGAGCTCAACATGAGGCTGGATCTCACAAACCATGATATCATGACCTGAGCCAAAATCAAGAGACACTCAACTGACTGAGCCACCCAGGTGCCCAGGTGATCTTTTAATTAAATATTTGCTACCAAAAATAACCCATTCCATTTACAGCTATGGTCACTACTGGCATATCTTTATATTCTAACAGTTGCTTTTGCCCTCAATGTTACCTGAAAGTAGTAATCTCTCAAAAGAGATGAAGATTCATATATGGTTTTACATTTTTTAGTTGTCTATTTGCTTAGTTTTTTATGCATTTATACCTGCCTTCTTTCAGATACTGTATTTTTGTTGTAGTTGCTTATTTACCTTTAAAGAAAAAAATTATTGAATAAAACATTAGAGAAGTGAAAAATTCATAAATGCACAGTTCAATAAATTTTCACCAAGTGAATACAGCTTGTAACCAGAGCATAGATGAATAAACAGAACATTCTCCACACCTGCAGAGGCCCCCTGGTCCTCTCTTCTAGGCACTCTCCAATGTTCACACTAAGTGTTTATCTGGCTTTAAATTCACACAATGCATCAAAAGAACATTTTACACATGATACCAGTAAAGGCCAGAAAGAGAAAATAATTCATTCAGGGTTACACAGGAGTAGAAGAAACAACACTAGAACTGACTTGCTATATGTACCTTCAAATAGCCAAGGAGAAATGACAAAAAGTCAAGCACACATAAGTTATACAATTCAAGTCTTGACAATTTTCAGAGCATATGCTAAAATATAGACACATTCAATTCAACCAGAATTCTTGCTTTTAAGCTGAAAATACTTTCCCATCACATCATATGTCAGTTATTAAATATCTCTATGAATTGCAGTTTGATTATTTTGTGATGCAACAGAAGCACCATGAAATATTGGAGACCAACATGTCAATTTGCCTTCTCATGTACATCTTAGTCTAGTTACTTCAGCTCCTAAAGTTTTAAATTATAGAATTTTGCATTCTATCTCATCTATAGAATGAGAATAAAATCATCTCAGAGCATTATTCATAGAATTCTTAATAATGTAATCTCAGAGTTTGATTCCTTCCAAGAACTCAACTCATTAAAACTTGATCTAAAACCTGATCACCTCCCTTGTGATCTCAAACCCATGCCCTAAGATTACTACTGGGCTAACCTTCTCAATTTTTAGCCCCTATAGCTTTTATGGTAATATTATCTGGGTTTGGACAGACAATGATACTATCCTATGTGCACACAGCAAGGAAAATTTCCCATCTCTAGATGAAGAATCAACCAATGGCAGGGCAGGGGATGCTCACATAAAGGATAAACCATTGATGGGCAGCTCCTCTTGGAACATCTTCACTGTATTTTTAACAAAAGCCATGCTTGGCTGGAGAACATCTAGAGGCTGTGTCCAATTTCTGCTCTGAAGGGTTTCGGAACCACTTACCTCACTCAAAGTGGCAGCCTAACCTGTGAGGGCCTTCAGCATTCTCCTCAGGACCTTACAGCAACATTTGATGTTCTGAGATGGCTCTCTAGCATTCATCCATATAAACACCTGTGCCGTATCACTGGCCATGGTTACTTTGTGCATGGCCCCTTTTCTTTCTTCTTCTTCCCTTACCTCAAGTTCTCCCTGCCTTTGCAATTGAGTTCTGATGCCTACAGGCCAGTTAGAGGGCCAGAAGAAAATCAAGAAACCCAAAAATGGACATAGATGTAGTCATTAGTGACTGACAAGAATTGCAAAGTGTCATCTGCTCTGAATCTGAGAATGGAATATTCATTTCCCACCATGGCTATCCCTTCTGTGGTTTCTCTGGGACACAATTCATATCCCAGGGAAGGGAGATGTTGCAAGAGCTTCAAAGGACACCCCACAGATTCTTCTCTTCTGAGTATTTCAGCTGTCTCCAACATCAGTTGGTTCATAGCAGACTGAGAGCCTGAGGTATTTCTCAGTATTTGCTGTGTGGAGTCTTCTTCCCCTGCCCTCTGAGCAAATTTCATTCCATCCTTCAGGAAATAAGGGGCCACATCAGGACCCCACCACTCTTGTTTCCTCATCATCTGTCTGTAGTCTTTATTCTACAGTCAGAAAGATGGAATACAAAGAGCCTCAAATTTAGAGTCTGAAAGATCAGGAATGGACCTAACCTCTGCCAGTAGCTTGCTGTGTGCCCTTCGGGGAGTTTAATCAGACTCTTTGAGTCTCAAATTGTTTACCTGTAATAAATTAACATGTCTCAATGCTCTGGGTAGTTAAAAGGTGTAGGTTATGACTGGGAATCTGACATATAAGAGGTACCTGAACTCAACATCAATCAAGTCACTCCTTTGCTAAAAATCCTACAATGGCTTCTCATCACTTACACGTGTGGAGTTCAGACATTTCTACCTGGCTTTCCCTAGTATCTCCAAACACAGGTTATTTATGCGATCTGAAATTTACTTCTCCCCAATGTATATGTTCCTCCACCCAGGCTGAATTCCTCTACCCATTAAGAATATTTTCCAAGCTCACTTCAATCTCACTATCCTGGCTCATGATCCACTCCCTCATGTGGGAGAACATTACACTTCAATCTCATCTGCAGTCCAAATACTACCCATCCTTTAAGACCCTGATCAGGTTCTCCCTCTATAAAAATTCACTCAAATATTCCAGCCAACACTGACTATATCCTTCTCTGAAATTTTTGTTTGTTTTTAATAATGGTAAGGACACTTAACCTGAGATGCAACTATGAGATGCAATGTCTAAGTGCAGAATACACTATTATTATTTATAGGCACTATGTTGTACAGGGCATCTCTAGAACTTTTTTGTCTTGCTTAACTGAAATTTTATGCAACTGTTGAAGAGAAATTCCCCATTTCCTCCTCCTCTTGGCCCCTGGAATCATCCATTCTACTCTCTACTTCTATAAATTTATTTCATATGGACAACTCCAAACAGATCCTTTGTTACCTATAGGCTCATTATTTAAGATGTGTTAGTTTTCTCTTTGTCATTGTATATTTTATTAGAACAAAATCAATTTATATACTCCCACCAAATATACATATTTTATTTTATTTTATTATTTTTTTTTCAACGTTTATTTATTTTTGGGACAGAGAGAGACAGAGCATGAACGGGGGAGGGGCAGAGAGAGAGGGAGACACAGAATCGGAAACAGGCTCCAGGCTCTGAGCCATCAGCCCAGAGCCTGACGCGGGGCTCGAACTCACGGACCGCGAGATCGTGACCTGGCTGAAGTCGGACGCCTAACCGACTGCGCCACCCAGGCGCCCCCAAATATACATATTTTAATAAACACCAAGAAATGACTCAAGAAAGCTTAATTGAATGGTTTCTTCACTAAGAGATTGGGACGCCAAACATTCCAGTCATTCCCATAATTTCAATAGGTGGATAGTGTTTCTCTCATTCATTTATTCCCTGAAACAAATTATTTCTAGTCATTTTCATATGCCAGACATTCTGCTGGGAATACAGATCTGAATAGGATGAATACAGTCCCTTCTCTCATGTAACCTACAATCTAATGAGGGAAATAAGTGTAATGAGCTGTAGAAAATTGTATTATTTTAGCAGCAATGGCAGGATTTCTCTTGGAGAGAGAAATTTGATGAATGGAATTTGGATAAGGACTTGGGATAGATGAACCTCTACCACCTACCCTAAGTGCCCAAGTTCAGGCTGATGCCCAGGTTTCACAGAGAGAAAGTGCTCTGAATTAGAAAGAAAGAAAGAAAGAAAGAAAGAAAGAAAGAAAGAAAGAAAGAGAGAGAAAGAAAGAAAGAAAGAAAGAAAGAAAGAAAGAAAGAAAGAGAAAGAAAGAAAGAAAGAAAGAAAGAAAGAAAGAAAAAGAAAGAAAGAAAAAAAGGATTTATTTTGGCTTTGTAGAACAGCTGGATAGGCAGGAGATGAAGGGCAGAAATAAGGTTGGGTGTATGAGCCCGTTCCCAGAAACCCTCCCTCAAAAACTCTTCAATAAAGTATAATATATACATAAACACTTTTAATTATTGTTGGTTTGCTCTTGTCCATAGTGAGCACTGCCATGAATTTAAACTTAAGCCCACGTAGTACAGGACACTTATGTCCCAGCCTTCTTCCCAATTCTTTCACTTTTTCATTACCAGCCAATCTGTGGATGGATGAACTTTCTTAAGCCATGACATTGACAGGTTCAACTCAAATTTATCAGATCTCAAGAGGCAATAAGGCCCCCAGATGACATTGGTGTTATACAAGCAAATCAGCAATCAAGTGAAGAATAAATTCCAGTATTAAATTAGATGATAGAAAAAGCAGAGCCTAATGTAGTCTGAGGAAAGGGGGAATGGCAGAGAGGGTTGTTGAGAGGAGAGGGGACTTACAAGAGGAAATGGCATTTATGCTGAGGCCTGAAGACTGAGTAGAAGTAAGCAAAGTAAAAACAGATAAGATTTTGATGTGTTTAGGTTCTCAGGTATAGGAGCCAGAAGAGGAATAGAGGGAGGCAGGAGAGGGAAAGGGGGTCAAGAGAAGAGAGACAAGTGCGGAAAATGGAGACAAAGGGGAGAACTGAAAGAACAAAGTCCACACCGCACGACACTTAAGTATAACCCAATTCATCCAAAGTGGGTAGTGCAATTTCTCCAGAAAAGTCCAGTAAACCTTCCTAATTTGCAAGTTTCCTAAAGCGTCCTAATTATGGTTCTATATAGACAGGTGTACTGTTTGGCCCCATGCCTGAGCTACAAAAATGCCATATTCCTGTGAAGTGAGGTGAGCCAAGCTAAGCTTTGAGAAGATTGTCTACATGAGCAAAATTCATATCTAATTTTAAGGTATGATTCATTTGGGAGACAACTGGCTACCCAGAAATTTGTGAAATTGAATAATTGATGAAGTCAGTTGTGAGTTTCCTGTTTGCCAACCCACCATCTAGTAGTGTCCAGAGCTCTGTAAGTGCTCAGGTCCCAATTTATGACCTCAACCTGCCCTCCACCTGAGTTTCCATTAACCCTGGTATTTATTCTCAGTTGTTCGAAAATACAGATAATTTGATAATTATACTCCCTTTAGCTGACTAAAGTATTCCATGTCACCTGTCCAGAAAGTATAAGTTTTCAAATATACACGTCAGGTGCTATAATATAGATCTGGCAAAAAAAGCTTTCGGTGGTAGAGATGGGAGGGCACTCACTACATACACACTTACTTCAACTTTTAACCATTGAGACTGAAAATCAGCTTCTTGTTGGTGAAAGACTCCTTCCTGTTCATGACAAACCAAAACTACACACACATACATGCATGCATGTGTATACACACAGAGATCTATGCCTATTTACACTCCACAGGAAGCCAGGACCCCAACCTCATTTCACAGCAACCCAGGCTGCCTGACTTATGCCAACAGATCAGGCCTGAAATTATACATTGGAGCTTCTCAGCCCAACCACATTTCTCCACAACCCCTAAGTAATTATTTGAGAGAAAACTACAATACACATTAAATAAAGTAATTTATTTCCTAGATAAATTTCAGACTCTAAGCACTTTTAAGCTGGTAATTTTTTAATACAGTAATTGTGGAATTAGGAATACATTTTTCACTAGTCAGTCATTATTTTACTTTGAACATATAAAAATGGCTTTTAAAAAAGAGAGAAATAAAAAAGGGTGATTAAGAGTTTTACGCAATCAAATGAAAGTTTCAAATTTTATTGGCAAAGAATAAAAAGACTAATTAGATTCAGTTTATGGGTTTACATGCCATTTCTCAGTAGAGGTGCATGATGAATTGTGAGGGGGGAAGCTGACATGGTTGGATTCTCACTAGCGTCCTCGTGCAATACAGAAAACTGAGAGGAAGGTGTTTGTTTTCCCTGCTTCCCCTCTTCCCCCAACATCATCTCAGCCTCGTTTGTCAGGAAAAGTTTGCCTGTCCTCAACTGCACCACCACCCTTGCCAAAGCACCGCTCATCTGCTCATCTCTTGTTGGGGACCAGTCTGCTAGCAGGTCTCCTCTTTCTCTCCTTTCCTGCCAACCATTCTTCATAGTACAACAATGACTACCTTTCCAAATGTCCACTCTGACCCTGGCAGAGGAAGTACTCTTCTCATGCAAATCCTCCAGTGGACCCCCTCCTTCTTCAGTTCTTTGGATACAAGATCTTCAGAATCCTCCTGGGGTCTTGCCATACCTGTAGTTTGTCACAGAGGACACTCCCATGCTCCAACGGCACTCTGTCTTTCCTTTCTCTTTTTCCCCTTCCTTCCTTCCTTCCTTCTTCTTCCTTCCTTCTTCTCCCTCTTCCTTCCTCTCCCTCTTCCTTCCTTCTTTCCTTTCTTTCTTTCTTTTTTCTTTCTTCTTTCTTTCTTTCTTTCTTTCTTTCTTTCTTTCTTTCATTTTTCTCTCTATGTTCTCAAGGTATATATTTTAAGAATCAACCTTAGTATCAACATTAAGGGTTAAGTATGTATCTGCCTCTTCTATTCTGCACATAAATAGTCAATTATAATGATAGCACCCATTATTTATTGGGATGCATTTTCAATGACTGGGATAAAGTAAGTATTGATATTTCTATTTTTCATTCCTTCACGGTATATTTTCTGAGAGTCATTTATGTACCAGATACTGTGCTGGGTGCTGGGAATAACAATGTGTTAAAGGCTCAGTTCTTGGCTATATGAATATTTACCATTCTTTTGTTTTCACTACCAAATACCTGTATCTGTTTCCTGTATTTGGTGAATTCCAAAGAGTTTACTTCCCTGTCTATAAGATGAGGATACAAGACACTCATGCTCCTAGATTCCTCTACAGGTAGGGCACAGATATGTGATCTGGCTTCTGTCAATCTGAGGTGTCCACATTGGACTTTGATTCTGAAGTCAGAGAGACAAAGAAGCAAAGACTTTGCACAATCCATTTTGATGAGGGTGACAAAGGTCAGAAACCATTCACTCAAACCCCTTTAAAAGTAAATCAGTTTACCCTACTTTTCCAACAAGTTGTGTAAGGCTTGGCAACAATATTTCAACTTCCTGTCCTGCAACTGAGATGGACAGGTACAGGCAAGAGGTGAAAAGTGCTGATTTTTTGCTTTAAAAATGTAAATAGCCATATGCATAAATTTCGATTAAATTTGGTCCTCCTTAATTGTTGTTACTAGTCAATGTATTTTATGTAAATTTCTTAAGAGGGATCTGGCCAGGGGCACCTGTGTGGTTCAGTTGATTAAGCATCTGCCTTCGGCTCAGGTCATGATCTCGGTTCTGTGGGTTCGATCCCTGCATCAGGCTCTGTGCTGACAGCTCAGAGCCTGGAGGCTGCTTTGAACTCTGTGTCTCTCCACTCTCTGCCCCACCCCCCACTCACACTCTCTCTCTCAAAAATAAACATTAAAAAAAGTTTTTTAAAAAGGATATCTGGCCCAAATTAAAAACTTTATATAACTGTTGGCTAGTTTTCCTATTTTATAGTTATATAGAGTCTCATTCTTTTTAAACTTTCCAAGTTCATTATTGCCTTTATTATTTTGCTTTTCATTTTCTTCTCAAAATCCTTTGTGAGAAGGAAAAAGATACGTTAGGTCTTGGTGTTTAAAGAGAAAACTGAGACCCAGGAGAGGTAAATCACTGCCCTACTCAGATTATTGGGGATTTCTGAAGCAGAAATTGGAAGTCTTTCTAGTTTTCTGATTCTTTTTTTAATGTTTTTATTTATTTTTGAGAGATATAGAGAGGCAAAGCACAAGCAAGAGAGGGGAAGAGAGAGAGGGAGACACAGAATCCAAAGTAGGCTCCAGGCTCTGAGCGGTCAGCACAGAGCCCAATGCGGGGCTTGAACATGTGAACTGTGAGATCATGACCTGAGCTGAAGTCAGACACTTAACTGACTGAGCCACCTGGGTGCCCCTCTAGTTTCCTGACTCTTGAGGCAGAGCAATTTTTACTATAGATCTTAACACAACGTGCTGGAAGGATAGGGAGATGGGTGGATCCAATGACTGATTTTCCTACTTTGCTGACAATGTTTATCTTTAATTTAATGTCTAAATCCATGGCACAGCAGGATAAAAACCCTTGGTGGTAGGCAGATTTCTGAGAAGAACCCTAAGTTTCCTACTCTTGCATACACTCTGTATGATCCTTTTCCTTTGGTGTGGTGGAACCCCTGACTATGATTGCACAGCCCTCTCCCTTGATTGGGTCACGTTAGGTTAAGACTCTTGTGGCAGATTGGAGAGACATTTTTGTGTTGGCTCTGGGAGGGACATTCTTATATTACAAGATGGTCACATGACCAGAACCTAGGAGCCGAGAATGACCCTTGGCCACTAGCCAGCAAAACAAAACAAACAAACAAGCAACAACAACAGAAACAGGGTCCTCAGTTTTTCAGTAACAAGTAACTGAATTCTGTCAACAACCTGAATGAGCTTGGAAGAGGACCCTCGTCCCAGTTGAAAATGCTATCCTACCAAATTATTGATTTAAGTTTTTGAGACCTTGAGCAAAAGACCTAGCTAAACTGTGCCTGCTCTTCTGACCCACAGAAACTGTGAGGAAATAAATAAATGTTTATCGTTTTAAACTGCTAAGTTGATGGTACTTTGTTAGATAGCAATATAAAATTAATGTCCTTAAAGGGACCAATCTCAATCTCAAAAATAATATGGATGATGATAATAATAATAGCAATAATAAAATATATAATGCATTAAATAGTAATACACTTAAATAAGGAAAATCTGTTTATACCAGAGTTGTGCTCAGTTAAGTACTTGACCCACACACCCCTTTCCCTTATCACATTAATGATGGAAGTGGAGCAGATTACTACACTGTAGATCTTTTAACAACCATCATTGATATTTTATAAGTAAGCCTTTAAACTAATTATTCCTAGACTTTTTCAGGGTTTTTCAGAGGCATAACCTAGTTTTAAATAACACATTTTTGTAAACACTGGAGACAAAGTATGGGCAGAGATTTGGGATGTTGAGGCGGAACCGATTCTGGTGGACTTGGATGCAGTTTTTGATGATTTTCTGTAGCTGCTCCTATCATTACCATTCCCAGTTAACAATCACTGCCATCCTTTGTGTGGAGGCAGCACTGTACAGAGAAAAAGTACCCTACCTGACAACTGACACAGTTAGTCTGCAGAACAGCATTATGTATTAGACATCGCTTGTCCTGTCACTATCAGCACCAAGGCCATGCAACAAGATGATTTCTGTATATATTATGAAATGAGCACATGATCAAGCTAATTAACACAAGTGAGATTGCATCAACATCAGCTGTGTAATCTTTTTTTTTTAATTTTTAAATTTTATTTAAATCCAAGTTAGTTAATGTATAGTGTAATGACTATTTCAGGAGTAGAATTTAGTGATTCATCACTTACATGTTAATCAAGTTACCTTACCCTCTGGACTTAGATTATTTCCCTGAAAAGTAAGGAAGTTGGATAATGAATCCCTATGTCTCCTTTATCTTTAAAATCCTGAGTTCTTAATATTAGAGGAAAGACTATTCTTATTCTTTTTAGATAATAATTTCCTAAAATGTTGCCCAATGTATTTATACAGTCATATGAATCAACTACAAATATTAATTGAGGCTACTATGCCAGAAGTTCTTCATTAGTTGTTATGACAGATGGAGAAAGCATTTAGCACAGAGCCTCTAGGAACTAAAAGTCTAGTTAAGGAGATAAGGCAGCATTTGTGGAAAAGGAGAAAGTTACCAGTTCAGTAGGTCATTAATGTTCAGTAGAGAAGGGAAGTTTTGCTGTATTTTGTGGAATGAAAGATGAGGTCGGTGGGAAAGGAAAGCAAAGCTTTCCACATGGGAAGTGCCAGTTGGCCCTGAATTAAGGGGATACATTGGATTTGAAATACAGTAGTGAATACATTACATGGCTCCTAGTGACCTTCGGGAGGAAATAAGGATAGAAATGTCCCATTGAGGCAGAGCAGTAGAACAGGTTTGGTTAGATTAGGTGGTAGTTCTGGGAATAGTAGAGAATTAAGCTGGTCTCTAATTCCTACTTCCCAGAAGAGGATTGTGCATCTCCTCTTGCCCCCATGTGGCACTCTGCAGATGCCAAGACTTCATTATATTCATTCTTTCAGACCCTGACTAAGAAAGGGAGAGACGACATTTTCAGTCCCTCATAGCTCTTTTTTTCTCAGACTGGAAAGGCAAGTTGGAAAGCGATATTTGCTATTATGCTTAGAGGTCAAGTCCCTTTAGTAATTAAAGAACTGCCTTGGAACTTAGCTTGAAATTGTGGATTTCTTAGTTTTTACACTAAGTGTCAAATGTCCATAGGTTGTGTCTTTCAATTTTCTCTATGGAGACACATTATTGACACACTCTAATATGATAGATGCTGTGAGCACCCCTATAAGAGAAAGGATTGGGGATCTCTGACAATGAAAACATTGGGACTTGGACACATCTGCAAAGTCCACTTAACACTGCCCACCCCATACAGCACAGGAGGTGGTGAGAGCAGAGAGGATACATAGACTTGAGGAATAGGAAGGACACCATGTTCTTGGACCCAGAGATTTCTATCTTTAGAAGTGTGGTGGATGCTGATACCTTCCCAGTCAATTTTTGAGGAATCTGATGAATATCATTAATATAAAAGTGATGGCCATAACTTATGACCCCCAAATTCATAGTACTCAAGAGAAAGTTACACACACTTGAGTATTAATTGCTTAGATATGTCAGTTTTTGGTGCTCTGAGAAGAAGATGCCAACATGGGTGAGAGGTGTAAGAGACTCATTGGAGAAACACCTGTGAAAGGTAGAGGGTGAGGGAACAGGGGTAAGTGGAGACAACCTTCAGACCACACTGCAGGTCTGAAACCTGTGAGGGGAGAAGAAAGAAAGGTGGATTCAAAAGAACTACATCATGGTTCTGAAAAAAATCTCATGCAGGACTGATTTCTATGATGGCAAAGGGGTGTCACCATGATGGAGACATAGGTCATTCCTGACTTCCCTCCCAGTCACAGGAAAACCAATTAACAATTACTTAAGGTTGAGACACCATTGTGAAAATCTTACCATGGCAAAGAATATGGTGAATCTAACTGAAGGTGTGCCAAAGTCTACCTGGCAATGCTTTGAGATTTGTCTGAGATATTTAGGGTCATTCAGAAGATACAAGAGCTGAAATCAGTATCATTATCACAGAAACACTTGGGAAAACAACCAAATCCTCTCTTTATACATCTCTTCTAGATAGCCGATGTTTCTATTTATATACTAATAATTTTTTTTAAAAAAGGCGTAATTATCAGCAATCTAGCTCTACTTATTTATTTACTTATTTATTTTACTTTTCACTTTTTTTTTTTTAGCAATCTAGAGGTTTTAAAAATCTTCAACTTTAGAAAAAGATGTAGCCTCGCGAGTGAGAATTTAGTATTGAAATGTATATAAAATTTCCCCCCTACATTGCATTCCCCTTCTTTGCAATTAGATTTGAGTGCATTTTTTCCAATCCTTAAAAGTCAAAAATTAAAAAAAAAAAAATCAAAGCAAAGACAAGATCTCTTTTCTACCAAATATATTTTACTATTTCCTTTATGATCTTGGAGTATGGAAGATGCCATGTGTGTCCAACAAGTCATTCTTACAGCAGAAGCCGTGTTCATGATGAAAAAAATGGGAAATAAAATATCAATGAGCAAATAGGATGATGCTGTTGCTAAACACATTAAACATCCTCTAACTTCTAAGACTGGGATTTAGAGATGTCTCTGAAAATTAATATTAGAGTGACTGTGGACAGATGGCTTAATTTCTATAAGCCTCAGTTTCCTCGTTTATAAAAGAAAAATTGGAAGATATAGCTAATTTGTTGTAAGTTTCAAATGAAAAGATGCTTACCACGTGCTGGAGAGAAAGTACTCAGTCATTGACAGCTGTTACAGGAAAGCAGTAAAGTGTGGTGGTTACAATGATTGGTTCTGCCTCAGATGGCCTGGGTACAAATTCACACTAGCTGTGTGACCTTGGGGAAGTTATTTAGTATTGCCGAACTTTCATTTCCATTTCTGAAAAATGGGGTAATGACACAATCTATCTTACACTGTTAAGGGAGTTAAACAAGATAGTATACTTAAAGAACCTAGAAAAGTGCCAGGCATATATTAATCTCTTTGTAAATGCCAGTTAAAATTATCATTCTTACCATAATTACTGTCACCAGAATAAAAATGTATTTTACTCACCAGTAAACATTAACTGGAGACTGTCTACTGCAAACATGAGACGCTTGTTTTAAGTTAAGATGTCCTAAAATAAAAGAGACTATTGCTGGAGAGGAATGGTGTCTCTTCTAAAGTAAACTCACAGCATTCTCTTAAACTGTTTCCAATATTCTTGTTGACGCTTGAACCTCCGCATATCCTAAGCAGTACAGTCCCCTTGTTTTGTCCGAAACCCCACTTTGAGGCTGAAGCAGTGACACAAAGCTTTCAGGGAGGGAGGGATATCCAGTTATGGTCTCTCATGCATCTGTTGGATTTGCCATTTCTAAAGATGAAAGTTCCTAAATTATTAACTTTTCTCCAAGTGATATGTGATGGTGAAAATAATATCTGCGTGAAGTATTAAGTGGTTTTTTTGAACAAAAGCCAAGTAATTTGACAGAGCGTAATAATTACACTGTCAAAGAATACAAGTTTCCACTTTCTCAGAGAAATCTATATTGCCTGGTTTCGGTTTCACAGGCTGTCATCAAGATGGTAAGATTTATCTCTCCTTTAATTGCACCATGGCAGGTGTTTTATGGAAAATGTATATGCTCTGCCTGCTTTTCAGAAGGGTACGAGGTCCACGACATTGCTTTTATATTCCCTTATGTGCACAATTAAGAGTCTGGCTTGTATCCCAATGGAAGTGGACAAGAACAGGCGTTCAAGTCCTGCTGTGCCAGGCAGATGTGGTAACATATATCACAGTGAAGATTTATTAATAGTGGGAAGACCGAAAGTACACTTTTCCAAAAGAGGTTTTCCCTGAATTGAAGCTCAAAGCAAGTGCCTACCAAAGAATGTTAACTTCATGGCTAGTTCAAGGTTTGTGAGTAGTCTCCCCTTTAACCCCAGAAATGTCACATACAAATCATAAAGAGGCAGACAACAATCTAGAAAGGAAGACACAGGGGGTGGAGTCAATTGTGGCCTACCTCCTTGGATCAGCAGCTTATGTCATCATATGTTAATATCATTTGTCTGCATGTATTCCAACTCCTCAAAATCCATTTCTGTTTAATCTCATGCATTGAAAGAGATTTAGAAGGTACAAAGTTTATGTCTCATTTTGAGCTAGGTCCTGACATTAGCAAGCAGGCGGCATATAATATGCTCCCTTCCTCAGAATCCTTAAAACCACACTGGAAAATTAAAACTTGTGTTTGTGAAAAGGCTTTTACAGTTTTAAAATGAGATACTTAAAACTTATGTTTATGTCCTAGAAATCAGAGCACAGTGTAAGGTTTTCCAGGGAAGCAAGAAAAATTGCCAGCACAGACCGTGCTACAGAGATATCCTACATCGGTTGGGGGATGTGTAGACGACTTGCTATTCTTCCTTATAGTGATATTCCATGGTTCTATCATGCTTGCCATCAGGAACAATGAGATGAAAGTGATGGAATGAATGAGGTATTTCTGGACCTTGCCCTATTTTGTCCCCTTCAGACATGACCAAAGTCATGCCCTTGGCTCCACCTGTGATCCTATTTCCCACTCCATCGTCTATATGTGAGGATTCAATGAATGTATTCCAGAGGAAGTGGCTTGTACATTGTCTCAGACAGTGTAGATATAAGATTTAAAAAATAACATACATTTGATATCTACAACACAGAACCTGTCTGGGTACAAAGTGGGCAAAAGATTCAAATTTCCACCTTCATTGTTCATTTTTCCCACAACCACTTCCACTGCTATATATGTCTTCATTCCTTCTCCGTCTCAATCTCCCTTCTAGTTTTTGTTTTAAGGGTTTACTTAAATTCCAGTTAGTTAACATACAGTGTAATATTAGTTTCAGGTATACTATTTAGTGATTCAACACTTACATACAACATCCGGTGCTCATCACAACAAGTGCCCTCCTTCATCTTACTTCTTGATCCTTCACAATATAAGTCCAACTTAAACCTTTTTCTCTAGATATTCTTCAACCTTACCCAACCTCACGGCAAAGTAAATAATCTCTACTTCTCCATACATGCCATAGCCTTTTCTGACACTTCCAATGATGTTCTTTGTACCATTGAGTGTCCTTTCTCTTTCCTCCTTAGAAAGATTTTTTTTTGTAAATAATAACTATAAATAAATATAAATATAAACCTAAACCTAACCATAAATATAAATATAAATATAAATATAAAATATAAATATAAATATAAATATAAATATAAATATAAAATCTGCCATTGCCTTAATTGTATTGCCCTATAAGTATATATTTGAACTTCCTTTTCTGGGTTAGAATAAGAGCCTTGTCTAACTCCTGTCCTAGCAAAGCATTTGGCACATAGTATATGTTCAATAAACGACAGATAAGTGAGTGGATGACCAAATAAACGAATGTTCCCAAAGTGGTAAATGTTAATGATTTATGAAGTAAACAGGTATTTCTTCCTAGCAGGAGCTCGCCATGAAAAATGATTTTTTTCCCCAAATGTCATGGTTCTTAAGAAAGGCTAAATGAAGTAAACCCTGTCTATTATTTAATGGTCATTAAAATGTGAAGGCCCTAGATAATCACTGTGTATGCATGTGTGTGCAGTGTGTATGAACACATGTGTCACCATATTCTCCAACATTTACATATGCATTCTAGTCAAATACGTGAAAAGTTTTAAAAGGATGATCTTCCAAGGAAAAGAAGTTATACATTAAATCCTAAGTAATTTATAGAAAAGAACCCAGACAGTTTTACCTTTATGTTAGTAAGCATTGTTTACAAAATAATTGTACATATACAATTGTCAACTCTTGGTTTAAGCAACTTACTGGAGTCCCCTCCTTCTCATATACTCACTCAGAAGCCATGTGAAAATCATGGCCAAAGAACCAGACTCTTCCCTGACGGTCCCAGAATCCATATTGCTAAGAAAACTGGTTCTCAGGAACAATGATATGGCAACTGATATGGCAATGATATGGCAACAGGCTACCCACAGGCCTCCTCAGGGAAAGCTGCCCTCCTCACACTGGATTTGGTGACAGCCAATGCGCTGGGGTCTCTAACGGGAGTTGCAGTAAAAAAAAAACTCAGGACCCTCTGGCCAGCCACACTCTTACACATATTTGCGTTACTAGCTTAGGACCTTTCAGGTCCCTTTATCTGGGGCTTTGGCTGAGGACTTTCTTAGGTACCCCTGCCTAGACCACCTTGGAAGGTGACAGAATCTTGAAGGCACTTTTCTACATTATGATTTGGTGTTCAATACTTTTCTGCCTTTAGTCTTCTCCCTCTCTCTCCTTCTGGTCCCTTGGTTCACAAACTATGCCAGTCTTTTTTTGGGGGGGGGGGGTTGGTGGTGGTGATTAGTAGGCAATGAGTCTCTGCAACAGGTGTGTATAGGAAAATGGAAAAGCAAGTCAGTTCCTTCTCCGGTTTGGCCTCTTGCTTACATTCTAATAGTAAGTGATTAAACACAACGATTACTTTCAGTTTTGGCTTCAACTGGCTACTCAGACCTTGGAAGCTGAGGTGAGCTGCTGACAAACAGTATGTTTACTTTGAAATGGTTACAGATCAGATCTCTACCACCACCACCACCATGTGATGAGAGTCTGAAGGGACAATGGAAGTCCTCACCATGTCGTAGAAAGCTCCTTTAATTAGAAGAACAGGAGCACTGCTTCCTCCAAGCTTGTTGCTGTTCTCATGGTGCCTTGTGTCTCTCTCGAAGTTAATCCCATTCTGGGCTACCTATAACTATGTCCTTCTTTCTTTCAGACCTTAGTTCTTCATCTCACGTCCCACTCATTTCCCCTTTTGGTCTCTGCCTTGGAGAGCTCACATATCACATCATATATATCTGACTTTGACTTACTCTCCTCTTTCCCAGTAGCCAGATCCAGTAGACATGGGCCGATCTGACCAGTCCAGCATAGAAGCAACACCTCACATGCCTTCCCGACATCGCCCTGTTCTACAAGTACTCAATCTGATCCAGGCACTGTATGGGACTCTGGGGCACACCAGAGAATAAGACTGGCACCATCTCTATCCTCACAGGCTTACATTCTAGTAGGGAGCACAGATAATGAACATGAAAATAGGTGTGTGCTAAGCAGGCTAGAAGGATCACACTTCTATCTCTGTGACTCATTTGTTCTGTTTTCCTCACCCTGAGGAACAACAGGCACATCAGAGAGACATTATATGAGGGCAGACAATTTGCGTTAAAGCTGGACTTCTGCTCCATTACCTTCGTGGTTATGTCTGTGGCACAGTGATCTTTCCAGTGCTCTGACAAGCTTCCAGGCAGGGTGGCGCCTATTTGTCTGCATTACGTAGCAGGCTTTGAAGCAGCATTCCGTCTCTATTGCCAACACCTGATCCAGGGATCCAGCTCTTCAGAAAGAAGGTCAGGTTTTTCTGATGCTGGACAGTCCTTCTGGCATTCATGTCCAAAAGCTGCACCAGAGCCGCACAATTGATCGATCCCTTTGCCCGAGGCCATCTGCAGGATCGTCCACCCTCAACTCTTAGAACAACCTCAGACAGGAATGCTCAGTGTTCTCATGCTTGCTTGTGAGACAGCTGTGCTCTGAGATCCCATTCAAATCACAGCAGGTAAACCACATCCCCAGTGCCCATTAATCTATTATGCTAATATCTCTAAAATTAAGGCACTGTCATTTTCCTTCAGAGTGGTTCCCAGTCCCTGGAATCCTTTCTTGAGTCTCATTTTAAGGCCAAGATCCAGATCCCTGCTAATGATGCCAAATGTATGTCTGCCTATATGTGTGCATAACGCCAACTCTGGGTTCTTGTCTATCATCATACCTCAGAATTTCTGAGTGGACAGCTAGTCCTGACCAGGACCTTTGGTGCTAGAGCCCTTTGTTCTAAGCCTGAATGTTGTGGAAGAACCTTCTCTCTGCATCTATACCTGGATCTGTACAAAGGACCCAGTTGGTGCCCCTCGGTCCAGATCTCACAGCTCAGCCCTTTAGCTGGAGCCCCGGGCAATATCCAAGTCTTCTCTCTATGTCCAATCATCACCATTATGGGAGAGCGCCAGACTAAGAACACTCTCCCTCCCTTCAATATGGGTATCACCATTACCTCTTAGAGCACATGAGCTCCTCTTTTAATCATTGATTCCACTCTTTATACTAAATGTGGACAAATTATGAGAGATAGGCCTACAGAAGAAGTTTGGGGCTAAGGACAGGGATAGCCTTAAAAGCTCAGATTTTCTGCAGGGTGAGTTACTTATTTTATTTTATTTGTAAATTTTATTTTAGAGAGATTGTGAGTGGAGAAGAGGGGCAGAGGGAGAGACAGAGAGACAGAGAGAGAGGGAGGGAGAGAGAGAGAGAGAGAGAGAGAGAGAGAGAGAGAGAGAATCTCAAGTAGGCTCCATGCTCAGTGTGGATCCCAGCATCCTGGGATCACAACCTGAGCTGAAATCAAGAGTTGGATGCTGAACCGACTGAGGCACCCAGGCACCCCAAGAATGAGTTACTTTGAAGCTACTTAAGGTAAATGACAATGACATTTTAGTGTCTTTAATTGGGTGGGATGAGCTGGGTCAGGACTCACAGCAAGGTTTCTACCTTTATTCACTTTGAAATGAGGCACAAAGGCAGAAACAGAATTGTCACTTGACTGGCACACAGTGGCCTGAGGCCAGACAGTCTCCTCCCTGGTAACATTTTTCTCCAGTGGGACAAGCTACTTGAGGTGCATTTTTTTTTTTTTCCATGTGATCAGGTTAAATTTCACAGTTCAAAAGATTGACAGTAGAACCATTTCTGCAATTACAACAGCACTTCCCATGTCAGGGCTTCCCTCACAGTGAGAAGAGAGGCTTGAAGACTGGAAGGAGGAAGCATGCTATGGGTCCCTCCAAGATAAGGTTCCATCTTTCTCTCTCCACCGTAGTCACGTCCCTAGCAAGGAAGGACAATTGGAGAATACATGAATTATCTACTAATCACATGCTTTACTCTGAAAATTGTTTTTAATTTGCCTAATTGCTTCTCTATGGTAAATTATAAAAATTGTGAAATTCCTGTTGTCACATATTCTACGAATATATCTTCACATATTTTTTGACAATTATAATCATTTATTCAAGCAAAACCAAAGTTAAGAAAGAAACTGGAGTTTTTACAAGGGTACAATCAACGTTTATGAAGGCATAAGACATTTTTTCCATATGAATTAATTATAATAAAAATCTTAATATAAACATCAATATGAAGAAAAAATAGAAATAATTCATAAACTCTCTACCTAAAAATAACCTCTAAACACTTTTGTGTACATGCTTCCACACATTTTCCTACCTGTATTTTTTTTCAAAAATAGGTTTACACTGTAATTTTTATTAACTTATTTTTTATGATGTATCATAACACTTAGTTTTTAAAGTAAGCCATTATGACCTGATTGTAGGAGCTAATGGAGGAAAAGTTTCACCAAACCTCAAATATTTCCCATAAAATTTGAAATGCATGGAAGTGTAAGAGACATTGTATTTATTAATAAATTTTTCAAGGTAAATAAATTCAAGTAAATTATTCAAGGTAAAATTTCTCTCTAGAGCAAAAGATTAGTTTGGGCTTTAGAAGTATTACATGAACTATAATTAATGTATTTTTATTTTTTGCTGTGTTGTGGATATTTTAATTGCTGTTTTGATGGGTTTTTTTCTCCCCTCTAGCTAGTATTCTTTTTTTTTTTCCTTTTTATTGCAGTATAATTGACAAAACATTACACTAGTTTCAGGTGTACAATGCAACAATTCAAGATTTGCATATATTGTGAAATGATCTCCACAAGTCAGTTAACATCCACTACCCTACATAGTTAAATATTTTTTTCCTTCTGACAAAAACTTACAAGATCTACTCTCCCAGCTACAAATATACAATGCAGTATTATTAACTATAGTCACCATGCTGTACATTACATCCCCATGGCTTAACTTATATTTTAACATAACTGTTTAATATTGACATATTCTTGCATCAGTACATTCATTTGGCAATGACATGTTTAAAGCTAGATTGTATTCAATTAAATTCATATATATACATATATATGTGTGTATATATATATATAGTGTATGTATATATATATATATATATGTATATAGCCAATTGTTTAATCTACATAATGATGTTTTCAGTTTTTCAATATTAGCAACAATGCTCTGGTGAACATTCATATAATTATATTTCTACAGAGTTTTAAAAAAATATTTTTCTTGGTTAAACTCTTAGGATAGAATTATTGAGCCAAATGGTATATGACATGTTTTCACTGAACTAACAGTTTGATAAATGAAGGGTAAATAGAGGGTAGTTGAGTATTTTTCAACCTTTACCATTACCTATTTCTATAACTATAATTCATGCATGGACATGCTACAATAGATACACATTCACACAAGCCATTAGAAACAGGACTGATTCTTAATTCAATTCTCACCTCGAGTAATTTGTCAAAGTTACCTTTTATTATTCTGTTTCTCAAATTAAGAGATTGCTTTTGAGAACAATTAAAACAAAAATTCATCATATGTTCTTAAAACGCCTTGTATGTTAGAAGGAAATGACTACACATGAAGCAGAAAGAGTTTTCAAAAGTATTTCTGCCTACTGTCCCCCAAGTAACACGTATTTATGGATATGTACATAAGCGCCTTTGTATACATATATATAAAGGCAGGTGTATACGTACATACATGTTTACACACAAACAGGAAAACATAGCTGGGACAGGCTAAAATAATCTCGAAGAATGCTCTTTCTCGTAACTAAATGTCATTGATTCCAGGCCATTTTAAAATATACTAATGAGCAGTTTGGAAACGTCGCTGATGATAAGTGATTTGAATTTCCGCTTGAGAGGGGGTTCATTTTAGCAGTACGGATATGTCATATGGAACTGCACACGCAGAACTTCAGCAGCTGCATTTGGGTTGGGCTGAGCTGAGCACAGAGGAAGTTTCTCTAGGGCCAGCACCACAGAGAAGCAGCGATGGAGGCCCCTGCAATCACAAGGGTGGGCTGTCTAGACTGTCCCTGAGCTGCGTGGAGCACACACTCACACACATATGCGCATGGTTTCACACATGCTCCAGTCGCAGTTTAAAAAAAACATTTTTCAGGAGCGCCTGGGTGGCTCCGTTAGTTAAGTTCCCGACTTCGGCTCAGGTCATGATCTGCCAGTTCATGGGTTCGATCCCCACGTCAGCTGTGCTGGCAGCTCAGAGCCTGAAGTCTGCTTTGGATTCTGTGTCTCCCTCTCTCTTTCTTCCCCTCCCCGCTCACACTCTCTCTCTCAAAAATAAATAAAACATTAAGAAAACACTCTACCTCTCAAAAACAAACAAAACATTAAAAAAAAAAACTTAAAAATATTTTTTCAAAGGGACCCTTGGGGTAAAAAGCCTTGGAAAATACTGTGGTAAGGTGATGAGGCCTCTTGTCTCTAGAGTCAAGTGCCTAGTTTCAATGGGGGGAGGGGTGGGCATTACCTATCCACAGGTGATCTTGAGCAGTAGATTATTTTAATATCTGACAGCTTCAAATCTTAGGTGATTCCAGCTCTGCATGCCTCAGCTTCTTTTCATAACTCATTATCTAGGAGGACCTCGTGGTGGAGAGATTAAAGAGCTTCTACCATCATCCTCGTGGAGTCCATTGGTCCCTGAAAAGAAGCAGATGGGGAAGAATGATTCCACCCACCTCTGACTTTTCACAAATCCTAAGATCTTGGGCTGTAACGAGGACCTTGCTGATGAAACACAAGGTAAAAGGCGTAGGACCCTGGAAGGGGCGGGGCGGGGCCTAAAGGTTAGGTGAGAAGGAGGTTGTTTACGTGGCTGTGCTGTGTGGGTCAGAATAAACCAAAAACCCACAAGTGTTTCAGTGTAACAAACTGACAACTACTTGTAAGAGGAAGGGAGAAGCAGGAAATGGGGGGAGATAAAACAACCCTGCAGTGTGGGAGGTCTCCTGCTCTGCCCAGGACCACCCCATATGGCAGATGCTCCCAGAGCTAGCAATTACCAGGCACCGTCTAGGAAAAGGCAGCGGCTGAGAAGGGCCAGGTAGAGCTGCGAACTTCTCTGCGGCCTGCCCCAGGGCCACGGCTCTAAGGGAAAAGAGGTAATTTTACACTTGCACAAAACTGATGAACTAAGCCAACATGGGCAACTGAGAACTTGGCTCGCTATTGCCCAAATCCCAGTATTCTCTCCAGCAATGGTGGGGCTGCAGCAAGTTTTTCCCTAGGTGTGAAAAGCAAACACAAAACCCATCTGGATATTTGCATATCGTCTCTAACAATCTATTGAAATAGCAGGAAAAAGAGCAAAGGTTGCGTGGGTTTGGCTAACTATAATTTGTGAGTTATTCATGGAAAGAACTCTATTTTAAAATGTTTAACATACTCTAAAAGGCTTGAGGCAAAGTTACATGGCTTTTGGCTGCCAAGTAGAATTTAGTATTCTGTGTACCTAAAGACTTCCTATTACCTTCACCCAGGATAAACACACTGCCAGACAGAGCCTTTTTTTTTTTTTTTTTTTAACCTGGAGAGACATAAAAATCAAAATTTGTCAAAATGACTTTTTGGGATTAGTAAACTTTGTAAATAAAAGAGACTTGCAAAAAAAGGAAAAACAGAAAAAAAAGCCAAACATAAAAATGAAAAAAAAACCCACAAAACACAGCAAAACCAAGAGGTAAGGACAGTGGAGGAAGAGTTTGAATTTAAGAACAGGTGATACCTTTAAAGAAATGAAAAAGGAACATGTTCATTTGAATGTCAAAAGTAAATGTGATCTGTTCACAGTTAAGAGAAAACCAAGCAGCATTAGGGTTATGGTTAGAGAAGGATAGGGATCACCTAAGACGCCAACCCCCTTTTACATTTTAATAGCATGGTAAGATAAGGAGTTAGACAAACAGGCCCAGTTTATTGGAAAAAAAAAATGTACCGGCACGGAGAAGAACCGACCAGATGGTGGTGCAGATTGACCTCATAGGGGAGTTGAGCAGAACATTCAAAGGAATGTACGGTTTTATAGAAGTCCATAATTCCAAGTATGTGGGTTTGGGAATCTCTCGGGTTATCTCTCCCCCTGACCTGGTGGCAGGCCACTGTAAGTAAATCAGCACTAGCAGGTTCTCTTTGTTAGACCCACTCAGGCGGTTCAGCACTGCTGCAAAAACTGTTTGCCTAGGCAATAAGAGTTCACATGTGGGCAGGTGTTAGGAGTTGAAAACGGATCTCGGTGTCAGGGGTGTCTGCGGCTGCAACCAGCTCACCTCCCTCCCTGAGAAGCTACCGCCATATAGACAAGGGGTAGAGACTGCTAATACCTTCCTCTCCCACTTCACTTGGTTGGTTGTCCCTGGGCACAAGGTGCTGAGTTTCCTGGACTCCAGAGTTATTCGATGTTGGAAAATCAAGATGAAAGAAAAAAAAAAAATCAAGAGGTTGTTGTAGCAAGAGCATTTGGAGACTGATTCTCTCTGATACCTGTGGATTCCTGCCGCCTTAGTGTTCTCTGCTTGCACTGACACCCCAGAGTCCAGGGACATCAGAGAAAGGTTGGTTCTCGCTCCGTACCTTGCATATACCTTTATTGCTCTGATATCTGAAACGGCACGGTGAGCTGTGATCCTTAGTCATTCTTTCTTTCATGTGTTCACTCTGGTCTACAACTGAGAAGGACTATTTAGGGTTTACGTGGCTTGGTGGCAACAGAAGGAAATGAAGAAGTCTCTCCACAAAAGCCTGCAGCAAGGAGAATTGGTAAAATGTTAATGTTAGAGAGGAAAAGAGCAGTCGCGTAGGCCAGCCTCTCCATTTTATCAACAGGGAAACTTGCAGAAAGTTGTGTGAAAAGGAACATTGCTTTACCCTTCTAATTCTGAGCCACACAGTTCATTCCTGGTCATAGGAAGAACTCACAGAAGCCCTTATCGATCCAAACCCTGTAGGATGGCAAAAATTTACCCTCAAAAATCTGCCGTACTTAACTTTAAAATCTATGTCTACCGCTTGTAACCATCTTTGTGACCTTAGTCACATTTTATAGATTCTATAAACTAATGTTCAGGGAAGTTAAACAATTTTCCCAGTGCGCAGAGTGTATTCTATATGCTGAATGTGAACTTCATGTGCGCAAATAAGATCACCTCGCAAAACCTTTGGCAGCACACGGCACTTGGTAAAAGAGGGAAGATATCAATATCATGGTCATTGTTGTTACTGCTGCTTGTAGTACAGAAAACATCAGCTGTCCCTCTTCAGAGTGGCCAACCTCCGCCAATAATCTGCCTTTAGGTTTCTTCTATTTCCTTTTCATGTACACTCGGAGCATATTTCTTCAGCTTAATTCCCATTTCTGAACTGTGTTGGGGAAAAAGAAAATGTTTTCTCCACGCTTCCCTGCTCCAGAGTTCTTCCAGCTGGTTTAAGAATTAAATTGACATGGAGCAGAGTAACAAGAGAGAAAAAACAAAACAAAACAGAACAAAGCAAAAACCTCACAAAGTTTTATTATATGCACACGGAAGCCCAATAATGAGATTGAGACCCAAAGAAATGAGCAAGGCAGGCAGTTTTCATACATTTTATTTATTTTTATTTTTGAATGTTTATTTTTGAAAGTGCGTATGAGGAGGGAGGGCGGGGCGGGGGGGCGGCAGGGAGAGGTGAAGGATCTGACCTGCCTCTGTGCTGACAGTGGAGAGCTCAATGCCGGGCTCCAGTTCACGAACCATGAGATCATGACCTGGGTTGAAGTGAGGCACTTAACCTACTGAGCCAGCCAGGCGCCCCAGTTTTCATACATTTCAGACGGAGACAATAAATTTGTGAATAATTGACAGGATACAGAGAATAGGTGTTTGGGAGCTTTAATTAGTAAGAGATTCTAAGCAAAATTGAGGTGGTGAAAATAGACTAGAAAAAAATAATAAGGTTTGTTTCTACAGCTTTTCCACTTTAAAGTTCCTGTCTCTGGTGACAAGGATGTCATTTTACATCTTAGTACAGGGAGGGTGGTTTTCATGTGGGAGCGTTGTTTCCTGCTTTCTGGGGGACAGAGGAGGGTCAGACTGTCCTTGCACAGGATGCTTCCTGAACATTTCCCAGGTATCTTCAATTCAAAATAATTAACATGCCATTAGGAACATTTGGGGGCAGCCTGTTCTGGGTCCTTAAAGCTGCAGTTTGCTCCCCTTTTAAAGGCATTTCCATTTGTGCCCCATCACCATCTGCCTAGCTTCTGCATTTCCTCATGCTTGTGAGTTATGGCTATTAGATGCTAAATTACCGCTGAGAGCAAGTGGCAAGTGATGGTTGGCAACCTTTGATTGTCATGAAACTGGCTCTGTAAAAAAAAGAAGCAGAGCAAAACAGGGTTTGGAGATCACATAGAAAGCATGTACATATCAGTTTGTATTTGTTCAAGTTGCAGGACAAAGGGAGTCAATGGGCAGGAAATGGACAGTTTCAGTTAATAAGACAGATTCTTTTGGAAAACAGAATGTCACTGTTAGTTGCCACATAAAATAATGGGTTTGTTATTGTTGAACCCCAGCTAGGTTAACAGAACTAACACTTGTTCCTATTGAGATATTCCCCAGAGTTGCATTTTTGTTAATAAAGATAAATTCCTTGTGGGACCCTCAGATGTCATCTTCCTATTCTTGGGACCATTCTAACAGTTTCATGACTTTGGGATCAGATAATGCTGGACACTTATACACTGTGATCTGCCTCCTGCAGTAGCTTCACTGGCATCTCAGAAGCTGAGGGAATACCTGAGGTGTGCCCTGGGGCTGTCTCAGTAACATCTTGAGATCTGACCTTGGGAAATCTACAGAATAGGGAATCTAGAGGTAGAAATTGCAGAATTGAAGAGCTTAAAGTCAAGCTGCATAAAGTAGGGGGGGGGCAAACATGTAGTTCCTCACTTTTTCTTCTCTCTTTTGACAGTAAAACTGATTTTCAGAATTTTCTTGACATTCTCCCCTGTTCCTTCCTCTGTAGTCTGTTGCTGTCTACTTCTCTACCCAAAGAGCTTTCCTTAAGATCAAAGGGAAGGAAGAATTCTTCCTCAACCCTTAGGATCTTGTAGCTGAACTAAGAATTAAATTTAAATGAGACAGGCTAACAAAAGAAATAACCAAAGTTTTATTACGTGTACGTGGAGGCTCAGTAATGAAATTGAGATGTAAAGAAATGACCAAAGCAGGTGTTTTTTTAAATACTTTTTGGACAAAGAGTCAATAAATGTGGGGAACTGCAAGAGAAAGAAAAGTTTGGGAACTTTAATAAGGAATTCTAAACAGAATTTGAACTGGGGTAGTACATAAGTAAAAAATAACAAGGGTTGTTAATTGTAATTTATTTTTGAGAGAGAGAGCGTGCAGGGGAGGGGCAGAAGGAGAAGGAGACACAGAATCCAAAGCAGGCTCTGAGTTGTCAGCACAGAGCCCAACACAGGGCTTGAACACATGAACCATGAGATCATGACCTGAGACAAAGTTGGGTGTTTAGCCGACTGAGCCACCCAGGAACCTCTTGGGGTGGTCATTTTAAATTGTCTAGTATCAGTCGACATGGAGATTGTGTTCAACCTCCCGGACAATCAATCAATCACTTGGATATCACTGGACACCAGAAAATAGTAGATAACAAAATCCTCACCACTAAAACTTGACTGAGTTCCCCTGGTTAGCAATACTGAAAGTATGCTGTCACACATTGGTGCCTGGAGCATACTATATCCTGGGGTAAGAAGGAACTTTGTATTTGTAAGCTTCCAGGCTCTGACCTATGTGTCTCTTTTCCGATTGTGACCTATACCTTTCCTTGTAATAAACCATAGCTGTGAGTATAATAGCTTAAAATGAGTTCTGTGAGTCTTTCTAGTAAATTATTGAAATGGAGACTGATTTTTGTGACTCCCTAAACTTGTAGTTGATGTAAGTCTAGGGAGATTGTGCCTTCAGATTTGGCATTTTGGTTAGTTGTTGTTGTTTTTTGTATTCTATGGAAAAAGAATTTTCAGATGGAGTTAAGGATCTTGATTTTGGGAGATTATCCTGAAATATGTGGGATATATTGGACTTCTGATCTACAGAACTGAATAGAAACATTTTTTGTTGTTTTAAGTTACCAAATTTGTTAGTCACAGGAAAGTAATACACGCAGTTATCAACAGTCTATTTCATGCAACCATGGTCTCTGTCTAGAAAAGGCTTCATGAATCTCCTGCCTGGTCTCCTTAATCCATGTTACCCCAAACTAATTGATTTCCACATTATATCTAAACAGCACTTAGTAAAAACAAAACTGTCTCTGGTATGCCATCTTTCTTCTGTTTATACCACTTCTTCAAAGGTGTCTCTATTGTTCCTAAAAGAGATAAAAATTATTAGGGCACTTACATAACATAAGAAGAGCCTGCATGGTCTAGCCACTGCCTGTCTTTCCAGCCTCAACTCCTGCTTCCTATCTTTTTCTCTTTTACCCAATCCCCACCAACCACATCCACCTGCTTTATGCTCCTTATAGTTGTCACAGTTACTGCTTGATTATCTCTTCTCCTGCCTATCCAACCACACCTAGAAACTCCAACTCAGTCTCCATGTTCCAGCTCATTTTTGCATGTTTGTTATGCATTTGCTTCTGTGTATCTGTCTCCCTGCCTGTCTCCTTTGAAAGTGCTGGCTTTGAGAGTGTAAGCTCCATGATGGAAAGAATAGTATATGCTTATCCATTGTATCCCCTACCTATCCTAATGGAAGCTCAATCAATTGGATACACGGAATACATACAAACTAGAAGGCTGCTTTGCCACTTGCGGCTCTGCCATTGACTTTGGTGCTCACAAGAAAGAAATGTTCTGTCTTTTGTTATTGAAATTTATATATGCACAGCACAAATGCTACCCCTAGGGACCCATACATTTGGGAATAAGTCCTTTAAGGAGTGTTCTCAATCTATTGAAGTGCATGGAGGTAATTAGAATGCAAGACTTGTCTCTTGTTCCCATTTTTCAGATTAAGAAATTGAGAATTAAGGAAGGTTGTGGTCTTGTCTGTATCACCCTTCTAATAGGCCTGGTTTTAAACTCAGCATTTTATATAATTCCCTGTTTTTTTTTAATGTTTTCCCTTTACTAACTCCTTTATATAAAATATATTTATAATATAAATATTTATATTATATGTATTTATAATATAAATATATACTTTATATTTACATAAGTATATATTTATATAAATATATGTATATATTTATATTATAAATATATATAATAAAATATATATATATATATTTTTTCCCTCTTTTTCTATGCATGTGGTTGGAGAGAAGATACATAGCAGTCTCCCTCCCTTTCTATCTACACACACACACACACACACACACACACACACACACACACAAATAAATATATCTCTGTGTGTGTGTATACATACATATATTGAGAGAAAATATACACCGGTCTCATAGCATTGAATATAACCTCTTTGAGGGAAGGGTAGTGTTTTATGATTCTATATCAAGTTTAATGGTAACACTAGATACAGGTGGTCTGATGTTTGAAGAGTGAGTGAGGATCTGACCAAGGCAGTCAGATCCCAAACCATTGATATCAGAGAAGAAACAATAGCTAGACACTTTAGGGCAGAGATGATTTACTCCCTGCTGGGTGGAGTGTTTAACTGGACCACCAAGTCCCCTTATATTCCATATCTCTCGCACAACACAGAACATGACACTCCTAGATAAATACAGCATTAAATTAAATTGGAAAGCTTTATAATAAACAAAAAAATCAAGATCTGCTTTTTAGGAGTACCTGGGTAGCTCAGTCAGTTAAGTGTCCAACTATGGGTTTCTGCTCAGGTCATGATCTCACAGTTTGTAAGATGGAACCTTGTGTCGGGCTCTGTACTGATGGTGCAGAGCCTTCTTGGGATTCTCTCTCTCCCCCTCTCTCTGCCCCTCCCCCCTCAAATAAATAAATAAACTTAAAAAAAAAGAACTTCTTTTTAATCCCAGTGTTAACTAAGGCCAAATTTTACTTCAAAACTTGAAAGATAAATTAACCTTTCACTTGCTTCTATTCTTATAGAAATAAGATGGACCATCAGGTGCATGTGTTGAAAGCAGTTTCACCCTCTATAAGCCACAGTAGGTTGGGTTATGAAAGACCTGTTTACTCTGACTTCCTTCCTTCTTCCGTTGGCTCCCCCAGTATAGCCCTGCTGTGTTTTCTTTGGGGATAATGGGCTGGTATAAGATCTCCATATTTAATAAGTAATGACCTCTATTATTTTCAAGAAATGACAGAGAAGTAAAGAAAATAAATCACAGATAGCTTCAGAAAACACATTGCTTGGGAGAGATTAAAGAAGAAAAAAAGCACTTTCCCTGTGCCACTCTTGATTGTCCTTGTGATGTTCACTAGTCCTACCTTGGCCCAAAGCCAGTAAGTGCAGACTAGGAGATGTAAAAAGTTGACTTCAAACAAAGTAACTGCAGGGAACCTTTCTTGGCCCAGACATTATCTTCACACTAGAATAGTGAATGATTGTGAATAATACTTACTGACTTTTTCTCTTGAAAAGAGACCCCACTGGGCCATAAGAAGTATTACAATCAGCCCCATTCCAATTCTGCACATTCTCCCTTTATACAAGAATAACAACCCATTCCTGCAGAGCCAAGTTAGAATTTACAGACAATTCCACTTATAAGCATTAGAGTAACTCAATATTGAAGCTACTTTGCAATGAATCTTGGAAAATTCAAACATTCCCTTTACTCTATGAAAAAATATGGCTCTCAAAACAATGCTAATTGGTTCTGTGAGTTCAGTTTGTTATATTTGTGTAGGATTACCTACAACTTGCTTTTAGTTCATTTTACTGATCATTATTTATGAGGGCATATTGTTTTAAGTGGTAAGTGTTAATTTCATTTGTGATCTATGTGTCTTTTTCCCCTAAAATAAATCCTTTGGTTTATCATTTCTAATACTGTCATTTTAAATATAGGATATGGAAAATGCACTGTTTGACATCATGTAGCCAGTTAGCACTGGATTTGTGACAGGCTGACAACAGGGAAGAAGAAAAGAAAACAGAATCAGACTGTCCTGACCATATCATTAGTCATATCCCAGTCTTAGCTATGAAAGGAAGAGAGGTTTCTCATGCCTAAGGGAAAACAAACAAACACCCTACTGGAGAATCCTAACTCACTGTGCAAAATGAACTCTAATATATATTTTTTCTTAATAAATTTGTTTTTACCATTACTTATTTATGGCGGAAAGGAGATAAGTATAAAACCTTTCAGGAGAACTGTCATTTCTGAATTGTTATGCTTAAGTCTAGAATCAAAATATTTGTAAACCAAACTTATGAGAGAGACCAAATATATTAGTTTCTTTATTTTTATTTCGGAGCTTAGATGCTAGAGATCTAGGATTTCAACCAAAATAAGTTACATTTCACTTGAGGGAAATGAAAAGTCCAAAATTAAAAATAAAAAAAAAACAAAAAAGAAAAAAAAATAAGTAGTCTTAATAGCAGGAGATTCTAATAATACCTGCTCACATTTCCACATTAACTCATGTAATATTGAATCTTTCTATATCTTTGCTTTGAGGGATACTAAGACTCATAACTGTTAATTAAGGCTTAGCAAAGCAGAAACACTGCCTATTTTAAAACAAAATAAAATAAAACAGTTACACAAAACAGTAATACATGTGCCAGAAAAATCTTCCCTATGACATGTGATAAATTTCTGCCACTCTACAACAATTGCATATAAGAGGTTAGACAGTTGGTGTTAGGGTTGGTTATAGAGGAGGCCTTGATAATGTGCTTTCCTCTCTTCTTGTGTGGTCTATGGTCTCTGCTGCAAGGGAAGGATGAGATATTAAAGCAAGGGGCTTTATTTTTTTGAATCTGAGCCATAGGCCATTGGCTAGTTGGTTCAATTGAAACTACTGCTTGTTTTGATAGTAATTCTGACTACCTTGCCTGGGTGGAATCAATTTTTAGAAATCTTATTATACCATACACTTATCTTTTTAAATATATATCAGTTGTGAACATGCATGCAATCCCATGAACACTTGATCATTTCTGTCTTCTCTGATAGGCTATAAGCATCATCAGTACAAGGACCATGTATTTTTTTTTCTCTTTTGTGTATCCTAACAAGCTATTCCTTTTAGTTGTGTATTGCTGTGAACCAAATTACTACAGATCCTGGTGACTTAACACAACACTCATTTGTAAAATAATACAGACAGTAGAAACTAGTATGGCAATTACTAAATTAAAATAAAGTAAATATATACATGGAGTTACTACAATGGAATATCATTTAGCTTTAAGAAGGAAGAAAATTCTGATACATGCTACAACATGAATGATTTTGAAGAAATAATGCTAAGTGAAATAACCCAGTCACAAAAGGACAAGCAATGTATGATTCAACTTACATCAGATACCTAGAATAGTAAGAATCATAGAGACAGAAAGTAGAATGGCAGATGTCAGGGGCTAGAGGAGAGGGAAATGGAAATTAGTGTTGAATGAGAAACTTTCAGTTGGGGAAAATGAAAAAGTTCTGAAGATGGATGATGGTGACGGTTACACAATAATGCGAATATACTTAATACCATAGAATTTTACACTTAAACATGGTTAAGATGGTAACTTTTATGTTATGTGTACTTTAACACAACACAACACACACACACACACACACACACCCCTATTACCTTATAGTTCCTGTGGGCCAGAAAGGTATATACAACTGACTGGGTCTTCTGTTTAAGGTCTCTCACAAAGTTAAAACCAAGGTGGGAGCCAGGGTCAATATCTTATCTGAAGACTTAACCAGAGAAGAATGAACATCCAAGCTCCTCTGATTGTTTGGAAAATCTGTAGCTCAAGGGGTATTGAATTGGGGGCCTCAGTTTCTAACCAACTGTTGGATATAGGCTACCTTCAGTTCCTTGCTTCAACGTTCAACCTTCAACCTTCTTCAGAATGGCATCTGGTTTCATTAAAGCATTCAACCAAGAAGGAAATAGAGTATGCTAGTAAGGCAGATGTCCCACTCTTGTGTAATCTAATTGTGGAAATGACATCTTTCAATGTTATTCTTTTGGTTAGAATGAAGTTATTTAAGGGGAAAAGATCATAAAAGGTCATAAATGTCAAGAGATAGGAAACACCAAGGCCTCAAAATGGGAAGGTAAATGCTTGGAATGGAAAGTAACTCCAAAAAGAGGCGGGACTCTGGGAACCTATACAATGACAGGAAGTCAGAGCAAAACAGAAGTCTAACCCTGAGTCGTTGTCAGGAAAGCTGAAATTATAGTCTGAGATTGTGTCAGAGTGACCCTCCAGAAGGAAGACAATTATGTTGTTTCAGAAAATAATGATCTACTTTCTGGGCTAGAGGATGCCTGTAACCTAAGAGCAATGCCAGGATGGCATCCACATTTAAGGTCCAATCCAGGTCAAATGCTCTACATTTTGGCAGATGTGTTCTCATGCAGCTCTTTGAGGTAAAACTGAGGTTGTGTATTTCTCTAATTTCTTTCTCTAATTTCTCTACATGACAATGGGGATGTGATCCAAGTAGATTGTCTGATAGACTGCTCTGAGTTTAAAAGTTTGATTGCAAAACAATCACCAAGTCAATCAACTTCCCATCTTCTCTGTCAGTAAGATTCGGAAAATACAGTTTTGAACCAAGGTCAGGGAAGCTGATCGGGACTTGCAAGCTGAGGCTCTGTTTTTCTGATTCTTAGAAAAATAAACTTCTGGAAGGTCCATGTAGACTCTTTGATTAGGAACCTTATTTGGGGGGAATGGGTGAGATTGTGAGTTGGAGTAGAGAGAGAAGAATTTCTGTTTTCATGGAGAGTCATTATTTTGTCGTTATTGTGCTTTTCATAGTAAGATGCTCACTAATTGAAAAGCAATGAAAAAAAAAAAGAAATGGACAAAAAAATGTCACTTGAAAGTAGAAAAGGGCACAGAGGAAAAGAATGGAATGCAAAAAGCCTTTTCCGACTTAATCTGAAGCAGTTCCCTCCAATGTTTTGCATGGTTATTATTTGTTCTAAGTGACAACAACTCCATATTCCAGAAAACCATTTGCCTTTAGTTTAGCACTGTGTGAAACCAAGAATGGCATTATTCTTCTGAGTCAACACCCTCCCCCAACTATGTGAATATGGAATATATGAATGTTTATTTGCAAGATAATGCTCAAAAATTGCAGGTACATATATATGCAAATTGAACACATATTTAAAAATACTGAAGAATTTTCATAGTTCCATTTTGTTGACTCTGAATACAAAGTCAATTTATAAAGTAACCATAATTCACTTTCCCTAATTTATCACATACCATCATTATTGTAAGGTAAAATGACACTTGAGTGTTTCAACCTAATTATAACTTTTTTAGGAATAAGGGTGGGTAGACGTAGAAGGAGATGTTCCTACTGGATTGACTTCCTTGACTCAATTGAGCTTTTTCACTTAACATAAAAACATGTAGTTGGTTGTATAATCCTTCCAGTGAAGTTCTTTTCTCTCTCCCTCCCCTGGGCCCTCCCTTCCTTCTTTCCAGTTGTGAAATTCTGACTAGCATGAGGATGGATACCTCAGACATCCCCTGAGAATCATGAATACAAACAACTATGATCTAGCTGAGCCTTATCTTTCATCAAAAACAAGTAAGTTTGTTTCCAGCCTATTTTGCTGATTCCAAATGCATTATAGCTCAAGTAATCCTGCATGGGAAAAAAGTGCCAAATACAAATTAATTTTGAAGACTTTTATAATAAAGAACCCAATATGTTAAGCAATATGAAGCTCTTCTGATAAAAATGGTATAAATACCCTACCTTGTTGGCTCTGCCTTTTTTAGTCTACTCTTCCAAAAGCTACACATATAAAAGCAATAACTATTGTCCATCTTTCCATAACTTACACTACTCCTTACTGGTTTGAATGCATTGTTCTTTCTAGAAAGGTCACTATTTCCAGTGTTACAAATATGCTCTTTTTATTTTTATTTTTTTATTTTTTAACATTTATTTTTGAGACAGAGAGAGACAGAGCATGAACGGAGGGAGGGTCAGAGAGAGAGGGAGACACAGAATCAGAAGCAGGCTCCAGGTTCTGAGCTGTCAGCACAGAGCCGGAGGTAGGGCTCAAACTCACGGAACGCGAGATCACGACCTGAGCCGAAGTCGGATGCTTAACCGACTGAGCCACCCAGGCTCTCCAACAAGTATGCTCTTTTAACTTGAGGTGTCATCTGTAGTTTTAAAACTCCTCTCATTATAAAGGACATTATTTTCCCTCTCTTATTTCTATATTTTTAAGTTTATTTGTTCATTTTTGAGAGAGAGAGAGAGAGAGAGAGAGAGAGCACAAGCTGGGGAGGGGTGGAGAGAGAGGGAGACACAGAATCTGAAGCAGGATCCAGGCTCTGAGCTGTCAGCACAGAGCCCAACATGGGGCTAGAACCCAGGAACCATGAGATCCTGACCTGAGCAGAAGTTGGATGCTTAACCAACTGAGGAGCCCAGGCACCCCTTTCTTATTTCTTTTTGAAATACTCTGAACTTGATTATCACTCTTAGTGTGCACTTGAGACATGAAATCTTCAAAAAAAATTTTTGGCTTTCAAACTTTCCAGGAGGATCTCTCAGCACACCAAGATTAGCTTTCTGAAATCCTTCCTTCATCAACCAGCAACTCCAGGAGCCTTCCTTCTTGTTGCTCAGATTTACCTGACAATTACTGGGGAAACTCTTGATAAAACAAATGCTTGAATGTAGCCTAGCATGTTGTGCCTGCCAGTGTATGATTTGGCTTTCAAAATCTACCTCTTCTCATTCTTTGCTTAACTTATTATTCATCTGTCTTAAACACTTCTAAAGATCTTCTTGTACATTTTTCTAGACTCTAGCCTCTAGAAGGCACAAGCTGTGCATAATCCTTGAGTTTGGCAGAAACCTCTGGTTCCATTCACTTCCTGTAGAGGAAGAATGAAACTATTGTTCACACAAAAATGTGTTATGGCCAGTAGCCTATTTTTTATGGCCCCCAAAAAGAAATACAATGAAACACGCTAGTGAAAGGTCCAAAATGCCTTACTCTTATTTTCAGACACTCAAATTGGATGGCTTATTGCATATGAGTTCCATTATACTGTTTTATTGTAAAGGATGAACTCTTTTGGAAAAAATAAATGTGTTACAAATTTAAATAAACTCTGATACCCTCAGTTTTATTTTCTTAAATCTGGTATTTTTAGTGATGATTTGACATACTGTAGTGCATATACTTAATTCAATAAAAAAACAATGTTTTTCCAAAAACAGTGATAGAAATGGTTTAGAGTAAATATGTATGCAAATTTAATTTTATGTTTAATCTAAAATACTACCTGGAAAGGTAAGAACTCAGAAACACACATACATAATCATGTTTTCCTTACTATCTTCATAGAAAACTAAAAGTTTGTGACTTGTATGTATAATTAATATATACTTATAATTATATGAAATTATATGCTATTTATATTATGCAAAATTATATTACATTATTAATATAATTACATGTTATATACAGTTATATAGATACATAAATATCTTTTTACTTGAACTTGGAGATTCATTCCCTATTTTATATAAAAATATAGTACAGACCTGAAGAACAGCTTACTTTTAAGTAATGACTCATTGCTGCCAGCAAAGTTCTACCAATTATTACATTATTCCTTTTTCCCCTCACACTTAACCTTCTGTACTCTACTTTACGATTCTGGAACTGAGACTACAAACTATATCTCTCCTTTATTAGATGACTTCCTCTTAAGTCCCATTAAAAAAAAAAAAAGACACAAAAGGAAGACAGGAGGAAGGAAGCAGGAATTATTCCTTCCTATTTTGTTTGCTATTTCTGTCAGCAATAATCTTTCACCCAAGAATCAATCAACAGTGTTACATGTTCCAGTTTCTTTTGTTATTTTCCAAACTATCCTTCCTGTGCTTCTTCAAAGCTAGCAGAACCATCTGAATGTGGTTTTTGGAAATGGTTGGGTGGTTACTTGGTACTAAATGCTGGCTATTTTCTAAAAGAACATAGGAAACTGACAGTCCATGGCCTGCAGTTTCATCACAGTGAAGTAAGATATCACCTGTTGATTATGGCAAAGAACCTATAGAGAGGTTGTACTGGGCACTGCATTTGACTGTTACAGTAGTGATGATGGCTATGAGGGCTACAAGATGGCTAATGCTCATTGCACTGGAGCATTTTCCGAAAGAAATGTTAAGCTCTGAGATCAGCTCATTGTCAAAGCAACAGCTTTGAATTTCATTGGTGGCTGGAAACTAATATCATATTGCTTATAACCATAGAAAACATCTGTGAAAAATCCACATTTTATTATATGGGTTACATAATTACCAGATAATGTGATGTGAGGATATAAAACCTCTTTTATGAATCTATCTCTCTGTGTATGTTATATACAGTTGGCTTTAGCCTCAGAAATACACAATTTTGTAACATAATATATGCACCACTGATCCCTTCTGGTGGCATTTCCAAGCCTTTCTGTTTGGTAAAAGAGCTGTCAGCAATCATAGTTATATGTTGATTTGTTGATGATGAAAAAAAAAAGTGCTAGGCTGACCTATATATATCCAGAGTCCAATTTAATTTAGCAAAATTTGGTGTCCTTCACATAAAACAAAATGTTTATCATGTTTCTATTTTTCTGTCTTGGAAAATAAGTAAACTAAATGGATTAACAAAGCTGAGCTGTCTGATACTCCAATCTCTGGGAAATTGAAATGTGTAACACCACAGACGTTTCATTTGGAAGACTTATTGGCTTCAGGCATTTAGAAGAATGCTTCTGAAATCATTAGCTGGTCACTAAAGCTAACCTAGCCAAAACTTCAGTGGCCACACACAACAAAGAATGCAGACTTCATATTTAGATCATGGAAGTCACTAAATAAATAACAACAATGAACTCTGGAGAAGGGAGAGAATCTGGTTTCCAAGGATTGCCATATTGTATGAGGTAAAATGTCCAGTTTTCAACAACAAAATGAAGCAGGCAGAGAAACTAGAAAATATGGCCCACACACAAAAAAACAAAATCAGTCAATAGAAACTGTCTCTGAAGAGACCCGAACATTGGGCTTACTAGACAAATCAACTATTTTCAGTAAGTTCAGATAACTAAAGGAAATCACGTCTGAATAACTAACATTCTTTTAGTTTAGTATGGGTTTAGTTTAGTGTAAGAATGATGTCTTGGGTGCCCGCGGCTCAGTCAGTTAAGTGGCTGACTCATGGTTTGGCTCAGGTCATGATTTCACAGTTTGTGAGATCAAGCCCCACATTGGGCTCTGTGTTGACAGCATGAAGCCTTCTTGGGATTCTTTATCTGCCTCTGTCTCTGCCCCTCTCATGTTCTGTCTCTCAAAATAAATATTTTTTTTTTAAAAAAGAATGATGTATTGACTAATAGAGACTTACTAAATAGGTGAAATTTTTTTAAATGATTCAAATAAAAATTATGGAGTCGAAAAGTCAATAGTGAAATGAAAAGTTCAATGGAGATCTCAAAGGCAGATTTGAACAGGCAAGAAAACAAAAATCAGTGAACTTGAATATAGCTCAATTGAGATTATCTGGTTCAAGGAATAAAAAGAATAACACAATGAAGGAAAATGAAAAGATCCTCAGAGACTGCAGGATGTCATAAAACATACTAATATCTGTATAAGGGAATCCCAAGAGGAGAGGAAAGAAAGGGGCAGGAAGAATATTTGAAGTCCTAATGGCAAACTGTTCCCCAAATTGATGGAAAATATTAATACAGACAAGCAACTTCAGCAAACTCCACATGGGATAAAGCCATATAAATCCTCACCTAGATGCATCATAATCTGCCATCATCAAAATCCATGCAGTCCAGAAGTCAATGGGATGACATATTCAACACGATGAAAGGAAAACACTCTCAACAAAGAATTCTATACCCAGTAAAACACTACCAAAATAGAAAGTGAATTAGATATTCCTGGTTATATAAGAACTGACAGAATCTGTTGCTAGTAGATGTGAAAAAAAAAAAAAAAAAACCAAGATAATCTTGTCTATATTGTCTATATTTGACTATCTGTAGTCATATCTCTTGTCAAGTAGTATCTGCTTGTCAAATATATTTCCTTATCAGGAGAGCAGTTGTTCATACTCTCTCTTTTCTAATATCTGGCTTATCTTTTGAATTTTTTGCATTGCTTTGTTATAATCACTCCTTCCCTTGAGTGCTGAGGAGAAATGATTCTCTTGTCTGTAAGCTGCCATAAAATGTTTCTCGCATTATTTTTATATATGAGTTTTCTATCTCCTCAGTCATAATGTGTGGTAGTCAGGTTAAGACCATGCATTTTATTATGAGAATCTAAAACTTTAGATTTGGAGAACCAGCAAAAGCTAATAAAGCAATCCACTTCAAGACCCATTTTGTACATTGACAACTGAGATCCCAGGAGATATTTTTCAAATCCATACAAATATCATTCTTGGGGCACCTGGGTGGCTCAATCGGTTAAGTGTCTGACTCTTGATTTTGTCTCAGGTCATGTCATTGTTTGTGAATTCAAGCCCCACATCAGGCTTTGTGCTGACAGTGCGGAGCCTGCTTGGGATCCTTACTCTCCCTGTCTCTCTGCCCCTCCCCCACTCATGCTCTCTATGTCAAAATAAATAAATACACTTAAAAAAATATCATTCTCTGGTAATATAAGGGCTCTTTTTAACAGTGAGACTATGCACTTGGGTAGTCTAGGCATCTCAAGTCAGTAGCTTGCAGACTTTTTGTTGACCAGCATTTTATTTGTTTTTTTGACACAATATTTTAAAATCAGAAGACCTCATATAAAAACTATGTAGAAACAATTGAGAGATCCTATAAATTTTAGGCCTGTGTTCCATATACAATAGGTTGTTGCTTTGGTTTCTTCCAAGAGCTAACTGACACCTGACGTATTTTATTTAAAAAAAATCCAAAAATCCAAACCTTTTCTGTATACATTCTGATTCTTGTAGACAGTTATATTTGTGAACCAAACCTTGGTATAGTATCATATACTTTGATGAACATTTTAATATATGCTATAGGAGAACTAAGAAAATACAGAACTGGAATACACATACACAAAAACATATTTAGATATACATATACATGCATACACATATACAGGTTAAGCTATCTCAGGTTTTTCCATAAATCAAATAGTTGCAGAGACACACAGTGGCTAAGAGGTCTCTGAGTTAAACAGCCTACTTCAGATCCCAGTTTCACCACTTAGCAGCTATGTAATATTGGGGAAATTACTTATTGAGATGTAGTTTCATTTATAAAGCAAACACAACTGCATTTTTTGGAAAAATTAAAGAAGAGGTATGAAAACTATTAGCAAAGTGCTTGATAAATGTTAATTATGGAGATTTACTCCAGGCTGGGGGCTGGGACCAAGGTCTCCTAACTTCTAGTGCAGAAATTTTCCTATATTCTCTCCCTGTTACACCTGCCATTTCTTAGTTGCTTTCCTCATTCCCTGTCTCTGTTGCTTCGCTAACTAAAAGCTTCATGGAGTAGGGAGATTCTGAAATGTCTTATATCCAAGAACTTAATGAGCAACTGAACATTTTCAGCATTTGTGATAACCAAATCTACCCCCAAAGATTTGTATATGGGAAATCTCATAATTGCCTTGTGTGGGCAGGGCTCACTGAATCATATTTAGTTTGATCTTGAATAGGACTAGATGGTTTTACGTCCAATTAGCCATGACTGTTAAAGAATAAAAAAAAAGAGGATAATCAAATTTCATGGTTTACTAGGTAAATCAATGGCTGTAGAAGTGCAGATGATGGCCTTTTCAAATGTTGCTAAGAGCCTTACACAATTCATTGGCCACCTAAGTGGGTAGTTTTACCTCTGCTAAATCAATAATGTGCAAAATTTACCTGTACCCCAAATCCAAATTACTCAGCCTCATGTCTGGGGACAGCCACACTTCACATTCTCAATGTTCTTTCTTGTTTCTCCAGTTTCAAGTATTTAACCCTGAATATTGCAACATACCATTGATGATTGTATGACCAAATATTGCATAAGAAAACCCATGCAGTGAGCAGAGATATTTTTTTCTTTAGAAAGGAATTCCTAATGCCTCTGGGGCCTCATGAATAAAAGTGTATGGAATAAGCATGGCAATATTTTAGTTTGTACTTTGGCTCACCTGCCTCACAATTACATGATGTAACCATTGAAACTAAAAACAAAAATAGCACCACACCAAGCAAAAAGAAAATATATAAAAGATGAAAAAAGAGAAATGGAGCTGGAGACTGCAAATATAAGAAATATTTCAAACTCATAGTGAACGAACTTCAGAATCTCTATAGGGAAGAGCCCAGAAATCTGCCACCATAATGTAAAACTTTTGAGAACTTTTTGAGAGTTGAGGAAACACACAGAGGAAGCATACTATTGGAATCATTTCAGCAATAGATCTTACCATGTAGGAGGTATCATAGGGACTTCAAAGTTATGGAACCAACCATTAGGAGTGTGTACATTATTAAGTTCTTTATATGTAATAACAGCAGATACTAATGATTAAGTATTAAAATGAGTAATGCAAACGATAAATGCCATACTAATTCAGTGATAAAGATCTAATACTAAATCAGAATAATCTGTAAAAGGAGGTAACATGATTTGAAACAGGTCTTAAAGTTTCACAAGTTATTAAAGGATGAACAGAAGATAGGATTTTCCATGTAAATATGGAGAATATGCATAAATGGAGAGAGATGGTAATAATACATTGTGGGTGATGAGAAAGATATGAATTATGAATAAATGGGAATAAAGAATTTTTGAGTGTCCTGTTTCCAAAAGTATTCCTGGTAGAAATACCTTCTCAGTGGAAATCTCTGGATCCAGTTTACAGTGTACCCAGTGTGAAATTGACTGAGATATTTGACCCACAAAAATCTCCTCCTTTTACTGAAACAGTCCTACTTTGGGTCTAACATGATAGAAAACAGAATGAAGCCCTTGAAACAGCAACCAAAACCTTCACCTAAGTGCAGGCCAAAGTGATAAAACCAGAACAAAGATAAAAACAGAGATTTAGGAACCTCTGTATATCTCTAGCTGGAAATCAGAAGAGCCCCTCTGTGAAAATGTACATGTGAAGGAATATCAACCCATAAGACTTAGCATAGTAAATTATTATTGAAATAGTAACTAAAAACCTCCATAATTTTAGTAGTCCAAAATTCAGAATACTATTCTTTCTCAGAATTTTTGTTTGCTTTTAATAATTCTCTTGCTATATCCTAGATAGGTGGGAAAATTGATACATGCTCCTCCTCTTCCTCTATTTTATAAAATCAGAGAAATTTTTGCTCTTTCTCTTTCCATCTACAGATTCAGTCAGTACCACTCATTCACAAGGTTCTGGAATTGTTGTCAGTGGTGAGATGGCAGTTGAGTGATGTGTGGACATGCAAATATTTATCTGCTGAAGAAATTGCTTGGATTCTTAGTGGCAAATGGAGGCATTTGTTATTGGGAGAGGCTCTGGTAGCTATATCCTGCCTACTTCCTATAACAAGGCTTCATTTCTCTTGGCATTAAAAAGGTACTGTCAGTTTTTATCCCAAATGCTTATCTAATGGCCAGAGGAAGGCTACACGTTGGGATAAGAGGCAAAGTCCAATACATAAGAAGGCTGAATTGAGAAGACTCGAGAGAGAAGCAGGAGACAGGGAGGTTAGAGAACCAGTAAAACAAAGATCATAGTGGTAACTGAGATGGGGTAGCCCTCAAATGTTTTGAAGAGGAGAAATTCCTTGAATGCTCTCTGAACTTCAGGATCTACCGCCGCCCCCCACGACCATCCTCAATCCACACAGTTTCCCGATGTGCATGTTGTGGTTGGGGTTTTCTTCATCCATACATTTTGTTTGTTTTTTCACCTTTTAGGACAATATAGTTTCTTATTCAGTGAAGGCACCTACAACGTTTCTAGGGTTATGGAGTATGAGAAGGAATATGTAGTTTTGTTTATTTCAAAATTGATTCAAGATTGAATTAGAACTCCCAGGTGAGTTTCTCAGAGGTGTATCTCCCTCAAATGATTTCAGTTTGTTAGGATGTAATTTCACTCTCCAATTAGCATTTACCCCCCTGTATTGAATGTCTCATAAAGTGTTCAGTTAATGTTACCTCAGCCTTTCCACCTATTATTAAAGGACTTCCCCCTCTTTTTATTATGAACCAATGTTCTGACTAATCAGATTCTTCAGAATGATTTTACTAAAGGTCATATTTTCTGAGGGAGATACACGTGATACATTTAGGGTTCTTGCCAACCTGTTATTATTGTATTCCATTGACTAATTGCCCAGGACTCATTGCCAGCCTCTTCAAACACATACTCAATAATGCTCTCTGTATCCCTGCAACTGTTCTCAGAGTTTCTATGTACTTAAAATTACCCACGACTGGGGCGCCTGGGTGGCGCAGTCGGTTGAGCGTCCGGCTTCAACCAGGTCACGATCTCACGGTCCGTGAGTTCGAGCCCCGCGTCGGGCTCTGGGCTGATGGCTCGGAGCCTGGAGCCTGTTTCCGATTCTGTGTCTCCCTCTCTCTCTGCCCCTCCCCTGTTCATGCTCTGTCTCTCTCTGTCCCAAAAATAAAAATAAAAACGTTGAAAAAAAAAATTAAAAAAAAAAAATTACCCACGACTGTATCACTTCTGCTGGAGGACAAATGTACTGATATATGTTCTTCCTCTTTTTACTGAGAACTTACTTTTTGACTAGAACCGGGTTGTGTGTTATGGAGGATATAATGATTAACCACATAAGAATACTGCCCTCAACAGATACGCAGTCTTGTGGGAAAGAAGGGAACTGATATTTTTGAATCGTTGACTACTTAGCATGCAAAGTTATTGATACATATTATTTAAAAATTCACCATGATCAAAAATCTCAACATAACTCAGACGGCAGAAGAAGGTTCAGAGAAGTGCCATGATTTTTCAATATCATAGACTTATCATTCATAGAGTTAACTGTTACTTAGATCTGCCTGACTCCTATCTCCATGTTCTTTCAACTATATTATATGTTTCCAAGTAAATAAGATACCAGGCAATAAAGTCATTACTTATATGGGATAGAAAAAGATCAGAAGAGAAATCATCTAAATATTTCCCTGTTCATATTTGTATACCCAATGCCTGGCGTGGTACCTGGCCTAAAGCTGGGAATTGATAGATACCTATTTAGTGAATGTTCCTCTTTAATGTGATGAAAGGAGAAAGGAGGGTTTACAAAGGCTTCTGAAAGAAGTAGAATTTGAGCTTGGTTTTAAAGAATGGACAGACTCAAATCAGGAACTGAAAGAATAGATGAGATTTCGTGGAATGTGGACTAAAATGAAAAAAGGCATTGAGATGTGAAATTGTAAATTGAGTTTGAAGAACGGTGAATAATCAAGTCCAAGTGAATGGAAGGTGTTACAAGTGGGAGAGTAAGTAAAATCCTTGCGTTAAAGGGACTCAAAATTGATAGTGCAGTAGTAGACATTTGCCTATTTATGCATAAATCAGAAAATAAATATTCTGTGGCCAAAAGATATTACTCAAAATGAAGTAACTCCATGAAATCCCTGTACAACAACCTTGGCAATTTCTTCGTGGAAGTAGAGATGTTGTTTGAATTTGTCTATTGTAATATTCCTCTGAAGACTTGTACTTTTTATTCAAAAACAAAAGGGGATTTTATATTGTGTTTGTCATATAATATATGAATATGTGAGCAATTCGTTCATATATTCCTGTGTGCCTTACCATAATAACAGTTTCCCAGAATACTAATAAATCATATTATCCAGCAAGGTAGGTCACATTTATCCTGTAGCATAATGTATCCTGTGGCAAAATGCTGTAGAGTACAGGTGTATCATTTTGAGTACAACCTTACTAAGTGTTCAATTATTTCTATATCATAACCATAGGGGCAAAAGGGTAATATAAATAAGAAAACAACATAAGACATTTATTATAATTGTAGAGAAAAATTCATATCAGAAATGTAAAGAGCTATTTGAAATAATTCTGTGGATTCGCAAAATCAGGACTGAAAATAGCAGGCTGGAAAACCTTTTGAGTGGTATTTCCTCTCCAGGAGATTCAGTTTTAAGGATCAAACTCAGGGCAGCATCATCCAAGCTACAAAGCAAAAATATCAGTTGGCTACTGGGACAGAAAGGAACACGATCTGACAGGATGGCCCCTTTCCTGGGTATTTATTCTCTCCTACACACTTGAATTTCCCTTAGATTCCTCTCTATATTAGTTGACATTGCTGTTGTAACAAATTAACACAAAGTTAATGCTTTAAATAATGTATATGTATAATCTTACAGTTCTGGAGTTAAGGAAGTCTTATGAGTCTTATAAGGTAAAATGAAACTGTCAGCCCAGATACGTTCTCTCTGAAAGTTCTAGGGAGCCTTATACTTTGTATAAGATTGTAGAGGCTGCCCACATCCCTGGACTCTTGCCCTCATCATCAGATATTCCATTGTCACAGCTCCTTCTCAGACCCTCCTGCTTCCTTCTTTTTTTTTTTTTTTTTTTAATTTTTTTTTTTCCAACGTTTATTCATTTTTGGGACAGAGAGAGACAGAGCATGAATGGGGGAGGGGCAGAGAGAGAGACACAGAATCGGAAGCAGGCTCCAGGCTCTGAGCCATCAGCCCAGAGCCCGACGCGGGGCTCGAACTCACTGACCACGAGATCGTGACCTGGATGAAGTCGGACGCTTAACCGACTGCGCCACCCAGGCGCCCCCCTGCTTCCTTCTTAAAAGGCCCTTGTGATTACATTGGATCAACCTGGATAATCCAAGCTAACCTCCCATTTCAAAATCCTTAATTTAACCACATTTTCAAAGTTCCTTCTGCCCTGTAAGGTCACACATTCAAAAATTCTGGGGATGAGCACACGCACATTGTTGGCAGCGTCATGAGGGGGATCATTCTGCCTATGACACTTTCCATGTCACTGGCAGAAATAAAATGCCCAGAGAGACTCTGTGAAATTCTTATTACCTTCAATCCTGCTTTTCCTTCCCTTTTGAAGTATAGGTTGGCTTTACTACCTAAATAAGCCTTTGATCCATTCTTTAGAAACCATTCATGGAGGCTGCTCACCTAAGGGCAAAATCGGAGGTTCAATCATGAAACCAAAATGCCTACTATGGAAAGGATGAAGTCCAAATCATATTAATTTAGTAGCTGAAAATCACTAGGCTATCTGGCTCTTGCATGGTATGAAAGCACATTTATTAACCACCTACTTTGTGATCAGCACTGCTGAAAGTTCAACGGAAAAGACGCTGCCCTCCATGAACACGCATTCTTATAAAGTGAAAAAGACAAAATGGTACACTGTGTCTGTGGCCAAAACAAAACAAAACAGGAAAAGGAAAAGTATGATTTGTGTGAGTATAGAATAGGGAACAAACACTGCATCTCATTATTTTATAAAATACTGATAGTCCCTCTCTTTCTCTTTCTCTCTCCACATACGTAAAAATATATATTTGGTTTTTTGTAATATTTATAAGTATTTACTTATTTTTATTTATGTAAATATACATTTCCCTCATCTAGACAAGGCCAGTATTTTATCTCCAGTCTTTGTTGTTGAGGCAGAGAAGCTAAATAATCCCAGGTTATAAAATTAAAGATGATGAAGCAGGATTAAAAACTGATCATATTATTAATTTATCATTCCATCTTCTATCAAAAAAGAGAAAATATAAAAATAAGAAAAAAAAGAATACCATAAACAGAAATATGTTAATTCTTAAATCTTGTAAAATATAGCAGTGAGCAAATTATGCTGGCCCACATCCAATTACAAATTCAAATCTGGCTGAGTTTAATATTTGAATTATGAATCAGACAACCCTATTAATGCAGATACAATTTAAACTTTAAAATTAAATATTAATGTCCCTTAAGCAGCCCTCTTCCTTTCTTTTCTCTACATTATCTCACATTTCAGCCAGGAGGAGCAATGAAATACTCCCCAGACATATCAGCATTTGTCTACATGGAGTGATGTGACTCAGACTTGGGTGCCACCACATGAGTTCAGCTCTGAGCATTTCCCTAGTGCCAGAGAGGAGGGAGACCCCTTGGGCAGCTTTTTCATATTTTCATGGTCTTTCCTTTGTTTGATCATCTGATCCTTTAAAATAAATAACAGATAACTTAGAGAAACTAGGTACCTAATGTACTGTATACACAACTGAGTTACATATAGTGAAGAGAAACATGCTGCTATCTGGGCATAAGGGAAGATAAATATAGCTCTAAAACATGCATCCACATTCTCTGTAACTTGACCTCTTTTTTTTTTTTTTCATTTCTACTGAAATTTCCTATCATTGCAAATGATCATGACCTTGCCTACTACCCTTTACTGTTTTCTTGTCAAGAGCTAATCTAATCTTTAAATAGATTGGTGAAAAATATTTTATGCTATAATAGTCCACTGATGTTTAGAGTTTCAGAATTTTTAATATTTTCTAGAGACCATGAAAGTGTACGTCTAGGAAAAATCACAGCTATGCTCTAAGACTGTTGTGGAGATTAAGTAGGACAGAGTACATAGAGTTCCCAGCCAAGGTTGAATAGAGGTAGTCATGAGACTGCTATGAAGTAGCAAGTTAAGAAGTTCATGAACAAGCCTACTGAATGACCTTACCTTCCTGACTTCCTGTCGCAATTAATTTTAGTTCTCCAGCATGCTGGAGACCCAATAGCACAAGGGTTAAGACTTGTGAAGTTGGACTGCCTGCACTTGAATCACAGCTCAACTATTTACTATACTTTTTAACTTTTCTAAACCTCAGTTTCCTTATACATTAACTGGGTTATAATAATTACCCCTATACATCAGACTGCTGTGAAGATTTTTTTTAAAAAGAAAGAGAACATGTGTAAAGTATTTCAGAATAGTGATTGGTACATAAAAAGTGCTTAGGAAATTTTTAAAGTTTACTTATTTTGAGAGAGGGAGAGAGAGAGAAAAAGTGAGAAGCGGAGAGAGAGAGAGAGAGAGAGAGAGAGAGAGAGAGAGAGAGAGAACATGTGCAAGCCGGGGAAGGGCAGAGAGAGAGGGGGAGAGAGAATCCCAAGCAGGCTCCATGCTGTTAGCATGAAGACCAATGTGGATTTTGATCTCTCAGTTCATGAGGTCATGACCTGAGTTGAAATCAAAAATCAGATGCTTAACCAACTGAACCACCCAGGCACCATAGTGCTTAGGAAATTTTGAGTGATGTTAACAACTGGTGATTTGCCAAGGTGTCTGATTTACATATCTCCCTAGAATGCCAAGGGACGACTATTCACGTGGTGAATGCCAGCATGGTGACAACAGGCTCCAGATTTTATAACTTCTAGTCTCCACAATTGGTTTTAAACTACTGTCTGTCCTGTAGTATCTTTCAAAATGTGCAGAAACTAAACATAAACAGCACAAATGCTGTTACACTTCTTCCTAATTCACAACAACCAAGACCAATAAATCCCAACACTACTTCTGAGTTCTGGAAAGTGCTTAGGATCCTTCTCAGTGTAGATCTGGACCACCACTATATTAGTTCACTGTTGCAGCTATAACAAACTGGCACAAAATTTTGGGCTTTAAATGACATAAATCTATTCTCTTACTGTTCTGGAAAAGAGAAACTCAATTTAATGGGGCTAATACCAAAGTAGTAGATGGCTATCCCCCTATATAATGATACTGGTGATTATATTTAGTACTTATTCGAATAATCCTAGATAATCTCTTCAATTCAAAATCCTTAATTTATTCCCATCTGCAAAATCTCTTTTTCCATATAATGTAACATTGGAACAGGTTCCAGAAAGTAGAATCTGTGGAATATGTAGAATCTGTAGAATTTTATGGGCTTTTATTTAGTCTACCATAATCATGATTAATTGATAAGAGGCAGTGTATGAGATTCAGAAGTAATGAACTTGATGGAATCAAGATGACAAATTTGAGTAGGAAGAGAACAAAGAATGACTGATGTTTCCTGTAGCATCTGCTCCTGTTGTGAACACTCATCTTCATTATCCCAGCAAGATGATTTGTAAGAACATAAAGTTAGCTCATTTTCAAAATTTGTCAATGTAAAAGCTCAGATAATAAAATATTTAGATTCATACAGGTGCTGAAGTAAAATTGACAGGAGAATTTATCTTTACCACTGAGTGTTGGAGGAAAGAATGCAGAGAATGGGTTAGCATTTTCCTTCAATATGTGGAGGAATGCCACTCTATTTCTTCAACCACTTATGGGGAGATTAATAAAACCTCAATGAGATAATTATAGAACAAAAAAGAACTAACCACATTAGATTTTGGGTAACTTGTTTTGAGGGTATAACCTTGAGGTAAGACCCTTGATTTGAACACAAGGGAAAGAGAAAATACTGTCTTATTTTTCTCCAAATTAAAATTTGATTATTTTCAGGTATGAAACTAAACTGTGGTACAAGTAATGGAAGGGTCTATGTTACTCATGGAGAAAAGAGTTCTGGGTGACTTCTTGATGACCCTCTTCAGTTTAGTATTCACAACTTCCAACTTCCAGCATTTCAACATGAAGACATTTAATTTGAACTAAGATTATGAGGTGGGAAACTTGACAGATACTCACTAATTGTTATTTGGATAAGTAGAAAGTGGGGGCTTGTTATAGCTTACATTCCTATAGCCAGTTTCTCTTTACAGTATCTGCCCATTTCAGAATGGTCCCCTGATTTAAAGGATTGAAGATATGGAAGTCATTGTTTTGATTCTGAACCTATGACATTTAAGTGGATCACGTGTAGGCACTGAATTTAAGTTTAGACAGTTGCCTTATCTCATATAGGAATTTGGAAATCTCTAAGAGGTTTTGATAGAACATATCTTTGTACATATCTGGACATGTCTAGATTGGCAAAATTTACATTTAAGAATTGAAGGTACAGTAAGAATTAGTCCAAAAAGAATGGAGGAGAAGGATGGGGTGCATGGATGAGGACAAAAAAGAGGTTATATTCAAAGACACCAGAAAAAAAAAAAAACACATTTTCCACCAGGATCTATTTTCTCTTCTAATGCTTGGCTGTATTCTTCATCAGTAACACTGACCATGAAGAAGCTGGACAGAAGGAACCACAGCTTGTTAAGGCCATTATTTGACTGTTTCATCTTTTTTTTTGTTTTTCTTTTTCTCTTTTTCACTCTTTCTTTTTTTTTTCCTTCCTTCCTTCCTTCCTTCCTTCCTTCCTTCCTTCCTTCCTTCCTTCCTTCCTTCCTTCCTTCCTTCCTTCCTTCTTTTTTGAACCACACCTTGCCTTTTTTTCAACACTGCTATGTTGGTAATTCTTCAAATGGCATCTAAAAGTTATTAGGATACTCTACTCTTCACTAGCTCTATGTTTTAGATATGAACCTAGCTTCTTAATGAGAGTTATTTCTTTAACTAAAAGGCAGGTTTATATAACTTGTATTCAGGTTAGTACATGAGATTAGTTTTTTCTACTGGACTAACTTGCTGTTACCCCAGTATTTCCATAGGCAATGGGAAACGTACAATTAACACATACTTTTACCATAACTGTCTTTCTTGAACTTTTCCACCTCTTCATTATCCCTATTCTTTAAAGAGCATCTATCACACAAATGGCTGTCAAAAGAAAGTTGGAGTAGAAATATTTAGATCAAATAAACTAGGCTTTTTCATTCTTGTATTGTTTTTATCCTGCTTTGGTATTAGGGTAGAACTGGCCTCACGGAATGATATGAATGTGTTCCTGTTATTCAATTGTTTGTAAGATTTTGATAAAGATTGTCATTCTTTTTTTTAATGTTTGGCAAAATTCACCAATGAAACATGTGGTCTTGGGCTTTTCTGTGTTGGGAGATTTTTGATCCCTAATTCATCTTTCATTCTTGTTATTGTTCTAAGAAGGTTTCCTATTTCTTGGATTCAAGATCCTTAATTCAATTATGATCACTTGTGCATTTTTTATGAATTATCTGCTGTTTATAAGTTATATGATTTGTTAGTGTATAATTGTTTATAGTAATCTGTTTTCACACTGTGTATTTCTGTAGTTATCTCGTATCATTTTCTCTTCTATTTCTCATCTTGCTTTTTGAGTCTTCTTTTTTCCCCTTTAGTTGATGAGTTAAAGCGTTACCAATTTTGTTTATTTTATTTTAATTTTTTTTGGAGCAACTGGTCATTACTTTCAATACGATGTTATTGTTTATTCTGGTATCTATTTTATTTGTTTCTGATTTTTCTTTGTTATTTCCTTCCTTTACTAAATTTCAGCTAAGTTTCTTCTTTCTCTAATTCTTTGAAGAGTAATGTTGTTTATTTGAACTTTGTTTTTCTTAATACAAGCACTTATACTATAAATTTCACTCTAATATCTGCTTTTACTGCATCCCATAGGTATTGGAATATTGTATTTTGTTTTGTTTTGAGACACATTTTGACCTGCTGCTTAATTTCTTATTTGGCCCATTGCTTGTACAGTAGTGTGTTGTTTAATATTTACATATTTAATATTTACATTGTGGATTTTCAAGCTTTGTTTTATTGTTGACCTTTAGTTTTGTACCATTGTGGTTAGAAAATATACTTGATATGATTTCAGTCTTATTAAATTTGTAATAGTTGTTATATCTCTTTTTATGATTCAACAAGGGAGTTCTTCTGTGTGTACTTGAAGAAAATATGTATTCTCTTTTTATTGGATGGAATGTTTTATATATATCTTTTAGAACCATGTATTCTGAAGTGTGCTTCAGGTAAAAAATGTTCTTGCTGAAAACAATAATAATAACTTTAACTGGAGGTATTAATTTAAAATAAAGCATATCAGAGGGGAGGTAAGGGGATAGGTGAAATTGGTGAAGGGGAATTAAGAATTCACTTATTAGGGTGCATGGGTGGCTCAGTCAGTTAAATGTCTGGCTCTTGATTTTGCCTCAGGTCATGATCTCACAGTTCATGGGATCAAATGCCGCATAGGGCTTTGCACTGACAGCAGAGCCTACTTGGGATTCTCTCTCTCTCTCCCTCTCTGCCCCTTCGCTACTCTCTCTCTTCCCCCCTCTCTCTCTCTCTTTCTCTCTCAAAGTAAATAAATAAAATTAAATAAAATAGAGTTCATTTATCATGATAAGCACTGAGTAATGATGTATAGAATTGTTGAATCACTATATTGTACACATGAAACTAATATAACACTGTATGTTAACTATACTGAAATTAAAATTAAAAATACTTACTAAAAACAAATAAGGAGCATCCTGGCTAACTCTTACATAAACCATAAGATAAATATTAATATTTACATTTTACAAATGGATGGATGGAAACCCAGATTAGTACATGAGTTTAATGCTAAGTAGCCAGTAAGTAACATGCTTGGAATATTAATTTAGGACAGCCAAGGGTCACAAAGCTATTTATAGGGCACCATTCTTTTTCTCCCTCTTCCTCATAGACAAGCGATCATTCTCAGATCTTTTGCTTATCCCTGACGATAGGCACTGAATGTGGATTTATCTTCTGTGCTAAGACTGTTTATGTTTTATTTGAGCAGTTCCTTCAAGTCATTGTGAAATACTCCCAGCCACACCCCAGAAATTAATGGACATGTGAATCCTATTTTGGAAAATATACATATACCTTAAAGGTAAAGACTTCTCTTGGCTGTGTGTGTATATGTATGTATATATACACACCTACACACACACATAGTGTGGGTGATATAAGACATAGCTCTGTTTTTATTTCTAAAGCTGTTTACTAATGATTTAATCTTCTCAACTTGCTAAAATTAATTTTCTCCAGCTTTACTAGTCTCAAGTAGCTTCCAGAACACAGGCAGTGTTAACACATATCTGGACACTGAAGTTGAAAACTGAATGACCTATAGTACCTAAACATAAGATCTTAAACAGGAACAAGGTGTGAGTTGTTGAAATGTAGAAAAATCCTCACATTTTTCCTTGAAGAATTTCTTATTATTACTCTTTGAACAAAAATAACATTTAGCACTGGTTGAGAATTTAACAAAAACCATACTGAAAAAATGACATGCAGTATTTAGCTTAATCCTCATTATAATTCTTGGTAGACTATAATTGTTCCCATTTGTCATGTTTTAGAATGAATAGTAAGATTAAGAGATTGCCAAAAGTCACTGACTTTATAATGGTTGGACATCACTCTCAAGTTTATCTGAGTGATGCATTTAACCACTGTATTATACTAATTTAAAACTAGTAAAAAATAAATTTCCCAACTGCTCCAACTCTACCCTGTCTCTTGCCATTCAAGTAATAACTAAAGCATAGCCAACTTGTTCACTTACTTAGCCTTGTTCTCGTCTTAAGAATAGATGACTAGAAGCAATGATAAAATAAACAGTAAAAATGAAAAAGCAGAAAGAGAAAAAAAAAAAAGGTTTTAGGTCCAAACAGGACAAAATGATAATAGAGATACATGCAATCAGACCACAGGTCTTTAGTCATATATCCTACTTTGAGGAAGATTATGGTAGGTAACTTTATAGTAACATTTCTCTCCCAACTACTACATTCTCCTATCCCAGTCCATGAGTGTCCATTTGTTGGCACTTCTTTTTCTTTCTTATCCTTTAAGCCAGTCGATGTTTGTTTCAACCTATCGTTGACAAACATGATCTTAGTATGCCTTCTTCTTACTCAGGTGATTCCTCCTTATCCTCCCTTGGTTCTTCCCATTTTTTTATGTTCCATTTTCTCATTTCTTTCTGTCCTATTTTTCTGTATCCTTTCCTCCCTTCCTCTCTTCCCATGCAGTTAAGTCAAGAGAATACAATAGGTTTGAAAAAATGGACCTATTTCTTTTTATGCCTTCCTCTCAAAAACACACCTGATATCCTAGTTTCTGTGATAAGAAAGCATTTGTGAGAATGGTATAGATCCTTTAATCTCAATTGAGAATCGCTTCTGACAAGATCTTGAGAGATTGGAGCGTCAATAACTACCTTCTTTTACCCATTCTACACCTTCTGACTCACCATGTCAAGGAATTCCCTTGCAGCCTAATCTAAGCCAAGGTTCCTGGTGAGCTCATTGACTGTTGTTCACCAGAACAGAAAATATTGAGCGCTGGTCACCACCTTCTCTTGCAAAAAAGCCCTAGACATGCAGTCATTTTTTTATTTCTACTCCATTCTAGGTTCTTGAATTGATCTGAATATGTCTATGTCTGTTACCTTTGCTGGAGTTCCATTCTGACAATTGTTTAATAATTGTGAGGGCGCTCTTCAATCTTTCTCTACAGTTTCAAGGATACTTGAGGATAGAGTTTCCCACAGGAATGGATACCATCTTCATTCATCCAATCCCAATCTGTACCTCCCCCACATGATTTCTAGAATGATTGATGAAAACAAAATATCCTGCCTGAGCACTCTGGTCCCAGTCTCAATTTAGTAACAATAAAGATCGATTGCTAGGAACCCTACTTATGGGTTTATGAAATTAAAAACCCTTATTTTATTACTGCCTACACAAAACTGGAGATCCCTTGAGAATGATAATGGATCACTCTCATTATTAACTTGATTTCACCTCCTTTCTACCCATTATATTACCTTTGTTAAATATTGCATGACCATAAGAAACTAGAGATAAAGAGGAAAGGCTTAATTTTAAGATATGAAAACAAGCAAGTCATTGTTTCTAGTTTGAGTGTGAAATGAGAACTGGAGAATGTGTTATTAAATAAATATATATTTTAAGAGTCATTATATTTCTTTAAGAAAATAATTGACTAGGTTATCTAATCACTGACTGGGTTATATGTCAACTAAGGGTAAAAGCATTTTCTCTTTGAGATGAACAAATGAGGATGTAGGGAAAGCAAGGCAGAGACTGAGAAGTTGACTAATTGGCTAACTGAGGACAGAGGATGAGAAGGAGGGAGAAAGAGCATGCAAGCAAGCGTTGCTGTCTTGAAAGCAGCAATATGTGAAATGATGTCTATAAAAGAAATTATGAAGCAGCCATTGCAAGTTAAATAATGATGTTTAGTTATTGAAAGACTGCATTTCTATGCATCTTTTCCCAGCTCCCACTACACTTTTATATCCTAAAGAAAACAAAGGGGAAAACATTCACTTTTCAGTTTTCATTATAGGTATTAGTCTTTGCTTGCTTTAACTTTTGTCCAGAGATCTCAAATTCCTTTCCTTAGAACTTTGCAAGGTCCCATTTATAGAGGTAAAAACCCAGACTCTCTGTTTTATTAATTATGCAATTAAAGCCAAAGGAGTTGTTTCTCTGCAGATGAAAAGAACATAAAGGACACACTTATCAGTTATCTACCAAATGTCTCTGCAGATGGGTACCTAACCCTCACTTCAACCACATTATGTATGACCATTCTTCCATTCTTTAAGACTATATTCTTGGGGTGCCTGGGTGGCTCAGTCGGTTAAGCGTCTGACTTCAGTTCAGGTCATGATCTCGCGGTCCGTGATTTCCAGCCCCGCGTCGGGCTCTGTGCTGACAGCTCAGAGCCTGGAGCCCGTTGCAGATTCTGTGTCTCCCTCTCTCTCTGACCCTCCCCCATTCATGCTTTGTCTCTCTCTGTCTCAAAAATAAATAAACGTTAAAAAAAATTAAAAAAAGACTATATTCTTCAAGACAATGTCTGTCTACATGTGGTAAAAAAACTAAAAATAGCTTACACTAAAAAAAAAAAGTAAAAAAACATGAAAAAATTGGAAGCACTCAATCAGTATGCAATACATAATTGTATGTGTGCGCACATGTGTACACACATACGTGTATGTGTGTGCATCATAACTCAGGATGACACTTTTCTTCTGGAGAAAACCTACATCTAAGTCTTTTATTTATTATCACTACCATGAGGCTTATAAAGCCAAAGCTGAAATGTAGATAGTTCTCCATGTGTATATCTGATGGTCTGGTTGATTTTGACGTTGAAGTTCTACTTTTTGCTATTTCTATATTTGCTATTCAATATTGTGCATGGTCATTACAAACTATTATAGATGCACCTTTTCAGGGTTTTTCAAAGAAAAAATAGTTTTATCTACTTTTTTTAGTTATTTGTTTTCAAATTATGAACATCAGCTTATTTGTTTATATTGTGTTTATGCTTTTTATGTGTAGATTACCAAGGCTACATATTTTAGTAGTCTTATGGGTCAATAAAATGTTCAGAGTACTGGAAGTTTCATGATTAAGTAGCACAGAAAAGGAGGAATGAGTTAGTGGTTTCTTAATAAGAAAAGTTTAAAACACTTGAGCATCTATGGGAAACATTTTGAAGTTTTAGATCCTGGATATGGAAAATTTAACAGTAATAGGTTTCTAGATCTATTTTCATGGGATGAGTAAGATATGAAGGATTAATTTTAATGAGCACTGTGTGTGCATATGGGAGGAAGGGGGAGGGAGAGAACTGAAAAAAAACTATCTTAAAGTAAGTTTACATTTTCATAAAAGGCTGTAAAATGGCCCAGTTATTATGGCCATTATAATGTCCATATGGGAGCAAGTGTAGCATATTGCTAAGGAGCCTTGGCTTTGAAATCAGAAAAATCTAACATTGAAAACATATTCAGTTATTTCCTAGCTTTGTAAAATTGGTAAACTTCTCTGTGTGCTACACTTTTTTTTTAGCCTGTAAAACTATAATATTCATAAAGACTATTTTACTAGATTATTGGAAAGTTAAGTGAGATAATGGATGTAAAGCACTCAGCACTTTGGCACATAGTAAGCCATAAATAAGTTTGATGATTAATGATCATGATACTGTGAGATATGACACCCTCAACATAGCTTCTCCCCTCAATGAATTAATTTTTGGGAAAACAAATTTCACAAAAACTTTCTAAAAATTAAAACAATTAGAACTCTACAAGGCCTTCTGAACTCCATTAGAAAATCTCACAACAAGGGGCGCCTGGGTGGCGCAGTCGGTTAAGCGTCCGACTTCAGCCAGGTCACGATCTCGCGGTCCAGGAGTTCGAGCCCCGCGTTGGGCTCTGGGCTGATGGCTCAGAGCCTGGAGCCTGTTTCCGATTCTGTGTCTCCCTCTCTCTCTGCCCCTCCCCCGTTCATGCTCTGTCTCTCTCTGTCCCAAAAATAAATAAACGTTGAAAAAAAAAATCTCACAACAAATTGCACAGAGGCATAAAATTCCAGGAACAACCTATATTAGAATACGGAGAAATAAAAGGTGCACATAAAAGATGTAGAAACGAAGGTGACAGAGCTGGTTGTCAGCATTCTTGACTCTAGAGTTCCAGACCATTTCCCCAGACCATTTGAATTGTACGTTGAAAACAACCACAACTTTTCTGTTTATTTTATCGCTACCATTGGAAAAAATCTGCTTAATAAGGTTGATCCCAAGTGAACACAGAGGTGTTCAGCATGAGAGAAACAACAAGGACAAGAGGGAAGAGCAGCGTTTGAAAGGCACTAAGCAGTATAGTTTTTCTGTCTCTGACCACAGAGTGAGGAGAGACCAAGATACCTTCCCCTTCTCTTCCATTTGACTAATTTCAGACAGGTTCCTTCCTGACTATAGGCCCCTGCTCTCCCTTTTCCTGGAGCATTATTTACTTCCAAAACCTTCCAATTGTAAATTTTTTGTCTTCTCCTTTGAGATGTAAATTTTCTACAACACAGAAATATCCTGCTCAAAAACCTGGGAGCCATCCCATTGAAATGTTACCATTAGGAAAGATAGAGCTTCTATCTCCCAATGTCTGAAGGGGAGTAGGATTAGCATTTGGATAAACACAATTAGCAAACCCTGCTGGCCTTCTTTATATTGACTCACCTGCCCCCAACATCCTCTAGTACTTTCCCAATAATTTATTCACTCTCTTAAACAAACTTCCTTTTGTTTCAAAAGGATTGAATTCAATCTCTCTCTGTTCCTGCAAGAGACTTGAATAAAGTCTTTCTTGCTTATATAACTGGTCTGGTGCAATTTTTCTTTCATGGGGCACTCTATATGAATTTCTCATAAGATGGGCCAAAAAGTCTGCATGATATCTTCTAACAATCAAAAATCTACAATGATTTGTAAAGGGTAGGGGATGATTATAATTAGATACAATGACAGTATGTGTGATAGGATGGAATGAGAAGAGACAGTGGCAGGAAAGATCAATAACACCCAATTGCTACAATCCAGGTGAGTAAGGAATTAAGAATAAAAAGGTGAGTTAAAGAAGCAGCAGTGGAAATTCTTCCAAAAATGATTTTTGGGTAGAAATGACAATATTATTTGGATATGTGAGCAAAGTGAATAGAATGTTCACAAAACAGTGAATGCTTCGCCTACTAGTTAATTCAATAATTTTCAGTGCCCAATAGTCATTACACTAGATATCCTAAAGCCTGCCCTTCTTTGGTTGCCATCCAGCGATTTCTATCAACTTTTAGGATCCCAGAGATGAATGTCAAAGGCACAAGTCGGGCACCCATTTTCTTTTTTTTTTTTAAATTTTTTTTTTCAACGTTTATTCATTTTTGGGACAGAGAGAGACAGAGCATGAACAGGCGAGGGGCAGAGAGAGAGGGAGACACAGAATCGGAAACTGGCTCCAGGCTCTGAGCCATCAGCCCAGAGCCCGACGCGGGGCTCGAACTCCCGGACCGCGAGATCGTGACCTGGCTGAAGTCGGACGCTTAACCGACTGCGCCACCCAGGCGCCCCACGGGCACCCATTTTCTATGTGAAAGGTCCATAGATATTTTGTATCATTAATTCTTTGAAGGACATATATAGGCTTTACAACAGGAATTGTATCTGCTTCTCTTCACAGTTGAAGGACTTAATTTTAGATAATAAATTGTCCAATATTGACTCACAGTATACGTCATTTAGACATAAAACTAAGATTTATTTCTTTAATATTACGCAAAAAAATGTGTTGATAGATTAAGGTAGGACTTTCTAGAAAGTTGACATTGAAAATGAAGACAATCTGTCAAAATCCCTTAGGATTTCATCTTCTTGCTGTGGAAACATAAATGGATGGGGTGTTCTGGCTAATTGCTATGATGTGGTCAAATGACCACCTCACATATGAATCCCAATCAAATATCTATATTTATTTACATTTGAAGATGTCTCTCCCAACTTATTTTCAATAAAGCATGCTTTCTTAATTGTTCTTCCATCATGGGAGATCTTGTAGCCCTGAGCTCAGTGTATCCTATCCTTCCATTTTTGTGCCAACAATCTTATACCAGATGGAAAGCTAAATAGTAAGGATTTGAGCTAAACACTGATGTAATGGAAAGAGCTAAAATTAATTGGCCACCCAGGAATTAAAACGTCCCTGTGGATGCCGTACCATACATTAGCAATGGTCAACATAAGTTTTAGTGGCATTTTTGGCATGTAATTTTGCAAGTCTTTAGACTTGAGTCAGTAGAGGATTGTTGGAGACAATGAAGAATATATGAAAGTATATCCATTATGCAGAGCTACCCAAGGCACCCTGAATGCTTTACTCATAATTCTTTTTAATTGAAATCCAATCCAAAATGATTACAGATGTTTTTGAGAAGTTGACGTTCCTTAACAGAGATCATGGGTAATTTCAGCAATTTCACTAACTTGTTCCTTCCCTCTCACTGCGATGTCTCTGCCACCATCCTACCATATCTATCTTGTTAGTTACTCGATGAACCAAGCTATCAGAACACCATATCCTGCCCTTGTGCTTATTATGAAAACTCCATAGTAGGTGTAACACATCAAGAAGTTTCTGATGACCTCAGTAGGCCCCTTTCAGGTGTTTGAATGTCACCATAAAGACAGACACTGAAAAAGAATATTGATAATATAAGAACCTTTTTAAGAGTGATCACCATGTTAAAAAAAAAAAAGTGATTGCCATTTAGTAAAACTGAAAAGTCCCACAGTAGACATTTAGGGGATGTCATCTGACTCTAAACAAACCATTCAAATACACCAAAGCACAGAGCCAAATATCAAAACTAATGAAGTGCTCATAAAATGATGTATATTAGCCAGGAAAGCAGAATAAATGAGACAAGAGAACAAACAGAATATTTAGGGTATTGGGACAGGAATAGGAAACACAAACCCATAAGACTTCTTTTTATTTATTTATTTTTATTTTTGTTGTTGTTGTTGAGAGAGAGCTGTAAGCCAGTGGGCAAGTGGGGGAGGGATGGAGGGAGAGGGAGGGAGAGAATCTTAAGCAGGCTCCATGCTGGGCGTGGCTCAATCTCACAACCATGAGATAATGATCTGAGCTGGAATCAAGAGTAGGTCACTTAACAGACTGAGCCACCCAGGTGCCCCATAAACCCATAAGACTTCTGTCTGCCAAAGGGGCTGTGAAGTATGAATGAAATGATTGAACTGTGCAAATTTATTTGTTTTTGTCTTCCCAACACTGATCTTCAATTCTTATGGTATTATTCTGTTTTTACCTGGTGAACAACTAGTCTGTACTTTCAAACTATGTTGTCAGGGGAGGCAGGCATTACCTATAGAGATTGGAATGTAGCTCAGACATGTCATCTTACTGGCCATGGAGTAATATGTGAATGGAGTCAGGCCAACCAGAGAAAATGATACTCAATTCTATACCTTCTGTTAAAAACTTTGGGAATACTACACACACACACACACACACACACACACACACATACACACTTTGCTATACTCACAAATTAACAGGGTACATACCAGTAGCTATAGGAAATTACCATGATGAGACAGCCTGTTTTAGAATGAATCCAACACACATACATATACACGCACACATAAGTGCACACACACACACAAACCCAAAAGAGAGAGGCCAATACTAATAAACTCATTGAGCCCCTATCTAATTTCCCCACATTATTCATATACATATACATAAGCAAATAAATAATATTATTTTGCTTAAAATTAATTTAGGTTAGATTGCTGCCACTGGAATTCCTCAGAATAATCATGCTATGCAAGTTCTTAATTCTAATGTTATGTGTCTTACTTAATTTCTCTTAAAATACAGGACCTGATGAGCAAGGCCCTTTATTACCCCACACAGCTAGTTTATCTTAGGAAATAATCCCAACAAATGGGTGTGAGGATTGGGTAGTAACAGAGTAATAGGCAAAGCTAAAGTAAACTTTTGTTACAAATTTATTATTACAATGGGCAATAGGTGATCAATGCTACTAGGAACATTTCCAGTATTGCTCATTCCCAAAATGGAACAAGGCAGGAGCTACTAGTCATGTACTCAATATATAATGGGTAAATCTAGGTTAACCACTAATGAATCTCTTTTTCACTTATAAAAATGGGAAGAAAACAGCATCAGTGTTTCAAAGCAATTCTGAACTCAAAAGGTCTGGTCCATGGAGGGAGCAAAAACAAAGCCTGGCTTTATCTTGGTCATGATTGTTCTTGGCTACATTTTATATCATAGATTAATGACATTTTCAAAATCAACATTTGTGTTTTTACTCTTTTTAATTTATCCTTGTGGTGAAGTAGTGATTATACTGAGATGCAGTATAATTATTATACTGAGATGCAGTATGATTATACTGAGATGCAGTAAAATTATTACCTATTACTTCTATGAGATTAGTATAAGAAGAGTCAGTAGGTAGAAATGCAAGCCCCACTTACTATCCTGACTCCACCTTGTAACAATGAGTGCTCTCTCTTTTCCATGTGGACAGTCTTAGTTCTTCAGGTAACAGGAACCAGTGATTAATGAATAAAAGACAGAGAATCCGTGGTAATCCATGAAATGTATTCTCTTTAGAGTGATAGAAAAAGTAGGACAAGGATACTAACTCCAATCAATTGATAATGCCTACCTAGAATCTGCACTGTTTTACATGAGTTTCTGAGGTCATGTAGTGAAGAATAACTCTATCTTTCATCAGTGATAAATAAGAGGATGCAAAAGGTTAGCAGACATAAATTTTACTTGCCATTCGTAAGGAAAGAGTGAAAGGGATATTATCTCGTTGATGAAAGAAGGGACTAGTCAATGCCTTTTATCCTGAGTTTGTCAAGAATAGCTACAGTATGCCAATTCTTCATTCCCAGATTGTATTGCCATATTGGACGTATATGAGTTTTGAATAGTTTTCTGAAGGCATCTGTTATCCTGGCATTGGCGTAGTTCCAAGATGAGAAGTGAGAATTACATGGTACAAGGCCTGAGGCAAGGTACTACCAGGTTGTACTTGCAGAAAGCTGGTCATGTAGTCGTTTCCATAGCTGTGGAGATTATATACATTTAGAGACAAAAGTTATTTTAAAAAAATATTTATTTATTTTGAGAGAATGAGAGAGAATGTGCAAGTGGGGGAGAGGGAGAGAGAATCCCAGGCAGTCTCTGCACTATCAGCACAGACCCCAAGGCAGGGCTCAATGCCGTGAACTGTGAAATCATGACCTGAGCCGAAATCAAAAGTCAGATATTGACTGAGCCACCAAGGCACCTTGACAAAATAAATTCTATAAAGATATTCTTCTATCCACTTTTTATGACATTATACTCTGCAATACCCTATGTTAATGAATCAACAAATTCCATAGTATTTTACCAATGTGAGGGAGTGACATTCCTGCTGTGATGGCTTAGGAATATATCTAACCATTTATTACAAATCTGGATTCAACCTTTGCACAGTAAATCATGCATTCAAGCTCAGGGCACAGCTGCTATCTAGAGAAGAGTGTCAATGAAATAAAAATTAACAATGCAGCATGCTAATAAAATAAGGAAATCCCAGTATTCCTCTTAAAAATGATAATAGCCTGACCTATATTTATTCTTCCTTTCTGCAAAAATTGGTGTTTTCTCTAAGTTTTTAAGAATAAAACCAACAGATATGAAGCAGAAAAAATGATAGATGTTAAGAAATTAAGGTGCCTCATAATGGGTTATAAAACTGTACCTCTTTGTTGCCCATGCACTATTGATGAGCTTGCAACGTTTTAAACCTATTTAATTTATGATAAAACAGTTTTATTTCTTTCAGCAACAGCAGATATAATTTCCTTATCTATCATTAAAATGGTTTAATACCTTCATTAATTCACACATCATAAAGCAGAAAGTGATTTTTATGCCTACTCCAATCACTCATTGCTTCTGTTCCAGAAAAGAAGGCACTGTTTTCTGCTGATTCCAAAGATAGACTGAATATCTTCATGATCTATCACGATTAGAATGGGAAGATAAAGAGATGTGGCTTCTATCACCACTATTTCTTTAGAGCCATGAATGACTAGGGATATTGGTAGGCTTTGGAACAAATTAGAAACCCACATTGCGTTGCTAGGTGTGTAACAATGGAAGTCAACAATGGTGACTCTTGGGAACAGACAGCTAGTTGCCTTACCAAGCCCACGGGAGACTTCTGAATATGCTCCCTTACTACCCCATCATTTTTCATAGGGGGCAAAACCTCTGATGAACAAAGCACATGTCTGGATTTGAAAGTAGCAGCTCCAGATAACTAAAGATGTCTGATTCACCGCTCCCAGAGGAGCCTTGAACATTACCTTATTTTTTTCATCTACTGAAGATCTTCTCAAAGGCTCTTTCCCCTATGCAGAGCACTGCTTAAATTTGTATTCAAAATGTATTGGAGAGAGGGAAGAGGCATTTTTAACACCATAGTAATAAATTATTCAGTCCCTAAGTGATATGGGTGGTAATGAAACTTACAATTTTGGTGATTTTCTAAAATTGCTATGATATAAAGAACAGCATGTACTATAAAGGAAAGAGCACTGATGAGTTGGTAGATTGGCCACTGGCCATAATTTCAAAACAGATGCTCAGAAGATACTGTGCTAAGAGAAATTCTGATAACTTAGTCCCATCAATAATTTTGGTTATGGTGGATTCTAGCTGTCTCATGAAATAATATGGAACACAACACCAAGGATGAAGGATTAGGAATTTAATTATGAGGAAAGAAATAAATAAAGAAATCTATATAACGCATGATATGAAAGGAAGATGCATAGCGCGCTCATCTTCTCATATAAAACATCACCAATCTACCAAAAAACTCTCTCATGCAGAGTACTGAGAAAATCTCAAAACCTTTTGCAACATAAACCTCCAAGCAAGCATTCTGAACTTTTCAAAGAGAATTCAATGTGTAATCTCTGAGCTATGATCATAGACAGTTTTATCTTCACTCTGACCCCCAATACAATGTGCTGGTAAGAAGAGAATGTTAAAAGTGCATTAAAAAAAAAAGCCACTGGCATTTTCACAAACTACCTGGAATGTTCCATCTCACTATTTTAGAATATTTAGTATCTATTTTTCACTTTCCCACGTACATATGGCATGTTACAATTTACCTAATTCTTTCATACACATTATCATTTTTGATCCTTACAACAGGTATATGAGGTAAAGCAAAGCAAGTATTATTACTAATTTAAGATTAAAAAATAAAAAAGTAAAAATACCATACTAATGAACAACAAAAAATAAAACAACTGATTTTTTGCTACATATATGTATACACATTATACATACATATATATATATATATATATACACACACATTATATGTATATAAAGATTAATTATTTGTTGTGAAAATGAAGTTTAAGGATAAATTATTAAGTTCTATTCCAGGGAAAGCATCTGAGAATTATTTGCCTTCAGTTATAAAGGGTCTTCTTAGTTTTTATGAGATCTTACTTGGAATCCTGTTTGTAACTAATAACTTCCCTGTCTAATCTAGCAATTCTGTCTCCACATAAATGGTATCTCAAGATGCCAAGATTACAGAAGCCAGAAAAATTACACAGTAATATTTCGTGGGAAAAAAGATGTCTTTCTCATCTTCCAGGGCAATAGAGGTAGGTGGGTAGGTAGGTAGGTAGGTAAGTATGTAGATGACTGATAGATATTTAATTATTCTTTCAGCTGTCTGTGTGACTGACTATAAATATAAGGCACAAGTAACTATGTGGCTCTACTAATGTTCCTCTTTGTCTTCATCTGTATTGTGTGTCATTGGAATGTAAAAGGCCATTGGTGGAACCACTACCATTCTGATCTCACGAGGGATCTGTGGTCAAAGATGATGAGTTGCACGCATCTCAACAGACACAGTTTCCTCCCAGCTTGGATGTCTAGGCCTTTCTGTAGAATAAGATAGTAATGCTTTCCTTTTAGAAAGAAAAATGTCTTAGATTAAAAAAGTGTAATGTTGTAAAATGTAGATTTTGAAAAAAGAACAAATTGAAAGGGCTTGAAGTTTTTGATTTTAAGGTTATTATGCTCTAGTAATCAAGAAAGTATTGGCATAAATAAAGACATATGACTTAAATGGATAGAATAGATGGTTCATAAATAGACCCACATATTTATAGAAAATTGATATTTGATAGAAGTGCCACGGCAATTCAGTGAAGAAAGTGTAAGTTTTATTTCAACAAATGGTATTGGGACAATGGATAGTCATATTAAAAGCAAGCAAACAAACAAACAAACAAAAAACATTTGTTACCTCAAACTGTATACAAAAATGAATTTACAATGGATCAAAATCTATGAGATCTAGGGCTATAAAATTTTTAGAAAAAAATGCAAGAGAATAATCATAATGACCTTGAATTAGGCAACAATTTCTTAAATAGGACATAAAAAGCATAGAACAAATAAATAAATTGGCTTAATCATAATTAAGAACTCTTATTCTCCAAAATATACTATTAAGGGAAATAAGAAAGTCTCAAATTATGAGAAAATATTTGCAAAACAAATATCTGACAGACAGAATGTATCTAATATATATCTATATATATCTAATATATATCTATATATATCTATATCTAATATACATATCATATATATTTATATATAAATATATAATAAAACAAATTCCTAATAAAAAGGAATAAAATATTTTAACATATATCCTAATAAGAAAGATATGTGAATGGAAAATGAGCACATAAAAAATGTTCATCATTATTCATTAAAAGAATGCAAATTTAAACCCTAATGATACACTATACTTCCAGTATAAGAGTTAACATAGGAAGACTGATCCTATTAAGCATCCCTGAGGATAGGAGCAAGTGGAACTCTCTTTAATGGTGGGGATCCATCACTAATGGTGGGGATGAAAATGTTACAAACATTTGGAAAGCACTTACACAGCTTCTTAAAAAGAGAAACAGATGTCCATTGCTAAGCACTGTAGTATGGGCAGATCACTTATATTCTCAGTGTCCCAATTTCCTCCTTGTATTTGTTTTGTTTTGTTTTGTTTTTAATTACTTTATTCAAGGAGATGGTAACAGCACCTACCTTGTGTCATTTTTGAGAACTAAATTAGTTAGTATGTGTAAAATACATGGGATTGCCACTAACATTTAAGTGCTACTTAGCCATATATTATTATTCATCTGATTTTTACTCATTTTATTCTTTCTTCATTTAATTTTTAAAAATGTTTATTTATTTTTGAGAGAGAGATACAGAGAGAGAGGGGGAGGGGCACAGAGAGGGAGACACAGAATCCAAAGCAGGTTCCAGGCTCTGAGCTGTCAGCACAAAGCCAGATGCAGGTCTTGAACTCATGAACCATGAGATCATGATCAGAGCTGAGGTCAGACGCTTAACTGACTGAGCCACCCAGGTGCCCCTCATTTTATTCTTTCTAAGCCTAACCTATAATCCACTTTAACTCCCATCATTTATTATCTCCTTCCTTATAGATATATTCTAATGGAACATTTTGATTTGGAGAATCATTCTGATTATACAGAAAATAGTTATATTCTTATGGAAAGATTTGTTTCCCTAGGTAGAATTGGCATCATCCTTACTAGGCACAAACTTTGAGGGAAGTAATCAGTTTACTTATCCTTAGGATAAGATACATCAGTAAATCTGATGTTTATACCCAGAAACTAATTATTTTCTCTCTTGAACAGCACACTATCCAGTCAAATAGTCATTGGAAGTGACAATTTCATTGAATACAAAAATTAGGAAGCTGATATGAAACGTCCACAAATTAATTTTTCTCCAATGTACTGTGTATAAATGATAATTCATCATTTGCTTCACTCCACACCCCAAACACACTTATGTATGATTAAATTTATTTTTCTGTCCCTTAACTTTCAGATATTTATATATATTGTTTTTTTTACTGTTTGGCCTCTTGAAGATATTTTCTCTGGAAAACGGTCTGTTTATGAAATCTTTTGATAATAAGCCTAGAAAGGAGGCTTAAAAGTTGGTAATCAAAAATCACATTCCATACTCCACTACTCTAAAATTTCACAAAATTACAAGCAATTAAGTAAGCTTAAAAATAATAAAAGTATTTAAGTTCCTAAGAGCATTTTAAAGAGATTTTTAAAATATGCTATTACACTAGAAATTAAATCACTTTGGTCAGCTAGGAAGATTAAGGCTATGTTTAAAAAAACATTTAAATTAAAATGTAGTTACAAGGTATAATATATTCACTTATAAAGTCTCATATTGCTCAAAAAAAACCTAATGGAAGTAAATGTCTTCTGCACATTTAGGCATGGCTTATGGCATCTATATTATACTGGAGAAAAAATAACAATTTTGCAGCTCAATGAGAATACCAAAATTGATTTAAGCTTCTTTTCATTGGAGCAAAAATTTATTACACTCATCATGAGCAAGTGAGAATTTAATTTTCAAATGAGACTTTTATTAGAATTAAAAAGGAATCCTGTTTGCTATCTCTACAAAGGATATTTCTAAGTTATTTAAATGATCACTTTTTATGATAAAGTTTGAAGGAAATGTTTTGTTGTTGTTTTTGCGTATTTGTTTACTAGACATGAATTTGCTGAAGATCATTCCAATTGAAGATTTGAGAAAATCTTCAATTCTTTATAACAACGAAAGTACTAAGGTATTCTGGACTCGTGGTTTCTAGTGCAGAATATAAGGAACTTAGAAGTTGCCACTCCATCCTAAAAACAAGGAAAACACTAAATAAGCTGAAAAAATAACAGCTATTTTTGGATCTGGCAGAGATGTGATGTTTCAGGGCAAACCACTGCCCCCCAAATTAGAGGATCATACAGGCAGATGCAGAGAAGAATAGCTTACTGGAGCACAAACCTCTGTGGGAAATAATGGCAGGGTACGAAAACCTGAATTATAATTGATATACTGCTGGAGGCTTCTTGTAGACAAATACAAGAGCTAAAAACTTCAGAGGAATCTAGTAACAGAGGGGTCTCTGAACTGTTGTCAGTTTTACCTCGAAGAGTTCTACCAAATCCTCACAGTAAATATCAGAGAAAAATCCACCTTTTGGGGGGAAGGTTTCATTTTGAAAAACCTAACAGCATTCCATTCTTCTTGACAAAGTCAACTCTCAGGAGAAACAATTTTACTAGAACTGAGCTTGCTGGAGTTTTATTAGAGACTAACCTACCTGGAGGTAGAAGGAGTGATACCCAGTTCACAGAATTCTGGTCAGTTCTAAGTTTCCATAACGGCCTGTCTCCAACCCCTCTAGACTTCCCCATAAGGGAAGGGAAATACACAGTTGTGGCCTCTCCAACCTTCCTGTCCTGCTTAAGGGGAAGGAGGAGACTGAGAAGAGCTGTGGTAAAGTTCATCATTTAGGGACACAGGTTACCAAAAGACTAAGACCCAATCATAGGACTACTGTATAATTCTTCCCCATTCATTACATTATTAAAGATGTCTTGCTACCTTTCAGTATGCCCTATAATATGTTGTTGAAAGGCAGACTAATAATTTAGAAAAACTATGACTAATATGCTAATGGCTTTAATGCAAAAAGTAAACAACTTGAAAGAACAGAAGGTTAATATAAGTGAGAAGATGAGAATTCTAAGAAAGAATCAAAAAGAAACGCTGGGGATTAAAAAATACTGTAACAGAAATGAAGAATGTCCTTGATGAACTCGTTGTAAACTAGACATAGCTTGTGAAAGAGCCTCTGAGTTTAAAGACCTGACACTATAAATTTCCAAAAACAAAAATAAAAAATACTGAAAAAAGAGAACAGAATATCCAAGAGCTATAGGAAAACTACAGTAAGGTGCAAAATACACACAATTCAATAACCAAAAGCAGAGGAAAGAGAGAAAGTAACAGAAGCAATATTGGAAACAATAATGACAGAGAACTTGCCCCAAATTAATGGCAGACACCAAATCACAGATCCAGAATGCTCATAGAATACCAAGAATAATAAATAAGTGAAAAAAAGATACCTGGGCATTTTATGGGCAAAACTCAGAAAGTCAAAGACAAAGAAAAATCTTGAAAGAAACTAGAAGAAAAAATACCATATCTGTGGATGAAAAAAAAAAAAAAAAAAGAATTCCATGCAAATTCTCAAAAAGCCTGCATGCAAGAAGAGAGTAGATGGAATATTTAAAGTGTTAAGAGATTAAAAACACACATCTAGAACTTTATATTCTATAAAATATCCTTCAAAGGTGAAGATGTATTGGGGTGCTGGGTGGCTCAGTCAGTTAAATGTGAGACTTTAGCTCAGGTCATGATCTCGCTGCTCCTGGGTTTGAGTCCCGCATCCGGCTTTGTGCTGACAGCTCAGAGCCTGGAGCCTGCTTCAGATTCTGTGTCTCCCTCTCTGCCTCTCTCCTTCTCTCTCTCACTGTCTCTCTCTCTCTCTCTCTCAAAAATAAATAAACATAAAAAGATTTAAAGTGAAAGAGTATTTATCTATCATACCTGTCTGATAGAGAACTGTTAACTGAAATATGCAAAGAACTTTTAAAATCAAAAATAAGAAAACCAACAACCCAATTAAAAAAGTGGGCCAAAGAGTTTGATACCTCACTAAAAATAAACAGATGGCAAATAAGCATCTGAAAAGATGGTCTATGTCAGATGTCATCAGGGAAATGCAAATTAAAACAATAAAGAGGTATCACTACACATTTGTTGAAATGGCCAAAATTAAGAATTCACAATACCAAATGCTGGCAAAGATGGGGAGCAACAGGAACTCTCATACATTGCTGGTGGGAATACAAAGTGGTACAGTCATTTTAGAAGACAGTTTGGCTGTGTCTTACAAAACTAAATATACTCTTGCCATATGATGTAGTAGTTGTGCTCCACAGTGTATACGCAAAGGACCTGGAAGGCTACCACTGTGTGATTCCAACTGTATGACATTCTGGAAAAGGCAAAACTATGGAGACAACAAGAAGATCAGTAGTTGCCAAGGGCTTGTAGGAGTGAGGAGATGGATATGCCAAGGAATCACCAAGGAATTTATTTATTTTTTTTTTAATTTTTTTTTTCAACGTTTATTTATTTTTGTGACAGAGAGAGACAGAGCATGAACGGGGGAGGGGCAGAGAGAGAGGGAGACACAGAATCGGAAACAGGCTCCAGGCTCTGAGCCATCAGCCCAGAGCCTGACGCGGGGCTCGAACTCCCGAACCGCGAGATCGTGACCTGGCTGAAGTCGGACGCTCAACCGACTGCGCCACCCAGGCGCCCCCAGATCACCAAGGCATTTAATAGCAATATAAATGCTCTGTATGATATTATAATAATAGATATATGTCATTATACATTTGTCCAAACCTATAACATGTAAAACATCAAGAATGAGCCCTATGATAAAATGAATTTTTATATGTCAATGTAGGTTTATCCTCAGTAAAAAAAAAAAAAAATGTACCATTCTGATGAATAATGTTGATAATGGAAGAGGATACGCATGTGTGGGGGGAGAGGGTACAGGGGAGTCTCTGTACCTCTCTCTCAATGTTACTATAAATCTACAACTGTTCTAAAAAGGTAGTCTTTAATAAAATTAAAATTAAAACATTATAATCTATCACCAGAACTTTCTGAAATATTTACATAAATGTATTTCAAATGAACAAACTCTCTTGAATTTAAAGACATTGCCAGCACATGATGATGCCTTCTTCTTAACATGGGGGGCTCAAGAGTTCAGAGCGAGAGAAACGATAAATAGATACTAAGAAGACTCCCTTGGGGAAATGGGGCAGGCACTGGACCTTTTTAGTCTACTGCTGTCTGGATGAATGGAATGAAAAATAAGAGAGAACTTGTGCAAGGGCTACACAATTGTAACAAATATGGCATGGGGTAGGAGGCACTTAGCAATAAGTTTGGTAACCGTTATATGGAGCATAGTCTCCAGAGAACCTAACAAAGAAAAAGAGATTTGAATGAGTGTGAGTTGTGTTTCATATAAACAAATAATAGTAATGAAAAACAAAATTTAATTTGGGTTTCCTATTTAAAATACTAACTTGAAGGAAAAAAAAAAAAACTAGGAAATAATTGATTCCTTTCCAGATTGAATAGTTAGTGGGCTGAATAGTCCATACAGAGAATAAGCAAGATCTGAATCAAGGCATACCTTGCTGAATTTCAGAATTTGAAAATTGAAAAGATTGTAAGCATTTCTAGAGAGCTAAGATAGGATTGAAAATAGAATAGCAACAGGAGTCTCAATAGGCTTATTGGTGAAACAAAACATATATGTGTTCAACAAATTTCTAAGGAAAAAAAATTACCTTTAACCTAGACTTGTATATTCACCAAAACTCATAATCCAGGGACAATAGAACAAAGAGAATTTTCAGACGTACATAATCTCTTTTCTCCTTCTTTTTCTCTGCTTGCCCCATCCCCTCCTCCTCCTCTTTTCCTCTGCTCCTCTATACATTTATTTAGAAAGCTACTGACCTAGAAGGAATACAACCACAGAGATTAAACAAAACAAAAGAAAACAAAAACTGGCAAAGATCATGGCATCAAAATCTGGGAAACAACAAGCTACACTCAGTAGATATAAAACATACAGAATGCAATCTATTTTTCAGTAGGAGGTCAGAAGTCTGTGGAATGCGGATCTCCAGGAGAATAAAACTGCAATCAATAAATTCTGAGTTATAGTTCAGATTTGGAAAGATAAATATTGCCTGGCATGTATGAGAGTTTAGATGTAGTCCACAGAAAGCTTTACCTTGCACTGGGCAGTGCCTACAGTACTAAACCAAGGAAAACAGTGACTAGTTATTTAATTTTTTTAAATGTTTATTTTTGAGACAGAGAGAGACAGAGCATGAAAGGGGGGGGGGGGGCAGGTCAGAGAGAGAGACACAGAATCTGAAGCAGGCTCCAGGCTCTGAGCTGTCAGCACAGAGCCCGATGTGGGGCTCGAACCCACGGACTGAGATCATGGCCTGAGCTGAAGTCAGATGCCCAACCGACTGAGCCACCCAGGCGCCTCATTAGTGGCTAGTTATTTAAATAAGCATTGCTATATATGTGCTTGATGTTTCCAGGTCAACTTGATTAAGGTGGAGATTTAGCTAAGCTGGAGTTGTGTATCCCAGAATGCCTACTTCTGTATGACACCAGATTAGGTATCATACAGAGAGAGAGAGAGAGAGAGAGAGAAATTTGTATGAAACTTGGAGGAAATACAGCAACTCCCATTAATATCAGAAGGTTGTCTTGAGAAGATATGCTCATAAACAGAGATCAGCTTAGCATATACGATTTGTCTTTGATGACCTCTGCTTTGCATCTGGCTTCTTTTCCAGAGTGCAGACTTTGCTGCCATCAGCCCTCTACCAGATGAACAACTGCAGAACCCCTGAGTGGTAATTACCCAACAGCACACCTTCCTGTCAATCTCCTCACGAGCTCACCCTTTATAGATCTGCTTTAACAACTGGATTTTGCTTAGCTTTTCAGATTTCACCCAAAGCTCTGATTTGTTCAACTGTGCCAGTGCTTCAGAGGAACAATTAGTGATACTTTCTCTAATCCTGACTCCTACATTCTGACCTTTATCTCTCCATCTCTTGCCACATGTCTAATATCTAAAATAAGTCCTTTGATCTCTTAATTCTCTACTTTTCCTCCATGACTAAAGCTTTGAAGATTCGGTTACTGGTATCAGAAGTGGTTTCATGGAAAGAGAAGCTTAAGAATAGAAATGTGGAATTGGTTTACTCATCTGACAAGATTCAGTTGGACTAATGACACTGCTGCCAGGGATAAATAGGACATTTACAGTACCTGTTAGGCCTTGGCCAAAGAGTTATTAACTTAAGACCTTTGGTCATTTGGAGAAAATTGCTTTCAGAAGGCAAGAGTTTGGGTGGTCAAGTAGCTGCTGTCATAAAGCCACAGAACAATTTGTGGAAATAAAGACTATTATGATTGAGGGCATTTGCGGTTGCTTCTAAGGGTCGTGAAGTACTTGAGAAAAAGAAAATTAGCATAGGACTTCACATTTCCAGATACATGTTTGAATAAAAAAAAAAAGAATATTTTCATTCTACTTTGAACATAACCCATATCTCCTATAGTCACAGTGTTGAAGCTGTTGAACATCTAAATTCAAGACTAAACTTTACAGGTTCTTTTATGTTAATGCTAGGGTATTATTGGGAAGGAGTGGGACATTGAAAATTAGAATAAAAATAAAATGGCAAATTCTGATGAGGCTGAAGGTTTTGAAGCTCCAAATTCTGCCAAATCTCAACTGTCAGGAAAAGCATCTCATCCTACCCTACCTGAATGGAATTTTTATACCTTTCTTGACCATGTAATTGGTTCTCCTGAGGTAGTTGACTTGTGGGGGAATGGGAATACTGTTCAAGACTTCTCCATGCAATATCTCATTGCATCTAGATTTATAACCATATCTTGTGCCAGCAGGTTCCAGGAGACTGGGTCTATGGCATGAGCCCAGAAGGGGGATGGAAGGCACCGACATAATTTTAACACTTTGCTAATTTACTTCAGTAGAACTGGAATATATATGGGGATAAATTATGAAAACTTTGAGTCAGAGTGGAAAGAGCATATTGTTGAGTTAAGCCAACTATTTCAAATGGGTACACTGGACAAAATTCCTGGATTCAGTCAGCTGGAGCGGTGAGGAATGGTTCTCACAGTTTTCTTAGTTAGATGTCTGAAAACTGAACTCAGAGGTGCTCTGCATTGAATCAAGCTCAGATAAGGGAATGTCCATAGTTTAAAACAGAGAAGATTTCCCAAAATTTAGATATAAGAATGCTTGAGTTGATTTATTATTAATGATATGCTCAACCCAGAGGACAGTGAATTTTGCCTTTAAGGAAAATTGGCCAAAGATACAGAATTACTCTAATTTGCAGACAGTGACTAATGGTTTGCCTAAATGTTCGAATATTTAGAAGGAAGACAGTGGAAAAATTGACGACCAATGGGTATAGGGAGAAGGTGTGTGCCAATGTTCACAAAAGAATAAACTCAGCTGGGAGGGAATCTCAATGATATTAGTAATCATTTGGATAAGATAATATTCAGTGAGTGTCAGTCTCTCTGTCTAGGCCTTCCTATCCTTGTCCAATGGACTCATGAACAAATTGACCATGATGACCAGGTTAGAGTTTATGCATGGTTTCAGAAACTCGGATTTTATTTCATGGAGGCTAATCTGGTCACAGCTACTGGTGAGCGCTCAGCCTGACAACAGCACAGATTAACACTGAGCTCACAATTAGCTGGGGAACCAACCAGCCATTAAGTAGCTAGTTGATTACATTGGACTATTTTCATCAAGAAATAGCTAGTACTTTATTCTCGTTGAAGTGGGCACTTGTTTTGGATATAGATTTTCTTTCCTGACTACAATGATTCTGCCAAAACTCCCAACTAAAGGTTCACAGGATGCCTTATTTATTGTCACGCATGTGACTTAGCATTGCTTCTGACTAGGAAGCTTATTTTGTAGAAAATGAAGAGTACCAGTAGATTTAATCTCAGGGAATTCATTGTTTTCACCACATTGTTCATCATCATGATGCATCTAGCTTAACAGAATAGAAGATAACCTTTTAAATATGCACTGACAGCATCACAGGATATAACACTTTGAGGCTCTGAGGTATGTCCTCCAGGATGTATTTTAGCCTCTGAGTGTGTGATAAATATGCAGTAATCTTTATTCTACTTCCAGAATTCATGGATCCAGGGATCAAGGCATGTAATTTGTAAACATTATCCTAACTAAAGCTCTAATTATCTATGATAAAAGTTTTTTCTTGTCTAATACAAAATTTTGGGTTCTTCTGGTTTAGAAGATTTTGCTCTAAACACTTCCAACATGTGACACAATAAGGTAACTTTGTTAACTGGATGCTAAGAATGTCATTGACAACTTCTGGCTTTTCATGTCAATGAACCAATAGACAAAGAAGAGAGAACCTACAATTAGGATGATTGATCCTGATTACCAAGGAGAAATTAGAATGTTTTTAGAAAATAGAGACATGGAAAGATATGACTGAAATTAGGATGTCTTCTGCCTATTAAAAATCTTAATAATAAACATCGACAATGAAATATAGACAGAACTTCTAATAAGCCAGATGTTTCAGGTGTGAACATTTGAGTCATCCCACCAGGCATGGAATCATTGCCAGGTGAAATTCTTTCTGAAGGCAGAGAGTATGTGGTGTGGGTATTGGATGAAAGAAGCTTTGAATACCAGGTATCAACATGTGAGCAATCACATAAGTGAGCCCTTTACTGTTTATGAATATTTCTTCTATGCCTTGACATGAATATTTTTGCATGTGAAACTCATTTAAAAATTTTCCTTCACTATTTATCAAACATCTAAAAATAATTTGTGTTAAGAATGAGTAATAATGATTAGACTTAAATCTCAATATTGTAAATTCAGAATATATAGGAAGAGTACAACGAGATGAGGAAGAAATATACCCAAATAAAAATAAATATGAAAACATGACAAATGATAATTTTTGTGTCTGCTCTGGGGAGAAGGTTAGTGTGTTTTCACTTTTCCAAAGAATAATTGTATCATCTTATAGGAAGCATGGTTTTGCTAGTGATTTTGTGTAGAAGCAAATTTGGTTAAATGATGTATGGATGAATGACAAGTTGAAAGAAATTGTTAGTTCTGGATTGTACTATGTCAACCTGATTAAGCTGGGAAATTTATTTCCCAGAATGACCATGTAATAGGTGGAATGGTGGCCCCCAAAAGAAATGACCACCTAGAACCCATATTTGTAAAAAGTATTTTGCCAATATAATTAAGTTTAGGGTCTTGAATTGAGTTCATCCTTGATTATCTAGGTGATAATCCAAATATTAATGCCCTTCTAAGAAGAGGAGAAGACTACAGGAGAAGGCCATATAAAACAGAGGCAGAGATCACACTTATGCTGTCACAAGCCAAGGAAGGCCTGGAGCCACCAGCAGCTGGAAGAGCCAAGGAAAAATTTTCCCTTAGTGCCTTTAGAGGGAACATGACCCTCCCCATTCCCTGAGTTTGAATTTCTGGCTTTCAGAAATGTGGGAATAGTACAGATTTCTTTTGTTTTAAGACAGCAAGTTTGTAATTCCTACAGCAGTTCTAGACAAGTAATATAACCCGTTAGGCTATGCTATGGCTCTGGGTTCCATTTATTGAACATAGAAACTTGGAATTCACTTGGAACACAGGAGTAACAATAGACATTACTCTCTAAATTTAGGTATAATGATGAATGGGTGAGGAATTCATTGTCCTAATGGCAGAAGATGCTGCCCAATAGTGAACTCCAGCCCACCAGCAGTGGTGTGGCTGTAGGAACAGAAGTGGTAGTCACACAATAAAAATAACTTTGCATAAAACTTTCCACAAACTCTCCCCTTTCTGGGCCCACTTTGGCAGTTGAATGTATTTTGCATGAAAGTTCTGACTTATCTACTTATATTAGTGTTCTGGGTGGTTCAGAGGCGAAACTTTCTTATCCATGATTCATATTCCCCTTTTCTTACATTTTCCTTCCCAGCAATCTCCTGGGAAATTTCATGGTAAACAACTATAAGGGATAACACTGGTATTTATAATTAACACAGATTTACATACTTACCATGACAATGTTCCAGAAAATGAGAAAATTTTATTTGTTTTCATAATACACACAAAAACTAGTAGGAGCTTTTTAGTCTGTAAGTGATTAAGGATAAATTGCATTTTAATTTAATTGACTCTAGAAAAATGGAATCATAAAGGGCTTTGACATCATCAAATCCTCCTGATTTCAAGAACCAAAGATGGTGAAAGAAAATTCTAAGGGTCGTACATCAAGCTAGAGACAGATCTAGAATTCAAGTTTCCTTGACACAGTTTTTTTTTTTTTTAAATCTTTCTACCACACAGAGTTTCTCTGAGAGAAGCTTGATTCAAAGAATGAAAATATATCTAGATTCAGATAACAAAGTTCTATAATGGCAGATGACAGACATATATACTTACATTTTGTGACAAGAGATTTGTCCTAGGGAAGGTAAAAAAAAATAACATTGTGATTCAGTATTTTCTATTTCATTTTTAGTCTCTTTTGGCTAGAAAAGCTAATAGATAATGAGTTCAGGCTATTGGTGGATTTTATTGATTGAATTATGCCCCCCCCCCAAAATTTGCATGTTGCCTAACCCCCAGTTCCTCAAAATGTAAGCTTATTTGAAATTAGGGTATTTATCAAGTTAAAATGATATCATTGGGGTGAGCCTCAATCCATATGGCTGGTGTCCTCATAAACAGAACAGGGAGGAATTTGGAGATAAAATGGGAGAAACATGTTCCTCTGTCTCCTGATTATATCTGTCTTTCTGTGTTTGTATATATTAGATGAAGTGGCTGCCTCTCTCAGTCTTGAGGGAGTGGTCTTGAGAAGGAGTTGTTCTGTGTTGCACAATCTCCTTTCACAGCAGATCCAGGCACTCTCTGGGCATCTCTTATGTGGGTTTCATGTGCCCACCAGCTGTGATAGGGTGGTGGCTACTGTGCAGGGAGGGCAGGTCTTGGGCACTCACCTGTCCTGGTTGTGGCTCAGCCATTCCATGGGGAAGTAGGTTTCAAGCCACCTGCACTTCCTGATTATGGTTAGGTCTCTGTATGGGGAGGGTATGTCTCAGAGCACTTGTCCAGCCCTCTTGCATCTTGGCAGCTGAGAAAGAAGACAGGGTTCAGAACACACTCACCAAGGGGTGCTTGGTCAGCCCATTTAGACACTGGGTAAGTAGACCATGCCCTCCAGCGCTAGCTAACAGGCTAGAGAGAGGGCAACAAAAATGGTACCTGGTGGGTATCTCACTAGGAAGATAAGATGAAATCACCAAAATGGCTTCTACCAGTTCATCCTTCCCTGGTAAAGTCCTTGCAAGTTCCTGCCTCTTGGACATCCACTTTAAAATTAGTAAGTGGGTCTAGTAACTTTTAAATCTATTGCATTTGTACTGGCTCTCAGGGCAGTTTGAGAAAATTGAGAAATTAGAATGGAAACCAGGATGTCTACATTCAACTCCTAGCTTTATCATGTGTACAAGCCCTTTAAGAGCAGAATCTTCATTCCTTATAGTTCTGTAATTCTCCTGGTCTTAATCCCCATTGATTTTCAAAACCAGATATTTTGGAAGTTCATCCTTTCAGTGTCAGCTCCCAGAGTCTGGGTGCTTGTTGTGGGGCATAGTCCCTTCACTCCTCTAAGAAGAGTTCCATATTTTGGGAATCCGTCCCAACTGGAGGGTCACTGCATCAGAGCTGGGGTTCCTGGTGAGGTCATGTCTTTGCCTCTTCTACCTCTCTCAATGTGTCCACTTTGTCTTTTGTTGTGGAGTTACTATTTGTCTATATTTCAGGTCCTTTTCAGAGGAAAATTATTCTGTAAATAGCTGTAGATTTGTTGTGTCCATAGAAGGAGGGGAATTCGGCATCTTTCTAGGCTTCCATCTTAAGCCTCCATCCATAATAGTTTTATTTTGTTTTAAATCCTATTTTAAACAAGTTAATGTTTTATAGTTTCTTAATGAAGTCCCAGACTTGATCCCAAAGCTAACGTGGTGTGAGGGAACTGGCAGAGCACTTCTGAGGTTGGCTTGTTACAGATCAGTTTAGTGTTTCAGATGCTTGATGTTTCTCAAGAGTTTTTAAGTTATCCCCAAAGGTAATAATATGGGAAGAAATTTGTATGGAAACCAGGATGCTTACTTTCAACTCCTAGCTTTATCATGTGGGCAGGCACTTTCATTCTCAGGGGCTCAGTACCAAGACCAGGACAGGATGGGGCAAGTGAGATGCTCAGGGTGTAAAATTTAAGGAAACCCTTATATGTATATATTAACTCTCAGGATTGTGAAAGTGCAGTGTCAGCCCTAAGAACGAGTGCCTCCTTACATTTTGCACCCTAGGCATCTCACTTACTTAATTTCAATGCAGGCCCTGCTCTGTTCCCTTTCTTTGAAATGAGTGATTTGGTCTTAATCAGTGGTTCCCAAAGTGGGACACACAGAACAAGAGTTTTTTGGCTGTTTCAGAACATAAAGTTTTGAAGATGAGGGGATTAAGTTTGGAAATGTGGTATACTACACCCCTCTCTTGGAGATTTATAATACATCTTATATTATTGGTCCTGATCTGAGATACAGAAGTTATACCTGTTTAACTTGTTGTAATTAATTGCTTCTAAAGTTATTGATAATCAAAAGTTTTTGCTCCTCCCTTCTTAATATCCAAAAAAAGTAATCTTAGAAAAACTGTGTCTCAGGAGTTTTACAAGAAATTTCTAAATTAATCTTTGGAAGAACAGTCCTATGAGTTAGGCACAATTGATATCTACATTTTACAAAGGAGGAAACAGAGATCAAGTAAAATAATTTGAAGAGATGTTTGGGCTTTAGCAATGTGCTTGTATGGCATTATGTCGGACTTCACATTCATAAAGAAGTTTTCTGGTCTTCCTTATTACTCTAAAATTTAGCATAACATTTTATTTTTAGAATAATGAAAATGGGGCACCTGAGTGGCTCAGTCAGTTAAGCATCTGACTTCAGCTCAGATCATGACCTCATGGTTCATGAGTTTGGGCCGTGCATCGGGCTCTGTGCTGACAGCTTGGAGCCTGGAGCCTAATTCGGATTTTGTGTCTCCTTCTCTCTCTGCTCATTCCCCACTTGAGTTCTGTTTCTCTCTCTCTCTCTCTCCCTCAAAAATAAATAAACATTAAAAAAATTTACAATACTGAAAACATTTTTGTGTGAATGAAGTAGTATCTTTTCTTTTTTCTTTTTTAAAAACTTCTTGTGCTAACCATGCATTCCTATCACTTTTTGTCAGCATTGATTAGCTCAACAGGCTTTCAGAGACTCCTACATAATCTGAATTTCAACCTCAGGTTATTGTGGTTTGCTGAACGATGCCCAGCTTCAATACTGAGATAAAATAGAATAGCAAAGTGATGGTATCGAATGGCACTTAGCATAGAGTTGGCTGCCCAGAGTGTGAAGAGGGAAGCAGGTGACAGATTGAATAACTGTCTCCAAAAGACCCTTTTCTATGTAATGTAATGATCTTGCTGGGAGTTCATTACGGAGCAAAAATTATATCAGGGATTGTACCAGATTCTAAGCATACAGTTATAGAAATGATAGACATGAATCATGTTTTCTCACGACTTATAATGTGGTAGTCTCATATCCTACATATATATCCATGTAAAGCTAATGAATAAATTGTGAATTGAGAAAGACACTTCCAATTCTCTACTATTCAACACTTCTCTCCCACTGTCCAATGTGATTGGCAGAACACATCAAGTTAAGGGTCTGAGAGATACTTCACCTCTATCCACAAGAGAGTTATTGTATTTATATTTAGAAACTCAATCCCTCAGCAATTCTTTCAGTCCAGGAGCTGTGGGTTCAAATACAATTTCCATTAGTCCATATTCAAGAAGGCTGAATACACACTTTGCCTTCAGTGGCAATGACATATAAAATCCCCTTAGGACCTGAAGTTACTGCTGAATTGTAGGGCTTTGTGCTTGGAAGAAACTAATGAAATTCAAGTTGGCTACACTTGATATAGATCCTCTTTTTCTGGGCCCATCAGAGAATTTTGCTGACTTCCTCTTAGCAGGTAGTAAATAATTGGCTTCAACACATATATGCTACCAGGTTATATTTAGAGGGCTAGGTCATCTCACATTTTATCACGTTCTGAATTCCTATTTTATAATGAGATCACCATCTTGATTTAGTGATCTGCCTACTATTAGTATTAATATATGTTATGGTATATCTGACTGACCAGTGGGGTAGCTTGCTAATTAGTTATCTGTATATGGGACCAACTTGTATGTGGGGAAAAACCCCATTCTCAGGGGGATGGACTTATCTTTCTCTCTCCTTCGTTATTTCCTCCCTCCTTCTGTTCCTTCCTTCCTTCCTTCCTTCCTTCCTTCCTTCCTTCTTTATAGGCTAGTCAAATGAAGCCATGGAATGGAGAAGGAACAAAGAAATCTTTAACTGGTTGCATTAAATTAATTAAATTAATGGGCTTTTTCTTATAAAGCCTGGTTGTTAGGGAAGAGATGGTTGATTTGCAGTACAACGTGAAAGGTTTAGGGGATGCACCTATTAAGGTCCTGCTATTTTTTTCTCTTTTCATCTTACAAGAATTTAAGAGCTTGAACAATATAGAGCATGTATTACTTATCTTAAAACTCCTGGTGTCTACCACAATATCTGGTCCATAGTCAGTCAATAAGTATTATTGAATAGACATTTTAGGGTTACATATAAGCTTAGGGAAAGGACTGGAATTAGAGTGGGTTCTTTCTGTGTGTAAGGCACTGTGATATGTAGATTTCACATATGATATATTTCTTTGACTAAAATAACCTTTTGGAGTAGGTGGTGATATTATTATTCTTATTTTTCAGATGAAGAAGTTAAGGGTCAGAAAAGTTAAGTGAATTGACCAAAGTCACACAGCTGATAAGGAAGCATCTAACCCCAGGATTATGTGGCTCTAAATCTCCTGATACTTCCTAAATATTTGTTGCTGACTTCAGCCTGAATCTCTAGCTAAGTCTTTAGGGCACAGTACAAAATCTGAGACAGTTTGCCACACTCAAAAATAATTAAAACATTGATAAAAAATAATTAACTCAAACTATTATGACTATGAAATACCCTTCATGCTGGATATTAGTTTGTTTAGAATCTGTTGGAATCTGCATCTAAAAATGAGAACAGGTGATAAAGATCACCTAATTATTTACTATCTTAGATTTTTAGGGCATACTTAAATATGTTACTATGGTTGATATAGTGGTATACCTTTTTTGAATAATGAGGAACAAAATAAAACTCCCATGATATTTCAGTCTTTGAATTCATGTGTGACTGAAAACTTGACTTCAGATTTCCTTTGACTTTCTACTTTTGTGCAACATTATATACATTCCTGTTTGTTATTTGTTTTGTTTTATTTGTTAAGCTGTTTGGGGTTGGAAGTTTTCATTTTACATGAAATTAATTCCAGCAAATATAGTATATACTCTACCTGCCACTTCTGAATCTATGATTTTCCAAAAACTATCCAGGGAAATTGTATTATGGTTTGGACTAGGAATGCATACTCCTTTACATCCCATACTGGAATTGACATGAATCTTTTTTACTTTAAATTCCCGAGGTTAGAAATAGACTCTAGACTACTTAAGTTCTATTTTCCATCTTTATTGAGGTAAAATTTACAAATAAAATGGTAAGATATTTGAATATATATACATAATATATTATAATATAATAATAAATGTAAGATATTTAGATATATACACACACCCACACATACATTGTGAAGAATTCTTTCCATGTAGTTAACACATCCATCACCTCATATATATGTATATTATATATGTATATATTTTATATATAATATTTAGGTATAACTATATTATACATTATTTATATATATTTAGAATTATATATATATTTATTTTTATATATATGCATTTAAGTTTTATTTTCTTGGCAAATTTCAGTTATACAATTCACTATTTTCAACTATAGTCACCATGTTATACACTATAGACCTTATAGCTGAAAACTTGTACCCTTTTACAAACCTCTCCCTCTGTCCCCCACTTATTTAAATTCTTACTTGTGTTTACTTCAAAGATCTTTAGAAGCTTTCTCTTTACAATGATCATATTGAGCCCCTTGTTCAAGGGAGAACTATTGCATCTGTGAATTTTCATAACTGAATTTGCTGCACCAGCAATTATGATCTCATGAATTATTTGGACAACTTCCCCTTCACTGATAAAGCTTGAGAATTTAGCATCCACTGACCTAATTGAACATGTTAATAAAAATAAATTTATGAGTTTGTTCAAGAATTTTATGACATTTGGATATTTTCTAATTTATTTGTCTTCCAGTTACAGCCCATAGTTTGGGGCCTAATTTTGTCTACCCTAGTAAATTACATTATATGTTCTTATTGTGGAATATAACAAAACTGGTTTTAAATAACGATATGGAGTCATCTGAAAACACTTAAGGTTAAAGCAACATTTTAAACAACGCTTTATTAGGTTTTAGAATATTGCTGAGTTTTTTTTTTATCTGTCTTCAGCAGATTTGGTATGGTTTTATGATTAATTATATTTGCTATGTTTCATGATTCAGTGAAATTGTAATAACATTTTAGATGCACTATCATTTATCACCCAAGCAGAGAGGCACCTCTTTCTTTCTCTAGTTTGCACTTTATCAATTTAATATAAAACCTAACCTGATAATCTTTCAACTTCAAATATCTTGGGATATGAAGTGGAACTCAAATCATCTCAGCTCTCAATATGGGAATTATATTACAACACTAAAAATAGAATACTTCATGTGATAAATTATTATTGTTTGCTAATTGGTAACTATATTTAATAAAAAAAGTTTTACTAACATTATGGAAATGATTGAATTTAATGTAAAATGATGTCTGACCCATAAATCTATTTATTTATATGTTTATGTATGTATGTATGTATTTTGACATATGAGTTACATATTTCCTTCTGGTGTTTTTTTTCCCTCCTTTACATTTTTAATGTGAACATTTTCAACAAGTGTCATAGTTAAACATGCTAATTTATTTTTATTATTGTATTTATTTTTTTTAATGTTTATTTATTCTTGAGAGAGAGATACAGTGTGACCAGGGGAGGAGCAGAGAGAGGGAGACACAGAATCTGAATCAGACTTTAGGCTGTAAGCTGTCAGCACAGAGCCCAAAACGCGGTCAGGCCCACAAACTGTGAGATCATGACCTGAGCCAAAGTCAGACACTTAACTGATTGAGACACCCAGACACCACTAAATATGCTAATTTAATACATATCGAGCAACTAGTAAAAATTCAAGATGATTATATAGTACAGAAAATTTTTTTTCTAAATTAATTACCAAACATGTGGCCCAAACACCAGTTACACTGAGTCTTGAGCTGAGTTCCAATTTCAGGGTTCTTAACCTCAGGTTAGGATAGGCTTCAGTAAATTTCTATGCTTATGTCTACATTATATATACATACACTTTCTTCTGTTAAACATTCATAGCTCTCATATAAACTCAATAGGGTCTATGACCCATTCCATCTGAGTCCTTCTGACATAATAGTTTCTCCATTGGTAAAGTTGAAAATAGATTTTATTTTCCCTCAATGTCATTTTACCTCTCAGATTCTGATCATTCATCTTGCATGTACATACTAACCTATTTTTCTCCCTCCTTTCCTTCCTTCCTTAGATAATATAGTCAGCTCTCCCATTTATAGATGAAAATAAGTTCCACTGAGGAGTAGCGGCTCTCCAGAACTCAGGTGTGTTGTTTCTTCCTTGTCTGGGAGTGGGACGTTAGGGTGTTTGCAATCAGGTTTTACCAGAGGGAGATTTTATATACAGTTGTTAAAATGGAATTGTGAGAGTAAAAATACACAGACAAAAGGTGAGGGTCACGGCTGCAGAACTGACATGGTCAATGGATTTACTAAGCCAGAGGAAGAAGTTTGCCTTTTTAAAAAAGTAAAGGACTAGAAAATCTCTAAGGATCCAGGAAATGTGGTCAGGAATTGTAGATACAGAAATGATCAAATTGTAGAGGGTCAAGGCAGAAAACAGGACAGAGCAATTGCTTGGAAGAAGTAGTATGGCGTCACATTCCAGGATTCATACAAATAGACTGTATCAAGATGCACGGCAAAGTCAGCTCCATTTAAGGGCATAGCAGCAAGCCCAAATCTACTGCTCCGTTATTTTGCTTCCATCCTGCTTCCCACACATAAGTGTCCCTCTCTATAAGAACAAATTCAAAGACTACTTAAGAATGGGAAGCTTCTGGAACGAACTAGGATAAAGGAGGGCAATTGTGACCTTGGTGACAAAGAAGCTATGGTGTATTATACCAAATGGAGAAAAGAAATGAGATTGAAAATTCAAGTCTAGAGCATATATGTGTTCACTGAGCATCAGATCAAAGCCTGGCCCCTCCTATCTATACAGTGGTGAGGAGAGAAAGTACATGTGTGAGTGATCTAGTCTTTGCTTCCCTGTGAGATATCTCCCTCATGGATGGAGATATCCATCCATGCTCCCTCTCGTGTAGCATTTAAGTAAGAGCTGCTCACTGCCTGGATAACTTGGATACTGAAAGGTAAGGTCTACAAATGCTTTTTTTTTTTTTTTTTTTGGAAAATTTCTACCAACAAGGTTTAAATAGATTGTCTGAGGTCATTAAGTAAAAGGAAAGAATGGTGTGGGGAAAGGGGCATCAGATTTTGGAGGTCAAATGACACAAATAAAGTCAACTCAGTAATTTCATCACTAAGCAATTTTCCTGTATGACAAAAATGCAGATACGTGCATATTGGATTCAGTTCAGAATTTAATTAGATTATTTACATGGCAGAACTTTATAAAGCTCTTACAAATGTTAGCTTACTTATTTATTTGAAGGATAAATATATGTCCTGGGACTTAGAAGGCCCTGGAACAATTTAGAGGTTAAGGTTGCATACAATAAACACATCAGTGCTCAAGTGGGGCACAGTGGGAACCTGTTCCTCTGCCACTGGTCCTTACAGAGCATCTGGAACAGCCTAGCACACTGAGCCAGCTCTCAGCATGAGACACATTATGACTCTTCCAGGACTGACCTTTTCTCAATGGGGAGATTTACCAGCAAAATGTTTCTACTATAGTTTCTCTGGGCAGGAGGGAAAAGAGGCTAAATCCAGGATGGTTCAGCAGCTCCTAAGCATAGTGGTGGAACAAACATTTTATCTCCAACCTTTCTATCTTGAGTGGAGGAGACAATTTAGCTTCTTTGTAGAAAACAGACAAACAAAAGTATCCATCGTCAGAAATTCAGAATCAACAGGGGTCCCTCTGTTCACATCTCTGAGCAGCACAATGTGGTGGAGAGTGATCTGGACTTGAAGGGAGGAGATCTGGTTTGCAGGCTGGATCCCCCATTAACTTACCTGGAGAACTTCAGCTGCTCATTTAGCCTTTGTTTTCTCATCTGTAAAAATGGCATTTAAAAATCTGTTCTACTTTTCTAATGACCTATTATGTAGTTTATACAAAAATCTTTGGAAAGACAAAATATTATAGAGAGGTAGGCATGTCTCCCACCCTTATATTGTGTCTATTGAGGAAGAAATCCAACTCTGTTTATGAGACACTAGATTATACCTACTTCTAGTGCAAACAAACAAACAAATAAACAAAAACATATTGGAGAAGATATCCCTAAAGTTGTGCCTTGGAGGTCATGTGTAGGAGTTGAAACATTGTGCTTTTTAGAAATAAGTAGACTTGAGGGGCACCTGAGTGGCTCAGTTGGTTGAGTATCAGACTCTTGATTTCAGCTCAGGTCATGATCCTAGGGTTGTGGGATCAAGTCCTGCATTGGCTCTGTGCTGAGCATGGACTCTGCTTAAAATTCTCTCTCTCTCTCTTCCCCCCCTCCCTCTCCCCCACTCATACATGCTCTCTCTCTAAAAAAAAACTATAATTAATGAATTTAAATATTAAAAAAAAAAGAAGTAGGTAGGCTTGAGTTTAAATCCCAGTTCAATCATTTACTTGCTAGGTAATCTTGAATCATTTTCTTAAACTTCCTGGAATTCAATCGTTTCACCCATAAAAGGGCAATAAGGATGACATAATTGACATCACAGAATTTCTGCAAGGTGGAGACAGATGCCAGATTTCTATACAATATCTGGCCAACGGTAGATTCTCATTAACTGTTAATTCCATTCCACCCACTCTATTCAGTATTAAACTGGATCATATCAATGATGTGACTATCACATTCTTTATAACGTAAACAGTTGGCTTCTTTGGCTATTCTTTGAGTTTTTGACCTAAAAAAATACATAAAAGTGATTTTACATGGATGTTGTAGGAATGACTAAGAAAACAAATGCATAGCACATTAAGAACACATAAATGTGTTTAAGTGAGAGAGGAGTCATTTCTTTGTGAGGAATTCCTTCTCCTTAGATTTAGGGAAAAAATCAAAATAAAATGAATATATTAATAAGCAATGTGTAATAGTAAATATAAAAGAAAGACTGGTAATGAAGATATATATTTTTTTCTTCTGGGTAAGTTTATCTTTGATAAGTCACATGTTTCTGCTGAGCCTGTTTTCTTCTTCACAAAGTGATACAGTTCAGGACAAAGCCCTTTCCAGCACTGGCATTTTCTAATATGATGCTGTTCTGACCATGTTATTTTATTGCACCTTTGCCTTGGATTAATTCATCCCTAAAAGAGGAAGTTTGGATTGATTGTTAGGAGCAGGCAGGAGAAAAAGTTCATATGGCAACATGGACAAATGACCACATTTCCAGCCTTACTCTATCTCTCTGAAATGCAGCCCTGTTAAGAGCCACTGCTTCAAGACTCTGCTTAATGAATATCTGCAGCAGCATATTACACTGCAGGCCAACCAGTGACCCTCCCATAGGCCCATGTCTCTTTTAAGGAAGGTACTGTTTTATGCTTTTCTCTTGGCTGGAGTTAATACAGTTGAAGTTCATCATAATCCCAGTGCTGGTCAAGAGTGAAAGAGACATTCTGCATCACCAAGAAGAGCAGGGTGAATTTAACTTGATGCATAATTAATTTTATAAGGCACAGTCTCTAATATGGGTATAGCTAATAGAAACGTTTTATTCATAAACGTGTTTTGAATGTGCTGTGGCAACCCATGTGGAGGTAGGTTATTTTTCACCTGGGGGTCACTTTTTACCTGGACACAACGACTAGAGTATAAGAGGCCCTTCCACTGCTCAAGGGAAAATGCCAGGGATTTGACAGTTTTCTTGAAAACAGAATGGCTTTAGTTTCCTGACATCAGCATGGGGACTTTCTTTTTGTTCTTTCCTTTATCAAATTCAGTGGTTCTTTCACTTCAGGGTACATATATATTACTGTGCAGAGCTGTATATTTCCAACTGCATATATTATACATTTTAGGTGACTCAAGGAACTTTCCAATATAATTTTGACAACATGCAATTTTTATATTATCTGCTGAATATAGAACCTAACCTTAGTACAAGAAACAATTCCATTTCATTGTTTTTCATCTTAAATATTGACAATTCTTAAAATCATTGATAATAATAAGCTAGCAAAGCTTGGATGTGAGCTCTCATCCACTTCGGCTGAGTCTAAGCATAACATTTCCATAAAGCAACTTGTCAATCTCTATCAACCTTAAATGTGCAAATTGCTTGTTTTTAATCCCACCTCTAGCAATTTTTCTTGAAGACATATTTACACATGTGCACAAAGATGTATAGACAGATGTTCATTGCAGGGTTGATTGTATTAGCAAAACAAATCCATTCTTTGGACATTCATGGACATTCTTCCTTAGATACTGCCATAGTGTATTTTCCATAAACGTATTGTTCCTTACTTTCATCTACAATTCCTTGAATGATCAGGATTTTAGTTACATCTTAAGTCTTCCCTTCTTTCCTTTGCCTTCTTGTTACATACACAATAATCTTTGGCCTATTTCAAGTAACTCCAAAGTGGAGGGGATAATAGATGAAAAGATTTTAATATATCTAGACAAATAACAAGGTTGTAGCCAACTAACAACTTTGAAGCAGATGAAAAGGTCTCCGAGACAATATCATATTATATAGAGGTATCTAGGGTTGTGTGCCACAATCAAGGCCACAACCTTGGCTCATTCGGAATTCTGTAGTATAGTTGTGAGTCCTTCAGCTGGGCTGAGTATAAAGCCCGAAAAAACTATTGAAAATACCACTTATCAATCTTACACCCGTCCTTCTCTTCTTCACAGAAGTGCAAAAATATGTTGATAATATTTGGTCCTGGAGAATGCCTTTGTAAGTTGGTCCTAAGGAAATTTATTATTTTTTATAATAGCAGGTATTTATCAAAAATTAAATTTGTCCGAGGTCTTGTACACACTTTACATATATTTAGTTCATGTGTTCCTCTCAATAGACCCATGAAATAAGTAATCAATGTCCTCATTTATGGTAAGAACCAGAAAGGTTAAATAACTTATCCATGGTCATACAGCTAGTAAGTGACAAAGTCCACATTTAAATGTCTATTTGACTCCAGAGTCCATGATTACAGCCACAAAACTGGCTGATGATAATGGATAGACAGTACAGTTGTAAACTTTGACCCAACTGACAACACCTTTTCCCTGACCCAAATGCCACGCTAGGCACATAAGAGTGAAAAGGACACTTGGCTATATTGTTTTTGAAGATGCAAAGAACTACTGCCCTGCTTTTCCCTGCCTGACATGGCCAGAGAATATCCTTGATGTAGTTCACAGTCTCCTTAGAGTAGCAGTGATTTGACCTCCTGGTGGTTTCTAGTCCAGCCCTTTCAGAATCACAGAATGACACACAACACAATGCAACTCACCTTCTATGTCTACATCAGTTGCCAGGCACCTGAACTCACACAGAGGACACCCAGGTCAGTTCTGCTTGCTATTTCTCTTTGATCCAGAACTGCATTGTCAGGATTAATAGCTGCAGGGACTGACCTGTCCACGATTAATGGCCCAAAGTCAGAAAGAACATCCTTAAACTTGCACAGGTTGTTTATTTTCTAACTTTAAGGACCCAAATTACACATCTCACCTTTTGATTCTAGCTTTTGGTCATCATTTATATGGCAACATGGATCAGATTTGTCTTTTTGGCTATGATGTTATAAACAATAGTGCTACATAGAGTTAAATTGAAAAGGGAGAGTCAGGAAGCTACAGAAGCAAAGAGAAAATAGCTGGTTTGGGCCACCTGACTCCTTATCTTGATCAGATCACCAAGAAGTCATGGGCCCTCATGATATCTGGGTCTTCCACAGCTGTAATGTATCCTGTTATCACACTTTCTGGTTTGCCAGGGACGTTCTTGGTTTATGCTCACATTCACTTGTTGATAGTTTGCAAGATTTATTTCATGGGAACCCCAACAACGAGGAGAATGTAGTTATCTTCTCCAGAGTTTGGTGACATTCAAAGAAACTACCCCAGGAAGGATATGACTTTAGATGAGGGGCCCTGTGCAGCTGAGCTCCTGCACTTGTCTTTGGCATGTAAGAAAATAATAAACTTGCTTAAACTAATTTGCCTAGACACAGTAGGGCCAGGGGTGGGAACTATTTTAAAGATATAGTATATTTGGTCATTTCATGGATGTGGATCTAGAAGCTGGGAAACTATAAGGAGTAAAAATGTCTTCCCATTTGTCCCCATCTTTTATCTCCCCTGACGTGTCTTAATTTCTATTGTTTGTTTGTTTGTTTGTTTGTTTAAATAAATCTGGCTCTGAAGCCAGATGTTTAAGGATCTTGAGGTACATCAAAACTTAGTCTATTGTGACTAACATACATAAATTCAGTTCTTTTGAACAGGGGCACCTGGGTGGCTCAGTCAACTGAGTGTTTGATTTTATCTCAGGTCATGTTCCCACAGTCATGGAATTGAGGCCCACACAGGCTCTGTGCTGAGTGTAGGTCCTGCTTATGATTCTCTCTCTCTCCCGCTGCCCCTTTTCCCCACTGGCATGATCACTCTCTCTTTCTCTCTCTAAAACAAATACTTTTAAAAAATATATTATAATGACCAAATCTATTTCATGGATAATTCTTACCTTAAGGTGTCTTAAGACCTAGAGAAAAAGCCAATAATGTTTTCTATATAAAAGGCACTGTCAGATAATGATCTTTACTTTTATCATTGTCAGGTTTTTGTTTTATTTATTTTTTCCTAATAGCTGGGATGGTTTTCTTTGTATCACCTACTCTTTTTGTCCTGACATCCTCTATGACTTGAGGGGGTCCGAGTGGGATAGAATCAGAGTCGTAAGTGTGGAGAAAGCTATTTTGTGTCCCAGATAGGAATCCCCTTTATAATTCCAGCCTTGTAAGTATTGTCTTCCCAGCAAATGAACTAATGGAAATAATGAATACATGCCCACATACGTACACACAGGCAAGCCATTTCCAAGCTCTGTCATAGAATCTCTCAGTGCTTCACCAACTTGACCCTTTTTATTCTGCTTATGCCAGTGGCTGATCCTAGTTATAAATATTTTCCAAACTGCAGCTTGGGACTAATGGGCCCTTTGTATTTGAAGGTTAATCTCTCTTTGCTGGTTTCATCTGTATAAAGGAGAACCAACATCTCCTTTGGTGGGCTGGTCAGTGGATCCATAGGCGATGGTGATGTGTGGGTCATATTCACTTCATGATGTTTTTTAACAATCAGCAACTTTCCAACCAAAAGGCAACCAGCTGGCAGTTCTGAAGCCTGGCATTCAAAGTTGCCCCATAATCTCATATCTGAGTCTGCATTTTCACTTTGCTGAGAAGTGAAGAAGCTCATCTGTCATTTGCTTCTGCCGTCTTCTGGTTCATAATAGCCATCTAGGGGCTATCCTGTCTTCTCTCCTTGAAACAGCTTTAAGATCTACTGGCTGTTTTGCCTAAAGTGGGAGGCTAAGAGAGAAATTAGCTGTCATATCAAGGCTTAACCATTAAGTAAAAGTAAATAATGTCATTGAAGGCATTAAAGGAATATGCCTGGCTTTTTGGATTAGTGCAAGGGAATGAAAAGAAAATGTATTTGTGGTTTCATGGGAAAAACCTAAACCACATACATCTCTTTGAATTACCAATTGTATGGCCTTAGGCAAGTTAATTAAACTCCCTGAGCTTTACTTTATTTATCTATATAAATGAGGATGACATATTTTTGAGAAGGACTATTTTTACCCTTTGGAAACATAACTGAACCTCATCTAGGGCTGGAAAGCACTAGAGTTGATTCACTTCCCTTTCTTGCTGCAGGCTGAAATGGAAGCTCAGTTTCACACTGGGTTTCACCAGCATAATTTATTTATTATTATTATTTTTTAATTTTATTTTTTAAAATTTACATCCAAATTAGTTAGCATATAGTGCAACAATGATTTCAGGAGTAGATTCCTTAAGCCCCTTACCTATTTAGCCCATCCCCCCTCCCACAACCCTTTCAGTAACCCTCAGTTTGTTCTCCACATTTATGAGTCTCTTATGTTTTGTCCCCTCCCTGTTTTTATATTTTTGTTTCCCTTCCCTTATGTTCATCTGTTTTGTCTCTTAAAGTCCTCATATGAGTGATGTCATATGATTTTTGTCTTTCTCTGACTGACTAATTTCACTTAGCATAATACCCTCCATTTTCATCCACATAGTTGCAAATGGGAAGATTTCATTCTTTTTGATTTCCGAGTAATACTCTATTTTATATGTGTATATATACACACACACACCACATTTTCTTTATCCATTCATCCATCAATGGACATTTGGGCTCTTTCTATACTTTGGTTATTGTTGATAGTGCTGCTGTAGACATGGGGGTGCATGTGTCCCTTCAAAACAGCACACCTGTATCCCTTGGATAAATGCCTAGTAGTGCAATTGCTGGGTCGTAGGGTAGTTCTATTTTTAGTTTTTTGAGGAACCTCCATACTGTTTTCCAGAGTGGCTGCACCAGCTTGCATTGCCACCAACACCAGGATAATTTATTTTTATTGAAGTATAAGCAATATACAAGGTCATAGTAGCTTCAGGTGTACAACAAACTGATTCAACAATTGTATATGTTACTTAGTGTTCACCATCATAAGTGTAGTCACCATCTGTCACTGTACAACATTGTTACAATATTATTGACTATATTCTCTGTGCTGTGATTTTCATCTCCTTGATTTCTTTCTTTTATAACTGGAAGCTTATACTTCTTAATCCCTTTTATCTATTTCACCCATCCTTCTCACCTACCTCTCCTCTGGCAATCACTAGTTTGTTTCCTGTATTTAAGAGTCTGTTTTCTAGTTATTTGTTTGTTTTGGTTTCTTTTAGATTTCACATATAAGTGAAATTCTATAGTATTTGTCTTTCCTTGTCTCACTTATTTAACTTAGCATAATACCCTCTAGGTCCATCCATGTTGTTGCAAATGGCAAAATTCCATTTTGTTTATGACTGAGTAATATTCCATTACCTGTGTGTGTGTGTGTGTGTGTGTGTGTGTGTGTGTGTGTGTGTGTACCACATGTTTTTTACCCATTCATGTAAAGGTGGACATTTAGGTTGCTTCCATATCTTGAGTATTATAAATAATGTCTGTTTAAACATAGGGTGTATATATCTTCAAATTAGTGTTATCATTTCTTTGGTTAAATACCCAGTAGTGGGATTACTGGATCAAAGCTGGAGGTATCACAATCTCAGATTTCAATATATACTACAAAGCTGTTGTCATCAAAACAGTATGGTACTGACACAAGAGTAGACACATAGCCCAGAAATAAGCCCACATTTATATGGTCAATTAATTTGGCCACATAATGAACAAAGGAGGCAAGAATAGGGAAAAGACAATCTCTTGATAAAACTGAACAGCCACAGGGGCTCCTGGGTGGCTCAATCAGTTGAGCATTTGACTCCTGGTTTCGGCTCAGGTCATGATCTCATGGTTTGTGAGTTCGAGCCCCATGTCAGGCTCTGTGCTAACAGCATGGGTCCTGCTTGGGATTCTCTCCCTCCATCTCTCTCTCTGTGTCCCTTGGCTTGCTTTCTACATCTCTCTCTTACAATCTCAAAATAAATAAACATTAAAAAAAACTGGACAGCTACATACAAAAGAATGAAACTGGACCACTTTCTTATACCATACACAAAAATAATCTCAAAATGGATTGAAGACCTAAATGTAAGACCTAAAACCATAAACCTCCTTAAAGAAAACATGGGCAGTAATCGGCAATAATCTTTTTGATATCAGCCTTAGTAACATTTAAAAATTTTTTAATCTTTATTTTTTTTTTTGAGAGAGAGAGAGAGAGAGAGAGCAAGGGAGGGGCATAGAGAGAGAAGGGAACAAATAATCTGAAGTGGGTTCCGTGCTGACAGCAGTGAGCCCAGTGTGTGGCTTGAACTCATGAACCATGAGATCGTGACCTGAGCTGAAGTCAGACACTCAACCAACTGAGCCACCCAGGTGCCCCCTTACTAGCATTTTTCTAGGTGTGTCTCCTCAGACAATGGAAACAAAAACAAAAAATAAACTATCAGGACTACACCCAAATATAAAGCATTTGTACAATTCAGGAAACCATCAACAAAACAAAAAGGCAAACTACTAAATGGGAGAAGATATTTGCAAATGATATATCCAATATAAGGTTAATATCCAAAATATATAAAGAACTTATACAACTCAACACCAAAATATCCAAAAACCAAAAAACCAAAACAAACAAAAACAACCCCCAAAAATTCACAAATAATCTGAGAGATATCACCTTATATTTGTCAGAAAGGCTATAATCAGAAAGACAAGAAATAAACATTGTTGGTGAGAATGTGGAGAAAAAGGAACCCTCATGCATTATTGGTGAGAATGTAAATTAGTGCAGTCACTTTGGAAAACAGTATGAAGGTTTTCTCAAAAAATAAGAAATAGAAATACTCTATGTCCCAGCACCATTTAAAACCTGGGTGGGGGGCGCCTGGGTGGCGCAGTCGGTTAAGCGTCCGACTTCAGCCAGGTCACGATCTCGCGGTCCGTGAGTTCGAGCCCCGCGTCAGGCTCTGGGCTGATGGCTCAGAGCCTGGAGCCTGTTTCCGATTCTGTGTCTCCCTCTCTCTCTGCCCCTCCCCCGTTCATGCTCTGTCTCTCTCTGTCCCAAAAATAAATAAAAAACGTTGAAAAAAAAATTAAAAAAAAAAAAAATAAAACCTGGGTGAGTGTAGAGACCCAGCTTACTGCTGGCCTTTGCTATACCACCCTGGTAAGGAATAGAGTTCCCCTACTTCCACTGTATGAAAAATGGAGATCAGCTTTCCACTTTGCCCTACGTGGGTATGGGATTTGGAACACCATCTGTTTTCAGTGAGCAGGGGATTGAAGATCAGCTCCCCATTCAGCCCACAGACATTCATGGGCAGAGTAATTGAAGTTCTGCTACCTGCTTCCCTAGGATGCTTTTCTAAAGGTAGAGTAGAAGGTTAGTTGCCCCTCAACCTCACTAACACTGTGGACATGGAATATGTGTGTGGTTTTTCTGTTGGTGTTTGGATTGAGTAGGTTGGGTATTGCTATTTTGTAAGCTACCCCTTTTCTGATCCTTAGGGTAGGGAAGACAGATTTTCCTTGGAAGAATTTTATGTTAGCAGTTCTGGGCTGATGGCTTCTGCAATGCCTGTCCAGGAAATATGGGAGGCAATGAGAAAACCCAGGAAACTCCCTGCCATGTTGTTCTTTAAGTCTTGAGGTATCTGGGCCATCTACCTTCTTTCCACCTTAAAGGGTTTTCCTAGGCTTTCTCATTATATTATCTCCAGGGCTTCTTATTTGGGCTAGAAGAAGAAAGCCACTCCATCTTGTCCAGAACCAGGAGTCCTCTGATAATGTGCTTTTTAACTGTAAATACCAAAATAAATATAAGAAAGTATTGTGAAGATTAAATCCGAGAAACAATGGTTTAGACAATTATGTAGGGAAGAAAATTATATTAATTCAAAGAATAAGCTCTTCTCAGTCTCTCTGGCAAAATTATTGTATCCTAACAATAAATATGGTAATGACAAATTTTCATAATTAGTTTACTAAAACAGGTTCTCTCCATGGAATGACTTCTGGTAGCATTTAATTATACAGATTGTGGTTATTGTGCTTTTAAATGTATTCCATAACTATTCCTTTTCAGAAATTCAAAATGTTCATCACTTCACTTAGTGAACTAGTATGATAGTCATTTGTAATGCCTGCATTGATAAAGGTGGAAATCTGTGTTGAAACTCTCTCTTTGTCTTATTAAAAACAAAAACAAGGGGTGCCCGAGTGGCTTAGTTGCTTAAGCTTCTGAGTTCAGTGAAATGTTCAACTTCTAGCTCAGGTCATGATCTCACAGTTTGTGAGTTCAAGCCCCACATCGGGCTCTGTGCTGTCAGTGCGGAGCCCAGTTTGGATCCTCTGTCTCCTTCTCTCTTTGCCCCTCCCCTGCTCACTCTCTCTCCCTGTCTCTCTCAGAAATAAATAAACATTAAAAAAAAAGTCCCCAAAGCATCTGAATTTTTTTGTCTTATAAGACATCCTCTAGTTAGAGAGAAGGATAGGTTAATGTCATTCTTAATCTACGTTTCACCGCAAATAGTGTTCTATGGTAACAAAGCCCTGTCCCTCTACTTCACTTCTAATCTTCCAGCTTGATACCACTTATTAGCACAGTGACCAGTGTCTAGGAGTCCAGTTATGTGTCAGTGAAAGTCAGTATCCTGCCATTCATTAGTTGTGCTTCCTGTGCTTGCTCAGTGTGCCTTGTGAAAATAACGGTTAGCCTCATCTTACCAAGATTTGTTTCCCAATATGTATTTACAAAACTGCACCAGCATTGTGATACAAGAGCTAGTGGATAAATAAGGATAAATGTTCACGAAAATGCTATTGATAATGATTATTATAGAATTTGTGATTATAACAAAAGATGGAAGGAATTTGCAATTGAGTAAGGAAGATGAACTGGTGAATGCACAAAACTCTTAAAGATACCACAAAAGCACAGCCAGACCCCATGAGAAGCTCTAGAGCCTAAATTGTACCTAAATTTTGAGGCAAGGAGATTGGACTTTTGTACCTTCAAGTCAGTCACTATTGTCTGTGGCCTAATCTTTTGGTGATAGAGGGTAATGTTGTAGGCGAGGCAGCTTCTATTTAACTGAGAAAAATTTCCAGGGGTAGGGCACTATTTTGAGCTGTTAGCTAACAACACTCATGGATCCTCCTATGCATGTGTTATAGGTTGCATTGTGTCCCCTCCCACGTTCATATGTTGAAATCCTAACTCCCCATACCTGGGAATGTGACTTTATCTAAAGATAGAGTCTTTACAGAGCTAATCATGTTTAAGTGAGTTCATTAGGATGAGCCATAATCCAATGTTGCTGATGTATTTATAAAAAAAGGAAATTAGGACACAGAAAGTAGCATAAATAGAGGGAGAAGAGAGCCACCTACAAGGCAAGGAGAGACAAGCCTCAAACAAATCCAGCCCTCGTGCCAGCAGAAGGAACCAACACTGATGATACCTTGATCTTGAACTTGTAGCTTCCAGAACTGTGAGACAATACGTGTTTATTTTTTCAGCCACCGAACTTGTGGTGCTCTGTTATGAAAGTCCTAGAAATGAAGACATGCAAAATATAGGTAATGAGCTCTTTCTCCAAGCATTTGAGACACAGAATCATGATAGAACTTGAAATCTGCTTATCTCTGGAAAGAAGTTATAAACTGTAATACTTTAGAGCACTTGTAAGTATAATGTTTTGGACATGTGGAGAAAGCTAGTTTGTGATAGGAGAGAAAAGTAAAGCTACTATCCAGAGGGATTATAGACACCTGTGAGAGTAAGAGCACACTCTGATGGCTCTGTTTTATCTGAGGTTCTGAGTTAGGGTTTCTTGTATTTATTTATCAAATTACCTTTTCTGCTTAATGCATCTTTCCTCACTCACAAGTTTGAGTGTGATTGACTGGAATGGAATCCAGTGATCCAGATGCTGAACTAGCTCCGACCTTATCTCAGTTCCAGTTTTCTTAAAGGCATCAAATCTTTGGCCAGATTTTGCCTTGTGGGCATAGCATTCAGTGAATGGAGTGTGGGCTGGATTATAACTTCAAATACTACCCTCCTCCTCCCCAGCTGGTTTTCTTTGGTTTAAAATGAATACAAACCACTACCACAGAGACCCTGGGTGAGTCTCAGCCTTGGTGCTAAATGCTACTTTTGTTTAATGCTTCCCTACTTTTTCTTAAACACCAAATCCTTGTTTTAATCACCCAGAGCATTTTGTGAGACTCCCCAAGATAACAGATGACTATCATCAAGTTTATCAATCCTCAGTTAATGGGTGTGTTATTACCTCCTTCCCCATGACCTCCCTAAAGACCCATAAATAGAAAGTGGTGATAGTGTATGCTAAGAGAAGCAAATGCCTTCTTTGCTTTGGTCTTGTGGTTTTTATCTTCTGAGGAGAAAAATCTTAGTTCCCATTTTATTATTATTTTTACTATAATGTTAAGTTTGGACACCATAAAGTATTCCCTGGGAAATTAAAAACTTGTTTGTATAATTATGTTTCTGGAAGTAAATAAACTCATAATAAAAACATAATGCTATCATCAGGAAAAGAAAATATGCCTAGACAAGTCTGGTCTAGCTCCAAGACCTACATATGGATGGTTCTACAATGAAGGATGTCCACCCAAGGCCAGGCAGAAGGCTAGGTGCAAAAGACAGGTGATTGTAACTCTTGGCCAGAACATCCCCCCAAATACATTATTTTATCTGAGGTTTGGGAATATTCCAGGTACATGAAAAGAATCTTCAACCTAAATAATTGCCCAATTTGTAAATATTTTCATGAGGAGAAAAATATAATTTAGAATGTCAGCTTAGAAAAGGAGGAATACAACTTATTTAAGATAGATAAATTTAGTAGGTAAGACACATATCTAGTTAAGGTGGAGGAAATAAGATTATTGAAACATAGTATTTCTACAGATTCATATTTTTCCAGCTATTCCTTAAATATAAAGATCCACAAGGTGGGGAGTTTGGAACGTGACTTACTTAGATAAGGTCTTGTATGTACCTGTCATGGGTTCTCAGAACAGGTGATGCAACATCATGCTCTATTGGGCTGCATAGGAGTGACACAGGATCCTGAAGATGAACAGAAAAAAAACGAAACAAAACAATACAAAAACTCTAATGTGGATCTGAAGTTGATATTTAGCTGTTCTAATAATCAGTCTGCTTTAGAAATCTGCCCTGTGCTCTCTCTGAAGATGAACTTATTTTAAAGAACTACCAAAAATATTCAACTTCTTTGTCCTCTCTACTGTCATTTTCCTGGTATTTCATTTCAGATAGAGTCTCAGGGGACAACACTAAATATTTGAAGTTACTGTGACTAAATGTATGCTGATGCCATCACTACCTGCAGCACTAAAACAAGCAAGCAGTACAGTTAGTATTTCTCTCAGTGAATTATTCTGATAGCCTTTCATAATATTTAACTTGTGTTAGCAGGTGATGGATCCAGTTATCCTGTGGTAGAGAAGTAAATTCACACAGCACATTTTGTATCAGTAGCCTGATTAAATGTCCACAGCAAAGGCAGAAATAAGCTCCTTCATCAAAAGTTTTTTGAACCTTTGGGGCACCAGGGTGGCTCAGTTGGTTGAGTGTTTGACTCTTGATTTCTGCTCAGGTCATGATCCCAGGGTTGTGGGATCAAGCCCTGTGTCTTAAGTCCTGCTTAAGATTCTCTTCTTGTCCCTCTGCCACTCTCCCCTGCTTGCACTCCTCTCTCTCTCTCTTTCTCTCTCTCTCAAATTAAAAAAACAAAAAAGTTTAAAGAACCTTTAAGTCTTCTTGAAGTCTTGGTATTTTTTTATACTCCTTAACATCATCATCATCACCAACTTCCTTATTACTATCAGTTATTATCATCTTTGTCATAACGATAAAAATAACAAAAGAAAAATGCATTTCATGCAAAGGAGATTCTGAGCTATGCACTCAAATGTGTTATCTCACTTAATTCCAACATAGGCTCACAATCTATGAAATAGGCACTTTTGTTATCTGTCTTATATAGATGAAATTTAAAGCTACCAAGTAACTTGCCTAAGGTAGCTCAGATAAATGCCAGTGTCTGTTTTTGTTTTTGTTTTAATATGCCTGAGGCCTTAACCACCTACCATGCCACCTCTCATCAAAAAGCATATCTGAAACTTTTAAAGCAGAGGTCTTAGAAAGTATTCCAGACATCAACTAACTTCTTTGCCCTTGAGTGATAGTTGTAGTATCCTATAAAGGGAAGAACTGAGCTTCTAATACCTAAATGTTTTGTCTGTTTGTCTGTTTGTTTGTTTGTTTGTTTTCTGCAAAAGATTGTCAGTCTTGAGGAAATAAAAGCATCATTATGACACCTATTATATGCCAGGTTTTTACATTGCTTATTTTATTTTTGAAGCTATCCTGACAGGTTAATATATTTAGTTTTGGAAATGTCCCTGAAAACTAGACAGGTGAAATAACCTCCCCAGAGCCATACTGAAATTGCAAAGACTAGAGAGAAAAACCCAACTCTACTGTGCTAACCACTAAGCATCTAATTTGTAAGACAGTTGTTAGCCATCACTGACCCCTTGGTCAAATCTTGGTGAAAACCTGAGATAAGGTCAAGACCAAGAAATGAGGGGGTAAGGGTTGAGAGTACCAAAGTTTAGCCAGGAAAGATAAGTGGGGCTAGGGGAAAAGAAAATGTGAGAGGTCCAGACGAAGGCAGCAGGCACATGAGGCAGTGGGCAGGGAGGTGGAATCAAGAGTTGGGGGGCAAAGGCAGTGCAAGATCTGCTGTATTATTTATCCCAGGTTGGCTCCAGGAATGAAACCAAGGGGAAAATAAAGAATGGCATGATGCAGTGCTCCTCGTCGCACTTAAAGAATATGCCCTCTTGTTGCTCCCTCCATCTCCATTTAGTTGCTTAAGAAAGACTCATCTTTGACTGCATATGATCATTTCCCAGCACTCCTCTGAAGAGAAAGATGATATGAAGATTTTACTTCTGTGGAAGGGTGTAGACTTACACCGCAGTCTTCTTCATGTTTCTGCTATTGTTATTTCCATGTTGATGTTGATAAACCAGAACAATTGGCTATTTAAAAAAAAAATTAACGTTTTAATTTATTTTTGAGAGAGAGAAAGACAGTGTGAGCAGGGGAGGGGCAGAGAGAGAGAGGGACACACAGAATCTGAAGCAGTCTCCAGGCTCTGAGCTGTCAGCACAGAGCCCAGTGCAAGGTTTGAACCCATGAGAGTGAGATCACGATCTGAGCTAAAGTCAGACACTTAACCCACTGAGCCACCCAGGTGCCCCAGCAATTTGCTATTTCTTTTTTTTTTTTTTTCAATATATGAAGTTTATTTTCAAGTTGGTTTCCATACAACACCCAGTGCTCGTCCCAAAAGGTGCCCTCCTCAATACCCATCACCCACTCTACCCTCCCTCCCACCCCCCATCAACCCTCAGTTTGTTCTCAGTTTTTAAGAGTCTCTTATGCTTTGGCCCTCTTCCACTCTAACCTCTTTTTTTTTTTTCCTTCCCTTCCCCCACGGGTTTCTGTTAAGTTTCTCAGGATCCACATAAGAGTGAAAACATGGTATCTATCTTTCTCTGTATGGCTTATTTCACTTAGCAACACACTCTCCAGTTCCATCCATGTTGCTACAAAGGGCCATATTTCTTTCTTTCTCATTGCCACGTAGTACTCCATTGTGTATATAAACCACGATTTCTTTATCCATTCATCAGTTGATGGACATTTAGGCTCTTTCCATAATTTGGCTATTGTTGAGAGTGCTGCTATAGACATTGGGGTACAAGTGCCCTATGCATCAGTAGTCCTGTATCCCTTGGGTAAATTCCTAGCAGTGGTATTGCTGGGTCATAGGGTAGGTCTATTTTTAACTTTTTGAGGAACCTCCACACTGTTTTCCAGAGCGGCTGCACCAATTTGCATTCCCACCAACAGTGCAAGAGGGTTCCCGTTTCTCCACATCCTCTTCAGCATCTATAGTCTCTTGATTTGTTCATTTTGGCCACTCTGACTGGCGCGAGGTGATATCTGAGTGTGGTTTTGATTTGTATTTCCCTGATGAGGAGCGACGTTGAACATCTTTTCACGTGCCTGTTGGCCATCCGGATGTCTTCTTTAGAGAAGTGTCTATTCATGTTTTCTGCCCATTTCTTCACTGGGTTATTTGTTTTTCAGGTGTGGAGTTTGGTGAGCTCTTTATAGATTTTGGAGACTAGCCCTTTGTCCGATATGTCATTTGCAAATATCTTTTCCCATTCCGTTGGTTGCCTTTTAGTTTTGTTGGTTGTTTCCTTTGCTGGGCAGAAGCTTTTTATCTTCATAAGGTCCCAGTAGTTCATTTTTGCTTTTAATTCCCTTGCCTTTGGGGATGTGTCAAGTATGAAATTGCTACGGCTGAGGTCAAAGAAGTCTTTTCCTGTTTTCTCCTCTAGGATTTTGATGGTTTCCTGTCTCACATTCAGGTCCTTTATCCATTTTGAGTTTATTTTTGTGAATGGTGTGAGAAAGTGGTCTAGTTTCAACCTTCTGCATGTTGCTGTCCAGTGCTCCCAGCACCATTTGTTAAAGAGACTGTCTTTTTTCCATTGGATGTTTTTCCTGCTTTGTCAAAGATTAGTTGGCCATATGTTTGTGGGTCTAGTTCTGGGGTTTCTACTCTATTCCATTGGTCTATGTGTTTGTTTTTGTGCCAATACCATGCTGTCTTTATGATGACAGCTTTGTAGTAGAGGCTAAAGTCTGGGATTGTGATGCCTCCTGCTTTGGTCTTCTTCAAAATTACTTTGGCTATTCGGGGCCTTTTGTGGTTCCATATGAATTTTAGGATTGCTTGTTCTAGTTTCGAGAAGAATGCTGGTGCAATTTTGACTGGGATTGCATTGAATGTGTAGATAGGTTTCGGTAGTATTGACATTTTGACAATATTTAGTCTTCCAATCCATGAGCACGGAATGTTTTTCCATTTCTTTATATCTTCTTCAATTTCCCTCATAAGCTTTCTATAGTTTTCAGCATACAGATCTTTTTACATCTTTGGTTAGATTTATTCCTAGGTATTTTATGCTTTTTGGTGCAATTGTGAATGGGATCAGTTTCTTTATTTGTCTTTCTGTTGCTTCATTGTTAGTGTATAAGAATGCAACTGATTTCTGTACATTGATTTTGTATCCTGCCACTTTGCTAAATTCATGTATCTGTTCTAGCAGACTTCTGGTGGATTCTGTCGGATTTTCCATGTATAATATCATGTCATCTGCAAAAAGTGAAAGCTTAAATTCATCTTTGCCAATTTTGATGCCTTTGATTTCCTTTTGTTGTTCTGCTGATGCTAGAACGTTCAAAACTATGTTAAACAACAGCGGTGAGAGTGGCCATCCCTGTCATGTTCCTGATCTCAGGGAAAAAGCTCTCAGTTTTTCCCCATTGAGGATGATGTTAGCTGTGAGCTTTTCATAAGTGGCTTTGATGATCTTTAAGTATGTTCCTTCTATCCTGACTTTCTCGAGGGTTTTTATTAAGAAAGGTTGCTGAATTTTGTCAAAGGCCTTTTCTGCATCGATTGACAGGATCATATGGTTCTTATCTTTTCTTTTATTAATGTGATGTAATACGATTGATTTGTGAATGTTGAACCAGCCCTGCATCCCAGGAATGAATCCCACTTGATCATAGTGAATAATTCCTTTTACATGCTGTTGAATTTGATTTGATAGTATCTTATTGAGAATTTTTGCATCCATACTCATCAGGGATATTGGCCTGTAGTTCTCTTTTTTTACTGGGTCTCTGGTTTAGGAATCAAAGTAATACTGGCTTCATAGAATGAGTCTGGCTTCACAGAATGAGTTTCCTTCCCTTTCTATTTCTTGGAATAGCTTGAGAAGGATAGGTATTATCTCTGCTTTAAATGTCTGGTAGAACTCCCCTGGGAAGCCATCTGGTCCTGGACTCTTATTTGTTGGGAGATTTTTGATGACTGATTCAATTTCTTCGCTGGTTATTGGTCTGTTCAAGCTTTCTATTTCCTCCTGATTGAGTTTTGGAAGCGTGTGGGTGTTTAGGAATTTGTCCATTTCTTCCAGGTGGTCCAGTTTGTGGGCATATAATTTTTCATAGTAGTCCCTGATAATTGCTTGTATATCTGAGGGATTGGTTGTTATAATCCCATTTTCATTCATGATTTTATCTATTTGGGTCATCTCCCTTTTCTTTTTGAGAAGCCTGGCTAGAGGTTTGTCAATTTTGTTTATTTTTTCAAAAAACCAACTCTTGGTTTCGTTGATCTGCTCTACAGTTTTTTTTTAGATTCTATATTGTTTATTTCTGCTCTGATCTTTATTATTTCTCTTCTTCTGCTGGGTTTAGGCTGCCTTTGCTGTTCTGCTTCTATTTCCTTTAGGTGTGCTGTTAGATTTTGTATTTCGGATTTTTCTTGTTTCTTGAGATAAGCCTGGATTGCAATGTCTTTTCCTCTCAGAACTGCCTTCACTGCATCCCAAAGCATTTGGATTGTTGTATTTTCATTTTCGTTTGTTTCCATATATTTTTTAATTTCTTCTTTAATTGCCTGGTTGACCCACTCATTCTTTAGTAGGGTGTTCTTTAACCTCCATGCTTTTGGAGGTTTTCCAGACTTTTTCCCGTGGTTGATTTCAAGCTTCATAGCATTGTGGTTTGAAAGTTTGCATGGTATGATCTCAATTCTTGTATACTTATGAAGGGCTGTTATGTGACCCAGTATGTGATCTATGTTGGAGAATGTTCCATGTGCACTCGAGAAGAAAGTATATTCTGCTGCTTTGGGATGCAGAGTTCTAAATATATCTGTCAAGTCCATCTGATCCAATGTCTCATTCAGGGCCCTTGTTTCTTTATTGACCGTGTGTCTAGATGATCTATCCATTTCTGTAAGTGGGGTGTTAAAGTCCCCTGCAATTACCACATTCTTATCAATAAGGTTGCTTATGTTTGTGAGTAATTGTTTTATATATTTGGGGGCTCCCGTATTCGGCTCATAGACATTTATAATTGTTAGCTCTTCCTGATGGATAGACCCTGTGATTATTATATAATGCCCTTCTTCATCTCTTCTTATAGCCTTTAATTTAAAGTCTAGTTTGTCTGATATAAGGATGGCTACTCCAGCTTTCTTTTGACTTCCAGTGGCATGATAAATAGTTCTCCATCCCTTCACTCTCAATCTGAAAGTGTCCTCAGGTCTAAAATGAGTCTCTTGTAGACAGCAAATAGATGGGTCTTGTTTTTGTATCCATTCTGATACCCTATGTCTTTTGGTTGGTGCATTTAGTCCATTTACATTCAGTGTTATTATAGAAAGATATGGGTTTAGAGTAATTGTGATGTCTGTAGGGTTCATGCTTATAGCGATGTCTCTGGTACTTTGTCTCACAGGATCCCCCTTAGGATCTCTTGTAGGGCTGGTTTAGTGGTGAAGAATTCCTTCAGTTTTTGTTTGTTTGGGAAGACCTTTATCTCTCCTCTATTCTAAATGACAGACTTGCTGGATAAAGGATTCTCAGCTGCGTATTTTTTCTGTTCATCACATTGAAGATCTCCTGCCATTCCTTTCTGGCCTGCCAAGTTTCAGTAGAGAGATAGGTGACGGGTCTTATAGGTCTCCCTTTATATGTTAGAGCACGTTTATCTCTAGCTGCTTTCAGAATTTTCTCTTTACCTTGTATTTTGCCAGTTTCACTATGATATGTCGTGCAGAAGATCGATTCAAGTTACGTCTGAAGGGAGTTCTCTGTGCCTCTTGGATTTCAATGCCTTTTTCCTTCACCAGATCAGGGAAGTTCTCAGCTATGATTTCTTCAAGTACACCTTCAGCACCTTTTCCTCTCTCTTCCTCCTCTGGAATACCAATTATGCGTAGATTATTTCTCTTTAGTGCATCACTTAGTTCTCTAATTTTCCCCTCATACTCCTGGATTTTTTTATCTCTCTTTTTCTCAGCTTCTTCTTTTTCCATAATTTTATCTTCTAATTCACGTATTCTCTCCTCTGCCTCTTCAATCCGAGCTGTGGTCTTCTCCATTTTATTTTGCAGCTCATTAATAGCATTTTTTAGCTCCTCCTGGCTGTTCCTTAGTCCCTTGATCTCTGTCGCAAGAGATTCTCTGCTGTCTATACTGTTTTCAAGCCCAGCGATTATTTTTATGACTATTATTCTAAATTCACTTTCTGTTATATTGTTTAAGTCGTTTTTGATCAGTTCGTTAGCTGTTGTTATTTCCTGGATGTTTTTTGAGGGGAATTCTTCCGTTTCGTCATTTTCGATAGTCCCTGGAGTGGTGCAGGACTGTGGGCACTTCCCATGTGCTGTCTTGAATAACTTACGTTGGTGGGCGGGGCCTCAGTCAGACCTGATGTCTGCCCCCAGCCCACTGCTGGGGCCACAGTGAGACTGGTGTGTGCCTTCTTTTCCCCTCTCCTAGGGGCGGAATTCACTGTGGGGTGGCATGGCCTGTCTGGGCTACTTGCACACTGCCAGGCTTGTGGTGCTGGGGATCTGGCGTATTAGCCGGGGTGGATCCGCAAGGTGCACAGGGGCAGGAGGGGCAGGCTCAGCTCACTTTTTCTTCGGAGATCCACTTCGGGAGGGGCCATGCAGCACCAGGAGGGAGTCAGACCTGCCGGAGGGATTGATCTGCAGAAGCACAGCGTTGGGTGTTTGTGTGGTGCAAGCCAGTTCCCTGGCAGGAACTGGTTCCCTTTGGGATTTTGCCTGGGGAATGGGCGAGGGAGATGGCGGTGGCAAGCGCCTTTGTTCCCCACCAAGCTCAGCTCTGTCGTCCGAGGCTCAACAACTCTCCCTCCTGTTGTCCTCCAGCCCTCCCTTTCTCCGAGCCGAGCTGTTAGCTTATAACCTTCCAGATGTCAAGTCCCACTTGCTGTCAGAACACACTCTGACAGGCCCCTCCACTTTTGCCAGCCAGACTCGGGGGCTCTGCTTGGCCGGGGGGCCCATCTCTGCCCAGGCTCCCTCCCGCCAGTCCATGGAGTGCGTACCGCCTCTCCACCCTTCCTACCATCTTCCATGGGCCTCTCGCCTACGCTTGGCTCCAGAGACTCCCTTCTGCTAGTCTTCTGGTGGTTTTCTGGGTTATTTAGGCAGGTGTAGGTGGAATCTAAGTGATCAGCAGGACGCTCAGTGAGCCCAGCGTCCTCCTACACCACCATCTTCCCAGGATCCTCCCCGCAATTTGCTATTTCTAACAGTGTGAATAAAGTACTGTAATTTAAAAAAATAGATAAATAAAACTCTCAATAAATCAAAAACTAAACAACAAAGTTAGCCAGATAGAAGTCTGAAGGCAGGTGTTCAGTGAAAAGCCCTTCATTTCAAAGATGAGTCTGCAAGAGAGACCTTCAGATGAGAGCACCTTGGTTATCACTGGGGTCCCCCGAGAGTATTGGTCACTCTGAGCTTTTTCTCCTCACATCTAGAAGGTTCTAAATATATGTCAACTAACTTCACATTGACTCTTTGAGGGATATATAATGCCCAGGCCAGTTTCCCCTATACATTCAATGCATTTCTCACCAACCTTCACCTTACTTCAGTAACGTGATGAATTTTATATAATACGAAATAAATTAGAATTTGGAATATAAACTTGCTTTAAATAAAAGTATTTAAAACCAAACATAGTATCTGGTATCTATTCTCTGACTATTTCTCACCAAATAAACTTAATCCAATATGGAGCCAATGGATCATTAATCCTATTTACTTCCTGAAAAGGATAAAATACTGGTTTTCTTAAAATAAGTATTGGTTAATTGCATAAAACCACCAAACTTGGGGCACCTGGCTGGCTCATTTGGTTGAGTCTTTGACTTTGCTCAGGTCATGATCTTATGGCTCCTGAGTTTGAGCCCTGCATTTGGCTCTGTGCTAACAGTTCAGAGCCTGGAGTCTGCTTCAGGTTCTGTGTCTCCCTGTCTCTCTCTCTGCCCCCCTCTCACTCATGCTTTGTCTCTTTCAAAATAAATAAACATTAAACAAAATTAAAAAAAATCCCAAAACCAAAAAACACCAAACTCATTTGAGAATGTTTTGTCAGCTCACTTCCCCACTCCATCCAAAATAGTATATGAGCATATTCTGAGGGAAAAGTAAATTCAGTCATTTCTGCTATAATTTCATGTTTTAAAAACATGAATTTCTGGAGCTCCAGGATGGTTCAGTTGGTTCAGTTTGTGACTCTTCATTTCAGCTCAGGTCATGATCTCATGGTTTATGAGTTTGATTTACTGGCAGTGTGGAGCCTGCTTCAGATTCTCCTTCTCTTCCTCTCTCTCTACCCCTGCCCTGTTCACGTGCTCTCTATCAAAATAAATACACAAACTTAAAAAAATGAAAACATGAATTTCTTCTAACATGATTGATATATTAGGTATAATTTAAGTATAACACATATTCTGTGTCTACTTATGAACACTTTTGTTTATGTGAAATACAAGTGAATTTGGAGAAGTGCACCCAGCTGAACAGAGATTTGTAGGAATACATAAAACAAACACACATCACACATTTCAGACGTTCACTAACCAGCTCAGTTCATTGTGTTATGAGCTACATCCAGGCACATCTAATGTTATAACTTTTTATCTGCTTTCAGACAAAATCCGACTTCTACCAGTTTATAATAACTCACCAGCTGTACCCTTAGGTGTCCGCTTCCACAATCAAACTTCTAATATTTTGAAGGTAAGGTGTAGTATTTATTGGAACAGTATGGTGTTTCTTAACCACTTAATATATGCAAAACTGTGCTACTGAAATATATATTTATGTGTGTGTGTGTGTGTGTGTGTGTGTGTATGCATTTCTCTGATGAAGTTTTTGAGTTTTGTGCCTGTAATTTTATTTTTCCCCCATAAGTTCTGTGATGACTGATGTGTGATATTGTACAACACGGAGATGTTTAAGAACACTTGCAATGACAAAATAAAATACTCTATTTAAAAAATATATATATCTGTATAAAAAGTTAATTTAAGAACAAAAAAAGATGTTACTTTAAATGGGTGGAATATCATTATTTTTGAGAGATGAGGCATATGGGTAGTGTTAGCAGACTGTGACGTTCAGATAATGAAAGTGATAAACCATTCCAGACAGTCTATCTGCATGTCATTCAATGTTGTGATTCAAGCAAGACAAGTGTCCATTTAGAAGGAACACTCTCTCCCCTACAGATCCTGACAAAGCCTGATGCTGTCATCCAGACAACAAACGATTACTGAGAAACAGACAGAAGATGGGCTGACCATGGTTTAGAAGTGCACAAGGTCTGAAAATTAAGATAAATTGTTTTGAAAGTAATCTTTTGCTTGAAGTTTGAGGAGCTTTGCTACTGCGACCACCATCATCCCCAAAGGCGATTGTGAGAGCTAGATTTGAAAGCGTGCCAATACATACTTGTTCCCAGGAGAATAGGGTCAGTAAGCTTTTTGCACATGCCAGCCTATTGTTTTACCATTTCACATTTCTTTTCATAATAACCTTATAAGAAATCTTTTTATATGCCCTTTCTATAAGTGGAAAATGTGAGTCTCAGAGAACTGTATGTATTTGCCTGAATACATACAGTTAGTAAGTGACAGACCGAGATGCAAACCCCTTTATTTCTCCATAATTCTTAACACTTTCTATGAAATCAAGCTCAAAATCAAAGCAAAAAGTGGGGATAAGCTACCTACTTATATACTTACATGTTTATGCCTTTGTCAAGCTTCTGTTTCTTGTCTGGCACCCCCTCAGTCTCTTATCCTTGTTTGCCATTTCTATTTCTGTCATTTCATTACATATGAATATCTTGCCATTTACTTGTCTTTCTGCAAAATAGAGACATGTAGACAGATTTGAGAAAATAATGGTGAACTATTCATAATGCTTAGTATCCACAAGAGAAGTTTGGGAAAATGTCCTTGGGAAGGTAAGTTAATTTGTCTTCCTGAGGAATTGGCTGCTGGTTCTCATGGCTTTTCTTATGCTACCCAAAAGTATGGGGCCCGATATTATGTATAATTAGGGGAAGAAAAGAAGCACCAAAGATTAGTTTGTGACTTCTCAGCATGAGGAAAGCTGAGGTGATCTGACAGTACATCAAATTTGCATCTTGAGGATATAATTTTATTAGCAATGTGAGACAATCTCTCATATTTGCTACAAGTCAAAACAGCAATGAAAATTGAGCTTCTTTGCTTACCAACATTGCAGTGACCCCCTGCCCTCTGCCTTCTACTCACATTAAGCTAAAGAGATTTGATCTTCTCCTTATTACTAAAAGAAATGCAGTTTTAGAGAGAGAACTGAGGTAGCAGGGACATTCGAGGAGATAATGAATTCACTGATAAAGTCAATGGAACATCATCCAATAGTCTTAAAAGCTTTGTTTACAATTTTATATGAAGAATTGGGTATATACGTTGTTTGGAAAGCTAAAAATGTTACCTGGACATTATTTTAATAAAGATGTAGAAGAGCTGCAGACCGATCTCCACAGACTTATGTTGCATTTTTATCTTAGTGTTAGGCAATTTGAGTAACATTCAACAAATCTTACTTTAAGAAAGAAATTACCCAGTTTATCATTAGGCAGAGCTTTAAAAAAAATGTCGCAAACAAATATGAAACCTAAGTTAATGTCTATAGATGAAAATAACATGCATTAATCTAATGAAATGAACGAGGGAAGAGCATTGAGTAAATTAATGTATTATGAATCTGGTCAGACTATTTTTTGAAAGTTAATTTAATTATCTATTTTTTTTTTAACTACAGAAGTAGAAACTAATTGGGTTCATGTGGGAAATGCATGAAATTAATATACAAGTAAAGAAACACAGTCCTTTTAAATTTAATAAAATTGGGTAAGGAGACTATCTCACTGATAATAAATGACTGACCTGGTATTTGTTCATTATGTATCTCTGTTCCAGACTTTAGTCATGGGTGTCTGGCTGGGACAAACATTTGTGATTCATTTGTCAGGGAATCTTGTGTTTCAGGGTGCAGACGATGATAGTGGCTCTACTCTGTGTGCAATTGTGGCTATAAAGTCTCCTGGATGAGCAAATGCACCTCTAGTGCTATTTTCATTTGACTGCCTTCAACCTGTGGTCAGAGCTGCTGGTTTAGAGCCCATTTTTGTAGCTTACTTGACATTTCAATGCCTAGTGGGCCTAAAGTACTTGTTCAATTTTAACAGCGTCACATCTTTGTATTCCTACAACACAGTCCTGGCTATTTGTGAACATCCCCATGATGTCCAAGTAGGCATACCTCTCAGTTGGCACGTAAATGTCAGGACACCTTCAAGGTATTCTGTTTTCTTTATGAACAATTTCACAGCCCCCCTCTGGAGATGAACTGAAAGCTCAGCTCTGCCTGGAGAAGTTTAGGATAGCTCGGAGGTGAAAGATGATCTGGGGCGAGGCCCCAAATCCCCAAGGGCTATCACATGTGGCATTCATGAAGTTACCTCAAACTCATTAGACTGATAAAGTTGTTAAGCTTAGGGGCACCTGGGTGGCTTAGTCCGTTGAGCTTCAGCTTCTTACTAGCAGGAGTCAGTGATGCACCTTGTTGCAAGAGACTGCTGCATTTAATCAAAACCTGTTTCCGTGGACCTTCCTGAACAGAATGGTGGTTGTGGAGGGGTATTTCTTTACTTACAGGTTGTTTGTCTCTCGTTCCTCCCTTCAATTTCCCCTCTTCTTCTCCTATTTGGCTATGCTGTGTAAGGTCCTCATTTCATGTACTAGGCCATGCATTCCTCCCACATTCTTGCTTTGAATGCTATATTTTTTGCTATTTTAAAGAAATCAACCGGTGTTAAAGGCTATCTCCAGTCAGGATTCTCACTGCTGCTGCCCATTCTCAGCTCAAAGTCCTGCAGGCTCTTCTGACTCCGTGTGCCTCCATAGGGTTCGTTGAAGAATCCCCTCCTTATAATTCATCATCCCATAAGTTCAGCTTCTCATTGGCCATTCAAGCCAGGAGCTTCTTCCAACTCTCCCCTTTCTAAATTAATCACTGACACCTGTTGATGATATATTTGTTTAGTTTCTCTATTTGCAATTCCCTCCACACTCACACCCGAGGGGCTTCTTACCTTGCCTCGATTACTAGGACAGCCTTCCCTGCTGTCTCTGCCTTCAGCCTTGCTGGGGACATTTTGGCTACGTCTCTGCCTTCAGCCTTGCTGGGGACATTTTGGCTACTTGAGAACACAGTAAGCCCATCATCAAGGAACTTGTCCTGATGTAATATGTCCACTGGGGCGTGGAAAGGGAACACCTCAGGCCTCTAGTGTTGATCTATCTGTGATTCAAGGTCTCACTGGGGGTGGAGGCAAGGGGAGGTGAGGGGCATCTGAGCCATAGTTTTGCTAAGGCCTTCAGCCTAGAAGTCCAGCTGTATTTTCTGCCTCAAGGAAACAAGATCCTGGCTATACTGCTTCTGAAAAGGAGAGGTAAGTCTTGGGTCTTCAGGATCATGGCCAGTGTTACTTTAATGCTGGCAAGAGTGAAATCAGAAACAGAGCATGTTCTTAGAGCTAGAACAAATAGGGAAGACAATACCTGCAAAAGGCAAGTTATTAAGTCGGGGGGCCATCTGAGAGCTATCAGGAAGTTTTATTTCAGTTTCTTAAATCACCTACTTAACTTTGGTGCCTGAAATTCCACATAACAACTATTCCTTCTAGCCCAATGTACTATTTTCTGCAAAAAACTTTTTTTTTCAGAAAGGCAATATATATCAATTACAGTTGACCCTTGAACAGCATAATTTTGAACTGTGCAGGTCAAGTTCTACACAGACTATTTTGATAAATAACTAAAGTACTGTAAATGTGTTTTCCCTTTCTTACAATTTTCTTAATAGCATTTTCTTTCCTCTAGCTTACTTTGTTGTTAGAATACAGTGTATAATGCATATAACATACAAAATATGTGTTAATCAACTTTGTTATCAATAAGGCCTCTGGTCAGCTGTAGGTTATTAGTAGTTAAGTTTTTGGGGAGTCAGAAGTTATGCATGGATTTTCAACAGCAGCAGGGGATTGGTACCCCTAACACTCATGTTGTTTAAAGATGAACTATCTATATCATTAATTATTCATCATCTGTTCCTCCTTTCTTCTTTCCCTCCTTTATCCCTTCCTTCCCTCCCTTCCTTCTTTCTTTTCTTCTTTTGCATCTAGCTTTTTTTTTCCACTTACCATAATGGTTACATGGTTCATCCACATAGTAGCATGTATCAATATTTCATTCTTTTGATATGGCAAAGTAATATTCCATCATATGTTTATACCATGTTTTGCTTATCTACTCATCAGTTGATGAACATCAGGGCTGTTTCCACTCTTTGCTATTATAATTAATGCTGTCATAAAGATTCATGTACAAGTTTCTGTGTAGACATTATGTTTTCATTTATTTTGAGTATATACCTGGAAGTGTAATCGATGGGTCCTATGGTGGCAACTTTGTTTTTAACATTTTAAGGAACTATCAACCTGTTTTCTAATGTGGCCACACCATATTACAATCCTACTAGCAGTGTATATGGATTTCAACCTCTTCACATAGTCACCGAAACTTTATTTATTTATTTATTATTTATTTATTTATTTATTTATTTATTTATTTATTGTCTTTTTGATTATAGCCATCCTAGTGGATGTTTTATCTTCTATATTGGCTATTAATCACCGCTGTGGTCCTAGAATCTAAATCTTCATTTTTCTTCTGTTTTCTGATACAATCAAGTATCCTCTTAAAGAAGTTATATTCCAAGTCCTCTTGATGGATTTACAGAGACTCTCATATAAAGGGAAACTTAATAATAATACCAAGCATTTGCTGAACACTCATCATGGGCCTGGCCATCCTCTAAACATGTATTATATCTTTACAACTACTCTGTCCTGTCCATCCTGACAGGAAAAATGTGACCATAGCGATCTACTATTTTGAAAAGTTACTGAACAAAACATAACTATTTTAAAAGCTATTTGCAAACCTATGTCTTCACCTGTCTTGGTTTTCCCAAATATGTTGTTTCATTTCTCCCATGAATGTCCTTCAAAGATTTCCTATTACAGAGGAAATTATATTTTTCAGAAGCCTTTAGCACACTGTAAGAGCACCTGACAAGTTCATTAAGCTCACAGAACCCCACCGGGAGAGCAAAGGAGAAAGCAGGATGCTTTAATGCACCACTCAAGCTTTCTGCAAGTCGGTTCACTCCATGTGCCCTCTAATCAACGGGTTTCTCAATAAAGTGGGGGGAGGGGGCGTTACTGAGGAACAAGAGATAGAGTTTGATTGATAAAGTAGTTTGAGGGTTGTGCCACCCAAGGTAGAAAAAAAAAAAAAACAAAACTCATGAACTGAGGGTGAAGGAGTCACTTGCCCCATTAATGCGAACAGATTATTTTCACTCCTGAAGGTTGCACACAGGGAATAATCATCCAGAAAGAGTTTCTCATTTTATACTTTTCTTCTATAAATGCTCAAAAGCCAATATGTACAGAACTATTAAGCAAAATGCCACAATGGGGTTCATAGTTTGTAATTTTCAAAAACAACAACCAAAGGCTGCTGTACCTCATAAATTATGCAGTAAGAGGTTTTGAGTAAGATGGAAAAACAGGAGTAAAACCTACACTCCCAGCAGGCAAAATATTGCTTGACATTTTTAATAATAATGAAACATAAGGCCACAGTGGGGCCAAGCTAAAATGCATTTTCATGTCAAAGAATAGGTTCTATTTAATTTGTTTAGCCTTCTTTCTTAGCTATTCTCTTTCCTTTGGAATAACTTCAAGGTTATGAAGAATATAATAAATGTCTAAGTAGTTGAAAGGAGGTATGAACACAGATGAAAACAGCTGATTTTCTAACCAGATACTGGAAGGTGAGAAATCTGCATGCAAGAAGTGACTTCTCTCCTTTGCTTCTTGAATGCAGTTATGTTTCATTTTTAGAAGGCAAAAAAAGGAAACCAAAGTATTGGCCAGCTCGTGCTTATGTGATACATATATATATATATTCCTGACCGTGCATACATTTAAGGATGCTGTTTCTTGTCCTGAGGAGACTTACCTAATTGTCACATTTTTGGCCTTTCCTCAGGAGAAATGCTATGGTAACAATACCCTAAAGTTTGACACCAAATGTTTTATCCCCCCCCCCCCCATTGTTCTTCCTTTTCCTCATTAGGAGAGAGAAGTTGGAGCCCTGATTTATAGTGAAATTGGGTTTTGCAGGTTCTGATTGAGTAATGAGAGAACACATTATATAAATTTTGGTTAGTCTGAAAAGCTGTAAGGATATTGGAGAACAAAACAATTAAAGGAAAAAAATATTATAATTAAAAAAAGTCATTCCTTTCTATTTTATGATTGGTTTTTATTTCTCATGAAGTAAATTGAAAAGTTTTTTTTTAATGTCTGATACATCAATCTATAGATTTTTCCTCTTTTTAATTAATGCTGTGAATCTTCCTTAATTGAGAAAAGGCTTTGAAAGAAACTAATTTATGTTTCAAATATCATTTTAAGTTACGAGGAAAGCATCTTGTGGGCCTGCGGCTAAATGATTCAGTTGCTTGTCACAATGTGTGGATGAGAAAGAACTGAGTTTTTCAAGAGCTTACACTTTACACAAAAATATTTTCCAAGATTTGGATTTTGTTGAACTGACCTTTAATGCACAGAAGAGATGTTTGAATACCATTTGGAGACATGTGGGGTCTGAGCTCTGTATTTGTCTGGATCTGTTCACTTTGCTATGGCCCCTGCTAAGGTGCTAAGGTGAGAACTATTTCTCCAGGGCAAGGCAAACTGTGCCCAAGTGCCTGACATTTACTAGGAACTCAAATATTTGAAAGAGGATATGTGTTATAGCACGAGTAAATGGATGACATTAAATTATAGTCAAACCTGTATGATTTTTTTTTGAACAACAGTATTTATTTGCATGTTATGATGGCATTGGTGGAGAATTACATAGTTGGATACTCACAGTTAGTGAACTATAGGGTATTGGACCACAGCTCATTTACAGAATTTGAGTTGGCCCATGAATAAATTAATCTAACATGGTAGCCTAGGTATCGCTTGTTTTGTTGCAAACTTAGGTGGAATCATTCTTAATTTCCCAGTGCTATCCTTTTTCTTTCCCTCATGGACCTCCACTATTGTGTTTTTCCCCTCCTAGTGATTCCCATATAGCTGGGGTTCCAATGCTTACTCTTTCTCTATTTTATTGTGTTATTTTGATAGACCACCTCATCTCTCCTCACTGAAGTTGTTCATTTATAAGAGGAGATATACAGACACCTACTTCTTAGTGTTATGAAGTTTTAATACAGTAGCATATGTCTTCTACTGGGTACATAGAAACTTGTAGCAAAAATAAGTTACCTTTGCAGCAGCAGAAACACAAGCACCGGTGTCAGAGGGGAGTGGTGATATACTGAAAGGGAAATGCCTTGACTGAGTATAATTATATACCTATTACAAAATATTTTTGGTGAGGGAAACCATAAACTTCAGCACAACCTCACATTGTTGGCTGTTTCTTCTATATCAGTATTGTAGTAGAATATTATTCCATAAGAAAGTAATATATTTTGACATGATCATGTCAAACCTTTCTTGACAAAATGTAAATCTCTTAATATAAAGAGATTGGAAAATATTACTAAATATCTGTTACCCATGCTCCATTATGAAGATCTCCCAGACTATAAGATGCACTCATTTTTTTTTTTTTTTCAGTTGTGCTTTGATTATTTATACTTGGGGGAGGGGGATAAGCTTTTTCAAAAAGTCTATTAGGATAAAGTTAGTGTCTGTATCAGAAATGGTCACCAAAGCCAATTTTTAAAAATATTTTAAAGCTAAGTTATTAATATTTTTAAAGTATGGAAAGAACTGTTAGAAAAGTAATTTATAATTCATTTTGAGTTCTGAAATGGGGAAAAGGAGATTGCATGTGGCTCAAATATCTGCCTGATAACATGATCAGTTTTGTAGTTTGTTGCTTTTTAATCCACCAAAAATAATTTTACAATGCAACAATTTTAGACAGCTTCTTTGTTGCATTTTTTTGCTTTCTACTTCTTTAGGCTACAATGCCTCACTCTTTAGTACCAAGACTTCACTTGCTGAACTCTATAGGAAAGCGCTATTAACAAAGCGTCCCCAAAACAGCAGTCTCTGCCTATGAAGTTCACTGATAACTACTTGCAGATTCACAGCTCTATGTGGTCACTTGACCTATCCCTATCCAGCGTTGTATTCTGTTCTTAAGAAAATTCTTTCTTTCTTCATCTACCTTAATTTCATGTTCAATTTTAAATAATTCAAGAATTTGGGGCTGTCACAGTCAATGGAATTTAAAGTGTACAATGTAATGATTTGGTAAACGAATACATTATGAAAGGATTCCCATTATCAAGTTAATTAATATATCTATCACCCTATATATTTATGTTTGTTTGTTTGTTTGTTTGCTTGTGTGTTTCTTGGCTTGTTTTTAGTTTCATTTTTTTTTTTTTATTTTTTGGTGAAATACTTCTACTTTCTTAGCAAATTTCAATTATACAATACAGTATTATCAGCTCGGGTCATGATGTTATCCATTAGGCCCTCAAACTTTATTCATCTTACAAGAGAAAGTCTGTCTATTTTACCAGCTTCCCCTCCTTTCCCCCACCCCCTAGCTCCTGGCAACCATCCTACTCTGTTTCTATGAGTTTATTTTTTTTTCCATTTTTAAAAAGATTTCATACATAGGAATGATACCATGCAATATTTTCTTTACCTGTCTGGCTTATTTCACTTAGCATAATGTACTGTAGGTTCATCTATCTTATTGCAAATGGAAGATTTTCCCTCTTTTATAAGGCTGAATAATAGTCAATTGTGTATATATACCTCTCATTTTCTTTATCCATTCATCTGTTGATGAATGCTTCCATTGTTTTTATACCTTGGCTATTGTGAATAATGCTGTATTAAACATGGTAGTGAAGATATCTCTTTGAGATAGTGATTGTGTTTCTTTTGGATATACAACTAGAAGTGGGAATGTTGGATCATATACTACCTATATTTTTAATTTTTCAGAGGATCTCCATACTGTTTTCCATTCTTGCGAACAGCGAACATGGGCTCACCTTTCTCCACGTTCTCATCAACATCTGTTATCTGTTGTCTATTTAGTAATAGATACCCTAATAGGTGTGAGGTGGTTTGTCAGTGTGGTTTTGATTTTCATTTCCCTGATGATTAGTATTTTAAGCACCTTTTCTTTTCTTTTCTTTTCTTTTCTTTCTTTCTTTCTTTCTTTCTTTCTTTCTTTCTTCCTTCCTTCCTTCCTTCCTTCCTTCCTTCCTTCCTTCCTTTTTTTTTTTTTTGTTTATTGTTTTGAGAGAGAGAGAGAGACAGAAAGAACATGGGCGAGCATGAGTGAACGAGGGACAGAGAGAGAGAGGGAGAGAGAGGATCCCAAGCCAGCCCTGCATTGTCAGCACAGAGCCCATCACCAAGCTTGATCCCACAACCCTGGGATCATGACTTGAGCTGAAATCAAGAGTCAGATGCTTAACCGAATGAGACACCCAGGCACCCCTTGAACACATTTTCACGTATCTTTGGCTATTTTTATGTCTTCTTTGAAAAAATGTCAATTCAGTTTCTTTGGCCTTTTTCTACTTGGGTTATTTAATTTTTGCTATTGCATTGTATGAATTCCTTGTGTATTTTAGATATTAATACCTCATCAGATATGTGGCCTGCAAATATTTTCTCCCATTCTCCTTTTATTTTGTTGATGGTTTCCTTTACTATGAAGAAAGTTTTTAGTTCGATGCAGCTCTACTTATTTATTCTTGTTTGTGTAATCTTTTCTTTTGGTGTCATAGGCAAAAAAATCTTTGCGAACATTAATTTCAAGGAGCTACCCCTATGTTTTCTTCTAGTTTTATAGTTTCAGGTACTACATTGAAGACTTTAATCCATTTTGAGCTGATTTGTTTGTATGGTATAATGTAGGTTCATTTTAATTCTTATGTATGTGGATATCAGTTTTCCCTGTAACATTTGTCAAAAAAAACAAAAAAACAAAAAACACTATCCTTTCTCCATTGTGCAGTCTTGGATCCTTTTTCAAAAAATAATTGATTATATATATGCATGGGCTTATTTCTGGGATCTCAATTCTTCTCTCTTGGTCAGTGTGTCTGTTTTTTGTTTTTTTGTTTTTCCTCATTGGTCAGTATGTCTGTTATGAACACAGTTCATATTAGTTCATATAAGTTTTCATTATTATAAACTTATACTTTAAAGGCAGGAATTGTTATGCCTCCAGTTTTGTTCTTCTCAAAATTGCATTACTTATTCAAGCTTTTTTTCTGCTTCTGCACAAATTTTAGGATTGTTTCTTCTATTTCTGTAAAAATATCATAGGAATTTTTATAGTGATTGCATTGAATCTATATATCACTTTAGGTAGTAGGAACATTTTAACAATGTTAATTATTTCAGTCTCTTAATATGGAATATCTTTCTATTTATGTGTCTTTTAATTTTTTTTCATTAATGTTTTATACATTTCAGTGATTAGAACTTTCACCTCCTTGGCTAAGTCTATTCCTAGGTATTTTATTATTTTTGTTGCTTTATAAATGGGATTGTTTTCTTAATTTCTATTTCTGATAGTTCATTGTTAATGGATACAAATACAACTTATTTTTGTAATTAATTTTGTTCCCTACAACTTTTGTTTTAATTTTTTTAATGTTATTTTTTAAGAGGTGGAGAGACAGAGTGTGAGTGGGGAAGGGGCAGAGAGAGAGAGGGAGAATCAGAATCCGAAGCAGGCTCCAGGCCCTGAGATGTCAGCACAGAGCCAGATGAGGGGCTCAAACCTACCAGCCGTGAGATCATGACCTGAGCCGAAGTCTGATACTTAAACTGACTGAGCCACCCAGGTGCCCTGTTCCCTACAACTTTACTAAGTTTTTTGTTAGTTCAAACAGTATCTTGGTAAAGTTTTTTGTGTTTTTTTTATATAAAATATTATGTTTTCTGTACACAGAGGTAATTTTACTTCTACCTTTGTGAATTAGAGGGTTTTTATTTTTTTCTTGCCTACTTTCTGCCTAGGATTGCTAGTACTCTGTTGAATAAAAGTGGTGAGAGTAGGTATCCTTGTCTTATTCCTGATCTTAGAAGAAATGTTTTTAGCTTATCACTGTAATATTAGTATAATTAGTATAATATTAGCTGTGTGTTTTCATAAATGTCCTTTATTATGTTGAGGTTATACAGTGAGCTTAGGTGTGAAGCCATGAGGATTGTTCCTGCACCCATTTAAAAACTATTTCTTTGTTTGCCATAATCCTGTGGAACTCATAATTATAGGTCCCATTAGTTATCACAGATAAGTGATTTGGGGGCTCATCCCTTGGGTAACAGCTGTAAACATTGGGCCATTCCTTCCAGGGAAATGCTGTCAACTTTATTTTATTGTTGAAATAAGCTAGAGAAAGAAGTTGGGGGTACTGACCACCAGCTCTTTTGGGTTCCAGAGAGGATCACAATTAGTGCAGAGATACATGCTAATTAGATGTTAGACCCTGAGGCAGTTTGTAAAGTACATAGTCAATCTCCTTTCAGGAAAAGAATGGAGATTCTTTTTCCCCCCTGCTTCCTTGACGCTAAGCCCTGGGAGGAATTAGCCATAGTGAATATGCCCTGTTAACAGTGCTACTCCCCTTGCTATAGTCTAATGAATGCAAGCTCCATTGGCTATTAGAGGTAGATAATATAGTGGTCTCATCCCATGGGTAGTCACCTTAAAAGTTGGGGTGGCACAAGTGTGAGCCATATCCTTTGCTCCTCAGCAAGGTGCTGGAAGTTGGGTGTTCCTTCCTGGCTGTATGGTGCTATGCCAAGGGTGGCGTTTATGGTGAGAGTGTGTCTCAGCCTCAGCTACTTGTTTCTATTTGGGCATTATCTCAGTCTTTTTCGTGTAAGACTCACTCAACCTACGTCTGGATTTCTCTCAGAGATAATAACTTCATGTGTAGGTGCATATTTGGCATTTTAGTGGGAGGAGGGAAATTCAGGTGTCTTGTAAGTCACCATCTTGATCTGAAGTCTCAGTGGTTCCCAACATATCTATTTATTAGTTGAAAGCAGAGTCAGAATTCTAAGAATGAACACTTTCTTAGGACACTTGCAACTTCTTTATGCATGAGCCAGTAGGAAAATGTACTTTGCCTGGTTCATTTTTTTTTTTTACGCATATAGTGGTTTTTATTTATTTATTTTTTTAATATGAAATTTATTGTCAAATTGGTTTCCATACAACACCCAGTGCTCATCCCAACAGATGCCCTCCTCAATGCCCATCACCCACTGGCCCCTCCCCCCAGCCCCCATCAATCCTCAGTTTATTCTCAGTTTTTAAGAGTCTCTTGTGGTTTGCCTCCTTCCCTCTCTGTAACTTTTTTTTCCCCTTCCCCTCCTCCATGGTCTTCTATTAAGTTTCTCAGGATCTACATAGAGTGAAAACATATGGTATCTGTCTTTCTCTGTATGACTTATTTCACTTAGCATAACACTCTCCAGTTCCATCTACGTTGCTACAAAAGGCCATATTTCATTATTTCTCATTGCCAAGTAGTATTCCATTGTGTATATAAACCACAATTTCTTTATCCATTCATCAGTTGATGGACATTTAGGCTCTTTCCATCATTTGGCTATTGTTGAAAGTGCTGCTATAAACACTGGTGTACAAGTGCCCCTATGCATCAGCACTCCTGTATCCCTTGGGTAAATTCCTAGCAGTGCTATTGCTGGGTCATAGGGTAGATCTATTTTTAAGTTTTTGAGGAACCTCCACACTGTTTTCCAGAGCAGCTGCGGCCTGATTCATTTTTTAATACGTGTGGATGTGCATAATGTTTTTCCTGTTAAGTTTAAAAGTTTACTTACTTACTTACTTACTTACTTACTTATTTATTTATTTATTTATTTATTTATTTATTTATTTATTGAGAGAGAGAGAGAGAGAGAGAGAGAGAGAGAGAGAGAGAGAGAATATCCCAAGCAGGCTCCACAGGGCTTGAACCCATGAACCCTGAGATCATGACCTGAGCTGAAATTAGGAGTTGGGTGCTTAACCAGCTGAGTCACCCAGGTGCCCCTCCTGTTAATTTTATGCCATATGGAGATAGAGTGACCAATAATATCCCCCTCAGGTACCTTTTCTTGTGCAACTTTCTAGTTAGGAGTGGAAGGGGACTGTCACAGGGGGAATAAATACATAAAGTATTTTCTACAATAAAGAAGTAGACAACTAAGGGAATTTCAGATCAAGGAAAATGCTCTGTAGAAAATAAAATCATGACCATGTGAGAGAGGCTTACCATGGATGCAATTTTGTAATGAATGATCAGAGAAATCTCTGAAAAGTTTACAAACATATTTGTCCTATCTTGTGTCCTATCTTGTAAATAATGCCTCAGCTCCCTAATATTCCCAAAGCATCTGCACCATCACCAGCGGTAACAATCAGGCAAGACTCAGGAAAATATTAATGATACCATTTTTGCCTATAACTTGTTAAGGAAATGATTGAAACTTCTCTGTTTTATATCAAAATATTCTTGTGAGAGAGTAGTCATAAAATCATGAAATTATATTACACAGAGAAAAATCTTGGGAAACTCATGTGCTTTAGAAGACCTAATGAAGAAAGGCAATGACTCTGTCCATGAAAAGGGGGAAAAATGACTAAGAGAAAATAAGTGAAGAAAAATGGGAATCTCCAGCAAAAGTTTCCCTTCAAATCTGAAAATATTGGAGAGTTTCTTGAACAGCCTATGTCTCTGAAGGAGAGCAAGCAGCTAAGCACTGTATTGTTTGGGTGTGTGGGATGGAAACAACAAAGATACTGAAGGCATAGCAATCTGAGGTGCACCCAGCACCAAAGAGAAAAGGAGCATGCTTTGAGGTATGGCTGCAGGGTTATTCTGTTGGCCCACATTTCTTAGTACCATGTTAGACTTTATGGAAAATAAAAAGGTCTCAAGTTCATAAAAAAACAAAGGAATAAAGCATCGATTTTTGTGTGTTTGGTTAATCACTTTTACTGACTTACCATCATAGGAAAAACTCAGAATCTATAATTAGTCTTTGAAATTATTTGGTATTTGTTTTATTAAAAATTTTAAGTTAACTATACCTATTGCAATGGTAAACACACTTCATATATCTGCTATAGGGAAATTCATCAATCAGAAATATTGCCATATAACTAATTTCCTTGGGGGTTCAACAAGGATGCCAACAAGGATGCAGAAACTACACTTGGCTCTACAAAATACTGTGTCTATGAAACCAGTGGCTATATCCCATACTTCTTTTTACACTAGATGTTATTTCAAGTATCAAGTAGAGAGACATTTACAGAAGAGTTCTTTTACTGAAAAATAATAAAAGATTCAGAACAGTAGGCCATCTACTTCATGAAGACAGGGACGATGTCTACATTTTTTTTCCTGCTATGTCTACAAGACTTGGCACATAATAAGTAATTAATACACACTTGTTGAGTGAATGAATGTATCAAGGAATAAATGAATTGAAATAGGTATTGTTAACCAGTGGAAGAAAAGCCTGATAAAACTGTGGTAGCTGAAGAGTTTGACCTGTGGGAGATTGTTAGATATATTATGTGTGCCCTTGAGAGGTTAATCTAGGAATAGTGGTTAAGTTTTAGGCAAAGTTCAACCTAACGGAGAATGTGCTATTGTAATTGCTGGTTTAGTGCAGCTTCTGCTAATATATAGCCTTTCTGAATATGTGTCCATGTGTACTAGTTAACTCTCCAGCAGATTTTTTGTCCAAAAGTAGTGTTTTAATAAATGTTTGCATAAATTCGTATGTAAATCATTATTAGAACTGATCAACTGTATGGAAATAGTGATCTTCTTGTCATTGTAGTTGTTCTAGAATTGCCCAAATGATTATGTAGCAAGAATGAAAGCATAAATAGAGGCTGGATTATATAACATGCAATATCTGTCTGTCTAAACTAACCTTGATCCTTTAGCACTACCTTAAATTAGAGCATGTGGTTTTTTTGCACACGAACTACTTCATTATCAAATTGTTAAAGAAATCTACCTTTCAAGAATTTATCCAAGGAGGTATGATTTCTTGATCTATGGTGAAGAGAGAGAGCTAAATACTCTGCTGCAGCCAAGTGGAGGAGGGAGTCATTGTTACACTGGAACTGAATCTCAGTCTTCTCCTTTATTCTTTCTAGATCACCTTCATCTTGACAGCAGTCTCATCACCTTGATTTCTAGATTCAGGTTTCTCAGGCCAATAATAGAATCCTCACTTGAGAGCATAACTTAATAAAAGGTTTTCCCTAAATGAGGTAATGTTGTGAGGCTTCTGCAGGAAATTCACCATGGGAGCAGGGCCATAATCAATAGAATTCATATTATTAAAAGTTCCATAAATGTTGATCTTAAAGATCATCTGGAAGCTAAGTGTTGCCCTGAGGTCCATACAGTATGTGTATATGGGAGCTATCATTTTGGACAAATCAGCGAGGCTGAAAGAGAGCTATAATGGTTGTGTCCTTGGTGTATGTCATCCTTTCAGGAGGGCTTTTTATTTGTGTGACAAAGTCACATTAATTGGATTTTTTCCTAGGTGGAAATATTTTAAAATTGGAAGACATCCCTACAGCAAGGTCTCCCTTTCTAGTCAGAAGAGATTCTCTGACTTAGAACAATCCCTGCTGATGATCCTTGATCTGCCTGGTAATGATTGTGTATCATTTGGACAATTGTAGGTAGCTGACTTTTCTTTTGAACTCCTGAATACACACATAAACAGGTACAAATGCAATATCAACTATTACCTTTTATTCTTAACCTAAATTTTTCTTGGATTTTGGAATACACTAAAGATAAAACTTTACACAATGCAATGAGTACAGAAAAATAGATCAGTAAAGAATAAAAATAGTTAAGGCATCAAAGTAGATTCTCTAAATAACACAGGTGCAATGGAACTTTCCAAGAAAGACTCTCATGAAACACTATGCTAAATATTATAAATAATATTACAGTTTTCTCTTTAGCAGAATGAGTCAGAGAAGTAATAACTGGTCAGTTTTATATATCTCTTTATTTTATGCAATAGTCATCACATTAAAGGTATATTCTTCAGGTATTATATTATTTCCATACCACATAATAGTCAAGTGACATTCCAGGGTTAGTTATTCAGTGAGCTCTTGACTGAAACAAGAGTAGTGATTTTTAAGCTCTTTGGGTTCTAAAGCCACAGTGGATATATCCATTTTGGTAAAAATTCACTGGTTGCTTCTAAGAATTTTCAGATCCTTTCATTTTATCCTTTGACTCCTTGCTAAGGACCCTCTTTTACCTGAGTCATTTCCAAGTTCAGTGGTTGAGAGTAGTTGTTTCTTGGTCCAACCAATGCAATTTTAAGAGTTTAGTGTAGAAAAAAAATAATTTAAAAAATGGAGCCAGAGAGGATTGGATTCAGATATATTGTGTATGTGTGTGGAGGCTATTTGCAAAATGAAATGTGAATGGCATCCTGAAAACATCTGTCAAGCTTATGCTCTTGTTCCAGAAGTTTTGGAAAGTAACTGTAGAATGAGAAATGAAGCATCCTTTTGCTGATATCTTGGGGTCAGCTTTCCTGCATGCAGCTCTGTGGGCCAGCTCTGGCCTTTGACGAAGCTTTCATCAAAGGCAAAGAGAAGGACAGCACATTAATTTTTCATAAAGCCAATTTTAGGGATCCTCTATATTATGAAAGAATGTTCTTCCCGTGTTTGGTCGATGGTTTCTCCAATGGCAACCCCTAGTAAAATGTAAACATCTACTATAATCGAGGATAGATTTATTTTATCACATTACCCGTTTTAAATTCCAAGTTGTATAACATGAGAGATGTGTTATTTAGAATCTATGATTTTCAGTTTTATTATCTGTAAAATGAGGATGATAATAGTAGTATAGTTGACCCTTGAACAATATGGGTTTGGACTGCACGGGTCCATTTAAACCCATTTTTTTGAAAATGTTTATGTTTTTAATGTTTTTATTTATTTTTGAAGGAAAGAGAGAGACAGAGCATGAGCAGGGGAGGAGCAGAGAGAGAGGGAGACACAGAATTCGAAGCAGGCTCCAGGCTCTAAGCTGTCAGCACAGAGCCTGATGTGGGGCTCGAACTCACAGACTGTGAGATCATGACCTGAGCTGAAGCCAGATGCTCAACTGACTGAATCACCCAGGTGCCCCAAAAATGTTTATTTATTTTTGAGAGAGAAAAAGAGAGGCAGATAGAGAATCCCAAGCAGGTTCTCCGCTGTCAGCACAGAGTCTGACGAGGGGCTTGAACTCACCAACAGTGAGATCATGACCTGAGCCAAAATCAAAAATCAGATGCTTAACCAGCTGGGCCACTCAGGTGCCCCAGATTGTTTTTTTCTGCAAAAAGCCTTATTGTTTCCATGTGGTCTATGGCCTGAAAGACAGCTTCATGGTGATTTAAAAGCTGCCTAATGGCTACAGGCATAGGTTCAGGCAGAAGCTCTGACACCTGGGGGATGCCAGAGGGGCCCCTTAAGGGCTGCTGGGCTTTGGGGATTCCTAGGTAAGCTTGACAGTGAGCCTTTCGAAGATATACTCGCCAAGCCTAGGCTGGGGGGTCAGCAAGACTGCAGAGGTGTCAAGTGGTCCTAATCTTCTTGATTAGTTTCTCCTCCTCATCTAGGGAATTGTTCTCCGGGAAGTCACAGGGATGTGCGTCTGTACCAATGAAACCCAGGCCATACAGACCCAAAAGGGCCTGATTTAGGTTCTTTCCCATTACTATGGCAGCTTCTATGGAGTCCAGGGTTTTAGTCCACTCATCTTGGGACACCTTCTGCACATCCTAGAAGAGGGCATGGCTATCAGGATGATTTTGCATCTTTAAGAGACTCTGGCACCCTTGCACTTCTCCCACCTCCAGAAAGATGTGACCCAGATCTCTGGACCCAATTGTTGCAGTAGAAATAAAATCCCAGAGAAAGGTAGGTGTAGGAAGTGTGAAGATGCATGTTGACTAGGGAGTTGACAGCAACTCCACCTCAGTGGAATAATTCTGAGGAATCTGGGAGGTCACAATTGATCAGCAATAGCAGCTAACCTCAAATAATGGTGCTTGCTGGTCCAGGAAGCAGAGGATGGCTGATATCATGGTTCCCAAGATTGCGACTGGAAAAGAGGTTATAGGGAGGTTGGAGGATAGAAGAAGGGGCATCCCTGCGGTCTGTTAGTTCTAAACACTGTTGAAGCAAGAGAAAGATCACCAGGCCACTGGGTGCATTGCATATAAGCTGAGTTTTTACAGTACAGTGCCATAAATGTATTTTCTTTTCCTTTGATTTTCTTAGTAGTATTTTCTTTTATCTAGCTTATTCCATTATAAGAATACAGTATATAATGCATATAAAACATAAAAAAATATGTGTTGATTGACTTTAATGTTACTGCTAAGGCTTCTGGTCAATCGTAGCCTGTTAGTAGTTAAGTTTCTGGGGAGTCAAAAGTTACACACAGATTTTCGACTGCATGAGAGGTCAGAATCTCTAATCCCCTCCAACATTGTTCAACTGTACCTTCTTAGGATTACTACATGGATTTTGTGGCACCATAACATGATCAGAATTTGGAAAAGGTCTTACTCTGTTCCTGGCTAACAATAAGGACTCAGAAATTGTAATTATTTCTATTAGCCTCCCCAGAATCTTTCTAGCACATGTGATTTCCTAGAATTTGAAAGGATTTAATTTTCTTCTCCAAAACTCTTACTTTGTGTATCACTCTGATAATGTCCCATTTCTTGATTACCAAGAAGGGCTGGTTGGTTTGACCAGGGTATGGTTGGGGAGACTTAAGGACACTGGTTTGGTGTTAGAAGGCTGGAGTTACCATCCTAGCCTCATGATTTTCAAGCTCTATGTCTTGAGTGTCAGTTAACTTCTCTAAGCCTTAGATGCTTTCTGTAAAGTCCATAACCAGACCTACCTCAGTAGGCTTTCAAAATGACTAAATGAGGTGCCCCCCAAATGTTCCTAGTGTGTTTCCCATCACATGGTAGGTATTCATTACATGTTAGCCTGAATCAGGGGACAGAAGGAAACAGAAGGAATTCCCCATATGTCATGTTTTCTATTTGATAATGGGGACACCTCTTTGAATAGTTAATAACTTTCCCTTTAAAACTTAAGGTACTTGTTATTTACTACCAATGTTGGTAATTTACTACCAATGTTAGTTATCTTAAGGTCTCGATTTTCTCTATAATTACATGTGAAACTAGAGTTAAACCCTGAGGGAGGGAGTGGTGAGGATGTCAAGACCCTTCAAATACCACAGTCCCCTGTGCAAGGGAAGAACATCTTTCCTTGGTGCAGAGGAGAGGTCTGGTCTTCTAGTGGAGTTTCTGGAATTTATGAGTTGTTGTCTGATTACTCTGGTGAGTTGGGTTGTCTTATTTGTGAGGCTACAGATTCTAAATGAGAACTCCTACAAATAGTCGACACCCACATTTCCCAAGAATGGAACATACATCCCAAGAAATTACAAAATGGACCCATTCCCTGTGGCACTACATGATGTCGCCCTCAGGAGAGTCAGAAGTTCCAAGCTCCAGTATTAACTCAATCAGGGGCTCAGGTTTGGACTGTGTGCAAACCAGTGATCCCCACTTGATTGTTTTGTTGTTGTTGTTGTTGTTGTTGTTGTTGTTGTTCTTATTCTTAAAGGGTAAGGCTAGGTGTACCTGGCTGGCTCAGTCAATACAGCATGTGACTCTTGATCTTGAGGTTTTGAGTTCAAGCCCCACTTTGGGTATAGAGGTTACTTAAAAATAAAATCTTGGGCGCCTGGGTGGCGCAGTCGGTTAAGCGTCCGACTTCAACCAGGTCACGATCTCGCGGTCTGTGAGTTTGAGCCCCGCGTCAGGCCCTGGGCTGATGGCTCAGAGCCTGGAGCCTGTTTCCGATTCTGTGTCTCCCTCTCTCTCTGCCCCTCCCCCATTCATGCTCTGTCTCTCTCTGTCCCAAAAATAAATAAACGTTGAAAAAAAAAATTAAAAAAAAATAAAATAAAATCTTATAGAATGATGCCCTAAGTCTTTCTTCAACTTTGATGTCTTTGTCTCTATGAATATACATTCATCTACTTTTTCCCCCCATAAAATCACCAGATAATGCTTTAAATTTTACTGGTGTGATGTCTACATCGCTACCATACCAGCACAGGCAAGTTTAAAAGACCCATTTGATTTGTTTCCCCATGAACATCCAGTAATTATTCTCTAAGTCTTATCTTTTCTAACCCAAGCTTGCTGTCTGCAGGAGGAAAAATAATAATTAAATATAAGGAGGAAAGATGAAACTACTGTGAAATTTTAATTATGTTTGAGGGATTACCTATCATTTTATATTCTTCCTTTTATGCCTTCTGATTTATTATTTTTCTACAATAAACTGATACTTGTTTTATAAGTTAAAGGTCAAAATGAATAAAAATTGTTAGTGTTCTAGCATCATTTTTCTTATTGGTCTCACTGCTGTTTTCTTACATTTTTTTATCATTAATGTTTTATCTTATTTACTTCCATATGATATTAGTCATCTTCAGTTAGATTGTAAGCTCCTTTAAGACAGGACCATTGCTAGAAAAAAAAAATATCCGTGACATATTCATTGCTCATTTTTTTTTCATTTCTTTGTAAATGAAAGAGAATGTAGTTTAAACTTTTAGAGTAAAATCTTTTTAGATTTTTGAGCTACTTTTAACTTAGAAATTTCTCTCTGCCTTAATTCTGTTCCACCTTTTTATTCATGTTTTCATGATTCCCAATTTTTTAGCAGTTTCTCAAATATTGAAGATTCTCTGTTCATCCCAGACAAAATGTAAATAAATGTCAATGGACAGGGATGAATGAGCAGTGAAATAATTAATTTGTGTTTTGCTTTATCAAGAACCAGTCAGGCACCCTTTCTTATCCCACTCCTCTTCTTCTTTCTTGCCATAGCGAGTCTAGCCTAGATTTAATTACTGGCATTATGACCTAGATTCTTCTGTCTCTAAGAGTTCTAAGAGAACCCACAACCGCCAATGGAGAAGTTCTGATCTTGGCTGCATACAGTGAGAAGTCAGGAAAGAATCACAGGTGCACTTGGTCAGGGTGTCCTCTAAATCCACTCTGCTATGGACAAGAGCTACTAGCTGGTCTTCCTGCTGTACACTGACAACACCAGGTGTATGGAATCTATTATAAATCTGGCCCCAGGGCCAGGATTTGGGTCAGGAAAATGAGACCAATTGTGTCACTTCAGGGTTTCAACCTGTATTTATCTTGTATTGATAATTTTGTCGTACATGGATTATTTTGCATTTATTTTTTTGAAATTTTTAAATATAATTTTTCAAACATTTATTTATTTTTGAGAGACAGAGAAACAGAACGTGAGCAGGGGAGGGGCAGAGTGAGGGAGACACAGAATCTGAAGCAGTCTCCAGGATCTGAGCCATCAGCACAGAGCCTGATGCAGGGCACAAACCCACAAACCATGAGATCATGACCTGAGCTAAAGTCAGACTGAGCCACCCAGGTACCCTTAAAATATATTTTTTTAATGTTTTATTCATTTTTTTTTGAGGGAGAAAAGATGAGTGGGGAAGAGGCAAAGAGAGAGGGATGGGGATAGAGGATCTGAATCTGGCTCTGCACTGAGAGGCTAACAGCAGGGAACCCAATGCAGGGCTCGACCTCATGAACCATGAGATCATGACCTGAGCTGAAGTTGGACACTCAACCAACTGAGCCACTCAGGCACCCCTAAAATATTTTATTAATATTATTTCATTTGATTACTGAAGATTTTTTTTTTAAAATTACCTTCAGTTGTGTTCCCTGATTGGGCAACACGTTCTCATTACCCAGGAGCTTGAAATGTGGCATTGCTTTCTTCCATATAACCTCTGGGTTTCACAAAGATAATATTTAACAAGTTATCGTACATTGACTGTGTCTTTCTAGGTTGTTCTCAAATCCTCTGGAGCCTATATCTGCTACCACAGAAGTGCTGGAACACGACAGCGACCCCATTTCTCTTGCCCCCTTGCTCTCATTTATACCGGCTGTCCAGCCCTAGGAAACATTGAGTATACAGCACCTACTATAGAATCTCTGTAGAGAACGGCATGGTTTCGCTTCAGTCTCACTCACTGCAACGGGGCAAAGGGGGAATGCAAGATGGCTTTGTCTTTCAAGTTTATTTGAAAAAAGGGCTTTTCTTCAGGTCAAGGGAGATTTTTTCTTCCATTTTTTAAAAAGTAGAAGATAGAAAAACAAACAAAAACAGCAAAGAGCAAATAATGATGGCACAGTCAAGATGAGTGGTCTGGCTTTGAATTCTATGTCTTATTGATGTAGCTTGGTAGAGGGTTATGACAGCTATGGACTGTTACATTCGTGTCCCCCTAAAATTCATATTTTGATGCTCTGCTAGTGCGGGTGTACTTGGAGATGGAGTCTCTAAAGAAATAAAAGTTGAATGAAGTCATAAATGTGGGACCCTGATACAGTAGGGTTAGGGTTATAAGAAGAGTCACCAAAAAGTTCTCTCTCCATCCACCCTTCTCCTGAGCCCACACACCACAGAAAGACCACGTGAGGATATAGTCATAAAGCAGCCATCTGTGCACCAGGAAGAGAGTCCTCACTAGAAATGGACCATGCTGTCACTTTGATCTTGGATTTCTAGCATCCAGAAATGTGAGAAAATAAATTTCAGTTGTTGAAGCTCCTTGGACAGTGGTGGCCTGAGCAGGCTGATATGAGGGATGACATTTGCTGTGAGGATGTCTGTGCATATTTACATTTATTAATGTATTTAGGATAGTCATGAAAATAAAGAGCTGGAGTTTAAGACTCATATAAAGTGGTTTTCCTGTTGCCTTTGGAGAAGAGGCTATTTCTGCTCATTTCAGATTTATTGACATTTCTTATGGAAATATAAAATATTCTTATAGGTACTTTTAAAAAATAATAACTCCCTAATTTTCTTACCTGTTGATGGAAAGAATTCAGTTGCTAGTTATTGGTTGCTCTGTCCTATTAGCCTGAATTGAGGCACTGGAGAATTCTAATCTCTATTCTTTCAAGTACTAGTTTGGTGATTTGGGGGAAGCTATTAACTTCTCTATATATCAAGCTTATAATGGCTAAAGTGGGAATAATAACAACTACCTCCAAGGCCTATTGTATACTCTCTAGTTTACTAGTATATTATGCTAAGTGAGACAAAGTAAAAGCATGCCTATTCATTTCCTTCCCTGAAGACTTGCTCTCCACTACACAATTGCTTAGGATAATGTGATGACGAGGGCTTGCGGCCAGTCCCGTCATCTGCCAAGCCCCTTTTGCTAACCTTACCTGCTGGTTCCTAAGTATGCCCCATATCTAAACTTGTCTTAAGAAGTGGGCATTTATTCACTGCCAACTCTAGATGGCTGAGTCTTTAATGGCAGTCCAATTCCTAGAAAGATTTATCTTGTCTGACCTTTGTCTTCTTCTTTAATCAATCAAAATTATGTTTTTAATCAATAAGAACAGGATATATTTCAGAACATGTATTGGTTGATAATTGTAATCACAGACAGCAAAGTTGGATCTCTCTGACTTATCAATGACTTATTTTGCAGATATCTACACCAATAGTTCTTTTTTTTTAAATTTTTTAATGTTTATATTTGAGAGAGAGAGTGCAAGCGGGGCCTGGGAGTGGGCAGAGAGATGAAAACAGAATCCAAAGCAAGCTCCAGGCTCTGAGCTGTCAGCACAGAGGCCAATACGGGGCTCAAACTCATGAGCCATGAGATCATGACCTGAGCCAAAGTCAGACATTTAACTGACTGAGCCACCCAGGTGATCCAACACCAATGTTTCTTAAACAAATGTGATTTTGCCTCACAGGGAACACTTGGCAATGTCTGTATATATTTTTGTTTTTCACACCTAGAGGGGGATGCTACTGGTATCTAGAAGGTAAGAGAGGCCAGGGATACTGCTAAACATTTTACAATGCAGAGGACAGTCCTTTACAACAAATAATCTGGCTTTGAATGTCAATAATGCTGAGGTTAAGAAGCCCTAATCTAGACCAAACTAAACATCCGGCTAATCTCTTTAGACTCTCTTCAAGTAAGCATGTGCTAATCTCATTTCCAGTAAGTAAGAGAGGTCAGGCAACTTTTCATTGTCACAGTATGTATATTAGGCATATACCACAGGCTCAGCACACTATAAACATATGGGTTACTCCAAGACAAGATGTAGAGTAATGACATCATATCAGAATAAAGGACACAGCTTAGAGTTAGACAGATTTTTGTTTGGTTTTGGTTCTATCTCTTACAAGGCATAGTTCCATAAACAAGGAAGTTAATATTTTAGAATTCTAGCAACCTTTAACAGGGTGCATGTGACAGTATAAAGAAATTATGTATGTGATAATCTTAGCACAGTGTTTGCACTATGGGAAACAAAAAATTATAGATGTTACAATTTTTGACATATTCTTACCATCATTATCATCATCATTACATCTCATCTCAGCCTAACTTATAATCACCTCTATGAAACAACATAAGCAGTATGTGCAGGAAATGGCACATTTAATGACAACCATCTGTGCCAATTAACCCACAAGTGACACAGGAGGGGAACCATCTTGAAGGGGGTTAAAAGAAATCAAGCTTTCAAGGAAAGTGACATTTCCTCAACTTATCCTCACTTTCTATTCTCATTTAGATTGATTTTTATGGAGATATAAGACGTGGGCTGACGTTGGAAGAAAATGCCAACCACTGAGTGTGCTGGTTGTTGATAGACACTAATACATTATATTGAAGAATATTTTTCCTTCTGAGAGAATCTTAATTTATTTTCCCTGGCTATTTTTGAAACACTCAAGCTCCTCCCATTCATGCATTTTTTTTTCCTTATCAGTTTAACCATTAGAAGAAATTTTAATGGTCCAAATTACAAAAAATTCCAGAACTTGTTAGCTTTGGGGAGGGCAACAGTGAGTTAAGCTCAGATTAGACCCTCAGAACCTGGTCTCTCTCCATCTACCTCCTGATTCAAATCTCATATAAATTATAGTCTCAGGATCCACCATCAGCAGCAGCCCTGTTTCTGTGTCTTTTCAGGATGAATCCAGTGGCATGGGGATCTTTTTCTTCTAGTCCCTTAAGATCCTCAAAGGCAACAAGTGTCACTTAGTCACCTTTCAACACCTTGAAATCTAGCACAAAACCCTACACTCAGTAAATGCATAGAATTAGACTTTTCAAGTAAACATGTGGTTAAATGTAGGTACTATATTTCAATAGGAAAAAAAAAAGTTGAGTTCCAGAGGAAGAAACTATGCCTGTATCTTAAATTGTGAACTGTTGAGTAGCAGAGTATAGGACACATTATTGTTTCTCTGCAAGACAGGGTCATCCAAGTTCTATTAACAATGGATGTGTTGAAGTGTGACTGCTAATGAAATGTGGGGAGAGGTATGCTAAGGGGTGCTCTGGAGAAAGAGGTTATTTTTTTTCTTTTTCTTTTTATCTTTTACAAAGACCCATGGGAAGAGACACTTCTGTTCTTTGTTATAACATTGCCTAACACATGCCAGTTGGAATTGCAGCTTGCATCACATGGCCACAGAAAGGGCCAACACATTGAAGCTGGCAAAGCCAAAAGTTAAAAGGAACCTGGGCCATGATGCTAACATTAAGATGTGTATTTAATGACTCAGGAATTGCCTGCCTCTGCAGTTCTTCTTATTATGCAAGACAATAAATGCATTCATCATTTAAGCCATTTATTACAGTATTTCTGTCCCTCACATTCAAAAGCATCTGCATGTGTATCTACAAGGTCAGGGCTTCTGCCAAGAGGTCAATTCAATTATGGAGAAATACTTTGTCTGGAATATAGCAATTTTTTTTCTGGCCTAAGCTGGTGGAGAATATTGTCCTCTAGTCCAGCATTGCATATATTCAAAGCTTGCACACAGTACACTGGTCTCTTTTGATGCCTTTGCAGCAAGAGTAAGATTAGCATAGCTTTTGGCCTTAAGGAGCTTTCAGTCTCCCCAAACTCTTGAGGACGGGTTTGCAAGGCTGATAAAGTATGACCTAGCAGGTTACTCTGTTTCTTATCTCAGAACTGCCAGGTACATGGTAAGCACACCCTCAATATACAGGTTGATTAACTGATCAGGTGATCTGAGCAATGTGTATCCAGGAAATGCAGGTCTCCAGGACCAGAGGAAGGAACAGGGAAATCAAGGACAGAATAAAAAAATGTGACTCAACTTCCTTTATTTTATGAAAACACTATTCTCATTTTTGCTTTGAGTTACTGGAAGGCCTGGTCTCAGGAAATGAAAGTGATTCGCTCTTAGATTTCTGAGTTTTTGAATGAATGAATGAGGAGCATAACTTTGATTCGAAAGCAGAAGGTATTCCATGCATTTCCTTCCAAATTAACATCTTAACATGGTGATTAATTTTTATGTACACTGGATTTTTATTTAATATGAATTAAAATAAAAAAATAACATGAAATTGATCACCTTAACTATTTTTAAGTTTATAGTTCAGTGGTGTTAAGTATATTTCTACTGTTGTGTAACAGATGTCTAAAATGTTTTACTGGTGAAGCTGAAACTCTATCCCCATGGAACATCTCCCTGTTGCCCCCTCCCCTGCTCTTGACAATCAGCATTCTACTTTGTGTTTTTATGAGTCTGACGACTTCAGATGCCTCATATGAGTGGACCCTTAGTGTGTTTTTCATTTTGTGACTGGCTTATTTCACTTAGTATAACGTCCTCAAGTAGTATTTATGTTGTGGAAGGAGACAAAATTTTATTCTAGACCAAATAATATGCTATTGTATGGATATGCCACATTGTATTTATTCATACATTCATCCATGGACATTTGGGGTGCTTCTACCTCTTGGTGGCCATTGTGAATAATGCGAATGTGAATATGTGTGCAGATGTCTCTTCGGGAGTCTGCTTTGAATTTGCTTGGAAAGAGACACAGAAGTGTGATTGCTGGGTCACATAGTAATTCAATTTTTAATTTTTTGAGAAACTTTCATATTGCATTACATTTGGCTGTACCACTTTACATTAGCATTAGCACTGCACACGGATTCTGATTCCTCCACACCCTCCCCAACATGTCATTTTCTGAATTTCTTTTTTCAGAAGTAGAATTTAGTGATTGCATATAACACCCAGTGCCCATCCCAACAAGTGTCCTTCTTAATTCCCATCACCCATTTAGCCCACCTCCCACCTATCTCCCCTCCTGGAACCCTCAGTTCTCTGTATTTAAGAGTCTTTTATGGTTTGTCTCTCTCTATATATATTTTGTTTTTCCTTCCCTTTCCCTGTGTTTATCTGTTTTGTTTCTTAAATTCCACATATGATGGAATCATATGATATTTGTCTTTCTCTGACTGATTTATTTTGCTTAGCATAATATACTCTAGTTTCACCCATGTTGCAAATGGCAAGATTTCATTCTTTTTGATCGCCAAGTAGTATTCCATGGTGTGTGTGTGTGTGTGTGTGTGTGTGTGTGTGTGTGTGTGTCACACACACACACACCACATCTTTGTTATCCATTCATCAGTCAATGGGCATTTGGGCTCTTTACATACTTTAGCTAATGTCAATAGTGCTGCTATAAACATTGGGGTGCATGTGCCCCTTCAAATCAACATTTTTGTATCCTTTGGATAAATACCTACTAGTGCAATTGTTGGGTCATAGGGTAGCTCTATTTTTTTTTTTTGAAAGAGAGAGAGAGAGAGAGAGAGAGAGAGAGAGAGAGAGAGAAAGCACAAACAGAGGAAGGGCAGAGAGAAGGAGAGACAGAATCCCAAGCAGTATCCATGTCATTGCCATTAGCACAGAGCCTTATACATGGCTCAAACTCATGAACCATGAGATCATGACCTGAGCGGAGATCAAGAATCAAAACCTTAACCAACTGAGCCACCCAGGTACCCCAGTATTTTAAATTTTCTGAAGAAACTCCATTCTATTCTCCAGAGTGGCTGTACCTGTTTGCATTCCCACCAGCAGTGCAAAAGGATTCCCCTTTCTCTGCATCCTTGGCAACATCTGTTGTTTCCTGAGTTGTTAATTTTAGTCATTCTGAGAGGTGTAATGTATCTCTTTCCTTTTTAAAGTTTTTATTTATTTGGGACGGGGGGCAGGAGGGGCAAAGAGAGATGGGGACAGAGGAAACAAAGTAGGATCTGTGCTGATAGCAGAGAGCCTGATGCAGGGATCAAACTCACAATCCATGTGATCTTGACCTGAGCTGATGTTGGACACTTTAACCAACTGAGCAACCTATGTGCCCCGCAAGGTGGTATCTCACTGTAGTTTTGATTTGTATTTCCCTGATGATGAGTGATGTTGAGCATTTTTTCATGTGTCAATTGGCCATCTGGATATCTTCTTTGGGAAAGTGTCTGTTCATGTATTCTGCCCATTTCTTCATTGCATTGTTTGTTTTTTCGGTGTTGAGTTTGATAATTTCTTTATAGATTTTGGATACTAGCCCTTTATCTGATATGTCCTTTGCAAATATCTTCTCCCATTCTGTCAGTTACCTTTTAGTTTTGTTGATTGTTTCCTTTGCTGCTTAGAAGTTTTTATCTTGATGGGGTCCCAATAGTTCATTTTTGCTTTTGTTTCCCTTGTGTCTTGAAGATGTGTCAAGCAGGAAGTTGCTGTGGTCAAGGTCAAAGTTGTTGCCTATTTTCTCCTTTAGGATTTTGATGGTTTCAGGTCTCACATTTATGTCTTTCATCCATTTTGAGTTTATTTTTATGAATGGTGTAAGAAAGTGATCCAGGTTCATTCCTCCTCATGTCACTGTCTCAAAATAGATTATACATAAGACCTAAAAGTATTAAACTGTTAGGAAAAAACATAAGGGAAAAGCTTGATTACATTGGATTTGGTTTAATTTATTGCATATGACACCATGAGCACAGATAAAAATAGCAAAAGTGGGCAAATGAAACTATATTAAACTCAAACACCAATCAATCAGTATAGTGAAAAAGCAACCCACAGAATTGGAAAAAATATTTACTAATCACATATATGACAAGGAATTAATATCTAGGATATATAAAGTGCTCCTAAAAATCACCAAAAACTCAATTTTCCAAAAACAAATAAAACAAAAATTCATGTCAGTGTTGAAAAAACTGGACAGCAACATGGATTTTTGTTTTTGTTTTTTATGGTGGGCATTCTAATGTTCAGATGGTTAGGAGGTGATATCTTCTAGTAGTTTTTATTTGTATTTATCTAGTGATTAGTGACTTTGCACATCTTTTCATATGCTTGTTGGCTCTTTACATATCTTCTTTGGAGAAATTTCCAACTCCTTTGCCCATTTAAAATTTGTTGTTGTTGTTATTGTTGAGTTTTAGGAGCTCTTTATGTATTCTGGATATTAATCCCTTATCATATATGTGATCAGCAAATATTTTCTCCCATTCTGTGGGTTGCTCTTTCACTGTGTTGATTGATTCTAGAAGTGTTTGAGATGGATATAGTCCCATCTGCCCATTTGTTTTCTTTTTTTGTCTGTGCTCGTGGTGTCATATCCAAGAAATCATAACCAAATACAATGTTACTAAGCTTTTCCCTTGCATTTCTTCTAGCAGTTTAATCATTTTAGGTCATATGTATAATCCATTTTGAGTTAGTTTTGCATATGGTGTAAGATAAGGATCCTACCTGATTCGTTTGTGTGAGAATATCCAGTTTTCCTAGCACCATATGTGGAAGACACTGTCCTATTCCTGTTGTGTGGTCTTGGGACCATGAGCAAATTTTTAAGTCTTGAAGTATATAAAGAACTGGGGATAGACATATTTTTGGATAAATATAATGCTTTATTTTGTGTTCAGACACAGGTTCAGCTCCTTAGATCTACTGTGTTACTTAAACAGGACACAGAAACAGATACGCCAGCGTTTAGGCCTTGAATTCTCTTTTTTGTGTACTTTTTCATGGGCTATAAATGAAACTTCTTATTAGAATTAATTTTGACCTCTAATAGAGACAGGTCAATTATATTAAGCTTATTTAACTTCTGTAGTTGCTGTATTTCCATGTGTTTCCTAGAAACACAATACCACTCTGAAGTTAAGGTTTTCTACAGCTCTTGTGCAACCCAATAAGACATTTTAAAAGGCATGTATTAGATGTGCACTTTGGTGTGTTTTATTGACAGAATATGAGACAAATTAATTTATTCCATATTTTTTGAAATTCTTTTTTGTCTTTAGTGGCTAGTTAGATAACAGATTAATGAGATATTTTTATTCTTACAGAGTAGATGGTTTAGTAGAAATAACAAATGCATTTAATTATAATACATAATAGAAACTAAATAGCAAGAGTGGCATATAGCTGAAACATATATTTAGAACTGAGAAAGTTCATATCCAGCTGAGGGCACCAGGAAAGGCTTCCTGAAGGATTTGATTTAGCAGGTATTTGAAGATATGGAGTTGGAATTATCTAATGTATCTGATATTTATTATTACTTATCCTCCATCAGGTATTATTCTAAGTGTTTGATAATTATTTAACTTTCATAATTATCTTATGTTTTACATTTATTATTCCCTTTTGCAAATGGATAGATCAAGGAACAGAGTGGTTAGGTCACTTTCCCAAGGGCACACAGCTAGCAAGTAACAGAACTAAAATATGAAACGCTGTAGTCTGACAATGCAACAAGGCATTCCAGGTCATATTAAAGCATAAGTAGAAAAGCAGGCTCAGAAAGAGATGAGGAGTGGAAGGGAGATGGCAGGGGACTCCATCTGCAATATACAATCCACTAAGGGGTTGTCAAGAAAGGATATTAGACGTGAAGTTGAGGGCAGAATGACAGAGGACTGTAAAAGCCAAGAACTTTGCTTTATTCTGAGAGCAATGAAGAGTCATGAAAGATATTTTCGATAGGGAGTAGTATGTTCAGGGCTATGTTTTATAAAGATTAAACTAACAGGCATAGAATGCTGTGAATGCACAGGGTATTGCCTATAGGTCTAATTATGCTCATATTGCTGAGAGAAAAACTGAGTTTCAGAGATACTAAGGTAAATTACTTCCTACGGTTGTCCAAATATTAAACATGGAATAAAACAGCTAGCATTCAAAATTCAGTTTCTGGGTCTCCAAAACATCCCTGCCTTTCCCCCTTCCTTCCTTCCTCCCTTCCTTCCTTCCTTTCACTTTCTTTCTTTTCTTTTCTCTCCTCGCCTCTTCTTTTTTTCCCTTTTATTCTTTTTCCCCTTGTTTTCTTTTTTCTTTTCTTTCCTTTCCTTTCCTTTCCTTTCCTTTCCTTTCCTTTCCTTTTCTTTCCTTTCCTTTTCTTTTCTTTTCTTTTCCTTTCTTCAAGGAGGAGAGACTTTCAGGCAGAAATGTTAGCTGGGCAACTTCAATACTACACAGAAGACGTAGTAAAAGCCTGCAATAGGAAAGAAAAGGATAGTTTCCAAGGACTTGGAGTGTGCACAATCATCTTATTTCTACTATTGATTAGGACTGGGGAGCTTGTAAAAAGAGATATCAAAGAGAATTCTGCAAGTTTAAATAGATAGGTAGATTTTAGAACCATTAAAAATTGGAATAAGGGGTAAGGAATGCATGTGACAGGGAAGAGAAACCTTCCAGATTTCAGACAACATCCAGGTAGATAAGCAGTACAGGCATGTTGGAAAAAACTGAGAATGAATATGGGGATTTGGAGGCCAACATTCTTAGAGAAGTAATACCTACTCCTACTCTCTTGAGCTTAATTGAAGGATTCTACTAACAAAGTAAACAAAGCCCAATTTTTAAATATGAAATTTTATCATGGCCAGGTGTATTTCAAAGAGTTCATTGTTTGTTTTATACTTTAAAAATTTCTGAGGCTTATTTAAGCGAAATAGTAACTTCATGATATAGAAACCTGGAAAACACCTTAACCAAGCAATCAGTATCTAATCACCAATAACAGAAACATGTCAATTTTTTGACTCCTTGGTGTAATGCGTTGAGAAAGGCACAACACTCCCATGTCATCCTTCCTGATAAAGCATATCCTCAATCTAATCATGAGAAAATATAGACAAACCCAATTTGAGGGATTTTCTACACTATACTTTTCCAGTACTTTTCAAAAGGGTCAAGGACATTGCATACAAATAAAAAGCAAAGAAATACTAAAGATTGTAAGAGACTAAGGAGACAAGACAAATAAAGTTAATGTGGTATCCTGGATTGGGTTCTGGAAGAGAAAAAAGGACATTGGTGGAAAAACTTGTGCAATCTGAATAAAATCTAATATTTAGTTAATAGCATTGTATCAATATTTATTTCTTAATTTTGATAATTGTACCATGGTTATATAAATATTAACATCAGAGGAAGCTGAGGGAATGGTACTCAGAAATTCTGGTAGACTAATTTTGCAAATGTTTTGTTAAGTTTATCACAAAACACAAAAGTTAAAAAAAAAATAGACTCTTACAAATTCTGCTTGACTTGGTTGAGATATTTTGCCCTTTGGAACACATCTGTCATGCTGCCAAGAGGGCAATTAACTGCACAGAAAGGGCACGAGCAGTTTTTCCAGCCACAGCTCCTGCTGAGGTCTGGAGATAGGTAGTGTCAGACATGTCTTCAGATGATTCCAGTTCCAGCAGTCAAACCATTTCATCTGATGCCAATGAGCAAAGATGAGCTAAACCCACCAGCCCCAACCAAATCACAGAATTGTCAGCAATTTATGTATCATTATTTTAAGTTACCACGTTTTGGGGTAGTTTGTTTATAGCAATAAATAATTGGAATAGACATATAAGAAGTTCTTAGGGGTAGTTATATTCAGGTGATTTCTATTATATTTTTTTAAAACATTTTCTTTTATAGTCAATATGAAGTATTTATGAGTATGTAATTAAATTAATGGAGCATTGCAATAAAAAGCATTTACAAATGCATTCACATTTTCTCAGCAAAGTGTTTTTTTTGTTGTTGTTGTTTTGTTTTTTAAATTTTTTTTCAACGTTTTTAATTTATTTTTGGGACAGAGAGAGACAGAGCATGAACGGGGGAGGGGCAGAGAGAGAGGGAGACACAGAATCGGAAACAGGCTCCGAGCCATCAGCCCAAAGCCTGACGCGGGGCTCGAACTCACGGACCGCGAGATCGTGACCTGGCTGAAGTCGGACGCTTAACCGACTGCGCCACCCAGGCGCCCCTCTCTGCAAAGTGTTTTAAATAATTTGCCTGGTTATGACATGCACGGGGCTGGAGGTTTAAGAGGAAGAGATTGATTTCAGCAATGGAGAAAGGTTAAAATCAAAAAAAAAAAACAAAAAAAAAAAAAACGGAAAAAATGAAAAAAAAATTCTTGTTTTCCCTGAGCTGACATATGCTATCTTACTGTGGAATACTTAAAAATATTAAGGGGAAATATGTGATATAGTAAATTCATTCCAGTGACTGTTGGTTATTTTGACACTCATCATTAAACCAGATTAGCTAAAAGATTACATCTTATGATTTAACACACAGGAAATACATCTATATATATTTATTTACTTATTTATTTTCTTCTCACCTTTGAAATCATAATCATAGTAATAAATTAGATTATTGTTCTGTTATTACACAGAAGCCTGTAAGTCAGCCACATAGATAAAACTTAATAGTATCAGGTAAAGAGAAAACAATATTAATGAGACAGGGAGTTCATATGCTCATTAGATTTGCTTGTATTGGAAAGAGTAATAGTATGTTAGATATTGACAAAAAATTATATTAAGGGCCAATCAATACCACTGTGGCATTTTTATTAGTGAATAATTAGTATTAATAATACTGACTTCATCTTAAATATCCTAAATACTGAAGAAAATAGTGGCATCAATGGAGGAAAGCAGATGAATCATTTAATTTATTTCTCAATTACAGCTGATACATTAGTTACAGAAATTTTCATGTAATTTATTTTTTATGGTCCATTTTACAGCCGTGTTTATTATTGTAATAAATAAATACATTATATTCTCTTATTAGGGCAGCAAAAGAAATTTCTTACAGCAAACACTCATGTACTCACATGTCACAAATACCCCAAATGGAACACCAGTAAGGGAGAACCCAACTGAAGAATAAGGCCTGTATGTGATTGAAGCCAAAAACAGCAAATGCAATCATAAAAAAGAATAAGATTATTCATTTTGGGTAGGGATTGTTAATACTTGAGAAGGTTTATGTCTCACAGAATCCTTCTAAGAATACAGACAAACCTGGGGTGCCTGGGTGGCTCAGTCAGTTAACTGGCTGACTTTGGCTCAGGTCATGTTCTAACAGTTTGTGAGTTCGAGCCCTGTATCAGGCTCTGTGCTGACAGATCAGAACCTAGAGCCTACTTCAGATTCTGTGTCTCCCTCTCTTTCTGCCCCTCCCCAGCTCATGCTCTGTCTCTCCCTTAAAAATAAAAAATATTAAAAAAAACACTAAAAAAAAAAGAATACAGACAAACCTATAAATTTGGGTGTACATTTCCCAACAACAAATGGGTGTTTCAAACTACGATCCAGGATATAGATAGATCAGTCATTGCCTCCGTTTTAGATTCTTCCTGCAACTAACAGTGTCCAAGAGGCTGAGGGGAAATAATCCACACAAGCTTGATATTATTATTATTATATTAATTTATTATATTTATGATATGATATGATATGATATGATATGATATGATATGATATGATAGTATTCATTTATTATGTTAGGGAAGTGGATGTTTATCGCAAATAAACAGCTAGATTGTTTTATTTTCTCAGAAACTCCCTGTTAAGAGTAGTGTGGGATAGGCACTGGCTGAATTAATAAAGTAGCACATACATATTGAACACCTGTAATTTTCTAGTACTGTGTTAGGGACTCATCTGATCCACTTGTGTCCCATATTGACAGGTATTTACCAAGATAGTAGCACAGTTTGGAAAACATATTTCTTGGTTATTTGACTGTATTGTTAAAACATTTAACTATGTGGGTATTCAACTCATTTATGTCTTGACTTTTGTAGCCTTGATTAGCTTTCTGCTTATATCTCCTTTTATTTATGATTTTTGTCCTTGAAAGATCCTTGGTAAACTGAATTTTAGCAATTATTAAGGACTTGAACTTAGAGTCAGACAGAAATACAGACTAAAATCTTAGCTCTCCCCCAGGTTACATGTATCACATTACAGAACTCAAATTTTTTGTACCTTAATTTCCTCATCCAAAATATGAGCATAATAATTGTATCTATCTCATAGGATAGTAAGGTTACATGATAGAGCTATTGCAAAACACATTGCAATGTTCTTGGCAAATAGTGTTATAGTATTATATATTTATATTACGTGTGATTGTAGTATATTTTGATAAGGATGCTGAAATAGGAATATGCAGGTTTCTACAGGAGCCCAATGTGCAGCCCTGCCTTTGTAAAAGGTGGTTCTGGGGGAACACTTGATGAACAGGAAAAGTTGTGTCAATGTTTTTAATATAATTTATTGTCAAATTGGCCAGCATTCAACGTGTGCAGTGTGCTCTTGGTTTTGGGAGTAGAGTCCCATGGTTCATCGCTTACAAACAACACCCAGTGCTCATCCCAACAAGTGCCCTCCTCAATGCCCATCACCCATTTTCTCGTTTTCCCTTCTTGCATCAATTTCTTTTTGAGAGAGAGACAACATGAGTGAGGAAGGGTCAGAGAGAGAGGGGGACTGAGGAGCTGAAACAGGCTCTAAGCTGTCAGCACAAAGCCTGATGCAGGGCTCAAACTCATGAACCACAAGATCATGACCTGATCTGAAGTTGGATGCTCAATCAACTAATACCATCTCTCAAGGCACTTTGGTTTTAGACATTTTTTGTGAATATGCACATTTCTCTATGAATTTATAGTTTATTCACTAGTATTAATAATTCATTACAGAACACTATAAATAATATTTGAAAGACCATTTAATAAATAAACAGATATTAAGACAAAATACCCAAGAATCTTTTTTAAAGGAGGAGGAATAAGAAGAGGAGAAGGAGGGGGCGCCTGGATGGCGCAGTCGGTTAAGCGTCCGACTTCAGCCAGGTCACGATCTCGCGGTCCGTGAGTTCGAGCCCCGCGTCGGGCTCTGGGCTGATGGCTCAGAGCCTGGAGCCTGCTTCCGATTCTGTGTCTCCCTCTCTCTCTGCCCCTCCCCCGTTCATGCTCTGTCTCTCTCTGTCCCAAAAATAAATAAATGTTGAAAAAAAATTTTTTTTTAAAAAAAAAAGAAGAGGAGAAGGAAGAGAAAATCAGGATAATGCTAAAGGGTGGGGAAAAATATTCTATTTGTTAATCAAAGCTTAGAAAAGATAGTCTCACATTGTAAAGAGGTAAACTACAAGCTTCCTGAGAACCAAAACAAAAAAGCTAAATACAGTGTTTTTTAATAGAACTTAATGTCTAGTAAAAAGAAATTGAGCTCCATTTACTCAGAAATATGTGCTTTTTTACTGTTAAGAATGTTGGTCATCCAAACATACAAGATTGATAGGCTCAAGTTCGCTTATTAAAATTTCAGATGTCCTACATATCATTCTTCTCTAAGAACTATTTTAAAAGAAGTAACACTTAATATAGACACACAGAGCTAAAACTACTAAAGCAGACCTTTTAAAGAATGTTTTAGGTTCAAGAGGTTAGTTCTGATCAAGACAGATATAGATGTTGACCTTGTAGTGTTTATATTATATCAAGGAAGATATTGAAATGATTAAAAATTTAAGTGACCCATTTAATGTAGAATTTGTATATACGTGTATAATAGGCAAATGTAGTTTTCTATGAGACAATGATTTTCCAACTAAGATCGGAGAATTTAAAAAATGTATTAGGTGTTGAGGAATGGAGAAGGGAAGTAAAGAGATGGGACTCTACTTCTAGGAAATAGTGTGTACAAATTCGTGTGGCAACAAAAAGCATGGTGGCTAGTAGAAAAAGAAAGTACATGTGTGTGAAGTGTAGAAATTGATGGGTGTGGAAATGATACTGCAGATAGGAGTGGGGAATGCTGGAGCAGGAAATGAAATCATATGTGCAACAGGCAGTGAATGCTTAGTATTATTATTTTTACCATGGACTTAAATATATAGCATATATTCATAAAAGTCTGATAGATAGCAATTCATCTTCCTTCCATAAAAGTAAGTTGGCTTAAAGAAGGACAAAAGCAAGTAATTTGTAGCTTATGGGAATCACAGAGCCTTCTCAGTGAGACTTTCTGTGGTTCTAAACAATTCTTTCTCAGTGTCTTATCAATTGTTAAAGACTACCAGGTGCCAGCACAAACTGGGCCTTACCATCCAGCTCTGTGAAGAAAAAAAGTTGGACCAGTCAGCTGTGTCTTAATTCAAAAGATGAGCTATTTTTCTTACACCATGCACACACATAAATTCAAAGTGGATTAAAGGACTAAATGTGAAACTACAAAAATCCTAGAATAGAACATAGAAGAGAACTTCTTAATATTGGTTGAAGCAACTTCTTACTAGGTATGCCTCCTGAGGCAAAGGAAACAAAAGCAAAAATAAAATATTGGGACCTCATTAAGATAAAAAGCTTCTAAACAGAGAAAGAAACAATCAACAAAACTAAAGGCAAATTATTGAATGGGAGGAGATATTTGCAAATGATGTATCTGATAAGAGGTTAGTATCCAAAATATATAAAGAACTTATACAATTCAACACCTAAAAATGCATCATCTAATTAAAAATGGGCAGAAGACAGGAATAGTTGTTTTTCCAAAGAAGATATACAGATGGCCAGCAGACACAAGAAAACATGCTCAACATCATTCATCATCAGGGAAATACAAATCAAAACTACAATGAGATATCACCTCACACCCATGAGAATGGCTAAAGTCAACAAAAGAAACAACGTGTTGGTGAGGCTGTGGAGAAAGGGGAACCCTCCTACACTAGTGGTGGGAATGCAAACTTGTGTAGCCACTGTGGAAAACAGTACGGAGATTCCTCAAAAAGTTAAAAATAGAACTACCCTGTGATCCAGCAATTACACTGCTGGTTTTTACCCAAAAAATACAAAACTACTAACTGAAAGGAATACCTGCACCCCAGTGTTTGTAGCAGCATTATCTACAACAGCCAAACTATGGAAACAGCCCAAATGTCCATCAACTGATGAATTGTTAAAGAAGAGGTGTCATATATATATATATATATATATATATATATATATATATATATATATATAAAATATGAATATTATTCAGCCCTTGAAAAAGAATGAAATCTTGCCATTTACAATGACATGGATGGAACTAGAGAGAATTATGTTATGAAATAAGTAAAAAAGACAAATACCATATGATTTCACCAATACATGGTATTTAAGAAACAAACAAACAAACCCAAAAGTAGCATAGGGAGGAAAAAAAGAGAGAGAGGCAAACCAAGAAACAGACTCTTCTCTATAGAGAACAAACCAGGAAACAGACTCTTCACTATATAGAACAATGTGATGGTTACCTGTAGGGAGATGAGTTAAATAGCAGATGGGGATTAGGAGTGCACTTGTTATAAGGACTGGGTGTTGTACGGAAGTGTTGAATCACTATATTGTATATCTGAAAATAATATTACACTGTATGTTAACTAACTGAAATTTAAATAAAAACTTAAGAAAAATATTAAAAAACAAATCAAAAAAATAAAATGATCTTTTTCCAAATAGCTATATGCAACATCCTTAGCTCTTTGAGAAAAAAAAAAAAAAATCCAATTTCATTGGATTTGAGCCAAGAAGATAAATACATAAAATTGTGATTATTTATCAGAATTATTTTCAAACAAATTTTTTAACTGTTTATTTTTTAGAGTTTTATTTGACAAATTTTCTTCTGGACATTGCTGTCTCGTTAAAGTACATGTTCATCTATTGTATATGGGTCTCTGGGTGGGTGATTGCCAAGGGCAATGGCTATTCAGTAAAGCACATTACTGGGACTAAAAGTAAAATCTGATGATTTCTGAACTTTGTTAAGTGTACAGCTTGTATGTTGTCTACAGAAATGACTGGGATATTATGTCAGTGAAAAAGAGATGAAAAGACTTTTTTTAAGTCTGTAATTGGAAAACAGTAAATTGGAAAGATCCAGAAGGATGTTGTTGATGAATCAGTGGCTGGGAAAGAACAATTAGGGGAAGCCATCATTTTCATCAAAACCAGCTACAAAAACTTTACTCAGCTCCTGCTTAGCATGCTTACCTCTCATCTCTATTTGATCAGGTTTGGTTGTAAAAAAATCTCACTTTAATGCTGACAGCCCTGTGAAGGCAATGCTGGCTTATAGGTACATGCAAATATCTGGCTATATTATTCAGTAAATCCATCATTAAACAGAAGTAGAGGTACAACTGAGAGAAAAGGGGAGAACAGAATCACAAAATTGAACCCTGGGAAATCAACATAATCAAGAGTCAGAAACTGCCTTGAAGTGAAAGGGTGGGTTGAGGAAAGCTCTTCATTGTTGATGTACAGGGCTGGGAGCCTGTGGCTACTCAAGAATGCTTCCCAGTCCCTATTTCAGCAGTTGCCACCTCTTGTGATTTCCTCATTCTCACCTAAGCCATTCTCTAAGCACATTTCAAGTTGCATAATGACATTTGTCAACTATGATGTTATGAAGAGGGTACTACTGTTATTTTGCACCCATAGCTGTCTTTTGTGTCCCATCATTGAATATAAACTGAACCAGCAGATATTTTTTGACACTGTATATTGGATGCACTGCAAATTCATGTTGTGCTGCAGTTCCTAGAGCCTCATAAATGTATGATTAGTTTTCACTCCATACGTTCAAATCTTAACTGTCCTTCTGGTTGCGTATCCTCTATGTACACTCCCTAGTGCCCTACCTCACAATTGCTGTTCCAATATTGTTTGTTAGAAAACAAACTAATAGCACCATTCTTTGGACACACAGTGTCTTATATTATTGTCATGTGGAAATTACTGCATTTTTCTGGGTGAATATGGACTATAAACCCCAATTAAATCCCACATAAGCCTTAGGAATTTCATAAAATCAAAAGGTCATGCCTTAAAAACAACTTAAGATTTTAGACTTTCACAGCTTCAATTTCATTTTGTGTTTTTAAAAATATCGTGTGTGGTAGAATGTCTTTGTGATTCTACATGGAAGGTGAAGAGTCTGGGGCCCAATGTACAACGTGCAATAACTCAGAAATTCTGAGTCTAAACTTTTACTCTCTTCTGTAACATATTTTATACTTCTATTTTCATTTCTGTGTCAAGAGGAAAGATTGACTCATAAAGATGCCCACTGAATGCGTGTGATTGAATTGCAAAATATGTATATACATTCAACTCCATAGTTAACTAATAAGTTTTACTTGATGGGGATAAAAGATGAAACAAACCATCCCTGTTTCTTATGCCATTATCATGTTTGCAGTCTGATGGAATCATGCAAATAAACTTTAATATTAAACTTTAAGAGTCATTAATGGGTATAAAGAATGATGTGTGAATTACAGCTAAGGGTAGCAATTATCCCACCATTCCAGGAGAATTAGGCAAGGCTTTACCAAGGACTTTGCAATTTCCTGGGATTTGAAGGATTAGTAGGAACTTAGCAGGTGAAGAAAGATAGCTGAACATTTGTTGTAAAGAGAACAATATGTAGAAAATACAGAGTAGTGAACAATTCACTAAGGGTTGTGAGATGGGTGAGAGCCTTACTATGCCTTTAGCTGAGTGGCCTTGTGGGGAAGCACTTTATTAGAGGAGACTGGAGAGTTAGATAGGAACCAGAGGAATTAAATTATGCCTCAACTCTAGACCCTATGGTGGGTGCTTTACAGATTTTTTTAAAATTAAAGTAATGCCCCGGAGCCACAATATGTGGTATATCTCACATCATGAGGTGGCACACAAGACGAGTTTCTGTGGCTTAGATTTCACAGGAAGTTTCAATATTGTCTTAAGATATTTTGCCCACATTTATAGATTCTTTGTTATCTCAATGAAAATTTCAGCAAACTTAAATAATAGAAACTTACAAGCTGATTATAAAATTTCTATGGAAATAGGAAGAGTCTAAACTAGCCCAAATCTGTACAAGAAGAAAAATTCAGTTGGGCAAATTGGGGAAGAAAGCAGAGAAGACATGAGACAAATAGGGAAGAGTTATAAGAGGTTGAGAAAAAATATGAAATGGGAAATGAACTTGACCCTTTCTAGAAGTAGGAAAACAAAAAGAAAACAAAACAAAAATATCAGTTTGGCTAGTATGATAAACGTCTACAGAGTGTTGAATGCATAGGCTGGGTTGTGAGGTAGGAAAGAGCTGTAGGAAGGGATGGGGCTTGAACCTTGATGCCCATGTTGGAAATTCCCCTTATATCTGGGGAGTGGCGTCACTTGCTTAATTGTCCACTCATGAGCTACAAATATAACATTTCCTTTTCTTTGAGGCAGCAGAGAGTTGAAAGCTCAAAAGTGGCCTGTGGTCCCAACGATTTTTTTCAGCCAACATATAACTTTCACACATGTCAATGAAAAACACAAAGAAGTCTCTTGCAAAAGCAGAGTGTACGATACATTAATTCATAATCTGTCTGTAAAGAAAGTCAGGCAAGTTCTTATAAATCTCTGTACTTCCTATAGGAGAGGAAAGTGTACACCATTTCCCTTCAAATGCTCTTGGTCACTTCATTATTATTCTTGGCTAAAGAAAAATTATTCTGAGGGTTGTGGAAGCTGGTTTTCACAATATCCAATATTTCAGGTTCCACATAAAAATACCAGTGAGTCACCCGAATCTTGCTCTTTCTGAAAACCTGGAATGACAAATCCACAAAGGATTTTACATGTGTTCACCACAGCATCTCTTCTTTACAGGTAAGACTAAATAAGAATCTTGTTATCTGTATTTGGAGAACTTTCCTCTTGAAAAATCTTTGTAAAAAACTGATAAATTGGGGGGATGGGGATGAGAGTAGCACAATTGCTAAGGTAAAATGGAAATGACAGATTTTGCCTCCAAACTGTCTATCTATATGCCTTGTAAAGTCTTTGCAGTTGCAATTCCCATGTTCTTCACCTGATGGGAAGCTGAGTGCATTGTCAGCTGTTTCCCTGAATCAACTGTTTTGTAAATAGCAGGAACTCAGTGTAAGTATGGGCCATCTGAATTAATTGATTTGAGGTACTAGGATTTTTTCAAGTTCACATCATGAAGGATGAGTTGCTCCTTGCCAAAGATTGTCATTCCTCAAGTTTTAAGGTTAAATATCATTTTATTTGAGTTTAGATCAGGGAGGGAATATAGGTTATGCTGGAGAAGGCAACATTAAAATTATATTATCAATAACACTGAATTTTGGTTATATGCATGAACTATTGCTTTGAATTATATACCTCTGTTATTACATTTGGTCCTAAGACACACGCAAATATTATCATTTGCTTTTATCGGTTAGGCAAATAAGACACAGAGATAAATTACTGAAGTGATGAAGCTAATAATGGCATAGAATTTGAGCTTAAGTCTTACTCTGAATCCCCATACTGCTTCCCAGTTCAAAGATCACAGCTCAGCATGTCTGCAAGTACTCTGTCACAGTATGAGACCCTCCACCCTGGAAGGATAAGTGAGGACTTGCTTTCATTCCTCTGGTTTTCGTTCCTGGTTACTGTGATATATTTATAACATTCACATCTTTTTCTTTTAAAGGCATGGGGATTAGGGAATGTGGAGTCAAACAAATCAGGGAGAGAGCCTTTTATAGATGTTACTTTGTGTAAATTATTTAACTTCTCCAAACAAGGTCCCTGCTGTATACAATGATAAAAATGTATTCATTCCCTAAGATGTATGTGCACTGCCTGCTTGAGTGAATACCTACAAAGAGCTTAGCGCAGAGCCCTGTAAAAGGTAGCCATGTAAATTCATTGTTATTTTCATTATTATCTTCAGTAACATTATTGTTATTAACAGAAGATTCTTGGGCTGCCTATCATAAATTGCATATGGAATCCTAAGGAGAATTAGCTGTAGATGTTCGTTAATTTAGAAAGTTTAATAGAGGCTTCCAATATTTGTTTAATATTCCCAATTAATAGACCATCAAACCAAATTATGTGATGGCATTTCCTATACTTTCTAAATAAGAAGGGGGGGGTATTTGACATGACAACGGACTTCTTTCTGATTGTATGTGTAAACTTACCAACCAGTAGAAATAATTATAGATTTAGTTGTGATTTTCCCTGAGCCACCCTGATTGAAAATTATCAAGTTACAATAGGAACATTCACAGGAAAACCAGTATGTATGGTGGCCATATCTGTTATACCTGCTGATGTGAAGGGACACACTCATTTCATTACTCTAGAGAGTGTCATGTTCTACTTTCTCTCAAACCCAGAAACTCTAGGCTCTCTTCCACACTCACAGTACTTTGCATGTTTAGCACATGCTTTATTAGCAAACACCATTCTCTTTATTATTTCTTTTAGATCAGTGGTTCCAAAGTGTATTCATTTTAGTGGCCTTCGGGTGGTTTTCAAGCATAACACCAAGTGGCCCCAATATCTCCCCCTACTCTGAGTCACAGCATAGTGGTTTAACTATGTAGTTCTTTAAAAGATAACTTTGGTCAGCAACTCTGGATTTAGTGAAGTTATTGCAGTTGTTTCTACATCACTGGGGAGCATTTTGAAGAGCCAGGGATTCTGGTGGTGTAATATAGGAATCAACAGCTCTCTGGTGTTATGAAGACATGGGTTCAAATTTTGGTTCAACAAATTTTAAGCTCTGTGACTTTGACCTTACTATATCTCAATATTTTTATGTGTAAAATTAGCATAATACTTTATATACTCTAGAAAGCCTACCACTGAAATGTTTGAATCAAAGAAGACATGTTTCCCCATTTTCTTCCCAACTGTTATTGAAGTCTAAATAGATGAGATATCTGACATACTTAAGTTAAAAATACTTAAAATGTGCAAGAAAATGTCAGCTTAGATTGATCTGGATTTGGACCTCCTAGATAATGGAGAAGACAGATTGACACTACTGATAGCATATTGGTTCAAGCCTGGTAGCAGTGATATCCCCTGTGCTGTAGAGCTGATGCTGGCCACATAAAGTCTACCACCCAGCACCATTCCCAACCATTCTGTCCCTTGGCAGCAATAGAACATTGAGAAAATCACACTGAGTGACCTCCCACTTCCTAACATAGGAGGCAAACAGGCTACAGTGTGTACAACACGTATATTTCAATGGTGGAAAGAAGGGAAAGGGACACTGATGACTATTAGCATTTATTAGATAAAACTAGAAGATTATTCTAGGATCCCCATGAAAGAGATAGGTGCTTAATGCTCCTAAATTCTTCAGGGTTAATTACTGTGGCAACATTTTCTCCGATATTTCCCTACCTATAAAATTTAACCATCTGATAACAATTTTTATTTTCTTATTCTCATTTCTTAGACTCTTACATTTATTTGGGTTAATTTGAAAGTTCTTTGGGATTCTGGATATTTGTCTGGTCTAGTACTATTGGACAGAGAAGAGGAACTTGAAACAACACTAGGTCTAATACAATCTGAACCTTACAGTGTTTGTGGGCTGAGGGTCTGATGGTGTTGAAAGCTTCAGGCAGAGGCAAGGAAACTTCTCTAGGTTTATATACCCCAATTACATAAGGAAGGCCCTAATGGAGAAGGGACAGTCCTAGAATTAAAAATGGCTATAAAATAGTTAATTGAGTTTTTCTCTTTCTTATGAAAATCATCTTTAGACTATCCACTTTGGAGCTAGAACAAGGATATCCAAAAACCTTTCTACTCACCTTCTTTACTTCAATCTTCTGTCAGCTATCCTCTAATGGATTTATAGAATCACAAGGGTTAATACACACAGAATATGATATTTAACCTGAGGTATTTTCTCAGCCTCTTCTCTCTCTCTCTCTTTACCTTCCTCCCTCCCTCCCTCTCTGTTTATCTGCCTTTCTCTCTCTCTTTCCCTCTCTCTCTCTTAATTTTGGCAGGTAGTGCTATTTCATAACCTCTCCTTTTTCAGCAGAGACCAACTCTCTTATAAAAGCTGTAATTGTCCTATTGTTGCTTTCCCAGCCTCTTTTGAAGTTAGCACTATAAACATACAACCTTATACAAGACAGTGGGACCTGATAAGAAGACCACAGGGAGACTTCTGAAAAAGTTAGTGCAAAGATATATTATCCTTCCTGTATTTCAACTTATTTGTTTGATTACATGATGGATGGAGTAGTGAAGACCTTATAAGAGCAAAAGGGACCAAGCCTAGGGCATAAGGCCGATTTGTCAAAGACACTAAATGGAAAAATGAAAGCATCTGGGGCTTGGATGATGTAACCAAGCTGCCATTTAACCAATCCTGGAACTGTCTACCCCTTGTTATATGAGAAGATTCATGCACTGATACTAAGTTACTTTATTTGCATATTTTTCTGTGTTTTTTAAATCTTTATTTTTGGGGAAGAGCACAAGTGGGGAGGGCAGAGAGAGGGGGACAGAAGATCCAAAATGGGCTCTGTGCTGACAGGCTGACAGCAGCAAGTCCAATGTGGGGCTTGAACCCATGAACCATGAGACCATGACCTGAGCTGAAGTCGGACACTCAACCAAATGAGCCACCCAGGTGCCTTGTATATATATTTTTAAATTAGAGATAAGCGGGTCTAGATAAAACACCAAAGTCCCATGTGCTCTTTGCACAGTGTTTTCACCCCCTTGTCTGACTTGCTTCATTTTAGTTCGTGATAAAACTTCCTGTGCGATATTAGAGAGGCTCGAGACAAAGATGCAGACTTCTTAATCTGTGGGATAGGAAAGGATTATAAATGCAAAAATAAAAATTAAAAAAAAGCAGTCAAGAAGAAATACACTTCTTAAATTGTGAAACAAAAATCCAGGTTGTGGTTGATCTGTAATCGTGTAAAATAAAGGTAATATGTAAATATGAATTGACATGGACAAAAAAGTGAAGGCAAGAGTGACAATCTTGAGCATTGTGAAAGGAGGGAGAGGAAATGCCAGTGGCCCAGAGTTAGGAAACAACAACAACAAAAAAGCATGTCCCATGACTGTATGGCATTTCAGGACCAAAGCTAGCAACACTCACGCTCTTTGCACTTGACATTTCAATCAAACTTGCCACTGGCCCTATGATATTGGACTGTTGTCCAGATAGGACTCAGTAATTTAGGTGTGGCTAAGCTTTGGAAAACATAGCTTGTCCTCTAGGTGTCATAATCACCACACAAGGGTCTAGACAACGTCATGAGAGTGACATCAAACACTTGTATTTAAGTTGTGCACATAATTTTGGTGTGTGCACCTTTTTGCTCATATCTTGAAGAATACAATAACAGCTCTCAAATTTCATGCTCTGGAATATGGTAGATCTCTCTTTGAAAGAGTCCTAATCATAATGCTGACACTATGCTTTGATTCTTTAGTAAAACACCAATGATGACACAATATCTTCATTCAAATAATTTTATATACAGTCCCAGTTGCTATTGGGGAAATATAAATATGTATGCAAAAGTGTTATGTCAGTTATATTTTATTAATATTGGCAAACTATGGCTTCATGGAAGAACATATTTTCCCAGGATTTACTTTTCACCTCCAGGATTCTGATATATCCTTTCTATGATCCTTCTAACACCCATGGCTCCTACTTAAGATACCATTTTTAGAACTATAAACAACTTTCAGTAATAAAATACACTTTTTTTCCTGAAAATGATTAATGAGAGCATTGGAATTTAATCATGGAGTTGTTTTCCATTTCACTAAATTCTATTAACTGCACTGTTATTTTCAGTGGCAACCCTTATTGCCTAATAACCTCCTTCAGCGTATCAGATATAAGCTAAAATAAACCTCTTGTTCACAAGATTACTTCCCTCTTAATTTATGAAAACAGATTGATGTGCTTTAGACTTTAAGAATATCGATGTTTTAGGGACAGCTGGTGGCTCAGTAGGTTGAGCATTTGACTCTAGATTTTGGCTCAGGTCATGATCTCATATTTCTGAAATCAAGCCCTGCATCTGGCTTTATGCTGGGCATGGAGCCTCCTTGGGATTCTCTCTCTGTCCCTCCATCATGTGTGCATGTGCTCTCTTTCTCTCTCTCTCTCAAAATAAATTAAAAAATTAAAAAAAAAAATAAAACTGGCATTGATGCTTAAAAAAAAGAATATCAATGTTTTAAAGGCACAGGGGTGAATTGTGCTTTCTGAAATAAGGCATGAAACTCATGTTCATATTTATTTGTATTATTTTTATTATAGAACTTAACTCTTTTTGAAATTGAAATATTTTTACTCTTTTATTAATAAGAATGGGAAATGAAATCTAGATGCTGAAAACATTCACTTGTTTTCATATTTCCTCCCAGAAAGAATATGAAATAATTATGGATTTAAATATATCATAGGAAAATTGGATATTAATGAAAGATATTGTATGTAGTCATCAATGATTGAATAATCAATGCTTTGGGTTGGTAAAGTAGCTTTTTTCTTTCCACAAAGCACTTGATTTAAGAAATTACTTTTAGACATTTATTGGGGTTTAAGGAAATCCCTCTCTCTTTCCAAAGATCAGCAATAAAGCTGAGTTTAAAAAAATGTCACAATGAGAAGAAAAGCATCTTTTTATTCATGTTCTGTATGTGACATGTATCAAAAATAATCACAAAACTGGGGCGCCTAGGTGGTTCAGTCAGTTAAGTGTCCGACTTCAGCTCAGGTCATGATCTGCTGGTTTGTGAGTTCGGGCTCATGTCGGGCTCCATGCTGACAGCTCGGGACCTGGAACCAGCTTCTGATTCTGCGTCGCCCTCTCTCTTTCTGCCCCTCCACCGCTCATGCTCTCTCTCTCTCAAAAATAAATAAACATTAAAAAAATAATAATCACAAAACTGTAAGTAGTCTTTATTACCCCATTTTATACTTGTAGAATTAAAGGTCAGAAAAGTTGAGTAACTTACTTACCATCAAACTGTTGTAGTAATGGAACCAGGATTAAAACACAAATCTTTTTCATACTCATGCTGCTCAATACATTCATTACGCACACGTTCACACAGTACATGCACACACACATACACACATGCACACATACAGTTGCTCACACGTATGCATACCACCCACACACACTTGTGCACACACGCCATCATCACCTATGTTCAGAAACACTATAAGAGGGATGTTTTAGCAGCATTCAAAGTAAAGATAAATGGGGCTAGAACATAGGAGAAATGGATTTCTAGTAAGGATATTAGTGAGACTAGACCTCTAAATTTTAATATTCTTATCCACTCAAATCCTGGAATGTGTCATTTGACTCAGAGAGGACACTATTGACTCAGTTTGAGAGTTGTACATTTTAAAGCAAAATATGGTGTTAGATAAATATTTAGTAACTGGATGGAGATGTATTCAGAAACAGACTATGTAAATCTAGTACAGAACACCCCAGAATATTGATCCCATTATTTGATTAAATAATTGCCATTTAGTTAATAACTGTAACCAAAATGTTATACCTATGCTGTGTAGTATTATTGGTCATAATTAAAAATGTTAAATAAATGTGAATAATATATTAAATACACTGTGCCAAAGAAATAATCTAAAACAGGGCACACATTTTAGTCTTAAGGGATTCATTAAGGTACCATCCATATGACTTGGGAATAGGAAAACTTTTCCTTTGGTCTGGAAAGGACATTTGTAAAAGTGAGTTGTGAAACTGAACATAATTATAGAATTAAATAGAACCTATAACTTCTCCTTACAGGCAGTAGGTGTTTAGTATACCATTGGTGAAAACTTCAATGAATGACAAAGACAGTAAATTAGGCTACTGTTCTTTGGCCAATGAAATATTTACTAAGATTAAAAGTTCATTGTTCATGGGCAAAATATTTCCTGAGATTTCATTTTATTTTTATTTTTTTATTTTTTAAAAATTTTATTTGAGAGAGAGAGCACAAACAGGGAAAGGGAAGGGGGCGGGGGTACAGAGGATCTGAGGCAGGCTCCTCACTGACAGCAGCAAGCCAGAGGCTGCGCTTGAACCCACAAACAGCGAGATCATGCCCTGAGCGATTCAGACTCTGAACTGAAATCATGCCCTGAGCCAAAGTTGAAGTCTCAACTTACTCAGCCTCTCAGGCACCCCCTCCAGAGATTTTATTTTCAACGTTTATTTATTTTTGGGACAGAGAGAGACAGAGCATGAACGGGGGAGGGGCAGAGAGAGAGGGAGACACAGAATCGGAAACAGGCTCCAGGCTCCGAGCCATCAGCCCAGAGCCCGACGCGGGGCTCGAACTCACGGACCGCGAGATCGTGACCTGGCTGAAGTCGGACGCTTAACCGACTGCGCCACCCAGGCGCCCCCAGAGATTTTATTTTAAAAGGTATTTTCCAAGAATGTTTTATTTTGTAAGCACATGAATAAAATCAGCAAATCTTACATTTTAGTTATTAGTCAATACTAATCTTTAGCAAACTACTGTAATTATCTTAAGAGCATGTTCCACTTTTGATCGTTTTGAGCAAAACTAATCACAAACCCTCAAGAGTCACTATTGCCTATTTCCTCATAGAGGATTTATTTGAGAATAGTGCAAGTTTTCCCTCTCCTTAACTTGCCCTTAGAATAGTATTTAAAAATAATATTGCAGAGAAAAAAAAAGATCTTTCTAGCTTATATCTCAGATGACTGAGATTTTTAAACACTCTAAAACATGCCATGTGGAAAAAAAATCTTAAATTGAATTTTGCTAAGACAGTGTGGTTTCATTAACACTGATGAAAAATAAAGTAAAAGGGGAGTTTGCCTTAGAGAGATTCAGAATCAATCTTATTTTAATGGCAACTGCTCAGTGGCTTGTAGAAAATAAATTTATCTTATTTTGGAACAACAGTAAGTACGTAATAGAAAATAAAGTTAAGCTCGACTCTAAAATAAGACAGCAATGCTGCCTGGCTGGCAACATAACAGAAGTAAACATTCAGCTCAGATCTGTTGTATTGTTAATCTACTTCCTCTTTACAAAATTGTCAATATCTGCGGCAGAAGTTGGGGTGTCGTAGGCTGACTTCTGTAGTCGGCAGCCTGGTTGAAGAATGAAATGACCTCACCTCAGAATATGATTTGTTTGCTTATGTTGCTTGGAGTGGAAATAAATCTTACTTCTCATTTAAGCTTTAATATTTTTATATGGAATATGTAAAAATGTTTTAGAAATTCAATATCTCTCCCTGTTTGTTTATACTTCTCAAATAATCACAATTTTCCCCCTAGGTGAGTCAACGTAAGTTGCAGCAGCTACAATCTTTAATTTGCATAAATGTTAACAGCAAAGTTTTATTGAGTTTTGGTGACATCCAAGGCATCTCATGCAGGGTAGAAATTGGAGATGCATAGAAAACTTGTGCATGAGGGGAGTCTAACTTAGCAAAAAGAAATGTGTTTAGCAAAAGACACATAGCAGTTACAGGAACTGGGCCCTAAGAGCCAGGTTGAGGAAGAGCCCTTGACCTTTGCTATGGAGAAGTGAGGCTGGTCCATTGAGACAGAAGCCTGAGCTCTTACTGTCTCCAGTCAGGGACATTCACGACAATTCTTGTTTTATTGGAGCACCCTTCCTGCTGCTTGCTTCTTCATGTTTGCTTTTTTAGAATTCCTCTTAGAACTTCATTTTGGCATCTTGTATTCCCTCCAAGTAATCAATGTTCACTCCTGAGACCCTTGGTTTTTTGTCTCTGCAGTACATTCATATTCTGGTTTATTTTACAATCCAAATGGGATTAACATATTTCTGTGGCTTTTGAATGTGATTGAGAAGGAAAATATCTTAGAAGGATAATCACCCTTGAAGGACCAACTAAACTTTCAACATACATCCATTATGCATGGATGTATATCCATATGTAAGATTTTGGCCACTCTCAAAACCAAGTAAGTAGTAAGACATTAAAAAGATTGGGGACACATAATGAACCACATGGATTAAAAAAGCGAGCAGATGTTTAATATTAGTATTAAACTTAATACTAAAGTGTTTAATATTAAGATGACTCAACACAGCAATCGAAATCTTTCTTACTGACTGTGGGCCCAGCCCACCTACTTTCCTAACTAAAACAGAGACAAACAATGCATGGAGGGGACTGGGTTGTTTAATCAGATTTCTGTCCCCAAAGCTTCACCTTTTCTTTGGGAAATCTTTGTGATCCTGTAAGCTGTACCCTGTGAAGATGCTCCTACATTTACCAGCCTTTAAGGATTAGGGGTTGATTATATTGAGAGAGACGGCAGGATTGTTATACTTTATTGTATCTTTTATCTGAGGGAATGATAGTCAATCCATGAGAAAATATGGAGAGCAAGGAACATACTTTATTAGTATTTGGGGGAAATGAAAGGATATTTTTAATAAAATAAATTACTTTCCAAAACTCTTAAATGAACATACCACACTGTTTTTAAATTTAAATTTAATTTTATTTTAGCAGGCAGAGGGCAATTACATTGACCTCAGAAGCTTTGGATACTTTAGGCTTGTGTGGATGTTCAATGATGTTTTGGGACACAGTTTTTCTCTATTTCCTTATTGTCATCCTTCTAAAAAAAATTGGGAGATTTTTATTAAACTCAATTCCTCTGAAAAAGCAATGGTATTTAGTTGTCAAAGCATCTGCCATCTGTCACTATGACATATCTCGTGTGAACGAATTAAAAACTCCTGAGTCCCATCAAAGTCTCTTTTGCTCTCAAGCTGGTTGTTGTCATGATTCCATGTTCAAACTCACAATTACTTGGGTGATTTATTGTTTGAAACTTTACGGTTTATTCATGTATCTGGTAGTCTCTCTTCTTTCTGTGTTATCTCTAGTTTATCTCTTTATCTTCGGTGTGTATTCCTAAGTGTTGTTATGCATGTACATATTCACTGAGATACACAGGCACATGTATACTGTTTCAGTGAACCGAGATTATTCAAAGACCTAAATTGTACAAGGAGGGGAATTTGTTTCTGCTCATTAGATTGTCTTCTTGAAAAAGATCTATCTCAACATTGAAGCTGCAGGATGTTTGTACTTATCAGCCATGCTTCTCACTGTGGTTCATGTGCGGGTTCAGCCCTTGATTTGGCTGGAATGTACCCCTGCTGTCCTTGCTACTTTTAAATTCTGTTTTCTGGACTCTCACTACATGCCTCTCCCCTGTTCTGGCTTCACTTTCTGTGTTCTCTGCTGGTATTTCTGGGCTTTGATGAAGAATGGATTCGTATCGTTGCCATTCTTCTGTCTTAAATTTAAATATTAATAAGGATGTGATAATATTGAGAAAATAGCAAAAGTGTGTTGTTTTATTTTATTTTTTTCTAACTTTCTTGACCCTTCAGTGTTTTAGACTGTTCTTATGTACAAGAAAGAAAAGGGAAATAGTTCTGTTATTTTAATACAAAACTGAAATCCATGAAAGACAATGCAAACTCCATGACAGGTCAAGGGATAACTTTGTGAAGATTTTAATAGCTAAAGACTATTAGCAAAATCAGTGTTTTGGATGGAAGGTGCTGCTGTTAATGGTGATGATTGTAGCAGTAGCAGCAGCAGCAACAGCAATAGTAGTAATAGTAATGGACAGAGTCAGAGAAGAGGAGCTGGGGCAGGAAACAATTATACCTGCTGATTGTATTAAAGGCAATTCAGTAAATTGAGGCTTACACCACGTCAGCTGGTTCCTTTTGCCCATTCACAGCCTCTCCCATGATCACACTTCCTCTCAACATCCTGTCTCCAGCCACACCTCCAAGAATTCCTCTTTTTCCAAGGCTTCATCTACCAGAAGACAGTGTTTTTAGGGACCCTATTTGTGGCTCTGCATCGGAGTTAACTTAAAGCCATAGGCAATCTGATGTGTTTGAAAAAGAAACTGTAATAAAGACAGTCTTTCAGCAAGTGGTGCTGGGAAAACTGGACAGTGACACACAGAAGAATGAAACTGAACCACTTTCTTACACCATACACAAAAATAAACTCAAAATGGATGAAAGACTAAGTGTAAGACAGGAAGCCATCAAAATCCTCTAGGAGAAAGCAGGAGAAAACCTCTTTGACCTTGGCCTCAGCAACTTCTTACTCAACACGTCTACTTACTTCAACACGAACTACTGGGACCTCATCAAAATAAAAAGCTTCTGCACAGCGAAGGAAACAATCAGCAAAATTAAAGGCAACTGACAGAATGGGAGAAGATATTTGAAAATGACATATCAAGTAAAGGGTTAGTATCCAAAATCTACAAAGAACTTATCAAACTCGACACCCAAAAAACAAACAATCCAATGAAGAAATGGGCAAAAGACATGAATAGACACTTCCCCAAAGAAGACATCCAGATGGCCAACTGACACATGAAAAATATGCTCAGCATCACTCATCATCCGAGAAATACAAATCAAAACCACAATGAGATACCACCTTTCACCTGTCAGAATAGCTAACACAACTCAGGCAACAACAGATGTTGGTGAGGATGCAGAGAAAGAGAATCTCTTTTGCATTGTTGGTGGGAATGCAAGCAGGTGCAGCCACTCTGGAAAACAGTATGGAGGTTCCTCAAAAAACTAAAAATAGAACTACCCTACGACCCAGCAATTGAACTACTAGGCATTTATCCAAGGGATACAGGTATGTTGTTTCAAAGGGACACATGCACCCCCATGTTTATAGCAGCACTATCAACAATAGTGAAAGTATGGAAAGAGCCCAAATGTCCATCGATGGATGAATGGATAAAGAAGATGTGGTGTGTGTGTGTGTGTGTGTGTGTATGCAATGGAGTAATATATATGGAATACACACACACACACACACACACACACACACACACACATACACAATGGAGTAATACTTGGCAATCAAAAAGAATGAAACCTTGCCATTTGCAACTATGTGGATGGAACTGGAGGGTATTATGCTAAGTGAAATTAGTCAGAGAAAGACAAAAATCATATGACTTCACTCGTATGAGGACTTTAAGAGACAAAACAGATGAGCATAAGGGAAGGAAACAAAAATAATATAAAAACGGGGAGGGGGACAAAACAGAAGAGACTCATAAATATGGAGAACAAACTGAGGGTTACGGAAGGGGTTGTGGGAGGGGGGATAGGCTAAATGGGTAAGGGGCACTAAGGAATCTACTTCTGAAATCATTGTTGCACTATACGCTAACAAATTTGGATGTAAAGTTAATTTTTTTGGATGTAAATTTAAAAAAAGTAAAAAATAAAATTAAAAAAAAAGAAAAAGAAAATGCAGAATCTGTGGATTCTTGCCATTACCCAAAATGGAAGATGCCTATAAGAGAAGCAGATGGAGATGGTGAAAAAGCAAAAGATTTGGTATTAGAATAAAACATATTCAAATTCTGACTCTACCACTTCTGCCTATGAGACTTAAACAATCACTTAACTTCTATAAGCCTCAGTTTTCTACTCCTAAAATGAGGAATATAATGCCTCTGTGTAACTTTCCTTGTGAGGATTAATTGATGCATACAAAGTAGTACATGGTATAACTATTTCTCTCTAGCTTTCCATCTATCCATCTATTTATCAATTGATCTATCTATGTGTCCATCTATTTAATCACCCATCTCCAGACGATGCCCACAGGAAGATAGTATTCAGGAGCACTGCAAAAATGCTTGAACAGAAGGACAGCTGGGATTTTAATTTCTGTTTACTTGTTTTTCACTTTGCACTGAGGGGAAGAATTACCTGCTTAATGGCTGCATACTGAAGTCTCATCCTTCTTCCTGCTGGGAAAGGTGACACTGACAGTGGAAATTTTCTATGATTCTCATCACTTTTTTGTGTTTTTGATTAATTATTCAGTCAACAACATTTTCCTTACTGAATTATGCATCTTATTTCCTTTATCTCCTTTTGCCCATGAAGTTCATTGTTAGATTTAATTATAATTGCTTTATAATCACTGTGTTATGGCATTAATTGATATCACATCGAGCCACTAACAATGTTATTTTGCATAAAACTCATCAAATCTCAGGGATCACACATGGCCTATTGTTGGTCTGTGGTTGCCTGTCTCGCTCTTCTCTGGCTGTTACTTTTTTTTTTTCTTTCTGATAGATTTCAAAAGGCTTTTTAATAGCTTAGAAGTCCTTAAATTATTTTCTGCTCACCATAGGATCATCTACTTACACTGTCTTGTGAATCTCACTTTCTTATCTGAAGTCTTTGTCTCTCAAAAGACATTTATTACCTTATTATCCCTAAATGGCTTAGGCCAGTGGTCAGGAAACTGATCATTGAGTTGAATGAGGCCAATGGCCTATATTTGTATAGCCTTTGACCTAAAATTGATTATTACATTTACATTTCTTTACAAGTTGTAAAGAAGCAAATAAAGACAAATAATGGGGCAGAAAGCATACGTGGCCTACAAAGCATTAGTATTTACCACTTGATCCATTATAGAAAAAAGTTTGCCAACCACTAGAATAGGCTCATCATTAGCCTTTCTATTCATAGAAAACTAGAGAGAAAACGAAATACAGAGTGATAGTTCTATTTTGTGTTCTCCTTCAGGACTTTTCATCACCAACTCTTAAACTCCATGTTGGTTATTCCATTACGGAGTTTTATTACCTGCACTTCCATGTCTAACTCTTCTTATTTATTAAAAAATATTTTTGTTTTGGATTGAACTCATGTTTAAGCGCAATAAGTAGAAGAAAAGGCATAGGACTGTGTTCAAGGAGACTTGATTATTTGTTTCATCTTCATTTGTTGTGCGACCTTGTTTGAGGTCATTTATACCTGTAATCCTTAGATTCATCATCTGTAAAATGGAGGAACTTGACAGCATGGTGTTGAAAGTCCTTTACAGCTCTAACTTTTTAGAATTAACTCAGGTAAAATGCAATAATCTTTAAATTGATAAAGCCCTATTGCTGTATGAGTGAGACCTGAGAATTTGGGGTAACCATAGGGACAGAATGCTCAGAACTCCATTTTTGCACAATTTAAATTATAGGAAATCTTTTCATTTTATAGAACTGACGTCAGCTTCTTGTAACTTCTGCCTGTTGGTAACAGTTCTATCCTCTCAGGACACATAGAATTAGAATATACAGCAAACATTAGAACTCATCCAACATGTTCAGATCTTTCTTTTACATGTGAAACAGCCTTACTGTCTTAATTTTTTTTTTAATTTTATTTTAGAGAGAGGAAAAACATAAGCACACATGTAGCAGGGGACAGGGGCAGAGGGAGAGTGGGAGAGAGGGAGAGAGAAAGAGAAGAAGAGAGGGAAAAAGGAAGAGAGGGAGAGAGAGAGAGAAAGAGAGAGAGAGAGAGAGAGAGAGAGAGAGAATCGCAAGCAGGCTCTGTGCTTTCAGAATGGAGCCCAATGTGGGGCTCTATCCCACCACCCTGGAATCATGATCAGGAGTTGTATGCTCAAACAACTGAGCCACCCAGGAGCCCCAGCTTTAATGTCTTTGAATCATTCAACAAGTGGGTGATCTAGAGATCCAGTCACTCTGCTACAAGAAAACTATAATATATCTCAGTCCTCTTGAAAAATGTCTCTGATGTCTATATTTCAGAAGAGATTATATAGATATGAGCTATATGACAATCATTCAAATATATGAGAATGGACAGTAGACAAACTGTATGCTTACTTTCTCTAGGACATTTTTTTAACAAAGTTTGTCTGAAATATTTCATTCTTGGACTATCATGGTTCTTTTGGAGAAGGTCATCTTGAAGACATGGCCATTAGTTGATGCATAAACAGGACCAGGGCAATCAGGGGCTCCTTCCCATCTCTCCTGTTTTTGGAATGTATTCCCCACCTACAGTTCTCATGCTATTGGCTGTTTCCAGGATGTAGCCTTGAGAGAATAGGTGGTGTTAAGACCATCACTGAATATGTGACTGAACACAGTTAAGGCTTCTATATAAACTTTAAGATTCTAGCAGAAAAGTGTGGAGATCTATTCATCTTGCAACCACCTAAGACAAGCTTCATAGGTAAGTTCTCTTGCTTATTAAACCTGTCTCCTACCAATCTAGACTGGCCTGCATGTTTTGTTTTGTTTTGTTTTGTTTTTGTCTCTATTTGCCTTCCATGCATGGAGGACAGTTTCAAATTTCACCTGGGAATCCCCAAGGTTGTGAATCAACTGGGTACCACCAAGAAATCCAGTCTTCCTAGTAGTACCATTGCTTAAGTTACTCAGTAAGTTTAATCATTTTTGTAGTAATTTAGAACCCTGAATCAGAGTAAAGAAAATCTTGGGAGTTAATTTTATTAAATCCAAGACAGGAAGTCACTTACTTTTTGTTAATATTTCCAGTATTATAAACTCAATGATGTTTCTCAGTCTTTCATTAGGAAAAAAATTGAAGAAACATTTTAATTATAAAATAAAAAATAAAATAATAAAATAACAAAATAATATCATCCCTGCTTTACCATTTCAAATTCTCCAGTTCAGTTACCTAGAAGAAACCTGTTTTTAATTACTCATGTGCAGTTTTCTTGTCATTCATGTATTTATAATACTATGTCTATGCGTTTTTGCTTTATTATGCATTATCTGTTGATATCATGTTATTATAGAGGAAGATTAAGCATTATCACATACTTAACAACTTCTCCCTAGTTCCTATTTTTCCTATTCTGTCAATAGATTTAACAAAATTTATTTAAATAGTGGCAATATTTACATCAGTATGCCTCTGTACATATTATTTTCTAAAGAGCCAACACACTAAGCTCATGTTTATTTTCTTGTCAGTTGCATAATTTTAACATGCCCATTATAAGTTATTTCTACCATTACCATTATGTATGACTATTTTTTCCAAATGGCTCAAATATTTCTAAATATCATTAATTCAGTTTTTATTTCCCCTGAGCCCTCTCCCTTAAGTTTGCATTGTCCAGCCAAATACTAGAATCTTTATGATTACTTTTTTTATTATTATTATTTTAAGGTTATTCACTTTTGAGAGACAGAGACAAAGCATGAGTGGGGGAGGGGCAGAGAGAGAGGAAGAAATTGAATCTGAAGCAGGCTCCAGGCTCTGAGCTGTCAGCACAGAGTGCAACACGGGGCTTGAACTCACAAACCGTGAGCTGAAGTTCGACGCTTAACCGACTGAGCCACCTAGGCGCCCCTCTACTGATTACTTTAGATCTGTTACATCTCTCTTATATTCTGAAAGTTGGACACTCTTTTTTAGTTGTTAACTCATTTTGGTGGGGTTCCTCCTCAGTAGCATCTTGACAAAGAAGCATAGAAGCATAAAACAAAAGCAATACGAAACAAATAAAAACAACAGAAAGAGTGATTGCATGTCTACATGATATTTTCTGTTTTCCCATTTAATGAGAGTTTGGATGAATACATAGCTCTAAGCTGAAATTAATTTTCCTGCCTAATATTTGAAGTCATGGCTCCATAGTCTTTAGCATACAATTCTAACAGAGGAATACTGATACCCTTTGATTCCATATTGATCTTGCTATCTCAAAGCCTACAGAATCTTTTATTCATCACTGGCATTCTGAAATTCTACAAATATATGCCTTGGTTTGGATTTATTTTATTCACTTCAGTGAATTTATTGGGCTTTTTTATTCTCAATTTGAATGCCATTCAGCTTTGGAAAATTTGCAATTTTTTTTTCGTAAAGACCATCATTTTCAATCAGAGGTCCATGGTAATTTTTTTTTTATTTCCCATTATGCTTATTGAAAACTATATTTTTATTCAACCCTATTCTTTCTGGTTTGATGATCTGGAGGCATTGCCAGGCATGATGGCAGTGGTTTCCAAACTCACTCTAACTGTTCTCTACCTTATGCTATACACATTATCTTCTCATGTCTTAAGTTCTCTTTCTGTTTTCCTTCAATTTTTCCAAATCCCACTACCCAACAAGGTCCAGCTTCAGCCCCATTCTGCTAAGAAATCCTCTTACCATTCTAGTCCTTCTTTCTCTCTTCTTCTTGGATCCTGTGGTAAGTTTCTCCCATTTGATCATCATTATATACATGGCAGTGGGAAGTAGCCTCTGAAAGTTCCTTGTACTGCTTATTTGAGTTCTCCATAGTCTGCTCTAAGTACTTTATTTGAATACTATAAATTGTGTAATGTGCCATGAGTGTTTTAACATTTAATCTTGTTTTCTTATTATAGTCAGTTCAGGGACTACAGGCTCTCGAGTACATACACCATATTATTTTACTTTGTTGATTTTTATTTCCAAACTTACATTACGCACTCCTTGTTGTTTTGTAGCCCCAAAGAACATTTTATGATTTTGAGATAATTTTACATTTTTGGAATCCTTGATTTCCCCCTTTGCTGTCATTTCTTTCATCTTGTTACAAAAGGATTTTAGGTGATTTAAAAACCACAGAAACTACCGATGATAATAATGTTAATAAAAATCATGATACTTTAATGTTTTACTTTACTACAAAATATAAAGTTTTTCAGGGGACTTACACTTGAATGGATCCTCAGACATTTCATTAAAGAATAAATAATTTCAGCTACTTCAAACTCTTCCGGAGAAAGTATGGAATTTATTGCAAAGCACTTGAAATTTTCAGCGGAGGACAAAGTGAATGGGTTTTAAATACTTTAAAAATTTCAAATAAAAAAACTAAGGTCTTACCTCCTTGTGGTGACTGTAATCAATTTATGCTGCAGTAAGAAAGGTTGTTAAAACTTTGATATGATTCCTTCAGCACAGTATACATGCCATAAAATATGCCTATGTACGCAGAAAATATTTACTTCATTTATTTTGTGGACAGGACAAATGAGATTTTGTAAATCCCTCTGTTCTTCAATTTAAAAACATTTTAATTCAACTGCATTTTAAAATCAGCTTATCAAAGTATACATACAATGAAATTCAACAATTTGAAATCCACACTTCAGTGCATTTTGACAAATGCATACAATTAATTATGTGACTACTGCCAAAATAAGATAGAGAATATCCCTCACTCCAGGGTCCACTTTCTGTTCCTTCTCAGCCTCTGGAAGCTACTTTCTGTCACTATGGTTGTATCCTTTCTAGAATTTCATGTAAATGGAATCATATGGTTTGTAGTCTTTTATGTTTGATTTTTTCTTATTTAGCATCAAGCTTTTGAGATTCATTCATGTCATTTCATGTACCAGTAGTTAATTCTTTTCTATTGCTGAATAGTGTTCACTTTATGGATACATCAGAGTTTCTTTATCATTCTCAAGTTGAAGAACGTTTGAGTTCTCTCCAGTCCTATTATTACCATTTTCATATAAGTCTCCATGTGAACATTGTTTTGTTTTATTTTGTTTTGTTTTCTCATATAGTTACTTACAAGTGGAATTACTGGTTAATTTTGTAATTTAAAAAAAAATTGTGAGAAACTGCAAAACCATTTTCCAAATTGATTGTACTATTTTTGCCTTCCCATCATCAATATGTGAGGGTTCCATTTACTCTACGTTTTCCCCCAACACTTGACGTTGTTAAGTCTTCTGAATTTTAGCCATTCTGCTAAGGGCTCTCATTATGCTTTTAATTGTGTTTCCTAATGACTAATGGTAGAGTATAGTGCCTCTTTTTCTATGCCTAGTTTTTTCCATTTGCATATTTTCTTTGGTGAAATGTCTGTTCAAATATTTTGCCCATTTAACTTGGAAAGGATGATAGATCTAAATATAAAAACTAAAATTATCAAACTCTTAGAAAAAAAGGAGAAAATATTTGTGATTTGAATTAGGTCAAGATATCTTATATAGGACACGGAAGTATGAATCAATAAAAAAAGATAAGACTTCATCAGAATTAAAAACAAACAAAAACAAAACAAAACAAACATTTGCCTTTCCAAAGATGCTCTTCAGGAAACAAAAGAGTAAATCACAGACTAGGAGAAAATATTTCCAAAACATATATGTGATAAAGTATATCCATAATGCATAAATAATTCTTATAACTATTTTTTTTTAATTTTTTTTTCGTTTATTTATTTTTGGGACAGAGAGAGACAGAGCATGAACGGGGGAGGGGCAGAGAGAGAGGGGGACACAGAATCAGAAACAGGCTCCAGGCTCTGAGCCATCAGCCCAGAGCCCGATGCGGGGCTCGAACTCACGGACCGCGAGATCGTGACCTGGCTGAAGTCGGACGCTTAACCGACTGCGCCACCCAGGCGCCCCTCTTATAACTATTAATAAGACATAGAACTTGATAAAAATATGTAACTCAACCCTAAACATAGCTTTAAAAATCGTTCTTATTAATTAATCAAAGAGGTTTAATTTCTAAAGCAATAATCTATTTTTGAAATGTATCTAATTTTTTTCTTAAGATTTAAAATATACAATTTGTATTCCTTTTAAGTTCATTTACTTGCACTGAAATTTTAAAAAAGTTTAGTGTAATAGAATATGTTATGAAATTTAGTGTTTCCAAAACCCATTATAGGCATATTAACAGAAGAATGCATGAAGCAACGAGGGGTTTTCAAGCACAGGGGCTTCATATAGCCCCCTAATTGGGATCCAGGAGATACATTCCATCACAAACAAGTAAGTAGGAGATATAAATGCCAACTGCCTAATTTTTGTATATTCAGAAAATCCTCATTTCCTATAACTTTATTTTGGAGAAATAGGTTGAATACTATTGAAGAGGAAAAGGACTTATGTGCTAGTTTTCAGAGATAAAAATGAAACATCAGACTTCTAGATTTCTGTTATCCTAAGGACAAATGTTTTTTTTTTGAAGTACCATGCTCACCCAAGATGACCAATACTCTAGGAAGAATAAATATCTCCTATGACAACCCCTAGGTAAAGATTAGACATGCCTGATTCACAGGCCTCTACAGGAAAACATGTTCTATCAGAAAAGACAACAGAAAATGATGTGTAAATAAGGAGAAAATTGTGAGTTTAATTTAGGAAATCTTAACTTTTATAAGACTAACTCTTGACTTCAAGAAACCCTACCAAAATGCTCTTTCCAATCAATGCAGTATTCTCCCTGAAAGTAGATCTAGCTGGTACAAATGTCTTCTTCATGTTACATTTGAGCAGTAATTTATGGATATTGTCCTTCCATTCATGGATAGATATCAGCCTTTTTGGTAGGAACATAGTCAGCAAGAGAAGGATTGGCAGGATTCAGTGATAGTGGAGCAAAGATGATACTTGGTTCTCTATGCCAATTGCAATGTTTGGACTAAACCTTGAGGCTTGAGGGGTTGTTAATTTTAGGAAGATAGATCTGGAAAGGGTAACATGTGAACTTGTCAGATGGAGTAGATGGAGGAAGGAGTAAGTAGAAATGAAGACACCAGAAGGAAGACCATTGTGTGAGCCAAAGAGAACATGGGGCCTGATTTTGGGAGGGTGAGTTTAAATTCAGTTTTGTGGTATAATCAACAGAATTTAATGACAATTTGTTAGTGGAGTTTGAGGAGGAAGGGTAAAAGAAAAGGTAATTTTCAGGGAAAATCCAAGAATTCTGATTATGGAAACTGGGTAGCTGGTGATGTCGTAAATCATGACTGAGAGTTCAGAAAACAGTGTTAACGTGAACAGAAATGAGAGAAAAAGTGGTGGGGAGAAGCAGTTGTGAAAGTTAATATTAGGTTTTCTGTTTTGTTTTTTTTTTTTAAGAGAAGCTAGGTGGGCTATCTAACAGATGGTGGTGAATTGTGTAAAAGTGGCTCTGCTTTTGGCCTCTGGGAAATGAAATTGGTATTTTGTAATTAAGTCACTCATGCAATTTTCATACTAGAAATTTCCAATAAAATTCCACAAATAACATGCTAATAAGAAGTGGTTAAAATGTCTTTCTGCATTATTAAAGACGTAAGGTGTACACAGTGAGGAGAGGCATGGTTAAATTAGTAATTCTACACCATTACTCTACTCTATTGGATACATTTATTTAAAGATGAGCTAAATAAAAATATTTAAAGTCAGTTATAAAGAAGAAACTGATGTTGGTCAATGAATTTAATGAAAATTGGCACAACCTCAGATAATTGATTTTTGACTCTGTGTATACTGCTTAAAGAAGTTCAACATTGCCTAGAACTTTGATTTGATGAGTTGAATAAGGAGTGAATGAATAGGTGAATAGATAAATTGACTGTTCCTGTTTATCTCCAGCAATTTTAACATGTATCTTTTCGAGTTGTCTCAAGCATTGCAGCGATGGGGCATTTTCTCTTTTACAAAGCTACCTATGGTATTTTGTGGCTTCTGAAATTATTACTTCTTCTTTATCTGAGGCAAAATTTGCCTTTCTTCAGCAGTGATCCATCAACCAATTTTCAGATTACCAGACCAATATCAATTCACAGACAGTTCTATGTCTATATAAAGACTATTTGTGTTCTCTACACATCACATTCTCTAGACAGATCATTTACATTCTTTAAAGAGCTGCCTTATTTTATAAAGAAGTTTTAAATTTATTTTGCATATGGATCAGATTTAAAATCCTTTCCTTATTTTTATTATCCTATGCAGGTTGTTTTATCTAGTTTGCTCTCAAGATAATATGACATGTCCAGAGCGTGGTCCCTTGATAGACATTCCTGGAGGACAGTGTAGTGTGGCATTGAGAGCATGGGCTCTAACATCAATATACCTAGCTGCAAAATAAGGAAAACAATAGAAATCACATAATATTAATAATTAATAAATAATTTATTAATTTTAATTAATTAATAATCATGTGGAATGAATAATTCCATGTAAGTGAGTCTTACATGGAATGTTTTATGTAAAGTGTCTAGCACCATGCTTGACACAGAAAACCCACATAATTAAGAATTCTAAAACTCTCAAAGGATTAGATATATATTTTTCTTATTGTTCTGGTGGTTGGACTACAAGTTCAACCATTAGGCCATCAGTGATCCCTTCAGCGTATTTTATGAAATAAATTGTTCTGCAGCTCCTCTCTCTTTGACTTATGAACTTCTATTCTCTTTACTTTAAATTGAAAACCTTTTTAACAATGATAAATTTCTTCTCGTTTGTTTCACAAGTATCAATAATCACTCTCCCTCTAATCTGGATGCCATATGTATGATTTTGAGTGTTGATATTTTCTCTTTCCTCTGATACATGTCATCCTCATATTGTTAAATGTGCTTTCTAAACCTTCACCATGAAAAGGAAAGGCTATTTAAAAAGAAAGTTCTGTGATTTGGCAATGTAACTCTCATCAATTTGACATTGAACCTTGAAGGTAAGGTGAAAGAATTACCCATCCTTTTTGCCTGAAGTTCACTGAAGTTTCTATTCTCAATTCCATTTGTCATTTTAGATCTACCTCTGAAATTTTCCTTCCTAACACCAAAGCTTTTCATGCTACATTTAGGACTCTTTTAAAAATTCTATCCTGGCCCTACATTTGTTTTATATCTTAGAAATAGTGACATTATACCATAATTAAATCAATGTTTATCACAAAATTTTGTGATGTGTAAAAACACTTCTCTTATAGGAGTGACCTAAGTCTCCCAAAGTTCTAGACTGTAGTTTCAAAAACCTCATGAGATAATGTAAGAAAAGTGATAAGCTCAGTGGAAGCCATATAACTGGTGCGCACGCGCGCGCACACACACACACACACACACACACACACACACACACACACACACTATATATAGATACAGATATAGATATAGATATAGATATAGATATAGATATATAATTTTTCATAATGAAACCTTAGGACATGTTTTTAGGGATGGATCTATATCATTACAACTCTTTTACCATTGTCACAAGAGAACTTGAACAGTTCACTGCAGAAAGACTTGTACAATGCACTTTGGTCATTTTTCTACCATAGTAAAGGTTTTTATGTGAACCAAAATGCATGAGATAGCAATTAGGTTGAAAACTGTTCTTGCAGATTTAGTAAAGCCTGGCAATTTCCTGATGCCTGATGTGTAATAGCATTTGTAGCCATTCTAATTAAGAGGCTTTACAAAAATCAAATAATTTTTTAACTGAAAAAACAAATGCCTTAAAGATGAGGAACTAATCTCTTCCCTGTGGTATATCATTGTGTAATTTTCTGGTTGCTCCATTCTTGGAGTTTTAGTATATTATTAGTGCTGGGGACAGAACTAATGTATGAAACTAGGTGGTTTTCAGCTCTTAAGAGGCAACCTCAGGAGAGCTTGGAAGATCCTTTTGAGACTTGGCCGCAGAATCTATAAGTCTTATTTTTGGAAAATAGTTTATAAATATTTTTTTCAGAGTTTTCAAATTTCTTGTATTGGCTAATTTTTTCTTTAAACATTAAACTGAGGGTTGTTTCCAATACATGAATGTAATAAACTCAGACTGCTCTGATTGAAGTTCTAACTTTTCATTTTAGCTATTCCTGTTACTAAAATTAAGAAACAAGTATCTTAATTTCTTTTGTTCCCATATTTTACTTCTTAGAATAGGAAAACAGTTATATCTGCATTACATACCTCATAGCATTTTAGTATTAGAACTTACAGCATTCCTTAGAATGATTGGGTCTCTACTATTTCAAATGTTTTAGCTGAGGATGGAAGTACAGATTTATGCTTTCCATTACACAATACACTTTAGTCTTCTGTGCCTCCTTGTTTTAAATTCTGGCCAATTTTTCCAGCTCTTTGGGGTCTTTTATTCCATTGTTCACTGTTTCTTTAATAATATAGCATTCTCAGAACATAACCTCAGATGAATAAGTTCCTTGGGACCCAATTTCACATAGGAATCTGAAAATTATTACTATAGCATTTTAAAGAACGTTTTCCTTCTATGGCACACTTTGTGTGTGGATTCAAGCTTTATTTGTAGGCAACAGGTAAAGTATATTGGATCATACCTAACGAGGTCTAAAATTTCCTTGGTCTTCATCTGAAGATTTCAAACATACTCCAGCTGCCCATCAAATGATTTTTTTTGTTTTTGTTTTGTTTTTGTTTTGTTTTTTGTGTGTGCTTTTTTTTGTTTTGTTTTGTTTTGTTTTGTTTTGTCTTTTTTGCCGAGAGCTAAGGAACAAGAGATGAAATGGGTAACTGTACCGGTTCCCCAAAGGCTTAATGAGGAAGTCAGTATGACCTAGTGGTAGCATCAGTGGCTCCTCATATTACGTCTTTCTATTTCTCTGCAAAATCAAAGGTCTCTAACATACCCGTAATCGTTCTACTAACTGTAGCCACAATGCTAATCATGCCAAAGAAAAGATGATAACAATAGCAACTCTATAAATCCTTCCATATAACTACAATGTCTTATGCACATACTGGCCTTATTTCTGTCTTTGGAATCAGTAGAAAACAGCTGTTTTGCTTTCTGGAATAAGTAAAATGACTATTTAGGCATAAAAATAACGTCCTGCTTTATGATGCCTGGATTAATGAAAGTATTAAGCCATTCTAATAATAGATAAGAAAATTACTCCACTATGGTTGAAAGAATTAAAACTATGCAATTTTAAATTAAAAAGTTCTAAAACTTTGCAAGTTCATTGAAAATGTGTGGATAAAAAAGGTATAAATTTATAACCCATTATGGACTACCTTCATATCTCAATATTTATTATGTTTCAGCTTTATTATTATTGTGTGGCTCCTCAAAATCTTGTGGGAATCATATTTTTCCAGAAAATAAGAATAAGTATACATTAGGCTAATATTTTATAAGGAAGTGTTGTTTTTATCCTAGTTTATTAGTGTGCTGCATTATTAATTTTATATCATTGACATTGTTTCCTTTGTTGTAGCTTTGTCTTAAGTTTGAATGTCATGGTTTACTATGCCTGGAGATTAAATTTGAATTTAAACTAAATCATTAGACTGTGGGTCCAAGGAATGTAATTCCTGAGAAAATCACAGTAGTTGTGCACAGTTCCTTTAAATAGTAAGATCTGATGGAGTGTTTAAGAAAACCAGCAACATCTATAATGGAGATTAGAACTCTAAAAAGGGAGTCAAGAGCTATATCAGATATTTGTTTTGTACAATTTTGTATGCTCATGACCTCAAATTTTATATAATTAACTATAGAAATAATGTTCCTTATAATCTTAGACTTAGGTCCAAATAGGCAAAAATGGACCGAGCCTCATCTCATGTCCCACCCAACAATTGGATCACGTTTGACCCAATGGGTGTGGGAGAAATCCAGCAAGTGCTTTCGCTTTTCATTCTTCAGGTGAAAATTTCTGAGATGTATTCTTAGGCCTTTTCATATGATTCCCTAGGATCAAGCACAAGTAGCACATTGCAGTAGACAACTCAGTTGGCTTTCTTCCTGTAACTCCCTTGTTATCCCTCTTTTAAGGTCATATTCTCAAATTAATGACCTGAATAAAAGCCTTTGTTTTATATTTTCCATATTGTTTTACCCAAGCAAATATAACACCCTTCTTACCCTTTGCCAGTGACAATGACTGCAAGACTCCTGTGCTAACACCATCCTCTCTATCTAACATTAATCTTTGGCAGTGAAGCAAGGTGTAGCCTCAAAATCTGACTCAAAATAAGGTCCTAAGGAAATATAGTGAATAGGCTATAGTTGGGATGCTTGCCATAGTTCTGCTGTCTCTACTCCAGCAGTGGCCAGAACTCATTCTGTGTCTCTGACTCCTTCATGGAATCAGTTTCTTTCTAAAAAGCCATAAATAATTAGGGAAGCCCACATGTACTGGCATCACATTTACTAGTTGCAATTTGGATGCTAAACAAAAGCTAGATTTACTTTTAAGTTTAGTGATTTTCTCATACATTGGTCATGTGGCATTCAGATTTAATTTTGTGACTCAGTAAAGTTAAAATTGTCATTGGACTTTCATTATCAGCTGAGAACTGTAGAAACTTCAGATTTAGGTTGAGATATGTATGTATGTATATCACATAAAAAGTAGTTGAGAACAGTTTTGTCTTGACCTATGAGGCCCACATTTATTATTCTACTTTCTCAAATGACTTGAATTTTGAGACCTAGACATTTACAGGTCTTGAACACCTAGTTCAATTCCACTGGTTCATGACAGTGCTTACCAGCTCAAACTTGCAACTCCATAATTAGGTTATGTGTGTCCCCTGTTGGATTATGCTATGATTTAGGTTCATAATCTGTAACTTATTTTGTAGGGTTCTCAGGAGCAACCTGCTTATACAGGCCATGTGGGTCTCCCAGAACTGCCTGTGAGAACATGGATCCTGGCCTTGTGCTACCAAAGCCCAGAAGCAGTGGTTTGACCCTGATCTTGAACTTCATCTTGACCCTAACTATTATTCTGATTATAATACTCTAGTCATAGACCTAGTGGCAAGGAGTGGAGGTGGGTATGGGTTTTGAGTAGCACACAGCTTGTCTTATAGAAGAGGGATCTCTGCATTGTTTTCCAGAATGGAGAAATGGTAACTTTGGAGAAAAATGGATGACATCTATATGCTGCCAATGAGAGACTCATTTAGACCAAAAGACACCTGCAGATTGGAAGTGAGGTAATGGAGAATCATCTGTCATGCTAATGGATGTCAAAAGACATCCATTCTTGATAAAAACCCTCAACAAAGTACGGATAGATGGAACATATATGAAAGACTCACAGCTAATATTATCCTCAGTGGGGAAAAACTGAATGTCTTTCCCCTATGGTCAGGAATAGGACAGGAATGTCCACTCTCACCATTACTATTTAACATAGTAATGGAAGTCTTAGCCTCAGTAATCAGACAACAAAAATTAATAAGGGTATGTATATAAATTGGCAAGGAAGAAGTCAAACTTTCACTATTATAGATGGCAAGATAGTCCACATAGAAAACCCAAAAGACTCCATCAAAAAATTGCTGGAACTAATACATGAATTCAGCAAAGTCACAGGATATAAAACCAATGTGCAAAAATCCATTTCACTTATATACCCAGATAATGAAGCAGCAGAAAAAGAAATCAAGGAATCAATCTCATTTGCAATTGCACCAAAAACAATAAGATACCTGGGAATAAACCTAACTAAAGAGGTAAAAGATCTATACTTGGAAAACTATAAAACGCTTATGAAAGAAATTGAAGAGGACACACACACAAAAAGGAAAAGCATTCCATTTTCATGGATTGGAGGAACAAACGTTGTAAAAATGTCTGTACTACTGGGGGCTCCTAGGTGGCTCCTTCCGACTCTTGGTCTCAGCTCATGTCATGATCTCATGGTCTGTGAGTTTGAGCCCTGCATTGGGTCTGCGCTGACAGTGCAAAGTCTGCTTGGGATTCTCTCTCTCCCCCTTTCCCCCTGCCCCTCTCCCACTGATTCTCTCTCTCTCTCAAAATAAATAAACTTAAATAAAGTAAAATAACATGTGCATACTACCCAAAGCTATCTACACATTTAATGCAATCCCTATCGAAATACCAACAACATTTTCTGCAGAGCTACAGAAACAATCCTAAAATTTGTATGGAACCACAAAAGACCTTGAATAGCCAAAGCAATCCAGAAAAATAAAAATAAAACTGGACGCAATAACTTTCCAGATTTCAAGCTATAATAAAAAACTGTAGTCATCAAAACAGTATGGTATTGGCACAAAAAACAGACACATAGACCAATGGAACAGAATAGAGAACCCAGGAATGGACCCAAAACTGTATTGCCAACTCATATTTGATGAAGCAGGAAAGAATATCCAATGGAAAAAAAATAGTCTCTTCAACAAATAGTGTTGGGAAAACTAGACTGCAACATGGAGAAAAATGAAACCGGACCACTTTATTACACCATACACAAAAATAAACTCAAAATGAATGAAAGACCTAATTGAGAGAAAGGAAACCATGAAATCCTGGAAGAGAACACAGCAGCAACCTCTTTGGCCTTGGCCAGAGCACATTCTTACTAGACACATCACCAAAGGCAAGGGAAACAAAAGCAAACAAAAACTATCGGGACTTCGTCAAGATAAAAGCTTCTGAATAGTGAAGGAAAAAATCAGCAAAACTAAAAGGCAGCCTATGAAATAGAATATATTTGCAAATGATAATTTGGATGAAGGGTTAGAATCCAAAATCTATAAAGAACTCTTATCAACTCAACACCAAAAACACAAATAATCTAGTGAAGACATGGGTAGAAGACATGAACAAACAGTTTTCAAAAGAAGACATTCAGATGGCTAACAGACACATGAAAAGATGCTCAACATCACTCATCATCAGGGAACTACAAATCAAAACCATGATGAGATACCACCTCACACCCATCAGAATGGCTAAAATTAACAACATGGGAGACAACAGGTGTTGGTGAGGATGTGGAGAAAGGGGAAACTTTTTTGCACTATTGTTGGAAATGAAAGTTGGTACAGCCACTCTGGAGAACAGTATGAAGCTTCCTCAAAAAACTAAAAATAGAACTACCCTATGATCCAGCAATTGCACTATTAGGTGTTTACACAAAGGATACAAAAATACAAATTCCAGTGGGGGCACATGCACCCCAATGTTTATAGCAGCATTATCCACAATAGTCAAACTATGGAGTTGCCCAAATGTCCATTTACTAATGAATGGATAAAGAAGATGTGGTATATATATTTATATATACAATGGAACATTACTCAGCAATCAAAAATAATGAAATCTTGCCATTTGCAAGGACATGATGGAGCCATTTGCAAGGACATGATGATGTGTTATGCTAAACTAAATAAGTCAACCAGAGAAAGACAAATACTATATTATTTCACTCATATGTGGAACTTAAGAAACAAAACAGCTGAACATATGGGAAGGAGGGAGAAGAGAATAGAGGGAAATAAGCCACAAAATATTCTTAAGGATAGAGAATAAACTGAGGGTTGATGGAGGGAGGTGGATGTGTTGTGGGCTAAAATGGGTGAGGGATATTAAGCATGTTGTGATGAGCACTGGGTGTTATGTGTAAGTGGTGAATCACTGAATTCTATTCCTGAAACCTATATTGTGCTATATGTTAACAAACTAAAATTTTAAAAAAAGTAATGCAGAGAGAGATTCACTAAAATGATTTCATGTCCTCTTCATAGATGAGCACCAAAGACTGAAGAACAATCTAGAATAGTTGCCACTTTATACCATCAGGGGTCTTTCACTGTTGACTTATGTTTTAAAATATTTGGCTGCCTGAAAAGTCTCACTTATTACTTTGTCTTCCTATTTTACATTTGTCACAAAGTGGATAGCCAGACTTTCTGATCAGCAAGTGGCAATCAGTGAATGACAAAACTGAGTACGTTGGGAATTTACTGAGAGCAAAAACACGAAGAAATCTTCCTCTCCATTTGACCTTCTGAGAAACCACTCTCAATTTCCCCTACCAATCACAACCCTTAGTCATGAGCTCCCAGGCCAAGTGATTACTACAACTACTCTCCAGCTGTAAAATACAATAAGCTTAAATATTTAGTATTTTGTTAGCTACCAAAATTTCCTTTTTTGTAATGATTTTTGCTATTATAAAATTATATGTGCTTTTCCTAGACAACCTAGAATATATAACTGAGCAACAGCTACTCCTCAGAATGAACCATTAATGTATTTTTTCCTAAGAAAATTGATTTTTACCTAATTAAGATCACAGTGTATAAATATGCCCTTTTCTTCAACTTAGCGTTATGTCAGCTTTCTCCCACAACATTAAATAGCCTTCCTAAAAATTGAAAAATAAAAATAGTAAAAAAGAATGGATCAGCCATTTCTGTAGACTTCAAGTGTTAAAGGAATCAAGATCTTTGGGATCATCTACCCATATATTCCCTTCCTATATATCAGGGATACAGATTTTTCCAAGCAAGGCCCAGAATATGGCAGACTTAACAGGTCTTGGTTGGGTTTTTCACTGCCATTGAAATTCAGACCCAATCTTGGTTCTCGTCTTTCTTTATCCATCTACTGCAGGACATAAGAGCTTCTTTGTGTGAAACCAAAGAGGCCCTCTGTACGTCAATTACTTTTACTCTTCCTCAGCTGTTTTTTTTTCCTGTAGACCATCACTATTGCTTAGTCAGCCAAATTCATTAGTCTATATCTACTGTTTCATCATACATCTCAAATGCCTGATGTTCTAATTCCACTGTGATCCCTTCCTCTGTTATGAGATATCGATTCACCATATCAATTTGCCACTGGTGAAAATTTTAACAATTATGCCTCTACTTTATTGCAGGAATTGTCCGCACTACCAATGATTTTGTCTACCGCTGTCCTACTACCAATGATTTTGTCTTGATTACCAAAGTGGGGATTAATCTACTCTGGAATTACATTTTATTGCCTGTTTTCTCAACAATAAATTGAAGTTGCAATTATTAAAGGTAGCAAATATTGAAGGATGTATTCCCCAGAAGCAGATGATGAGATAAACTTTGAGGTTCAAAATATTTTTAAAGGAGTAATCCCTGTGAAGGTAAGAGGGCAAAAGCAGAATTGAGAAAAGTGATAAATTGAATTGTAGCTCAGGTCATTAAATATCATTCCACTGTGTAAGGAACTTTTGAGCAAATATTGTCCATCAGAGTTGTCCCATGTTGGATCAAAAAGACTTGGCATTTATGTTGCTTCCTTGTTCAGCCATCTGAGGAACACTTCTCTGAGAAGGAAATTTCTTCATTTCCAGTGACTCTCTGCAGATGAAATAGACTGTGAAGTTGCTGTAAGGATGGAGGCCTTTTGCTAACCACAGTCTCTGTGGCTGCACAGTAAGACTTTCTTTGCAGGGGACACAGAGGACAGTGCATCTTTACGTACCCTATAGCATCTTTGTCTCCTCCCCAAACCAAGAATTCCTGAAGTGCGGACACTTTGATTTATTCATCTTTATGTGAAAAGGCTGAGTTTAAGCCTTCAGATAACGTTGAACAGAAGAATTAATAAGAAAATGAATAGAAATGCTAGTGGTGACGGTGATGATGATAATGAATGTTATGTTGATTCCTCTGCATATTGAAAATGTACTGTGTGATCCAGTACCTGGAACCAATCCTGAAACATAATAAATGCTGATAAATATTTTGAATAAGTGAGAGGATGAACAAATATACCAGACATTGTGATAAAGACTTTACAAATACTATATTTAATTCCTTGAAAATTAAATAATTGTTCTTATTTTACAAATGAGGTCAATAGAGGTTAAATAACTAAGAATGCACAACAACAAATTGAAGAGGGAGGATTCAAATGCAGATCTGACATGATATTTCGCTATTAACCACTCTCCTGGGAAATTATTGGCTGTCAACAGAATGAGGTTAGGGCTGGGAGAAACCACAGCATAGCGACCAGACTTCAGGGATGGGAATTCATCCCTTGGGAGACCTGACAAGGGCACACATGGAAACCTCAGTCTGTCTTAATGTCTGTGTTGTCAGTCAAGAACTCCATTAAAGGGACTAAAGAATGAGGCAATATCTTGGCCATTGGGAGCAAAGCAAGAAGGAGTATTAAAAGCAGAATATTAACTTAAGGCCATAAATACAGCTGCTTCAGTACTGTGTAAAGAGATTTCCAGGGGTTCCTAAGACTTGTCTCCCCAGCCAGAGATTTGATTCTGCCATGAGACTGATCTAGACTAAACCTGTGATTGAGAGCTACATGTCCCCTAGATTTAGGAACTGAAAGAATGCTTTTCATAAGAGTACTCTTCTAGTATGAAATCTCCCTGAATAGCTCTGTCCTACTATAATATATCCATCATGTGAAGAACCGCATGAACACAGACCAGGTCCAGACCTGTTGCCTTTCTCTTATAATGTATGTAGCATAGTTGGTTAAAATGAGTAAAATGATTGAACAGAATAATTTTCAACTTAAAGTTTTGTCTTTCTCTCATTACAGGCAACATACCATTTAAAAATCTTTAAAAATATATTTATTTAAAATTCTTTTTATGGAAAATGAATTCTCTTCCAGGTGAGAAGCCACTCATTTTCAGGAAATATAAACAAGTACCTGTTTTGCATCCATTGCTATTTCATACAGTTTTTGCCAGGACTTATCTGTTGGGAAGGGTGGTTATTTGTTCCATTGAGAAAGGTTCTTATCCATAATAAGGAAGGACAGTAGTGCCTTCTGTGAGTAGAGAAGTTAGAAATTAAGGAACTTGAATTTAGCAGAGGTCAGTTTCCAGACTGTAGGTTATCAGGTTTGTTTTGGAAGAAGAGGCAAATCTAGGTTGTTGAGAAAAAGTGGAAGATTATATATCTAACTCATTAAGTTGAGGTATCAGATATGGGGGCAGGAAACTTAACTCTGAGAGGAAGCTGTTGGCAGTCAAAGGCAGTTAGAGATTCTGGGAGAAGATGATAAGGATATAGAGTGTGGATATCCTGGCAAATGAAGTAAACAATTTTAGGCAGCTTAGAAGAAAAGGGGAGATTTCTGACCTTGTACTATAGAGGACACAACTTTTAAAACAGATGATGAATACTTAACAAGTATGAATGTGGAAGTAAAAGCATTCTTTTTAGGGTTCACATTATTGATGGGAGAGAAGTTAATAAACACATCAGAAGTATGGACTCATTTGGTTGAAATGACACAAATCTAACACAAACTGACTTAAACAAAAGAAGAATTTATTGGCTCATCAAATTAAAACCTTAGAACAAGGCTGGATTCAGTTTCAAGTAATGCCTTGATTAAAATGACTTCTCTGCATCATTCTGTTCTGCATTCCGTTTTGGCTTCATTATAAAGCTCACTTCCCTTTTATGGTGACCCCTGCAGTTCAAGGTTTACACCTTATTAATTTCAACCTGGCAAAAGAAATGTTGTGTTTCTCAGCGGTTCTTTAAAAGGTCTTGAAATAAATCACATTGACTAAGGTTGTCTTGGCTTGGGTCACATGTCCACCCCTAACCAATCAGATGTCCTGTTCTGATCAGCCATTCCTGAATCACATGCCAATCTCTGGAGCTGAGGATGGGGTAAACCTCTCTCTTTCAGCAGCGTGGTTTGAGAGTGGCAGATGGGCAATTAAGAAAGAAAATGGGAAGTAAGGGATGAAAGCCTGACAGACCAGAATTATTGTTCAATCTATGCTTTAAGCCTCTTGACTTAACTTGCCAGAAACATTGTCAGACAGGAAGATTATGAGATTGTGATTTTCTGTTCTGTCTTTTGCCTCAAAACCACATGCGGAGCCCTTGTACTTGGCCTCACACCTGATTTACCCTGCTCATATGGCAAATACACATCTCTTTACAAATACTTCATTAGTTTTGATGTTTGCCTCAGAGCTCAAATGTGTTGAAAGGGTTTCTTTAAGGTTCGCTGGCATCTCCCCTGAATTCTCTCTGTGGGCTTTTTCCATTTTCCATTACCCCTCCCAGGCTCATGACTCATGGGACACTGCTGGCTTCATTAATATTTGTTAGCACTGTTTGACATTCTATATGTGTGTGTTCATTCAGTGAGGGAGACTTATCGCCGTCATCAGACTCTTGTCGATGTGTTGTCTCAAGTACTAGGGAGTCTTTATAATAAACAGAAGGGCAGACAGTGACATCCTGATTGCCCAGTTTATCATGGAGCTACCAGGAAAAAAGTAATGAGTGATTTTAGATTCACTGAGGCAAGAGAATGGGTGGGTTATTGAATATGTCTGGGAGACACTCTTAATTTTTATCTAAGTGGCAGAAGACCCAGTCTTGAAAACTGGTCTCTTTGGGAACAACCATCCTTTTAGTTTGGTCTCAGGTAAAAACAAAACAAAACAAACAAAAAAGTGTGCACAGACTCAGTATGCACCTTGCAGCTCACCAGGCATGCAGGGGATTCTCTCACAAACCCTTGACTGGTAAGGAACTTATCCATTGATTTAGGACATCAGAATGGTACAATTCTTTGTCACATATATTATTAGAAATTAAAAGTGACACAGTGCTGAACTGGCAGGAAAAGTTTCTATGCCTGTGGGATTCAGTTAAATTTACTCTGTTTTCTGTCCTGGGGGCTCGAGATTAAATCCCCACTAGTCATTTTTAAGATGGGAGACCATGTTATGAGGGGGTTAGAGAAGAAAGCATATTTGGTCAATTCAAAGGAATTGCTCCTGTGGGAAGAGTCCCCAGAATGCACAATTTATTGATGATAGGTCAGAAGTATAATTTCAGATATAAAGCACATCCCACATCAAGAGCAGGAATCATACATGGGGGATGGTCAGACTTGTCCAAGTCTGACCAAGGTTCGCTATCTCATCATGCAGCTATAGTAAGAAGAGAGATTCCTAAGAGACTTTAATATCTAATCTTGGCTTTTTTTTCTCTCCCTATCTTTCAGCAGGATTTTCCATAACTATCATATCAAAAAGAATGCACCATCCCTATACACAGACTTCTGGAAAAATAATTATTCTATATTAATAGACTTTTAATGATGTGACTATCTTAATTTCTGACATTTTTAAATATGTAAATTCAGCATAATCAGTCAAGGAAGAGAAAGATAAAACTTTGGCTGTGAAGCGTAGATATACTCGTCTTGGGAGAATTATGCTAATTCTCATGACCATCATAAGTCAAAAATGTTGCTAAGGTCACATTTGCTCTTTTAGAATTTTGGGGCTGTGAAAAGGCCCATTGTAGGCTAGGAAACTAAAACTTCCAGGCTGGCTGCATACAACAGAATGAGATGCAACACAACGCTGGAATATAACAGGCACTCAAAACTAGTAGACAGGATAGATAAAATCATCTGTCATTATAGTATTTGCATTCTAGGGCAAGAGGGAAAAAAACGATACCATATGAAGAAGTAAAATATATGGTATGCTAGTGAAAAATTCTCTGGGGAAAAATTAAGCATAAAGGTGACAGGGGATGAGGGTCAGAGGAAACAGGATAGTCAGAGAAGGCTATTTATGGAAAGATCTCAAAGAGGTGAAGAAAGAGCCTCAAGCCTACCTGAAAGAGGAATAAGAGGAAATACAAGAAATATAAGGTAGGGCCATGCCACCTGTACTCAGAAAGGAAGCAGATGTGTCTGTAGAAAGAGCAGAGTACCTGAAGTAAATATTGTTTTCCCATCCCACTTCAGGTATTTGATTGTCCTCTCAGCACTACAACAGCACACATCATGTGTCTTCTTGTTGTTGATTTTGCTTTACATCATCCCCTAGAGACAAAGACTTTCAAATCTGTGCTCTGGGAAGGTAAAATACTTTCATTTTGCATTTAGTTTTCCTGCCTTGTTAATCCCTTTAATCTATGGTAAATCTGTCATATTTCTTTTGTCTTTAAATGTTTGTTTATTTGTTGAGAGAGAGAGAGGAGTGGGGGGGGGGGGGAGAGAGAATCCCAAGCAGGCTCCATGCTGTCCACACAAAGCCCCATCTGGGGCTTGATCCCACAAACCATGAGATTATGCCTTGAGCTGAAATCAAGAGTCAGATGCTTAACCAACTGAGCCACCTAGGCGCTGGCAAATCTGTCACATTTCTTTTTCAATCATGACATTTTCATTTTCAAACAGTAATGGCCAGGTATTTTATAGAATTGACTTCAGTCTTAATTTCTCTAACTTTTCCCCATTATTGAATCCAGGCAAAATTCTAAGTGACTCTATGCTACAGGAGTAATCCCTTGTTCTTTTCACTACTTCCTGGCAAGAGGCATACCCATATACCACACCACCAATGATAGTGCTCTGGATTTCTTCTTTAAAAAGGTGCTTTTTCTGCTTTGTCATTAGTAAGTAATCTCAGAGATTGCATAGATATTCCCTTCTCAAATTCCTTTCATCCAACAATTTTAGCAACAATCTATGATACTTTTCTGAATGATTTATTACATTGGTAGTTGTCCAAAGTCACTTTTTCCTTGTTTTATTATGTGTTCTGTATATCTTATCTACTATTATTCTGTAAAGAAGAATTAGTCATTGGTAAGTCACTTTTCTTGGTGGGATGAGAGAGGAATGGCACATTTTGAAATTTGTATAGAAAATACTCATGGTTCAGATATAAACTAGGTTAATTGTCAAAGAAAATCTTGTGCTCCCTAGGCCGTGAATTATATGTTCAGCTGAATAACATACCACTCTTTAAGAGGACAAATCACTATTTGGGCCAATCCTTGGCTCCAGTCTCCATCTTACCTTTTCTCATGTAGTTTGGTCTTTCTCTTCCCTGCTCTTTCTGTCATCACTGACTCCTCCATCTGGGTTCTCACAGATATAATCAACTACATAGATCTCTCAGACATTTTGTGACAGTTGTTACTGAGATTTTCAGTAAGATGCATTTGAAAGCACTGGACTGGGCAACTAGAGTCATGGATGCTAATCTAGACTCTGCTGCTAACTAGCTCTGTGGTCTTCAGTTTTAGCATCTGTGAAAAGAAGACCATTTTAAGTTGGTTCAGTTTTACTATTGTTCTGGAATTCTACACAACTATATACTTTTCCGTGAAATATGTTGGTGGATTACTAAGCATTTTATTCATTCCTAATTATTTAATAGTCTTAAAGACTATTAGTGAAACTTGTATTTCCCTAAAACAAAATTCTTTGAGGGAAGAGGCTGCCTTGTTGGTGTGTTATCTGATGCTCTCATAATTGCCAGCATTTACTGAGGGCTTACTATGTGCCATATGTTGTACATATATTTTCTCATTTAATCATTTTATTTTTTTTTTTTAATTTTTTTTTTCAACGTTTATTTATTTTTGCGATAGAGAGAGACAGAGCATGAACGGGGGAGGGGCAGAGAGAGAGGGAGACACAGAATCGGAAACAGGCTCCAGGCTCTGAGCCATCAGCCCAGAGCCTGACGCGGGGCTCGAACTCCCGGACCGCGAGATCGTGACCTGGCTGAAGTCGGACGCTTAACCGACTGCGCCACCCAGGCGCCCCTCATTTAATCATTTTAATCCTTAGTTACTGTGAGATGAGAGGTGCTATTATTATTTCAATTTTCAAGATGGGAAAACTCAACTTTAAAAAAACCTTGCCCATGACCAGTTAGGAAATGTTAGATTCAAGTCTCAAATTCAAGTTTGTCTATTTCAAAGCCCATGATTTATATCCTTGTGCTAAATTTGCTTCCGTAATGGACACAATAGGAATGATAAATTACTGAACACTTATAAAATCATTAACCTTGGAGGAGAAATGGATTTTAATTCTCAGATCCCTCTCCTCAATATATACCCTTAGTACTCATTATAACCCCTATCCAATGAACTCAGAACCATTAATGGTGAGATTCCTACTTCTATAATTTCACCTTTAAAATGTTTCCCTTAAATGCTTAAAATATTGAATTTTAAAGAAACAATCAGATCTCCCCTCTGTTCTTATGTTAAAGAAGACTTTATTTTCATCAAATTTAATCCATGAATTTTCAGGGTAGTCAAAGTTTCAATGACTCATGAAAGCATTAAAATATCTAACCACAATAATCCATAAATAAAAGGCACAAGAACAGGATTATTCTCTGTGTGTATTTAACTTGAAAACTAAAAATGTAACAAGACAAATTAGCTCTCCCCCGTCCCCCTAGCCTCAAATTATTGCCAATGGAGTAGTCCGTCTTGTTCCTTAATTGCATTCTTTACAGAAAAGTGAAGCTGGACATACATCCCCAAAACCAATCAGAGTAAAGGAAAGAGAGTTACCCCCTCTCTTTGGATAAGGATACTGTCCAATTTCCTAGGCACCCTGGACTCCCTATCACTTTCTCTTCCCTAAACCCCTAGTTTTTGCTAACATAAAAATTTCAGAGGGGTGACTGTTGGAAATAATTTGCATGTGCTCTATAGCTTGTATATGTTTACACACTGTGCTTCTAAACTTTTCCCTATGAGTTAGACTCATACATTCTAAAATAAATAAATAAAAATTTTCAACTTCTCTCATTTCATAGAAGGAAATTCAGTTCTAAAAGATACATCTATTTTGGCAATGATTCTACCTAACTTGTAATCATGAGGAAAATGGCAAAAGGAAAAACTTATTGTGGGAATTGAACAGCCATATACATCTATTGAGTGCCTACTATATGCCACCTTTGGCATTATAAGCTTTAGGATGCTAAGAAAAACAAACAGTGGCTATATGAGATCTATCCTCCGGAAAGTTAGTAGTATGTATGCATATGTAATCATATACCTACTCTAAATAAGCCCTCATAGACATTACAATAATTGCTGCTCCAACGGAACAAATTAGACAATAAATATAACATATTTATGATCCTTAAATGTCCACATACTATAAATAGTAGGCACTGCTGAGTGGGAATTGAGGCACTGCATGGATTCAGTCTTCCTGAGAAACAAAATTGAACTCACAAATATTTGTAACATGAAATAGTCTATCGTAAGCACAAAGTTTGGTGATGCAGACTGTTGTATGAGGTTGAGTGGAGACCAGGGTCTCTTAGGAGAAGCCTAGTAGGGTGTCGGCAGGTTTATAGGCAAAATAGCAGCTTAAGAAAGGACACTAATGTGGGGAAGGCAGCCAGCCACACAGTAATTTTTCCAGTCACACATCATGTATTGTTAGTAGGTAAGAATTGGAATTAAATCATAGGAAAATGTACAGCACTTTTTGGAGATGAAATAGACTTTTCTTATATGGCATCATACATTTCAGTGGCCATTCAGGGCTGAAGCTTCTGGAGATTAGCCTGATAAAACTAATCATAAGTCATATCACAGAAAAAGTCATAAATAGGCAGAGAGACTCAGTGATGTTTTTTAATACACCCCACTTTCAGAGACATCTTTTAGATTTCCTTTTTTTAATTTTAAAGTATTTTGACTTATAGTTTATTTTGTCACTGGTAGCAAAATTAAGTTGGCTGACATAATACAGAAAAATAAAAGGAACAAGAAGTGATTGAAAGGCAGGGACTTTCCAGCATAGGGGCTGGGGAAATTATTGAGAAGGAATATTCCTAATTTTCTTACATTTGTAGAGAGGAAACTCATTTCACTTTAATTACCCACTCAATAAATATTTTGAGTGTATCTCCATTAATGAGACCCTGCAAAAGCTGAGACTGGCTGAACAAATTTTGAGATCTGCAGGTGAAACATAAAGCAGAAGAAGGCTAATATTTATTATTTAGCATCCAAGACCAGCATTGTTTCACTTAATTTTATTTAAAAATATTAACGTTTTGACAGATACTGGAAAGAAATGCATTTTTAAAAAAAACAAACATCATTTTTTGGCTTATAATTTGCTGCAATCTGTTTTATATCATTAGTCACTTCACAAGCTAACTTCTGCCTTCTTAATAGAGGCTGACTCTCTTGTCTGCATACTCTCATCTCTCTTCTCATTGAGTCAGGTTTTCTTTTATCTCCCTCATGTCCTTTCTCTCTCATTTCTCAATGAGGGGGTGGGGAGAGAATAATTAATATGAGCGGACAAATGGATGGGTAAACTGCAAATTATTTTCTTAAGGGAATATCTTGATATTTATCTTGTTATGTATCCACCAAATGACATACTTCCCACTCGTCATCCCACACATATGCCAAAAGAAAACAGTGATTTGCTTGGCACCATATCTTAAACAAAACTAAACATGCTGAGAAGCTCTGTTTTCTGATGATCATGACTTACTCTGATAAAGGCTGATGTAATGGGTGGAAGGGAGGTAAATTTGAGTTTATTATGAGGATGATCCTTTATCATTCCTGACAGATCTTGTGCTCTGAGTAGGCAGTAATGAAATAAGAGCCTCATGACTCATAAAAATGTAAATACTCTTCCTAGTAACACTTCATTGTAACTATGCTGGGATTAACCCCAGAATGCCTATGTAGGTGTCTATCCCAGAGCTTTTGCAGAAATCACCTGGTGGGGAAGGAATTTAGAGAGACAATGTAGTGTCTCTTTCAGGGGCCACTCTTCCCTCATGTAGCCTCACAAATGTAGAGCAGGTTTGAAGGGAGCTACTAACACTATTAAACCATGTGCAGATTAGATCTAGAGAGAGGCTTCCAACTGGATGATTTGAACTGAGTCCAAAGGGGAGAAGATATGAGGGAGATGACTCCCTGTAGGCTGTTAAATGAGGAATCAGTAGAGTTTAAAGGGCAAGAGCTTAAGGAAGGGAAGTCCACATTAAAGAAAAATGCCAGCTGGCATTCTTTGCCTTATTCCTTTCTACTCCTCTCTTGCACCAACACACACTTCCGTCATTTGGAGAGAGGCACTTTATGAATCTAAATGCATCTATGTCCATAATAGAGGAATGGCTTAGAAGGTGCTCAAAGCAATAGTGGTCATTTTTTTGTTATTTTTCTATTCATCTTTGTTCCATCCCTCCTTTCCAATTTAGCTCTCATAGTTGTGATTTAACATAATGGCATCAGATTGAGTTTCCATGAAAGTAATGTCAAATATGTTACCTCTCCTGTGCTCTAATTCAATTATTGTAGGTGTTGAGAAGGATTTTGAGGTCTGGCCTATACTCGGAAAGAGTTCCAGGACTAAATAGTGATGGCTGCTGTGGACATGGACATGGGAGAGAAGAGGGACATTGTGCCTTCCATTTCCCAATCCCCATTTTATTTATTTAAATTTTTTAATGTCTAATTTATTTTCGAGATAGAAATAGACAAAGCAGGTGAGGGGCATAGAGAGGGAGACACAGAATCTGAAGCAGGCTTCCCGCTCTGAGCTGTCAGCACAGAACCTGACATGGGGCTCAAACTCACCAACTGTGAGATCATGACCTGAGTCAAACCTAGATACTTAACAGACTGAGCCAGCCATCTTTAAAAAAATATACCTAGGGATAAGAATGATTCATAAATCTATTATGGTAGTCATAGGTTATCAGGACTGACACTAGGGATCTGGAACCTGAAACAACACTGGCATTAAATCACATGGACTACAGTTGGCCCTTGATATTTTAGGGAATCTATTCAGAGCCTTTGCAAATTCTCAACCTTTGTAAGAGTACACAGCATTTAATAACCAATTACTATGTGTTAGACACTATTGTAAGTTCTTTTTATGATTATCTTTTTTTTTTTTAAATCTTTGGACATCATTACGAATGAGGTGCTTTTATAAATGAGGAAATAAGTTTAGGGAAGTGAAGTAATTGTTCTTCATTACAAAGCATAGTTAACTACTTTGCTCCGAGGGAATAGCACAAATTTAGATAAAGACGCAGGACAGTCAAGTAGGGATTGTCACCAGCTCATAAATTACTCATTTATACCGACTCAGTACTAACCCATTCAAATTCTGGTGAGGTGTTTTACAGGCACTGTCTCATTTAATCTCCACAATTACTCTATTGAGTAACTGGATATTTCTAAACAGTGACTGGAATGCTCAATAGCACATAGTTAACACTGAATTTATATACACCAATGAACAATTGTAGTCCCAATTATCTATCATGACTACATTTAGGAGAACACCTTCTTGAGAACAGGAAAACAAGTAACCAAGACATTGGGTGTCCATATTTATTCTTCGTGATGGAATCATTCAATAACATTGTGCCTTTGTGTCAGTATGGAGATCTGCAAGTACTGGGATGCTGTTTATTTGTCTTTATTATAAGATCATATTGAACACAACTTCAATGCAGGTGAATATTTTATGAATCTCAATTTTTGGTACTTAATCATGTATTTTATGTTTATTTTGCCAGTGTTTTGATGATTTATGTTAAGGGCAAAACACCAGCAATGGAAATTGAAACATTAGCAGAGAGAAGGAGGAAGATCGCATTCTGTCAGCTATGTCTCCACTCCCTCACATAAATTGCCTCTTGACAACCTAGTTCAAGTTGATTTATTTTCATTAGAACTTTAAAGCACCATTTTCTGTTTTTGATAAGTGAGTTCAAATCATGCTATACTCATTCTCAGTCCATTTGCCAGAAAATGCACATTCAGATGGTGTATAATCCATAGAAGGAGACGACAAACTACAAAAATAATCCTTCAACTTCACACATTATCATTATTACAGAGTAATGGCTAGCTGCTTCTGCTGTTTCTCACATGCATCCTCTTTGGAAAAGCACAAACTGCTCTCCTTAATTTCTGTAATTATTCTGCTGTTTCATCTGAGAGACAGTGAGCATTTTGGGAAAAAGTCTCTATTGATAGAATTCTAGTCATTTCAGTACCATGTTCCTAGAGAGAAAATGTCTTATAACTAAAAAGTTGCAGGAAAGAACATAAGGTCTACGTACCAAATGGAAAGCACCAAAAAATACCAAGGTATAACTAGGACTGTAAATGAAATAGCAGACCAGGCTAGCAACTGCCACACTACAGTGAATGGAGCAAGGACTCTGGACTTGCACAGGCTCAGGCTCAAATCTTGTGATCACTTCCAACCATTGAGATGATTCTGGGTGGGTTATATAATCTTGTTGAACCTGTTTACTCATCTGTGAAATTGAGCCCATGACACCCAGAGTCCTGGTGATCCTTAAGTGATTGATTGTTCACATTGTCTGGCATATAAACAAAACTGAGAAAAGAGAATTGAAGTACATAATGAATTATATAAGCCAGTGAGATTTATAAAATCTAGTAATTTATAGTTCAGTAAGGATTATTTATCTTCCTAGTACTGCCTCATCCCTCAAATAGACCAATGAAACATTTCAACAATGTTGAAATGTTTGAAACAACAAAAAATTAAATTATTTTCCTGCAAAGATGGTAAGCCAGAGGGCCACTGGACAAGAGCATTTCATCCAAGAAGGAGTCTGACAGGAAAGGAGATACGTAGCATCATAAATATGCACATACACACAGGGGGTGATACAGAAGCACAGAGGAGTGCTATTTATGCCAGCCTGGATTCAAGGAATCACAGAAACTTTCTAGGGGTGAGGATCTAATTTAGCTTAAAAAAATAATGCAAATAAAGCACACCATAGAAAGGAAACAGTGCGAACAGTGCGTGCCAAGATTTTGTGGAATCATCAAAGAGATTCAAGGTCTTGAAGATGGAAAGAAACTAAGAATGGTTGGAGTTACAGATTATGAACAAGGGCCTCGTGATTTGTGACATTGCAGGGCTTTATATAATTTGTTTACAGTTTAAGTCCACATCCCTTAACTGCAAAACTGAGTTGTGATGTCAGCTGCAAATAGGTAATACAGATAATAGGAACTCTAATTTCTGAAGAAAGAGAGTTAGAACCTTTGAATAATATGTCAATTCAAGGAAATAAAATGGAATAAAATTATAAAGAGGGGTGATGTTGAATAGTCAGATAATCCATATTCTTAGTAAACAAAGAGAGATATACATTCATTTTTTTTTAATGTTTATTTGTATTAGAGAGAGACAGACAGACAGAATGTGAGCAGGGGAGGGGTAGAGACAGAATCAGAAGCAGGCTCCAAGCCCGACAAGGGGCTCAAACCCAGGAGCAGTGAGATCATGACCTGAGCCGAAGTCTGACATTTAACCAATTGAGCTGCCCAGGCGCCCAAAGAGAGACATACATTCTTAAATGATTCTTGCTCTGGCTGTCCTCTTAAGTGTATGTAAAATGTCCCCCACTTACATTCTATATCTTTCCCTTCTTTAAACCCTTTGAGGTGACATTCTATATACAGCTATGGATAAGTAAGTTCTTCCTACCTGTGTCCAACTTGCCTTTATTATTTCTGTTTTATAAATGTAGTTTCATAATTTTCTTTTGTTATTATACACAATTCCTGTAAATACAAAAGCTTCCCTAAGAAATAGAAACTCTATGTGTTTGAGAAAACACTCTGGGAGGAAATCTTCAGGCCAGGCTTATTTGTAAGGCTTGGTTTCAGTTGATGTTTGTCCTGGCCATGAAGCATTTCTTCCTCTGTAATATTTTCTCAGCAAATAACTCTTCATTTTCAATTTTATTTTACATTTCATACTAGGCTTGTGAATACAGTTTCACACAAAGACAACATCTGGATAATTTCCACTCTAATAGTTCCTCTCTTGTCTAAGCATGTACTGTTTTATATTATATCACAATTATTATAAAAACATTGTAGCAAATGAATAGGAATTTAGGAGACAGGTAGTCCTGAGTTCAAATTAGAGCTCTAACACTGCTATACTTGAGAACTTTAAAATTTATTTCATCTCTCCAAATCTCCATTACCTTATTTTTATTTTTTTTAACGTTTATTTATTATTGACAGAGAGAGACAGAACATGAGCAGGGGAGGGGCAGAGAGAGGAGGAGACAGATTCTGAGGCAGGCTCCAGGCTCTGAACTATCAGCACAGAGCCTGACATGGGGCTTGAACTCACAAACTGCGAGATCGTGACCTGAGTTGAAGCCAGATGCCTAACCTCCTGAGCCACCCAGGCGCCCCTCCATTACCTTATTTTTAAACTTGGAATTATAATACTGACTTTATGGTAGATATTAAAATAATGCACAGAAGCCACCTTGTTCCTTATGTAGAAGTGAGCCACGAAGATTGACTTTACTTTCCTCCTAGTAACCTGAATAGTCCATGAGGGCAGCAGACTTTTGTAGTTTGAGCTAAATATCTTCCAAAATACCTGGCTGAGTGCCAAGCAAATATGGGGATTCAATAATAAGTGAAAGGTTGAATAGCAGGGAGTATACTTCCAGGAGAAGTAACTTAGTTATTAACAGTTTTCAAATATATGCAAGGGTTAAAAGCAGGTGGAAGACTGTGGTAGAATGTGTGTGTGTGTGTGTGTGTGTGTGTGTGTGTGTGTGTGTGTGTGTGTGTGTGTGTGAATGTGACACGCGTGCATGTGCTGAGTCAGAAACGTCAACTTAAAACCAACCTTCATTATTTTACCAGAATACAATTCTGTCATGGTTTGAAATGAGAGTCTGGGCTGCCTTCTTCTGTTGTTTGGTGCAGGGAAGAGGGTTGTATTTCTTTCAGGACCGAGACTGGCATCTGCTTACAACCTAGGAAACTGATGTGACAATGAGACAATACTTTTATCGGAAGCCCATGCTGTTCTCAGCTGGATCGCATGGCCGTGATGGAGGCTATCTGGTATCATATACCAGAAAAGAGTATTTTTGATCCTCAAATCAGGCGCATGCCTCAGACAATTGGGATGTTCTGTCCTGAGGTGCTCTAATCATATAACATATAATCTCCCTAGAATTGATCTTTATTCCAGGTGCTCTGGTGCTGCAGTTAAATGCTGCCTGTGGTCATAGAAATTATATGCCACAGTAACTAATTACAGGTTATAAAAATAAAAAGGGAATAGGAAAGTAGCCTTAAAGTAACTACTGAGCAAGCAGAGTCAGGGGTGGACCTAAGCTAATTGGCTTCCTGACAGAGTTCTTCTCCAGGGTCTCCAGAAAGCTTTTTATTTTAATTAGTGTTTGGGAAGATTAGAGTCTTCTCAAAGCCCTCAGGAACAGTGTGGAATGGCTCAAGAGAATACACTCTGTAATAAGCCCTGAGGTTTCTAGACTCAAACCCGATGTCATCCAAGAAGGTGTAGTGCAGCAGTGTTAATTATTTCCTTGCTCAATTTCTCCTAAAACTTGGGACAAGTGGTCTTATTTGCATTTTATGGGTAATGCTGAAGTTCAGAACTATCTTCTCTGTCAAGCAATTGTTGTATTAAAACTCAGATGTCTCTATGCCTAAGCTGATTCTCTACCTCTGATATATCACAGCTGGGTCATTAATACATGCTTATTGTTTTCATTACTTATGGAATGTATATTTTTTTCTAGTGGGTCATTGTTCTAGTTAAATTTGTTTAATTAATTAGACAACTGATCAAACACAGATAAAGTACAGGTCTTACCTTCCAGTTCTAATAATAACTTAAATTCAGAAAAATATCTAACAACATATTCTGACTCAAATGAAATGTAGAAAGTTGGTGTATAGAGGTAATTACATACAGCCTATGATTTTAAGGGTTATGTTCTCAGAGGAGGATCTTTAAATGTGTGCAACTTAGATGTGTAGGAAAAATGGAATAAAAACTTATAAGCCTGCTTTTCAGATTTCCCCACCGGGATCCCAGAATACTTTAAATAAAATACCTTGCGGGAATCCTGGGAAGATGGTGGCGTAGGACGCTGGCTCACTGCACATCCTGCTGATCACTTAGATTCCACCTACACCTGCCTAAATAACCCAGAAAACCGCCAGAAGACTAGCAGAATGGAGTCTCCGGAGCCAAGCGCAGACGAGAGGCCCACAGAAGAGGGGCCCCTCCGGAAGGGATCTCCGAAGGAAAAATGAGCTGAGCCTGCCCTTCCCGCCCCTGTGTACCTTGTGGATCCACCCCAGCTAATACGCCAGATCCCCAGCACCACAAGCCTGGCAGTGTGCAAGTAGCCCAGACAGGCCATGCCACCCCACAGTGAATCCCGCCACTAGGAGAGGGGAAGAGAAGGCACACACCAGTCTGACTGTGGCCCCAGCGGTGGACTGGGGGCAGACATCAGGTCTGACTGTGGCCCTGCACACCAATGCAAGTTATTCAAGACAGCACAGAGGAAGTGCCCCGCAGTCCCACACCACTCCAGGGACTATCCAAAATGACGAAACGGAAGAATTCCCCTCAGAAAAACGTCCAGGAAATAACAACAGCTAACGAACTGATCAAAAATGATTTAAACAATATAACAGAAAGTGAATTTAGAATAATAGTCATAAAATTAATCGCTGGGCTTGAAAACAATATAAAGGACAGCAGAGAATCTCTTGCTACAGAGATCAAGGGACTAAGGAACAGCCAGGAGGAGCTAAAAAATGCAATCAATGAGCTGCAAAATAAATGGAGACAACTGCGCCTCTGATTGAAGAGGCAGAGGAGAGAATAGGTGAACTAGAAGATAAAATTATGGAAAAAGAAGAAGTTGAGAAAAAGATAAAAAAATCCAGGAGTATGAGGGGAAAATTAGAGAAGTAAGTGATGCACTAAAGAGAAATAATATACGCATAACTGGTATTCCAGAGGAGGAAGAGAGAGGGAAAGATGCTGAAGGTGTACTTGAAGAAATCATAGCTGAGAACTTCCCTGAACTGGGGAAGGAAAAAGGCATTGAAATCCAAGAGGCACAGAGAATTCCCTTCAGACGTAACTTAAATCGATCTTCTGCATGAGATATCATAATGAAACTGGAAAAATACAAGGATAAAGAGAAAATTCTGAAAGCAGCTAGGGATAAACGTGCTCTAACATATAAAGGGAGACCTATAGGACTCGTGACCGATCTCTCTACTGAAAATTGGCAGGCCAGAAAGGAATGGCAGGAGATCTTCAATGTGATGAACAGAAAAAATATGCAGCCGAGAATCCTTTATCCAGCAAGTCTGTCATTTAGAATAGAAGGAGAGATAAAGGTCTTCCCAAACAAACAAAAACTGAAGGAATTCGTCACCACTAAACCTGCCCTACAAGAAATCCTAAGGGGGATCCTGTGAGACAAAGTACCAGAGACATCGCTACAAGCATGAAACCTATGGACATCACAATGACTCTAAACCCATATCTTTCTATAATAACACTGAATGTAAATGGACTAAATGCACCAACCAAAAGACATAGGGTATCAGAATGGATAAAAAAACAAGACCCATCTATTTGCTGTCTACAAGAGACTCATTTTAGACCTGAGGACACCTTCAGATTGAGAGTGAGGGGATGGAGAACTATTTATCATGCCACTGGAAGTCAAAAGAAAGCTGGAGTAGCCATACTTATATCAGACAAACTAGACTTTAAATTAAAGGCTGTAATAAGAGATGAAGAAAGGCATTATATAATAATCACAGGGTCTATCCATCAGGAAGAGCTAACAATTATAAATGTTTATGCACCGAATACGGAAGCCCCCAAATATATAAAACAATTACTCATAAACATAAGCAACCTTATTGATAAGAATGTGGTAATTGCAGGGGACTTTAACACCCCACTTACAGAAATGGATAGATCATCTAGACACACGGTCAATAAAGAAACAAGGGCCCTGAATGAGACATTGGATCAGATGGACTTGACAGATATATTTAGAACTCTGCATCCCAAAGCAGCAGAATATACTTTCTTCTCGAGTGCACATGGAACATTCTCCAACATAGATCACATACTGGGTCACATAACAGCCCTTCATAAGTATATAAGAATTGAGATCATACCACACATACTTTCAGACCACAATGCTATGAAGCTTGAAATCAACCATGGGAAAAAGTCTGGAAAACCTCCAAAAACATGGAGGTTAAAGAACACCCTACTAAAGAATGAGTGGGTCAACCAGGCAATTAGAGAAGAAATTTAAAAATATACGGAAACAAACGAAAATGAAAATACAACAATCCAAATTCTTTGGGATGCAGCGAAGGCAGTCCTGAGAGGAAAAGACATTGCAATCCAGGCCTATCTCAAGAAACAAGAGAAATCCCAAATACAGAGTCTAACAGCACACCTAAAGGAAATAGAAGCAGAGCAGCAAAGGCAGCCTAAACCCAGCAGAAGAAGAGAAATAATAAAGATCAGAGCAGAAATAAACAATATAGAATCTAAAAAAACGGTAGAGCAGATCAACAAAACCAAGAGTTGGTTTTTTGAAAAAATAAACAAAATTGATAAACCTCTAGCCAGGCTTCTCAAAAAGAAAAGGGAGATGACCCAAATAGATAACATCATGAATGATAATGGAATTATTACAACCAATCCCTCAGAGATACAAGCAATTATCAAGGAATACTATGAAAAAGTATATGCCAACAAACTGGACAACCTGGAAAAATGGACAAATCCCTAAATACCCACACCCTTCCAAAACTCAATCAGGAGGAAATAGAAAGCTTGAACAGACCCATAACCAGTGAAGAAATTGAATCAGTCATCAAAAATCTCCCAACAAATAAGAGTCCAGGACAAGATGGCTTCCCAGGAGAGTTCTACCAGACGTTTAAAGCAGAGATAATACCTATCCTTCTCAAGCTATTCCAAGAAATAGAAAGGGAAGGAAAACTTCCAGACTCATTCTATGAAGCCAGTATTACTTTGATTCCTAAACCAGACAGAGACCCAGTAAAAAAAGAGAACTACAGGCCAATATCCCTGATGAGTATGGATGCAAAAATTCTCAATAAGATACTAAAAAATCGAATTCAACAGCATATAAAAAGAATATTCACCATGATCAAGTGGGATTCATTCCTGGGATGCAGGGCTGGTTCAACATTCGCAAATCAATCAACGTGATACATCACATTAATAAAAGAAAAGATAACCATATGATCCTGTCAATCGATGCAGAAAAGGCCTTTGACAAAATTCAGCAACCTTTCTTACTCAAAACCCTCGAGAAAGTCGGGATAGAAGGAACATACTTAAAGATCATAAGAGCCATTTATGAAAAGCCCACAGCTAACATCAACCTAAATGGCAAAAAACTGAGAGCTTTTTCCCTGAGATCAGGAACACAACAGGAATGTCCACTCTCACCACTGTTGTTTAACATAGTGTTGGAAGTTCTAGCATCAGCAATCAGACAACAAAAGGAAATCAAAGGCATCAAAATTGGCAAAGATGAAGTCCAGCTTTCACTTTTTGCAGATGACATGATATTATACATGGAAAATCTGATAGACTCCACCAAAAGTCTGCTAGAACTGATACATGAATTTAGCAAAGTGGCAGGATACAAAATCAACGTACAAAAATCAGTTGCATTCTTATACACTAATAATGAAGCAACAGAAAGACAAATAAAGAAACTGATCCCATTCCCAATTGCACCAAAAAGCATAAAATACCTAGGAATAAATCTAACCAAAGATGTAAAAGATCTGTATGCTGAAAACTATAGAAAGCTTATGAAGGAAGTTGAAGAAGATACAAAGAAGTGGGAAAACATTCCGTGCTCATGGATTGGAAGACTAAATATTGTCAAAATGTCAATACTACCCAAAGCTACCTACACATTCAATGCAATCCCAATCAAAATTGCACCAGCATTCTTCTCAAAACTAGATAAAGCAATCCTAAAATTCATATGGAACCACAAAAGGCCCCGAATAGCCAAAGTAATTTTGAAGAAGACCAAAGCAGGAGGCATCACAATCCCAGACTTTAGCCTCTACTACAAAGCTGTCATCATCAAGACAGCATGGTATTGGCACAAAAACAGGCACATAGACCAATGGAATAGAATAGAAACCCCAGAAATAGACCCACAAACATATGGCCAACTAATCTTTGACAAAGCAGGAAAGAGTATCCAATGGAAAAAAGACAGTCTCTTTAACAAATGGTGCTGGGAGCACTGGACAGCAACATGCAGAAGATTGAAACTAGACCACTTTCTCACACCATTCACAAAAATAAACTCAAAATGGATAAAGGACCTGAATGTGAGACAGGAAACCATCATAACCCTAGAGGAGAAAGCAGGAAAAGACCTCTCTGACCTCAGCCGTAGCAATCTCTTACTTGACACATCCCCAAAGGCAAGGAAATTAAAAGCAAAAATGAACTACTGGGACCTTATGAAGATAAAAAGCTTCTGCACAGCAAAGGAAACAACCAACAAAACTAAAAGGCAACCAATGGAATGGGAAAAGATATTTGCAAATGACATATTGGACAAAGAGCTAGTATCCAAAATCTATAAAGAGCTCACCCAATTCCACACCTGAAAAACAAATAACCCAGTGAAGAAATGGGCAGAAAACATGAATAGACACTTCTCTAAAGAAGACATCCGGATGGCCAACAGGCACATGAAAAGATGTTCAGCGTCACTCCTCATCAGGGAAATACAAATCAAAACCACACTCAGGTATCACCTCACGCCAGTCAGAGTGGCCAAAATGAACAAATCAGGAGACTATAGATGCTGGAGAGGATGTGGAGAAACGGGAACCCTCTTGCACTGTTGGTGGGAATGCAAATTGGTGCAGCCGCTCTGGAAAACAGCGTGGAGGTTCCTCAAAAATTAAAAATAGACCTACCCTATGACCCAACAATAGCACTGCTAGGAATTTACCCAAGGGATACAGGACTACTGATGCATAGGGGCACTTGTACCCCAATGTTTATAGCAGCACTCTCAACAATAGCCAAATTATGGAAAGAGCCTAAATGTCCATCAACTGATGAATGGATAAAGAAATTGTGGTTTATATACACAATGGAGTACTACGTGGCAATGAGAAAGAAAGAAATATGGCCCTTTGTAGCAACATGGATGGAACTGGAGAGTGTGATGCTAAGTGAAATAAGCCATACAGAGAAAGACATATACTATATGGTTTCACTCTTATGTGGATCCTGAGAAACTTAACAGAAACCCATGGGGGAAGGGAAGGAAAAAAAAGAGGTTAGAATGGAAGAGAGCCAAAGCATAAGAGACTCTTAAAAACTGAGAACAAACTGAGGGTTGATGGGTGGTGGGAGGGAGGGTAGAGTGGGTGATGGATATTGGGGAGGGCACCTTTTGGGATGAGCACTGGGTGTTGTATGGAAACCAATTTGACAATAAACTTCATATATTGAAAAAAAATACCTTGCCAAATATAGAAAACTTAAAAAAAAAAAAAGAACTTATAAGCCTGGAAAATATGTCTATTGATACAGAATCTTCAATGATGAACAGAGAGGAATTAGTCTGGTTTTTTCAGAGGCTTCATCCTGGATTGAATAGGGAGATATGAGAGACCAGTAGGTTACAGCAGATGTAGAAGACTGATTTTGGAATGAGGGTGTTGGTTTTTTACCCCATGGATAAAAGGGAATAATTGTCAGTAGGAGGTACAACTTTGTAAGATAATTCCAGCTCACATGTTCTAATCATGAATTAAAACGCAAGAGCCAAAGTTCAGATTAAATGAAGCCTCTGATGGTTCACAGTTGGCACAATGATGGTCTAAATAGGGGAAAAATTATTAATCTTCTTTACCTAATTTCCTTCTATTGAGATGGTCTCAAAGGAGTGGGAAATTCTGGCGTTGCAATGCCCCAGGTCCTTCCCAGGTGATTGCATTTATCCTGTGGTTTCTGTTACCGCCTAAATCCAGATTTGTTCCAAACTGTTTCTTCAGTCCAGATTTCTCTCTAAAGTTCCTGGCCCTTATAACAGCCTGTTTATGGAAAATCTCCAGCCAGATGATTGGAGATATCTCCAAATCAATAGATCAGCAAACAAACAAAAAACATTGTTCACCAAACTCTTCTACTTTATCACCATCAAGAGCCTGTCTCCTCCTGCACTCTTTATCCTAATGAACGGTAACTTCTCTTAGACTTTTCCTTTTTCAGTGGAATCTGTATCTCAACTACCTGAGGAAAAAATAAACTTATATCAGTAGCCTAAAGATTGTTAAATCCTAAGTTTTAGGCTTTACACAGTTTTGTGTAATTACACATAATACCTTATATTTGTATGACCTTGCATAGTCTATAAAATGTATTCTCAAAGATACCATAGCCTAAGATAAGATAATCTATTTTAATGGTAAAATTATTCTGTAATGAGAGTTTATCATGAAAAAAAATAGCAGTCTTGGATTAGGAAAAGCACAGGGCATCAATTATGCATTCTTATATACGAAGCCAGCTGTATTTTCTTTTTGTTTTTTATTTTTTTAATGTTTATTTTACTTTTGAGAGAGAGAGAGAGAGAGAGAGAGAGACAGAGCATGAGTGGGGGAGGGGCAGAGAGAGAGGGAGACAGAATCTGAAGCAGTCTCCAAGCTCTGATCTGTCAGCACAGAGACTGATGAGGGGCTCAAACTCACAAACCGTGAGATCATGACCTGAGCCAAAGTCGGACACTTAACTGAGCTACCCAGACACCCCATCAACTGTGTTTTCTAACCAAAACTAGTCTGGATCTTTTTACTCTGGGTTTTCAGTAGTTTATAGTTGTTCAATAAGTACTAATTTAAAAGAGTGCATGCTTCTCTAGTGTTTTTTGTGTCTACAGATAATTCAGGGATTAAAGTGTGCACATACACACACACACATACAGCTTTTATGCACCAGAAGGTCAAACAGCTGCCTCCCAAACACAAAAGTCAAGAATGTGGTACAGCATAGACTGAGGGCACTAGACATTGCCCCCTGATTTAGGAAACTCTGCATTCATTTTCTATATATTTTTTAGCTATGTCTTTCATGATTTGTACTTATGAATCTCAAAACATTATAGAGACACCTCATGCTAGACTCTCAGGAATCATTAAATGAGAAATCTAACAGGGCATAGTGTATACATGAAGAGAGAAAATATGCTCCTGTTTGAATAGAAACAGATAATGCACTCAAGTCTACCTTTCAAGACCCAGAGTGGGAGGGAACCCTAGAAAAATCTGCAAGAGTTTTATTACTATGACTGTTCCCTGTTAAGGATGGCATGAAGTATTGGACCACGATACTGTGACCTCTCATTTAATTTTATTAATGTATTTTAATAACTTTACTGTGATATAACTTACAAACCATAAATTTCATGCATTTAAGGGTACAGTTTTGTGTTTTTTGAATGTTCAAATTGCAACTAGTACTATAATTTAATTTTAAAATACAATCTAATTTTGTCCCTCTACAAGAAGCCCAGGCATTTTGACCATCACTTCTATCTATCCCCCTTCTTCTAGCCCTAGCAAATGTTAATCTACTTTCTGTCTCTATAGATTTACCTCCTGTGGACATCTCATATAAATGGAATCATACAATATGTGGTCTTTTGTGACTAGTCTCTCTAAAATATGATAAAGTTTTCAAGATTCATCCATATTTTAGCCTATGTTGGTGCTCCACTGACTTTATTGCGGAATAATATTCCATTTTATGGATATATATAGTATCTTATTTATTCATGAGATGATGAAAACTTGGGTTCTTCTCACTGCTGTCAATTATGAACAATGTTTCTCCACACATTTGAGTACAAGATTTTGTGTGGACGTATGTTTTCATTGCTCTAGGGTAGATAGGAGTGGAATTCCTGGATCATATTGGTAACTCTATATTTAAACTTTTGAGAAACTTCTATACTTTTGAAAGCAGCCGTACCATTATACATTATTACCAATGGTATAGGAGGGTTCTAATTTCTTCACATGCTTATCAAAACTTGTTATTTTCTGTGTTTGCAATTGTCACCATCCTAGTGGGTGTAGAGTGGGAGACTGTGGTTTTCACTTCCATTTTCCTAATAGCTAGTGGTGTTGAGAACCTTCTCATGATATTATTGACCACTTGCATATCCTCTTTGGAAAGCTTGTAGGTCTTGGGGAAAGATGAAAAGCTTAGGTTTTTGATGGGAGAATTTTCCAGACATTTATTCACAAAGGAAAAGCCAGGCATTTTTTAAAAAAAAATTTTTAACGTTTATTTATTTTTGAGACAGAGAGAGACAGAGCATGAACGGGGTAGGGTCAGAGAGAGGGAGACACAGAATCTGAAACAGGCTCCAGGGTCTGAGCTGTCAGCACAGAGCCCGACGCGGGGCTCGAACTCACAAACCGCGAGATCATGACCTGAGCCGAAGTCAGCCACTTAACCGACTGAGCCACCCAAGCGCCCCGAAAAGCCAGGCATTTAGATGGCCAATCAGTTTTGCACAGCTCTAATAAATATTTGAAAAGGACCTGAGCTTCAGTTCCATGGCCAGTGATTTACTAAATGAAGCATGGCATTGAATTACCCAATTTTTAAAATATTTTTAAGCAGTCAATGGTAATAGTAACAAAAATACATTTAGTCTCACTCATATCCAATTTGACTGTATGATTTAGGGGTCACCTTGCACATGGACACTTTTCACGTTTCTCATATAGGACTATGGGGGTGAGTTGAGTGGGGAAAACATGTTCAAATGTTCCAAGAACTCATCTAGTACCTCATGATGAGAGAGTGCTTATTGGCAACCCTGTATAGCTCTCATTTCGAGATAATCTAGAAGTTGGAGATGAGAGATATGTAAGTCGCAGTGAGTATGGCTAGTATCACCCTGGAAGGATCCCTATGTTTGATACCAAGAGGTCTTACTTCTACTGCCGAGTCTGAAAGAAATGTTTATAGATAACATTATTAAAAACTTGTACTCCAAAATCACTGTACCACATTACCCCTGCCTGATGCATTAGATATCTCATCTCAATATAACTAAAATACACATATATAATTATACCAGTTTCATTTATACAGTATTATAGGCTCAAATAAAAAAGGCAAACATAAAATTCTTGGAAAATCATGTGCTACTTTGCAAAAGGTAGTAAACTTATATACCTACAGAAGCTAGTCAGGTCACATGGAGTATGATCCCTTCTGCATGGCACAAGTACCACTGAACTCCATGGAAAGTGGGGAAATGGACTTAGAACTAAAAGAATCCCACATTTTAAAGGTAACTGAAAAACTATGACTTTGGTATAAAATATGAATTCTAAATATTATCTCAGAAAAGATATTCAGTTTAAAAAAATGTGTGGACTCTGGCCTGCAATATCTGTACCAAGTGAATGGAAAATTGTATTGATCCAAAGAGCCCTTGAATAGTAGGGAGGAGGCTAATACTATTGCACGGAAGTCAGTTAACCTCCTGGTACCTCAACTGCTTAATCTTTAACATGATTATGACAATAGGAATTTGGGCCAAATGTTCTTTGAATGTTCTTTATTTCACCCTGGTCACAACTTCAATATCTTAGGTTCTCATGTTGGCAATGGTCTTTGTCTTTAAGCATCTTGAATTACTAAAAAAAGGAAACTATATTTTAAAAAATGTAGGAATCCTTTTATATAAGCCTAGAAAAATACAAATACCACTCCCCCAAATTAACTTTGGTCTTCACTTGTCAAGGGAAGGAGTGAGTAGAAATAGGGAAAGGGAAAATTCCAAAGATGGATTACTTATCAGAAAACAAAAAGGACATAGAAAACTGAGACTGTAGATATGGAGTGTATTTGACAACAGGATTTTGATCAGGGAAGTAAACAAAAGGTTGGGTTTCAAAAACCCATGCTCTGGGAAATGGTGTGAAACAACCTCAAAGGAGACAACTCAAGGGACGACATGGTAGGTGTTTTCTAATACCCAAAGGACTGGCTGTCAAGTGGGAAGAGAGGTTAGCTTTGGTTTTTATGATCCCAAGTGTAGAATTAACCCCAGTGAGTGGAATGTACTTGGTCCTGCCTTGCTTGGGTATTAGAAAGCCTTTCAAAAACTGCTTAGTTATGGACAAGGCTTCTCCAAGAGGTAATGGATGTCTGTCAGGAGAGATATATAAATGATATAACATGATGTAAAGTTCCAAGGGAATGTTAGCATTAGACATAGTGAGGGAGGAAATAGATACTGATAAACCAAAGCTTGAACATCCTTAGCTTTTTTTTTTTTCTAGCCTATACAGATGTCCCCATTTCAAGTCTGAGTATCATGGCAGTAATATAGTAGGCACGTTCTTCTTCAAGTCCATTCTAGCCCAGAGTTTCTCTTTAAAAATATTCTACTTAGCACATACTGTGATCTAGCCACTGTGATGACTTCTGTTTACATTCATCATATTCTACCTTACCTTTATCCCAACTGTCTGGGATATGTTGAAATTTATAGGTAAGAAAATTAAGAGTTTTGAGAGGTTATGTAGCTCATGTGTGATGGTCCAGAAATTTTATTTCTGACAAGCCTGACTTTAAAACTTCTCCCTCATTAGACCTAGTGCATACAGTGTCTTTTTGTATGCTTAGAAAATATAGGGTATTCTTGGATCCTGGGTGAAATGTGCCTCCAGGGAAAGAATAACACCTGTGGTAAGTCTGTGAGCAGAACACTCAAAGAGAACATTTGAGATTACCAGTTTCCCAACCTACCCCTGTGATCTCAGCTGGCCTCTGTGGGTTATGAGTAAAATTAATTCAAGGGGCAGGGACAAAGGTGCAAGGGCAAGGATGCAAGAGAAAATCTGAGAAAAATATATTTTCAAAATGTAATGATATTAATCCAATGAATGCCATGGGCTGCTTGCCCATGTGTAATGCTACCCTGTTCTCAATGTAATGCAGAACTTTCTCAAAATGCTCTGGATGAGCAGAAATGTGATGAACATGTGAAGCAAGTCAATAATACAAACACTATCAGGATGACCTGTCTCAGTGGGGGGAGACATGCCCTAGGTGTTATAAATTTCAATTTCCCGTGTCTCCACATCAAAGTAACACAGGGCAGCCCTTTCTGATGACCAGGCAGCTCTGTTGACTTCTTTTTTTCTTCCCCCAGGATAGGAAAAGGGAAATGATAAAATCATGTTTCCTTTTTTTTACCCCTCCATTTCAAGCTGACTGAATTTTTCTCAATTAAAATGGGATCTGGTTAAATAAAGGTCAGTCCAGCCTTGGCACTTTCTACATTAACAGTAAATCGACATCTGTCTTTGTTCCCACCTCTTTTACTAAATCAAGATGCTTGAAGATGTCTTCAATATGGGCTAGCGAAACATAGACTATATATCCAGAATTATCAATAGCAGAGGCAAGAGGCAATTATTATTTAGGTCAATATATTTATTTTATGTGCATAACAACACTGTAAATATAATAACTAGATTTAATACTATACTATTAATTCTAGGCATAATTACTTTTCTGCAGAAAAACAGGGAGGCAATTGCATTGTATAATTGTACTTACTCAGAGGCTTTGCTTCCTCCAGATACAAAAGTGTTAAGTCATACAACTTCTATGACATTCAGTAATACTTTTTTTCTTTTTTTTCTTAAGTGTTTATTTATTTTTGAGAGAATGCAAGTGGGAGAGGGGAAAGAGAGGGAGACAGAGGATCTGAAGTGGGCTCTTCCCTGACAGCAGGGAGCTGATGTGAGGCTCAAACTCACCTTAAGATCATGACCTAAGCCGATGTGAGATGTTCAACCAACTGAGCCACGTAGGTTCCCCTCTTTTTTAAATAAGTCTCTATTTGATACTCTTTTTATGGACCAAAATATACAGGCCATCTAGAGAGGTCAGATAGATTTCTGTTAATGAATATGACCTGAGGTTAAAGGAAGAAAGGCAATAATCAAAAAGTTAGTGGAGCAGAAAATATGTAACAGTGAGGCATGAGTCAGAAGTAGTATTTGAGTTTGGCCTATGTTCAGAATGTTGTAGGAACTGGTTAAATATTTAATCACTAGTAGAATCTGGTGACAAATTGGATGAGGAAGAGGTTCATTCTGAAACTCACAGGAATATAATATTTAGGATAGAAGACACAAGTAAAAACAGGTGAATCTGTAGGTTCATTTATGTAGTACTACAACCAGCGCTATTAAACATTAGTTGTAATTTGCAGTAAGTACATCTGTGAACTTAAAAGAATTAAGAGATTATTTTAGAGCCACCATTTGAGTACTTAGAGATTTACAGCAGTTGTAAGAAATAATACAAAGATCACATCTGCCCAGTGTTGAAAGGGAATATCTTATAACACTGTAGTAATATAAGCAGAATATTAACATTGATACTGTTTAGATACATAACAACTCCATCACCAACAAGAATCCCTGATGTTATTTTTAATAGCCAACTTAGCTTCCTTCAATATTATTGTACATGTTTTTGTGTGAACATAGCTTTTTTTTTCCTCAAAAAAAAAAAAAAAAGCCAAAATGTATAGTTATTGGATTGCAGGGAAATTGTATGCTTAGGTTTTTTTTTTTTCATTTTTTAACCCAAATTATAATTCATTCATTTTTTTAAAATTTACATCGAAGTTAGTTAACATATAGTGTAATAATGATTTCAGGAATAGAATTGAATGATGTGTCACTTGTATATAACACCCAGTGCTCATCCCAGTAAGTGTCCTCCTTAATGCCCCTTACCCACTTAGTCCAAACGCCCATCCAAAACCCCTCCGTCAACCCTCAGTTTGTTCTCCGTATTTAAGAGTCTCTTGTAGTTTGTCTCTCTCCCTGTTTTTATTTTTATTTTTATTTTTTGCTTCCCTTCCTTTATGGTCATCTGTTTTGTATCTTAAATTCCACATATGGGTGAAGTCATATGATACTATCTCTGTCTTATTTCACTTAGCATAATATACTCTAGTTCCATCCACATTGTTGTAAATGGCAAGATTTCATTCTTTTTGATCACTGAGTAATATTCCATTGTATATATGTACCACATCTTCTTTATCCATTCATCTGTCAATGGATATTTGGGCTCTTTCCATGCTTAGTCTATTGTAGATAGCACTGCTATTAACATTGGGATGCATGTGCCCTTTGAAACAGCACTCCATAAAATACCTATGAATAAACCTAACAAAAGAGGTGAAAAATCTATACACTGAAAATTGTAGAAAGCTTATGAAAGAAATTGAAGAAAACACAAAAAAGTGGAAAAATGTTCCATGCTCATAGATTAGAAAAACAAATATTGTTAAAATATTGTTATTACCCAAGGCAATCTACATATTCAGTGCAAACTCTATCAAAATAACACCAGCATTCTTCACAGAGCTAGAACAAACAACCCAAAAATTTGTATGGAACCGGAGAAGCCCCTGAATAGCCAAAGCAATCCTGAAAAAGAAAACCAAAGCAGGAGGCATCACAATTCCAGATTTCAAGCTGTATTAAAAAGCTGTAATCAAGACAGTATGGTATTAGCACAAAAACAGACACTCAGATCAAAGGAACAGAATAGAGAATCCAGAAATGGATCCACAAACGTATGACCAACTAATCTTTGACCAAGCAGAAAAAAAGGTCCAATGGAAAAAAGACAGTCTCTTCAGCAAACGGTGTTGGGAAAACTGGACAGCAACATGCAGAAGAATGAACCTGGACCACTTTCTTACACCATACACAAAAATAAACTCAAAATGGATGAAAGGCCTAAAGATAAAACAGGAAGCCATCAAAATCCTGGAGGAGAAAACAGGCAACAACCTCTTTGACCTTGGCCACAGCAACTTCTATCTCCAGAGGCAAGGGAAACAAAAGCAAAAATGAACCTTATTTTAAGACCTCATCAAGATAAAAACAAAACAAAAACAAAAACAAAGACAAAAAATAACAACAAAAAACTTCTTCACAGAGAAGGAAACAATCAGCAAAACTAAAAGGCAACCAACAGAATGAGAGAAGATATTTGCAAAGGACATATCAGATAAAGGGTTATTATCCAAAATCTATAAAGAACTTAGAAAACTCAATACCCAAAAACCAAATAATCTAGTGAAGAAATGGGCAAAAGACATGAATAGCCACTCTTCCAAAGAAGACATCCAGATGGCTAACAGACACATGAAAAAATGCTCAACATCATTCATCTCAGGGAAATACAAATCGAAACCACAATGAGATACCACCTCACACCTATCAGTATTGGCTAATTAACAATTCAGGGAACAACAGATGTTGGTAACGATGTGGAGCAAGAGGATCTCTTTTGCATTGTTGGTGGGGATGCAAACGGGTTCAGCCACTCTGGAAACCCGTATGGAGGTTTCTCAAAAAAATTAAAACCAGAACTACACTAAGACTTAGCAATTGCACTACTAGGTATGTATTTTTAGTTTTATAAAAAGTTGCCAAACTGTTTTTCACAGTGGCTGGATCATTTTACGTTTCCATTAGTGATCTACAAATGACCCAGTTTCTGCACATCACAGTCAGCATTTGATGTTGTCACTTTGTTTTTGTTGTTGTTGCTGTTGTTATTGTTTTAGTTTTAGCTATTCAGATAAGTGTGTAATGAGATCTCAACTTGGTTTCAATTTGCATTTCCCTGATGGTTAATCATGGTGAGCATCTTCTCATGTGCTTATGCATCATCTGCAGTTATACCCTCTTTGGTGAAATGTCTGTTCACATGTTTTTTGCCTACCTTCTAATTGGATTGCTTTTTATTTTTTTACTGTTCAAGTATTAATTTTTATTTTATTTTGTGGTAAGAACACTTAGTATACCTACTCTCCAAACAGATTTTTTTTGCCTCAGTTTATTTTTAGAGTAGAATATTCTTAAGGGATGAGATGTTGGAAGTTCATAGAACATACTCTGACCATGTTACTACAAAAATATTTCCAAACCCAATTATCAAATTTTAATAAACCCAAGTATATTTATTTTCATTAATCTTGTAAAGCATGAAAGGATCTCGTCTTAAGAGATTGTGACAAATATTTTAAGGTTAGCAAAAGGTTCACCTCTAGTTACCCAGGCAGGAGGTGTGGGCAAACCAGTTATGTTCTGTTGTGTGGAGAGTGGCAAGGAGAAAATCACAGAGTCAGAGAGGTTAAATATGTCCTGAGGGTAGTATGACTTTTCACACAATTTAAGGTAATTTAATTCAATTTCACACTATTTACTGAGTTCCTACCATGTTCAAGGCACTGAATTAGGTAGAAGTAGCGGTAGGAAGAAAGATTTAGAGATGGGTAAACCACACCCTCTATTTTCCTCCTAATTATAATCTAGAAGAAAGAATAAAAGCAGTGCATATATAACCATATACATGGCAAAAGGTAGTCATTAATTCAAAAATAAAAACTTTTATGTAATGGTTTATTGGCCATTTTTAAAAAAATACTTTTAAAGAAAAAGGGTTGGGGCATTCAGCTGATGTCTGCTACCTTAAAAAATCTACCCAGTGGCCAAGCATCTTGAGAAGACACAGACTATTTAGAAATATTTTCCAGCTATGATACTAAAGTCTTTCACATCACTTTATTCAATTCTTGGTCTTCCAGATTTAAGTCTCCAGTAAGAATTTAGAAATACACTTCTGTAGGTAGCATCCAGCCAACACAGCACCTGATGCCATAAGTGCCTTTCGGGGATTCAGGATGTAGATCTCAGAACTCAAAATAAATATTAAATGCCTTCAAATATTCTGTGCTCCTTCCACCTTGTTCTTGATTTAACATGAGCCTGTATGTCTCACCTAACTTCTACTTCTTTTGTCTGCTCTGGACCAGAGCCCAGAGTCTTTGCTTTTCTTCCACCACCCCCAGGTTTATTGAGATATTACTGGCATATATCATATGTAAGTTTAAAGGATGAAATATGACAAATTGATATACAGATATATTGTGAAATGATTGCCACCATAAGGTTACACCCTCATCCCTTCATATAATAATCATCTGTGTGTGTGTGTGTGGTGATAACATTTAAGATCTACTGCCTTAACAGCTTTTGTATATAATACCCTATTGTTAATTATAGTCATCATGTTGTACATTATATCCCCAGAACTTACTTATCTTACAGGTGGTAGTTTGTATGCTTTGACTAACATTTCACCGTTTCCCTTATGTCCCAACCCCTGACAACCATCATTCTATTCTCTATTTCCATGACTTCAGCTTTACAGATTTTAACATATAAGTGAGATTATATAGTATACATCTTTATCTGATTACATTACTTAGCATTATGCCCAAAAGATCATACACATTGTTGCAAAAGGCATGACTTCCTTCTTTTTATGGCATAATAACATTTATTACACACATATATTCTATGTAATATATAAATTTCACTATTTCCTTTATCCACTGATGGACAAACCAAGCTGTAATGAACATAGGGGTACAGATATCTTTTTTGAGATAGCAATTTCATTTTCTTGGGACATCTACCCAGAAGTAGGAATGCTGGATCCTATGCTAGTTCTATTTTTAACTTTTTGGGGAAACTCCATACCGTTTTCTACAGTGGAAGTACAAGTTTAAATTTCCAACAATGCATAAGACATCCTGTTTATCCACATCTTTTCTAATACTTGTCTCTTGATAATAGCCATCCTAACAGGTGTGAGGTGATATCTCATTGTGGTTTTGATTTGCATTTCCCTAATGATTAGTGATGCTAATCATCTTTTCATGTACCTTTGCATGCACCTTTCATGATGTTGGCCATTTGAATGTCTTCTTTGGAAAATGTCTATTCAAGTCCTTTGTCCATTTTTTAATTGTTTTTTGTTTTGTTTTTGTCTTTTGTCCACAATTGAGTTATATGTGTTCCTATGTAACTATCTAGTAGATTTTAATATTGAATAGAGTAATTTTCCCTGCTTTATTGTTTTAAGATTGTTTTAAATATCCTAGGGTCACTGTCTTTCCATATAACTTTAAAGAAAGCTTGTCTTGGGGCATCTTATTGTCTCAGTCAGTGAATCGTCATACTCTTGATTTCAGCTCAGGTTATGATCTCATGGCTTGTGAGATTGAGCCCCAGCATCAGGCTCTGTGTTGTGAGCTCAGAGCCTGCTTGGAATCCTTTCTCTCCCCATATCTCTGTCCACACCCACCCCTCAAAATAAATACATAAACTTCAAAAAAAACAGACTTGTTTATATCTACTCAAACATTCTGGGATTTGGGCAGGAATCTCATTAAGCTTAGGGATCACTTTTGAGAATTTATATGTTTATAGTATTGAGTCTTCCAATTCATTAAAATAGTATGTCTATCTATCTATCTATCTATCTATCTATTTATTTATTATTTATGTCTTATTCCACATGAGAAGGCTTTCCTTGAAGATTTTATTGTCTTTGTCATTTGGCAGTTCTGGGTTGAAGGCTTCTTCAGTGCCCTGTCTTGATATTTGGGAAGCAATATGGAAACCCCAAGAACTTACCACCATGTCATTCTTCAAGTCCTGATTTTCCTAGACATTATGCTTTCTGTTTCCTACCTATGGAGACTTCCTATGGCTGTCTTGTGATTTGTTTTTTCATTGTAAGAGGGAAGATCTGAAAGAGATGGGAGTATTCTATCTTGCCATACCCATTAAGTCCTATTTTTTTTTCCTTTTTTTGCAATGCAAGCTGAAATTTTGAAATTTTAAGCCTCAAGATTGCTACTTTATTTCTGTCAAGACTGTAGTATAAAAGACACATGTATTATACATGTAAACACACACATACACACACATGCATGCATGCATACATGTGTGTGCTCATGTACCTGCACATATTTAATGGTCAGGCTCCACAGAAACTTGTTTCTCCTGGGCAATTATTTAGGTAGGCACTTCAGCACAATTAGTCAAAAGTGATGACTTAATTATTTATTAGTCTGTTGCATTATTTGTATTTTTAGTATCCAATTTCCTGTTGCAAAAAAAGTCAACACTACGTTCAGAGTGTTGTATTACAAATGTATTACCAAGCATTTCAGAATTTTATCTTTGATGCTCCAGTCCCTAAATCCATCATTCTTCATACAATAACAGTTTTAAATCAGAGCACAGTGTGTGGAGGCTTTTGTACAATTAAGTGAGATATAATAACTTAATTATTGACACATTAAGTGTTCTTTTGGTTTCAATTCCCCTCTCTCTTTCTCTCTCTCTTTGAAAAAAAATCAATGAGTCTTTTAGTCATATTTGTCCACAAATTGGGAAGGAACATGTTAAGTGCAGGTACAGAAAAGCATCTAAGAATTATCACCAGTGAAACTACAGGGATAGAGAAGGGATAAATCTGTTTTATATGCTATAATTATAAACAAGGTGCAGTAAAAAGAAAGTCATGTTTCGGACTTGTCTTCTATAAACATAGTTGAGACAAAGCTATCATGTATGTGCATTTTTACTTTTTATCTCTGCATGGTACTATTTTTACTTGAATAGAAAAACTTTCATTCAGATTTTCTTTAAATCAAATTGATCCTCAATCTTTATACAATTCCTTTAAGTGCAATATAATAAATCATTACACAAAAAGTCATCAAGCATAAACATAAATGTAAATCTGTGAGGTAATAAGAAGTTATTGAGATTACCTTATAACTGCTTTTCTTTTCTAAAAGCATTCCATATTTATAATAACATGGTATATTATTACCCAGAAAGAATAAGCCATCTGAATTGTGCACACATGAAGGAGAGAGTAGAAACTTTTGATTTCTTACTTAGGTATCTCATTTATACTATTTAGTGTAAATAGAAACATTTTGATTTCTTACTTAGGTATCTCATTTATACTATTTAGTATAAAAGGACATCAAAAATATGCTGCTGGTGGTAATATACTATTACAGGAAAAGTAGTGAAATTATCCATTTACAGAAGTAGAAAGGATCAAATACATTTTTGCAAGAATTGAGGATTATATATCACCTATGTCCTCAGGAATTAAAACTCACTTGGAAACAGGATAGTTCATGAAAGGATTTAAGGAGATTGAATAAGATGAGAAAAGATGTAGAGGTAAGAATTTAGAGCCAAAATGGCTCTAAAAATGATCATGCACACTTGCTGGGTGTATCGAGTTCTTGTGTCCTCAAATAATTGCACCTGTTTCTGTCAGGTGATTCTGAGCCATCAGAGAAACTGAATGAAAAGTTGTCTGTATGCAAAAGCAAGTTTTCTGAAAATGAGTCTTGAAAGGTTGATAAATCCTTTTGGACCAGTTAGAAACTAATCATACTTTAAAAATTTAGTCCCTTAGTACACTCTCTAAATCATGAACAAATTTATCCAAAGAAGCAAAAACAGTAGGGTACCTACAGACATACACATGTACATCTCCCTTCCTTCCTTCCTTCCTTCCTTCCTTCCTTCCTTCCTTCCTTCCTTCCTTCCTTCCTTCCTTCCTTCCTTCCTTCTTTTCTATCATCTATCTATCTTCATCTAGCTGGCTTGCTATATAATCACATACCAGGATACCTATATACACGCATACAGATAGAGAGAATTTGAAGTAAATGGCTTATGTAATTTTTGAGATTGACAAGTCCAAATTTGTAAGGCAGGCTGCAGGCTGAGGGAAAGTACTGCTATTGCAGTCTTTCTCTGGAATTACTTCTGGGAAATTATTTTTTTTTTTGGGTGTTGTTGTTTTTGAGGCTTTTTATTTTGGAACATGCCCATTCACAGCATTGAAATTAATCTTTCTTACCTAAAATTAATGATTATAGATGTTAATCACATCTACAAAATATCTTCACAGAAACACCTGGATTAGTGTTTGATGAAATAACTGGGAACTATAGCTTAGCCAAGTTGACACATAAAATTAACCTTCATAAGTTTCAATGTCATCTTCTTAACTTATGCAGCAGTGATCATTCACAAAGAAAAATGTTGAAAAATTGGTGAGGGCTGTATTTATGGTCACTTTGCACAAGTAGTCAAGATAATAGCTTCAACAAAAGTGAGGCCATTATATTTCCATTCTTATTTTGATGAGAGTAACCTCTCATATTTGCCCAAATGTTGACTTCTTGGGGGTAAGAAACCAGAGGAAATTCATACTTAGCACTTTTTTACCCAATTAGGATTCTGATGAAGACTTAGTTCAGAATCTGATTAACATCATGAAATAAAACCATCTGTGTCTAGTGTTCTGGTATGATGCCTGAATTACAGGATGTCCACTTTAACCAAAGCAGTGCTGTTGGGTTATTTCCACCCTTAATCTGGAAGCAGATTGAGTAGTTAACCTCTACCAATCCTAGTAATGTCAATCTCTTAGCATCCTCTATATCTAGGGACACCCATATTCCTTCCTGAAAAACTGCTTTTATTTTCCCAAACTTCATATGGGAAGCTCATATTTATTAAATATGTATAGTAGAGTCGATGCTGAGACAAATGAGTCATAGCTGAAGGAGCCATAGTTCTTACTTTCAAGGTGTTTATAATCTTCATAGGGGAGTTGAATATAAGAATATAATAATTAGTTTCTATATATTAATAGCCATGAAAATGGCATACCAATTTAATCATGAAATTATAGTTTAGGAGGAAGAATGGGGATGGAAAGTAGAAGGCCAGTGTAAATGATATCCTTGATATGTGGTGTCTGAATCTTGAAATATAAGTAGGGACCTGTTAGGTGAACATGTCAGAAATATTAGTAACAAGACCAAACATTTGTGGAATAATTAGTCTCAAACACACAGTATATACTTCATAAGTATTATCTTATCTCATCAACTCTAAGAAGTAGGTAACTAGCTATAGGTAACTAACTATAAGTTGAGGGAAACTAAGTGGTAGACCCAACATTTAAGCCCATATTATCTGGGTCTGTAGCATCTGTTCTGGTCATCCGTGGGTACTGCCTTCCTTCTAAAAACATAGAAAGCAGCCTGTAATATAAAGGGATAGCCTGTACAAATGTAGGAAGTAAATCTAAGTAATAACAAGTGCACTGGAATGGAAGGAAAGGACCAGATCATAATATACCTCAAACAAAATCTAGATCATAACTAGAATGCACTGGAGGGCACTGAAGAATTTCAAGCAGTAGAGTGGCATTGTCAGACATGCCTTTTAGAGAGCTTATTATTGTAGTCATACAGAAGCAGGGGTTGTAGGCTAGTTAGATAAGTGATGGAGAGACATAACAGAATTTTGCAGAATGCAGAGAGAAATAAAGAGGTGTGAAAAGACAGGATCATTGAAATACAGACGCCAAGCAAGAATATAGAGCCATGTGGAAGATAGCTCTCATAGGACTTCATGACAAATTGCAAGCAGAGAATAACTCCAGGATGATTCCAAGATTTCTGGAATGGGCAACTGGATGAATGATTGTTGTAACTTCTTTGAGGTAGGAAATGCAAGAGGCAAAACAGGTTTTTCAAGGAAGCTTGACTTTAGCTTTTTTGATTCAGTTAAATTGGATGAGCCTCTAGGCCTGCGTGTCTAATACGGTAGCCATTAGCCAAATGTAGTTATTTAAATTGAAATTAATTAGAATTAAACAACATATTGTTAGAGGGTTGTCATTGTAACAGTGTAGGTTAGAAAATATTTATACCATCACAGAAAAGTTTTATTGAACAACATTGCTCTACATCATTCAAGTGAAGATATTCATAAGAAATTTTAATATGTTTTTCTCAGATTTAGAGAGCCATAAAATGTGTTGCCTCCAGAAGTAATATGTTTCTGATCTTTGGAAATATCCTTGATGAGGATATTGGAGAGAAGATGTAACTGCCAGATGAACGGTTAGATCGAATACACAAGTATCACTGAGCATGTTCCAGGGACTGCATCGTGTGTCAGTTTAATACATAAAATTGCTGTTAAATTTGAAAATAATGATGGTGTAAGACACAATTGCATGGAGAAGAACAGTGGCCATTTTTTTAATGTTAAATTTATTGCAGTACACTGCTCTAAACATCTCAAAGCAAAACCCATCAAAAACATTGTGAAAAGTTCTCACTGTTTTTAAATATGTATACTTACATAAGTGGGTAGTTTGTGTGTATTAGTACATTTTAAAAACTTAGCACATATTTTTTTGGTCAGTGTTGGTTTGGTATGGGTACAGAAAGAATTCATTTCTGGCTTTACAAACTTTTGGATTATGAGATAGTTGTTTTCTTTAATCACATATATTTTTGAGGTATAATTTATATGCCATAAAATATTCCCATTTCAAATGTACAATTCAGTGGTTTTCAGAAAACTTACAGTTATGTAATCTTTAACAAATCTAATTATAGATTTCCAGTCCCCATCCCCAAGATTCTTTGTGCCCAATTGAATTCATTCCCCCTTGCCATCCCCAGCCTCAGACAACCACCATTTATATTTTGCCTCTATGAATAATCTTTCTCTAGACATATTGTATAAATGTAACCATACAATAAGTGTTTTTTTTTTACATCTGGCTTCATTCAGCTAACAATATTTTTTTGAGATTGATCTATGTTGTAGTTTCAATGAATTATTTTATCCTTGTAATCGATAAATAGTATTCTACCTGATAAATATATTACACTTGTTATATTAGTTGATGGTCATTTGAGTTATTTCCATTTTTAGGCTGCATGGAATAATGCTGTTATGAACTTTTAAGTAGAACATAATGTTTGTGAACATAAGTTTTCCTTTCTCTGGGAATGATATCTAGAAAGGAAATTGCTGGTTAATACAGTAAGGTTATATTTAACTCTTTTAGAAACTGCCAACGTGGCTGCACTTTACATTCTCACCAGAGGGCTCCAGTGTCTCCTCATTCTCTCCAATACCTGTCTCTCTCTCTCTCTCTCTCTCTGTTTATTCATTCATTTTGAAAGAGAGAGAACTTGTGCAAGCGGGGGAAGGGCAGAGAGAGAGGGAGAGAGAGAATCCCGAGCAGGTTCCTTGCTGCCAGCATGGAGCCCAAGTAGGGCTCAACTTCACAAACTGTGAGATCATGAGCTGGGTGGAAACCAAGAGTCAGATGCTCAACTGACTGAACCACCCAGGCTCCCCTTGTCTCTTTTTATTTTAACCATTCTCGTTGGTGTGAAGTAGTACCTTATTGTGATTTTAATTTTAATTTTCCTAATGACTTATGATGTTGAACATCTTTTCATATGCTTATTGGCTATTCACAGATCTGATTGATGAGACGTCTTTTTTTTTTTTATGTCTTGCCTATTTCCTTGTTCTGATACTCTTCACTTAGTGAAAACAGTGTAGGTTGACAGCTGCAGGTGGAAGGCAAAGCTACCATCTCTCCAGTCTCATTATTCGCATGTCCCTGAGAGAGATCCCCTTTGTTTCTCATTTTTCCTATGTGCTTTTCTCTTCATTCACATGATGATAAAGGAATCTCTTTGATGTTAGGTGGCAACTTGCTCTGAATAAATAGATACATGATACGTGTAGGATGACTTAACATGTAAGCAGACATAAAATTATTGTCCATGCTCCAGCCCTTCAATTAAAAAAAAAAAAGACATCTTAGTAAAAGATATTAAAAGTCACCACCAGAGGCTTCTCTGTTCCAAGTGCATGAGGAAGCCAGACCATCTGAGCTTCTAGGGTCTGTGTTTTGCGTATTTGGGCACTTCTAATTTGAAGCTAAGGATAAAACAAAAATTGTATTGGTTAATCCTTCTGCAATCAAAGCCTTTCAAATCCACATTAGTCTGTCAGCCTTTGGGGTCCATCATGTATTAGGCATTGATGAGTCAGTAAGAATATCCAATACACAGTCCTTATCGTCAAGAAGTTGCCCATAAGGACCTGTCAGCAATAATGCAGAACATTTGAAATGGAATGAGCCTGAAATCAAGCTATCCTCAAATTCTGCAATAATCTTAGTCTCTAGGCAGCACATGGCCCCAGAATTGAACATTGTTTTCTTCTTGAGATTAGCTCCACCATGCCTTTGGGCTGAAATGCTCAGTCAAGTGTCCTGCCAAAGGACCTGAAACGGACTGTGTGTAGTTCTCGGACTGTCATCTTCATTCCAGGCTTCCAGATTCCGTGCTCTCTCTCAATGCAAAGCAACTTCTCATTCCCATTATCTGCTTTCATGGCCCCCAGCCTGGCTGACAGGATTCACAAAGGTGAACCAAACAGAGTCCCTAAATGCACAAAACTTATAGTCTAGTACCTGCAACAGACATAGGAGAATTCTCATAATACGGAATGTATAGTCATAGCTGTTATGGGCATGTTAAAGAAAAGTTTTATAGTATTAAAGGTGGGAGGGATGGTCAGGGAAGATTCACAGTCATCCCGGATTCAGGTGAAACTTGGTGACTGCCTAAATACCACCATGATTAGAAGAAAGACTTTTGCCATAAAGGTTCATTCTCTTCTGGCAACTGCTGATGAAACCATGAAGAAGGGGACAATGGACGTATGACTTGCACATATCTGCATCCCACTCCCGGCTAGCAGTTTATCTCTGTCTTCCTGATGTAGCTTGGGGAGGGGCTGTTATAATATACATTTATACCAAAGAGTTTGTTGCCCTCTATTTTTTTGCTAATAGTGTATTATAATATATAGTATAAAGAGTTTCCTGCTTTGTTCTGCCTGCAGTGATGGATGTGGCCCATACTGTCTCAGGCACCTTTTTTCTTGAACTCTCATGCTGTCAATACTTCACATTCTTCACAATGGGCTGGTGGAAAATGTGACCTATTTCTGTCTAAATCTAGCATTTATGGCAGCACAGTTCTATAGTAATAAAAGGAGAAAATCTAAAATGACTTTGTCTGTTTTGAAGTCTGCTCCATAAATAAATCGAGAATGCCAATTATTTGTTAAATAATTTAGAAATTACAATTTCCTGAAAGATGGATCTTCTGTGTCATCCTTTTATGCTAGTATTTTTTTCCTGGTCATTTTTTTTCCCTACCTGAAGCAAATAAGTAAAAGCCAATAAATTTACTAATGGTTTTGCATAGTTGATTCTTAATCCCCCACTAGTATCTCTGATGCATTTTATTGACTCCCATTTTCCTCTCCATTTTCTTAGATATAACATACAAATTAAGTTTAATAAATATTTAGCATAATATTAATAATGATGACAACTAAAAAAGTCACATTTCAGGAAAGAAACATGGTGGCCACAAAAGAAACAAAGAATCACCATTTAAAACAAATAATTTCATAAATATTAATGGACACAATTTACCTGAGAGAAAACTACAGACCCCACTCCTTCAATATAAAAATTTGATCTTGCACAAACAATTTAGCACAGTTTCAAGAACCACGATTATTCACAGAACAAAAGGTTCTTTAAGTTTCCAAGGGACTCACTGCAGGGCTCATTTAAACATTGAGTTATCCAAGTGCAGTCTAAATATAATTCATATGTTTTAAATCTAAATAATCACAAACTTTACAGGAATACATTTGTTACTCTCATATAAAGTGAGACCCCAACAACAGTAAAATCTGTCGCCCGGTAGGATAGCTTCTACAAGAGATGTCCCATAAAAAACAAACGTTTTAAATCATGAACTATCCAGTGTGAAGTTAAGGTGTAGTCCCAGAAAGATTTCCTTTTTATAACCTCCCTGGGAGTCAGCCTTTTAGAGCTATGGTTCTTCCTCTAATGCCTCTGGACAGAAGAAGAATTCATCAAGAATTCAACGCCCATCAAGAGTAACAATGGTGCAGTCATAGAGTTCTTCCCCCCTCCAGAGTTTAAAAACTCTTTGAACTTGATTCTTTTCTGCTTGCTTGTTAGTGTGTTCATTGGCTTGTCTTAGACTGTCTTTTTCTGAAAATGATGAAAGTCATTGCTCATCAGAGATTGTATCATTAATATAGGACATTTATACCTGAGGAAAGACATCTATATGTTGCTGGTCCAGAAAGATTTGAAGAAATGCTTCCAAGTGAACAAGGCACTATTGCTATCCAGTTGGCTACAACTTTCAAAAAAGGTCAAACTACAAACCTATGCAACTTACAGTTTACATGTAAGCATATTTATTTATTTAAACTTATGCCTCTGATATTATAGAAGTACAATCATCAATGTGAAAATATATCAATTTTAATTTTTTTTTTTAAATAATAGACATTACAGAACAGCACACAAGTATTTTTAATAGGAAATATGCATATAGATGGGTGATATTGCTTGGACTCAAATCCAGCTAAAATGTCTACAGATGTTACTTTTAAGTGGTGGAGGGAATATGATTCTTTTCTATGTTGATTTTCAGAAATGTTGATCTTCATGTGCAGAATTTTCTTTCAACACATTCATACTAAATATTCAATAAAACAATTTTTTTTAAAAAAGATGTTTTTGAAACTCATCTCTTTATGATAATTTTTTAACCTGAGTTTCTTTTTCTGAGATTAGTGATTGTTATTAAGAATTTATATGTGAAAATTACATTTTAGAATGTTTTCCATTTTACCACTGAGAGTCAGTTAGCCAAATTAACTAACTTTTGGAATTAAAATGTAATTGGATGCTGAATTTCTAAACTCTTTCAGGGTCAACCTTCTCTGACAGGGATATGTACTCATCTAGAGGCTGGCAATATTGAGAGAAAAAAATATATACTCTTGGAAAGAGCTATAGCACATTTTTCCTCATCCTCATTAGAAAATACCAAAGCCTTATTGTAGAAGTTATTCTCTCTGTTCCCCTGTCAAATATAGCCTGGTCACATGGAGTCAATATGACATCTTAAACAACTGTCTCCCCAGAGAAGAGTCATCTGTCCTAGGAGGAGATAGGTCTGGCTTCAAGGCACTAACATCACCTTGGCACCATTCCCATTGTTCTGCTGGATGCCTAAAAGTATAGACTTTGTTGTGAGCCATTAGCTTGATCAAACCATGGGGAGGATCTAAGACTCTCAATGCACATTAACGGCAACAGTGCCTGACCCTGTGCCAAAGTTCCAAGTGTAAATATCACTGCTATTTCATAGCTGCCTTCCATCTTACTCATGTCTTTCATGAATAATCCTAACACAGAGCCTTCAGAGTATTCTAGGAAATATACTGCCATTTTTGCTAAATCAACACAGAGCAAAACTACGAAAGAGGCCATGTTAAGTTGTTTGCTTATTATGAAAGAGATGTATATAGATACATCTTCAGTATTGGTTTTTTTTTCCCACATAAATTGTTGATAATTGAGACAGGAGATGAATCTTGACAATAGTAACTAAATTGTCAAATGCATTAATAACTAGTATGCAAAACAAGTCCTCTCCTATTTATTTCATTTTAGACTAGGAAAATTGCATTGTCATGGCCTATATTTAAATATTAAGAATTTTACTATTAAAAAGTAGTACAATGTTTAAAAGGAAATTTAATCTGATACAGAAACTCTCCCACCCATTACTGGATTAATTTACATATTCCTTTTCAACTCTCTCATTTTACTTGCTGATGTTTAGGCTTACAAGATATCTTCTATTATACCCAGAACTGTAATTCAAGACTTCACAACCATCAGTCTGGAACACTCTACCCACAACCCATCAGGAAAGCCAATGGAGAAGTACAGTCATGAGGACTCCACTGTGGTAGTATAAGGCTTTCTGAAACCAGTATGATGAGTTTACGTGCAAAAATTTGTGAATATCTGAAATTGTGTCTGTCTTCTTTCTCTCTCATTTCTTTCACCAACCCCCCAGTTTTCTTCATCATTTATCTAGTTATCATTTTCCTCCTTTTTCTCTTTTTTGCTTCCTCATTTGCTTTTCTGTTTCTTTTCATTCTTCATATCACTGTCCTCCTAATCAATCTAAGCTCATATACTATAGGTTCTATGATTCAGACCTTCTTTTGTTTGTAGATTTCTCTTTTTCCTTTCTTAACATGTCTTCATACTTCACATGCATTTCTCAGGTTCTAACCAGCCTTTGAAGCCCAGCTCAGTTTTTATTTCCTTAGAAAACTTCCCATAAGATCTCTACTTTGGCACATTCCTCTCCTAGAGAAGTCACAGCTTCTGAGAATCTGTACCTACCCTTTGTCACTCAGCATTCATTGCATTTATTTTTTCACAAATATCCTTGCATGATATCCTCAGTAAAGCTCATAAAGGAAATAATATATGCTCAATAAAAGCTTGCTAACATTATCACTGTTACATGAAAATACATACTTACGTAAAAGACCCATTTTTAGTACTTATTCTACTTATTTCTTTTATTTCCCCCATTTTTATCTCAATTATCACTTGTTTTTCATTTATTTTTTCTTATTTATTTTTCTTTTTTTTATATTACAACTTGTTTGGAATGTAATTTGACAGAAGCTATTAAAACGTAAAAGTATACTTATGCATTGGTCAGGGTTTTTTTTGTATGTTTGTTTGTTTTAATTTCCATCCAAGTTAGTTAGTGTATAGTGCAACAGTAGTTTCAGGTCAGGGGTAGATTCCTTAATGCCCCTTTTCCATTTAGCTCATCCTGCCTCCCACAACCCCTCCAGTAACCCTCTGTTTGTTCTCCATATTTAAGGGTCTCTTATGTTTTGTCCCCTCCTGGTTTTTATATTATTTTTGCTTCCCTTCCATTGTGGTCATCTGTTCTGTGTCTTAGAGTCCTCATATGAGTGAAGTCATATGATTTTTGTTTTTCTCTAACTAATTTTGTTTAGCATAATACCCTCTAGTTCCATCCACATAGTTGCAAATGGCAAGATTTCATTCTTTTTGATTGCCAAGTAATACTCCATTGTGTATATATACCACATCTTTTTAATCCATTCCTCCATCGATGGATATTTGGGCTCTTTCCATACTTTGGCTATTGTTGATAGTGCTGCTCTAGACATTGGGGTGCATGTGCCTTTCAAAACAGCATACTTGTATCTGTTGGATAAATACCTAGTAGTGCAATTGCTGAGTCGTAGGGTAGTTCTATTTTTAATTTTTTGAGAAACCTCCATACTGTTTTCCAGAGTGGCTGCACCAGTTTGCATTCCCACCAACAATGCAAAAGAGATCCTCTTTCTCCACATCCTCGCCAACATCTGTTGTTGACTGAGTTGTTAATGTTAGCCATTCTGACAGATGCAAGGTGGTATCTCATTGTGGTTTTGATTTGTATTTCCCTTTTGATGAGTGATGTTGAGGATTTTTTCATGTGTCAATTGGCCGTCTGAACGTCTTCTTTGGAGAAGTGTCTATTCATGTCTTTTGCCCATTTCTTCACTGGATTATTTGATTTTTGGGTGTTGAGTTTGCTAAGTTCTTTATAGATTTTGGATACTAACCCTTTATCTGATATATCGTTTGCAAATATCTTCTCCCATTCTTTTGGTTGCCTTTTAGTTTTTCTCATTGTTTCCTTTGTTGTGCAGAAGATTTTATCTTGATGAGATTCCAATAGTTCATTTTTGCTCTTGTTTCCCTTGCCTCTGGAGATGTGTTGAGTAAGAAGTTGCTGCAGCCAAGGTCAAGAGGTTTTTGCTTGCTTCTCCTGAAGGATTTTGATGGCTTACATTTAGATCTTTTATCCATTTTAGTTTTATTTTTGTGTATGGTGTAAGAACGTGGTCCATGTTCATTTTTCTGCATGTCGCTGTCCAATTTTCCCAGCATCACTTGCTGAAGAGACTGTCTTTATTCCATTGGCTATTCTTTCCTGCTTTGTCAAAGATGAGTTGGCCATACGTTTGTGGATCCATTTCTGGGTTCTCTATTCCTTTCCTTTGATATGATTGTCTGTTTTTGTGTCAGTACCATACTGTCTTGATGATTACAGCTTTGTAATACACCTTAAAGTCCATAATTGTGATGCCCCCTGCTTTGGCTTTCTTTTTTAACATTGCTTTTGCTATTCTGGGTCTTTTCTGTTTCCATACAAATTTTAGGATTGTTTGTTCTAGCTCTGTGAAGAATGTTGGTATTATTATGATAGGTATTACATTGAATATGTAGATTGCTTTGGATAGTATTGATATTTTAACAATGTTTCTTCTTACTATCCAGAGGCATGGCATATTTTCCATTTTTTTGTGTGCCTCCTTCAATTTCTTTCATAAGCTTTCTATAGTTTTCAGTGTATAGATTTTTCACCTCTTTAGTCAGATTTATTCCTAGGTATTGTATGGTTTTTGGTGCAATTGTAAATGGTATCGATTCCTTGATTTCTCTTTCTGTTGCTTCACTGTTGGTGTATAGGAATACAACCGATTTCTGTGCATTGATTTTTATATCCTGTCACTTTGCTGAATTTGTGCATCACTTTTAGCAGTTTTTTGGTGGAATCTTTTGGGTTTTTCGTATAGAGTCTCGTGTCATCTGCAAAGAGTGAAAGTTTGACCTCTTCCTGGCTGATTTGGATGTCTTTCATTTCTTTGTGTTGTCTGATTGCAGAGGCTAAGACTTCCAATACTATGTTGAATAACAGTGGCAAGAGTGGATGTCCCTGTCTTTTTCCTGACCTTAGAGGGAAAGCTCTCAGTTTTTCCCCATTGAGGATGATATTAGCATTGGGTCTTTCATATATGGCTTTTATGATCTTGAGGTATGATCCTTCTATCCCTACTTTCTTGAGGGTTTTTGTCAAGAAACGATGCTGTATTTTGTCAAATACTTTCTCTGCATATATTGAGAGGATCATGTGGCTCTTGTCCTTTCGTTTATTGATTTGATGAATCACATTGATTGTTTTGTGGATATTGAACCAGCCCTGCATCCCAGGTATAAATTGCACTTGATCGTGGTGAATAATTTTTTAATGTATTTTTGGTTCTGGTTGGCTAGTATCTTGTTGAAGATTTTTGCATCCATGTTTATCAGGGAAATTGTTCTGTAGTTCTCCTTTTTAGTGGGGTCTCTGTCTGGTTTTGGAATCAAGGTAATGCTGACTTCATAGAGTTTGGAAGGTTTCTTTCCATTTCTATTTTTTGGAACAGCTTCAAGAGAATAGGTGTTAACTCTTCCTTAAATGTTTGGTAGAATTCCCCTGGAAAGCCATCTGGCCTTGGACTCTTGTTTTTGGGGAGATTTTTCATTAATAATTCGATTTCCTTACTGGTTATGGGTCTGTTCAAATTTTCTGTTTCTTCCTATTTCAGTTTTGGTAGTTTATATGTTTCTAGGAAATTTTCATTTCTTCCATATTGCCTATTTTATTGGCATATAATTGCTTATAATATTCTCTTATTATTTTTATTTCTGCATTGTTGGCTGTGATATCTCCTCTTTCTTAATTTTATTTGGGTCCTTTCCTTTTTCATGAAAGTAGCTAGTGGTTTATCAATTTTGTTAATTCTTTCAAAGAACCAGCTTCCAGGGGCGCCTGGGTGGCGCAGTCGGTTGAGCGTCCGACTTCAGCCAGGTCACAATCTCGCGGTCCGTGAGTTCGAGCCCCACGTCAGGCTCTGGGCTGATGGCTCAGGGCCTGGAGCCTGTTTCCAATTCTGTGTCTCCCTCTCTCTGCCCCTCCCCCGTTCATGCTCTGTCTCTCTCTGTCCCAAAAATAAATAAACGTTCAAAAAAAATTTTTTTTTTAAAAACAAAGAACCAGCTTCTGGTTTCATTGATCTGTTTTCTTTTTGTTTGTTTGTTTTTTTTTTTGTTTGTTTGTTTGTTTGGTTGGTTGGTTTGGTTGGGTTGGGTTTGGTTTCAATAGCATTGATTTCTGCTCTAATCTTTATTATTTCCTGTCTTCTGCTGGTTTTGGGTTTTATTTGCAGTTCTTTTTCCAGCTCTTTAAGATGTAAGGTTAGTTTGTATATCTGAGATCTTTCTTCCTTCTGTAGGAAGGCCTGGATTGCTATATATTTTTTTCTTATGACTACCTTTGCTGCATCCCAGAGGTTTTGGGTTGGGGTATTATCATTTTCATGTGCTTCCATGTATTTTTTAATTTCCTCTTTTGCCTCTTGGTTAGCCCATTCATTCTTTAGTAGGATGTTCTTTAGTCTCGAAGTATTTGTTACCTTTCCAAATTTTTTCTTGTGGTTGGTTTCGAGTTTCATAGTACGGAAATATGTATGGTCTGATCTTGATCTTTTTGCACTTGTTGAGGGCTGATTTGTTTCCCAGTATGTGATCTATTCTGGGGAACGTTCCATGTACATTCAGGACGAATGTATATTCTGCTGCTTTAAGATGAAATGTTCTGAATATATCTGTTAAGTCCATCTGGTCCAGTGTGTCATTCAAAGCCATTGTTTCCTTGTTAATTTTCTGAATGTATGATCTGTCCATTGCTATAAGTGGGGTGTTGAAGTCCCCTACTATTGTATTATTATCAATGAGTTTCTTTATGTTTGTGACTAATAATTTATATATTTGAATTATTCCACATGTGGAGCATAAATGTTTATAATTGTTAGGTCTTCTTGGTGGATAAACCCCTTAATTATGATATAATGCCCTTCTTCATCTCTTGTTACAGTCTTATTTTAAAGTCTAGATTGTCTGATACAGGCATGGCTCCTCCTGATTTCTTTTGTTGACCATGAGCATGACAGATGGTTAACCATCCCCTTACTTTCAATCTGAAGGTGTCTTTATGTCTAGAATGGGTTTCTCATAAACTGTATATAGCTGGATCTTGTTTTCTTATTCATTCAGTTAGTTACCCTGCGTCTTTGGATTGGAACATTTAGCCCATTGATGTTTAGAGTGACTACTGAAAGATTCTAATGTATTGCCATTATGTCTTTTGTAGAGTTAGAGGGTCTGGTGGTGTTCTCTGGTCCTTTCTAGTCTTTGTTGCTTTGGTATTTATTTATTTATTTATTCATTCATTCATTCATTCATTCATTCATTCATTTTCATCTTTTCTCCCCTCAGAGAGTCCCTCTTAAAACTTCTTGCAGGGCTGATTTCATGGTCATGAACTCCTTTAACTTATATTTGTCTGGGAAATGTTTAATACCTCCTTTTATTTTGAATGACAACCTTGCTGGATAAAGAATTCTTGGCTGCATATTTTTCTGATTTAGCACATTGAATATGTCCTGCACTCTTTTATGGCCTGCCAACTTTCTGTGGATAGGTCTGCTGCAAACCTGATCTGTCTTCCCTTGTAGGGTAAGCATTTTTTTTTCCCTTGCTGCTTTCATGATTCTTTCCTTGCCTGAGTATTTTGTGAATTTGACTATGATATGCCTAGTTGATGGTCGGTTTTTGTTGAATCTAATGAAAGTTCCCTGTGCTTCCTGGATTTTGATATCTGTGTCTTTCCCCAGGTTAGTAATGTTTTCCACTATGATTTGCTCACATAACCCTTCTTCTCCTTTTTCTCCCTCTTCCTCTTCTGGGACCCCTATGATTCTGATGTTGTCCCTTTTTAATGAATTCCTGATTTCCCCAATTCTTAAATCGTGCTCTTTTGCTTTAGTCTCCCTCTTTTTCTGCTTCATTATTCTCCATAAGTTTGTCCTCCGTATTGCTGATTTGCTGCTCTGCCTCATCCATCCTTGCCACTTTGGCATATATTCGAAATTGCAGCTCAGTTACAGCATTTTTTAAATTTCATCCTGACTAGTTTTTACTTCTTTTATCTCCACGGAAAGGGATTCTAATCTATTTTTGATCCCAGCTAGCATTCTTATTATCATGATTCTAAATTCTGGTTCAGACATCTTGTTTGTATCCGTGTTGGTTCATTCCCTGACTGTCATTTCTGCCTGCTCTTTCTTTTTGGGTGATTTCCTTCGTTTCATCATTTTGAAGGAAGAAAAGGAATTAATGAGGTAAAAAAAATTAAATTAAATTTAAATTAAAAAATTAAAACACACACACACAAACACACACACACACACACACACACACACACACACACACACACACAAATACCAAATAAATGATGCTAGATCCTAGGTGTGTTTTGGTCTGGGTGTTGAAAGGCACATGATAGATTAGAGAAAATAGGGGAAAAAGAAAAAAAAAAGAAAACGTTTGAAATTTTGAAAAAAAATGAGTACAATGAAATAGGATAAAATGAAATGATGAAAGTAAAATAGAATTTGAAAAATTTACAAAAATAGTAAAAAATATAGTATAAACAAATTAAAGAAAATATTTTTAAAAATTTTTATTGTTTATTTATTTTTGAGAGAGAGACAGAGCTCAAGTGGGGTAAGGGGCCGAGAGAGGGAGACACAGAATCTGAAGTAGGCTCCAGTCTTTGAGCTGTCAGCACAGACCCTGATGCAGGGCTCGAACCCGCAAGCTGTGAGACCATGACCTGAGCTGAAGTCAGACACTCAACTGACTAGACACTCAGGTGCCCCAAGAAAAATATTTTTAATAAAAATTGAAAATAAAATTTAACTTTTTCTCTTTCTGTATTTAAGAAAAAGAAGAAAGGAAAAATTAAAAAAAAAAAAAAAGAAAATTGAATAGATGGACCAGTGAACAGACTGAAATATGATTGAAATCACATTGTTTTCCCCTAGAGGTCAAACTATGAAGCGTGTTATAGTCCATAAACTAAGCAACGGGAGATACTTCTGGTGCTCCTGAAGAGCGAGGTTGGCCATTTGGGCAGGGCTTAGTGTAATGGCTCTGTTCTCCAGCAGATGGTGCTGCTTAGCTTACTGGGGTGGATTGTTGTGGCACTTGTAGGTGTGTATGTGCATACATGGGAAGGGTGAAAATGGTGTCATCCAGCTATCCAGTCTCTAGTATCAGAACTCTGTTCTCCCCAATTAGCAATCGTACAGCTATCCAGTCTCTAGTATCAGAACTCTGTTCTCCCCAATTAGCAATCGTACAGCCGTCCTTTGTCTCCAGTTTTCATCCATTCCCTGTTTTGACACTCTCTGTGACCAAGCCGACAGTTCAAAAGGCATCACCTCCCTCCGGAGTTTGATCTCAGATGTGGTTGTTTTTTCTGACCCCTTACTTCTGAGTGACTGAGGCTTTGATCTGTTATGCACCTCTGTGGGAGGGTCTCACCGAGCCATGGCCAGGTGCTGGCTGCACCCAGGAGCATTTGCAGGACCATGCTGCTGCTGATGCCCAGAGACTGTAGGTGGGTGCCAGCCAGCCCCAGAAAAAGTTCATGCAATTGTGTAGCAACAGTGTTTCAGGGATTATGGAAAATCACAACACACATCTGGCACCAGGCTTCACCCTTAGCGACCTTGTTCCAGCACAAGCAAATTTAGTTGTTCTCTGGGGTCCACTGGGGCCTTTGCCTGTGTGTGTGGGGGGGGGGGGGCAAATATCTACCAAATTCCCTCCCAACAGGGGAACCGCCTCTCCCTATGTGACCCGAGGACCCCCAGATTTCACTATCCTCCTGGGGATTTGCCCTTCTCACCAGAGCACCACCAGGTATCAAGCTGCAGAGTTTCAGACTCTGTGGTCCCCCTGTTTATAGAGTCTTAATGGAATTTAAACCCTCTCCTTTCTCCTTTCTCCCTTTTTAGTTCAGTCCCTATGGCCATTTCCACTTCTCCACTTTCTGTCCAGCTGCTTTGGGGGGGGTGCTTTTCCCATACTCTCCCCCCATCTCCATCCTCTCTCCACAAGGAAAAACAGCTCCCTGCTCTCTGTGCCTTCTCTCTCCCCCAGTTCATCTCTCTGTGCTGGGTACCTACTGAGTTCTGTGGTTCAAGTTGTACAGATTGTTGTGTTAATCCTCAAATCAGTTTTCTAGATGTGCAGGATGGTTTAATGTTGATCTGGCTATATTTCATGGATGCGAGATACACACCAAAAAAACTCATTTACTTTTTCTTGACCCTTTATTTGCCTGTGGTGTGAGGTTGTGATATCTGTTCAGGATAGACAAGACTTATTTTTGATCAGTTGTCTGAAAGCAGGAAGAAAGGCCATGTACAGGTGTTGTTATTATACAATAAGATAATATATAATAAAATTTGAGAGCCTCCCTGTTCAGAGTGAGTTATTATTTAAATGTTTATAAAATAGCATAATTGGTAAGAATGTATACATGAACTTGCTAGTAGTCAGAACTCTCCAGGATAGTTCCCCCATGAAACTTTTGTTGGAAAACCTTAAAGAGGGTTACAGTTTACTACTGGAAAGATAAAAGAATCATATGTCTCATGGAGAACTCACAGCACTGCCAAAACTATTCTTTTGACGTATCTATATCCCTTGCTGGCAAATGAATCCTTTCACAGAGATCTTCAGAAGATTGCTCTTCTGTAACATTGCCCCTTGTCTGTTCTCGCTCTCCAGCTTTTTGTTCTCCTTATGTTTTCCCACTCTCCTGTCTTGTTCTCCTTCTTTGGAGAAGTTCCATGAATGGGTTGGAGAAAACACCCACTTTCTCTCTTATGCTTTTCTAATCCCTCTCACCCACTTTGCCCTGACCCCCACCCCACATTTCTTCTCTTGATTACCCATCCTCTTAGTTCCACAGCTTTTATTTGGAAAGTGAGTAAAAACAGAACGACTTCAGAGCCCAGACTATGCAAACCAAACCTTTCCTGGAAAAAAATGTTTATAACTAAGTGATAAATCAGGATTATTTTTGAGGTGTTGAAAGGCTTTTAACTAAAATAGGAAAGAGAATGTTGCCATAAAAATAATTCTGAAAGTAGGAAAATAAAGATATAATTATTCCTGTAGCAAAATCAAGTATGTAAATGGCCAAAAAGATTGGGAGCTGTTGTGTTAAGTTTGGGGATGGAGTTGGACAAAATGTGGCAGGTAGAAAAGACACTCACCTGGCCCAGAGATAGGGCCAGTCCTGGTGAGGGACCAAGACTGGGAGTCTACTGCCTGCTGGCTGCAGGCATTCAGCAGCAAGGGTGCCAAATAGCCAATCCCTGGAGAGCAATGGCTAAGATCCAGGAAACTGTGACCCCTCCTATTTCTGAGACTATCAGTGTTCACTTGTCTTTACTATGTCTTTCCATTATAAATGAGACACTGGTTAACTTATCTGGAGTATAGAAATTGATCCTAGGGAATAGAAAGATACCAATTACAATGGAATGAAGTCTAAAGGAATGACTTGTTGGTAATTCACCAAACAGTTCTTTTCATTTTATGCTCATAGATAATGACTTTCCTGTTTTCTTTATACTTAAGTACAGCTATATGCCTGAGTTCTGGGCAATAAAATTGAGATGGAAATGATGAATTCCATCTTCAAAACCCATCTATAAATACTCCATGGTTGATCCTCCATCCTTTATAATCATCTTTTGCCCTTTTGCCTGATGGGAGAGAACTCTGTAGATATGTATAATAGAGCCACGTTGTGGAAATAACCCAAGAACCTGATATGTTACTTGAAGGAGAATGTTTTGTAAAACAAAAACAAAAATAAGCAAAACCTACCCAACCAGGAACATTTGCCTTTGACTGTTGAGTTAGAAAGGAATATAGTTTACTATAGTAAGACATGGACATTTTCTAGCATTAGAACAATTAATCTACTATTCAAACACAAGGATACTCACAAGGCTGATAGTATTGACTTCTGTGGATCTTCCCAGTATCACCATACTTCAGTTTCCTCATAGCACCACCCAAGAATTCCCAGAAACTTCTCATAACTTTAGTTCATGTGGTTTCCTTGGGTTAACCCCCATCTCCCTCTAGATTCAGAAGTGAACGTATGACCTAGGACTCACAATGACCATATCAAATTCTCCTCCAATTTTTTAGGCTAAAAAATTAGGATTTTCGTCTATGTTACAAGGAATAAAACATTATATTTTACAAGGCTTGCAGGTGTAAGAATGTTATTGTAGAGATTCTAAGCTTCTATGTAGGGAATACCAGCCAGATAAAGCAGAAATGAGAAATAGAGAAAGCTTTTTGGTGACATTGAATCCAGCCAAATCTGAAGCAAAATGACCATGAAATTTTGAGCTATGTTAGCAGATACACTGCTCTTTTTCAGTTGGTCATTATATTGGTTTATTATTGCTATAACAAATTCCAAAAAAAAAAAAAGTGGTTTAAAACACATATTTATTCTCACACAGCTCTGGAGGTCAAAGTCTGAAATCAGGTTCACTGGGCTAAAATGAGTGTTGGCAGAGGTATTTCCTGCCAGAAGAATTGGTTTCCTGTTGGCTCCTGCTTCTGTAGGCTGCCTACATTCCTTGGCTCCTTCCTCCATGCTGAAAGCCAAGAGGGTAGCATCTTCTCTCCTATCTGACCTCTGTTTCCATCCTTATATCTCTTTGACACTGTCCCTCCTGGCTTCCTCATATAAGAATCTTTTGATTATGTTGTACCAACCGGATAATCCATAATACTCTCTCAGTCTCAGGATTCTTAATCATATCTGCAAAGTCCCTTTTTGTATGTTAGGTAACATGGTTATAATTTCTGGGAATTATGACATGGATATCCTTGTGAGGTCATTATTCAGCTCACCATAATTAATGTGATTTGAATTTCTAACACTTAAACTTGAAGAGAATTATTTTGAATCTTTAGCTTGTGTCTGTAGGTTGTGGTCAAGGTCTGAGATGCAGGAAGAAGAAGGACAAGAATGTGTATGAAGCATAAAATAAGCAGACCATTATGTAGAACAGTATAAAACACAATAGTTCACAGAGGACACCTAATAAAAATTTTTGAAAAATAAGCTGTATACTTCATATGATGTAAATGATGCCAGTCTGCCCTTGAGATATTGTCTGTAGACAGGATTAATTACCTTTGGACTTCCTTACTATGCAATCTTTTAATTTTGTCATAACGTTAAAAGTAAACCTTCTTTATAATTAGAATGACATTATAATTTATCACCCAAATCAGAATATTCTTGAAAGGGAAGAAGATGCTTTTTAAAATTAATTCAGAATAGCAGGTATAAGTTGGAACTCTTCTGAGAAGCTAGATATGGGTTTATCCTACTTATAATAAGACATGATGACAGCAAGTTCTCTAAACCAACGTGTTCAAGTTCCAAGTAAGATGAATTTATACTTATTTTTGCTCACCAGGGAGTAAAATATAAGCAAGTTAAAAAGCCACTAATTTTTTTCCCATTGAGCTTGCAATAATTCATAAATGTATCTAAGACATTGGATTTGTATGTAGTCTGTAGTAATGGGAAAACATCTAACATGGTGCAGTTCTTCTGGAAGCTATTAATTATTAAATATATTCACTCATTCATTTATCCACTTACCGAGAAAATATTTTTGAGCACTTAATATACACCAACAACAGTACTAGCACTCATACAGATATGGCCATGATGGAAGTACATAAAGAATGCTGGGTGAACCACATCCTGAAAAGGTGAGAATGTGAAATTTGTGCATCTCATTTGAACTGAAGTGTGAATCAGCAGGGTTGTTGTCAAAGTCAACGATACGATCAGAATTGCCTTCTAAGAAAGCCCTTATGAAGTCCCCAGGGTTCAGGGAAATCACGTGGAAGAGTCAGGAATAGAGATAACAGTGATAGTTATAAGATTTTCTGAGCAATTACTGAGTGATGGGTACTGTTGCAAATGGTTTTCATATTCTAAATTCATATGTGTCACCTCAACCTTCTGAGCTAGTGGCAATTGCTCACCCATTTGGGGGAGAACAACATCATGGTAGTGGTGTAATCATTTAAGGCCAAATAGCTAGAAAATAGTGTTGCTGGTATTCAAACTTAGTCTGTCTGACCTCAGGTCTCCAACAACTGCTTCCCACATTGTGTGACCTTTCTGCCTTTTAGCTCCTGCAGCACTTGCCACCTGGGCCACTCATTAGGCACCCATATGTATCTCCTTCTGTTAGATCTCATTCTCTGCCTATGCTCTGTCTTACAAGCTGGATTTGAAGCTACTTACAGACAGGGCCACAACGTAAACATCTTTGTATTCCCCACAGCTTCCAGAAAATCCTTCTGTCTATGATCAGTGAGAAAGAAAACTCTTCAGAATGGCACAAACCAGCTCAAGCTCTGTGCAAAATCCCCATGTATTTCTATGATCTGCAAAAGGAAAGAAACAACAGTAAAAACAATTGTATTTAAATACTTAACATGAGTTAAATGCTACACTAATTTCTTTATGCATTAACTCAAGCAATTCTCATACAACCAAGGGGGATTGGCATTATTGTCCTCTTTGAACAGATGAAAAAATTGAAACCCAGAGAGTTTATATAAAACACAAGCACAACACTAGGCAATGATGGGGCTGATCCCAAAGTCCATGTAAGACCTATAAACACTGGTTTCTTAAGTGATAACTTACCTCCTGACTCTTAGGCCACTTCTTTACTTTCAAAACATCAATTTCCCTCATCATTTTTTCCGGCAGTTTGGAGGTACGGGAGACTGAAGACGTGAGAAAGGCTACACTCACTCCATTCCATGCAAGGTAGGGGTCTCAAGACCACAACCCTGAGCAAGCTCAGGCCCAGCTAAATATCAAAGGAGAGGGCATGACAGATTGTAAGAAAGTCTTGATCTTACTCCAAGAAGTTGGTTACCTGAGCCCCTCACAGCAAGAAGCTGCCTTAGCTGTTCTTCCAAGGGTGAAAAGGCCATGAATGATGAAAGGAGATTCAGCACTCACTGCCAAGAGAAACAGCAGGAGCTGGCCTAGCCCTGAGCTGACTATATCATTAATAGCATCCATCCTTAACCCTTACACCACTAAAAGGAGGTTTTACCTTTTGGGCTGATGTGTCTTCTTCAACCTTCTCATCGCCCCTTAAGACAGATTATTTGTATTTTGCAGAGTTATTTAAACTCCCAAAAAGATCCATTCATTTTGAGTCTATTTGACAAGCTATAATAAACCCTAACAAGTTTTTTTAATAATAAAAAAATAATGTATGTTAATTGTTAACTGTAATCAATTATGGCAAATATTAAAATGATTTGTAGAATTCAGACTTAAGAAATTTCCCATTTTTATCCCTGCAAAGTAGATTTTATATCTGTTGTTAATGGATTAAAAAGGCTCAGATACTAGGATTCACTTGAATAATATCTACTGGTTTTAAATGGCCTACCTAGGGCTTGAATTCAAGTGTGGTTTCGCTACATCATTTCATTATACTTCATCCGTCATTGAATTATGCTGCAGTTAAGGAACAGAGATTAGCATCACACTTAGCATCATAGTGCTTTAGAGCTAACCAATCTTCCCCATATCTATCATCTAATTTTATCCTTATAAGAATTCTGGCAAGTAGGATTGGTAGGAAATGGTCTCTTTTACAGATGGAAAAACTGAGTTAAACTATATGTCTGAAGGAACATGGAAAGTTAGTTTTTGAGTCAGAGCAGAAGCTTCTCTGAGGGACATTCTATCACAGTCTCCTTCCACTGCACAATGATAGGCCATAAGTAGCAAAAAGACCATTTAATATGTGCTTCTTTTCTCTCTAGTTTTTAAAATGAACATATTGTCAACTGAGAAGGTACATTGGAGGCGCGTGGAGGCCAAGGTAGTAACACAGGGGAAGGTGGCAGCAGTGGGCCATTCTGAGTAGCCTGAAACCCAGATTCTAAGGAGCACCATGTAAGCAGCTGGCTCCTGGTCTCAGGGCCTCTGTGGTGTAAACTTGGAAGCTCATTGCAAATGTGGTTTATGACATAGGCTTGGACATTAGAGAAATCTGGGTTGGGTCCCAGGCATGGCTTGGCTCATTGTGGACTAGGGAGCCTTGGGATTCCCTTTTCTGATCTGTAAAATGGGATGCTATTAGTGCCTACCTCATGGGGCTGCAGTGCTGGCTAACTGAAATAATGCTTAGAAGGCACTTAGTACAGCGCCTATCATAAAAGTGAGGAATCTCTACCTGTGGGGGTGTTGATAGTGTTGGGGCTAGGAGGAAAGAAAATATGGAGGGCTGAAAGCTAGATTTATGTTTTGCTTTTTCCTTGGTATGATTCTCAGTGGATATTATCAAATTTATCTTAATTTCCTTACTGTTTCATTAACATAGCTCCTGACAACCCACAAGGCACTTGCCTTGAAATTAGCTCACTAAATCTTCACAGCCAGTCTAGGTGAAAAGCTGTGAAGGGAGTAGGGGTTTGAGAGGGAGAGAGACTCACCCATGGTTACATTTTGAATATCTGGCAGAATAGAGGACAGGAATCACTTCTTTCATCTCGTTATTCCCTTGCTGGTAGCCTGTCCTTGGCTCCCCATGAGAAGCAAAACCAAACCACAAATCTGTCTTTCAGAAAGACATCAGAAGACATTCACCCATCTCCCACACAAAGTGGGACTTCCTTATGACAATGCAGGTGCCAGGGAGTTCCCTGAAACCCAAGGCTTGGCTGGGTAATTCCTGTTTACACATTCTAAATCTTGCCTCCAGGTGTCAATTCTACCATTAACCCAGGATGCAACCTTATATTTCCATCTAATCTTCAAAACAAGAGAAATCTTCTACATCCAAAGGATATACTTGTTATTAAATATACGTGCCTGTTCTAAATGCCATCCTCTTGTCCAGTCCATTTCCTGAGTCTAGAATATAATCTCCCTCATTTTCTTCCTGGCCAAAGTATATATCCTATGACATCATACTTCAGGGTTTCCTCATCCATAAATCTTTCCTTATATTTATCAGTCCCTTCTTCCTTTGAATCTAGAGCATTTGTTTGACCATTTTTTTGCAATAGTTCATACACAGCCAGCCTTGTGGCATCATTAAAAGATATTTATGACTTACCCAGCCACCTATATTAAGCTTTCCCTGAGGCAAGAAAGTGCCATCTGTAGTTCAATATCACTTTTATCTTAGGACCCAATTCCTGGCACATAGTAAAATGTCAATAAATATTAAGTTATTTGGTTAAGTTAGAATATTATATTCCTTGTGATTATTAATTCACTCCATAAAGATAATTCTACATTCTTCATGTCAATAGTTTCCATTTTTTAATGTTTATTTACTTAGAGAGAGAGGTAAAAAGAGAGGGGGGAGGCAGAGGGAGAGAGAGAGACAGAGAGAGAGAGAACAAGCAGCAGAGGGGTAGAGAAAGAGGGAGGGAGGGAATCCCAATCAGGCTCCACACTGCCAGCACCAAGCCCAACATGGGGCTCAATCTTACAAGCCATGAGATCTTGACCTGAGTCGAAATCAAGAGTTAGACACTTAACCAACTGAGCCACCATGGCACCCTCAATAATTTCCATTTATTGGGTCGCCAATACTAAGTAGACACTTTGCTGAGTATTTATCAGACATTATATGACCCAATATTTTGAAAACATTCAATGTTGTAGACATTATCATCTCTGTCATTTTTTGTATTACTAAACTGATAGGTTAAGTAAATTTCCCAGTTAACTAGCTGGTAAAATGATGAAATTGGTCTTTGGCTCCAGGAAGTCTGATGGCAGAACTCACATTCTTAACCACCACTTTATGTTGTTTTCCAGAATTTGTTTGGTTCTGTGATTCTCTCACACCGCAAGTACACAGAAAACATGTTTTGGTGTTGATAACAATGATGGCTGCTAATAACCTTGACTTAAGAGATGCCAAGGAGGAAAGCTGTTCTCACCTCCAGTTCCAGGAAGTGAACTGTCTCAAAATGCAGAATCTATCACAGTTTAGAATCTACATACCTACAATACAAGAGGGAAAAAATTACAAGAGACTTCTGGTAAGTAGAAGTCAAATTTCAGCTATTGGTTTGTTCTTTTGTTTAAAATTCATCTTTTGGACGTGTTGCCACCTGCAAGATCTGAAAACCCTTTTCTGTTAGTATAAACACTTATACCTTGCAAACATGCAAATACTTAAGAGACCTCAGTGGAATTTCATTTCCATGGCAGCTTGCTTCTAATCATAATTGGCCAGCTGGTATATTTCCCCAGAGTATGCTTAAAACATATATTTCTTATCTGTAATGGAAATACCACTTGTCTTCTTATTCTCATTAAAAAACAGGTGAGATAGTCCAACTTTAAAGAGAAAGACAGAAATGGGAGACTCCATTCTATCTAGGGTGAAATATTCTTTGAAATTGCAGAACACTTATTTCTCCTCCAAACAAATATTTCTTTTTGGAGCGTCCAGGTTCTGGGTCCATGTGTAGATCAGTCTTTGTTTATTTGTTTGTTTTGAATCACTTGGAAGTTGCTCTGTCATGCTCTATTTGGCATTCAAAGTGTTCATAAAAGAAGAGGGAAACAGACTATAATTTCTGGATACCTTTTATTGAAAGATTAAAGTCTTATCCTAGTAACTAATTAGTCTTAATAGGACCCCAGATAGATCATAGTAGCCCAGATGTCACAATGGTTGTGACTTGAAAATAAAAAGTAACCAACTTACCATATGTCATATACCAAGGCCTAGCTAAGCATGATCAAAATACCAATCATACTCTTAACTCCTTCTATCTTGTATATTTACATAGCGAATAAAGGCAAGTCTTGGAAAAACTGACTTACATCTCATGATTCTTAAAATGCAGGATTTTATCCAGAGTTATCCAACATTTATGAGCTCAGACTCATTGGGACAGATTTTATATTGGAGCAGTATGGTCTCTAGGATTTTAATATCACAAACTGTGGGACGGGACCTGGAAATCTGTAGCTGTAAAAGAAATCCAGGTGAATATGCTATTAGGCAGAGTTGGATGCCATTGGTGTAAACCATGTGAAAATCATCCCAGCCTAACCTAGCCCACCTGAAGAAGGCTTTTCAGTGAATAAATAGCCCTGACCAGGTGTGAATGAGTACAGGATTTTGGTTTTATTCCTTGTTTAGAAGCAAGTGCGTTGTGGGTTTTGGACACGTCACCTCATCATTGTGTTTCTTCTTTGTAAAAGGTAAGGGATGGATGACTTTTCTATCTCCAGTATCTTGTGACAGGACAAGGTAGTTTCAAATGAAAACATGTAAGTATTTTGGCCAATTCTACTCCCTCTCTCTGTTGCCGTCTTTTTCTATGCAGAAAGCCAAGCCCATGGATATTCTGATTCCCTCTGCCTTTAAGGGGTATCTGAGTTAAGGAGCTACATGAATCAAGACATACAAACACTGTGTGTATCAGACTTGTTGATGTACACGAACATCACGAGTGACAAGGTCCTTTTCTGGAGAGTGGAGGAATTGGTCTACGTTTGTTGGGCTGTAGGAAGAGAAACTACAGTGAAATTTTGAATATGCATTCACCCTGAAACAGCTCTGCTGGAAAACTTTAGATTTTTGGGAGGGATCTTTAGCATATTTTCTCTTGGTAATCTTCTGTGATATTTTTGTAAGAGAACTACTGTTGTGTACTAAATAGCAAAAACAACTTATGTGTACATCTTTTGGGGTATAAAATGGCAGTGGAAAAAATATTGAAATAGAATGGAATTTTTCTTTTCTGGTAAAATTTTAGTAAGAGGTAGGGTATTGGTGGTAAGGCCAGGAGTGTTATCTGTTTAAAAAAGTGTTTTTACCAATGTATTTATGGACTAATTAGAATAATTCTCTGCAGATGCTCCTAGAAAACATCTTCAGTTTTTGGCATAAAAATTTGGAAAACGCATTAAGATCCACAATGCCCATTATAATAAAGGTACTGCTAAGTCCAGCAGTTGGAACAAAATACATAGTTGCTAAACTTAATTATAAAAATGCATCTCTCCAAACAATGCATTTATCAAGCACCTGCACAACTAGCTTTCTGTGGAAACAGGTTGCCCCTTAGAATTGTTGGTGGTATATTGCACACCTGCACAATGCTCGTGGTTGCCATTAACCTTGTAGTCATCACAACTAGGTACAGCTTTTAAACCATCATTTGTTTGCTTTGGCAGATGGCAAGAAAGAATGCTATCCTTTCATGGTAGGGGTAGATTTGTTTTTTAAGTCCTGGTAATTCACTTTGTACGGTGGCAGAGTGAGAAAAATAGCATTTTAAAGAAACAAGGGTCAATTTCTCTCATAAGGATAAGGGAAGGAGGTGTTACCTCTTTTTGAGATAGTTTTTTTAAGTTGCTACACTGAATTATATTCTTTCAGCATTTGTTAAAGACCTATAACTGTTTAAGTGAACCTTACAGTCCATTGCTCTTGCATATCCCATACCTTCAGCTATAGACGTTTTCTTCTAAATTTATTTAAAAAGGCAAACAACTATCATCTGTGACTCGGGGCAGTAAGCATTCTAAATATCCAGTTTTCAATTGTTTCAGGAGAGTAGTATTCATGGAATCAACTATAAAGAGTTAAGTTGCCTGTTGGATTTGCGTCTTGAAATTATTGGGACAGTGGAAGGGTAGGCTAAATTGTATGTTGTAATGGTGATTCTGCAATCCATATGATGTTGGATATGGAGATGTTCTTTGCTCTCACCCAATTTTTCATGTGGAAAACGAATGTCATCATGTCTGCTATATGGAGATCAAATATGTTGAATGACATAAATAGAGAAGAACTTTGTAGACCCAAACAAATTTCTAAATTACTATTTAGGTAACTGCCAGTTACTGAAGTATTGCTTCCCAGCTGGAGCTGGGACTTATGCCACATTTCTGGTTTGCCAGCTGCTTCCTGTTAAATTTCACAGAAAGGGTACTGTAATGGGAGAGTAGAAAGCTGGAGTTTGTCTCTGATCATTTTGCTTCTTGTTTTTTGTTTTCTCTTGGGATGTGTGTTCACTTCCTGGTCTCTTAGCAAGACTCTGGCAAAGTTTGTTTGGAGCAAGTTATTAAAGTACCAGCAATGGATTCTCTTTTGCTGGTTTCCAATAGTCTGAGAAGTAGCTTCAGTGTACCCCTCAGACTCCAGCATCAGCCTGGAGAGTTTGGGGTCCCAGTCAAATGGACTACCCCATCTTAGCCTAGAGATACCAACACCAGCAAAAAGTAACCCCTTGTCACAGATTTTAATTTCTTCTCTGTGGTGCTCTGAATTTCCAAGTTTAAATTACTCCATTCTCTTATTGTTCCTCAACCTTTGGGTTGGTAATGTTTTTTTTTATTTTGTCTCAGATCTTGTCAGTATTATGATACATTATTGTTTTCTTTCTACCATTTTAATTCTTCAAAACCTAAACACTTCTGTCTACATGACATTCTGTTTCTAGGACCCTTATTGATAAAGTAAGTTAGTAAACAGGATTGGTTTCTGCCTTCCCACTTATTCACATTTGGTTTGCATAATGAAATATGGAGGCATGTTTTCCTCTTCTACAGAAAAGTACCTTCTTACTCATTTATCTATGGTTACGAATTTCTTATTCTTTTGACCTAACTTAATTGTCCCACTTCTTCTAGAGACAATAAAGTCCAATACGGATTTTCCTTTGTATTTAAATCTGGTAGTTTAAGTATCAAGGACAACCTCTGTTGTCATCAAAGTTGAGAATTAGAAGTAACAACGATTGTGCAAACTGGAAACTGCACTCCAAATGGTGTCAAATCCAGAAATACTGAAAATTAAAACTAGGTCAGTGAAATAGTATTTAGTAAGAGCTTATTGTGTTTAGAACAGTCCATTAACAGAAGTCTTCAAATCCAAAGCTGATAGGAAAGTGAAATGACAAAAAAGTGAAAATGAGAGTGTTAACCTTTACAGTGATTGTTACAATAGGGTTTCTAGGCACCAGAAGATTGGTTAAAATATCTTCTACCATTTTAAAAAGACAAATTTTTATCAGACATTTTTAAGAACATAAATTGCGCTTATGCTCATGAAATGAGCCAGATTTGTTTTGCTTACATGGCTTAAATGGCTTTGTTTGCTCAGGGAGAATTCAAGTTTGGTTTCCATTTTGCAATTTACACTAACAAAGAGCAGTTACTTTAATTAGCTTCAGCTGCTGTGTGTGTGTGTGTGTGTGTGTGTGTGTGTGTGTGTGTAAATTTTACAAGGAGCCAGAAACAGATTATCTGAATATGGCTATTACTTAAATATAGCTTTATATTTTTTGGTTTTGTTCCGAATTACTGTGCAGGCTACCCATGTGCAGAACATGCAAAACTCTTATGCAAACCAGATTTGGTCTCCTGAACATGATCTGGCAACTTTTTAGGGAATGCAAAACCTTCTCTGAAAGCCTGGTATGAATGCATACTATATGATAATTATGTTAGCAGCTGAAGAGGAAGAAAAACACCCTCTTAGCAACAGGAAAGACTCTATTATAATGGAAGCAATTGATCAAACAATTCTGATTTCAAAGAGATCTGTTTCTGAAACTTGTTCTCCCTTTCTGTTACAATTAAAGAATGTATAACATTGCAAGAGTTTCTGTTGAGAAATTTCAGGAATTGAGGTGGAACTAGAAGGACACCCTTATAAAAACATATTTTTTACAATTCCTTAAGTTGAATGAGCATTTTCTTCCAAATACATTGAAATATTAACATCAAATTTTAGATGAATGAATGATGTAGACTTTACTTACTTATAAAAAGTCACCACTCTTCTTTATTACCTGTTTGATGACTTTGGGTGTAAGTTGATGGGGTAGGGGGGCGGTGGACACACAGAGTATGATGGTCTAAGTAACAGGACTTTAGAATTGTTTTTAAGTGAGTGAACCAAGTCAGTATGTATCAAAATCTATTTTTGTATGTGGTGATGATAGTATTTATGCTGAATTGCTGTTTGAAATGAAAATGAGTTTTCCATCATTAAATCAACAAGTCAATCACTTAACAAGTTCCTATTTTTTCCAGTTGCTTGGAAACCATCTAACACTATTTTTACCTTTCCTCCTGCTTTTGTGCAAGTACTCCTCTTTGCCTGGGTATCTACCCTTCTTACCCCACGTCCATCTATCAGTTCCTTAACTGTTCTTTGTGGCACAACCTCTAACTTAAAAGGCTTTCTCAGACCTCCTTAATAAAATTCAATTACTTTTTCTCACGGTATATTTGTATAGTTGGTTTCTATGGCTCCATAATTTCTCTTAAAATGTTTCAGGAAAGACTTCTTTAACTCCAAGCACAGACGTATTTAGAGTTACTATATTTAATGACTAAACATAGAACTTAGAGTAAAATATTGTGTTCTCAGACTTTTCCCCTGTTCTTGAGACATTTACCATAAGCAATTTTATAAAAAAAAAAAAAAAAAAAAAAAAAAAAAAAAAAAACCTGTTCTAAGCCATGGCTGGAGGATCCTTAAACTAAAAACTGCTGCTCATTCCTTCTAAACTATGGACTGGTGAGATTACCTGATTATGAGGTAGTAATTCACCAGTATATCACAGGATTTTCTTCAATGGAAAATATCAATGGAATTTGATATTGATTCCAACAAACTTGCCATTTCTCCAGTGATTTCTACTTCAACAAATGGTATTACACTAAATCCTGATGATAAAATCCTTGGTCTATCATCCAAAACTATTAAATCACTGCTGGGTTACAACTTTAGGAGTGTCCTGGGTAGACTGTGAGAGCCTGAAAAAGAGGCATACCACTTTAGGTTAGTAAGTGGCAGTTTTAAGAAGCAAGCAAACTTCCATCTGAGGCTTGATTTGGAGTACTGCAACATGAATAGATCTCTGCACCTACCCACCAGGACTATAAAATTCTATATAGAGGCCTTAAGTGGTTTCAGGCATGTGTTCACTCCAGCTAGTCTCAACAACACCTTACAATCTGAATGCTACATCCTGGAATGGAAACTAGTATGGGGGTGACAAGCCAGACCTACATTCCAAGGACAGGGGAGACGTGAGAAGCCTCGACTTTCCTGAGTTAAGCTCAATGGTCAACTGACCGCTAGGTCGTTTTGATAACCTTGTCCAAAAAGCAACCAACTGTATTCTTGTGGGATTTTGTTGTTGTGTGTGTGTGTGTGTGTGTGTGTGTGTGTGTGTGTGTGTGTGTGTGTGTGTGTGTGTGTGTTTTACCAGGGAGAGGAAACCTATCAAAAAGATTTAAGAGACACTAACCACATGCACTGAGGTACTTTGCCTCCTAGTTTGTAGAAACCAATGGTTATTAAGGATATTTGGGGGACCTGGGTGGCTCAGTCCCTTAAGTGTCTGACTCTAGATTTCAGCTCAAGTCATGATCTCATTGTTCATGGTTTCAGACCTTGCCTAGGGCTCTGTGCTGACAATGTAGAGCCTGCTTGGGATTCTCTCTTCCCGCTCTCTCTGTTCCTACCCTGCTTGCTCTCTGTTTCAAAATAAATAAACTTAAAAAGATCTTTATGTAAGATTTTGAACAGTGACTAGGTCTAAATCGTATTTAGAAATAGTCTATTTTCTTTGTTATAATGGTAAGGTTTGAAAAATAATGCCTACAGCTAGATATATTTATAGATGACAGGATATAATGTCTGATTTACTTTAAGATAATCTCATGGTCAGGTGGGAAAGTAGCTGGGGATATAGATGATAAAAAGATATTTTGAAATATTTCTTACTATTTCTAAACATCAGCTACTTGACAGTCCCAGTTGTAGTTAGCTTAGGCCTCCCATTCCCACTGCAGAAGGCCATCACTCACCTCTTAACTATAATCTTAACAATAGATCTGAACTGCCAGGTCTACCTCTCCCATTTTATTCTATATATTTCAGTTAGATATTCTTCTGAAAATACAAACTTGATCCCACTTCCCTGCTTAAAATTCTCTGGTATAAGTTGCAAATTCTTTGGCACAGTTAAAAGTATTTACTTGGCTTCTCTTTGGCAGTTTTCTCTATTACTGATGTATACTTGTAAACACGTATAATTCTCATTGTATTAAACTTCTCATGGTCTGGTATCTCCTGTCCTATTTCTCATCAACTCAAAGCCATTCCTCACTTCTTTAGCTTTTCTTCAACATTAATTATTTTATGATGTTCAGTTGACTTAGAATTTGCTTCCTTACCACTCCACTTAAGCCAGAGATATTAGAGGCCATAAGCCTTTTACCAGCTCCTATCAGTTTGTAGATGTTGCATGCACCTCTGTGTTGAGCAGAATCTGAGGCTCAGTGTATGTAGAATATGTCATGAATAATTTACCATGTCTGCAAGGTTGAGTGGGGGAAAGGAGGGTGGTTAAATGGTTGTCTGTCTTTGCAATCACTAAAGTATATTTGAAAGCAGGGTCTGTGTTAGATTCATGATATTGTTTAATTTTAACCTTAAAACAACACGATGAACAATTAATTTCATTAAATCCTTGCCTAAGCTCTCCGAATAAATGGCTGAAACTAGATACATTCAAGTCTACAGCTTTTAATCCAATTCATACTCCTATTGGATGGAAAAAAAAAACCCAACAGTGGCTAATGTTCTCTGAATTAAACTGATTGCTGGAAGTACATTAGAGTATCCAAACAGTACTGTGTAAAAATGGAGAGGATATAAGACCTTGTTCTTGCCTCAAGAGGCTAGAAATCCTTTTGAAATGTGACATAATTTCCTTCTAGTTATTCCAGGTTTAAAGTGCTGGACTGTTATATATTTATAACCATTTGCGGAAAGCCAATTAGAAGAACCTGAGAATCATCTTTTATTTTCACCTACTTTCATATAGGCCATTATCTTAGCCCTGCTTGGCTGCCAAGGGTGGAGTCATTTGTACCTTCCATCTTGTTTTGGGATGGGGTTGGAGGATTTAAAATTGAATTTTAGTTTCTTCTGGGTTTATGTTTCCTTATTCAACTTGTGAGGCTCCACCAAATGTAGATTTTATGGGCAATCCAATTTGTGCTTGTTTGTATGGGGGTAACATTCTTATGCAACTTTATATAGCACCAGTAAAAGCAGAACAACTCTGGCTTCACCATTTTCCCTCCATTGTGAATAATAGACCTGAGATCCCAGTGACATAGATGGCAAAATTGGAACTCTCTAATGAAGAATTAAATACTTAGAACAAAGGTATTTTTCTTGAACAAAAACAACACATAGTATATCATAATCTTGTCTATTTCTAGTGATTATTCCTTTCATTAAAGAAAGGACAATGACTTTGTAAATAGAATGCCCTATCCAGTTACGGTAGTTCCATCTTGAAATTTATTTTTAAACGGCCCCTAAAGCACAAGGGAAACAAGTAGAATTTGAAGTCACTCAGTATGGATTCAAATCTTGATCTTTGCTCTTCTCCTGTCCTCACTTACCTTTATAAACTTGAGAAAGTTGCTTATAGCAAGTCTCACAGCATTCATACAGAATGGAAAACTGTTCTTCCAACCAGGGTTGTTAAGTGTTTTAAAAGCAATAACATGTGATGTACAAATAGGTGATCAGAAACAATAAGGGTGGTGGTGATGACCACAATGAAGAGGATGATGCCAGTGGTGATGGTCATGTTACTTGTAAGTAAATAGGAATACAATTTCAAGTTCTCCATCAATCTCCTTAAATTCAGCACAGATCTGTGAGTCGACTTCTGCATACCTCTCTGTCCTTACAAATATAACCAGGTCTATGTCTTACTTAGTTATGTTGTGTACACATGCTGGGGAATATCAACAAACTCTGCTATTTTTACTTGTTCTAACTTAATTTTTTTAATTAAATCAGTTTAAAAAAAAGGAAAGCCTTTATTAGGGAACCTGGCACATAGTAAATGCTACATATCTGATAGTTGTTCTTAGTATTAATATTTGTAGTTAAGCATCTATTTTATGAAAGTATTTTACTATAGACGAGGCATTGATCATTTTCTGTAAATGGTCCGCATAATACCTCTAGGTCTCAACTGTTTCTCATTTGACCAAACTTCTATAACTTGCACTAGGATTTTGTATATACATTCTTGTTTGTTTCTTAGAATGTAAGATAAGGAATTGGCAGTATTGAAACAAGACCTACAACAATGGAGGTTTTCCTTTCCTGAGCCAAAATAATGTCTTAAACTCAGTTCTTCCTTAATTCTTCCTGGATTCCTAACTTGATAGTTAAGCCCTGTGCCATGGAGCCATCTCTATATAAACTTATTCCTCAACATTCCAACATCATTCATGATCTCACTTTGGTGTCTCCATTATGATAAATTTGTTCTTCCTCAAATTTTCAAGGACTTGTAATTTGTTAACTTTTTGGTTCATTTTTCTTCCTACTCAGTGGAAATATCAATGTTCATACTCTGACTAGGACAACAACTTCCCCTTTTGACTAGGACTTGAATGTTCTTCCAGCTTTTATGCACTGACTTCCTTTCATCTAGAATGACTTCAATTCTTGATAGGGTTGTCCTAGAAAAGAGGGGTTATGTGTGGAGCTCCTTCCTCTTAGCAAGACTTAGATACTTAACCAAACATTATGTTGAACACTTGTCATAGATGATTGCATTTAATTTTCACTACAGCCAGTCAAGTTGCTAGTAAAATCTAAATTTGACAGAGAGGGAGACTGTAGTTGAACTATCCATGACCCCATAGCTAGAGTAAATGTGGAATTCAGATGCAGGAAAGTGGATTCTGAACACTTCTGTTCCTGTACTTTACTAAATAAAGCATTCACTTACATATGTAACTGTATTTGTTACCATTTAACTGTATAAATTTGTATCTTCTCCATTTCTTTAAAAATGTCTTAATGTTTATTTCTGAGACAGACAGAGACAGAGCATGAGTGGGGGAGGGGCAGAGAGAGAGGAAGACAGAGAATCCGAAGTGGGCTCCAGTCTCAGCTGTCAACACAGAGCCCAAGACACGGGGCTCAAACTCATAAACCGAGAGATCATGACCTGAGCCGAAGTTGGTTGCCCAACCAGTTGACTGAGCCACCCAGGTGCCTGAAATATCTTCTCCATTTCTTAACACAAGTTTAGCTTTCTTGTGTTATTCTCAGCACTCAGACTTGAGATAGAGCCTGTGTCTTCTGTATATTATGCTGGGATCTAGCACAAAACAAATCCTATGTGGGCTCAAATTCTGTTGAATAAGCAATATTAAACAGAAGTGAACAGTTGAGGAATTAGAGAAGACCTAGATCAGTGAGCTCATCCTGTAGTGACACAAATCATAGAACCAAGGAGAGAAATCAGAATTTTAAAGCCCTGATCCTAAATACTAGGTTACCATGTGTCTCTTTTTATTTATGTATAAAATATCTGTGGTTGAGAGGAGGCTACTCACAGACCTTTAAATGCCCATTAAGGTTGAATAATGTGTGCTCTATATTTAATTCATGAGACTGCAAACCCAAGAAATTTGGACACACACACAAAAAAGGTCAAACTTCACATTCTCAGAATAGTTCCTTTGAGCTCCAAGTAGGGAAGAAATATTTTAGAAGGTGCACACTTTTCATCTTAGCACTAATAAGTAAATTACCAGTTAGATATTAAACAGTTGATGATAACCCCACAGCTCCCCAAAGCTGTTTTGTCTCTGGCACCTTCACCCTTGGCATCTATGATATTATAACTGTTATAACCTGTTTGCTTAGCAAGTAATGGTAACATTTTTGCTTACTACTAAAAAGTAGTGATCACAGGTATGTTTTCCTTGACACTGACTGCCATCATAGAATTGAGAGAAATGAGTTTTACCATCTTGACAGCCTGTGAAACCAAAACTAATATAAACGGCGAATCTGTGTACTCCTTGATAGTTTAATGATACTGTTTAATTGTTGGCTGTCTCAAAAACAACATACTAGATTATTATTATTGCTTTTACCCTCACGTATTTGGTGGCATCAATTAACAATTAGAAACTAACACTAAAGAAATGGGTAGCTTAACTCACAAAGCTATAACCAGACAGATTTCCCATACTCAAAGCAGGTATAAATATTTCTGTGCTTGGACTTGGAATCTTGATTGCTTTCCTTACATTTGAAAAGCATTATCCCTGGGTAAGTTGTCTACTCTTTCAAGGAATCTTGCTAGCTCTGGGTGGTGGTGGTGGGGGGCGGTTCCTCTTGGGTCAGCAAAGTCACAGATGGCAGAGCATCAGAATATAGAAAATAAAAGACTTAGTTAACACAGTGACACTTTGCAAGACTTGAAATCCAGACAGCCAAAAGTATTCTGGAAATGTTAAGGAAAGTGCTGCAATTTTTTTAAGAGTATTCTTATTCAGTTTATGATAGACTATCAAAAACTCTGAACTATGAAGCACAGATACTTAAATGGAACATTTATCTTTGACACATGTGAACCTATGAAGACATTATGATTAGTATAATGCACATATATGTTACTTGCCAAAATTTACTCCTCCCCATCTGTAATTGCTCAGTCTTGACCTTCTCTATTCCCTCTCCCTATTTCCCATGAAATGACTCCTAAGTCTTTTGTCCAAAGAGGTTCGTTGATAAGGAGTTTGACATAGAAAAAAAAAAAAAAACCCTATAATATGTGCCCTCTTTTGGTAGGGCTTCTTTGACTCTGTGTAATCATTTTGATTTATCTTTATTGTTGAGTGTATCTATGGTTCATCCTATTGCTGAATAGAATTCATTATTGAGGGCATGGGGGCCACAACTGGCTTGGAACTACTACAAACACAGCTATGCAGTTTGTGTAAGTCTTTGTATGGACCTAGACTTTGAATCCTCTGGGTAGCTACTCGGAATTAGAATTCCAGGTCACATAGGGCTCTGTATTATATTTTAAGAAATTATGTGTTTGCCAAAGAGTCTGTGCAATATTACATTTCCACTGGTAATGTATGAGGATTCTGGTTTCACCATAACCAATATACTTGGTCTTTTTGTTTTAATGTTGACATTTTAATTTTAATAGGTAATAGTATTATATTGCAATTTTAAGTTCTATTTCCAAATATTCACTATAGCCAATGAAGTTGATAGTAACTAAAGATATTGAACATCAAGTCGTGTATTTATTTGCCATTAACACACTTTTTTTTTTTCCTAATGTCAGCTCAATCTTGGCTCATTTCCTCACTTGATTTTCTTATTGAGTCTTTTATTTCATTATATATTCTAGACAAAACTCCTAGATAAGATTTGCAAACATTTTCTGAATCTGTGGATTGCTTTTTTTTATCCTAACAATGTACCTTAAAGAGAAGTTCTGTGTTTTGACAAAGTGCAATTACATTTTTCTTTATGAGCCATATGCTAATACCTAAAACCTGTGTTTTGTATATAACCTCAAGTTTTGTCTTAGGTTTTCCTACAGAAAACTTAAAACTTGTGAGTTTGCATTTAGAGCTATAATTTATTTTGAGTTAATTCTTACAAAGATTGATATTAAAACTTGACTTTTTTTTTTTTTTTTTACATAGAGGTAACTAACTTTTCCAGCACTATTAAAGAAAAACTATCCTTATCCATTTAATACCCTTTCAACTTAATTTATTGAAGACTAATACATAGGCCTAGTTCTCAATTCTCTTTTGTTCCTTTGATCTAGTGGTCTTTTTATTCAAACTGTATAAAAGCTATAGTAATCAAAATCAAGCAAGATAAATCTTTGTTTCATTTTTCAAAGTTGTGGCTTTTCTAGGTTCTTTGCATTTCTTTACTTTGAGACTAAGCTTTTCATGTTTTTCTGGTAGAAATTGTTTTTGTTTATGGTAGTATCTGTACGCCAACTTGAGAACTGACATTGTATACCGATACTATCCTCTGATCTGTGGGCATGGTATAACTCTACTTAGGTCTTACCAGTAATGCTTTATAGGTTTCACTATATAATTCTTGTAGATCCCTCATCTTATTGTCCCCTATTTTATATTCTGGTATGAAAGATAATTTAATTTTCAAGAATTGTCTGATATGGAAACACAATTGATGTTCGTCTTAGGTTCCACATGTTAAACTTAAGCCTACTAAAAACTTACTAGAAGTAAAAAGACTTTCTATGGTAACTATTATCTGCAAATAAAGACAATTTTTATTTCCTTTCCAACCTGGATGCCCTAACTTTTTTATCTCTCTCCCTCCCTGCCCCAGACAGTACCTCTAATTCAGTGGAGTGGTAAATACTAGTCTCAGAACCTGAAATACTGGGACAAATCATATACTCCCTGAATCCTACGCCTAGAATCTAATTCATAAGCACTCAAGAGCTGTTTTCTGAGTAGTAACTAAACAGTTGAGAAGACCACCTTTTCTACCTTGGTCAGATTTGGGGGCGGAGAGGAAAAAATGTCTTCTGTTCTAAAGAATGTTTGGAAATGTACACCAAGATGAGACCACCTACGAGACTATTTCAAATGAGGAACGAGGGTGGTTTTTGGTGATGGTAGACACAGGTAGAAGTAAACCATTAATGACCAACTAATGATAGATGGAACATGGAACCTAGCACAGTGCCTGTTACATAGGTAGAATTCAAATACTACTTAAAAGTGATATGGAAAGAGGAAGAGAGAGAAGAGTGGCAAAGCCAAGTTTCATGCTTTACAGGTGGCATTAGGAGAATCCAGATTGAACTTTCTCACTAATTTTGCCTGATCATATTTAAGACACCTAATGGCATATAAAACCAAATCTAGTTAGGGGTGTGTTCTCTTATAAAATTTGAAGCTTTCATTTGAGGCAACAAAACCCTTTCTATAACCTTCTTTAAAAATTCATTTTCTATGCTTTAAATATAATCTTAACTAGAGACAAATGCATTCCCACTATAAGTAGTTTACTAAAGAGTATCAGGTTAAAATGCTCCAAGTTCCAAGACTTCTCTGAGAACAGCATTATTTTACCTCACACATATAATTTATTAGTAGAGAAGATAACTGAATTGAACTCTAGTGCATAGCTTTAGTGTAATAAGCTCTAGTACATAACTTTGGATTTGATCTGGCACAGATCGGATAGAATTGATCAAACAGTCTGGAAGAGACAGGATTGATGAGGCTTTCTGCCTGGGGCATTGGCTTCCTTTAGAGTGGTAATATGCCCATACTGTGTGTGTGTGTGTGTGTGTGTGTGTGTGTGTGTGTAGAGTACAATGTACCATGAAAGAAGAAATGCCCTTCACCAGCTGGTGGCCTCATATCTAGTCACATTGGACAGGACTTATACTAAGTATTGGACATTATGGAAATTAGTACTTTGCCCCTAGAGCCTTACAAGCTGAACAGATTTTGTTGGCAAATCTCCTGAAAACTCTATTTCCAAAAGCAGTCAATTACTTTATATCATTTGTTACATACATCTGTCCTTTTGTTATCTGAGACTTTGTAGGGATGAGAAAATGTTACTAACATAAAGTGACCGAGGAAAATAGCAGAGTCTGGCTTGATAATGTTGTAACAAAAGATATAGGTTCTTAAAAACCAAGTAGTGACCTCTAAGTGTAGAGGGCAGTAAAAGGACTTTCCCAAGGTATTTTGAGTGAAACTGGTGACAAAACATAGATAAAAGAATCTGAAACTTCAAGATGTTTGCCCTGAAACAATCCAACAAAACTTCAATTAACCAGAATATTTAGAGACTGACATCATGGAAATGGTTTTGTATTGAGGTAACGTGAATTTTTAACTAACTTTTTTTTAAAGTGTAGTTGACACACCATGATCAGTTTCAGGTCTACAAGCTACTGATTAAAAAGTCTATACTTTATGCTTTGCTTACCACGAGTGTAGCTACCACCCATCACATTACAAAGCTAATAATGCAGTATGGTTAACTATATTCCCTATGCTGTGCCTCTTATTCCTGTGACTCCTTCATTTCCTAAATGGAAGCTTAGGATTCCCATTCTTCTTTACTCATTCTGCCTGCCTCCCCCAACCTTCCTTCCCTTGGCAACCATCATTTTTTTTCTCTGTATTTATATGTCTGATTCTGTTTTTTCTTGTTATATTATTCATTTCTTTTTTAAATGCCTCATAAAAGTAATCATGTGGTTTGTCCTTCTGACTTCACCTAGCATAATACCCTGCAGGTCCATCCATGTTGTCACAGATGGCAAGATCTCATCCTTTTTTGTGGCTACATAATATTTGATTGTGTGTGTGTGTGTGTGTGTGTGTGTGTGTGTGTGTGTGTGTGTGTGTGTGTATATATATATATATATACACACACATATACATATACATACCACATCTTTAGAATCCGTTTGTCTATCAATAGAGACTTAGTTTGCTTCCCTATTGTGGCTGTTGTAAATAATGCTACAATAAACATAGGGGTGCATATAGCTTTTCAAATTAGTGTTTTCATTTTCTTTGGGTAAATATCCAGTAGTGGAATTAATGGATCATACTGTATTCCTATTAACTTTTGAGAAATCTGCATATCATCCTCCTTATTGGCTATATAATCTTACATTACCATCAATAGTGCATGAAGGTTCCTTTCTCTAGAACATGGGCCATAGCAACATTTTTCTAGACAGGTCCCTAAACCAAGGGAAACCAATGTAAAAGTAAACTATGGAAATGATGTCAAAATAAAATCATCTGCACAGTGAAATCACTTGCACAAACAAAAACAAACACAGGCAACCTACCAAGTGGGAGATCATATTTCATATTTGTCAATGGTATATCTGATAAGGGGAGAATATCTAAAAGCATAAAGAACTTAGTAAGTGAACACCAAAAATAATGTGGTTAAAAAAAATGGGAAGAGGACCTAAATAGACACCATTTTTCCCAAATAAGACCTACAGATGGCCAATAGATGTGTGAGACAAGATGCTCAGTGTCACTAATCAGGAGAATACAGATCAAAACTAGAATGAGATATCCCCTTACACCTATCAGAATGACTACAATCAAAAAGTCAAGCAGTAACAAGAGTACTGGTTATTTTTGCAGGTGAGGTTTTGCAATAGCATATATTGAGCACTTAGGAGTCCAGACTATTATTTGAATATTAGCTCTGAAGAAAAAAAAGGTGGTGAAAGGCAGGATTTAGCAGAGGGAGCTCAATTTCAGTCTTTCCAATTGTCTGGAAGACTGGGTATTACAGCAAAGATAATTTGTTTGAGGATATTCCATGTTGGGTGAAATTGGTTAGGCCATCATATAGTAGCTTAACTCAGTTACCATCTAGGGCCACCAAGTAAGGCCTACCCTTAACTACCACTGCCTTATTCATTAACAGGCTGAGGTCACCTCACAAATAGCCTGATCTAAGCTCAAAAACAAAAACCTTATGGAAACAACTAGAGGCTTTAGGTACTATACTCCTTGTGGTTGAATCATCCTTGCATAAAAGGGAATTGAATGTATTTAAATATTGGTCACGTGTTATGATACTAGCATATACCATGAGTGTATAGAATTATAAAATGATGTGAGCCTATTCTTCATATAAAATGATACACATCACAACAACTTTGTATAATGACTTGGAATGTTGCTCTGTGGTATTTTTTTGTGGGGGGTGGAGGTGGGGTGGTGGGGGTGGGGTGCTATTTCAAGGAAGTCTCAATTATAATACTAAAGGCAAGGGGCCAAAAAACAAAACTGGCAAAAAAATAGTGTGGAGAGTTGCCTGGGGTAGAAGGCACCCAAAGAGAGAATTTAATTTTTCATAATGGAAACATAACCTGATCCACTTAATTGCTGGATTTCTTTCCGCTTTCAAATGGAAGTGAAAGCAAACCGAGTGGCTGTGAAATGTAACAGAGTGGACACTGGAGAGGTATTCCAAGGTCCATCCCCATGCTTAATTCACATTCTGCCGCCTTTTGTGACTCCAGGTTAACCCTTCACTCACTTTATTTCCTAAGGAACTATTTGGTCTACTTTTTAAACAAGGACAGTGACATGCAGAGAAATGAACCTGGACCACTTTCTTACACCATACACAAAAATAAACCTAAAACGGATGAAAGACCTAAACATAACACAGGAAGCCATCAAAATTCTTGAGGAGAAAGCAAGCAAAAACCTCTTTGACCTTGGCTGCAGCAACTTCTTACTCAACACGTCTCCAGAGGCAAGGGAAACAAGAGCAAAAATGAACTATTGGAACTTCATTAAGATAAAAAAGCTTCTTCACCTCGAAGAAACAATGAACAAAAGTAAAAGGCAATCAGTGGAATGGGAGAAGATATTTGCAAATGACATATCAGATAAAGGGCTAGTGTCCATAATCTATAAAGAACTTCTCAAACTCAACACCCAAACAACAAATAATGCAGTGAAGAAATGGGCAAAAGACATGAATAGACACTTTTCCAAAGAAGACATCCAGATGGCCAACCGACACATGAAAAAATGCTCATCACTCATCATCAGGGAAATACAAATCAAAACCACAATGAGATACCACCTCACACCTGTCAGGATGGCTGACATTAACAACTCAGGAAACAACAGATATTGTCGAGGATGTGGAGAAAGAGGATCTCATTTGCATTGCTGGTGGAAATGCAAACTGGTGCAGCCACTCTGGAAAATAGTAAGGAGGTTCCTCAAAAAGCTAAAAATAGAACTACCCTATGACCCAGCAATTGCACTACTAGGCATTTATCCAAGGGATACAGGTGTGCTGTTTCGAAGGGACACACGCACCCCCATGTTTATAGCAGCACTATCAACAATAGCCAAAGTATAGAGAGAGCCCAAATATCCATTGATGGATGAATGGATAAAGATGTGTATATATATATACACCATATATATATATATAGATATATATATGTACACTATATCTATCTATATCTGTGTATATATATATATATATATATATATATATGGAGTGTTACTCGGCAATCAAAAAGAATGAAATCTTGCCATTTGCAACTACCTGGATAGAAATAGAAGGTATTATGCTAAGCAAAATTAGAGAAAAGATATCATATGACTTCACTCATATAAGGATTTTAAGATACAAAACAGGTGAACAGAGAATAAGGGAAGAAAAAATAATGTTTTGTCCCCCTCCCTGTTTTTTATAAGAGACTCTTAAACATAGAGAACAGAGGGTTGCTGGAGGGGTTCTGGGAGGGGGGGTGAGCTAAATGGGTAATGTGCATGAAGGAATCTTCTCCTGAAATCATCATTGCACTATATGCTAACTAACTTGGATATAAATGAAAAAAAAAAAATTAACACACACACACACACCACACACCCTTCGTAGTAAGGATGTTTGGAAGTGGACCCAAAGAGGCTTTTGAGTTTTTGTAGATAACGTTCATTTTATTGATCTGAATGCCATTTGCATGGGTGTATTCCCTGAAAACTCCTTATTAGATACTTATTTATGTACTTCTCTATATGTGTGCTATACTTAACCTAGTAAAACAAACAAACAAAATCTAGTAGTAACCTCAAATCCTTATTGAACAAAAGACCAAATAGAGATACATTTCTGTCTATCATGATTTATAATCGTATTCGTAGGAGTTACCAGTTTCAAAAAACAAGTCAGGTGAAAAATAACTTATAAAAAAAAAAGTAGTAATCTCAGCATTAAATCAGAATGTGCTGTTCTTGGTAGTTAATTCTCATTTAAATGATTACTTAATATGTTCTTTCCTTTGAAATACAGCCTGAATACTTTATTGTTACTTAAACTGTGCTCTGAGGCATTACATACTTAATAAACATAAGTTATGGAGAATTAGTTGAAGTCTATAGTTACCCAGACCTTAGAATCTTAGTAGCCATATTTCTGCCCTGTGGTGCTGGTATTCCACAGCACAATGAGGAGGGTATTAAGCTTGTCAAGACATAGGGGGAGTACAGCATATGAATTGGATTTCAATTCACCCTGGTAAAACAGATCAGTTAGATAAGTACAGCCCTCTGCCATTAAATCAAACTTTAAATTAAAACGGAAGCTGTGTTTAAAATAAAAGAATTCTAAACCATTAAGGGTTAGGAAAAAGGAATTCATATGTTGTGGGTGTTAAATTCTTGTGGCCTTAGGCCATATTAAGAACAGTACAGAGATGGAAATATATTCAAAGTATGAGCGTGTGTCCCTGCTCTTGAATGGTCGCCAGAATGACATAGGGACTTAGACTTACAGTGCAAGATTAACTACAAACACTAGCATAAATGTTAATGCCCAAAGGGCTAATAGTGTTGGAAAACTACAGTTTTATGAAATGAGGACTCAGTAAGTTGCAAAACCGTTTTGGAGAGATGTCTGGAAAACATTAATAAAACTGGAGTTTTCACAGGCTAGAAGTCAGCCTTTCCACTCCTAGACATAATCTACAGTCACCTGCTTATTAGACATCAGACATGTGTATAGATGTTCACCATAGCATTATAGTAGTAGCAAAAACTGGAAATGCCCTAAGTCCCATTAAGACTAGAAAAACCCATTATTGAATATTTAAAAAGTGATATTAAAAATAAAAACATGAATCAGCATAAGTTTATCTCTCAAGCATACTTATGTGTGAAAAAGCAAGTTGGAGATGAAGAATAAAATGTTTTATAAAGTCTAAAAATCTAGAATGAAAATACTGTAAATACTACAAAAATTTATACATTAGTAGGAAAGCTAGAAATGACTGGAAATTACAATTATAGATTGATTATAGCAATTAACTGAGTAAATTGAACAAGGGTGTGCTGGTTTTTAATATGAACCTGGTAGTAGGTTTAGTTATACAAAACGCCAACATGACAACTACAATATCAAAAACGTTAGAAATTGGAAGGAAAGCCCATTTTGGACTTTTCTATTTAACCATTTACCCGTATGTTCATTTGTTAATTATTCGTGTAGCTTCTACTTTGGGTAAGGCCACCATCTCAGTAGGGCCTCATAAAGAAATAGAATTATAAGCCATCTTCTTTTTTGAATGAAGAGGTTAAATTTCAGTTGGGAGTATAAAATTGTTAGAAATATGTACATTTAATAATATCCAAAGTATTCAGTAACTTTTTAAAAAAAAACAGACTTTAGTTTTAGAGCAATTTCAGGTTCACAGCAAATTTGAGCAAAAGATATAGAAAGTCCCCACCCATCTTTAGCCTTCTTGCTGTGCGGCCTCCTCTACAATCCACATTAGGCACCAGAGTGCTATATTTGTTGACATCCATGACCCTACATGCACATGCCATCATCCTTAGTCCATAGTTTACATTAGGTTTTCTTCTTTCTTCTACAAACACATGATGATATCCCTGGTTGTAGTGTCCTGCAGAATAGTTTCACTGTCCTAAAAGTCCTCTGATCTACTTATTCATCCCTTCCCTCCACAATGCATCTGGAAATTACTGATCTTTTTACTGTCTCCATAGTTTTACCTTTACCAAAATATCTTATAGTTAGAAAAGCCTTGTGTAGGAGTTTTCAAATTGACTTTTTTCATTCGGTAATCTGATTTTAAAATTCTCCTATGTCTTTCCATGGCATGAGAGCCCTTTTTTTTCAGGGCTGAATAATAATCCATTGCCTGGATATACCACAGTTTATGTATCCATTCACCTAAAGAAGGTTCTTTTGATTCCTCTAAGTTTTGACAATTAAAAATACATTTACTACAAATATCCACGTTCAGGTTTTGTTTGGATGTAATTTTTCAACTTGGATAAACAGCAAAGTTAATGATTACTGATTTGATTAAAAGCAAGTTTAATTTGGGGCGCCTGGGTGGCTCAGTCGGTTAAGCGGCCGACTTCAGCTCAGGTCATGATCTCGCAGTCTGTGAGTTCGAGCCCCGCGTCGGGCTCTGTGCGGACAGCTCAGAACCTGGGGCCTGTTTCGGATTCTGTGTCTCCCTCTCTCTGACCCTCCTCTGTTCATGCTCTGTCTCTCTCTGTCTCAACAATAAATAAACGTTAAAAGTAAGTTTAATTTTGTGAGAACCACCAAACTTTCTTTCAAAATGGCTGTACTGGTTTGCTTTCCCACCAGCAATGAATGAGAATTTGCTTTCCCATGTTTCAACAGCATTGGGAATTTTTAGATTTTAGAGTTTGGCTATTCTATAGGTGGATAGCAGTATTGTACTGTGTTTTAATTTGCAGTACCCTAAGAGCATGAGAATTTTTCATCAATATATCTTTGTGGTGGCTGGTCAGGACTTTTGCCCATTTTAAGGAGGTTATTCTTCTTTTTTTAATTGAGTTCTGGAATTTTGGATTTATCTTCATATATTTTCTGGATGTTTTGGTATATTTGTATAATTTGAATAATAGTCTTACACCAGATATGTCTTTGGTAATGATTTCTCCTAGTCTGTGACTTCTAATTCTCTTGATATTTTTTAAACAGCATTTTGAATTTTAATGCAGTCCAGCTTGTTAATGATTTATTTCAAGGATCACATTGTTAATTTTATATCTACAAAGTCCTGGTCATACCCAAGGTCATCTTGATTTTTCTCCTGTGTTATATTTAGAAAATTTAAGGTTACATGTTTTTAATTTTGGTCAATGACTAATTTCAAGTCATTTTTTTGTGAAAAATGTAATATCTATGTCTAGATTCTCTTGTCATGAAAAGTTCTTGTTGTAGCATTTCCTGAAAAGACCATCTTTATTCCATTTTGTTGCCTTTGTTAATTTCGGAAAGATCAGGTGGCTGCATTTAAGTGGCTCTACTTCTGGGCTCCATATGCTGGTTTTGTTGTTTTTTTGATCTACTTGTGTATTATTTTGCCAATGCCTTTGTCATAATTATTGGTACTCTGTATGAAGTGCTGAAGTTGCACACTGTCAGTTGTCTTTTTTCATCTATATTAATACTTACAGGGTTAGTCTGTATATTTTGCTTCTCTATTTAAATAGAGTTTTAAAACTCGTTTGTTGGCACCCACAGGATAATGTTTTGAGATTTTGATTTTGATTGCATTGAATCAATAAAATTAGGAACTAATGTCTTTGTTTACAAAGATTCAGTATTACAAAGAATCTTTTTATTCTTTGATCTATTTTTTTTATCAGTTATGTAGTCTTATTCCTATAGATTTGGTACATTCTAAATTTTTTCCCTAATTCAATTTTAAGGGTGCTAATGTATATTTTTATTTCAAAGTGCACTTGTTTATTGCTGATATGTAGGAAAGCAAGTGTCTTAAATACTAAACTTGTGTCTTGCAACCCTGCTAGAATTATGAGTTCCAGGAGTTCTTACTGTCAATTCTTTCAGATCTTATACGAGACAATCATGTCATGTGCAGTTTAATTCCTTTGTGGCCTCTCTAGCTTTTGTTACTTTAACTTCATTAGCTAGAACTTCCAGTACAATGTTAAAATTGTTGTGAGGTGACATCTTGCCTTCTTTGTGATCTCAGCAGAAAAGCTTCTAGGTTCTCACTATTGAATATAATATTAGTCCTGAGTCTTTGTAAATATCCTTTATTGTGTTGAAGATCTCCCCTATTTTTAGTTTTCAGAGAATTATCATGAATGGCTGTTTGATTTTGTCAAGTCCTTTTTCTGCCTGTATTGAAATGATCAGGTGATTTTTTTAATCCTTTTTAACTCGTTGTGGTAGAGCATACTGTTTTCTTTTGTTTTTTGTTTTTTTGTCTTTTTTTTTTTTTTTTTTTTCAAATATGGAACCAGCCTTGCATACCTGCAATAATTTCACTTGGTGAGAGTGCAGGACTTTTAAGACATTATTATGAAAAAGATAAATTTTGTTCTTTGGATATTCAATAGATGTCAATTAAATTCAGTTGACTTACACACTGTTGAGTTTAATTATGCCCTAACTTTTCTGACTGCCAGATTTGTTCATTACTTCTAGCTGAAGTGTCTGAGTATGACAGCAGGAACATTACTTTTTTCCTGTGTTTTTTTTCTATCAGTTTTTGCCTCATGTAATATACGCTCTTGTTAGCAGTTCTCAATATGTGTATGACTGTGTTTTACTAGAGATTTGACCCCTTCATCTTGATGCAATAGACTTGTTTATCCCTAACAACCTTGCTTTCTGTGAAGTTGGCTCTACCTGAAATTAATGTAACTACTACAACTTTCCTTGGATTGGAAGGGTAAATCTTCATTTTTCTTTCAATATGTAAAACCTGAAATAGTTTCTTTGACAACATGGAGCTGTCTTGATTTTTTTTTTTATCTCCTCTGAAAATCTGTATTTTTAATTGGTGTTTTTACACCATTGATGTTTAAATTAATTGACAAAATTGGATTAATGTCTGCTATATTTTCTACTATTGGCTATATGTTGCTCTTGTTCTTCGTGGCTATTTATATATTCTATTGTTTCTGCCTTTTTCATTTTAATTGAGCATTTTACTCTATTTTCTTAATATATCAATTATACTTTGATAAAGTTTTACTTGTTGCCCTAGAGCCTGATATATTCAATTATAGCTCATTTAAATCCACTGTCAAATAATACTATACCTCTTCACAGCAAATGAAAATACCTTTATAATAACGGAATAGTCCTAATTTGTCTTGTTGTTGTTATTTTGCTTAACATAAGCATCCATATGCAGGCCCACACACATATGAACATAGATATTTGCATACATGGGTGCTATTTGAGCACATTTATCTGTTGGATTAATTAAGAAGAAGAAAAACATACAGCTATCTTTTAACCTTATTCCTTCCCCAATATACTTCTTTGTTTATATCTGAGTTTCTGACCTATGGGATTTTTCTTCACTCTGGAAAAATTATTTTTTGCAAGGAAGTTTACTTGAAACAAATTCCCTCAATTTTTATCTGAGAATCTTTATTTTCTCTTCACTTGGGAAAGATCATTTCCCATGATCTAGATTTCTACGGATGGCAGGTTTTTTTTCTTTTTCCTTTTAATACTTTAAATATATTCATCCTCTTCTTGCTCACGGAGCTTCTGAGAAGTCTGATGTAAGTCTTGGTTGCTATGCAAGTTTTCCTTTACTCTTTCAAATGCCTTCTCTAGGATTTGCTGCTTTTTTTGGACATATGTCATATATATGTGACCTCTCTAGCTTCTGTTATTGTTACGTCATTTGCTAGAACTTCCAGTACAATGTTAAAATTGTTGTGATGTGACATCTTTGCCTTCATCTTGCCTCTCTCTCGCGTGCGCTCTCATTCTCTCTCTCTCTCTCTCTCTCTCTCTCTCTCTCTCTCTGTGTGTGTGTGTGTGTGTGTGTGTGTGTGTGTGTGTGTATATATATATATATATATATATATATATATAATCTGTATGATTACATATGTATGTGATTGTGTGTGTGGAGGGAGGAGGCATTGATTTTGTTTACTGAGCTTCCTAGGTCTGTGGCTAGGTCTTTGAAGCTTTGAAGGATTTGAAGAAATCCTCAGTCATGGTTACTCCCAGTCTTTGTTCCTTTACCTTTATCCTTCTGGTATCTTCATTATGTATAACTTTGGCTCAACATTCTTTTTCTAGCTCCCCAACCAAGATGTTTTCTCTTAGCTTTCCAGTTTTGGAAATTTCTATTGATAAATCCTCAAACTCAAATTTGTTCCTCAGCCATGGTGAGTCTATTAACAAGTCCTTAAGAGGAATTTTTCATTCTGTTTCGTGTTTTCTGACCTATAGGTGTCTTCTTTTCCATTTCTGCTTACATTATTGAGCTCTTATAACTTATTATCCACTTTGTCCATTAGAGGATTAGCATATTAATCTTGACATCTATGACTCTGGTTCTGATGCTCAGTTTCTTTAAACTTGTAAAAGATTTTCTTTTAACATTGATAGTTTTTTCTTGATTGCTATACATGATATTTTAGGCAAGAGGAACTGCATTAAATACACCACAATAGGTCTCTGTGTTTTAGTAAACCCATGTCCTTGGATTGTGAACTTTACACATGCTTTTCAGTAACCCCTGCTTTAGGTAGGACAAGATAGCCAGAGGGAATTGGGTTTGTATATTTCCCTTCACTCACGTGGAAGATTAAAGTAAGCTGAAGCTAGTTTTTTGTTTGTTTGTTTGTTTTTTTCTTTCCAAGCCAGTTGGGCTTATTTAAACAAAACAAAAACAAAAACAAATAGCTTTGGTAAAATAATTTCTCTTTAGAACAGTAATCTTAAGAATGGAATGGCTGAATAATCTGGGGCATTTAAAATTTTTTTATTTTTTTATTTTTTTAGAAGAGAGAGCAAGCAGAGGAGGGGCAGAGGGAGAGGGAGACACAGAATCTGAAGTAGGCTCCAGGCTCTGAGCTGTCAGCACAGAGCCCAATGTGGGGCTTGAACTCACGAACTGTGAGATCATGACCTGAACTGAAGTCAGCCGGTTAAGCAACTTAACCGACTTAGCCACCCAGACATTCCTGGCGTATTCTTAAATGACTACTTTCCCCCCTTCTCCTGGAAGCAGGAGGAGGTGAAGACCTGGCAGAACTCCTGGAGTTAAATTCCAAAAGATATGAGAATCACTCATGACTGTGTCCCCCTGGAATTAGTGGTTAAACTTGTCCACCCGGAGCCTCCAGTAACTTAAAAATTATAGCTCTGGTTTTCCTACCCTAGTATAGGTTCCCACAGATGTTTCTGCTTATGACTGTCTACTCTGGCATTTGCACTACTGTGATGGATTTTTTTTTTCAATTTGTTTGCTTATGAGGCACAGGGACCACTTGTGCAATTAATTATTTAATTGTGCAATCTAATTATTTAATTCGAGTTAGTTTTCTAAAATAAAGCTAATAAGCAACAGTATACATGTAACCAATTTCCTAGAAACATGGCAACAAAAATGAGGGAACCTAAGGGGTAAAGCAAAACTAATAAAGTAGTCATAAATCTCTTTACTAGGTAACTTGCTTTTCTTTCCCAGGAATGGTAAAATTAAGTTGGCTTGCAGTCTTAATTAAGACTGAATAATTTGAAACCTTTTATACAGCAGCCCAAGTTCTGCGAAAAGGGTGAAATTTGCTGTGTGTTTCTGACTTTTCATTTTGTATCATTCAACTGACTCTATTTTTCGGGCAAGTTAAAACCTAGATGTAGTGCAATTTGCTTAAAATACCCAGTGGCCAATGTCAAGTCTGAGTTTGAACCATGGAATCAGGTACTTGGCTCACAGCCTAATTATCATCTGTTCTTGTTTGCTACTACCTAGCCACCAATCCTGTGATAATGGAGGGATGTAGAGGTGCCTCAGGGTGTAGATTTATAAATTTTACTTCAAAATTCTTAAATTCCACACTGCAACTTTACTATACGTTTAATCTATGTCAAGAACTATTCAAGATTTCATACAATATCCTACACTAAAAGAGAACTTGGAGAAAGTCTCATCTACTCTGAAGTTACCTTAAATCTGCCGAGACCATTATTTCTGAGTTTATTAACTATTACTCAGAAATAAGAGACTTTGTGGATAGATGTGACTGGGACATATTGGGTTAATAACAAAAATCATGTTTCTCTTCTGCAGAATTCTTAGCATTTAGAATGTGATGGTAAATGTGAGAACTGATGGAGTTTACAGCACTTCCAACATTTCTTCCCCCCACAGAACCCTATTGGTCACTCTGTTCCTTTGCAAACAAGTTTTGTTCTGGAAACTACGAGTCTAATAGAAACTTAATTTTACTGAAGAGAGAACCGAGGCAGAGTCCTAGCAGTATTGGAAGAAAATAGCTAGTCAGTTCATGATAACAGAAACTGAGTAAAGGAAGGAACTTGGCAAGTAGAATTTTACTCAGTGTAACATGTTACCATATTTTATAGCTCACATAATAACAAAGGTACTGGAGTATAAATCAAAACAGGAAGCTTTGCATGCACATATTTATTTCATACTTTTAAAGATTCCCCTCATTACATTACAGACCATACATAAAACTCAACCATTGTTTAGGACACAAATGATGTGGCTCTTGCATTAAATTTCTATTTGAGCTCTAGAATACAATATACACTTTACTTGGACCTTTATTCCCCTGGATAGAAATGTTTTAATAACTTACACATGTGTATTAATAGTCTGGGACCTATAAAATAAAGTTTAGACTGTTAACCCAAACTTTTTTTTTTTTTCATATGAGGGCGTTCAATACCGAACCATCTTAAACAGAAAGATCTCACAATTTTATTTAATTTTTGTGCCCGAGCTAGAACAGGAATCTGTTCCTCTTTATTCTGGCAACACAGGTCTTCCAAACCTGTGATTGGCATTACCATGTTGAATCATTGCCAATGGTTACAAGATCGTATTTTTGGTTAAATTTCCATTTAATTTTGTAGGATAGGGAACAATCCTGGAAAACAAAAACCACACGCAAACACAAGAAAATACATCATTCCCTGGCTATGATTCCACCGCTACAGACTATGTCCATTACATGCTTCAAGTCCCCTAAATTGGGCAGTGTAAGACAACTCCATCACCAGTTAATGCTTCTACCTGTCACAAGCCAGAATTGAACAAAGCCATTTTGCTGCAGATCAAACATAGTGTGCTGAACTCTGAGCCAAGAGACAGGATTGACCCTGAAGCGGAATAAACCTCTTGTCTGTCTGCAAAAGGTAACACTCATGCCAAAATCAGCATAAACCCTGATGCAGACTTGAACCTACAACCCAAGAAAAGAATGTTAGACCTTTATTAGAATCCAATTCTCTAGGTACCAAGTAATGATAAAATTGACTTGATAAAATTCAAGTGTGTCTTAGGAGGTCTGTGCTTACTTGTGAGACTGGAACTAAGTGAAACCAAGAGGACAGCTAGGCAAATACAGAAGAGGATTGCCTAATGAAATTTTGTCCTATTTTAGTAGATATAGTGAAGACAGTCCTTACAATTGTTTTCTTTAAATTTAGAAACAATAAAAAATGGTAACACTTTTAAGAGCTAGGGTATATGCCTTCACTTTCTATTACAGCTTCCCAAGAACTGATAGTTCAATTTTTTTTCCTATCAAATACCTACAATTTTGTTATACATTGGACCTCAGAAAAATCACTGTGAAGGAGGGGGAATAGAGTAAACTTGATTGCATGATGGAATTTATAAAAATACTTAAATCTACTTAAATCACTGTTGTTTTTTTTTTTAAACAAAGTAAGTGGCTATGTGCAAAATACAGACAAGTGAAACACATAAAGTCCTAGAAAGTAGAAAACTCTGTTTACAGCTGTGTCACCTTCAGGTTTTAGTTTTTAATCCAGAGTCAGTTTATCTTATTTTAATTGAAAGCTTTCATCTGATCTGTGAAGCAGTAAGATTCCAGCAGGTAGAATTCATTGAGGGAAATGGTAGCTATATCCTATCATTGCAGCAAGCTAACCTCTCTGAGAAATTGAGAAGAAATCATTCACAGGATCCTGTCATCAGTTCAAAAGCTGTTGAAGTTGTTTTCTGTCAACATAATTTTAAGGCATCTAAGATTATTGGAAAAACATATCTGAACAAGTATCATTTCCAAAGTAGCTGCCTCTTCACTTGTAGCTGGTTACATGAATTAGAATAGAACCAGCCTTCTCCTGCAGATGTGAAACAATTTCCCCACCCAAGTCCCCCATGAAAGACAAGAACACTTCAGGCCCAGGTGCCTAGCCTGAGTGTGATGAGAAAAAAGATTCTTTAAATATATTTTCTAAAACTTTCACTTAGAGAAGTGACAGTGTTAATCGGGTCTGTGAAATCCAGGTAGCTTTGGGATAATTCCTACAAATTTCACGTAAGACTCAATTTTAACATTTTTGCTAAAATTGAAATAACACCTATCTAAAGGGACTTTTCCTAAAAATATGCAAATATACATATACATGTAAAGAAAAGAGAAAATTATAAGGGAAGCACAATATTTGGGATATTACCTGCTGATAGAATATACTGTATATATGTTAGATTAAAAACATAAAATATATGTTAGGTTTCAACAACAAAAACACTTTAACAAAGAAATAGCACAGTATTGCCGATTCTAAGGGGGGTGGAGGGAAACTGTCCCAGAGAAATACGTATGGCAGATCTACTAAACAAGGACTTTAAAACAGTTTTCTTAAAAACTCAACAAAAGGTAAACATGGAGAATGTAAAATTATGTAGGAATAAGATAAACACATCAAATATAAAACCAATAGGAAATGATGGAGCTGAAAAGTACAGCAGGTGAAATGAGAGGTTTACAAGAGGGGTTCAAAGGTAGATTCAAGCAGAAGAGTCGGTGAACATGAACATAGAACAATGGAAATTTTCAAATTTGAAGAAGAGGAAGATGGAAACTTTGAGAAGTGATGAGAGCCTACACGACCTGTGGGACACCAAGTAGACACACACGTTGTAGTTGTTCAAAAAGAGAGGAAGAGGCAGAGGAAATACTTGAAGCAATAGTGACTGATCACTTCATGAATTCGAGAGATCCAAACATCCAAGAAATTCAACTAACTGCATGTAGGATGAACTCAAAGACGGCCACACTGGATTCTATAAACTCAAACTACCAAAAGACAAGGGTAATTTCAAAAGCAGCAAGAAAAGTGTGACTCTTCACATCAAAGGGGTCCCAAATAAGAATCTCAGCAGATTGCTCATTCAGAAACCTTGGAGGCCAGATGACAGTAGACTTACACGTTTAATGTACTAAAAGAAACAATGCAAATTATCATATATTTGGCAAAATTGTGCTTGAAAAATTAGGTGGGAGTGGGACATTCTCAAACAGAAGCTGAGAGTTGGTTAATGTTAGAATTGCCTAGCGAGAGATGCTAGACAGTCTTGCATGTTGGAATGAAGACACCAGTCAGTGCACATTGTTTTAAGTAAGGGGAATACATGGGCTGCTATAAAAGCTAGGAGCACTGTAACTCTGGTTTATTAACCTACATTTTGTTTACCTACCCAATTTATAAGACTGATGTATTCCAAAAATTTTTGGACATTCGATATATGAAGATGAAATACTTCGACAAAGAGGTAGAGATAAAGATGTGAAGGAGCAGCACTGTTGTAGGTTATTGAAGTTAAGATGATAGAAATTTAAATTACAGTGTTGTACTTTCAAGATATTTAATGTAATCCAAATGGACAATACAAAGAAAACAGTTAATAGAATATACACACACCAAAAAAAAAAAAAAAAAAAAAAAAAAGAAACACAAAACAACAACAACAAAAACATATTTCTTTACAAAAAATGAACTAAACACAAAACACCATGATGCAGGGTATAAGAAAAAGTTGTAAAGAATTTAAAATAAAAACAAGTAAAAGTCCCTACCAGTAAATATTTACATGCAAATGGATTAAATTTTGTTTAAGGACACAGATTGGTAGAATGGATTAAAAAATCAAATATATGATTATAGTGAGTCACTTTATCCAAAGATACAAGTAGATTGGAAGTTAAAGTTGGAAAAGTATTGAAAAGAAAAATCCATCCTAAAATTTATATGGAATTTCAAAGCCCCCAAAAATCAAACTATCTTGAGAAAAAAGTTTTGACCTTAGAATGTATTACAAATATAGAGTAATGAAAATTGTGTGTTATTGTTATTGTTAGTGAAATAGAGTCTAGAAGTAAACCATACCAAAATTTTGACAAGGGGACCAAGACCTTTCTTTGGGAGGAAGGACAACAAGTGCTGAAAAAGTGGATATACAAATGCAAATGAATTAAATTAGGCTCTTCCCTAATATACAGAAGAATTAAAATGGGGCACCTGGGTTTCTCAGTTGACTGACTATCGATTTCAGCTCAGGTCATGATCCCAGTGTTGCAGATTGAGCCCCACATCCATCCTTAGCATGGAACCTGCTTAAGATTCTCTCTTCCTCTTCCCTTGTCCCCCACTTGTGTGCTCTCTATCTAAAATTAAAAAAAAAAAAAATTAAAATGGATCCACGGTCTGAAACTATAAATCTTAGAAGGAAACCTAGGACAAAAGCTTCACAGCATGCAATTTGACAATGCTTTCTTGGGTATAACAACAAAGCAAAAAAAGACAAATTGACTTTAATACAGTTAAATATTTTCATAAAGATGCTGTATCCAGAATAAAAATGTAACTCCCGCCCCCCGGCTCAGATGGGAGAAGATACATAAAAATTACATATCTAATAAGGGGTTAATACTTAGAACATAGAATTGAAACTCAAGAAAACAGCCTGGTTCAAAATTGGAAATGGACATGAACATCTTTAAAGAACATATACATATTAACAATAAACATGAAAATACATTGAATATCAATAATTGTTAGAGAAGTATGAATAAAAACCTAGCAAGAAATCCCGCTACTCACACCCTTGAGGATGGTTCTTCTTCCCTTACCACCATCACTGCCCCCCCACCCCCCCCACACACAAAGTGTTTGTAAGGATGTGAAAAATATGAACTCTTGTGTACTGTTTGTGGTAAAGTTAAACAGTACAGCTACTATGGAAAACAGTATGTCTGTTCCTCAAAATAGTAAAAATAAAGTTTCCGTATTAGCCAGTGATTCTGTTTCTAGTATAGACCCAAAGGAATTGAGGCAGAGTCTTAAAGAGATACTTGTACCCCTATGTTCATAGCAGCATTTGCAAGAGCTAAAACATGAAGCAACATAAGCGGCCTTTAACATATGAATGGATAGGCAAAATGTGTGTGTATGCACATACATCCACTCACTGGAATATTTTTAGCCTTAAAAAGGAAGACCACTCTGATACTCTACACTACGAATGAACCTTGGGGACATTATGTTCAATAAGCCACAGAAAGATATATATCGTATACCTTTGCTTACAGGGAGTATTCAGGATAGCCAAAACCCTAGAGAAAGAAAACAGAATGGTGGTTTCCAGGAGCTGAAAAGTGGAACGAGTAGTTACTGTTCAATGGGTATAAAGATTAAGTTTTGCATAGAGAAAAGAGTTTTAGAGAGGGATGGTGGTGATAGTTGCACAGCAGATGAATGAACTTGATGCCACTGAGCTGTGTACCTTAAAATGGTTAAGATTGTAAATTTTATGTATATTTTACTACAATAAAAAATTTTTAAAACCCCTATGTAATTATGACCACAGAATTTTGCTTTTTTTTTTTTTTTTTTACATGCAGAGCTTTGCACACAAGTACTTTGCACACTCTGTGTATTTGTGCACCTGTTTCAGCCAGTTTTAAATCTTGGAAAAGACTTTTTCGAGATCTTTGTATGATTTTCAGTTAATCTATTCAAGAGAAACCTATTAAATAACTTCTAATATGGTTAGCACTGTGCTGAGCTAAGTTAAATGACTCTTTCCAGATATTCATGACCTTTTCTTTAAACTTTTTTAAACACTTGTGAAGTTTGTTGTAAGACCTTTCATTTTGATTTTCAGTTAAGAAGGTGTTATTTTACATTTAGTTTGCTCTCTGTAGTTGTCTGTGTTACTTGTTCCTTTCCAAGGCCCTTAAACAATGTATTGTCTCTTTGATAGGTTTTGTATCTCTGACTTCATTTTTTCCCATTTTTTTTTTCCTGTATCGAGCTAAAATTATATCCTTTTTTATTGCTAATATTCTGCAGCTTAATTGTTGTTCTTTGATGTTTTCAGTGCTAATTGTTAGGTTTCTTAGTGGTCTTTTGTCACCTTACTTACATGCTTTCATTTCTCATCCATTTTTTTATTGTTTATCTTTTTCTTTCCCTTTGGATTTCTTTTTCAGCCAAATGTACCACTAATCCCTGAAATTTCCTAGGGACAATATTTTAGTAGTTTTTCCAATATTATTCTTGATCCTAACCTGCATTTTTTGCAATGGCACTAAGTTCTTCCCATTTATTCTTCATTTCACACAAGTGAAAACTTTCCAGGCTTAGTACTTATATAGAAGCACATGTATGACTTGTTCTTGTTCTGTTGCTGTGATAATAGAATTCCTTAATAGGAATTTATTAAAGATACATGTGTGTCATTCCTGATTCCCACTTTATAGGTGATAAAATTAAGGCACTAAGAAATTTATCCAAGGTTCCACAGCTAGTAAATCATGAGTAGAAGAGTTAGGGTGAGACGCAAGTGACATCTTCAGGGCCCAAGACATACACCACTGTCAAACACTTATTTTACTTCTATTGATACATACTGTAAGCAAAGAAAAGCACATGCATCATAAGTTTATGACTTAATGAATATTTATAAACAATAACCTGTGCAACTAGCGCCTAGAATATTACCAGCTTCTTAGAAGTTTGGTTTCTCTCTCCTTTAGTCCCTTCCATGCCTTATGGTTAAACATTGTCTTGTTTTTTAACAGTAAAGAGTAGTTTTGTCTGTTTTTGTACTTTATAAAAATGGAAATCTCATGTATCTACTTAGCTTTGTTTTTTTTTTTTGTTCGTTGTTTTTTTAAAGTTTATTTATTTTGAGAGATTTATTTATTTATTTATTTATTTATTTATTTAAGTTTATTTATTTTAAGTTTATTTATTTGCATGAGCAGTGGAGGGGCAGAGAGAGAGGAAGAGAGGGAATGCCAAGCAGTCTCTGTGTTGTTATCACAGAGCTGGAGGTGAGGCTTAATCCCTGGAACTGTGAGATCATTCCCAGAACTGTGAGACCTGAGCTGAAACCGAGAATCAGTCACTCAACTGGCTGAGCCATCCAGGGCGCCCAGACTTGTTTCCTGAATTGCATTTATCATAGTCATCTAGTAATTGTGTTTGTGTAAAATAATGTTCTTGTAGGAATATCTGATTGTTCTAATGCTGATGGATGTGTGGATAGTTGTTTCTCAGTTCTGTGTATCTGTGTGTACACTATGAAAAATACTGCTATATTCCAATGCTGGCATTTTCCTTGATATTTCTGATGTGCTTATGCCTAAGTGTGGATTTACCTGGGCTTCCTATGTGGTGTTGTTACACTTCATTTGATAATCTTGAGTTGTGTGCCGATTTAACTCACCAACTGTGTATATTTAGTGTTCCAGTTTATTCACAGTCTTAGTGGTGTTTCACAGCCAAAAGTTGTTTGCCTTTTCAGGTAAACCTTTCATGTTTTAACCTACACTTCCATGATACCTAAAATATCTCTTCATTAACTGAATGGTAATTTTGGTGTCTTTTTTTTCATAAAGAGATAAAGCTCTTTGTATGTTTTCTATTGGGTTGTAGGACTTACTGATTTGCAGATGTTCCACAGATATTCTAAGTAAAACACCTTGTTCAGATACATTAATGTCAGCATGTTCTGCTAGTCTAGTTACCCTTCTACTCTTATTAATATCTTTTGAAGAATGTAAGTTTTTGTTATACTAAATTTGAATTTATCAATTTGTTTTGTAGTTTTTGTCTGTTAGATTTACTTCTTTTTTTTTTTATTTAAATTTTTTTTTTCAACGTTTATTTATTTTTGGGACAGAGAGAGACAGAGCATGAACAGGGGAGGGGCAGAGAGAGAGGGAGACACAGAATTGGAAACAGGCTCGAGGCTCTGAGCCATCAGCCCAGAGCCTGACGCGGGGCTCGAACTCACGGACCGCGAGATCGTGACCTGGCTGAAGTCGGACGTTTAACCGACTGCGCCACCCAGGCACCCCTGTTAGATTTACTTCTACAATCAAAATGATGTCCATAATTTTTCTTCAAAAATATTTTTACTACTTTCCATACATATTTAGACCTGACATCTATTTGGAACTTATATTTAGGCAGGTGAAGTAAGGATCTAGATATAATTCTTAAAATCCTAACCTATCTAATTGAGAAGACCATCTCTTCCCCACTGTACTACAGTTAACATTGCAGTGATACCAGATACGTTTACAGGTTTGGGTGCTTTCTAGATTCGTTATATTTGGTTGTGTATCTATGTGTCCTTTACTAGGAACATGACCTATGACCACAGCTTTGAAATAGGTATTTAGTACTGTCTATTTGCTAGTTTTCTTTAACATTTACTTTGGTAATATGGGTCTTTGAATTTCCATTTGAACTTAGAATTAACCTAATAATTTCTATAATGACTAACACATGTCCATAAACTGCTGAGATTTTAACTGGGATGCACTGAATATACAAATCGAGGATAACTTTTATCTGTATGTAATTGTTATATACACATAGTATATGTGAACAAAATTGATAATAGACCATTGAATGAACAATGTATTATTGTGACTTTATGACATAGACTAATTAATATTAATGCTTTGCCTGAATATTAGTTAGGATTTCCTATATAAGTAGACTTCTAGACATTATAACTCAGTTCTTTTCAACTTCATAGGATATTAGTTTTTGTTTTACTTGCTAATACTCTAAGTATAATAAACAAAAAAAGCAATAATAGATTTTTTGTTGTTGCCTACTCTCAAGAGGAAAACCTTTTGATATTTCAATGTGATGATGGATTACGTGCAAAGTGGCGGCACCCAAGTCTAGATGTTAGTGTGGGGTAGAAACCTCTGTCTTTCCTATTGTTTAACTTTTTCCCTTTAACCAACCACTCTGGGTGTGTTGTGAGCACTCTCGTTATGCGTAGATCTGTGATTCTTATTCTCTGCAATTAAGTCCTCTATCTAAGTGTCATGGAGAGATTCCATGAGGCAGGTATTTGCTTCCAAATGATGTACACTCAGTACGAAGAACTCCTGATGGGCTTCAAATATTTTTCCTAGACAAATTGACACTCAAGACATAATATATACTTTCCTTAGGTTTGTACTGACCATCCCAGGGTCCATAAGACTAATACATCTCACCCCAAACACTTCCTTACCCAGTTCTATGCCCACTGCTTTGGGACTCCTGGGGTCCTCTTTTTCTCCACTTAGTGTAAATTTGTGTAAAATTCTCAGCTCAGTGCTTTCAGGATTGTGTTTTTGCCTTTCAAGTAGGAGTGACCTCTGTACCTCCCTGGCTTCTTTGGTACCTGAAAGAATCCATGTCTTCAAGTCCTATAACTTTGCCTTTGAGCCCTTGAACAGATTCTGTCCTAGAAACATCTCCTCAACTATATAACATCTCCAGGTCCAGTTTTCGCTCATTCAGACCAACAGTTGGACTTATTAATAGAATTCAGGTAAAATACCAAAGCTAAGAAACAAGTACATAAATCACATCTTGAGTAGAGGCAGATTAACAAGCAATCTTTAAAATTCTATTTCCTCACAGTTTGCCATTGTTCAGCTCAGAAGGCAAAACTGCAGGTTCTCTTAATATTGTGGTAATTAATACTCAATGTGTGATGTCTCACTTTATTCAATTTATACTTGGTGTGCCTTGCCAAAATGCAATAAGGAGAAAATTTAAAAAGCCAAGAAGACATAAATTATTAAGCTTTCTTCTCCCTGAAGCAAGATTTTAAATAATACTCAGTGCAATGTCATCTAGGGCATTTGGAGATTACACAGTTGAATATTTTGGCTGAGGTTCATTGCACAGGCAAGGGTAATGCAAGTTAGATGTATCTTCCTTTGAGTATGACTATATTGGTGCACAAGAAAGGATATTGGATGCCTTTCATCTGTCCCAAGGGAGTCTGGTTGGTGAGAAATGGCAGCAGAGCAATGGAGGTGGGGACTAGGAGCCATACCTATCCTCAATCTTAAACAGTCTTCCTAGAATGTGTTCCTTGAAAGTAACATCTAGGACAGAGAACTGGTGGCTCAGGCCTTCATTTCCCTCAAGCACCCAGGAAGAGACCATGATTAAGAAGGAAATTAATCCTCTGTCCTGGAGACCATCTGTGCTTGTCTGGATATCCTTACTAATACGGTGGGTTTTATTTGGATAGTTTGAAGGTACATTTTGTGTGGATACTACTTTTCCTATGGAGAGGGAAGCAACACAGAGGAGAAGGTATTAATATGAAAATAGGTAAAGGATATGAAAATATGAAAAGGGGGAAAGGATAAGCAGAGAACAATGAGAGTATATCATTTACCAAGATTCTTAAAAATAAGGACAGAAGATATGGACAGAAGATGTAAAGAGAGGCTATCTTCTGCAGAGATCAAATGGTATAAATGAAAGGGAAGCTGATATTTTTCATATACTGAGAAATGGGAAAGCACATACAAAGCCTGGGAAAAACTGATCTCTTATCCAAGCCTGGATTCTAAAACATAACAAACAAATAAACAAAAAACACTAGATTTGGGCTTCTGTACGTCTTTCTTGTGTTGGTGATTTGAACTGGCACAGAGCAATTGACATGGTAAGGGAAATGAATGGGATTAGCCTAGTGACTATTTCAGAAAATGGACAGGCTCCTCAACCATGTAGAAAAGAGAACTACTAGGCCACTGCCTTAGTTTTCCACAGTCCCTTGAACTTGACACAGAGACCATCACAGGCAAGATATTTGATACACCATTTTGATCAGACAAATCACTGGGCACTGTTTTATTCCTTTACCCCTGCTATATATGTAGAATTGAAATAATTATTTCTATAAAGGAAAATAATATTATATACTTTAAAAATTTGTGAGATTTGTATATATAAAAAGCAGCATGTAAACAAAAACTGAAATTATTGTACATCATCCTTGTTTAGACTAATTGGAGAAGGGTTTAGTAAGGAATTGAGCCTTGAGAAATATGAAGGACTTGGATACATGGAGACAAGTGAAGGAGGAATAAGAGCCTGAGTAAAATTCTCATGTCCAAGAAGAAATATTCTATGTGTGGAGCCCATCTTGGCTCAATCAGGATATGCACATAAACATCTGCTCTAGTTACCTGAGCCTTAAACCACCTCTCACTTCTGCACATGTTGATAAATTTTAAATTTTTAGATTGATTTATGTGATGTTAGCCAAATTACAAATAACTTTGGGTCATGAATTATGATTTTTAACTTTTTTCCCCCCTAGAAATGAATGTAAGGCTCTGGTAATAGCCTCTCAATGAGAGGCTTTCAGTGTGGCTTCCTAAGCCACTTGGTACTTTCCTTACTTTCCTGATCTAAAGAAAAAATACTCAGTTTTCCAATGACACTGGACACAACGAAAACAAAGATTCATTTATAAAAAATACAGGCATCTTATTTCTTGATATGCTCTCACACGTCCCAAGTAGAAACCTCCTATAGAGACCACAGGGGAAACAAAGGAAGGTGAAATGAGCAGCTAGAGTGCTGGAGCCTTCTGCAACAAAAAACACAGGAAGTTACTGTGTTGAAAAGGGCATGAAACTGACCTTCTGACTAGAGAGTGGACAGTGACTGGAGGTCTCCTCTGAAGATATTTCAAGGTGGTGGCTCCACTTTGCCTGGAGCTAATAAACATTTTGTGAGGCTTTCCAAGCATTCTGGGACTCTCATCAGTTAAATTAGCTTAGATGTGACTTCCTGGTTGGGAGAGAAATTCCCTTTAAAAATCCCATACTATGATACCACAGTAGATCAAAGTCCATTAATTTTTTTCTACAGTTTGAATATGTTTGAGATTTTTTCCTTGAAAAATTAACAAATCAGATTTCTAATACGTTGCTTGTCTTCAACCATTCCAGTGTCTTCTATGGAACTAAAATTTTCTTCTTCAGTGCTTTAACTTTTATTCTCCTTGGAAGGGCCTCTATCCAAAATCATTTTCAAATACATAATAAATATATTTATGCTTAGGTACTATGGCGATTGTTGCATTTAGAACTCAAAAAAGGAGTTGAATTAGTGCTTTTCCCCCCAGTTTTATTGTGAAATAATTCACATTTATCACTGTAGAAACTTAAGGCATATAGCATGATTGTTTGATTTACATTTATTGTGAAATAATTATAACATATCCTGCTAACGTTCCGTCATCTTTAGATACATAAAGAGAAGGAAAGAAAAACCATTCACCTTGTGATGAGAATTCTAAGGATTAACTCTCATATTCCACTGGATCACACGGCAGTGTCAGCTATAGTTATGATGTTGTGCACTAGATTCCTAATACTTATTTATTTCATCACTGAAAGTTGTCCACCATTTTCCTTCAATTTTTCCTCTCGATCTGCCTCTGCTAATCACAGTTCTGATCTTTTTCTAGGAGTTCGTTTTTTTACATTCTACATATGAAGACAAATATTAAATGATTTCACTTATAAGTCTGATACATTTCACATCGCATAATGCCTTCACAGTCCATTCATGTTCTTATAAACAGTGGGATTTCCTCATTTTTTGGCTAAATAATCGTGTGAGTGTGTGTGCGCACGCATGAGTGCCCACCACAACTTTTTCATTCATGTATCCATCAGTGAACACTTAGATAATTTCCTCGTCTTGGCTATTGTAAATAATGCTGCTATTAACATGGGGGCACAGATAAGATAACCTTTTTGAGTTAGTGTTTTCATTTCATTTAGATATAGTCCCATAAGTAGAATTACTGAATCATATGGTATTTTTATTTTTAACTTTTCAAGGATTTTCCAAAGTGTTTCCATAGTCTTTACTAATTTACACAGTGCTCAATTTTTTGTTTTTTTTTTTAAATTTTTAAATGTTTTTTAAATTTATTTTGAGACAGAAAGAGACAGAGCATGAGCAGGGGAAGGGCAGAGAGAGAGGGAGACACAGAATCTTAAGCAGGCTCCAGGCTCTGAACTGTCAGCACAGAGCTCTATGTGGGGCTCGAACTCACGGACCGTGAGATCATGACCTGAGCCGAAGTCGGAGGCTTAACCGACTGAGCCACCTAGGCACCCCTTGTCTTTTTGATTATGGAAGTTCTAACAGGCATGAAGTGATAGCTTATTGTGGCTTTAATTTGTATTTCCCTCATGACTAGTGATATTAAACATTTTTCATGTACTTGTGGAGAAATATTTTTCTTTGTAGACTGTCTTTTCATATATTTTCATATACTTTGGAGAAATTTCTGTTCAAGTTCTTTGCCTGTGTTTTAATTGAGGGGTGTGTGTGTGTGTGTGTGTGTGTGTTTTATACTAAGTTGTAGGAATTCTTTAAATATTTTCATAATAATCCTTTATATGTGCAAATATTTTCCCATTCCATAGGTTTTCTTTTCTTTTCTTTTCTTTTTTTTTTTTTTTTGCTGTACAGAAGCTTTATAGTTTGCTGTAGTTCTACTTGTTTGTTTTTTTATATTTTTGGTTGTGTTTTAGATTTAATAACCAAAATATTGTTACCAAGACCCATATCAAGGAGCTTTATTCCTTTGTTCTAGGAATTTAATGGTTTCAGATTTTATATTTAAATAGTTAATCATTTTGAATTGATTTTTTTGTGAAGAGTATAATCTAGGAGTCCAGATTCATTACTTTACAAGTGAATATCCAATTATTCCAGTACTATTTATGAAATGACTTTTTTTCTCTATTGAGTATTCTTGTCTCCCCTGCCAAATATTAATTGCCCATATAGCATTGAATTTATATCTGGTCCCTAGAGCCTGTTTCATTGGTCTATGTATTTTTATTACTACCATACTATCTTACTATAGCTTCATAGTAGAGCTTGAAATCCAAAAGTGTGATGCCTCCTGCTTTGTTCTTTCTCAAGATTTCTTTGGCTACTTGGGGCCCTTTTTGGTTTCATGTAAATATTACCGTGGTTAAAAAAAAATGAAATCTTAGTAGGGATTACATTGAAACTATAAATGGTATTTTGAAGTATTGACATCTTAATATGACTTTTTCTAATCTATGAACATAGGATAACTTTTCATTTGTGTCTTCTTGAATTTATTTCATCAATGTTGCAGTTTTCAGAGTAGAGATCTTTTACCTCCCTGGTTAAATATATTCCTAAGAATTTTATTGTTTCTTGATGCTATTGTAAATAAGATTAATTTCTTTTTTCAGAAAAATTCACTATTAATGATAGGAACACCAACTTTTGTAAGCTTTGTGTTGTGCAACTTTACTGAATTCGTTGATTATATCTATCAGTCTTAGGGTTTTCTATATACGATCATGTCATTTGCAAGTGGGAAACAATTTGACTTTTTCCTTTCCAATTCTGGTGTCTTTCCCTTTTTCTTGCCTGAAATGATCTGTCTAGGACTTCTACTGCTTTATTGTATAGGAATGATAAGAATGAGCACCTTTGTGCTGTTACTGATCTTAGAGGAAAAATTTTCAGCTTCACAGTTGAGTAGGATATAAGCCTGAGGGATTGTGATATATGGCCTTAATTATGTTGAGGTGTGTGTTTTTTTTTTTTGTCTAATAGTTATGAATCATAAATAAATGCTGAACTTTATCAGATTTTTTTTCCTCATCTATTGAGATTACAGTATGATTCTTTTCTTTCATTCTACTAATGTAATGTCTTACATTGACTTGGAACCATTCTTGCATCCCAGCGATAAATCTCACTTGATTATGGCAAATGATCCTTTTAATGTGTGGCCAAATTCAATTTGGTAATATTGAGAATTGTGCATCTATATTCATAGGAATATTGGGCTCTAGTTTTCTAGTATTGTCCCTTTCTGATGTAAATATCAGGATAATTATTGGCCTCATAAAATGTGTTTGAAAGTGTTCCTACCTCTTCAATATTTTTGGAAGAGTTTAAGGGGGATTGGTATTAATTCTTTTAACGTTTGGTAAAAATTTGCCAGTAAAACCATCCAGTCCACAGTTTGGCTTCATTGGGAGATTTTTAATTATTGATTCAATCTCCTTAATTGGTCTATTCGGATGATATATTTCTGCCCTATTTAGTTTTGGTAAGTTGAATGATTCCAAGAATTTTTTCACTTATTCTAGATCTTTCAGTTTGGTGGCATTTAGTTGTTCATAATAGCTTCTTATCTGTTGTATCTTGGTGGTATTAGTTGTAATGTTTCCTTTCTTGGGTATAACATTGCTGATTTAGGTTCCATTTTTTCCTTTGGTTAGTCTAGCTAATGGTTTGTCAACTTCCTTAAACTTTTCAAAGAACCAACTCTCAGTTAATTTGTTGTTTTTCTCTCCATTTCATTTCTGATCTAATGTTTACTATTTCCTTTTTCTTCTAAATTTGTGCTAAGATTAGTTATGTAGTTTAAGGTATAGAGATACTTATTTAGGATGTTTCTTTTTAATGTGAGCGTTTATTGCTATCAACTTCCCTTTTACAACTGCTTTCGTTGCATCTCAAAAGTTATAGCATGTTTGAATATTCATTTGTTTTAAGAAACCACATTTCTTTTATCCTTTGATCCATTGGTTGTTCAGAAGATCATTATTTAATTTCTATGTGTTGATGAATTTTCTAGTTTCCCTCTATTTGATTTCTAGCTTCATGCCATTGTAGTCAGAGAAAATCATGGATATGATTTCATTCTTGAATTCCCTAAGCCTTGTTTTGAGGCCTAACATGTTTTATCCTAGAAAATGTTCCATGCATACTTGAGAAGAGTGTGTAATCTACTGTCATTGGATCGAAAGTTCTATATATATTTGGTCTATTTGGTCTATAGTGTTATTCAAATACATTTCCAATTTGATTATCTCTCTAGGTGATCTATTCATTGATGTAAATTTGGTACTAAAATCCTCATCTACTATTGTGTTGTTACATTCCTGTTTATTTTTTCTTTTAATTCTTTTCAGTTTACATATTTAGGTGCTGTAATGTTGGGCATATAAATAGTTGCAATTATTATATCTTCTTGATGGATTGATTCCTTTATCATTATATAATGACTTTTCATTTGTTTTTACCATTTTTCATTGACATTTGTATAAGTATAGCTAACCCTTCTGTTTTCCATTTTCTTGAGGTGACTATGGTCCCATCAGTATCAGTCAATGTAAGTAACAGATTATTGGATCTTGTTTTTTGCTGTTGTTGTCATTGTTTAAAATTCATTCGGTTTTTGTTTTTTTGTTTTTTTGGTTTTTTTTTGTCTTTGGGAAAATTTAAATGGATTACATTTGAAGTCATTGTTAGTAGGTAAGGATTTCCTATTTACTATTGTTAGTTGTTTCCAATTGTTTTGTAGATCCATTCTTTGTATCTTATTCTACATTTTTTTTCTTTTTTATTCCCCCATATTTTGATGTTTCTGGTATTAGTATGCCTTGACTTCTTTATCATGTTCTTTTGCATACTTGCTAAAGGCATTTCCTTTGTTGTTACCATGAAGCTTATATAAAATAGGTTTAAATTACAATACTCTATTTTAAGCTGATAAATAGAATTCCTAAGCTTTATACTTTTATTTCCCCTCCTCCTCACATTTTAGGTTTTACCCTTATAGTTCATGTTTTTTTTATATTGTATAACTAATAAGTTTTGTGGTTATGTGCTTTTTTACTGCATTCTTTAAAAAAAATCTTGAGTTTAATTAGAGTTTTAGTTATGCATAACCATTACCAAATTACAGAATCAAACTATGACTATATATTTACTAATACCAAGACATTTTACACTACCTTTTTGTGTTTTCATGATACTTAGCATTCTTTTACTTCCTTTTTTTTTTTAACGTTTATTTATTTTTGAGAGAGAGAGAGGGAAGGGGAGGGGCCGAGAGAGACGAGACACAGAATCTGAAGCAGCCTCCAGGCTCTGAGGTATCAGCACAGAGTCCCATGGGGGGCTTGAACTCACGGACCCTGAGATCATGATCAGAGCAGAAGTCAGACACTTAATTGACTGAGACACTTAGGTGCCCCTGCATTCTTTTACTTCTACTCAAAGAACTATCTTTGACATTTCTTGTAAGGCAGGTCTAGTGATAATGCATTCCTTCAACATTTTTTTGAGATTTTCTCTCTCCATTTGTGAGGGACAGCTTCACTGTCAGAGGATTGTTACCCATGATTTATTTTTTCTTTCTTTCAGTATTTTGAATATGTCCTTACATTCTCTGCTGGCATGAAATGTGTCTTTTGAGAAATTTGCCACTAGTTTTATGGGGGTTCTCTGTATATAGTTTCTCTCTGTTGAAGATTTTAAGGTTCTTGGACTTTATTTTTTAACAATTTAATTATAATGTGTCTTAGTGCAGCCTCAGATTCACCCTACTTGGGGTCTTTGGGGCCTCATGGATCGGGATGTACATTTCTCTCTCCTGGTTCAGGAAGTTGTCAGCTGTCACTGCTTTATATCTACTTTCTGTCCCTGTCTTTCTGGAATTCTCACCATATGAAAGTTTGTTTTTATTGTGTCCTATAAGTCTAGTTGGCTTGCTTCACTCTTACATTCTTCTCTTTTTGTTCCTCTAACTGGATGATTTCTAATATCCTCTTCTCCAGGTTGCTGATTCTCTTTTTTGCAGAGTCGAGTCTACTTTTGAAACTACTGAATTCTTCAATCATCACATTTTTCAACTTTAGAATGTTGTGGGGTTTTTCGTGGTTGTTTATTTTTGTTTTGTTTTTGTTTTGGATGGTTTCTATTGCTTTGACTAACTTGTTTTGTTAATGCATCATTTTCTTAATTTAGTATAGTTGTCTGTGTTCTCTTAGTTTATCAAGAGGATTATTCTGAATTCTTTGACAGTTGTAGATCTCCACTTCAAGATCATTATTAATTTCATTTATGGCCATATATATATGTGTGTGAAATCTTTGATTCCTTACATTGTATCTATGCATTTGAGTAATTGGGTTGCTTTTCCAGACTTGGCTTTGGAAGAGGTAGATCTTCACCAGTCTTCTCACTTTGGGTTTCTGGTTGTGTTTGCTGATATAGGGTGTATAGGGCCTACAATTGTCTACTTGGAGGTGATACAACAGAGTTCTGAGGTCAGGCATGGCAGTGGTGCTGGCTTGGCTCCTTAGCCAAATGAGGCTTCATAATTGACTGGATTCTCTGGCCAGCCAGGGCTTATACAGCTTATTGTTTAGGGACCTGAATTAGGCAAGAGTGTACACTGAATTTCCTGGTCAGGTGAGTCCATCAGTGTTGCTCTGCCAACGGGGAAAGCCATGGGCTATTCTCTCTGTTCAAGTGCCACTGTATGCATGGCTGTTGGATGGGCATGCTGCTTTCCATGTGCTCTGGTTAGGTTCCCTGTTCAAGCAGGCTGGAGGCTATATTCAGCAATGATTGGGGAGACCAATTAGTCTATCCGCTTGGGGAAAATTGGGAGAAGTGACTCGAAAGCTCATAAAGTTTGGTTTGTTGTCTTAACTCAGGCTGACCTGCACCCTAAATTCCATGGCTGAGTAGGTTCACTGGTTTGCCTACCCTTCTCTTATTTCCAATGCCGCTGGTTTAATATAGCTTCCAGGTATTCTAAGCAGCCCTTCTGATCAGATTGTAGCAGGTGACACTCCACAGTAGGTGGGCCATGACTCAACTACTTACATGGGTGTGGACAAACTAGGCTTTAGAGACAGTAAAATTCCTCATTTGATGATTGATACCAGGCAGATTTGGACCCCTATGAGTTCTCTGGGAAGAGTGCATCATGACTTGGTTCTTCAATGAGGAAAGCCACTGGTTGTGATTACTACTTGGGCATTACATGTATAAATTTGATCTAGGAAGACCGGTGTGCTAGTTATTGCAGGTCTTTCCCCCTTGTCCTTTACAGTCAGATTTCCAGTGGTTGAACCCTACACTTTCCCCTGAGGTTCCTTTGGGGTGAGGTCAGAGTGAGGGCTTTCATAAAGCCACCCACACTGCTAATTGGGAGCTTCCCCTCCTGGGTATTTTCCCACTGGGTAAATGAAGCTCAGTCCCCTCCACATGGTTCTGTACGGGCTTGGGGGAGAGGAAATGTGGCCATTGTATAGATACTTATCATAAACATCTAGGCAATTTGTCTTGGACTCTGGTACAGGATGTGCATCAGCTTCATCCCCATGTTCTAGGATTTTTCTAGGTGTTGTTTTGACTAAATGTTCTTGTGAAGAGGACCAAAGTCAATACTGACCTATATCTCCATCTTGGTGATGTCACTCTCTTTGAATTAGTTCTTACTGATCATGACACTCTCTGTCCCACTGCATCTTCAGTGTGCACATGTAGGGGGAGGATTAGAGGAGCTTGAAATGGCCAGTTCATCATACTTTAAAATCTGAAAAATTTTCCAGTTTTGGAAAAAATCTGAAAATATTTACAGTTTTGCTAATTTGTAGCATTCCTTATAAGAGGAAACAGGAGATGACTAAAATTACCCAAAATAAAAGAATAGCCAAGTGATGGTATACCAATAGGATAAAATATTGTACAACTGTTAAAAGCATGAAATTGAGCTATGTAAAAGATTAATAATAAGTAAAAATGGAAAGTTATGGAAAAATATGAGCAATCTGAAACCATCTACTAAACTCATAAGTAATACTGTATACATAAATACATGCATCTATATGTACAGAAATGAACCTGGAAGGATGATCAAAATGATGAATACCACTGAGGAGATGCTAGAATTGAGTGGATAACGACATAAAGGTGAATTAGATTGTTATGATACATAAAAATAACTCAAAGAAAATAATAACCCATATGTCAACTCCAAGAATTAGCCAACGTAAAATCTCATCTATTTGTTTACTTTTTTAGTTAAAAATTTCATGCTCATTATAAAGATTTCAAATAATGATGAAAAATATCAAAGTGAAATTACAAATTAAAACTAATCCCTATATTAGGTAAGCATGATTTCAGGCAAATCTGTAAATGTCTAAGTGTATAGATAGATACATAATCAAAAAGATCTGAGATAACATTTTATACAAAAAAATGTAATTAAATGCATTAAATACAAGTTCACAGAAACCATAAAAAGAAGACAGTGGAGCAATTACTGAATTTCATACGCATGTTTCCTCATCACAAGATGTACCATTTTGTTATATATTCATTCAAGATTAAGAAAAAGTTATTAAAAGGATAGAACCATTATGTGTTGCTTTAGCCTCATGTTTTAAGATAATTTTCATTGATTTCCTGCTTTGCACAATAAAAATGTCAGGCTTTTCTCATTAGCTCTTATAATCATTTCCTTCTACCTCCTGATTTTTGCTAATTATGCTAATATTTTTACAGTAACATTTTTAAATATTTTGTTCTGTAACTTGCAGTTTAGTCTTGAATCTAAATTTGAATGGATTCGCTTCTCACCTTACATTTCTTTTTTAAAATCCATTTCTCTATTCCGGAGTTCATTTTTTTTGTTTTTTTTTGTTTTGTTTTGTTTTGTTTTTGGATTGACAAATGACAATTTTGTAGTATTTTGTTTTTGTTTTTTCTGAAATGGGTTTGTAGGCATTTTATTCACTGAGACCATTCATATTTGAGCCTGTTGGGTATCCATGGTGCTGTTGTCAAAATTTTCAGGACATTGTAGATACTTTTTTTTTTAACTCTTGGCATTGAATTTTGATGTAGGGAAGTTAGAGAAACCTTATTTAACGTAGGTCTGTAGAAAACTTTCCTTTTCTGCATGCATAACAGAAACTTGGGTGGTTGTTAGTGCAGTTCAGTAGCTTAATTGAGTTAGGATTAAATTCTGTAACATCAAATTTTTATGGTATACTAAATCTCTTCAATATCCAGGCTTTAAAATGTTTTAACATTTCTTTTACAGTCTGCTTCTTCAACTTTTTTATGTCTGACACCAAATTTTCTTATTTGAGATTTTTTTTTATTACTATCTAATTTTATATTTTCTATTTGTATACTTTATTTTTAATTCTATGCTGTTTTTTAAGAAGTAAATCTATATACCTTTTTCTAACTCACTGATCAAATCTAGTGTGGGACTTAAGTTTGTACTGTTTCTGTTTATCTCCTTGTGTTGTCCTTTCCTCTGGCTTTTAAAGTCCTTTTTCATTAAATTGAAGGTCTTTGTTGGTCTGTCTATAGTGGTAGGTGTTGAGATCTAATGGGGGGATAAAAAAAAAAGTCTTCTCCTGGCACAAAACTTCTCCTAAACAGTATAAAAGAAAACAACAATACAACAAAACACATTTTTTTTAAAATAGGAAATTTACTGTCAAATTGGTTTCCATACAACATCCAGTGCTCATCCCAACAGGTGCCCTCCTCAATGCCCATCACCCACTTTCCCACAATTTTATTATTAATAAGCATTAAACCAGAATGTGATGAGCTTCACAGGCAATATCCTAAGAGGTTGCAAAGACAGAACAAATCTTACCTTTGCAGTTAGCCAAGCAGATACAATCTGTTACATACCTCATCACAAGACAAAAAATAGCTAATCCTCAAGAGACCTCATTTGTCACACATAGTTCACCTGTAATTGAGACAGCCATCTGTTTGCTAATTGGCTTTTTCCAAAGGAAAAATAAACTTGTCCTATATTTATGATAGGGGATAGTTTTGCAACTTAGGGTGAGGCATCTGCTGACTTTAGGCTCCTATCTTCCTACAGGAATTGAGAAAAAGGGGGTGCTATTTTCTGTGATGGTTACATTACAGAGAGGACAGTTACAGATACTTGAGAAAGTTATTCCTTCCTCTTAAACCTGGGTAAGGGGCTTATTTTGAAAAAGTCGGATTCACTGACTTAAAATATTTACATACATTGCACAGACAGAAAGAAACACATGTTTTCTAAAGTAAATGCTCTGAGAAAGAGGGGAAGTCTCTTATTCTCAGGAGGCCATTAAATCTCTTTTTTAATGTGCATTTGCCTTTACATAAACACTTGTGAGAAATTGTTTCTTGAATTATATTTTCTTCTAAGTCTGAACCTTTGCTTTCTCATAGTTTTCTTTAGCATTTATCCACTTTTGTTTGTTTTGGTTTTTATTTTGTCTTTGATTGGGTGGGGCAATTCTTGCCTATTTTATAGGCCTGGAATCTTGACTCTTTTGTAGTGAATCAGCCTGTTTTTGGTCTATGTTTCCACACCATTCACAGTAGCTATTTCTACAAAAACTCATTCAATAGAGGAAAACTATGATAATATTTCTTGTGCCTCTCTGAAATGAATGCACTACTCAGAATATTTACATTTTTGTTCCCATCAGTATAGCTGCTGTAATGTTTGTGGGAAGCTGGTGTAGTTGGGGTTGAGATGGGGCTAGGTAGAGGTTAGAAGGAGCTAAAACTTAAATAACCATTTGTCCTATACTTTGTCCATTTTATCTCACTTCCCAGGATGTTTAATGTTTACCCAAGGTCTTCTTCCCAGTGGGAACACATTTTCTAATTGTTAACACAGAGGAAAAGCCTCCTCGTTTTCACAGAATCCCTATATAAGCTACTGTGGCCCTGTCTTTAATTGTACCCAGTGCGATAGGTGGAAATATATCTATATATATCTGTATATATATAGATATGTAGAGATAGATATTGTCATATTTCATTTTGGGGGCTGGTTTTGCAATTTTCTCCTCTTTTGAAGGGGCATTGTCTGGCCTCTGTATGTGCCCCCAAAAGCTAGGTCTCTAAAAATCTTGACTTCGATATTACTCATGGTCTGTTAGAAGTTGTGGAGATATGAGTAAGAAGACAGGTGTGACTTCTCTTATGTGTACAATAGGATTACAATAATAGGTAACTTTTACCAGTTTGGGCCATGGTCCCCACTCAAAGCTAATCACTTGACATCCATTTGAGCATTTAGCACTAATGAAAGCTTCATAAGGTGAATTTTTGAATTATTTTACAGAGGAGACAGTGAGACTTAAATTAGGTAACTAATGGTCACAAGAAGTGGAGATACCATTTACACCCAGGTTTCTTCAAGTATAAAGGCCCTATTTTAACCACTCTGCCTTTCTGTTTCCTTCTAGAGTTCTGGTGGTACATGAGTCCTATAACATATGGTGATAGTGTTAAATGTGAATCAGGATGTGATTTTATTCAAGTCTTCACACTATGACTTATTACCTGTGTGATATTAGAGAAACATCTCTGAGTCTTGGGTAATCCTTTTGCAAAATGAAGTTCCTGCTGAAGTTTATCATGTTTCTTTGAAACTGAGATTTACTTGTTTACTCACTTCACATTTATTCAATAAAATTGTTGGATTCCCTTCATGCACCAGACACCTTTGTAGATAAGGAAAAATTGAACTAGAAAGACAGGGGAACCACTCTATAATTCCAATGGAGGGTGATTTATAAACAAAACAGCAAATAAAATTTAAATGTAAGGAATATGAAGAATGTTTTAAGAAAAAGGAGATGGTTTGAAGAAGTGATATTGGAACAGAAATTGAGTAAAGGGAGACAGGGAGCCATGCTAAGGTCTATGGAAAAAGCTCTCCGGGTTAAGTAAAAATACATTTAGAGCCCATGACCTGGGAAAGATTTTAGATTTTCCAGAAACAATATGTTGAGTTGAGACCATGGATGTAGAAATGGTTTGCAAATTATTCCCTTAGTAAATCTTATTTGTATCTTTTGCATTATACTCGGTTTTATACCAAACAATTGGAAAATTTTTTATCTCTCCTGCAAGTTAATAAGTCAGTGACCTAGTATGCTAGGAATTGATATGTTTTTTAGAGTTTGTGTTAGATATCTTCTTTATATATTTTTTATTTAAAAAAAAATTTAATGTTTATTTTTGAGAGACAGAGATAGAGCATGTGCAAACATGTGGGAGAGGGACCAAGAGAGAGGGAGACACAGAATCCAAAGCAGTTTCCAGACTCTAAGCTCTCAGCACAGAGCCAGATGTGGGGCTCGAACCCACAAACTGTGAGATCATAATGTGAGCTGAAGTTGGATGCTTCACCTACTAAGCCACCCAGGCACCCCTTGCTTATATTTTAAACCCTAGTTTTGTGGAAAATATCTCCTATTTCCCACACCACATTTATTCTGGTCACCATCTGTATGGGTATCAATAGGAAAGTAGCCATTTTGAATTCTAAGAACCTATAGCCTGATCAGATGTTTTCCTGACCCAAACTGTTACCCCTTCCAATCAACATACATGTCACTGAATAAAAGTGGAGCTGGATTCTTTTTCTCCAATTGCTGAAGGATAAAAGACAAAGTTATGGAATTCTTTCCTGTTCCTTCCTACCATGTGGGAATTGTGCATAAAATAGGAATGGAATAAATATATATATATAGACAGGGGGCCATACACAAGTGATAAAGTACTGCTCCTGTGTTTTCAATCACTGATTCAATGCATTTTTGAAGTCTTCCTATCCCTGAATTACGCAAGACACACTGTTAATATCATTGATTCATCCCTTTTGGCTAAGGTAGTTTCAGTTAACTTTATTGTAACCGAAATTGTACTACTAGCATTTCCCCATGTACTATTTAATTGAATTCTAAAATAGGCTTATATAAAAAGGCATTATTGTCCTAACTTTAAAATGAAAACCCAGATGGGGTGCCTGGGCGGCCCGACTTCAGCTCAGGTCATGATCTCATGGTTCGTGAATTTGGGCCCGCATCAGGCTCTGTGCTGATGGCTCAGAGCCTGGAGCCTACTTTGATTCTGTGTCTCCCTCTCTCTCTGCCCCTCCCCCACTCACGCTCTGTCTCTCTCTGCCTCTTAAAACTAAAGGAAAATTTAAATGAAAAGCCAGAAACTCAGGACATGTAAGTAACTTATATGAAATCCTAGAACTAGTAAATTGAGTATCTTCCTTCAATTCTGAAGCATAGAAAATTATGTAGAAGAAAGTGATGACACCTACAGTGTATGGGGTTTGTATTAATCTTTTTCTGTTTTTACTTTTTATACCAAGTTAATGGATAGCACAGGGATTTAATTCAGATGCCACTGACGTACAGAGTTATGGTTGGGCATGTTAAACTGCAGGCAGTGAACGAGGAAAGGTATGGAGGAATGAGGCAAATGAGGACATATGCACTATCCATTTTTGGCTCCTTACCTTGTATTTGACAATTATGGGTTTGGATGGTTTTCAAAGTCAGTAGTTTTAAAGTTGAGCATCTTAGGGGTACCTGGGTGGTTCAGATGGTTAAGTATCTGACTCTTGATTTCAGCTAAGGTCATGATCTCAGGGTCATGAGATTGAACCCTACATGGGGCTTAGTAGTGAACAAGGATCCTGCTTGAGATTCTCCTTCCCTCTCTCTCTGCCCCTGTCCCACTTACACATATGCACAGATGTTCTTTCTCTCTCCCAAGGGGGAAAAAATCCTGCAAAAAGTTGGTTTTGGAAAAAGATACCAACACCCCTACATGTAGGGTAGAGGGGTAGAACGACTGCATTAGAGACTTTGAGTCTTTTTTTGTAAGTTCCCAGACTTCATCTGGCTTCTAGACCAATTTTAGATTCTATGGCCCATTACTTGTACCAATGTATTACCTGTGAATTGACCTCTATTGAGGTCAATAATAAATTTTATATAATAAAAAATTTTACTCATTTAACAAAATGAAAAAAAAATCACCCTCCCCGTCTCTCCCAAATCTACCCATTTTCCCAAGTATTGCATCCCACTTCAAACTAATCAGAAACTTTGCTTCCTTGGTTATACCTCAGTCTTGCAGGTATCTTTAAATTCTCTTTTAAAAAATTAATAATGAAACCTCCCTGGGTATCATATTTCAATCAGCCCCTTCCTTGTTTTTCAGTCCCCTTCCTAGTGAAAATACTTGAATGGTCCCCATTAATACTTGTGGTCCCCATTAATCATTTCGTATTAGTATTTATCATCTCATTATTCCAACCTGTGGTCACAAATAATAGTTCTATTGTGGAATTCCAGTTGGCATAATCATTATCTTAAACTCTGGATAGAATTTAACATACCTGAATATGTTCTCTTTCTTGAAATCCCTAGGGTCTTTCCCAACTTTATTTCCCACTCATTCTTTTTTAAAGGAATTTATTATTGGTGTGCTCATGTTTGTTTATTATTATTATTATTATTATTATTATTATTATTATTAATTCTAACTCCTTATTTTTTTTCTTTACTCTTTACACTCATTGGAATCACCTGTTCCACCTTGGCTTCTGTGGCTATTTGTATTCTGATGGTTCCATATTCTGTTTCAATCTAAACTTATATCAGGTTGCCTGAATATCTCAGTTAAGCATCCAACTCTTGTTTTCAGCTCAGGTCATGATCTCATGGTTTTGTGGGTTTCCAGCCCCATGTTGGCCTCTGAGCACTGACTGTGTGGAGCTGGCTGGGAATTCTCTATCTCCCTTTCCCTCTGCCCCTCCTCCACTCACATTCTCTTTGTCTCTTTCAAAATTAAAAAAAAAATAAACATAGAAATACTCAAATATCTCCATTTTGATCTGTGATACCACAGATGAAATTACTATTCTTCCCCCACAGTGAATGTCAATGTCATCAACAGAGGTGTGTAAGTTAGAAAATGAGAGGTCATCCTTGACTTCTCCTTCCCATTCATTTTGTACATCCAAGAAAACCCAAGGTCCCAACTTTGTGAGTATCTTCCTTTCTTCTCCTTTCCCACTCAAGTGACATCTGGGCACCATCCGAGTCTCGTCCTCAGAAATTAATCACTATTCCCTAGCTTCTAGAAGATTTGCTTGATGCCACCTCCCATGTGATCTCTCTAGCAATTGCACTCAGTTAAGGGGTGCAATCTCATCCGATGTTAAATTAATCCCCAGGCACACCCCATATTTTATGTCTGGTCAATATGTGATACAAAGGCACAACATTCTTGCTTCAACCTTGAAATTTCTCTGATAAGCCATTTTCAACTTCAGAATTCCCTTTGAGACTAGTTGAAACACCTATTTTAGCAGGATTGTAGTTCATTTCCTCCCTTTTCTCAAGGCTGCTTCCCTCAACCAAGTTCTCCAATAAGACACTTGGAATATTATTCTCTTTATCATAATTGGTTTTGTCATGAAACTAATCAGTCACTTTACATGTTTACCCCACTCTGCTCTCTTGCTTATTTCTCTTATTCTACTCTTGGTCTTCTAGTACATTTTCCACATGGTAGCTAAAGCAATCATACTAATATCCAACATGATCCTTTAAAATCCCTGCTAAAGACAATGCAGTAGATTCTAATTGCAGGAGAAATTTTAATGTCTTTATATTATTTTTTAAAAAGTGAAATGAAGTATTATACCTGTCTTATAAATTATTGTGTTTCAAATGCCTAACATATAGTAGGTCTTAATATTTTTAATATAAATAATTGATCACCTACCCTGTGCTTAAATATCTTGATCCACAATTAATGAAAAGAAATAGACTAGAAAATTTCATCCTTATTTCCACTCTGCCTTCAATTAACTGTATGATCTTAAGCTACTCTGGATGAATTTGTACCCAATAGAATTAGATTGCTCAACTAGATGATTTTCAAGGAATCTACAAATATAATATGTGATACTCTGTGTACCAAATTAGGGCTCACCATTGAGCAAATAAAGAACATAGTGAAAACTTAAGTTTATCAATAAATAAAATTCACGAAAATCTGAGATAATTAGTGCCCTTAAAGTATAAGCTTTGAGTATTAACATTTTTTTTAATAACTTATTGCCACATTAGGTAACATCCAATGTATACAGTATAGCCTTGGCTTTTGGAGTAGATTCCCTTGATTCATCACTAACATACAACACCCAATACTCATCCCAATAAATGCCTTCTTCAATGCCCATCTCTCATTTTCTCCACCCCCCGATTCCTGATGCCCTTAAACTCTCAATTCTCTGTATTTAAGAGTCTCTTATGGTTTGCCTCCATCTCTGTTTTTAACTGCTATTTCCTTCCCTTCCCCTATGGTCTTCTGTTAAGTTTCTCAAATTCCACATATGAGTGAAAACATATGATATCTGTCTTTTTCTGACTGACTTACTTCACTTAGCATAACACCTTCCAGTTCCATCCATGTTGTTGCAAATGGCAAGATTTCATTCTTTTTCATTGCTGAGTAGTATTGCATTGTGTGTGTGTGGGGGGGGGGGGGTGTGTGTTTACACACACACACCACATCATCTTTATCCATTCATCATATGATGGATATTTGGGCTTTTTCCATAATTTGACTATTTTTGATAGTGTTTCTGTAAACATTGGGGTCCATGTGCCCCTATGAATCAGCACTCCTATATCCTTTGGATAAATTCCTAGTTAGTGCTATTTCTGGGTCATAGGATATCCTATTTTTAATTTTTTGAGGAACCTCCATACTATTTTCCAGAGAGGCTGCGCCAGTTTGCATTCCAACCAACAGTGCAAGAGGGTTCCTGTTTCTCCACATCCTCACCTGCATCTGTTGTTGCCTGAGTTGTTAATTTGACCCACTCTGACTGGTGTGAGGTGGTATCTCAGTGTAGTTTTTACTTGTATTTCCATGATGCGTGATTTTGAACATTTTTTCATGTGTCTGTTAATGATCTGAATGTTTTCTTCGGAAAGTGTCTATTCATGTCTTCTGCCCATTTCTTCAGGTTATTTGTTTTTGGGGTGTTGCGTTTGGTAAGTTCTTTCTTTATAGATTTTGGATACTAATCCTTTATCTAATATGTCATTGACAAACATCTTCTCCCATTCCATTGGTTGCCTATTAGTTTGTTGATTGTTTTATTTGCTTTGCAGAAGCTTTTTATCTTGATGAGGTCCCAATAGTTCACTTTTGCTTTTATTTCCCTTGCGTTTGGAGACATGTCAAGTAAGAAGTTGCTGCGGCTGCTGCCTGCTTTCTCCTCTGGGATTTTGATGGTTTCCTGTATCACATTTAGGTCTTTAATCCATTTTGAATTTATTTTTGTGTATGATGTAAGAATTCCTCTCCATGTTGCTGTCCAGTTCTCCCAGACCATTTGGTACAGAGACTGTCTTTTTTCCATTGGATACTCTTTCCTGCTTTGTTGAATATTAGTTGGCCATACATTTGTGGGTCCATTTCTGGGTTCTCTAATTTTATTCCATTGGTCTATGTGTCTGTTTTTGTGCCAATACCATACTGTCTTGATGATTAGAGCCTTATAGGATGTGCTAAAGTCTGAGATTCTGATGCCTCCAGCTTTGGTTTTCTTTTTCAGCATTACTTTGGCTATTTGGGGTTTTTTGTGGTTCCATACAGCTTTTAGTATTGTTTGTTCTAGCTCTGAGAGGAATGCTTTACTATTTTTAACTGGGATTGAATTGAATGTGTAGATTGCTTTGGGTAGTATCAACATTTTAACAATATTTGTTCTTCCAATCCATGAGCATGGAATGTTTTTTTTTTTTCATTTCTTTGTGTCTTCTGCAATTTCTTTCATAAGTTTTTTAAATGTTTTTCAAAAATGAGAAAATGCTCCCCTACTTCTTTCCCCATCACTCCTTATGTATTGAATTGGACGTCTAGAATACATGTGCCAGTTATGTGATTCTAGAAAAATGGTTAATTGTTTCCTGATAAAGTAAAGGTTAGTTTGTAAGCCTCAAGATAAATTTTGTTTTCTGTAGTGTCACAGTGGTCAAGCCACATATTATTATGTTGAAACAATCTTTCTCACAAATTCAATCAAAATGTAAATTCTCACACATTTTGAGGAAATGTGTCAATTTTGTGCTTTAAAAAAGGCACATAATTTCACAAAACAACAAACTCGGAAAAGTTCGAGCACCATCTGTTATGCAATAAACGTTGCATGACTTAAATATTTTGCCATTTGAAATAAAAATTAAAAATCTCTTCTTAGTATCCTGAACTTCAGTATCCTAGAGAGTAGCCTACTACAGTCAAAACAATTCTTCTTTTATAATTTAGTAATCTTTGACACATTAAAAAATATCAGGTAATACTTCATTTTTAAGCTTAGTAATACATTTCTTTTGACACGAAAAATAGCAGTGGAATTCCTGAGAGTGACATATTACTTCTGGGTACCTTGACTCAAAGGAGCCAAATGCATTAAAGCTACTATGATGAATAGTTTAAGAATTATTAATGATCAAAATAAATGCTCATCGCCATGCTGTGACACATGTTAGTCTCCGTACACAGTAGTAACTAAATGTTGATTGCTGCTGTGAGAAATAAATGAAATCATAGCAGCTGGAGGTGTTACTCCTAATCATAAATGTGATCTTTCTTGTTTGCTTTTTATACAGGAGTTGAATGCCAAAGGGGGAAATGATGGTAGAGAAAAAGTGACATTCACCATTTCTCCATTTCACTTTGAGTCTTTACCTCTGTACAAAATGTGAACAAGATATGCAGAATATTTAAGAGGATTTCATGAATGTTAATCCCTTGGTTTTTATAACTATCTTTAGTTGCATAATATATTAAGCATTTTGAGAAGCTGGTTGAAGTGTTCTATAATTTGTCTTTGTTTAAAAAATAATAATAACAGTCTGAAAAATTCAGCTTTGTCATCACCAAACAAGACAAAGAAGGATGGGTTTGAGTTGACAGGTAAAAATTTAATAACCGACCTGGTTACTCTAAAGAGGCATTTCTCAGAGTGCCTGGCTGGCTCAGTCAGTAGAGCATGTGGCTCTTGATTTCAGGGGTCATAAATTTGAACCCCATATTGGATGTAGAACTACTTTAAAAAAAAAAGCAACTGCTCTGTCCCTGTATTCCACCCTATTCATTTAGGCCACTCTGCTCCATTAGAGAGGACAGAGTCATGACTTCAAAATAAAACTGAGGTTGCTGGCCCTTTGCAAAGCCTTCTACTGTAGCTTTAGCAAATATAGCTGCTTTTGGAAAAGTATCACCTCTGTAAATAGCAACCTTTCATCTCTCTGAGACCTGAGCTTTGTCAAGACTAATCAGAGAATGGAAAGAGAGGAGGTTTACTGCTTAAAAGGCATATTAATCCTTAGCCTCAGCAGAAATGTTTCTCTTATTTAAGTGATGCATCACTAGAAAGTATGTATTGAAGTGCCTGGTTGGCTCAGTCGGTTAAGCACTCGACTCTTGGTTTTGGCTTAGGTTACGATCTCACGATTTTGTGACCTCAAGCCCCACATGTAGCTCTGCACTGACATTGCAGAGCCTGCTTGGAATTCTCAGTCTCATTCTCTCTCTGTCCCTCCCCCACTCATGCTCTCTCAAGATAAATAAACTTAAAAAATAGAAAAGAAATACATATAAAAGTGAGCCATTGGTCTTTTGCCCAGCCCCTCCTGGTAAATGGTCTAGACCATTTAATTCTAGACTGAGTCTAATTCTAGACTTAGAATTCTATCAATGTCTCAGAGGCTCTAACCTGGAATTAAAGAAAGGAGATGATTGTGTGTGTGTGTGATATAAAGGGAAAGGTGATTCTTATGGCATAAGGCTCACAGAAGCTCTATGTTTATTTAAATATTGAAGAAATGTAAGTTCATGAGCCGTCCTCCTGTGGACAGGTATTCATCTGGAAGTTTTGAACATTTGAAGTTGAATATCCAGGAGTCTTTAGAACACATAAGAAGGCTTTGGCTATCAAAAATCTATTCTTTTTTTTCTTTTTTTAATATTTGTTTATTTTTGAGAGAGAGCAAGTGGGGAAGGAAAGGGGGAGACACAGAATCTGAAGTAGGCTCCAGGCTCTGACTGCCAGCACAGGGCCCAACATGGGGCTCAAACCCATAAGTAGTGAGATCATGACCTGAGTCAAAGTCAGATGCTTAACCAACTAAGCTACCCCGGAGCCCCTCAAACTTTTTTTTTTTAAGTGTTGATTTAATCTTAAGACAAAGAGAGACAGAGTGTGAGCTGGGAGGGGCAGAGAGAGAGGGAGACACAGAGTCCGAAGCGGGCTCCAGGCTCTGAGATGCCAGCACCGATGCAGGGCTCAAACTCATGAATCATGAGACCATGACCTGAGCCCAAGTCAAATGCTTAACTGAGTGAGCCACCAAGGTGCTCCTCAAACCTCTATTTTTTATGCAAGATAAAAGAGCAGGTGGTAGATTGATTAAAAAAAAAAAATCTCCAAATGGTAAGAAAGATAGAATGAATAAAAGAAGAAAGGAAAATCATACTTCTGAAAATATATATAGGGAATTGAAATCTGAAATCATACTGTTTCCATAACTGACCAGTTGTCTACTACCATGGACCAAATATGATGTCGCTATTACTTTTGAATTGTTTCAGAGCTATCAAAATGTATCTACTCCTTCTCCTACAATTTGTGAAAATAGAAATCTTGGACATTATGACAGATTGACAGACATTCTGGATCATGCTGGCTTTAGCTCCCTCTGACCTTACTGAGACAGCTTTGGCATCTCAGCTTATCTGGCCCACAGGTCTTAACAAGTCAGTTTCTTGACCCTTGGATAAGAGAAGGTCTCTTGAATATAAATAATTGGGAAATATTTTCAATAATCTCCAAAGGGATTGCTTTCCAGTCTTTGCTTGGACTGAGTTGTAGAATATCTCCTCTCTAACTTAACCAATTTAACTGGTGTCTCAGTAATGACAATCTTTGAGAGACCCCTTCATTTCATACTTGTAGCACTTAACCCTAACTCCAACTTCTGTGATCTCATTTTGTTCTTATGATTCAGAACACTTTCCTTCTCCTAGATCTCCATCAACCCATGATGGTTAGATCTAACGCTGAAAACTTAAACCAACTACCATTGCTGTGAATTACATTCCTATCACCCCATAAAGGAACATTTTGAATGCACCAAATTGGTTTATTAAATATTTACTGATCTCTTCTCTTGGCTCTTGCTCAGCTCATATTTTCCTACCTTATCTCTGCTTACGCATTTGGGAATCTGCCTCCCACTTTGTCTTCTCTTAAATGACAGACATTTTTCCACCTCCTTCCTTTGCCCCATTCAACTCTCAATACTCTTGAACCCTCAAAATTTCCTCAAGCCCAAGAGGCTTGTGTAGATACCCACAGCTTCCCTGAAACTCTTTCCATAGAAAGTGTTCTCTAAATGACCAAATCTTCTAACATTCCGGTGTATGTTTCCTACTTTCCCCTAGATCCACTGATCATTAATGATAAAGTCTGTATTACATATCAGTGTTACTAAACTATCTGTAGTTATAGTATGAAAATAAGCATTGTTTATTTTCTTAAAATACAACTCCAACAAGATTGAATATGTCTGTTCAAATAGGTATATCTCCATTGACATAAAGTCAGCATTTATATTTTTAAATATAATTTATTGTCAAACTGGCTTCCATACAACACCCAGTGCTCATCGCAACAAGTGCCCTCCTCAATGCCCATCACCCACTTTCCCCTCTCACCCACCCCCTATCAACCCTCAGTTTGTTCTCTTTATCTAAGGGTCTCTTATGGTTTGCTTCCCTCCCTCTGTTTGTAACTACTTTTTTTCCCCTTCCCTTCCCCCATGGTCTTCTATTAAGTTTCTCAAGATCCACATATGAGGGAAAACATTATATCTGTCTTTCTCTAACTGAGAAAGTCACCATTTAAAAGTCTAGTTATCAACAAGTAGCAGTTGATACTTATTCACCACTTATTCACCACTTTGACTGTCATTAGAATTGGGGACATTTTAATGAGTAAATACCAATTCCCAGACCACACCATGTATGCTCTGGCTAAATTTTATGCTAAATGCTTAAAATATGTTCAGATGATTCTATTTACACAATCATTACTTGTAACCGAGATAAAGAAACAAAGTGAGCTATCTAACTGCTGTGTGAGAGGCAGGCATTGCAAGCAGCTGCTTTCTACAGAAGCCTTACCACCGGCCAGTTGCACATGTCCTTTTCTTGCTTTGAAACTGGAGCTCAGGAAGACTATATAACTTTAGCAAAATTATGGACTTGCCAGTAAAAGAATGAGAATTTGAACATAATCACTCTGGATTTTTGACACTGAGTACTTTTGAAATTTATGATATTCTGTTTTGTTGAGAGCATTTCAAATATCAGAGGACATTTGATGATTCCTAATATGAAATGAGTCTGTTTTTTCCCATTTAATAAAATCTTCATTAGTTTGTTCATTTTTAATCAAATGTATGTCATATTTTCCCCATAAACTAGGAAATAGGTAGTGGAGATGTTCTTAGAAGCTCAACATCCTACAAACATTTTACTAATATGTGACTTATAATTCTGATTACAATAGCTGGTATTAGGCTTGCCTTCACATCCTAAACTACTCTAGAACTTGGGCCAAGATCATAAATCAAGGGTTTTAAGGCATCAGGAAATAGAGTGGGATGGTGATCCAAACAAAACAAAACAAAAAAAGAAAAAAACAACCTTGGTGAGTTCCATATTCAAACCAGGTTTTTGCCCAGAGAAATTGCCGAGATATGTAAGAAGTTAGAGTCCTGCCAAAGCTAAAGCTTCACAGCATGGGAAAAAAACAAGAGAATTCAGAGCTGTTAAGATAAATATAGTTAGCAAGGCTAGTATAAAACAGTTTTCATGGGGTTACTTCTAGGTGGCATATGGGCAGGATGAGATTGCACAAGGTCTAGCAAAAAGTAAGGAGGAGTGGAGAGCTGAACAAAGATTTCAGACATTGCAGAGACTGTGTGGGAATATGTTGGAATTTTAAACTAACTAAAGTAAAAATAATGAGAAGAATAACATTAGAATTCAGTTGAGATCCTTGAATGGCATCATCCTAGGAATAAGTCCCATAACCAGTTAGTAGAGGCTGTGTCTTAGTAGAAAGGAGAAAATGAATATAGTCTTTCCTAACAAAGCCTTGACAAAATCAAAATGATCTGCTAGTTTAACTTTGCCTTAAAAAAATTCACGCACACATAAATATACACACACAGATTTTATTTTATTTTTTTTTTTAATTTTTTTTTTCAACGTTTATTTATTTTTGGGACAGAGAGAGACAGAGCATGAACAGGGGAGGGGCAGAGAGAGAGGGAGACACAGAATCGGAAACAGTCTCCAGGCTCTGAGCCATCAGCCCAGAGCCCGACGCGGGGCTCGAACTCACAGACCGCGAGATCGTGACCTGGCTGAAGTCGGACGCTTAACCGACTGCGCCACCCAGGCGCCCCCCCATACACACACAGATTTTAGATATTTATTCAGTATGTGTGTATATATACTATATAAGAAAATGTTTAAGGTATCCTACACTATCTTATTTCACAAAAAAAGACAGAAATGGGAAAATATAATCCATAATAAGGAATAGCTACAGATAGATCTATGACCCAGACATTGGAATTAGCATACATATATTTAAAAATGTTAAATTTAGGGGTGCCTGGGCGGCTCAGTTGGTTCAGTGTCTGACTGTTGATCTCAGTTCAGGTCATGATCTCATGGTTTGTGGTTTCAAGCACCGCATCAGGCTACTCGGTGTCAGTGAGAACCTGCTTGGGATTCTTCCTACCCCCACCCAGTCTCTGTCCCTTCCCCACTCACATACACTCTCTATCTCAGAATAAATGAATAAACTTAAAACAAATTTTAATAAAAATGTGAGATTTAGAGAAAGGTATAACTAGATGAATGTAAACTTAGAATTAAATGGGAATTTTAAAATTAAAAAGAAAGTAAATCCATTCAATGCACATAAAAGATTGTACCCAGCGAAAGTCAAGATGGGGTTGGAGTAGAAGGCAGTATTATGCTAAGCAAAGTAAGTCACAGAAAGATAAATGCCATAGGATTTCACTCATAAGTGGAACCTAAGAAACAAAACATATGAACATAGGGGGAAGAAAAAAAAAAAAAGAGAGAGAGAGGCAAACCATAAAAGACTGATGGTTACCAGAGGGGAGGTGGATGGAGGGCTAGGTGAAATAGATGAAGGGGATTAAGGAGGACACTTGTCATGAGCACTGGCTGTTGTATGGAAGTGATGAATCACTAAAGTCTACTCCTCAAACTAATACTACACTATATGTTAACTAAAGTGTAAATAAAAACTTGAAACATAAAAAAAAAATGATGAGAGAAAACCTTCAAACCTTCATCTGTACATAGAATTGTAGTCCCAAAAGCAGAAGAGAGAGAGTGAAACACACAGAAAAAAACCTATCAATGGTGGCTCAGTCACTTAAGCGTCTGATGGCTCAGGTCATGATCTCACAGCTTGTGGGTTCGAGCCCCGTGTCAGGCTCTGTGCTGACGGCTCAGAGCCTGGAGCCTGCTTCAGATTCTGTGTCTGCCCCTCTGTCTCTGCCCCTCCCCTGCTGGCGCTCTGTCTCTGTCTCAAAAAAAAATAAATGTTAAAAATTTTTTTTAAGATCTGTCAAGAGACAATGACTAAGAATATTACATATTTGATGAAAGACATTAACCCAGATTCGAAAATCTTAGAATAAATAAAAGGAAAACCTAGCACATCACAAACTGCTGAAAGTGAAGTTTTTTGTTTTTTTTTTTTTTTTTTAAATTTTTTTTTTCAATGTTTATTTATTTTTGGGACAGAGAGAGACAGAGCATGAACGGGGGAGGGGCAGAGAGAGAGGGAGACACAGAATCGGAAACAGGCTCCAGGCTCTGAGCCATCAGCCCAGAGCCCGACGCGGGGCTCGAACTCACGGACCGCGAGATCGTGACCTGGCTGAAGTCGGACGCTTAACCGACTGCGCCACCCAGGCGCCCCTGAAAGTGAAGTTTTAAAAAGACATGCACTTGGGGCGCCTGGGTGGCGCAGTCGGTTAGGCGTCCGACTTAGGCCAGGTCACGATCTCGCGGTCCGTGAGTTCGAGCCCGCGTCAGGCTCTGGGCTGATGGCTCGGAGCCTGGAGCCTGTTTCCGATTCTGTGTCTCCCTCTCTCTCTGCCCCTCCCCCGTTCATGCTCTGTCACTCTCTGTCCCAAAAATAAAAAAAATAAAATAAAATAAAAAGACATGCACTTAAATTGGTTTATCAGGAGGGTGTAAAAAGCCAAAAGGTGTACCCATCCAACAATGTTTTCAAAATAAATAAAAATTTGCATAATTTAAGAGGAATCAAAAACAGTTGATTGTGGGGTAAGGGGAGAAGGGATGAATAGGCAGAGCACAGGATATTTAGGGCAGTAAAAATACTGGTATTTCGATGATGGATACATGTCACTAGACATTTGTCTAAACCTAAAATGTCCAACATCAAGATTGAATCTCATGTAAACTATGGATTTAAATGATTATGATGTGTCAAAGTTTCATCAGTTGTAACTTATGTGCCATTCTGGTGAGGTATGTTGACAACAGGAATATTAAGCTTTTGTGGGGGCAGGGAGCAATGGGAAATCTACCTCCCTTTTAAGTTTTCTACGACCTTGAGACTTCTGTAAAGTCTACAACAGCAACAGAAAGGACAAATGATAAAGAAATGCAGAATGGTGATTACCTCTGATGGCTGATTTCTAGAGTCAACTTAATAAAACTAATTAAAAGAGGAATAAGTAGGTCTGGAACTTTCAGTGTTCACGTCAAGGTAAAAAACAAAACTGATAAACGGGTCAATGGAACAAAGAGTCTAGAACTAAAAAACTTGGAGAGAATATAAGAGAAAATCAAAATGGTGATAGGTTTGGTATTAAGTTTTAAAAATTTATCAAAAGCCTGGTTGACCAAAAAAGCAAACAAAGAAACTTTCTTTAAGCAGGGTTGCCAGGGCAAAGATTTGCTGGTAGAGGAGTCTTATATGACCAGGCCCTGACTGGAAGCTACCTGAAAAGGTGATAACCTTGACAAACTCAGATCCTGCAGGTGCTAACCCCGGGAGCTCCAACAGTACTCCTTGAAGATTGTATGGAAAATTGTTCCTTTAATAAAGCTCTAAGCAGCAAATAAACAGGCAGAAATTCAACCAACAGTGTTAAGACTCTTATCTGTCAGGTGTCTTTTATTATCATTTATGAGTAGATCCTTACCTTTATTAGGTTTTGCTTTATGACCTGTATATGTTTAGATGTGTCCCTGAATTCTTTATGGATATTGAGTTGGCCCTATTAATATCCCTCCCACAAAAGTAAAAATAAAAGACAAAATGCCTCACTGATTCTGTATCAGGCAGTATAGCTCTGTTTTGATGCTAGATAAATAAAGATAGGAAAAATACAACTCTTTTCTATTTGTATATGCAGTCTCAGATTTGCCTCTGAGAATAAGGGGATGAAATGCAAGTAAGTTGTGATTTGTTACTAACATCTGGGTCATGGATACTTTACTGGTAGCCTGTCTGAGGACATTGAAGGAGACCTTCTCAATATTTCTGTAGTGCCTGACTGTCACATGCACAGAGTAGTTCTTTTTGGAAGATTCCTCTTTGTAGGAGGATAAAGCATAAATATATCAATTAGATATTACAATTGATATTAGATTGATCAATTAGATATTACAATAATTGGATATTATCAATTAGATATTACAAGAGAAACTTACCACACTTGTAGAATAATACTAAATAGAGCTCAAGATAATTCATGTTTGATATTTGTTGAACTGAATGAATCTTTGGGAGGCATTAAAATAAATAGAATGCTAGTTCTTGAGGTACCAACCTTCCACATTTACAAGAAACACAAATTCATAAGAGATGCTAAGTGAATTTGGAAGAAGCCTGGAAAAACATGGAGAAAATAAATGCATGCATGTTGTGGGAAGAGAGGAGATAAAAGTTGCTTTTTTCAGCCAAATATTTACCATTCTATAAATTACTATTTAGTAATTCTGCATTTGATAAGTGAGCATCTCAGACTGAGGTGACCAAGGGTGAATGTGGGGGGGGGGTGGGTGACAGACTCATAATTTCAGAACTCAAAACTAGTGCAATGGGCACCTCTTTTGAACTCACAACCACAATTTTTGACAAGTTGAAGAGTTTTGAAAATATTCTGCCAGCATTAATGATCACGACATCTCCCTGGGCAGCCAGGAAGCTATTTGTTTTAATCTCTCCACTTAAAATTATGGCTTTTACCTTCAGTTTACTATACTGGCCCTCTCCATGGCTTCACACATTTTGTTAGCTCTTTTTATAAATGGTTTATTTTAAACAAATCAAACCACCAATCAAACAAGAAGACCAACTCCTATTTTAGTTTTTGCTGACTGCTAAGGGCCAAGGCCAGTAATTCAGTATGTTTTGCTCTACTACCCATTTAAAACATCCAAGTAACCTTGGCTGGTAAATCTTCTGTTTACTCTTCTGCAGGCTTTTAAAATTTCTTCATCAAAATTTTCTGCCTAACTTCTCCCCCAAAGAATAGGATTCTGCAGTCCTATCTTGATTTAAGGAACCACAGAATTATTAATCCTTTACATGGTCTCCAAAAAGAGTCTAATACTTGTGCTTCTAATTCTCCTATTCAGATAGGCAAAGCCATTCTGAGAAGATGAGGACTCTGCCATCTACTGTTCTCCTTGTGTCCTTTCCAAGGGCATTCAAAGAGAGTTTGGACTCTGAAAGTAGAGAAAGAAGGCAAGAAGGCACTTTGGTGCAGATTTGTATTTCCTACTTTTGCTAGAGAAAAGCTTGGATATGTGTGAGTAGGACAGAGGAACCTAGCTTGGTGAGCCTAAAGCTTGTGTGATTTGGGTACCCCTATTTTAAGCATTATAAATACAAACTTAGGAGCACAAGTTTCAGCTTCATTAGTTCCTGGTAAGACTGTTTTGTCCACTAGTGCAGTTATGCAAAGCTATAAACCCTCAGGGCCTTGTGAATGAAACTGACAGAGCATTTAGACTTCAAGAGAGGAGATTGTGAGCATTTGGGGAAGAAATGGTGTAGGAAGGGATTCATGTAGGAGGTGAGACATGGTTCAGTTCACACACCCTACCTGGACCTAGCCTGATGCTCTCCCTTCTTCACATCATTTCCTCTTGGGCCTATGGAGTCTTGAAATTGGTAGTTCAATTTGAGCCATGATGTTCTATGCTGTTGAAATTCATGTTCAAGTCAGACTATTTAGAAAAGATGTGAACATAAGTTATTTCTGGTTCTGCTTCCTTTCTACTTTAGTCCGTATGAGAAACTTCATCAACTTAATCTACCACAATGAAGACGCAGTCCTGCTTATTTTCCCAGCTTCTATGTATTCTTCTAAGGGCATCATTACAATAAATGTACTTTTTTCCTCCAAGTATTCCTGAGGCACCATAGGTGAAAAACAATCTCCTTTCACTCAAATGGAGTCATAGCGTTAGTTCATTCCAATGACACCTACAACCATTAGATTCTATTCACTAGTTCCATTTATTCATAACTTTGAAGACGGCTTCCAAATTATCCTGATAAATAATTTCTACATGATACCAGGGAACTCTTCGTTCTGGGCATTCAGAAGTAAACTTGACTTTAAGTATTAGAAAAATCTCTGTAAGGACAAAATATAATCTGAAGACCCCCTAATTTACTAAATTGTTATATTTAAGCACTGATATAAGCACTATTTAATAGTGTGCTGGCTGCAGGGAAAGACCTGTAAACAAAGATGTGCATTACTGCTTAGAGAGTTTATATTTTGAAACAATGAGTATATATCTCAAAATATACATCTATACCTATATGTGTACATCTGTTTATACACATACACACACTGAGAAGCCAGGAAAAGCCAAAGGAGAAAATGGGAAGAATGACCTGGAAAAAAAGTCATTAGTAGATTATTACTTGGGATGTATTTAGAGATGTTTCTAAACAAATATGATTACAAAATACAGAACCCATTGGAAAGCACTTGTAAGACTCTTAAAACCTGCTTTTGGATAAAGAAATTTAACAAACTAGCTTTCACTTGGAAATTTTTTAAGTATTTCAATTTTTAAAAAATTGATTTAAAAAAATTTGATTTGAATCAAAACTATTTAAAAAATGGTGCCTGGATGCCTCAGTCAGTTCAGCCTCCAATTCTTGATTTCTGGTCAGGTGATGATCTCACTGTTCATGAGATTGAGCCCCACATCAGGCTCTGTGTGAACAGTGCAAAGACTGTCTGGGGTTCTCTTTCTCCCTCTCTCTCTACTGCTCCCCCATTTATGTGTGTGCACGCTCGCTCTCTCTCAAAATAGCATTTAAAGAATATTTTAAAAAATAAAACTTTGACCAACTTCTCCCACTCTTCCCTTGCCCCACCTCTGACAGCAGTGAATCTGTACTCTATTTCTATGAACTGTTATGTATATACATTTATACATATAGATAGATAGAGCTAAAGATATATATCTTATTTTACTTACACATATTTTTATTTATATACCTAAATGTTGGGTTTTTTGTACACTTCACACATTAGAGTGGTCATATGGTATTTGTCTTTCTATGACTTCTTTCCTTTAGCATAATGCTCTCAAAGACCATCCAAGAATTAATTGTTTTTTATGGCTGAATATATTCATATATATATATATATATATATATATATATATGTATATATATATATATATATATACATATATATATATACACACATATATATATATATATATACATATATATGTATATATATATATACACACACATATATATATGGCACAATTTTTAATCACTGAAGGACATTGAAGGTTGTTTCCATGTCTTGGCTATTGTAAAAAATGCTAAAATGAATATGGGACATTTATATATTTTTGAATTGATACTATTGCTTTCGTTAGATAAATACCCATAGTGAAATTGCTAGGTCATATGGTACTCCGCTTTTTAATTAAAATTTTTTTTTCTTAATGTTTATTTTTGAAAGAAACAGAGTGCAAGTGAGGGAGGGGCAGGGAGAGAGGGAGACACAGAATCTGAAGCAGGCTCCAGGCTCTGAGCAGCCAGCATAGAGCCTGATTTGGGGCTCGAACCCACAAACTGTGAGATCATGACATGAGCCAAAGTCGGACGCTCAACCGACTGAGCCACCCAGGCGCCCTGTTGTTTTTTAATCTTTTAAGGTAACTCCATACTGTTTTCCAGAGTGGCTGCACCAATTCACATTCTCCCCAGTAGTGAGTTTCTCTTTGCCACATCTCACTAACAAGCGTTAGTGTTTTTGATTATAGCCATTCTAACAAATGCGGTTTCAATTGCATTTTCCTGATGATGAATGACATAGAACATTTCTTTGTGTACCTGGTTGTCATCTGTATGTCCTCTTTCCCCTATATGTATTTTTTGAAAAAAGTGTTTATTCAGATATTCTGCTTATATTTTAACCAGATTGTTTATGTCTTTACTTTTTTTCTACTGAGTTGTATACTTTGGATATTAGCTCCTTATCAGATACATAATTTGCAAACGTTTTCTCCCATTCAGTAGGTTGACTTTTCATTTTGTTGATACTTTCTTTGGCTGTGAAAAATATTTTTAGTTGGATGTAAGTCCCACTGTTTTTGTTTTGTTTTATTCTTGTTTATTTGTAGTCAGATTCAAAAAATCACCAAGACCAATGTTAAACTTGTTCCCTATTTTTGTGTAGGGATTTTTTAAGGTTTCAGGTCTTATGTTCAAGTCTTTAATCAATTTTGAGTTAATTTGTGTGTATGGTGTAAGACAGTAGTCTAGCTTCAGTCTTTAATGTGGGACTGCCCAGCCTTCCCAATACTACTTATTGAAGAAATGGCTCTTTCCCCATATTATACTCTTGGCTCCTTTGTCATGAGTTAATAGACCATATGTATGTAGGTTTATTTCAGGGCTTTCTATCCTGTCCCATTGATCTATGTATATGTTTTTTATGCCAATGCCACACTATCTTCATTACTATAGCTTTGTAATACAGTTTGAAATCAGGGAGTGTGTTTTCCCCAACTTTGTTCTTTTTCAAGATTGCTTTGGATGCTCAGGGTTTATCTGGTTTCATACAAACTTTAGGATCATTTGTTCTATATTTGTGGAAAATGACATTGGAATTTTGATAGGGATTGCATTGAGTCTACTTTCTCCTTTGGGTAGTATGGATATCTTAATAAATCTTCCAGTCCATCAACACGGAATATCTTAAATTGATATGTGTATTCTGCACGTATATTTGAAGTTTACCTTGGAGCAAGTAGGTGGTAATAGTTCTAATCATTCTTAAAAAGTATCTATAGACCACTGAATTTGAGCCATTTCCATTTGGTCATTTCTAGTGCCTAGTCAAATGTCATAATTAGTCTATTTCCAACAATATTCACAGTCATTTACCCAACAAAAATGTATAGCATAGCCACTATGCACCCGAGCATTACAATAACATAGCTACTATGTATCAAATACTGGTCTAGCTACCGGAGATGCACAATAGAAAATTTCTACTCTCAGAGTTTACAACTTGGTTGGAATGACACACTTGCCTGTGTGAATGTGTCTAAATCTAACTGCTATAAAGAGAATAAGGGCTATGAAGGCTCTATGACATTAAGCAAGTCATACTTATAATGTCTTATAATCCATCTCTCAAAGTACCTCCAAAAATGCATTTAATGCTTTTAAATGTATAACATTGGTTTAGAATTCCTGCTGTTGACCCCCTTGATCTACAGGATGAGGAAAAATCTGGTTCTCTTTTGGCTTTGGAGACTGTGCTGTGTGTATCTGTGCTGTGTGTGGTCTACCTGTCTGCCTTCTTGTTACTAGTTTCAGAAACCTGTCTGAGCATCCAGATTTCAATAACTGATAGTCATAGAGGGAGGCAGAAGTGGGGAGAGAATATATAGGTGTCTTCAGGAAAGCAACAGCTGTCTTACAATGTGGAGCAAAGTCAAACTGCTTGCCTGGTTCACTTGCCTCAAATGCTCTCCAACCAGGCTTTTATTCAAGCCCTTGTTACATAAATAAAAGGGATAACAGTGAATATTTTTAATGGATTAAATATAAATTTGAAGCCACCTGCCTGAGAATTGATCAACTCTATAGAGAACGCTAAAATGAATGTCTCCAGGCATATTGCAGCTCAGGGAGAGCCCAGTAAAAGGGAAGAAGTTTCGTACTGATTTGTACTACTGCAGCCTTTTCACATTAGTTCTTAATCATCGTCATGGTCACTTTTGCCTCCTATATTCCTCCTTTAGTTGTTTGTTTTTTCCTTTGGTGTATTCTGTCACCACTTACTCCTACACTTGCCTCCCAGTGGCAAACAACCTCACCTCTAATTTTTTTTTTGTTACACCTTAAAATTAAGTGGTTTTCTTAGTGCAATTAAGATAAATGCTTAACAACTAAATAGAACAAAGAAATATTGTAACAGGAAGACTTGCTAACATTTAGCTCCTTTCTATGGTTGAATGAATTCCCAGGAGGAATTGTAGGAGGCCAGTCACCTGAAATTTAGAAATTCAACTGGCCATACTCCTCTATGATGGGCTTCTAGGAATTCACCAACTTCAATTAAACAACAATGAAGAGAATAATCCTTTTTTTTTTTTAAGCCAAAACTTTATTATCCTTCTCAATTTCTCTCTGTGATGAAATTAACTTCTGTTGAAATCAGCTATATCTATAGTCCACAAACATCACTGCTGTTCCGTGGCCAAATTTATCAGAAATTAGAACAAAGCAGGAGAAAGGGAGACAAGGCAACCTCTGAAAAGAAAAACCAAAACTAGTCTGTTCGGGTAAAAGCAGAATTCATGGCAAGAGAATAAGCAGTCTTGTCTTCTAGGTCTACCTCTTATTCTGTGAACAAAAGAAAAATTGTCTAAAATGGGGCAGATCTTGGTAACATTTCATGATGAATGGCCTGTCGATTTATCATACCCTAAAATGTCTGAGCATCTTTTCAGTTTGCCAAATACCAAAGCTTCCCTCTCCAGATAAACTGCCCATTATAAATTTAAGGAAACTCTTCTGATGTTGGTTTGTTTGTTTGCTTGTGTTTTTATTTATATACCAGCCTTATAGAGTATTACAGAACACTTGCTTAACCTAAAAAGTATGAAACATACACATCGCTACATTGGGATGGGACTCTAAGGCCCGAGGACCAGTGTTAAGGCCTCCTTCACTGACACTATCAGAAAGGTAAGCTCTAACATTTCCACATACACTGTTCTTTTACAAACCAGTATACTGTCTACTGAATACTTACAGTTGATGAAGCACTTTGATCAATATCTCCATTTAAATCTTTAATTTTGGTATTAATATTAATTGCATTTTACTAATGAAGAAACTGTAGGCCAGAAAGGAGATCTACATGTGCTTCTTTTCATAAAGCTGGTAAGTGGCAGACTCTAACTCAAACTAGATTTATTGATTACAAACCCCCATACTTTTCAGTATGCTACCTTGCTCTTGTGAAGCTTTTTATTGGGCTTCAGCCTCTAATAAACTCTAGATGATGAATTTTACTTGGTAACTAAACACCCCCTGAGTACTGGTCTATACCCTGTCTCCATCTATGCCAGGCCAGTGACCACACACAGACAACACACAATTCTGTCTTCTTTTAAGCAAGGTTTGATTCACAAAGTCTTCGTGCAAATTCTCCTGTACTTAATGCTTTCCTTCACCTGCTCAGTCAAGATTCTTATCCATTCTGCTTACTCACTTTGTAAGGCCCTCTGACCCTGCTTTTATCTACTACTCTTTGAGCTCAGGCACCCCAAGGATATGCATATGCTCTGAGAAAGCAGGATATGGGAATAAAAACAACTTGTTATTTGGTAGGTATAAAACAAAGAGAAAATAAGACCTCAAAGCAGAGAATCATCAAGACCTCAAAAGGATATCAATAAGGAATAAGTACTGACAGATACAAATCAGTAAACAAGGGATGAATTCTATGAGTTACATGGATAACAACACAGGAGAAGACAAGTGCTTCTGAAAAGACCTTAGGAAGTCTTTTTTCGGAAGCCTTCAAGACTGAGTTTCTCTGCATGCACTCCACATTCTACTCTGATGGACCCAATCCTCTTTGTCACCTCTAAAAGCCTTTGTCAGTAGGATCTATGTGTCTAGTTTGCTTGGTATCTCTTAAGCTGCATACTGCTTTGTGTCTTATGGGGCACATTTCTTGAATTGCAGGTCCCTGTAACAAAGTTCAGCTTAGATAAAAAAAATTTCCAAAAAAACCGTCCATTGTTTAAGATGTTTATTTAGTTCTCATTATTTTAGAAGAGCTGCTTTTCTATTAATATAAACATATAAACAACGGTCTCTAGCCCCAGCCAACAGATCCAGATCCTAGATGAGATCAGAGGGCAGGACAGAGCAAGCCAATGAGTACAACGTTTATGTACTCCAGAAGGAGGCAAGATGAAGAGTGTTTGGGATTGATTTAATTATTGACTCTGTTCTAGTTGTAAAGGTAATAATAGAGTCATACATCTTAATAACAGTATATAATTTTATTTTTGAGTAGTACTATAATATGAACATTAGCACATTTCTTCAGTCACTTCTCATATCCGTGCCATCAAGCATGTACTGAGGCCTTTATTTTTTTCACATAATAATTATGATCGTTAGGGGACTTCAATATCTTAAAATGACTTTGATGCACTAAGCCTGATGCCCAAGCCCTAACCATGGCTTCAGACGGGTGTGAGTGCCTTGCTGACTGTCATAGTTTGTGGTATTCTGTGAGTCATGCATCTGATTTTTATTTTTACCACCATGATGAGCAAGGCCTAGGAATAAAATGAAATGGATATAACTCATAAATCAAGAGGAGATGCAAATAAAAGATAAGGCAAACTGTCCAATAGAGTCATCAGCTTGTAGGGGAGAGGCAGAGAGCAGAATCTTGAATACAAATTCAGTGAGATGGAAATTGGCCTGACCAAGCAGAGTCCAGGTCAAAGCAAGGATGACAGGCAGAGCATGGAGGAATTCACAAAGTTAATCAACACTATATTAGAAAATGTTTGTATTAGGAAAATTATATTAGATCTTTAAAATACAACATACAATGGGTAAGAGATGGCTAGTTTCCCAGTGTTGAGAGTGAATCACTGATGGATTTTGACTGATACAGATATCTTTTTTGGGAAGTGAGAATTTTTGAATAATTTGAAAAAATAGAAAGCATTAATAGAGCATCAAACGCATTACTTCCTGGATAGAACATTAAAAGCCATAATAAGCCACGTTGAGGTGATAAATGGATACATCAACAATTAAGAAGGCAGTCCTAAAATACTTTTTGAATTTGGGAAATGTGATTATAAATATGGATGAAGCATTCTTCTGGATAATAATACTAATAAGGTACTAGATGAAAACAAAAGGGGGAAAGAGGTAAACTTTCTATTCCTTTTAATCAAAAACTTACTTGGTTGGAAATAGGTCATTAATTGACCTGAATAGCAAAATCTTGGCTTTCATGGTGCAATGGAAGAGCACGTGGTGCAATGGAAAATCAGAAATGCAGTGATCAAGTTTAGGCTCAAATGTAGTTGAAATTACACTGCTGAAGTGATTTTACCATTATAAATTTCAGTTTAAGTGTCAAAAAAATGAATTAAGAATATCCCTTCACTAGATTTTCATGAAGAGAGTGTAAAATGGCACATATAAATCAGAGCAGGCACTAACACAACCAAATTTTTGTTACTTTGTGTTTGAAATCAGCCCTTTCTGCAAGATCAGTATTTGTTTCTTTACCAAGTAAATTTCTTCTTGACCAAGTTGAATAACCATCTCCATCTGATTCAGCTGTCTTATAAATCAGAAAACTGAAAGGATTCAGCGTTGTGTCCTATCTAGCCTAATATTTTTAGACCTGTCAATACCACACAAGAAATAATCATCAGGGTGCTTGGGTGGCTCAGTGGTTAAGTGTCTGCCTTTGGCTCAGGTCATGATCTTGTGGTACATGAGTTTGAGCCCCAGATTGAGCTCTCTGCTGTCAGTGCAGAGCTCACTTCAGATCTGTCTCCCTGTCTCTCTCTGCCCTTCCCCCATTCATGCTCCCTTGCTTTCTCTCAAAACTAAATAAACATTTAAAAAAAAAAAGAAATAAGCATTAGATTGGGGAGGGAGGGAACAGAGGGATAGTCCAAACTTGTGATACTTATTGATAAGTATTACTATTTGACAATTATCTTATTATTTTCTTGTATTTATGGCAAAAAACACTATTCCGTGTATATGGTAGAATATTCTGTTATGCCAATATCCTTGTACAGGTTTCATTTGAGATAATACTAATTTCACTTCCTAATCTAACATACAAACACCAATTTGTGAAGACCTGAGTGTTACACAGCTCCCAGTTCCCTGGCTGCTAATTCTTGTAGGAATCTATTCTTTCAAGTGGCAAGTCTCGAGATCTGTGACCACTATGCCTTAGATAAATTGCTTGAACTTCTTTCTCAAACATTAACCTTGGCTCTTGAGGGTTATGCATCTCCCATAATTCTCAGCTTGGGCATCATTGTTCTCTAGTCCTAAACATAGAACCATTAATAGTCACCGTTGGAGCCAAAGTATGGGGGCTGACAAAGGTGTAATCTAATGAATTCCTTTTTATCTTTCAGTTATGATTAGAGAATTTGTTTTGGTTTCTTTGTCAAATGTTTAGGTGTAGGATATTCCCCAGGGTCAGCATTCTCAATTTGTGCTAACACAAAGTACGGAAGAAAGCCCATTGTTTCCACAAACTAATCAGACTAATGGCAATGCTTGGAGTCTGTGTTACACTACCTTCATTTATTATGTTTTAAAAATTCTTCATCAGTAAAATCATTTGATTTAAATAATTTCTGTTGTGACCTCACCCTGAAATGTTCTATAATTCTAGTATCTTAAGCGTTAAGCATCTACTGTGTGCTTGGTTCCATGGGTTTTTATAGGCTATAAGTACCTCTCATTAGGGATCCCTTTGGTAACATTCCATTTCTCCTTTTGACCTCCTTTGGTAAAGAGGTCAAAGCACAGTCAGGAAGAAAGAAAGGGATAAGTAAGTCATTTTGTGGATTTGAAAGTTCCTTATCACCCCCTTGCCCTGAGAATAAGTTCAGACAGTTCTTCACTTGTGCTGAGCTGCCTGTTAGGATTGGTTAAATTAATTATGACTTAAAATAAAGCTGCATCCTCGTTCAAAAGTAAAAAATATCTTTGCTTATCCATGGTGTGGGTCTCTGCAATATTCCTTCCTTCCTGAAATATGTAGGCACATCTCTGGGTGTTATTTTAAAGCTAAACTTTTTAAATTTTTTTTCTTGGTATTTTATTTTGCTCTGACATACTCTTCTGCTTAGACATGAGACCGGCCCACAGACATGGAGTTAATGTACCAATGTGCATAGTCATGAAGCTGGGAATGTATTTTTGCTTCAGGGAAAAAAAAAACAGTTGACATTAAAAATGCATTTTAATTTAAGAGTACATGAGGTCAGTGTGAATTTACAGACAGGGAAATCTGTGAGAGAAGATAAGTTATCAAGGCATATGCTAGAATTAAGCCCTCCTTTTATCTTCTAATGTTTAGTGTAGAGATTATAACTTCTTGAGAGCAAGTGGGAGATGAGCAACAAACTTGTTCTGAGTTCAAACTCCCAACTCTCTATTTGACTTTATGAATCATTTAATTGGAGTCCACTGGAGATTTTATTCTTCATAAGAGGAGGCATAAGGCCCCTCACAGAGTGGAATATGGAAAAATACCAAGAGGAGGAAGGAGTCCAAATTTGTTCACCTTGAAGCAGTAAACATACCTCATTTTTACTTTGTTGATCAATCCTTAATGTGGTAAAATAGTAGTATAGTAGTCCTTTTGGGTTAAACTTTCCTTTCTCTCAGCCTATGGACTTTGAATAGTATATAGTGTTGATTTTACTCATGAAATAGTTCTTATATAGTCAATTGTTCTTTATGCTGGATATTTGCTAGAATCACTTGGAAAGCTTCTGTCTCTAAATGTGTGTGCGAGAGAATACTGCATTTCATTTATTTTTGTTCTAGTCATAAAGCTTTTGCTTTCTCTGGGATTAATTTTCTCTTCCTCATTTTCAAAGATAGAATGTTCTCTCAAATGCTACCTTTTTTCAAAAATTAGGCATTTATAGTTACCAGTTTTCCTCTAAGCACTGATGTCAAAACATCTCAAAACTTTTAGTATATTGTATCTTCATTTTCCTTGAAAATGAAGTATAAATAAATCTTGAAGTATTTTAAAATTTCCTTTTAATTTCTTCCTTGACCCACTGGTTATGTGAAGTGTATGTAATTTCCACAGATTTGTGGCTATTCCAAATGTAGTTATTGATTTCTAACTTGATTATGGTCAGAAAATCTATACTGTATGAATTCAATATTTTAAATTTATTGACATTTGTTTTATGGCTTAGCATATTCTCTCTTCTGAATAATGTTTTATGTACCATTGAGAAAAATAGTCATTCTGCTATGATTGGATGGTTTCTCTATAGATTTGTTTGGTCTTAATGGTTTACAGTGATGTTCAAGTCTCCTTATTTCTTCTTGTTTTTCTTATGATTAGATATTTTGCCAATTACAGGAAGTAGGTATTGATATCTCTAACCATTATTGCTAAATTTTCATTTCTTAATTAAAGTAAGTGTTTTCTTTGTGTATTTTAAGGCTCTTTTAGGTATATACCTGTTTATATTTGCTGTCTAACTGATAGATGGTCTCTCTTTTATCATTATAAAATGTTTTCCTTGTTTCTAGAAACTTTTTTGCCTTACAGTATCTTTTGACGTTATTTAAAAAAAAATTTTTTTTAACATTCATTTTTTTGATAGAGACAAAGCGTGAGTGGGGGAGGGGAGCAGAGAGAGAGGGAGACACAGAATCCCAAGCAAGCTCCAGGCTCTGAACTGACAGCACAGAGCCCAACGTGGGGCTCGAACTCAGGGACCGTGAGATCATGACCTGAGCCGAAGTCGGACACTTTACTGACTGAGACACCCAGGCGCCCTTACTTTGACATTATTTTAGCTACTTCCAGGTCTTTTAAAGTTGCTGTTTACAATTCGTGTGTGTGTGTGTGTGTGTGTGTGTGTGTATAGATGCAAGTATATACATATATTTTTCATATATATATATACACACGTATACATTTTTTTTCATTATTTAATGCATTTTTGTCTCTGTATCTAAAGTGAGTCTCTCCTATTCATCATATTTGGGAATTTAAAAAATTGATGTCTGCTTTTTGATTGGAATATTCAATCATTCAAATTAGTTATTTCTGCCATTTTGCTTTTTGTTTTCTAAGCATCTTACATCTTTTTGTCCCATTCCTTCTATGGCTTTGTTTACATTAAGTACATACTTTCTAGTGTGCCATTTCAATCCTTTATATAGTCTTTACCACATTCATTTTAAACTAACATTTGTCTTACAAATTGCAATTATCTCTTTAAAACAATTTATTTAGAATACTACCAGTTTGATTTCATTTGTATACAAAAACTTTTGTTCGTTATAACTTGATTCCTTCCCTCTTTTGTGCTATAATTGTCCCACAAATTGCAAGTCTATAAATTATATCAATACAATATTAGGAATTTTTCTGTATTTGGCTCTATTTTAAGTAACATAGAAGCAACAAACAGATACACTCACGATGTTTCTTGTATTTACTGGCATTTACTTACTTTAACCAATGGTCTTTATTTTTCCATGTGAGAATGAATGGCTATCTAGTGTACTTTGTTTCATTCAAAAGGACTTTTTTTTTCTGGATAACGTCTGCTGTGAACAAATTTATTCAGTTTTTATTTATCTGAGAATATCTCCAATTCTCACTCATTTAAAAAAAAAATCTTGGGTATAAAATTCCTAGTTCATAGTGATTTTCTTTCAGTCCTTTGAATATGTCCTCCCACTGCCTTTATACCTCTATGATTTCTAACAAGTCAAATGTTAATCCCATTGAAAATCTGGAAAGCAGTGTGGAGGTTCCTCAGAAAATTAAAAATAGACCTACCCTATGACCCAGCAATAGCACTGCTAGGAATTTATCCAAGGGACACAGGAGTACTGATGCATAGGGGCACTTGTACCCCAATGTTCATAGCAGCACTCTCAACAATAGCCAAATTATGGAAAGAGCCTAAATGTCCATCAACTGATGAATGGATAAAGAAATGGTGGTTTATATACACAATGGAATACTACGTGGCAATGAGAAAAAATGAAATATGGCCTTTTGTAGCAACGTGGATGGAACTGGAGAGTGTGATGCTAAGTGAAATAAGCCATACAGAGAAAGACAGATACCATATGGTTTCACTCTTATGTGGATCCTGAGAAACTTAACAGGAACCCATGGGGGAGGGGAAGGGAAAAAAAAAAAAAAAAAAAAAAGAGGTTAGAGTGGGAGAGAGCCAAAGCATAAGAGACTGTTGAGAACTGAGAACAAACTAAGGGTTGATGGGGGGTGGGAGGGAGGAGAGGGTGGGTGATGGGTATTGAGGAGGGCACCTTTTGGGATGAGCACTGGGTGTTGTATGGAAACCAATTTGACAATAAATTTCATATATAAATAAAAAAAAAAGAAAAAAAAAGAAAATCTCTAGCACAGAATGAATCGATGTATGTATATATTGTTGCTTTCAATATTCTTTTTGTCTTTTTCTTCTGACCATTTGATGATGGTATCTCTAGGTGTGATGACATTTGAGTTTTCCTGCTTGAAGTCAGTTCAGCTTCTTGGTTTTGAAGATTAATGTTTTCTTCAAAGTTGGAAGGTTTTCAGCAATTATTTCTTCAAATATTCCTTATTCCCTTTTGTCTCTTTTCTCCTTCTAATACTCCCATGATGCAAATGTTGGGATGTCTGATGGTGTTCTAAGCCTGTTTGTTTCTCATCATTTTTTTCTCTTTGTTTTTCAATCTGCCATCTCAAATTTGCTCTATTTTCTAAAATCTTAGTTATTATATTTTAAACTCTGGAATTTATTAGATTTTAAAAATCATGTTCTTTATTAAAATTTTCTATTTAGTGAAACCTCATTTTCATGCTTTAGTTCTTCAGACATGTCTTCATTCAATCCTTTGGATAGTTTAAAGTTTTTGTGTAGTAAGTCCAAATTATGAACAACCTCAGAAATAGTTACTATAAATTTGTTTTTATCCCTACAAAAAATAAATGGTTTTCTGTGTTTCCTATTTCTTTGTATGTCTTGTATTGTAACTTTTTGTTGAAAATGCAACTAAGTTGTTATTCTTGGATAAAGGCTCCTCAGATTGTTGAAAGCTATTGGTTGATTTTCAGAGTTTCAGAAAAGCTTATTTTTTTTCTACTTTTTCCGGTGTTGTCATTGCTTTTCTAAGGGATAAAAGTTTTCTGTGTTCTCACTGCCTCATTCTGGAAGTGTTTCTCTACTTCCTCCTAATCATTTTTAACCACAGTGTTCTAGTGGTTTCAGGAACAAGGGTATGTGAAGTTTTCCTGTTTTCATATTTACTATTATATCAAAAAATTATGTTCCTTCATTGTTTCCTTCAAGGCAGTTTCTAATGGGTAGTTGGAGGCAGTGGATAATCACTGATTTATCAATATGAACTAATATTACATTAATAAAAGTTGCTTGGGGGTCTTGTTTCAACATGTCTTGATATGCAATGATGAAAATATATACATAGCTAAGTTTTAAGGACGAAGATATAGGTTCCCTTTCAGATTAATTGCCATATCTGCTGTGTAATTATTCTGCTAGAAGGCAACATGTTGATGAGGGGAGCAGTATGTTATTAGCAATTCTTTTTCTGTAAATTTGAGTTGTCCTATGTAATACCTAAAAGACACATCCTTAGATGGCCATTCCACCTGGGGCTTCACTTTTTCTTTTAACAATGTCTGGCTGAATTCAATTTTCTGAGGCTGTATCTCGTAACTTTCTGTCCAAGGAGTCATCATCACACAGTTATTCTCATTTCAAGGCCTCTGTGACTTATTTTTTTTAACTTTTTTTAAGTTTATTTATTTATTTATTTATTTATTTATTTATTTATTTATTTATTTATTTATTTTTGAGAGAAAGCACAGAAGGGACAGAGAGGGAGAGAGAGACTCCCGAGCAGGCTCCACACCATCAGCACAGGGCTTGAACTCACCAAAGATGAAAGCATGACCTGAGCCAAACTCAACTGCGCTGACACTCAACTGCAAGAGACACCCAGGCATCCCACCTCTGACTTCTATTGTGAGAGTTGCCTCAATGGCTTCAAATGAAGAAGTCTTTTCCCTTGACCTCTAGAAGTCAACTAAGCCACTCTTCCATTGGGAGGATGGATTAAAGAATGCTAATTCTAGCAACTCCAATCCTAGAACACACTATTGGCTCAACATAATACTAAAACTTGACAATATCAGCATAATGTCTATTGTAAAACACTATTTAATCCTTAGCTATCAATGGTTGCTTAAACAATGAAAAAAAAAAGTTTTACTGGGAAAATATATTCATTATTATATTACTGGAAAAATTATTATATTTACTGGGAAAATATATTCGTTATTATATTACTATAATTAACCTGACAAAGAATTAAAATAATGAATAACAATTCTATGTACACTTTTTCCTCCCAACAGCTTATTGTAGAGAAAAAATAGACTAGCTGCTATGAATACTGAGATAAAATAATGCTATCCTTTTTGAAACAAAACATGTGGAGAAAACATTTTTTATTTAACATTTAAGAGTAATGTTCTTTCAGTGAGGCATTTGGAGGTGGTTGAGGGGGTGGACAGAAAGGAAAGGATTTATTAATACAGGAAAATTATTGCATTTGGAATTACTAAAGTAATTGGGATAATTCTAGTGTATCATTAACCTAACTATAGGCAAATAACAATGTTTAGAGTAGAGTATCAAGACAGAAGAAGAAAAACTGAGATTGAGGGGAAAATAGGGGTTATCTAATTCAAACAAAGAAAACTCATGAAATTTAGGGTCCAGAAGAGACCTTGAGAGAAGATGGTAGCCCTGAACTTCTCCACATACTCGATATGAACTAGGAAGTGAGGAGGCCTTCTACCTCTCAGCCTCCAGGAGGCTTGTGTGTTTTTAGACATTTTGTATGTAGGAATTATTTTAAACTAAACCCTGATTTATTACAGTGACCAAGAAACAAGAAACAGTGTGTCATAATTGGATAAATAAAAGTCAATATGTCAAAAGAACTCTGTTCTCTGCCACAGTTATCTTAAATCTGTGTCATAAACCCACAGACACTTACTTTGGTTCTTTCTTGCCATAAACCATGCACCAGGGAGTAATATTTGATAATCACTGAATGAGCTTCTTGCTGCCTCATAGATTCTGAGACTAGGGATGTAGAACTCTGGAAAGTTAGGTGATCTTCATAAGTAATGACAGAGCCAGAACAAAATTCTACCTCCTGTAATTACTGGTGCTTCTGTTGAAGATCAAGACCACAGTTACTGGGCAGAACCTGGAGAGAGGAACCTGCCAGGTCCTGTCTGCTCCAGTTTTTCATTGCAATAAACTGGTCTCTGAATTATTGATGTCTGGTTCTCCTCTAAGAGTCAGAGATCTCCTCCCTCCTTCCCCCTTTCCTCACCTCCTACAATACTTCTCCCCAAACTCTAAAAATATGGAGTTGGGTCTCTTATCAAATGTGCTACTTATAATGGTGTTCACTCATTTCTAGCCAACACCTATGTATCGATTGCCTAATATGTGCCAGGTTCTAGTCTGGGATATAGAACTTATTTGTATAAGTAAATAACCCTGTCATCTTTCCTCTCAGGGAGCTTGTACTCATAAAAGAAAAAAAGAAAAAAAGAAAAGGAAAAGGAAAAAAAGGTTCTATTTCTATGATAGAAGTCAAACTCTAGAAATAAGTTGTTTTGGTAAATATTTGGTGGATGCCATTGACAGTCCTCAGTCCCTGGAAGATCAGTGTTAAGATTGGATTCATTATCTCTTTATGTCTTGAGGATTTTGTCTCTTTTGACCATGTATCCTCTTGTTTTCTTCATCTCTGTGTCCATGTGGAACATAGACATGTTCCAGAGGCTGGTCCCAAGCCTCTGAAGTTTGAAATGATAGTAAGACATAATGACTAATGGGTGTCCTGGCTCTGGGCCTTCAGTGGCAAGAATTTTTTTCCCTCTGTTCCCCTCCCTTAACAACTGAATTGTTTTTCTCTGTTTTTCTTGCTGCCTTATGCTTTTGTGTATTGTTGTGAAGGAACAAGAAACATGCTACATTCACCTTGGTTGTTGTATCTTATGATATAGTACAGACAAGATCAGAAAGCAGGAGCTCTCTTGCACATAGATTCCACAAAGATTTGATAATAAGCCATGTGATTTTTCATATATATTTAATTTTTCCAGTTGGGAGATTATGATAACTTCTGACATTTGTATAGTATGTTAGAATTAACACAGAACTTTCATACATATCATTTTATTAAGTGCTCACAATATTTCTGTGAAATAAAGGACACAAGCACTGCTACACTCCTTTTAACCTGACAGAAATCTGTTTATATAATATTAAATACTAGGTGTAATCACTGTACTGTATATTGCATACATAAATTTGAGCAACTTCTTGTATGTAAGAAACTTGCATGTAATAGGACATTGAGACATGTGGACAGATAACTAAATTCAAATGTGATCTACTGTTTCCACTAACATCATACCATTTTGCATTCAGAGGATAAATGAATGTTAGAGGTTGTCATTATTATGGAGGATGTTTATGGCCAACTCTATAAGGGGAAATTAGGAGTGTATACCTCGGAGGTAATGTTTGAGCTGAAGTTTAAAAGAGAAAGACAACTTTACTAGGAAAATGGGGTGAAAGAGAAGGGAATTCTCAGGGCAAAAAAACAGTGCAGAAGCATGGTAGCATTCTATAGTTTGTAATATAGTTTGTAGTTTAGTATAGTATACTATACTATAGTATAGTAGTATAGTAGCTTAGTTATAGTATAGTATAGTTTGTAGTTTATAGTTGTAATCCAAGATCATGTGATTATTTCACCATAGACCTTGAGGTCATGTTCAATGGTCTATCCATAGGATTCTTTCTCTCCAGTTGCAAATGTCTGGATTCTATCACAAAGCTTTGAGCTTCTTTAGTAGAGGGGATCCAAACCAATTACGCCTCTTTCTAATGTGAGCTCAAAACAGATCATATTTGATATTCTTAATTCCAAGTCACATGTTTTAGGGGGAGGAATGTCCCTTTGATAGCATTTGCAACAGTTGTGATTATGGCATTAATATCACAAGAATAATCAAATGTAATTAAGCAAAATACACAAACTTACCATGGGTTTTGACTATTGACTTGGGCATTTATGCTTGATGAGTTTTATGATTCCTGGGAAGTGGTAATAGATGACACTAAAATCCGGTTTTGTTTGGTAATTTATCTCTGTTCTCATCTCCAATTTGAAAGGAAAACCAGTCAACTTGCTCTGATCATATACAAGCTAAGCAGGAGCTAAAATAACAAAGGATGGTCAATTTGTAAGCAAACTATTATAACTGTTGGGCCCAGATTGATTTAGTGTAAATTTATGAGAGTTACGTTTGAGCAATAACTCATCACAGGAAACCTTTTAACATGTTTCTAAGGCTGGTTAGAAGGTAAAGTCTCTTGTTTAGAGTCAATAGTCTTACTTTGAATGCTCTAATAATTTTTATGATTGTGGTTAGAAACAGTGAATATCATTGATTTTCTATATAGGGACAATCTATTTGTAAATGGAACCTTAAAAAACTTGTTTTGAAACTGGTTTTGAATATAAATGACATTGTTTCTGCTTGGATTGTGGATTTATTTAAGATGGTTGTAGAGTGGTAGGGACTGATGGGTTTGGATTGGCACAGTTGGTCTCCCAGAGAGCTTGTCTTGGCAGAACTGTTGGAAGACCAGGTTTGCCCCTCTTGCACCCTGGGAACAGCTAGCAGCAACCAGTTGCTTATTACTGTTATACACATCCTTCCAATGACCCCGTGAGAGACAGCATTCATCAGTTCAATGGCATTATCCCAGCAAACTGGGACTCAACTCTTCCTAGTTTCTCATTTATTTTTAGTAGTTTGCCTGTCTATAAAAAATACTAGAATCTTTCAAATTTTCCCTTTCCACACTAGACCCACTGAACATTTCCAAAATGGGAAGCCTGTCACAGTAACTGATTTCTTGATTATCCATTTCCCCAACAAGTAAATACTACCTAAGACCTACGGAAAAAAATGAAACTAGTTAAGAGCGCAGCACACAGATTGATCCCTTTCTTCGTACTCCCCCTCTTAACCTCCTATCCAGTAATAGCAGGGCTATTTCTGGGCCTATAGTTCTTCTACGCTTCCTAATTAGAGAATTTTAAGAGAAGAAAGGACAAAAGATTTTCTCCTGCCCTTACACTGACAACGTTCAAGTGTCCTGATAACTTGTCCTCTGTATCTTGGTCTTGTCACTGGGACCAATCTAAAGTAGGGGCAATCTAAAATTAAGGACATTTAAATAAATAATAACCTTTCTTCAAAATAAGGAATGATACTGGTGTCAATAAGAGGGATAAAAAGTAACCATCTTTTATTTAAAGACTATAGGAGAAAGTACATCACATACAATAGCTAATGGGTGTTTACAGATTTGAAGTTAATAGCCTATGTTAGAAATTTTTAAAAATTAAAAAAAAGTTTCTGATACCAATTTACATGGAAAAAAAAAACCTGGAGAGATGTCTTTTGGGTAGAAATTTTGAAGTCTATTTTGTTTTTTTGTTCGTTTGTTTCTGGTTTTTTAGTATAGGCTGGAGTCTGACTTATTACTACAGCTGAAAATAAATTCCAAAGTGACATTAGCTGTTCCTCTGCAGGGGCCCACACTCACTCCCTGCATCCTCTGACCCTTGTCAGCTTATACAGTTCTCAGTAATCATGTTTCACCCATGACAGACATATTTATGTTTTCTTCATCCAGATGTTTCTCAATTTAGAGTCTGTCTAACACATGGTATGCAAAGGGTTTGATAGTGGAATAGACAAATGATAGACACCAAGTTGTGAGTTTCAGTTAGAGCTAGGGTTTGCAATTTTCAATTAAATGCTAAGAAATATTTTGTTTAACCCAGAGGGCAGGGCCAGTCCTACAGGCAAAAAACAAAAAGCAAAAACAAACAAACAAACAAAAAAAACAGCAACAATAAAATACATTAAAAATTCCAACCCACAAACTATTTTGAAAAGGAGTTGATAAAATTTGGAAAGGGGGTAAACTATATAAACTATATTGAAAGAAGTTAGAAGATGGTTGATGGGGAAGTTTCCATGACACAGATGGGATACTCTGGGGTTTCCAGGCAAAAGCATAAAGGAAAGTAACACAAATGTGCTTTGTATTTTTTTAGTGAAATTTTTAGTTTAATGAATTTATTATTATTTTATTTTTAGCGAGAGCATGGAGCAGGGAAGAGGTGGGGGGAGAGAGAGAATCCTAAGCAGGCCCTATGCTTAGCAGGGAGCCGGATGCCAGGCTGGATCCCATGATCCTGGGATCTTGACTGGAGCCAAAGTCAAGAGTTGGATGCTCAACACACTGAGGCACCCTGGTGCCCCTGTTAGGGAAACTTCTTAAGTCATGTCTGTCATTAGGTCCCAGGAATATAGCACTCTATAAAGATAGTATATTTACAAGTATATTTTACTAAGACCCTTTTATTTAACCAGACAAAAATCCAAGGGCTTTACATAGTACATAGCCTCTGAACAGCAATAATTACATTCCCATTTTATGGGTGAAGTAACAAAAGTCATAACCTAAATATATAAATTCTGGAACATACCCCCCCACATACGTGTGTGTGTGTGTGTGTGTGTGTATACATATACACACATACATATACACAGACACATACACACACACATATAATTTCATTATTTTTTAGTCCTATTTGTCATTAGTGAAATGCCTTAAGAACATTAATGAAATACTGTGCCTGCTATTATAAATGAGTATATAATAAAATTTCAAATAAGCACTTAATAAAAGTGTTTATATGACATGTGATGAGTGTACAACCTTATCACATGAGACCTTTAGTAGACTTGCTTTGAGAGAGGGAAAAAAAAGGTACTTTCCATTTCAAGATTATCATTAATTGTTTGTTCCTCAGTGTTTGGTGAGGAGTCCTTCTCCTTCCCTGAGTAGCAAGACTATCTTTGTCTGTAAGGTTAGTCTGGCCTTCTTCCCTGCATCCAGGCACACTTAACAGCCTGCCGTGAATTAGGATTCCTAAGGCTCATGTATCTTTTCTGTATTACACTGTGAGTTCTTAGGACTCTGTGTCATTGATCTCTCTGCATCCCACAAAGTGTTTGGCACAGTGCCTTCCCATATATAGTAGAAATTCAATAAAAACTTGTGAACTGGGGTGGGGAGAAATGTGCCATATTTCTCTCAGGAATGCCTCTTTCCCTCACCTCTCTCTTTCCTTCAGTTTAGCCAGTGGCCTGTGTATATAAAGAGACCTCTTTGTAGTTTACTTTAGAAAAACAAAGAAGCTTCCAGACCACCACAGAAATGATTGCTTTTAGGTGTATTTACTTCAACTTGGATTTTAAAACTTGAAATATTAACTTTTTATTTGGCAGCTTTGCCACACAGAATTTACAGCCGTGAAACAATGAAAATAAATGGCATATATGTACATATGTCAGTGTGGTGGTCACAAGAAAATTACCTAGATGAGCTAGGCTTGATAAATTTAAAAAGCCTGGTTCAATCATCCTTATTTAATGGTAGACTGTCCCCTATCATCCCTGAAAAGTTCAATACCACTGAAACCAGATATGCAGAGATTGTTTCCGTGGAGATGAGCTGAAACATGGTTCCTGACATCTTCCAGATCATGGCACAAGTACCTTCTAAGGCCCTACCAGCTCTGTGATATGTCTTTCAGTCTTTTGTTCTGTTACATTCCCCTCACTTAAGAGATTTTTCAGCGAGGGGGTGCCTGAGTGGCTCAGTCATTTGGGTGTTGGACTCTAGATTTTGGCTCAGGTCATGATCTCACCATTCATGAGATTGCCCTGCATTGGGCTTTGTGCTGACAGAGCAGAGCCTACTTGAGATTCTCTCTCTGCCTCTCTGTGCCTCTCCCCTTTCACTCTTTCTCTCAAAAGAAATAAAGGCACTTAGATTTTCAGGAATACGTACAGGTTTGTTTTTATAAAGATTCTCCATATGGTTACTCTGGGATTGGCATTACGGCCAACTTGTTTAGAGGCAGGACCCGTGGCTACATCTGTGCGGTGAGATGGGGTTAAGTTTTGTCATGGAAACAACTACTCTCCTCAAACCAAATCAGAGCATGTTTGTGTTTAATGAAAACCATACAGCAAGTTAAGGAGAACATGCATTTGTTCTCTTGGGACGTGGTGAATATCCCTGTGGTAGGGCTTTCAGAAAGTATTGATGGAGCATGCCACAGCTTGGTAATGTGAGAAGAGAGAATGCATGAAATGGTCAAAAAAGTGGTGGTATGAAGCAGGAAACTTGGTCACCTACCCTTAGATCATCTGGATGACAGTCTGTGAATCAGTTGACACTTCCGGCCTTGAATTTCTTCAGTGTAACAGATAATGTGTTTTCTCCTGTGTATAATAGGAGAAAGTTGCTCTAGATTCTTGATTCTCAAACATGGCATATATTAGAATCACCTGCTAAGTGTTTTCAAAGGAGTAATGCCTGGATTGTAGCGAAATAATTGAACCAGAAGATCTGGAGGATGGTGTCTGGTCATAGATAACTAGGCTTCAGAACTACTGAGAAGGATGGCTTAAAGATTTTAGGTCGAAGAGTCTTCGTATAAGATACACTGGTCTCTTCTCCACTTCTTCCTACCTAGTATCTTTCATAACTTGGGAGTCAATAAAAAATGCAATTTGAATATAAGCCTGCTTGTATTGAAAAAGTGCATGCGATGATCATGCCGGTCTGGTGGTACTTTTTCTGATTCTGGATGGAAGACCTGGAATCCCTAATGATGGGCCTACTGAGATATTTTTTTGAACTCATTTATTTAATAAGTATTGATAGAATACCTAATATGTGTGAGTCCCTACTGGGTCTGTATTATAATCAGAAAAAATAATTTCATAGTCTTATCTACAAGAAATGTCCAATCTCTCTGGTAAGGGTTAGCAATGAACATAAGAAAGGTGTTTTGCAGAGGGACCTTACCTTCTTTCCAGGGACATCAGGAAATACTTTATGAAATAAGTTCTTACTGCCTGAATGTTATGCCCCACCCTCCCTTCAAATATTAAATCTCTATTCCAAAATGGGATGGTATTTGGAGCTGGGGCCTTTAGAAAGTAATTAGGATCAGATAAATTTATGAAAGGGAACCCTCACTCACGAGATTAGTGCCCTTATAAGGAGAGACACTGGACAGTTTGTTCTCCTGGCACATTCACAAAAAGGAGACTGTGTGAACTCACAGCATGGTAATAGCCACCTTATAAACCAAGAAAAGAGGCCCCAGGGTATAACCTTCCTTGCCGTCGTTATTATCTTGGAGTTTGTGTCCTCCAGAACTGTGAGAAATAACCTGTTATTTAAGACGTCTCTGTTGATTGTAATGTCATCCCAAGGATTCTAATACATAAATGGTATTTGAATTGAACTTTTCAAGAATGGTTGTGAACCACGTGCACACATAGAACTCAGGACAGGAGTGAGTATGTCCACAAAACATTGATGAGTAAAAAAAAAAAAAAAAAAAAAATACCACATCTGTTTGATTATAATGTAAGTTGTGTGAAAACAGGACTTTCATCTGTCCTGTTTCTTCTTGCAACCTCAGCATTAGAGAAGGGCTTGTCATACAATAGACCCTCAATATTAACTTCAGAAAAAATAGAAATAAGTGCATGGAAAATAGCAACTTGCTTAATTTGTCTCCCGTCACATTTTCAAATAGAGGAATGGCAACCAGGGTAGGCCGTTGGCCTTCTGCAAAATCATAGGAATGTAATGTTTGTTACAAGGTGGAGTAATTAGTCCAATAAATGAAACAGGACCGACTAAGGTAAGTGTAAATTGACATTTGAGAAAAATAAAAGGGGGGCCTGGGTGGCTCAGTCGGTTAAGAATCCGGCTTCGGCTTAGGTCAGGCTCAGGTTATGATCTCACAGTCCGTGAGTTCAAGCCCTCCGTCAGGCTCTGTGCTGACAGCCCAGAGCCTGGAGCCTGTTTCAGATTCTGTGTCTCCCTCTCTCTGACCCTCCCCCATTCAGGCTCTGTCTTTCTCTGTCTCAAAAGTAAATAAAAATTAAAAAAAAAATTTTTAAGAAAAAAATGATACAAGGTTTCTTTTCTTTCCCTGGTGTCAACATTGTTTTTAAGAGAGAGGCTGGCAGCAGCATGCATTTGAGCTCCCTAAGCCCTCTATCTGTAAACAAACCAGGTGAAGTTTACACAACACTGACTTTTAAGCCACACACACAGAATATTTCAAAAAAAGTCCTATAGTCATAAATGAGAAAGTAGTAAGAATGCCTCGTCACTAAATTGATAAATTATGGATATTACCAGTAATAGTGCATCGTGATAGGTATAACTGTATTCTATTATTGTCATAATGATGGTGGTGGCAATTTTAATAATTCACTTTGGAGGCACCTGAGTGGCTCAGTTGGCTAAGTCTCTGACTCTTGACTTTGGCTCAGGTCATGACCCCAGGGTTATGGGCTCGAGCCCCAAGTTGGGATCCGTACTGAGCATGGAGCCTGCTTGACATGCTTTCTCCCTTTCTCTCACATTCTCTGTCTCTATAAAATCAGTTCTCTTGGAACCCTACCTTGCCAACTCATCCTGCAAATCCTGGGACTTGCCAGCCCCTATAATTGCATGATCCGATTTGTTAAATCTGTCTCTAAATAAATACATTATTTTTCCCATTTCTCTGAAGATCCTCGACTAATACAGTGATAATGATTACATGTTTTTCGGTAACCACTAATTGTGAAGTTTCTTTGACTTAAAACCATGGAAAAATGAAACAAATACATTGCTTTTTCCTGAATTTTTGGGGTTTGTAAGAATCTTTCATAAGCTTTGGGCCAGTTAATTGCTTTTCTAAAAGCAGACCGAAGTGTAATATCCTTTTCTGTTAATACAATAGGGCAACCCTGAATGTAGACATTGGTACACTTACATCTGATTTAGTATTTACAAAAGGTCAGTTTCTTTTGAATTGCAGAGGACAGATGAATGCACATACATAGCAGTTCTTCAGTAGAGGTAATTTTTCCTTGAGAACGGACAAAACGGTATTTAAAGTGAATTATGTGTAAGAATTCATTCCATCCAGGACATATGTGTTTAGCTTGTGGAGAGGGTAAAATGATATAACTTTTTGAGCAGATTATGAGTACTTCTTTTCCCAAGACTGAAACAAGATTCAGGCATGGGTTCTGTGCCCATGGGCCTCTAATAATAGATGTTATTTATTAAGAGTCTTAAGCACCAAGTACTGCATCTCATTTATGTGTTGCAGTAACATTAGTGCTCAGGCTTGTATTTGTTACCATTCTATAGGTGAGAAAACAGAGGCCCAGGAAGATTAAGTGTCTCATTTTAAGTCACATAATGGTGATTAGTTTAAAGGCAAGCTCCAGCTATAGTGTCTGCCTTTCCAAATGGAGAAATGCCTTACTGGAAAAGACCATTGTTTGCTTACTTGATGAGAAACTGTTACCATAATCCAAGTTCTATTTATCTCCTTGATCACATAACTCTATTTCAAATCCTCTTTTAATGGGCTGCGTCCATTTCCACTCTGGAGAGTGGAATGTGAGCAAAGTAATGTGAAAGACTTTTCAGAACTAGCTTCTGAAATAAAGTAGCCTCTGAAGCATGGTCCTCCATAACCTTATCATTCTGTGGCTGGCGGGAATCCAGACAACCACTAGGGGAATTTTGAAAGCCCCATGTTGTTGAAAATGGCAGCACCTTTATCAACCTGGGCCCTTCAGTGACTGTGGAGAAGGTTCTCACCACCAACCTATTTCGTTGCCCATTGTGTAAAGATGAGGATATGTTATGGATATCCTCGTATCCTGCATAACATATGCATGTTATGGGAACATAGGAACATGAAATGTTAATTCTGTTTGAGCCATCACATATTTGGATGCCTTTTTTTGTGTGTGTGCCATGTATCCTATTTAAATCCCCCAGTTTTGAGTTTAAATGTGGCAATTCACTGACCTCATCTATCCCGGCCTCAGTTGCCTTACTGACCTGTCTGTGATGTGTCTCTCCATCTCTATCCTGCAAGTTGCTGAGTCACTCACGCTTGGATCTCTGGGATGGTTCACGGTGCCATGAACACAGCCCAGTGGGGGCCTCATGTCAACATTCTCTGAAATGAAAGATCAAAATCTTTTAGGCAAAATAGTCATTTCCAAGAAGAAACTGGCTATAACTTTTCCTAAGGTGGCTGTGTTCAAGTGAATGTAACCTAGTACTTTGATGCATACAGACTTTTAGCCATTAAGCTAAAGATGACAGAAAGATCATAAACTCCTCCATACCAGATGTAGTTCATAAATGTATGGAAAGCGAGTACAGATACCCCTGCCTGGAAAAGCAGAGTTCCTGGTATCCGAAGAGTCATGAAGCACTGTGCTGTCATAAGCAGTTCAGAAGTAACTTTGAGGGTAGAACCTTCTGGCCTACAGAAATGTATCATTAGCCCAATAGCTCTACCCACTCTACAGACTGCAATTTTGAAGGATGCTTTTGTTTGTTACTCCCAAGAATCAGTGAAAACTTTTAATACTGAAATGTTAACTAGCATTGTACATTCTTGATAACAATTAAATTTATTATGTATAGAAATCTGAGCTAATTGGCTAGGATTGATGCAAGGGTAATCTTCCTGAATCCCATCCATTTGTTATGAAATGCTCTTACAAAAAAGAGAGAAACTGAGTTCCAGAGAGGTTAAACACAGTAAGTGAAGGGATGGGATCTACACCAGGGGCAGTGGGGTTCTGGTTACAAAGTTCATACCTGTAAGCTCCTCCATGCTATTTCTTGTCAAGGGTGGTATGAATAGTCAAGCAATGAAAAACAACCTGTCTCTCACACATTTTCATATCTCCAGACAGTCACAATATGTGTGTGATTCCTCACCTTTACACAATTATGGATTCTGATCTCCTAGTCACTTAAATTGTTTCTTACCAACTGAGATATGCTGTAAAAGGGCTTGAAAAGCACTAGAATTTTATCTCCCTTTTAGCTCCTCCTCCAGAACAAAGTGTTCCCATTAGCTTTGGTTTCTGGGAATAAGGCGAAGACTTGATGTGACAGTATATCTGGCTAATTTCTCTTTGGACCACGGGAAAAAAGCAGATATTTATTTTGGCTTTCAGGGCCATCCATCAACTGGCCTTCTTTAATCCTTCCAACGTAATCCTCAATACTCCTCTTGATGTATCACGTGCTGTACCAATATTACATGGATTGCAGTAAGTCCAGGAGACCCCAAATGACATTCTGAAGAATTAGGCATGGTTGTGAAATAAAAGTCCTGTTAGTAAGAGGACAAACATTCATTTGAATTAGTTTGGATGTGATTTAGTTTGAATGTAATTGTTTATTGGACCATGTGTCCAATGTTTTTACAACTTACTAACCTATTTATAATATGGAGTAGTGGATTTTTATTATCAGAAGCACAAAACTAATTTGCTATGACCTGAGAACTTTATGCATTTTTTATGGCACTTGAGAGGTCAGGGAACCAAGACACTGGATATTCTAGTGTCACGAGGAGAGTTTAATCTTGGTTCTATTGTATGAAAAAAGAGAACGAGCTATTAAGTGAATTAAACACTTTTTCTTTCTTTTCTTTTTTTCCCTTTTTCTGCTTTGGAACATTATTAAGCTGTATACAAACATAAATACTTGCCATAATTTAAAGCCATGAAATACTTACAATATCATGTATAAGACAGATGATGTATAGTACATTACTTAACAGTTTAGTAAATTATAGATACTGACTCTGGAATTGATGCTTTCAAGCAATCACATCAGTGCAATCAAATCTTTCTTTAACAGTCCTTTATCTGAGTTTGTTTTTTTTATTTTTATTCTGAAAGGTGTTGTTTTCTACACACCTTTTAGAAGGCAGAAATAAATCTAGGCTGTAACACTTTCTGATAGCCATTTGAACATATTCTGTTTCTTGGTTGTATCATTTTTCTGAATTCCTGCTGTTCTTTACAGAATATGGCTACCTCATAAAAGGATATGTTGAAGAACCTATTTGCTAAATGAATAAAATATTTTTAAGGTGGATTTCATAAAGTTTGAGTAATTCCTCTACTGTTTTGGTGTCTCAGTGAAAGAGCTAGCTATGTCAATAAATTCTTAGTCCCTGGGAAATAACAAGTATATAGTTGTAAACATTGCTTAAATTGGAACAGGTTAAGAACATTTTTTTTGGTAGAATACTGAAAGTGTGTTTACTTATTTTTATATTCCTTTTCTCGTTAAATCTTAACTGTCTCCACTCCTTTTTTGTTATTCTAAATTTTTTTCTTTGTCACAATATCCATGGTTATCAAATTATTTGTATATTTTTAATGTTTATTGAAAAAGATTTCTACTTTCCAGCTGTATTCCAGATCCAGTTTTAGGTAGTAGAGATGAGGAAGGGGAGTTGGAAAAAAAAAATTGGCACCATGTGGTTCATGATATTGTGGAAGTAACAACTCTTACTCAAATTATCAAGCAAAATCCGTGGAAAATTATTGAACACTATGATATAAGGCAGAAGTCAGTAAATTTTAACTGTAAAAGGGTGAATAGCAAACATGGCTTTGCAAGCCATACAATATGAAAACAGCCATAATGAATCAATGGATATGGCTGCGTTATAATGAAACTTTGTTTACAAAAACAGACACAGGACACATTGGCTCATGGCTGTGTTTTCTAACTCCTTGATGTAAGTAAAAAACAAAACCAAAACAAACAAACAAACAAACAAAAAACTGCATCATGATTCCTCCTAAGAGGAGTGAAAGAGGGTAGTGTTAAGTTTTCATTTATTGATCACTTCCTTGGCGATATTGACACATCTTTTTTTTTTTTTCTTTAATCTAGTTGATATACAGTGTCATGTTAGTTTCGGGTGTACAACATAGTGATTTGACAATTCTATACTTGATCCTCACCACAAAAAGTGTAGTTACCATCTGTCACCATACAACCTTATTACAATATTATTGGCTATATTCCTTTTGCTATATAGGTTTTATCTCCATGATTTATTTATTTTATAATTAAAGGTTTGTACCTTTACATTCCTTTCACTTAATACGGCCATCATCCACCTCCCATGTGGCAACTACCACTTTGTCCTTTGTATTTGAGTCTGTTATTTTTTTTTCCTTAGATTCCACATATAAGTGAAATCATAGAGTATTTGTCTTTCTCTCTCTGACTTATTTCTCTTAGCCTAGTACTCTCTAGATCTATCCATGTTGCTGCACATGGCATGTTCTTGTTCTTTTTTATGACTGAGTAATATTCCATTGTATGTAAGTGTGCATACACAAACAAACACATCCCATCTTTTTCCATTCATTTATTGATGGACACTTGGGTAGCTTCCATATCTTGTCTATTGTAAACAAGGTTGCAGTAAAATAGCGATGCATCTATCTTTTTGAATTAGTGTTTTCATTTTATATGTGTGAATACCCAGTAGTGAAATTACTGGATTGTATGGTATTTCTATTAATTTTTTTGAAGAACCTTTTTAGTGTTTTTTTTTTTAAGAGTGATTGCACTAACTTATATTCCCACCAATAGTTCCCTTTCTCCACATCATCACCAATACTTGTTATTTCTTGTCTTTTTGGTACTAACAATTCTAACCGGTGTGAGTTGACATCTCACTGCAGTTTTAATTTGCAATTCCCTGATGATTCATGATGTTGAGTATCTTTTCACATACCTGCTACCCATCTGTATATCTTTTTTTTGAAAGTGTCTATTCAGGTCACCTGCCCATGTTTCAACTAGTGGATCATTATTTGTGTGTGTTGAGTTGTATGAGTTTTTTAATATATATTTTGGGTATTAACCTGTTATCAGATATATCACTAACAAATATCTTCTCCAATTCTGTAGTTTGCCATTTTGTTTTGTGGATAGTTTTCTTCACTGTGCAAAAACTTTTTATTTTGGTATAGTCCCAGCAGTTTATTTTTTATTTTGTTTCCCTTGCCTGGCAAGAAACATCAAGAAAAATGTTGCTAAGGCCAATGTCTGAGAGATTACTGACTGTTTTTTCTTTCAGGTGTTTTATGGTTCAGGCTTCATATTTGCATCTTTAACCCTTTTTGAGTTATAGTGTAAGAAAGTGATCATTTTCATTCTTTTGTATGTAACTATTCAGTTTTCCCAAAATCACTTATTAAAGAATGCCTTTTCCCATTGTATATTGGTGTCTCCTTTATTGAGATTAATTGACCATAAAAGCTTAGATTTATTTCTTTATTCTGTTCCATTGATCAGTGTGTCTGTTTCTGTGCCAGTACCATATGTTTTGATTATTACAGATCTCTAGTATGTCTCAAAATCTGAGATTGTGTTACTTCTGACTTTGTTTTTCCTTATCAGGACTATTTTGGTTGTTTTTAGAGTCTTTGTGGTTCCATAGAAATCTTAGGGTTATTCTAGTTTTGTGAAAAACACTGCTGTGTTCTTGTTGTTGTTTATTTATTTATTTATTTTGAGAGAGAAAGTGGGAGGAGAGGAGGGGCAGAGAAAGAGGGAGAAAACCCCAAGTACACTCCAGGCTGTCAGTGTGGAGACCAATGCGGGGCTCAAACTCATGAATGGTGAGATCATGACCTTAGCTGAAATCAGGAGTTGGAGGCTTAACTGACTGAGCCACCTAGTTACCCTGACTATTGGTATTTTGACAGGGATTGCATCAAATCTGTAGATTACTTTGGGTAGTATGAACATTTTAACATAGTTCCAGTTTGTGAACATGATAAATCTCTACATAGGTTTGTGTTTTCTTCACTTTCTTTCATCAGTGCCTTATAGTCTTCTGAGTATAGGTCTTTCACTTTCTTGGTTAAATTTATTCCTAAATAGTTGGTTTTTTATGGCGCAGTTGTAAATGGAATTGCTTTCTTAATTTCTCTTTCAGTCATTTTGTTATTAATATATAGAAAAACAGGGGCACCTGGGTGGCTCTGTTGGTTGAGCTTCCAACTTCAGCTCAGGTCATGATCTCGTGGTTCGTGGGTTCGAGCCCCGCATCGGGCTCTGTGCTGACAGCTCAGAGCCTGGAGCCTGTTTTGCATTCTGTGTCTCCCTCTCTCTCTTCCCCTCCCCCACTTTCACTCTGTCTCTGTCTCAAAAATAAATAAATGTTAAAAAAATTTTACTATATATGGAAAAACAAATGATTTCTATGTATCAGTTTTGTATCCTGTGCCTTTACTGAATTCATTTGGTCTAATAGTTTTTTGGTGAAGTCTTTAAGTTTTTCTGTATATAGTATCATGCCAGTTACCATATGAATGACTTGTTTGTTTCTTTAATGTGTACTTATTGCTCTGGCTAGGACTTTGAGCACTGTGTTGATGTGCTTAAAAATGATGAGAGTGAATATCCTTGGAGTGCTTGGGAGGCTTAATCCTTTAAGCATAGAACTCTTGATTTTGGCTCAGGTCATGATCTCATGGTTTGTGGGATTGAACCCCATGTCAGATTCCACACTTACAGCGCAGAGACTGCTTCGGATTCCCTCTATGCCCTTCCCACTCATGGACACACACGTGCCCTCTATCTCAAAATAAATAAATAAACTTAAAAAAAAAAAGAAGACTGAATGTCCTTGTCTTGCTCCTGATCTTAGAGAAAAAGCTGTGTTTCACCATTGAGTATGATCGTAGTAGTGGATTTGTCATTTATGGCCCTTATTACTTTGAGAAATATTTCCTCTAAGCCAATTTTGTTGAGTTTTTTTTTTTCATGAATAAATGTTCAATTTTATTAAATGGTTTTCCTACATCTATTGAGATAATCATATTGTTTTTATTCTTCATTTAGTTAATATTATGTGATGAGGGACCTAAGGCAAGCTGAGGGCCAAGCACAAGTCAGCAAAACCATACCCCCTATCCAGGTGGGATATGTGTGATATTTCTCAGGTACTCCTGGCTGCCCAAGAACAAAGGAAAGGACAGAAAACAAATGGTTGAACTGAGAGTCTCCATCAGTTTACAAAGATCTTATCAATACCCTAATCAGGAACTCCATACTATTGTAATGATAATGTTTTGCTACAGGGAAAACAAAATTAGCTTGACAATAGCTAGGTCTTCAGTAACATGTAAATCCACTTTAGCATATGGAAATCATTTTAAGAAACTTCCTCTTGGGGGCACCTGGGTGGTTCAGTTGGTTGGGCCACTGACTTCAACTCAGGTCATGATCTCAAGCTCCATGATGGGCTCTGTGCTGACAGCTCAGAGCCTGGAGCCTGCTTTGGGTTCTGTGTCTCCCTCTCTGTCTGCACCTCCCCTGCTCACAGTCTGTCCTTCTCTCAAAAATAATTTAAAAATTAAAAAAAAAGGAAACTTCCTCTTGGTTTTACCTCTCCCAAAACTCCACAGTATATATAAGCAGTCATTCTGTACAACCCCAGTACAGCTCTTCCTGCTGTACAGGACCCAGGTCCTGTCCCCATGCTTTAATAAAATCACTGTTTTGCACCAAAGATGTCTTCAAGAATTCTTTCTTGACCATTGTCTCTGAACCCTACCATCTTCCCAAAACCCTATCATTATGTATCCTGTTAAATGATTTGGGGGATATTTGATCATCCTTAAATCCTTGGAATAAACCCCACTTGATCATAGTGAATGATCCTTTTAATGTGTCATTCAATTTTGTTTGCTAGTATTTTCAGTATTTTTGCATCTGTGTTCATCAGGGATATTGACCTGTAGTTTACTTCCTTCCTTCCTTCTTTCTTTCTTTCTTTCTTTCTTTCTTTCTTTCTTTCTTTCTTTCTTTCTTTCTTTCTTTCTCTCTCTCTCTCTCTCTCTCTTTCTTTCTCTCTCTCTTTCTTTCTCTCTCTCTTTCTTTCTCTCTCTCTTTCTTATTTTGTAGTGTGTTTGTCTGGTTTTGGTATCAGAGTCATGCTGGCCTCATAGAATGAACTTGAAACTTTTTCTTCTATTATTTCTCGGAATAATTTGAGAGGGATAGACATTCTTACATATTTGGATGAGTTTACCTGTGAGGCCCATGGTCCTGGAACTTTGTTTGTTGGTAGGTTTTGTTACTGATTCAACTTCATCTTTAGTAATCAGTCTATTCCGATTCTCTATTTGTTCCTGATTTAGTTTTAAAAATAAGGTGTTTCTAGGATTTTATGCATTTCTTCTAGGTTGCTGCTCTCTTACAATCCTTTGTTTTTCTATGGTGTTGGTTGTTACTTTTATTTGATTCTTCTCTTTTTTCCTTGTCAAGCCTAGCTAAAAGTTTGTAAGTTTTTATCTTTTCAAAGAACCCGGTCTTGGTTTCATTGATCTTTTCTATTGATTTTTTTAGTCACTATTTCATTTATTTCTGCTCTGATCTTTATTATATCCTTTGCTCTACTAACTTTGGGCTTTGTTTGTTCTTCTTTTTCTAGTTCCTTTAGGTGTATGATTAGGTTGTGATTTTTCTTGTTTCTTAGGGTAAGCTTATATCTCTATGAACTTCTGTTAGAATTGTTTTTACTGTATCCCGCAAATTTTGGACCATTGGGTTTCCATTTTCATTTGTCTCCAGTTGTGTTATTTCCTCTTTGATTTTTTTTTTTTTCAACGTTTATTTATTTTTGGGACAGAGAGAGACAGAGCATGAACGGGGGAGGGGCAGAGAGAGAGGGAGACACAGAATCGGAAACAGGCTCCAGGCTCCGAGCCATCATCCCAGAGCCTGACGCGGGGCTCGAACTCACGGACCGCGAGATCGTGACCTGGCTGAAGTCGGACGCTTAACCGACTGCGCCACCCAGGCGCCCCTCCTCTTTGATTTGACTTTGACCTCTTCACTATTCAGTAGCATGTTTTGCCTCAATATATGTATGTGTGTTTCCAGTCTTTTTTTTTTTTTTTCTTGTAACTTATTTCTACCTTCATACAGTTGTAGACAGAAATGATGCTTGGTATAATTTCAGTCTTCTTAAATTTATTGAGACTTGTTTTATGGCCTAAATAAAATGTGATCTCTCCTGGAGAATGATCTATGTACACTTAAAAGGAATATGGCTTCTGGGGTACCTGGTTGGCTCAGTCAGTTGAACATCTGACTCTTGATTTCAGCTCAGGTCATGATTCCAGGGTTGTGGGATTGAGCCCCACTTTGGGCTCTGCACTGAGCATGGAGCCTGCTTAAGATTTTCTCTCTCCCTCTCTCCCTCTCTCCCTCTCTGCTTTTCTGACTCTCTACCTCTGTCCCTGTCTCCCTCCCTCTGCTTTTTACCCTGCTCACACTTGCATGTTCACTTGCTCTCTCTCTCTCCAAAAACAATTTAAAAAACAGAGTATGGTTTCTGCTGGTTTTAGATGGAATATCTGTGTATATCTTTTTAGTCCATCTGGTCTCATGTGTCATTAAAAGCCACTCACTCTTTCCTTTTGTCTGGATGATCTATCCATTGATACAAATGGTGTGTGAATGTCTCCTACTGTTATTGTGTTGTCAGTTTTTCCCTTTATCTCTATTAATACTTTTTACAAATTAGGCTCTCCAATGTTGGGTGCCTAGATATTTCAGTTGTTATATCTTCTTGTTCAATTGATCTCTTTATCATTATGTAATATCTTTGTCTCTTGGTACAGGTTTTGTTTTAAAGTATTTTGTCCGAGGTAAAGAATGCTACCCCAGCTTTCTTTTATTCTATTGGCAGAGAAGATCCTTCCCCATCCCATCGCTTTAAGTCTGCATGTGCCTTTAAATCTGAAGTGAGGCAGCATATAGAGGGCTCTTGTTTGTTGTTGTTGTTTGTTTGTTTGTTTAATCCATTCACTCAAGTTCTTTGGATTGGACTGTTTATACAATTTACACTTAAAATAATTATTGATAGACATCTACTCATTGCCATTGTGTTGTTTTTGTTTTTTCTTTGCTTTGTTTTTAGGTCTTCTCTGTTCCTCTCTTGCTCTCTATTCTTGTGATGGATGATTTTCTCTAGTGTTAGGTATGAATTCCTTTTTTTTTTAATTTTATTTTTGTATATCCATTAGAGGTTTTTGGTTTGTGGTGACTATGAGACTCTTCTATAACATTGTAAGTATATAGCGGTCTATATTAAGTTGATGGTTACTTAGGTTTGAACACATTCTAAAAACATTATACTTTTACTCACCCCTCTCTATGTTTTATGTATTTGATGTCATATTTTACATCTTTTTATTTTGTGAGTCCCTTAACTAATTTTTAAATATAAATAATTTTACCACTTTGTCATTTAACCTTCATAAAAAATTTATAGGTGATTGTATTGACTTATCTTTACTGTAAGCTTTTACTTACATTTTTTTCTTTTATATTTCTAATTATGGCCTTTTGTTTTCCATTAAAAAGACACTTACATATTCATGTCAGGCTGGTTTATTTGGATAAACTCCTTTAACTTCTGTTTGGAGAACTTTTTCTCTCTTCTTAAATTGTATACAATAATCTTGCTGGGTACCACGTTCTTGGTTGTCTTTTGTTGTCTTTTTATTATCATCACTTTGATTTTATTATGACATTTTCTGGCCAGCACTGTTTTCTGCTTAAAAATTAGCTGAGGGATGTATGGGGTTTTCCTTATATATAAATAGTTGCCCCTCCCCTTAATGAATGTCTCTTTATCATTATTTTTTGCCATCTTTATGATGTGTCTTGATATAGACCTCTTTGGAATCATCTTGTTTGAGGCTGTCTGTACTTTCTGGATCTGGATGTCTGTTTCCTTTTTCAGGTTTGGGTAAATTTAGCTATTATTTGCTCATATAAGCTTTCTGCCTCCTTACTGCCTTTTCTCCATCTGGGACCCCAAAGTGTAAATGTTAGCATGGTTCATGATTTCCCAGAGATCCCTTAACCTATCTTCATTTTTTTTTTCTTTTTTCTCTTTTGCTGTTTAGGTTGCATTTTCTGTTATTTTTTCTTCAAGTTGGCTGAATCCTCTAATCTGCTATTGATTACCTCTGCTGATTCTTTTATGCTAATTACTGTATTCTTCAACTCTCATTGGTTCTTTTTTATAATTTCTTCTTGTTGAAGTTCTCACTGAGTTCATCCACTTTTCTCTTAAATCTGGTGAGCCTATTTATGACTATTACTTTAAACTATTTATCAAGCAGATTGTTTATCTCTGTTTTGTGTAATTATTTTTCTGAAATTCTGTCTTTATTCTTTTGGAGTATATTTCTCTGACTCCTTACTTTGACTTTCAATGTTTTGTTTTATTTTGTTTTGTTTTGTTTGTTTTCTAATTAAAGAGGCAGAACAACTACTTCTCCTAGTCCTGGAGGAAATAGCCTTGTCTTCTAGGTAGAGTGTATGTGCCTGGCAGTTTGGGCTTGCTCGCTAGAAAGGTAGCAAAAATAGGCTTGGGGGCCTAGAGTTCTCTTCACAGAGAATTTATGGTGGAATGACTGGAGGTTAACCGGGCATAGGCTAGCAGGTTGCTGGAGTCCTCCATATAGAAAGTACATTGGTAGGATTGCTGGAATTGGGGTGGGCATGGGTTGAATGGTCCCGTGCTGCTGCTCCACATGGGAAAAGAGCTAGTAAAACAGTTGGAGCTGAAGCAAGTGCAGGCCTTGTGTGTTCCAGGGTGTTTGCAACTCTATAGCCTCATTAAGATGGCTGGGACTGTAGTAGGTACTATCCAGGGGTGTCCCCGTATGTGCTGTGCTAGGGCCACCTTGATGGGACAGTTGGATCTAGGAAGAACACGAGTAAGGAGCTGCCTTGGTTTAATGGGCTAAGGGCCTCCAGCTTTCTGGGGTGGCAGGCTGGCTAAGATGACTGAACATTGCTTTCTTCTTTGCTATCAAGGTAGAAGGGGAATGTAAACATCAGTGCTTGTAGTCCCTTCTACTCTGGAGAACATTACAACCAGTTCCCTACTATTTGGCAGAGAGCTTTTTCCTTTACATTCTAGTTGCCCTCCTGAAAAGCTTGACTTCTTGGGGCACCTGAGTGGCTAAGTCATCTGGGTGTCTGACTTTGGCTCAGGTCAGGATCTCACAGTTTGTGGGTTCTAACCCTGCTCCAGGCTCTGTGCTAACAGCTCAGAGCTTGGAGCCTGCTTTGGATTCTGTGTCTCCCTCTTTCTGCCCTTCCCCACTCCTATGTGGGTCTCTCTCTCTCTCTTTCTCAAAAATAAACAAACATTTAAAAAATTTTAAAGAACGACTTCTTTTCTGTGTCCCAGGGTGGACAAATCCGTTCTCGGTCCCTCAGTTTTATTATGCCCCACTGTAGTTAGCAGTGTTAGGAGAGGGTTCCCATTGTTGCCATGTCTCTGTCCCTCCTGTCATTCTCTATATGGTTTTCTGTGTTGTACAGAAATTGTTCAGTCTGCTTTCTGTTTGTCAGGAAGGTTTGCTCCATATGTAGGTGTAGATTTCATGTGTCTGTAAAGGAGATGAGTTGAGGGTCTTCCCACATTGCCATCTTGGGCCCCTCCTTCTTGACACATCTATGCTAAGTCCACTGAAAATCATCTCCAAACTGATGCTCTGCAACCCAACCTCATGTATTAGCACTCAGACACTTGAAGGTATTACCTTTGCTGTTCAAATAATGGGTACCATATGATGGAAAAAATAATTTTGATAAGTGATCAAACATTTGGGAGTTTGTTGTGTGTGTAACTTTGTGGTTAATGCACATATTAGAGGACACCTTGACCATCAGTTCTATTGATGTCTGGATTTATCATTTTCATAACCTTTGTAGTCCCCAATTACAATCTTCACTCCAGATAACTATGACAGGGATACTTAGCTCATAAAAATGCCCAAACAAACTATTTACTGATTCTAGATCAATAGCATTATATAGACAAAGAAAGAAAAGCCAGTTTGTTTCCTCTTTAGAGCTTTTTTTTAAATTTTATTTTTTTTTAATTTACATCCAAATTAGTTAGCATATAGTGCAACAATGATTTCAAGAGTAGATTCCTTAATGTCTCTTACCCATTTAGTCCATCCCTCTGCCACAACCCCTCCAGTAACCCTGTTTGTTCTCCATATTTAAGAGTATATTATGTTTTGTCCCCCTCCATATATAAATATATATATATATATATATATATATATATATATATATATATATATATTCATGTATATGTATGTTCATGTGTTCTATTCATGTGTTCTGAGTCTTAAAGACTTATGTTCATGTGTTCTGAGTCTTAAAGTCCTCATATGAGAGAAGTCATGATTTTTGCCTTTCTCTGACTAATTTTGCTTAGCATAAT